>NC_073252.2:187326875-188610000 GCF_029289425.2 Pan paniscus | reverse complement strand
CCCTAACCCTAACCCTAACCCTAACCCTAACCCTAACCCTAACCCTAACCCTAACCCTAACCCTAACCCTAACCCTAACCCTAACCCTAACCCTAACCCTAACCCTAACCCTAACCCTAACCCTAACCCTAACCCTAACCCTAACCCTAACCCTAACCCTAACCCTAACCCTAACCCTAACCCTAACCCTAACCCTAACCCTAACCCTAACCCTAACCCTAACCCTAACCCTAACCCTAACCCTAACCCTAACCCTAACCCTAACCCTAACCCTAACCCTAACCCTAACCCTAACCCTAACCCTAACCCTAACCCTAACCCTAACCCTAACCCTAACCCTAACCCTAACCCTAACCCTAACCCTAACCCTAACCCTAACCCTAACCCTAACCCTAACCCTAACCCTAACCCTAACCCTAACCCTAACCCTAACCCTAACCCTAACCCTAACCCTAACCCTAACCCTAACCCTAACCCTAACCCTAACCCTAACCCTAACCCTAACCCTAACCCTAACCCTAACCCTAACCCTAACCCTAACCCTAACCCTAACCCTAACCCTAACCCTAACCCTAACCCTAACCCTAACCCTAACCCTAACCCTAACCCTAACCCTAACCCTAACCCTAACCCTAACCCTAACCCTAACCCTAACCCTAACCCTAACCCTAACCCTAACCCTAACCCTAACCCTAACCCTAACCCTAACCCTAACCCTAACCCTAACCCTAACCCTAACCCTAACCCTAACCCTAACCCTAACCCTAACCCTAACCCTAACCCTAACCCTAACCCTAACCCTAACCCTAACCCTAACCCTAACCCTAACCCTAACCCTAACCCTAACCCTAACCCTAACCCTAACCCTAACCCTAACCCTAACCCTAACCCTAACCCTAACCCTAACCCTAACCCTAACCCTAACCCTAACCCTAACCCTAACCCTAACCCTAACCCTAACCCTAACCCTAACCCTAACCCTAACCCTAACCCTAACCCTAACCCTAACCCTAACCCTAACCCTAACCCTAACCCTAACCCTAACCCTAACCCTAACCCTAACCCTAACCCTAACCCTAACCCTAACCCTAACCCTAACCCTAACCCTAACCCTAACCCTAACCCTAACCCTAACCCTAACCCTAACCCTAACCCTAACCCTAACCCTAACCCTAACCCTAACCCTAACCCTAACCCTAACCCTAACCCTAACCCTAACCCTAACCCTAACCCTAACCCTAACCCTAACCCTAACCCTAACCCTAACCCTAACCCTAACCCTAACCCTAACCCTAACCCTAACCCTAACCCTAACCCTAACCCTAACCCTAACCCTAACCCTAACCCTAACCCTAACCCTAACCCTAACCCTAACCCTAACCCTAACCCTAACCCTAACCCTAACCCTAACCCTAACCCTAACCCTAACCCTAACCCTAACCCTAACCCTAACCCTAACCCTAACCCTAACCCTAACCCTAACCCTAACCCTAACCCTAACCCTAACCCTAACCCTAACCCTAACCCTAACCCTAACCCTAACCCTAACCCTAACCCTAACCCTAACCCTAACCCTAACCCTAACCCTAACCCTAACCCTAACCCTAACCCTAACCCTAACCCTAACCCTAACCCTAACCCTAACCCTAACCCTAACCCTAACCCTAACCCTAACCCTAACCCTAACCCTAACCCTAACCCTAACCCTAACCCTAACCCTAACCCTAACCCTAACCCTAACCCTAACCCTAACCCTAACCCTAACCCTAACCCTAACCCTAACCCTAACCCTAACCCTAACCCTAACCCTAACCCTAACCCTAACCCTAACCCTAACCCTAACCCTAACCCTAACCCTAACCCTAACCCTAACCCTAACCCTAACCCTAACCCTAACCCTAACCCTAACCCTAACCCTAACCCTAACCCTAACCCTAACCCTAACCCTAACCCTAACCCTAACCCTAACCCTAACCCTAACCCTAACCCTAACCCTAACCCTAACCCTAACCCTAACCCTAACCCTAACCCTAACCCTAACCCTAACCCTAACCCTAACCCTAACCCTAACCCTAACCCTAACCCTAACCCTAACCCTAACCCTAACCCTAACCCTAACCCTAACCCTAACCCTAACCCTAACCCTAACCCTAACCCTAACCCTAACCCTAACCCTAACCCTAACCCTAACCCTAACCCTAACCCTAACCCTAACCCTAACCCTAACCCTAACCCTAACCCTAACCCTAACCCTAACCCTAACCCTAACCCTAACCCTAACCCTAACCCTAACCCTAACCCTAACCCTAACCCTAACCCTAACCCTAACCCTAACCCTAACCCTAACCCTAACCCTAACCCTAACCCTAACCCTAACCCTAACCCTAACCCTAACCCTAACCCTAACCCTAACCCTAACCCTAACCCTAACCCTAACCCTAACCCTAACCCTAACCCTAACCCTAACCCTAACCCTAACCCTAACCCTAACCCTAACCCTAACCCTAACCCTAACCCTAACCCTAACCCTAACCCTAACCCTAACCCTAACCCTAACCCTAACCCTAACCCTAACCCTAACCCTAACCCTAACCCTAACCCTAACCCTAACCCTAACCCTAACCCTAACCCTAACCCTAACCCTAACCCTAACCCTAACCCTAACCCTAACCCTAACCCTAACCCTAACCCTAACCCTAACCCTAACCCTAACCCTAACCCTAACCCTAACCCTAACCCTAACCCTAACCCTAACCCTAACCCTAACCCTAACCCTAACCCTAACCCTAACCCTAACCCTAACCCTAACCCTAACCCTAACCCTAACCCTAACCCTAACCCTAACCCTAACCCTAACCCTAACCCTAACCCTAACCCTAACCCTAACCCTAACCCTAACCCTAACCCTAACCCTAACCCTAACCCTAACCCTAACCCTAACCCTAACCCTAACCCTAACCCTAACCCTAACCCTAACCCTAACCCTAACCCTAACCCTAACCCTAACCCTAACCCTAACCCTAACCCTAACCCTAACCCTAACCCTAACCCTAACCCTAACCCTAACCCTAACCCTAACCCTAACCCTAACCCTAACCCTAACCCTAACCCTAACCCTAACCCTAACCCTAACCCTAACCCTAACCCTAACCCTAACCCTAACCCTAACCCTAACCCTAACCCTAACCCTAACCCTAACCCTAACCCTAACCCTAACCCTAACCCTAACCCTAACCCTAACCCTAACCCTAACCCTAACCCTAACCCTAACCCTAACCCTAACCCTAACCCTAACCCTAACCCTAACCCTAACCCTAACCCTAACCCTAACCCTAACCCTAACCCTAACCCTAACCCTAACCCTAACCCTAACCCTAACCCTAACCCTAACCCTAACCCTAACCCTAACCCTAACCCTAACCCTAACCCTAACCCTAACCCTAACCCTAACCCTAACCCTAACCCTAACCCTAACCCTAACCCTAACCCTAACCCTAACCCTAACCCTAACCCTAACCCTAACCCTAACCCTAACCCTAACCCTAACCCTAACCCTAACCCTAACCCTAACCCTAACCCTAACCCTAACCCTAACCCTAACCCTAACCCTAACCCTAACCCTAACCCTAACCCTAACCCTAACCCTAACCCTAACCCTAACCCTAACCCTAACCCTAACCCTAACCCTAACCCTAACCCTAACCCTAACCCTAACCCTAACCCTAACCCTAACCCTAACCCTAACCCTAACCCTAACCCTAACCCTAACCCTAACCCTAACCCTAACCCTAACCCTAACCCTAACCCTAACCCTAACCCTAACCCTAACCCTAACCCTAACCCTAACCCTAACCCTAACCCTAACCCTAACCCTAACCCTAACCCTAACCCTAACCCTAACCCTAACCCTAACCCTAACCCTAACCCTAACCCTAACCCTAACCCTAACCCTAACCCTAACCCTAACCCTAACCCTAACCCTAACCCTAACCCTAACCCTAACCCTAACCCTAACCCTAACCCTAACCCTAACCCTAACCCTAACCCTAACCCTAACCCTAACCCTAACCCTAACCCTAACCCTAACCCTAACCCTAACCCTAACCCTAACCCTAACCCTAACCCTAACCCTAACCCTAACCCTAACCCTAACCCTAACCCTAACCCTAACCCTAACCCTAACCCTAACCCTAACCCTAACCCTAACCCTAACCCTAACCCTAACCCTAACCCTAACCCTAACCCTAACCCTAACCCTAACCCTAACCCTAACCCTAACCCTAACCCTAACCCTAACCCTAACCCTAACCCTAACCCTAACCCTAACCCTAACCCTAACCCTAACCCTAACCCTAACCCTAACCCTAACCCTAACCCTAACCCTAACCCTAACCCTAACCCTAACCCTAACCCTAACCCTAACCCTAACCCTAACCCTAACCCTAACCCTAACCCTAACCCCTAACCCCTAACCCCTAACCCTGACCCTGACCCTGACCCTGACCCTGACCCTGACCCTGACCCTCTAACCCTGACCCTGACCCTGACCCTGACCCTGACCCTGACCCTGACCCTCTAACCCTGACCCTGACCCTGACCCTGACCCTGACCCTGACCCTGACCCTGACCCTAACCCTAGTGAGCCTAGACCACACATTGCACTCCAGCCTGGGTGACAGAGCATGACTCTGTCTCAAAAAAAAAGAAAAGAAAAGGAAAAAAAGACAGAGAAAAGAAAGCCAACAAGACACCATTAGGCAAACCATTGTCAGTTTATGGGAGTTTGGGAAGGAAAGTAGAGAAAGGAGAAGAAAGTTTATTTAAAGAATGGCTGAAAACTGCCTAAATCATGGGAAAGATTTAGACATCTAAATCCATGAAGCTTAAAGATTCCTAAAGAGGTTCAAACCAAATAGATACTCACCAAGTCACAATATAATCAAATAGTCAAAATTAAAGAAACTTTGCAGGTCAGGACAGAATCAAATACTACATTCAAAGTGCTGAAAGAAAAAAAACTGCCAGCAACTAATACTATGTCTGACAAAGCTGTCCTTCAGAAAGAAAAAACAAATAACGTGCTTCCTCGACAAACAAAGCTGAGGGCATTCAGGACCACTAGGTCTACCTTAAAAAAATACTTAACGGAGTTTTTCAAGTAAAAATGAATGAAGTTGGGAGCAGTGGCTCATGCCTGTAATCCCATTTTGGGAGGCTGAGGTGGGTGGATCACCTGAGGTCGGGAGGTCAAGACCAGCCTGGCCAACATGGCAAAACCCCACCTCCAGTAAAAATACAAAAAATTAGCCAGGTATGAAGGCCACTGAGATCGTGCCACTGCACTCCAGCCTGGGTGACAAGAGTCAAACTACATTTCAAAAACAAAAAAACAAACAAAAAAAACAAAACTTGAGGCCTGGCCTTCTGCTCCTCTCCAACCCCCCCTTCTCTGGGCCCAAGCCACCTTGGCTGAGGAGGGGGCGAGGTGTGAGCCCCTGCCAGGAACCCCCCGCCCGGACCAAGTACTCGGCCCCCAGGCCTGCGTTCAGTGAGGCCTCCCGTGGCGTCAGCATGTTCGTGTGGAGGAATGTGGAAGGTCACTCTGTGGCCCTGTTCCCCTGGTACTCCATCCCCTTCCTCACCCCTCCCTGCAGCCACACAAGGCCCAGCAACCTGCCAGTCACTCAGTGGCCTCCAACCAGAGAAAACAACCTGCCAAGTTGGCAGCTGTTGCTCATGAGCATCCACCAGGTGGGACAGGGAGTGTTGACCCTGGGCGGCCCCCTGGAGCCACCTGCCCTGAAAGCCCAGGGCCCGCAACCCCACACACTTTGGGGGTGGTGGAACCTGGTAAAAGCTCACCTCCCACCATGGAGGAGGAGCCCTGGGCCCCTCAGGGGAGTCCCTGCTGGACAGTGAGACAGAGAATGACCATGATGATGCTTTCCTCTCCATCATGTCTCCTGACACCCAGTTGCCTCTACCACTCAGATGATGTCAGGCCCAGTCCCTCAGTGCCCTGCGCAAGGAACAGGACTCATCTTCTGAGAAGGATGGACGCAGCCCCAACAAATGGGACAAGGACCACATCCGGTGGCCCATGAGTGGCGGTCATGATCTTCAGCAAGCGGCACCAGGCCCTGGCAGGGCGCACCAGGGTCACTCCAACCAGGATATCCGGACCGTCAGCCAGATGCTGAGCGAGCGGTGGTACACCCTGGGGCCCAATGAGACGCAGAAATACCACGACCTGGCCTTCCAGGTGAAGGTGGCCCACTTGCAACAAGGACCGAAAGAAGTCCAGCTCAGAGGCCAAGCCCACAAGCCAGGGGCTAGCAGGAGTGTAACAAGGGCTCGTGGGAGCGGAGCATATCAGAGACGGGCACTGCCACTGCCCCTGGGGTGTCCTCTGAACTCCTGTCAGTTGCAACCTAAACACTCCAGAGCTCGGATACCAAGGAGCAGCTTCTGTGGGGCAGAACGGCTGCACACAGTCAGGGAACCTGGCTCAGCCTGGCCCAAGCCTTCTCCCACAGGGGGGTACACAGCCTGGACGGCAAGGAAATAGACCGTCAGGCACTACGGGAACTGACACAGGTGGTGTCTGGCACTGCATCATACTCTGGCCCAAAGCCTTCTACTCAGTATGGAGCTCCAGGCCACTTTGCAGCCCCTGGTGAGGGAGGTGACCAGTGGGCAGCCCTGCTGCTGCCCACTTGAGATGCTCATTCCCAGCAGATGGCCAGGGAGGACATGGCGAGTGACGAGGAGCACACGGTCATCCATGAGGAGGAGGGGGTGATGATGTCATGGCTGATGATGGCTTTAGCACCACTGACACTGATCTCAAGTTCAAGGAGTGGGTGACTGACTTGAGAGTGGGGACAACTCTGGGGAGGAGCCAGAGGGCAACAAGGGCTTTGGTGGGAAAGTACTTGCACCTGTCATTCCTTCCTCCTTTACTCCTGCTGCCCCTTGCTGGATCCTGAGCCCCCAGGGTCCCCCGATCCACCTGCAGCTTTTGGCAAAGTCTATGCTCCCACCCTGTCCTCCCCCTACACATACTCGGATGCTTCCTCCTCAACCTTGGCACCCACCTCCTTCTTACTGGGCCCAGGATCCTTCAAAGCCCAGGAGTATGGTCAAGGCAGCAGAGCGGGCCCCCTATGGCCCCTACCCCTGGGGATGGGGACCCACGGACGCCTTCCAAGGCGACCTGTTTCCTCCCAATGGATCCTGCCACCTTCTGGGGCAAGAGACCTGAAAGTGTGGGCGACCTGGAGCTACCAGGCTCCTCAGTCATCAGGGTCCCTCTCAACACTAAGGCTCTCCTAAGCAGGAGCTGGGCTGAGCCACCCGGGGGGCAGAGGGGGGCTGGACTCAGGTGAGTATGGGGGTGGGGGCTCCTGCACTTCGACACAGGCAGTGGGAGGGTTTTCTCCCCATTCCCTCTGCACTCCCAACTTGAGCTATACTTTTTAAGAAAGTGATTCACCCTGCCTTTGCCCCCTTCCCCAGAACAGAACACGTTGATCATGGGCGATATTTTTCATTGTGCCAACAAGTTGCCATGACCGTCATTAAACCTGTTTAACACCAAATAATCAGTAAAATAAAATAAAAAATTCGGGCTTGGTGCAGAAACTCACCCCAAATAAATCACCTACCAAAATATTTACATAATGGTGGAAATATTCCAAAATTCAATATTTTGGGATTTATACACAAAAGATAAACAAATTAGAGGCCAAGAGGCTGCCGGAAGGGAAAAACGGGGCCTGGGAAGGCCGTTGTGACGAATGAGCTGGGCCTAAAGAGGCCGCTGGCAGGCGGGAGCTGGGCCTGCCGAAGCGGCCGAGAGGCAGGAGCTTTGGACTCGGGAGGCCGCAATGAGGCAAGGGCTAGCTGGGCATGGAGAGTCCGCTGTGAGTCCAGGCCCATGCAGGCCTTCGAGAGGCAGGAGGCCGGGCCTGCAAAGGCCCACTGGAGGTCAAGTTCTGGGCCTGAAGAGGCCACCAAAAGTCAAAAGCGGGGCCTGGGAAGGCCGCCAAGAGCCATGAGCTGGTCTGGGCTGAAAGAGGCCACTGGGAGGCAGGAGGAGCTGGGCCTGGAGAGGCTGACTCGAGGAAGTTTTGCACCTGGAGAGGCCGCCGAGAGGACGGAGCTGGGCCCGGGAAGGCCGACTTGCTGCTCTTCCAGGCCCAATTCCAGGCCGACTTGACGACGACTTGGGCCTGCAGAGGCCGCCGGGAGGCCGGAGCTGGGCCTGGAGAGGCCGACATCAGGACGATTTGGGCCTGCAGAGGCCGCCGGGAGGCCCAAGCTGGGCCTAGAGGAGCCCACCGACCTTGCCATCGGAGGGCAGGAGCTGAGCCTGGAGAGGCCACCGTGAGGCCTGAGCTGGGCCTGGGGAGCTTGGCTTCGGGAAGTGGTGGGCCTACCAGGGCCGCTGGGAGCTGGGCAGGAGCTGAGTCCAAAGACGTTGTTGGGAGGCCAGAGTCAGGCCTGGAGACACAGCCAGGAGGAAGAGCTGGGCCCGGAGAGGACGCCGGGAGGCTACAAGTGGCTCTGGAGAGGCCGATTTGAGGAGGCCCGGCCTCAGCCTCCCACATGGCGGCCTCTGCAGGCACAGCTGTTTCTCTTGGCTGCATCTCCCACCTCCCAGGAAACAAGCTTTTTTGGCTCAGCTCCCGCCTGCGTTTGTAGACACCGAAGTTTCGGCAACCAAGCTCTTCAGACCCACATCCCGCCTCCCAGTACCTGAACAGTCCCAGCTCCGGCTGGAGAACAGAGTCTGTAGGCCCCGCTGTTGCCTCAGAGGGGTGTCTCCAGGCCCAGCTCTCGCCCCACCACGACCTCCCAGGCCCAAGGACCTGCCTACCTCCCAGCAGCCCACGTGCGACCCTGCTCCTCCCTCACGGTGGCCTGTTGAGGCAGGGGCTCACGCTGACCTCTCTCAGCGTGGGAGGGGCCGGTGTGAGGCAAGGGCTCACTCTGACCTCTCTCAGCGTGGGAGGGGCCGGTGTGAGGCAAGGGGCTCGCGCTGACCTCTCTCAGCATGGGAGGGGCCGGCGTGAGGCAAGGGCTCACGCTGACCTCTCTCAGCGTGGGAGGGGCCGGTGTGAGGCAAGGGGCTCACGCTGACCTCTCTCAGCGTGGGAGGGGCCGGTGTGAGGCAAGGGGCTCACGCTGACCTCTCTCAGCGTGGGAGGGGCCGGTGTGAGGCAAGGGCTCACGCTGACCTCTCTCAGCGTGGGAGGGGCCGGTGTGAGGCAAGGGGCTCACGCTGACCTCTCTCAGCGTGGGAGGGGCCGGTGTGAGGCAAGGGCTCACGCTGACCTCTCTCAGTGTGGGAGGGGCCGGTGTGAGGCAAGGGGCTCAGGCTGACCTCTGTCAGCGAGGGAGGGGACGGTGCGAGGCAAGGGGCTCACGCTGACCTCTCTCAGCGTGGGAGGGGCCGGTGTGAGGCAAGGGCTCACGCTGACCTCTCTCAGCGTGGGAGGGGCCGGTGTGAGGCATGGGGCTCACTCTGACCTCTCTCAGCGTGGGAGGGGCCGGTGTGAGGCAACGGCTCACGCTGACCTCTCTCACCGTGGGAGGGGGCGGTGTGAGGCATGGGGCTCACTCTGACCTCTCTCAGCGTGGGAGGGGCCGGTGTGAGGCATGGGGCTCACTCTGACCTCTCTCAGCGTGGGAGGGGCCGGTGTGAGGCAAGGGCTCACGCTGACCTCTCTCAGCGTGGGAGGGGCCGGTGTGAGGCAAGGGCTCACGCTGACCTCTCTCAGCGTGGGAGGGGCCGGTGTGAGGCATGGGGCTCACTCTGACCTCTCTCAGCGTGGGAGGGGCCGGTGTCAGGCAAGGGCTCACGCTGACCTCTCTCACCGTGGGAGGGGGCGGTATGAGGCATGGGGCTCACTCTGACCTCTCTCAGCGTGGGAGGGGCCGGTGTGAGGTATGGGGCTCACTGTGACCTCTCTCAGCGTGGGAGGGGCCGGTGTGAGGCAAGGGCTCACGCTGACCTCTCTCAGCGTGGGAGGGGCCGGTGTGACGCATGGGGCTCACTCTGACTTCTCTCAGCGTGGGAGGGGCCGGTGTGAGGCAAGGGCTCACGCTGACCTCTATCAGCGTGGGAGGGGCCGGTGTGAGGCAAGGGGCTCACGCTGACCTCTCTCAGCGTGGGAGGGGCCGGTGTGAGGCAAGGGCTCAGGCCTACGTCTCTCAGCGTGGGAGGGGCCGGTGTGAGGCAAGCGGCTCACTCTGACCTCTCTCAGCATGGGAGGGGCCGGTGTTAGGCAAGGGCTCACTCTGACCTCTCTCAGCATGGGAGGGGCCGGTGTGAGGCAAGGGCTCACTCTGACCTCTCTCAGCGTGGGAGGGGCCGGTGTGAGGCAAGGGGCTCACGCTGACCTCTCTCAGCGTGGGAGGGGCCGGTGTGAGGCATGGGGCTCACGCTGACCTCTCTCAGCGTGGGAGGGGCCGGTGTGAGGCAAGGGGCTCACGCTGACCTCTCTCAGCGTGGGAGGGGCCGGTGTGAGGCAAGGGCTCAGGCTGACGTCTCTCAGCGTGGGAGGGGCCGGTGTGAGGCAAGGGCTCACGCTGACCTCTCTCAGCGTGGGAGGGGCCGGTGTGAGGCAAGGGCTCACGCTGACCTCTCTCAGCGTGGGAGGGACCGGTGTGAGGCAAGGGGCTCACGCTGACCTCTCTCAGCGTGGGAGGGGCCGGTGTGAGGCAAGGGCTCAGGCTGACGTCTCTCAGCGTGGGAGGGGCCGGTGTGAGGCAAGGGGCTCACTCTGACCTCTCTCAGCATGGGAGGGGCCGGTGTTAGGCAAGGGCTCACGACCTCTCTCAGCGTGGGAGGGGCCGGTGTGAGGTAAGGGGCTCACGCTGACCTCTCTCAGCATGGGAGGGGCCGGTGTGAGGCAAGGGCTCACTCTGACCTCTCTCAGCATGGGAGGGGCCGGTGTGAGGCAAGGGCTCACTCTGACCTCTCTCAGCGTGGGAGGGGCCGGTGTGAGGCAAGGGGCTCACGCTGACCTCTCTCAGCGTGGGAGGGGCCGGTGTGAGGCATGGGGCTCACTCTGACCTCTCTCAGCGTGGGAGGGGCCGGTGTGAGGCAAGGGCTCACGCTGACCTCTCTCAGCGTGGGAGGGGCCGGTGTGAGGCAGGGGCTCATGCCTCTGGGCAGGGTGCCAGAGGCATGGGCATCAACAGGCCACCGTGAGGGAGGAGCTGGGCCGCATGTGGGCTGCTGGGAGGCAGGCAGGGACTTGGCCCTGAGAGGCCGCCGTGGGGTCAAGAGCTGGGCCTGGAGAGGCCCCTGGGAGGCAAGAGCGGGGACCTGCATAGGCTGTTCTCCAACCATTGCTGGGCCCGTACAGGCCACCGGGCGGCAGGAATTAGGCCCGAAGAACTTGGCTGGAGAAAGTTCGGGGCCCACAAAGGCGGTTGGGAGCTGGGCAGGAGTTGAGCCAAAAGAGCTTGCTTACTTGCTGGGAGGCACGGCCGGGAGATGCCAACTTCAGGACAACTTGGGCCTGCAGAGATCGCCGGGAGGCCCAAGCTTGGCGTGGAGGAGCCCACCGACCGGAGACCATTTGGGGCCTGCAGGTGCCATCGGAGGGCAGGAGCTCATCCTGGAGAGGCCACCGTGAGGCCTGACCTGGGCCTGGGGAGCTTGGCTTGAGGAAGCTGTGGGCTGTGGATATTGGATATATCCAATATCCGATGGAGCTGTGCCTGTGGAGGCTGTTGTGAGGCAGTAGCCTCATCTGCGGAGACTGCCGTGACGTAGGGTATGGGCCTAAATAGGCCATTGTGAGTCATGAGCTTGGTCTGTAGAGGCTGACTGGAGAAAGTTCTGGGCCTGGAGAGGCTGCCGGGAGGTAGGAGCTGGGCCAAAAGATTTAAGCACATTTACATTTATTAGGGACTTTATTTCCATTATTACAATATATAATAATATATTTAATATATTAATATATTTAACATATTAATATATATAATAAATATATGTATTTATTATATATCCAATATATAATAAAATAATTATAGAACTCACCATAATGTCGAATCAGTGGGCGTGTTAAGCTTGTTTTCCTGAAACTGGATGGTCCCACCTGAGCGTGATGGGAGAAAGTGACAGATCAATAGGTATTAGATTCTCATAAGGACAGCGCAACCTAGATCCCTCACATGCACGGTTCACAACAGGGTGCGTTCTCCTATGAGAATCTAATGCTGCTGCTCATCTGAGAAGGCGGAGCTCAGGTGGGAATGTGAGCAAAGGGGAGTGGCTGTAAATACAGACGAAGCTTCCCTCACTCCCTCACTCGACACCACTCACCTCCTGCTGTGTGGCTCCCTACGGCTCCATGGCTCAGGGGTTGGGGACCCCTGCTCAAGTGCATCCAAAGCGACCCTTCCCAAAACAGTCTTCACAGTGGTCAAGGGCAGCAACCACTTAGCTCCCAAGGCATGTGCCTCAGCTGGCATTTCATCACAATCAACAGTAAGAGGTAGGTTGAGTCACTGTGAGGTCACCTACTGGAAATCACCAGCATCCCATTTCCCACTGGCAAAGAGCTCAGCACTGCCCCCTGGGAAACCAAACCTATGCCCAAATCCCATCTGTGTGGGTTTACCTCCTGGGACCCTTCCTAACATATTAGTCAGAGTCCAATCAGGAAGCATAAACCACTCAAAAGTTTAAAGTGGTAAAATTTAATATGGAGAATTATTCATTATAACAGGTGAACAGCATAATGAGAGATTGGCTAGCACAAAGTAAAGAGAACTCTAGAGAATATGGGACTAGCCCAGGCCAGGCATGGTGGCTCATGCCTGAAATTCCAGCCATTTGAGAAGCTAATGCAGGAGGATTGCTTAAGGCCAGGAGCTAGAGACCGGTCTGGACAACAGAGTGAGACCCTGTCTCTATCCAAAAGAAGAAAAAAGTTACCTGGGAGTGGTGGTGCACACTTGTAGTCCCAGCTACTCGGAATGCGGAAGTTTGAGCCTGGGAGGTCAAGGCTGCAGTGAGGCATGATTATGCCGCTACAGTCCAGCCTGGTGACAGAGCAAGACCCTGTCTCAAAGAACAAAACAACAACAACCATTTACAGACAGAAAAGAAATAGAGCCAATAAGCTGAGGAAAGATGTTGAAATGTGACAAGTAGAGTAACATGAGGTCTTTTGTCTATTTAAAATAATCAAACAAAAAATGACTTACTAAATTATAATACCCTGTGCTGGCAAAGGTGCAGTGAAATGGGCACTTTCTTATACTATGAGGGGTGTTTAAATTGTGTATAAGCCTTCCCGGGTAAAGCCTGTCAATTTTTTAAAATAATGGAGACAGGGTCTCACCATACTGCCATACTGCCTCCTCCAACTCTTGGCCTCAAGCAATCCTCCTCTCTTGGCCTCCCAAAGTGCTAAGATTATAGCTGGGAGGCACCCAAAACCCTGTCGATTTACATCAAGGGTAATGAGAATGTCCATTCACCATGACTCACAGTAATCTTACTTCTGGGGAGACAATTCAATCCAAACAAAAGATCATCTGTACACACACAGTAAAAATCTGGGAGTAACTGAAGACAGAGTTGCTAAGTGAAATAAGAAACAGTTCTAAGAAATTAAACTATGGTATCAGTAGGCACCTGGTAAAAGGTCAGTTGATGTTAGCGGCTACTTTTTTGTTGTTTTGAGACAGGGTCTCACTCTGTCACCCAGGCTGGAGTGCAGAGGCCTGATCATGACTCACTGCAGTCTCAGCCTCCCTGGGCTCAAGTGATCCTCCCACCTCAGCCTCCCAAGTAGCTGGGACTACAGGAACATGCCACCACACTAGGCTAATTCATGTGTTTTTCTGTAGGGATGGTGACTCCCCCTGCGTTTCCAAGGCCTATCGCAAACTCTTGGCCTCAAGCCATCCTCCTGCCTCAGCCTCCCAAAGTGTTGCGATTACCAGTGTGAGCCACCACACCTGGCCAGCTGCTACTTTTAGCAATATTATTATTATTCCACTCAATTAAAAATTATTATTTTCAAGGCTATGCAACAGTATGTATCCTACAGCGTAATTGTAAAAACATATACAGTCGTCGTCCCTCAGTATACAGAATCAGTTCCAGCCCCCCATCTCTGCATATACCAAAATCCATGCTTACTCACGTTTCGCTGTCACCCCTCTGGAATCCACGTATACGAAAATTCAAAATATTAGTTGGGCATAGTGGCAAGCACCTGTAGTCTCAGCCACGTGGGAGGTTGAGGTGGGAGGATCGCTTCAGCCTGGAAGGTTGAGGCTGCGGTCAGCTGCGATAGCGCTACTACACTCCAGCCTTGGACAACAGAGGGAGACCCTGTCTCAGAAAAAAAATAAATAAATAAAACAGGTTAGAAACTGTAATGAGGTCTGCTGGGCAAAATTCCATATAAGCAAAGTATAAATTAATAAAGCAAATCGTGATAAATTAGTACGATTGACTTTCTGGAGTTTCTGACAATAAAAGTAAGGAAAATGCAGAACACAAAGACAGAGAGTAAAAAGAGAAATTAGGAAAGCATTCTACATGTTGAATAGGAAAACACTGGCCATGTTCGTGCAGCGGCAGTATGTCGTGACATGACATACCTTGGAGAGAAGTTAACAGATGAGGAAGTTGATAAAAATCATCAGAGAAGCAAAATACTGGTAGCGACACTCAAGTAAACTACGAAATTTCCATAACTTATGTCAGCAAAGTGGGAATACTGTACAGTGTGTGTTGAAGTTCCTATACAACATTGTTTACCTGCCTTTTGTTTGTTTGTAAGGAATGTAGATACTAAAAGTTCTTCTTGCTGTCAAAAGAATATGTGTGAATAAGTCATTTTAACTTATGCTTCTGTTTTTCTTTTATCTTCCTGCCATCATCCCACAGCCTTACTTTAGAAATTTCTTTTTTAGAAAATTGAACAAGTGCTCCTTGTGGTGGCAAATACCTCGAGGATGGGAGGCAGGGGTGGAAGGGTCACTTGAGGCCATTAGTTTGAAACCAGCCTGGCCAACAAAGTGAGACCCCATGTCTACAAAACAATTTAAAAATTACCCAAGTATCATCATGTATACCTACAGTCCCAGCTACCTCAACTTACGGAGAAAGTTCAGGGCCTGGAGAGAAGGCTGGGAGGCAGGAGCTGGGTCTAAAGAGGCCATTGTAACGATGGAGCTGTGCCTGTGGAGGCTGTTGTGAGGCAGTAGCCTCATCTGCGGAGACTGCCGTGATGTAGGGTATGGGCCTAAATAGGCCATGGTGAGTCATGAGCTTGGTCTGTAGAGACTGACTGGAGAAAGTTCTGGGCCTGGAGAGGCTGCCGGGAGGTAGGAGCTGGGCCAAAAGATGTAAGCACATTTACATTTATTAGGCACTTTATTTCCATTATTACACTGTAATATATAATAAAATAATTATAGAACTCACCATAATGTCAAATCAGTGGGCGTGTTAAGCTTGTTTTCCTGAAACTGGATGGTCCCACCTGAGCGTGATGGGAGAAAGTGACAGATCAATAGGTATTAGATTCTCATAAGGACAGCGCAACCTAGATCCCTCACATGCACGGTTCACAGCAGGGTGCGTTCTCCTATGAGAATCTAATGCTGCTGCTCATCTGAGAAGGCGGAGCTCAGGCGGGAATGTGAGCAAAGGGGAGTGGCTGTAAATACAGACGAAGCTTCCCTCCCTCCCTCACTCGACACCACTCACCTCCTGCTGTGTGGCTCCTTACGACTCCATGGCTCAGGGGTTGGGGACCCCTGCTCAAGTGCATCCAAAGCGACCCTTCCCAAAACAGTCTTCACAGTGGTCAAGGGCAGAAACCACTTAGCTCCCAAGGCATGTGCCTCAGCTGGCATTTTGTCACAATCAACAGTAAGTGGTAGCTTGAGTCACTGTGAGGTCACCTACTGGAAATCACCAGCATCCCATTTCCCACTGGCAAAGAGCTCAGCACTGCCCCCTGGGAAACCAAACCTATGCCCAAATCCCATCTGTGTGGGTTTACCTCCTGGGACCCTTCCTAACATATTAGTCAGAGTCCAATCAGGAAGCATAAACCACTCAAAAGTTTAAAGTGGTAAAACTTAATATGGAGAATTATTCATTATAACAGGTGAACAGCACAATGAGAGATTGGCTAGCACAAAGTAAAGAGAACTCTAGAGAATATGGGACTAGCCCAGGCCAGGCATGGTGGCTCATGCCTGAAATTCCAGCCATTTGAGAAGCTAATGCAGGAAGATTGCTTAAGGCCAGGAGCTAGAGACCGGTCTGGACAACACAGTGAGACCCTGTCTCTATCCAAAAAAAGAAGAAAAAAGTTAGCTGGGAGTGGTGGTGCACACTTGTAGTCCCAGCTACTCGGAATGCTGAAGTTTGATCCTGGGAGGTCAAGGCTGCAGCGAGGCATGATTATGCCGCTACAGTCCAGCCTGGTGACAGAGCAAGACCCTGTCTCAAAGAACAAAACAACAACAACAACAACCATTTACAGACAGAAAAGAGATAGAGCTAATAAGCTAAGGAAAGATGTTGAAATGTGACAAGTAAAGTAACATGAGGTCTTTTATCTATTTAAAATAATCAAACAAAAAATGACTTACTAAATTATAATACCCTGTGCTGGCAAAGGTGCAGTGAAATGGGCACTTTCTTATACTATGAGGGGTGTTTAAATTGTGTATAAGCCTTCCCGGGTAAAGCCTGTCAATTTTTTAAAATAGTGGAGACAGGGTCTCACCATACTGCCATACTGCCTCCTCCAACTCTTGGCCTCAAGCAATCCTCCTCTCTTGGCCTCCCAAAGTGCTAAGATTATAGCTGGGAGGCACTCAAAACCCTGTCAACTTACATCAAGGGTAATGAGAATGTCCATTCACCATGACTCACAGTAATCTTACTTCTGGGGAGACAATTCAATCTAAACAAAAGGTCATCTGGACACACACAGTAAAAATCTGGGAGTAACTGAAGACAGAGTTGGTAAGTGAAATAAGAAACAGTTCTAAGAAATTAAACTATGGTATCAATAGGCACCTGGTATAAAAGTTCAGTTGATGTTAGCGGCTACTTTTTTGTTGTTTTGAGACAGGGTCTCACTCTGTCACCCAGGCTGGAGTGCAGAGGCCTGATCATGACTCACTGCAGTCTCAGCCTCCCTGGGCTCAAGTGATCCTCCCACCTCAGCCTCCCAAGTAGCTGGGACTACAGGAACATGCCACCACACTAAGCTAATTCATGTGTTTTTCTGTAGGGATGGTGACTCCCCCTGCGTTTCCAAGGCCTATCGCAAACTCTTGGCCTCAAGCCATCCTCCTGCCTCAGCCTCCCAAAGTGTTGCGATTACCAGTGTGAGCCACCACACCTGGCCAGCTGCTACTTTTAGCAATATTATTATTATTATTCCACTCAATTAAAAATTATTATTTTCAAGGCTATGCAACAGAATGTATCCTACAGCGTAATTGTAAAAACATATACAGTCGTCGTCCCTCAGTATACAGAATTAGTTCCAGCCCCCCATCTCTGCATATACCAAAATCCATGCTTACTCACGTTTCGCTGTCACCCCTCTGGAATCCACGTATACGAAAATTCCAAATATTAGTTGGGCATAGTGGCAAGCACCTGTAGTCTCAGCCACGTGGGAGGTTGAGGTAGGAGGATCGCTTCAGCCTGGAAGGTTGAGGCTGCAGTCAGCTGCGATAGCACTACTACACTCCAGCCTTGGACAACAGAGGGAGACCCTGTCTCAAAAAAAAACAAAATAAAACAGGTTAGAAATTGTAATCTAACCCTAACCCTAACCATAGTACTCATGTAATTTTGGGTGTCATGTGTGCATTAGGAATGCTACATTTGTGTTCCGACGCTGCAGTTGGAACCAGCAATGCAGCCCCCCGCCTCGGGAGAATCTCGGTGCGCAGGATTGAGAGAGGCTTTTGATTTCCCGTTTTCCACACTGAACCGTTCTAACTGGTCTCTGACCTTGATTATTCAGGGCTGCGACCGTGAAAGATTTTATTCACCGTCCATGCGGCCCCAAGTTGTCCCAAAGCCAGGCAGTGCCACCAACATCTCTGCTGAGAATGCTGCTCCGCCTTTACGGTGCCCCCCAGGTCTCTGCTGAGCAGAACACAGCTCCACCCTCGCAGTGCCCTCCGCCCACCCGCGTCTGACCTGAGAAGAACTCTGCTCCGCCTTCGCAGTACTCCCGAAGTCTGTGCAGAGGAGAACGCAGCTCCGCCCTGGCGATGCTCTCCGGGTCTGTGCTGAGGAGAACGCAAATGCGCCCTCGCAAAGAGGCGTGGCGCGCCGGCGCAGGCGCAGAGAGGGGCGGCGCGGCGGGCCGGCGCAGGCGCAGAGAGGGGCGGCGCGGCGGGCCCGCGCAGGGGCAGAGAGGGGCGGCACGGCGCGCCCGCGCAGGCGCAGAGAGGGGCGGCGCGGCGGGCCGGCGCAGGCGCAGAGAGGGGCGGCGCGGCGGGCCGGCGCAGTCGCAGAGAGGGGCGGGGCGGCGGGCCGGCGCAGGCGCAGAGAGGGGCGGCGCGGCGGGCCGGCGCAGGCGCAGAGAGGGGCGGGGCGGCGCGGCGGGCCCGCGCAGGCGCAGAGAGGGGCGGGGCGGCGCGGCGGGCCCGCGCAGGCGCAGAGAGGGGCGGCGCGGCGCTGTTGGGGAAACGCGGCGCAGGGCATAGAGGCACGCCGGCGCGTCCCCGGAGGGGAGAGGTCGCTGGGCGAGCTGGAGTGAGGCGCGGCGCAGGCGCAGGCGCAGAGACGCACGTCGCTGAGCTGACGGTGGCGGGGCGTGTTGCAGGCGCACAGTCGCACGCCGCCGGGCGGGGAGCGCGGGGGTGGCGCGGTGCAGGCGCAGAGACACGTCCCCGGCGGCGCGGCGCAGAGACGGGTGGAACCTGAGTAATCTGAACAGCCCGGTTCGGGCCCCCTCCTGCTTGCACCCGGGCAGTACAGGACCCGCTTGCCCACGGTGCTGTGCCATTGCGCCCCCTGCTGGCGACTAGGGCAACTGCAGGGCCCTCTTGCTTGCAGTATAGTGGCGGCACGCCGCCTGCTGGCAGCTAGGGACATTGCAGGGCCCTCTTGCTCACATTGTAGTGGCAGCACACCCGCCTGCTGGCAGCTGGGGACACTGCCGGGCCCTCTTGCTCCAAGTGTAGTGGCGGCTGGCTCCCCTGCTGGCAGCTGGGGACACTGCCGGGCCCTCTTCCTTGCAGTGTAGTCAGGGGACGCCCTCTTCTGACCGCTGGGGGCACTACAGGATCCTCTTGCTCACAGTGTAGTGGCAGCACGCCCCCTGCTGGCAACCAGGGCACTGCACGGTCCTCTTGCTCATGGTGTGGTGCCCCTACGCCACCTCCTGGCAGCTAAGGACACTGCAGGGCCCTCTTGCTCACAGTGTAGTCGTCGTTCGCCCCCTGCTGGCAGCCAGTGACACTGCCAGGCCCTCTTGCTGGCATTGTCGTGGCTGCAAGCCACCTGCAGGCAGATGGGGACTAGGCAGTGCCCTCTTGCTCCCGGTGTGATGGCTGGCGTCCCCTACTGGCCGCCTCCTGCACCACTTAAAGTCAGAGCGCCAGTTATTAATCCCCATCAGTTCTGTAAATTAAAACTGAAAAGGAGCTATTACTGGGAAGAGCTGATGTCCCAGTTAACTTGGAAGAAAGATTTTCACCAAGAGGCAGTGCAAAGATGGAAGACAACTTCATTCAAAAGAAATACAGTGTAAAGAGCTTATTGTAGAAAAATAGGGAGGAGTGGGCTGATAGTGCATGAAAACACCCTAAGAGTCCTGTGCGGGGAATTTTATTTTGGACTTCACATTCCTGCCTCTGTCTCAAGTCTCCGCCTGTTTTCTTTGGTTCTCCTGCTACTGCCTTAGGTCCCCAACTTGCCCCACTTAGGCTTGTGGGACCTCCTTACTGTTGATTGAGGTACATGTGTGGTGATCAATCCGAATCCACACTGGCACCAGCCTCCTTCCCGCCATCCCAGGCAGGCTGACAGCAGTCACGTTTGTATCTACTGCACCTTCCTCTTTTGAATGTCTTTCTCTGCCCTAATCTGTACTTATGGTGCCAGGTTTCTCTTAAGAATGTCCCCTTTGTCCTTCTTATCTGCATGTAGCTAGCAATATTCTGACATTTTTATTGCAGAGTGAATGATGATTGGGGCATCTTAAGAGAAGTTCTAGGGTGTTTCTGCGTAGGTACCTCTTCTCCCTCCTAACCACAATTGACAAGTGCCCATCCACTCTAGCACTAGAGATGCTACTAATATGTGCATTTTTGGGGGTCCCTCCAGGTGAGCCTTCACAGACTTCCCCTTTTCCAGGAGCTCCCCCTCCTGTTCATGTCTAGCTATCTACTCTAACAGAGCCCACTATCCTCTGTCTTTCCCAAAAATAGTCAGGGAATGATTAATTGGAAACCATAAGAAATGATATGCATGTAGATGAAAACTTTACAACTTACACAAATAATCACTCAAAATCATCCTTACACTAAAAATGCAAAACTATACAATTTCTAGAAGAAACTACAGAAGAAAAGCTATGTGCCTTTGCGTCTGGTAATGAATTTTAACAAATGACACACAAGGTTGATATACACAGAAGAAATGACAATGTGGATTTCTTAATATTTACAGTTTATACTCTGGAAGAGACCTTGTTAAGAGAACCAAAAGACAAGCCACATATGGAAGAAAATATTTGCAAAATACAGATCTGAGAATTTGTATTCAAAATATATTAAAAATTGTTAAAACTAAACAATAAGTTAAACAGCTCAATTAAAAATGCACACAGATCTGAACAGACACCTCAACAAAGAAGATCTACAGATGGCAAGTACACTTACAAAAAGATGCTCAACATACTAGAGACCTGAAAACCATAAAAAGCACAGCTGGTCTATATATAAGACCAAATATAAGACCAAAATATGCCACCCCAAAATATAATGGTAGGAAACCAGAATATGCAACCCCAAAATATGTCCCTTTGGCTTAAGAATTATTCCAAGCTAATTATTTTGAAAAAAAAAAAGCTAACAAAGGAAGTTGTGAAAACACAGTAGAAATTACTTGTGTAAGGAAAATTTACATCTATAAAGGAAATAACCATTTAATAACCTTTGTAATAACCTTTGTAATAAACCATTGTAATAACCTTACAATCCAAAAATAACATTCCTAAGTATTTTGACAACTACTTTGATGTTATTTCCAATCAAAACCTACCATGAAACCCCGTCTCTACCAAAAATACAAAAATTAGATGGGCATGACGGCATCTGCCTGTAGTCCCAGGTAATCAGGAGGCTGAGGAGGGAGGATCGTTTGCACCCAGGAGGTAGAGGTTGCCATGAATACTTATGCTGAAGTGGCATATTTTGGGCTGACATAGTCTGATCCCCTTTGGCTACTATAAACATTTGTCTGCAGGTTTTTGAGCTACCTCTCTTGACACCAAGAAGAGAACGATAACTAAATCACTAAAGAGTCTTATCAATGGAGAATGCATGGACTTAAGTCTGTATAACGAACCTTACCCTTGTCTAATGTGCTTTTGCTAGTTAACTCCCCACTAATGCACCTCAAATCTTCTTTCTTTAAGTTGAAGACAGTATTTATGCTTGAACTGAAAGCCACCTGTTGGAGATTTACTCATTTTTCCCTGAGTATCTCCCATGTAACCATAAGGTATACATGTTTTTAAACTTTTCTGTTTTGCTCATTTTAATCTGTCAGTTTTTACAGAGCATCCCATCTAAGAATTCCGAAAACAAAAAATTATTTTTCCTCCCCTATTACAAATTGGGCATTTTTTCCAAAGCTAAACAAGTCTCACCTTACAATCCAAAAATAACATTCCTAAGTATTTTGACAACTACTTTGATGTTATTTCCAATCAAAAGCTACCATGAAACCCCGTCTCTACCAAAAATACAAAAATTAGATGGGCATGACGGCATCTGCCTGTAGTCCCAGGTAATCAGGAGGCTGAGGAGGGAGGATCGTTTGCACCCAGGAGGTAGAGGTTGCCATGAGCTGAGATTGCACCTTTGCACTGCAGCCTGGATGACAGAGCCAGACCCTGTCTCAAAAAAAATTTTAAAGGAAAACTATAGCCATTATAGCTTATCAGATTCTAGTCTTGTTTCTTGTTTCTGGGCTATTTTTACCCCTTTGTAAACTGGATCCTGCCATCTGATGAATTTTGTCCCACAATGATACTTGGGGAACAAGAAGCCAAGTATTGTCTCTCCTACTAATGTATCCATTGTCAGTTAATTTGAAGGTCTCCAACCCTGGAACAAAGTTAGAAGAGGAAGGTTCTGCTCCCCAAAATGCATAACCAAATTGTGGTACATTCATGTAATGGAATACTATTTAGCCATAGAAAGGAACAAGCTATCAACTGACACAAAGACATGAGTGAATCTTGCATGCACATTGCTAAATGGAAGAAGACAGTCTGAGGAGGATACACACAATGTGATCTCATTTAATGAGACACTGGAGAAGGCAAACTATACAGATGGGAAGCCATTGGCTCCATGGGGTGGGGGTTTGAAGCATTCCATATGATACTTTAATAGTGGGATATCTGCCACAATGCATTTGTCGAAATATGCAGAATTTTACAGCCAAATGGTTAAAGCAAACTCTATTCAAATTAAATACAATTACTCAGGATGTGGAGTATCCCAGGACAGAATACATCATGTGAAAAAGAATTTATGCTACAAATTACTATGGTTTGGATGTGGTTTGTCCCCACAAAAACTCATGTTGAAATTTGACTCCCACTGTGTCAGTGTGGGGTGGTGGGGCCTAGTGGATGGTGTTTGGGTCGTGGGGATGGATCCCTCATGAATACATTAATGTCCTCCATGAGGGTGAGTGAGTTCTGTTCTCACAGGAATAGATAATTTCTGCAGGAGTAGGTAATTAAAAAGAGTCTGGCTTCCTTGGCTTCCCTCTTGCTTTCACTTCTGCTATGTGATCTCTGGGGCACCCCTTGCTCCCCTTCCACTTTCCACCATGAGGTGAAAAAGACTGAGGCCCTGCCAGATGCAACTGCCCAATCTCAGACATTCCAGCCACCAGTATTGTGAACCAAATGAACCTTTTTTACTTATAAATTACGCAGCCTCAGGTATTCTGTTACAGAACCACGAAATGGACTAAGACACAAATGTAGGTAAAAACTCACTGAAGGTGTAGGGAAAATGGTGTTGACCTAAGTCACTTTGAAAAGGAACAGAATCTGTAGGCTGAAGGCACATGAACTATACTTCATCATTGGATTCCACTTTATAAAGTTCTTTCCAACAAAAGCAATTGTGAACAATTGTAAAACCACAGTGTCTGTATCTGGAATAAAACAATGACTTACATAAGTCACAGATGGTGGGAACCAGGTTTCTCACTGTTGAAGTGGGAGATTACAAATTAGCAAGGCAAGAAGGCTAGAATGATTCATGTGATAGTAGATCAGAGGTGGAGACATCAACGTAAACTTATGTTTAGTTTAATAAAGATACACACAGTTCTTCATAGAAAACTTTATAATTAGGTGTGTATAGGTAGGTTAGACACACACATATACTTCCTAGCATTGCCAATGAGGGACAAGATACAATGTGCTCATTCAGCAGCCAGATGTAAGTTTTCCTACCATTCTGAAAGGAATCAGGCTCTTTGAAGAAATGTCTGATACTAGAACTGGGACAGTAAATATAGGAGCCAGGATAATCTGGAAGTATCAGAAAGTAAGTAAGTACTAAAAAATTTAAAATATATCAAAGAAAAATAAGAGCCAATAAAAACAGCTACTGATGGCCAACACAGGAATGAATTGTGCAACATAATACTGTAGTGTTGAATAATAACTAAAGCTTAAAGTCATTATCTAGGTGTCTGTATTTGTATCCCTAGGTGAATAAGCAAATGGAGTTGCATAGAAATCTCCTTTGCAAAAGAATTCCAAATAATTGATGTAGACACTCAGCCACCAAGAAGGTGGAGCCAACTCCTCACTCCATAACTGTGGGCTCTGCATAGTGACTTGCTCCAAAAGAACACATGGACTCTAAACCCAAACCCGAACCCGAACCCCTAACCCCTAACCCTAACCCTACCCTAACCCAACCCTAACCCAACCCTAACCGTAACCCTAACCCTAGCCCGAGCCCTAGCCCTAATCCCTAAGCCCTAAGCCGTAAGCCTAACCCCAACCCCAACCCCAACCCCAACCCCAACCCTAACCCTAACCCTTCCTCAGCCTCTCAACCTGCTTGGGTTACAGGTATGAGCCCCGGTGCCTGGCCAAACATTCCATTTTATATGCATATGCTAGGAATGAATAATCTCTAAACCAAATTATGAAAATTCTACCTTAAAAAATACCAATAGCAATATTATACTTAGGAATAAATGGAATGAAATGACAAGACTTAGATGAGGGAAATTATAAGACATTACTTAAGGAAATTAAATTCCCAATAAATGTAAAAACTTATCTTATTTGTGGATTTGTAGACCACATTGTTAAGTTTCCCAAAGTACACGAAGCAATCCGTGGATTCAATGTTATTCCTACAAAAATCCCAAAGGCCTTGGGACAGAAGTGGATAAGCTGATCCTGATCACATCCCAATTTCAAATTTTATTACAAAGGAACAGTAATAAAAACAGTGGGATCCTCGCACAGGAATAAACAGAAATATCAACTGAATTGAATTGGGAGTCCAGACAGAAAACAATACCTCTATGCTCAACTGATTTTAGACAAGGTCCATTACCAGTAAATTGGGGAAAGAATCCTGTCCTCAACAAGTGATGTAAGGCAACTTGCTATCCACATAAAGGGAAATGAAATTGTATCCTTACCTCATACCACATAAAAAATTAAACTACAATGGCTCAAAGACCAAAATAGGTGAAAACTAAAAACTCTGGAAGAAAACATACAGTTAAGCATTCATGACCTTACATGTAGCAATAGTTTCTTACATCTGACACCAAAAGCACAGACCACAAAAGGAAAAATAAATCAATTTATTTCCTCAAAATTTACAACTTTTACGTCTCAGAAGACATGAAGAAAAAAGTTGAAAGACAAAATGTTATAATAGGAAAAACAACTGTCTTATAGTATACTCTCAACACTCAACACAGAACACTTCTGTTACCAGATACATCGGTTTTTTCCCCACACAGACCAAATCTTGGGTACCAGCTGGGTGTCCTACAGTGCAACCCAATTGTGACAGTAAATGGAGAAAGCATCAGACCCCACAGGCTAAGGACTCAGTCCTAGGAATACACGTCATGCCCCTTGTTGCTTGCAAATTTAAATGACAAACACAAGGATGGTAAAAAGAAAGTGACTTTATGCCAGAGCTTAGCTGAAGGGAACATACAGGCTCTTGCCTTAAGGGAAGCGCTTCCACTTTCTGGGCAGAAAGCAGGGCTTTCGGACTTGCCAGAATGGCATGCAGGGGATGAGGTGAGGAGGTGCAGGGTCTATGGGACATGCTCTGATGTTTTCTCCATTAGGTGATCTTGCTAGCACCACCATGGGCAGAGCCAGGTTGTAAATTGACTGTTGTCTGCTGCCAATCTCCTGGTGGGGGAGAGATATGGAAGTGCCAGTTTGTTTCAAGGTTTGGTCCCTGGAACTTTTAAGTTATCACACAGTTGGAAAAGTTTGCAGTATAGGAAGTGTCTGGTGGAGAGACAGTAAAGCTTATAATTGCATTCCTAAAGAGCTAAGTGCAGGAACAGCAAAATGGTAAAACTAATTCATTTCTTCTGTAAGAAAATATGGGTACTCCGTTACAAGACTGTAACCACTTAAGGTGCCAACCACAAACAGTGGGTTCCCAGGTTACCTTCTGTCTGACTTTGCTACAGATTGGAGGCTCCCACAACACCCTTATTGGGTTCAGCAATTTGCTACATCACATTGCACAACCCATGAACGCAGTGTACTTACTATTCCTGACTTATTACCAAGGATCTTTTAAACGCTACAAATGAAAAGCCAGAAAAAGAGATGCACAAGGTGAGGTATGTGGAAGGAATGCAGGCCTCCCATGCCCTCACCAGACATGATCCTCCCAGTATCTCCTGTGTTGGGAGAGCAACACAGATGCTCTCCCAACCCTGTCCTTTATTACACAGGCAAATTGGTTACGTCTGTGGCCATAGGTGATCAACTCAACCATCAGCACCTCTCCCCTTCACAGAGACGGGACGGGGGAAGAAATTTCAAATCCTCTAATGACAAGGTTGCTTCCCTTGGCAGCCAGCCCCACTGAGGCTATCCAGGTGCCCCCAGCCATCAATCATTTCATTAGCATACGAAAGACACATTACTTCGTACATTCCCGAGGCTTAGCGCTCTGTTTCAGGACACTGCAGCAGAGACCACACATTAACTCTTATTACGTTCCAACAACCTATAAAATGGAAGAAAATGTCGGCACATTAGATACTTCATCAGTGTCTGTTATCCAGAATGTATAAAGAACTTTTACAACTCCACAGCAAAGACAACCCAATCTAAAAATTGACAAAAGACTTTAATACACACTTCACCAACAAGCACATGAAAAGATGCTTAACATCATTACCATAATTAAAACCATGAAGAGATAACCCTTAACTCACACAAGAATAGTTATACTAAAAAATAACAAGTGTTGACAAAGATGTGCAGAAACTTGAACTCTTAAACACTGCTTGTGACAATATGTGACAATAAGTGACAAAATGGTGCAGCCTACGTGTAAAATAATTTGATGTTTCTTCATAAAGTTACAAATAGATTTACCATATGACTCAATGATTCCATTCCTAGGTATATACCCCAAAGACCTGAAAACAGCTGTTCAAACAAAAACCTGTGTGCTCTTTAAATGTGTCAAGGTCATAAATATGAAGGAAAGTCTGGGAAACAGTTCCAGGAAAAGAAAACTGGATCCGAATGAAAAAAAAAAAAAACACATTATACTCCCAAGTGTGGCACGAGGTAAAAGTGAAGTGAGTTTGTGGACTGAATTATCATGTAGGAACAACGCTGATTTCCTGATCTAGGGGTTATGTGGTAGTTACCTGGGAGAGTGTCCATGCTTTCAGTGCAATATACCAGAGTATTTTGTGCGACACTGCAAATCTGGTACGGCAATAACTGTTGGGGAATCTAAGGGAAGAAAAAGTTGTATTTTGTACTACTACGGGAAGTTGCTTAGAAATATGACATTATTGGAAAGTAAGTTACTTTTTAAAACAACCATGTCAATACCATGCCAGCAAAGCAGACACATCATCAAAATCCATTACAGAGGCTATAGTTCAGCCAAAGCTGTAAAACCCTTAAAAAAGCCTCAATGTCAACAGGGTCCACTTACTAGATATTATTCTATATATTAGTATTAGAGGCAATTGTGTCAATATATTAGTGTTAGGGCATGGTATGGACATTTAGATTAGTGTTAGGGAATGGTGTGGATATTGTATTGGTGTTGGGAAATGGTGCAGATATTACATTACTGTTAGGGCATGGTGTGGATATTATTACATTAGTATTAGAAGAGATGGTGTGGATTAGATGAGTATTAGGGCATGGTGTGGATATTATTACATTAGTATTAGAAGGGATGGTGTGGATTAGATGAGTGGTAGGGCATGGTGTGGATATTATTACATTAGTATTGGAAGCGATGGTGTGGACTAGATCAGTGATAGGGCATGATGTGGATATTACTAAATTAGTACTGGAAGTGATGGTGTGGATTAGATCACCGATAGGGCATGGTGTGGATACTATTACATTAGTATTAGAAGCGATCGTGTGCATTAGATCAGTGATAGGTCATGGTGTGGATATTATTGCATTAGTATTAGAATGGATGGTGTGGATTAGATGAGTGGTAGGGCATGGTGTGGATATTACTACATTAGTATTAGAAGCCATGGTGTGGATTAGATCAGTGTTAGGGCATGCTGTGGATATTATTACATTAGTATTAGAAGCGATGGTGTGCATTAGATCAGTGATAGGGCATGGTGTGGACATTATTACATTAGTATTAGAAGGGATGGTGTGGATTAGATGAGTGGTAGGGCATGGTGTGGATATTATTACATTACTATTGGAAGCGATGGTGTGCATTAGATCAGTGATAGGGCATGATGTGGATATTATTACATTAGTAATAGAAGTGATGGTGTGATTAGATCAGTGATAGGGCAGGTGTGGTTATTATTACATTAGTATTAGAAGGGATGGTGTGGATTAGATGAGTGGTAGGGCATGGTGTGGATATTATTACATTGCTATTGGAAGTGATGGTGTGGATTAGATCAGTGATAGGGCATGGTGTGGATATTATTACATTAGCATTGGAAGCGATGGTGTGGACTAGATCAGTGATAGGGCATGATGTAGATATTACTACATTAGTATTGGAAGCGATGGTGTGGATTAGATCAGTGATAGGGCATGGTGTGGATATTATTACATTAGTATTGGAAGCGATGGTGTGGATTAGATCAGTGACAGGGCATGGAGTGCATATTATTACATTAGTATCAGAAGGGATGGTGTGGATTTGATGAGTGGAAGGGCATGGTGTGGATATTATTACATTAGTATTGGAAGTGATGGTATGGATTAGATCAGTGATAGGGCATGGTGTGGATATTATTACATTAGTATTGGAAGCGATGGTGTGGACTAGATCAGTGATAGGGCATGATGTGGATATTACTACATTGGTATTGGAAGCGATGGCGTGGATTAGATCAGTGATAGGACATGGTGTGGATATTATTACATTAGTATTGGAAGCGATGGTGTGGATTAAATCAGTGATAGGGCATGGTGTGGATATTATTCCATTAGTATTAGAAGTGATGGTGTGGACTAGATCAGTGATAGTGCATGGTGTGGATATTATTACATTAGTATTAGAAGCGATGGTGTGGACTAGATCAGTGATAGGGAATGATGTGGATATTATTACATTAGTATTGGAAGCGATGGTGTGGACTAGATCAGTGATAGGGCATGGTGTGGATATTATTACATTAGTATTGGCAGCGATGGTGTGGACTAGATCAGTGATAGGGCATGGTGTGCATATTATTACATTAGTATTACAAGCGATGGTGTGGATTAGATGAGTGTTAGGGCATGCTGTGGATATTATTACATTAGTATTAGAAGTGATGGGGTGGACAAGATAAGTGATAGGGCATGGTGTGGATATCATTACATTAGCTTTGGAAGCGATGGTGTGGACTAGATAAGTGATAGGGCATGATGTGTATATTATTACATTAGTATTGGAAGCGATGGTGTGGATTAGATGAGTGTTAGGGCATGATATGGATACTATAACATTAGTATTGCAAGCGATGGTGTGGATTAGATCAGTGATAGGGCATGGTGTGCATATTATTACATTAGTATTATAAGCGATGGTGAGGACTAGATCATTAATAGGGCATGGTGTGGATATTATTAGTATTGGAAGCGATGGTGTGGACTAGATCAGTGATAGGGCATGGTGTGTATATTATTACATTAGTATTGGAAGCGATGGTGTGGATTAGATGAGTGTTAGGGCATGGTGTGGATATTATTACATTAGTATTGGAAGCGATGGTGTTGATTAGATCAGTGATAGCGCAAGGTGTGGATATTATTACAAAAGTATTGGAAGTGATGGTGTGGATTAGATCAGTGATAGGGCATGGTGTGGATATTATTACATAAGTATTAGAAGCAATGGTGTGCAATAGATCAGTGATAGGTCATGGTGTGGATATTATTACATTAATATTAGAAGAGATGGTGTGCATTAGATCAGTGGTAGGGCATGGTGTGGACATTATTACATTAGTATGAGAAGGGATGGTGTGGATTAGATGAGTGGTAGGGCATGGTGTGGATATTATTACATTAGTATCGGAAGTGATGGTGTGGATTAGATCAGTGATAGGGCATGGTGTGGATATTATTACATTAGTATTGGAAGCGATGGTGTGGACTACATCAGTGATAGAGCATGATGTGGATACTACTACATTGGTATTGGAAGTGGTAGTGTGGATTAGGTCAGTGATAGGGCATGGTGTGGATATTATTACATTAGTATTGGAAGCGATGGTGTGGATTAGATCAGTGATAGGGCATGGTGTGGATATTATTACATTAGTATTAGAAGGGATGGTGTGGATTAGATGAGTGTTAGGGCATGCTGTGGATATTATTACATTAGTAGTGGAAACGATGGTGTGGATTACATCAATGATAGGGCATGGTGTGCATATTATTACATTAGTATTAGAAGAGATGGTGTGGACTAGATCACTGATAGGGCATGGTGTGGATATTATTACATTAGTATTGGAAGCGATGGTGTGGACTAGATCAGTGATAGGGCACGGTGTAGATATTATTACATTAGTATTAGAAGCGATGGTGTGGACTAGATCAGTGATAGGGCATGCTGTGGATATTATTACATTAGTATTACAAGCGATGGTGTGGACTAGATCAGTGATAGGGCATGCTGTGGATATTATTACACTAGTATTGGAAGCGATGGTGTGGAATAGATCAGTGATAGGACATGATGTGGATATTATTACATTAGTATTGGAAGCGATGGTGTGGATTAGATGAGTGTTATGGCATGGTGTGGATATTATTACATTAGTATTGGAAGCGATGGTGTTGATTAGATCAGAGATAGGGCATGGTGTGGATATTATTACATTAGTATTGGAAGCGATGGTGTGGATTAGATCAGAGTTAGGGCATGGTGTGGATATTATTACGTTAGTATTAGAAGTGATGGTGTGGATTAGATGAGTGTTAGGGCATGCTGTGGATATTATTACATTAGTATTAGAAACAATGGTGTGGACTAGATCAGTGATAAGGCATGGTGTGGATATTATTACATTAGTATTGGAAGCGATGGTGTCGACTAGATCAGTGACAGGGCATGGTGTGGGTATTACTACATTAGTATTGGAAGCAATGGTGTGGATTAGATCAGTGTTAGGGCATGGCGTGGATATTATTACGTTAGTATTAGAAGCGATGGTGTGGATTAGATGAGTGTTATGGCATGCTGTGGATATTATTACATTAGTATTAAAAACAATGGTATGGACTAGATCAGTGATAGGGCATGGTATGGATATTATTACTTTAGTATTAGAAGCAATGGTGTGGACTAGATCAGTGATAGGGCATGATGTGGATATTACTACATTTGTATTGGAAGCGATGGTGTGGACTAGATCAGTGATAGGGCATGGCGTGGATATTATTACATTAGTATTGGAAGCGATGGTGTGGATTAGATGAGTGTTAGGGCATGGTGTGGATATTATTACATTAGTATTAGAAGCGATGGTGTGCATTAGATCAGTGACAGGTCATGATGTGGATATTATTACATCAGTATTAGAAGGGATGGTGTGGATTAGATGAGTGGTAGGGCATGGTGTGGATATCACTACATTAGTATTAGAGGTGATGGTGTGGATTAGATCAGTGTTAGGGCATGGTATGGATATTATTACATTAGTATTAGAAGCGATGGTGTGCATTAGATCAGTGATAGGGCATGGTGTGGATATTATTACATTAGTATTAGAAGGGATGGTGTGGATTAGATGAGTGTTAGGGCATGGTGTGGATATTATTACATTAGTATTGGAAGCGATGGTGTGGATTAGATGAGTGTTAGGGCATGGTGTGGATATTATTACATTAGTATTAGAAGTGATGGTGTGCATTAGATCAGTGATAGGGCATGATGCGGATATTATTACGTTAGTATTGGAAGCGATGGTGTGCATTAGATCAGTGATAGGGCATGGTGTGGATATTATTACATTAGTATTAGAAGGGATGGTGTGGATTAGATGAGTGTTAGGGCATGCTGTGGATATTATTACATTAGTATTAGAAACAATGGTGTGGACTAGATCAGTGATAAGGCATGGTGTGGATATTATTACATTAGTATTGGAAGCGATGGTGTCGACTAGATCAGTGATAGGGCATGGTGTGGGTATTACTACATTAGTATTGGAAGCAATGGTGTGGATTAGATCAGTGTTAGGGCATGGTGTGGATATTATTACGTTAGTATTAGAAGCGATGGTGTGGATTAGATGAGTGTTATGGCATGCTGTGGATATTATTACATTAGTATTAAAAACGATGGTATGGACTAGATCAGTGATAGGGCATGCTGTGGATATTATTACTTTAGTATTAGAAGCAATGGTGGGGACTAGATCAGTGATAGGGCATGGTGTGGATATTACTACATTAGTATTGGAAGCGATGGTGTGGAATAGATCAGTGATAGGGCATGGTGTGGATATTACTACATTAGTATTGGAAGCGATGGTGTGGACTAGATCAGTGATAGGGCATGATGTGGATATTACTACATTTGTATTGGAAGCGATGGTGTGGACTAGATCAGTCATAGGGCATGGCGTGGATATTATTACATTAGTATTGGAAGCGATGGTGTGGATTAGATGAGTGTTAGGGCATGGTGTGGATATTATTACATCAGTATTGGAAGCGATGGTGTTGATTAGATCAGTGATAGCGCAAGGTGTGGATATTATTACATTAGTATTGGAAGTGATGGTGTGGATTAGATCAGTGATAGGTCATGGTGTGGATATTATTACATTAGTATTAGAAGCGATGGTGTGCATTAGATCCATGACAGGTCATGATGTGGATATTATTACATCAGTATTAGAAGGGATGGTGTGGATTAGATGAGTGGTAGGGCATGGTGTGGATATCACTACATTAGTATTAGAGGCGATGGTGTGGATTAGATCAGTGTTAGGGCATGGTATGGATATTATTACATTAGTATTAGAAGCGATGTTGTGCATTAGATCAGTGATAGGGCATGGTGTGGATATTATTACATTAGTATTAGAAGCGATGGTGTGGATTAGATGAGTGTTAGGGCATGGTGTGGATATTATTATATTAGTATTGGAAGCGATGGTGTGGATTAGATGAGTGTTAGGGCATGGTGTGGATATTATTACATTAGTATTAGAAGCGATGGTGTGCATTAGATCAGTGATAGGGCATGATGCGGATATTATTACGTTAGTATTGGAAGCGATGGTGTGCATTAGATCAGTGATAGGGCATGGTGTGGATATTATTACATTGGTATTAGAAGGGATGGTGTGGATTAGATGAGTGGTAGGGCATGGTGTGTATATTATTACATTACTATTGGAAGTGATGGAGTGGATTAGATCAGTGATAGGGCAGGTTGTGGATATGATTACATTAGTATTGGAAGCGATGCTGTGGACTAGATCAGTCATAGGGCATGACGTGGATATTATTACATTAGTATTGGAAGCGATGGTGTGGATTAGATGAGTGTTAGGGCATGGTGTGGATATTATTACATTAGTATTGGAAGCGATGGTGTGGATTAGATCAGTGATAGCGCAAGGTGTGGATATTATTACATTAGTATTGGAAGTGATGGTGTGGATTAGATCAGTGATAGGGCATGGTGTGGATATTATTCCATTAGTATTAGAAGCGAAGGTGTGGACTAGATCAGTGATAGGGCATGATGTGGATATTACTACATTAGTATTGGAAGCGATGGTGTGGACTAGATCACTGATAGGGCATGGTGTGGATATTATTACATTACTATTGGAAGTGATGGTGTGGACTAGATCAGTGATAGGGCACGGTGTAGATATTACTACATTACTATTGGAAGTGATGGTGTGGATTAAATCAGTGATAGGGCATGGTGTGGATATTATTACATTAGTATTAGAAGCGATGGTGTGGACTAGATCAGTGATAGGGCACGATGTGGATATTATTACATTAGTATTGGAAGCGATGGTGTGGACTAGATCACTGATAGGGCATGGTGTGGATATTATTACATTAGTATTGGAAGCGATGGTGTGGACTAAATCAGTGATAGGGCACGGTGTAGATATTATTACATTAGTATTAGAAGTGATTGTGTGGACTAGATCAGTGATAGGGCATGCTGTGGATATTATTACATTAGTATTACAAGCGATGGTGTGGACTAGATCAGTGATAGGGCATGCTGTGGATATTATTACACTAGTATTGGAAGCGATGGTGTGGAATAGATCAGTGATAGGACATGATGTGGATATTATTACATTAGTATTGGAAGCGATGGTGTGGATTAGATGAGTGTTATGGCATGGTGTGGATATTATTACATTAGTATTGGAAGCGATGGTGTTGATTAGATCAGTGATAGGGCATGGTGTGGATATTATTACATTAGTATTGGAAGCGATGGTGTGGATTAGATCAGTGTTAGGGCATGGTGTGGATATTATTGCGTTAGTATTAGAAGTGATGGTGTGGATTAGATGAGTGTTAGGGCATGATGTGGATATTATTACATTAGTATTAGAAACAATGTTGTGGACTAGATCAGTGATAAGGCATGGTGTGGATATTATTACATTAGTATTGGAAGCGATGGTGTCGACTAGATCAGTGATAGGGCATGGTGTGGGTATTACTACATTAGTATTGGAAGCAATGGTGTGGATTAGATGAGTGTTATGGCATGCGGTGGATATTATTACATTAGTATTAAAAACGATGGTATGGACTAGATCAGTGATAGGGCATGGTGTGGATATTATTACTTTAGTATTAGAAGCAATGGTGGGGACTAGATCAGTGAGAGGGCATGGTGTGGATATTACTATATTAGTATTAGAAGCGATGGTGTGGACTAGATCAGTGATAGGGCATGATGTGGATATTACTACATTAGTATTGGAAGCGATGGTGTGGACTAGATCAGTGATAGGGCATGGCGTGGATATTATTACATTAGTATTGGAAGAGATGGTGTGGATTAGATGAGTGGTAAGGCATGGTGTGGATATTATTACATCAGTATTGGAAGCGATGGTGTTGATTAGATCAGTGATAGTGCAAGGTGTGGATATTATTACATTAGTATTGGAAGTGATGGTGTGGATTAGATCAGTGATAGGTCATGGTGTGGATATTATTACATTAGTATTAGAAGCGATGGTGTGCATTAGATCAGTGATAAGTCATGGTGTGGATATTATTACATCAGTATTAGAAGGGATGATGTGGATTACATGAGTGGTAGGGCATGGTGTGGATATCATTACATTAGTATTACAAGCGATGGTGTGGATTAGATCAGTGTTAGGGCATGGTGTGGATATTATTACATTAGTATTAGAAGCGATTGTGTGCATTAGATCAGTGATAGGGCATGGTGTGGATATTATTACATTAGTATTAGAAGCGATGGTGTGGATTACGTGAGTGTTAGCGCACGGTGTGGATATTATTACATTAGTATTGGAAGCGATGGTGTGGATTAGATGAGTGTTAGGGCATGGTGTGGATATTATTACATTAGTATTAGAAGCGATGGTGTGCATTAGATCAGTGATAGGGCATGATGCGGATATTATTACGTTAGTATTGGAAGCGATGGTTTGCATAAGATCAGTGATAGGGCATGGTGTGGATATTATCACATTAGTATTAGAAGGGATGGTGTGGATTAGATGAGTGGTAGGGCATGGTGTGGATATTATTACATTACATTTGGAAGTGATGGTGTGGATTAGATCAGTGATAGGGCGGGTTGTGGATATGATTACATTAGTATTGGAAGCGATGGTGTGGACTAGATGAGTGATAGGGCATGATGTGGATATTATTACATTAGTATTGGAAGCGATGGTGTGGATTAGATGAGTGTTAGGGCATGGTGTGGATATTATTACATTAGTACTGGAAGCGATGGTGTTGATTAGATCAGTGATAGGGCATGGTGTGGATATTATTACATTAGTATTGGAAGCGATGGTGTGGATTAAATCAGTGTTAGGGCATGGTGTGGATATTATTACGTTAGTATAAGAAGGGATGGTGTGGATTAGATGAGTGGTAGGGCATGGTGTGGATATTATTACATTAGTATTGGAAGTGATGGTGTGCGTAAGATGAGTGACAGGTCATGGTGTGGATATTATTACATTAGTATTAGAAGGGATGGTGTGGATTAGATGAGTGGTAGGGCATGGTCGGGATATTACTACCTTAGTATTAGAAGCGATGGTGTGGATTAGATCAGTGTTAGGGCATGGTGTGGATATTATTACATTAGTATTAGAAGCCATGGTGTGCATTAGATCAGTGATAGGGCATGGTGTGGATATTATTACATTATTATTAGAAGGGATGGGGTGGATTAGATGCGTGGTAGGGCATGGTGTGGATATTATTACATTAGTATTAGAAGCGATGCTGTGGATTAGATGAGTGTTAGGGCATGGCGTGGATATTATTACATTAGTATTAGAAGCGATGCTGTGCGTTACATTAGTGGTAGGGCATGATGTGGATATTATTACAATAGTATTAGAAGGGATGGTGTGCATTAGATCAGTGATAGGGCATGGTGTGGATATTACTACATTAGTATTAGAAGGGATGGTGTGGATTAGATGAGTGGTAGGGCATGGTGTGGATATTATTACATTAGTATTGGAAGTGATGGTGTGGATTAGATCAGTGTTAAGGCATGGTGTGGATATTATTACATTAGTATTGGAAGCGATGGTGTGGACTAGATCAGTGATAGGGCATGATGTGGATATTATCACATTAGTATTGGAAGCGATGGTGTTGATTAGATCAGTGATAGGGCATGATGTGGATATTATTACATTAGTATTGGAAGCGATGGTGTGGGTTAGATCAGTGTTAGGTCATGATGTGCATATTATTACATGAGTATTGGAAGTGATGCTGTGGTCTAGATCAGTGACAGGGCATGGTGTGGATATTATTACATTAGTATTGGAAGCGATGGTGTGGACTAGATCAGTGATAGGGCATGGTGTACATATTATTACATTAGTATTAGAAGCGATGGTGTGGACTAGATCAGTGATAGGGCATGCTGTGGATATTATTACATTAGTATTACAAGCGATGGTTTGGACTAGATCAGTGATAGGGCATGCTGTGGATATTATTACATTAGTATTGGAAGCGATGGTGTGGACTAGATCAGTGATAGGGCATGATGTGGATATTATTACATTAGTATTGGAAGCGATGTTGTTGATTAGATCAGTGATAGGGCATGGTGTGGATATTATTACATTAGTATTGGAAGCGATGGTGTGGATTAGATGTGTTAGGGCATGATGTGGATATTATTACGTTAGTATTAGAAGCGATGGTGTGGATAAGATGAGTGTTAGGGCATGCTGTGGATATTATTACATTAGTATTAGAAACGATGGTGTGGACTAGATCAGTGATAAGGCATGGTGTGGATATTATTACATTACTATTAGAAGCGATGGTGTGGACTAGACAATTGATAGGGCACGGTGTGGATATTATTAGTATTGGAAGCGATGTTGTGGACTAGATCAGTGATAGGACATGATGCGGATATTACTACATTAGTATTGGAAGCGATGGTGTGGACTAGATCAGTGATAGGGCATGGTGTGTACATTATTACATTAGAATTGGAAGCGATGGTGTGGATTAGATGAGTGTTAGGGCATGGTGTGGATATTATTACATTAGTATTGGAAGCGATGGTGTTGATTAGATCAGTGATAGCGCAAGGTGTGGATATTATTACATTAGCATTGGAAGTGATGGTGTGGATTAGATCAGTGATAGGGCATGGTGTGGATATTATTACATTACTGTTAGAAGCGATGGTGTGCATTACATCAGTGATAGGTCATGGTGTGGATATCATTACATTAGTATTAGAAGGGATGGTGTGGATTAGATGAGTGGTAGGGCATGGTGTGGATATTAGTACATTAGTATTAGAGGCGATGGTGTGGATTAGATCAGTGTTAGGGCATGGTGTGGATATTATTACGTTAGTATTAGAAGCGATGGTGTGCATTAGATCAGTGGTAGGGCATGGTGCGGACATTATTATATTAGTATTAGAAGGGATGGGGTGGATTAGATGAGTGGTAGGGCATGGTGTGGATATTATTACATTCGTATTGGAAGCGATGGTGTGCATTAGATCAGTGATAGGGAATGATGTGGATATTATTACATTAGTATTAGAAGGGATGGTGTGGATTAGATGAGTGTTAGGGCATGGTGTGGATATTATTACATTGGTATTGGAAGAGATGGTGTGCATTAGATCAGTGATAGGGCATCGTGTGGATATTATTTCATTAGTATTTGAAGCGATGGTGTGGACTAGATCAGTGATAGGGCATGATGTGGATATTATTACATTAGTATTGGAAGCGATGTTGTTGATTAGATCAGTGATAGGGCATGGTGTGGATATTATTACATTAGTATTGGAAGCGATGGTGTGGATTAGATCAGTGTTAGGGCATGATGTGTATATTATTACGTTAGTATTAGAAGCGATGGTGTGGATTAGATGAGTGTTAGGGCATGCTGTGGATATTATTACATTAGTATTAGAAACGATGTTGTGGACTAGATCAGTGATAGGGCATGGTGTGGATATTATTACATTAGTATTAGAAGCGATGGTGTGGACTAGACAATTGATAGGGCATGGTGTGGATATTATTAGTATTGGAAGCGATGTTGTAGACTAGATCAGTGATAGGACATGATGCGGGTATTACTACATCAGTATTGGAAGCGATGGTGTGGACTAGATCAGTGATAGGGCATGGTGTGTACATTATTACATTAGTATTGGAAGCGATGGTGTGGATTAGATGAGTGTTAGGGCATGGTGTGGATATTATTACATTAGTATTGGAAGCGATGGTGTTGATTAGATCAGTGATAGCGCAAGGTGTGGATATTATTACATTAGTATTGGAAGCGATGGTGTGGATTAGATCAGTGATAGTGCATGGTTTTAGATATTATTACATTACTATTAGAAGCGATGGTGTGCATTAGTTCAGTGATAGGTCATGGTGTGGATATTATTACATTAGTATTAGAAGCGATGGTGTGCATTAGATCAGTGGTAGGGCATGGTGTGGACATTATTACATTAGTAGTAGAAGGGATGGTGTGGATTACATGAGTGGTAGGGCATGGTGTGGATATTATTACATTAGTATTGGAAGCGATGTTGTGCATTAGATCAGTGATAGGGCATGGTGTGGATATTATTACATTAGTATTAGAAGTGATGGTGTGCATTAGATCAGTGATAGGGCATGGTGTGGATATTATTACATTAGTATTAGAAGGGATGGTGTGGATTAGATGAGTGGTAGGGCATGGTGTGGATATTATTACATTAGTATTGGAAGTGATGGTGTGGATTAGATCAGTGATAGGGCATGATGTGGATATTATTACATTAGTATTGGAAGCGATGGTGTGGACTAGATCAGTGATAGGGCATGATGTGGATATTACCACATTAGTATTGGAAGCGATGATGTGGATTAGATCAGTGATAGGGCATGGTTTGGATATTATTACATTAGTATTGGAAGCGATGGTGTGGACTAGATCAGTGATAGGGCATGGTGTGGATATTATTACATTAGTATTGGAAGCGATGGGTGGACTAGATCAGTGATAGGGCATGGTGTAGATATTATTACATTTGTATTAGAAGCGATGGTGTGGACTAGATCAGTGATAGGGCATGCTGTGGATATTATTACGTTAGTATTACAAGCGATGGTGTGGACTAGATCAGTGATAGGGCATGCTGTGGATATTATTTCATTAGTATTGGAAGCGATGGTGTGGTCCAGATCAGTGATAGGGCATGATGTGGATATTATTACATTAGTATTGGAAGCGATGGTATGGATTAGATGAGTGTTAGGGCATGGTGTGGATATTATTACATTAGTATTGGAAGCAATGGTGTTGATTAGATCAGTGATAGGGCATGGTGTGGATATTATTACATTAGTATTGGAAGCGATGGTATGGATTAGATCAGTGTTAGGGCATGGTGTGGATATTATTACGTTAGTATTAGAAGTGATGGTGTGGAGTCGATGAGTGTTAGGGCATGCTGTGGATATTATTACATTAGTATTAGAAACAATGGTGTGGAGTAGATCAGTGATAAGGCATGGTGTGGATATTATTACATTAGTATTGGAAGCTATGCTGTGGACTAGATCAGTGATAGGGCATGGTGTGGGTATTATTACATTAGTATTGGAAGCGATGGTGTGGATTAGATGAGTGTTAGTGCATGGTTTGGATATTATTACATTAGTATTGGAAGCATTGGTGTTGATTAGATCAGTGATAGCGCAAGGTGTGGATATTATTACATTAGTATTGGAAGTGATGGTGTGGATTAGATCAGCGATAGGGCATGGTGTGGATATTATTACATTAGTATTAGAAGCGATGGTGTGCATTAGATCAGTGATAGGTCATGGTTTGGATATTATTACATTAGTATTAGAAGGGATGGTGTGGATTAGATGAGTGGGAGTGCATGGTGTGGATATTACTTCATTAGTATTAGAAGCGATGGTGTGGATTAGATCAGTGTTAGGGCATGGTGTGTATATTATTACATTAGTATTAGAAGCGATGGTGTGCATTAGATCAGTGATAGGGCATGGTGTGGATATTATTACATTAGTATTAGAAGCGATGGTGTGGATTAGATGACTGTTAGGGCATGGTGGGCATATTATTACATTAGTATTGGAAGAGATGGTGTGGATTAGATGAGTGTTAGGGCACGGTGTGGATATTATTACATTAGTATTAGAAGCGATGGTGTGCATTAGATCAGTGATAGTGCATGATGTGGATATTATTACGTCAGTATTAGAATCGATGGTGTGCATTAGATCAGTGATAGGGCATGGTGTGGATATTATTACATTAGTATTAGAAGCGATGGTGTGGATTAGATGAGTGTTATGGCATGCTGTGTATATTATTACATTAGTATTAGATACGATGGTATGGACTAGATCAGTGATAGGGCATAGTGTGGATATTATTACATTAGTATTAGAAGGGATGGTGTGGATTAGATGAGTTGTAGGGCATGGTGTGGATATTATTACATTACTATTGGAAGTGATGGTGTGGATAAGATCAGTGATAGGGCATGTGGTGGATATGATTACATTAGTATTGGAAGCGATGGTATGGATTAGATGAGTGTTAGGGCATGGTGTGGATATTATTACATTAGTATTGGAAGCGATGGTGTGGATTAGATGAGTGTTACGGCATGGTGTGGATATTATTACATTAGTATTAGAAGCGATGGTGTGCATTAGATCAGTGATAGGGCATGATGTGGATATTATTACATTAGTATTAGAAGCGATGTTGTGCATTGGATCAGTGATAGGGCATGGTGTGGATATTATTACATTAGTATTAGAAGGGATGGTGTGGATTAGATGAGTTGTAGGGCATGGTGTGGATATTATTACATTACTATTGGAAGTGATTGTGTGGATAAGATCAGTGATAGGGCATGTTGTGGATATGATTACATTAGTATTGGAAGCGATGGTGTGGACTAGATCAGTGATAGGGCATGATGTGGATATTGCTACATTAGTATTGGAAGCGATGGTGTGGACTAGATCAGTGATAGGGCATGGCGTGGATATTATTACATTAGTATTGGAAGCGATGGTGTGGATTAGATGAGTGTTAGGGCATGCTGTGGATATTATTATATTAGTATTGGAAGCGATGGTGTTGATTAGATCAGTGATAGCGCAAGGTGTGGATATTATTACATTAGTATTGGAAGTGATGGTGTGGATTAGATCAGTGATAGGGCATGGTGTGGATATTATTACATTAGTATTAGAAGGGATGGTGTGGATTAGATGAGTTGTAGGGCATGGTGTGGATATTATTACATTACTATTGGAAGTGATGGTGTGGATAAGATCAGTGATAGGGCATGGTGTGGATATGATTACATTAGTATTGGAAGCGATGGTGTGGATTCGATGAGTGTTAGGGCATGGTGTGGATATTATTACATTAGTATTGGAAGCGATGGTGTTGATTAGATCAGTGATAGCGCAAGGTGTGGATATTATTACATTAGTATTGGAAGCGATGGTGTGGATTAGATCAGTGATAGTGCATGGTTTTAGATATTATTACATTACTATTAGAAGCGATGGTGTGCATTAGTTCAGTGATAGGTCATGGTGTGGATATTATTACATTAGTATTAGAAGCGATGGTGTGCATTAGATCAGTGGTAGGGCATGGTGTGGACATTATTACATTAGTAGTAGAAGGGATGGTGTGGATTACATGAGTGGTAGGGCATGGTGTGGATATTATTACATTAGTATTGGAAGCGATGTTGTGCATTAGATCAGTGATAGGGCATGGTGTGGATATTATTACATTAGTATTAGAAGTGATGGTGTGCATTAGATCAGTGATAGGGCATGGTGTGGATATTATTACATTAGTATTAGAAGGGATGGTGTGGATTAGAGGAGTGGTAGGGCATGGTGTGGATATTATTACATTAGTATTGGAAGTGATGGTGTGGATTAGATCAGTGATAGGGCATGATGTGGATATTATTACATTAGTATTGGAAGCGATGGTGTGGACTAGATCAGTGATAGGGCATGATGTGGATATTACCACATTAGTATTGGAAGCGATGATGTGGATTAGATCAGTGATAGGGCATGGTTTGGATATTATTACATTAGTATTGGAAGCGATGGTGTGGACTAGATCAGTGATAGGGCATGGTGTGGATATTATTACATTAGTATTGGAAGCGATGGGTGGACTAGATCAGTGATAGGGCATGGTGTAGATATTATTACATTTGTATTAGAAGCGATGGTGTGGACTAGATCAGTGATAGGGCATGCTGTGGATATTATTACGTTAGTATTACAAGCGATGGTGTGGACTAGATCAGTGATATGGCATGCTGTGGATATTATTTCATTAGTATTGGAAGCGATGGTGTGGACTAAATCAGTGATAGGGCACGGTGTAGATATTATTACATTAGTATTAGAAGTGATTGTGTGGACTAGATCAGTGATAGGGCATGCTGTGGATATTATTACATTAGTATTACAAGCGATGGTGTGGACTAGATCAGTGATAGGGCATGCTGTGGATATTATTACACTAGTATTGGAAGCGATGGTGTGGAATAGATCAGTGATAGGACATGATGTGGATATTATTACATTAGTATTGGAAGCGATGGTGTGGATTAGATGAGTGTTATGGCATGGTGTGGATATTATTACATTAGTATTGGAAGCGATGGTGTTGATTAGATCAGTGATAGGGCATGGTGTGGATATTATTACATTAGTATTGGAAGCGATGGTGTGGATTAGATCAGTGTTAGGGCATGGTGTGGATATTATTGCGTTAGTATTAGAAGTGATGGTGTGGATTAGATGAGTGTTAGGGCATGATGTGGATATTATTACATTAGTATTAGAAACAATGTTGTGGACTAGATCAGTGATAAGGCATGGTGTGGATATTATTACATTAGTATTGGAAGCGATGGTGTCGACTAGATCAGTGATAGGGCATGGTGTGGGTATTACTACATTAGTATTGGAAGCAATGGTGTGGATTAGATGAGTGTTATGGCATGCGGTGGATATTATTACATTAGTATTAAAAACGATGGTATGGACTAGATCAGTGATAGGGCATGGTGTGGATATTATTACTTTAGTATTAGAAGCAATGGTGGGGACTAGATCAGTGAGAGGGCATGGTGTGGATATTACTATATTAGTATTAGAAGCGATGGTGTGGACTAGATCAGTGATAGGGCATGATGTGGATATTACTACATTAGTATTGGAAGCGATGGTGTGGACTAGATCAGTGATAGGGCATGGCGTGGATATTATTACATTAGTATTGGAAGAGATGGTGTGGATTAGATGAGTGGTAAGGCATGGTGTGGATATTATTACATCAGTATTGGAAGCGATGGTGTTGATTAGATCAGTGATAGTGCAAGGTGTGGATATTATTACATTAGTATTGGAAGTGATGGTGTGGATTAGATCAGTGATAGGTCATGGTGTGGATATTATTACATTAGTATTAGAAGCGATGGTGTGCATTAGATCAGTGATAAGTCATGGTGTGGATATTATTACATCAGTATTAGAAGGGATGATGTGGATTACATGAGTGGTAGGGCATGGTGTGGATATCATTACATTAGTATTACAAGCGATGGTGTGGATTAGATCAGTGTTAGGGCATGGTGTGGATATTATTACATTAGTATTAGAAGCGATTGTGTGCATTAGATCAGTGATAGGGCATGGTGTGGATATTATTACATTAGTATTAGAAGCGATGGTGTGGATTACGTGAGTGTTAGCGCACGGTGTGGATATTATTACATTGGTATTGGAAGCGATGGTGTGGATTAGATGAGTGTTAGGGCATGGTGTGGATATTATTACATTAGTATTAGAAGCGATGGTGTGCATTAGATCAGTGATAGGGCATGATGCGGATATTATTACGTTAGTATTGGAAGCGATGGTTTGCATAAGATCAGTGATAGGGCATGGTGTGGATATTATCACATTAGTATTAGAAGGGATGGTGTGGATTAGATGAGTGGTAGGGCATGGTGTGGATATTATTACATTACATTTGGAAGTGATGGTGTGGATTAGATCAGTGATAGGGCGGGTTGTGGATATGATTACATTAGTATTGGAAGCGATGGTGTGGACTAGATGAGTGATAGGGCATGATGTGGATATTATTACATTAGTATTGGAAGCGATGGTGTGGATTAGATGAGTGTTAGGGCATGGTGTGGATATTATTACATTAGTACTGGAAGCGATGGTGTTGATTAGATCAGTGATAGGGCATGGTGTGGATATTATTACATTAGTATTGGAAGCGATGGTGTGGATTAAATCAGTGTTAGGGCATGGTGTGGATATTATTACGTTAGTATAAGAAGGGATGGTGTGGATTAGATGAGTGGTAGGGCATGGTGTGGATATTATTACATTAGTATTGGAAGTGATGGTGTGCGTAAGATGAGTGACAGGTCATGGTGTGGATATTATTACATTAGTATTAGAAGGGATGGTGTGGATTAGATGAGTGGTAGGGCATGGTCGGGATATTACTACCTTAGTATTAGAAGCGATGGTGTGGATTAGATCAGTGTTAGGGCATGGTGTGGATATTATTACATTAGTATTAGAAGCCATGGTGTGCATTAGATCAGTGATAGGGCATGGTGTGGATATTATTACATTATTATTAGAAGGGATGGGGTGGATTAGATGCGTGGTAGGGCATGGTGTGGATATTATTACATTAGTATTAGAAGCGATGCTGTGGATTAGATGAGTGTTAGGGCATGGCGTGGATATTATTACATTAGTATTAGAAGCGATGCTGTGCGTTACATTAGTGGTAGGGCATGATGTGGATATTATTACAATAGTATTAGAAGGGATGGTGTGCATTAGATCAGTGATAGGGCATGGTGTGGATATTACTACATTAGTATTAGAAGGGATGGTGTGGATTAGATGAGTGGTAGGGCATGGTGTGGATATTATTAGATTAGTATTGGAAGTGATGGTGTGGATTAGATCAGTGTTAAGGCATGGTGTGGATATTATTACATTAGTATTGGAAGCGATGGTGTGGACTAGATCAGTGATAGGGCATGATGTGGATATTATCACATTAGTATTGGAAGCGATGGTGTTGATTAGATCAGTGATAGGGCATGATGTGGATATTATTACATTAGTATTGGAAGCGATGGTGTGGGTTAGATCAGTGTTAGGTCATGATGTGCATATTATTACATGAGTATTGGAAGTGATGCTGTGGTCTAGATCAGTGACAGGGCATGGTGTGGATATTATTACATTAGTATTGGAAGCGATGGTGTGGACTAGATCAGTGATAGGGCATGGTGTACATATTATTACATTAGTATTAGAAGCGATGGTGTGGACTAGATCAGTGATAGGGCATGCTGTGGATATTATTACATTAGTATTACAAGCGATGGTTTGGACTAGATCAGTGATAGGGCATGCTGTGGATATTATTACATTAGTATTGGAAGCGATGGTGTGGACTAGATCAGTGATAGGGCATGATGTGGATATTATTACATTAGTATTGGAAGCGATGTTGTTGATTAGATCAGTGATAGGGCATGGTGTGGATATTATTACATTAGTATTGGAAGCGATGGTGTGGATTAGATGTGTTAGGGCATGATGTGGATATTATTACGTTAGTATTAGAAGCGATGGTGTGGATAAGATGAGTGTTAGGGCATGCTGTGGATATTATTACTTTCGTATTAGAAACGATGGTGTGGACTAGATCAGTGATAAGGCATGGTGTGGATATTATTACATTACTATTAGAAGCGATGGTGTGGACTAGACAATTGATAGGGCACGGTGTGGATATTATTAGTATTGGAAGCGATGTTGTGGACTAGATCAGTGATAGGACATGATGCGGATATTACTACATTAGTATTGGAAGCGATGGTGTGGACTAGATCAGTGATAGGGCATGGTGTGTACATTATTACATTAGTATTGGAAGCGATGGTGTGGATTAGATGAGTGTTAGGGCATGGTGTGGATATTATTACATTAGTATTGGAAGCGATGGTGTTGATTAGATCAGTGATAGCGCAAGGTGTGGATATTATTACATTAGCATTGGAAGTGATGGTGTGGATTAGATCAGTGATAGGGCATGGTGTGGATATTATTACATTACTGTTAGAAGCGATGGTGTGCATTACATCAGTGATAGGTCATGGTGTGGATATCATTACATTAGTATTAGAAGGGATGGTGTGGATTAGATGAGTGGTAGGGCATGGTGTGGATATTAGTACATTAGTATTAGAGGCGATGGTGTGGATTAGATCAGTGTTAGGGCATGGTGTGGATATTATTACGTTAGTATTAGAAGCGATGGTGTGCATTAGATCAGTGGTAGGGCATGGTGCGGACATTATTATATTAGTATTAGAAGGGATGGGGTGGATTAGATGAGTGGTAGGGCATGGTGTGGATATTATTACATTCGTATTGGAAGCGATGGTGTGCATTAGATCAGTGATAGGGAATGATGTGGATATTATTACATTAGTATTAGAAGGGATGGTGTGGATTAGATGAGTGTTAGGGCATGGTGTGGATATTATTACATTGGTATTGGAAGAGATGGTGTGCATTAGATCAGTGATAGGGCATCGTGTGGATATTATTTCATTAGTATTTGAAGCGATGGTGTGGACTAGATCAGTGATAGGGCATGATGTGGATATTATTACATTAGTATTGGAAGCGATGTTGTTGATTAGATCAGTGATAGGGCATGGTGTGGATATTATTACATTAGTATTGGAAGCGATGGTGTGGATTAGATCAGTGTTAGGGCATGATGTGTATATTATTACGTTAGTATTAGAAGCGATGGTGTGGATTAGATGAGTGTTAGGGCATGCTGTGGATATTATTACATTAGTATTAGAAACGATGTTGTGGACTAGATCAGTGATAGGGCATGGTGTGGATATTATTACATTAGTATTAGAAGCGATGGTGTGGACTAGACAATTGATAGGGCATGGTGTGGATATTATTAGTATTGGAAGCGATGTTGTAGACTAGATCAGTGATAGGACATGATGCGGGTATTACTACATCAGTATTGGAAGCGATGGTGTGGACTAGATCAGTGATAGGGCATGGTGTGTACATTATTACATTAGTATTGGAAGCGATGGTGTGGATTAGATGAGTGTTAGGGCATGGTGTGGATATTATTACATTAGTATTGGAAGCGATGGTGTTGATTAGATCAGTGATAGCGCAAGGTGTGGATATTATTACATTAGTATTGGAAGCGATGGTGTGGATTAGATCAGTGATAGTGCATGGTTTTAGATATTATTACATTACTATTAGAAGCGATGGTGTGCATTAGTTCAGTGATAGGTCATGGTGTGGATATTATTACATTAGTATTAGAAGCGATGGTGTGCATTAGATCAGTGGTAGGGCATGGTGTGGACATTATTACATTAGTAGTAGAAGGGATGGTGTGGATTACATGAGTGGTAGGGCATGGTGTGGATATTATTACATTAGTATTGGAAGCGATGTTGTGCATTAGATCAGTGATAGGGCATGGTGTGGATATTATTACATTAGTATTAGAAGTGATGGTGTGCATTAGATCAGTGATAGGGCATGGTGTGGATATTATTACATTAGTATTAGAAGGGATGGTGTGGATTAGATGAGTGGTAGGGCATGGTGTGGATATTATTACATTAGTATTGGAAGTGATGGTGTGGATTAGATCAGTGATAGGGCATGATGTGGATATTATTACATTAGTATTGGAAGCGATGGTGTGGACTAGATCAGTGATAGGGCATGATGTGGATATTACCACATTAGTATTGGAAGCGATGATGTGGATTAGATCAGTGATAGGGCATGGTTTGGATATTATTACATTAGTATTGGAAGCGATGGTGTGGACTAGATCAGTGATAGGGCATGGTGTGGATATTATTACATTAGTATTGGAAGCGATGGGTGGACTAGATCAGTGATAGGGCATGGTGTAGATATTATTACATTTGTATTAGAAGCGATGGTGTGGACTAGATCAGTGATAGGGCATGCTGTGGATATTATTACGTTAGTATTACAAGCGATGGTGTGGACTAGATCAGTGATAGGGCATGCTGTGGATATTATTTCATTAGTATTGGAAGCGATGGTGTGGTCCAGATCAGTGATAGGGCATGATGTGGATATTATTACATTAGTATTGGAAGCGATGGTATGGATTAGATGAGTGTTAGGGCATGGTGTGGATATTATTACATTAGTATTGGAAGCAATGGTGTTGATTAGATCAGTGATAGGGCATGGTGTGGATATTATTACATTAGTATTGGAAGCGATGGTATGGATTAGATCAGTGTTAGGGCATGGTGTGGATATTATTACGTTAGTATTAGAAGTGATGGTGTGGAGTCGATGAGTGTTAGGGCATGCTGTGGATATTATTACATTAGTATTAGAAACAATGGTGTGGAGTAGATCAGTGATAAGGCATGGTGTGGATATTATTACATTAGTATTGGAAGCTATGCTGTGGACTAGATCAGTGATAGGGCATGGTGTGGGTATTATTACATTAGTATTGGAAGCGATGGTGTGGATTAGATGAGTGTTAGTGCATGGTTTGGATATTATTACATTAGTATTGGAAGCATTGGTGTTGATTAGATCAGTGATAGCGCAAGGTGTGGATATTATTACATTAGTATTGGAAGTGATGGTGTGGATTAGATCAGCGATAGGGCATGGTGTGGATATTATTACATTAGTATTAGAAGTGATGGTGTGCATTAGATCAGTGATAGGTCATGGTTTGGATATTATTACATTAGTATTAGAAGGGATGGTGTGGATTAGATGAGTGGGAGTGCATGGTGTGGATATTACTTCATTAGTATTAGAAGCGATGGTGTGGATTAGATCAGTGTTAGGGCATGGTGTGTATATTATTACATTAGTATTAGAAGCGATGGTGTGCATTAGATCAGTGATAGGGCATGGTGTGGATATTATTACATTAGTATTAGAAGCGATGGTGTGGATTAGATGACTGTTAGGGCATGGTGGGCATATTATTACATTAGTATTGGAAGAGATGGTGTGGATTAGATGAGTGTTAGGGCACGGTGTGGATATTATTACATTAGTATTAGAAGCGATGGTGTGCATTAGATCAGTGATAGTGCATGATGTGGATATTATTACGTCAGTATTAGAATCGATGGTGTGCATTAGATCAGTGATAGGGCATGGTGTGGATATTATTACATTAGTATTAGAAGCGATGGTGTGGATTAGATGAGTGTTATGGCATGCTGTGTATATTATTACATTAGTATTAGATACGATGGTATGGACTAGATCAGTGATAGGGCATAGTGTGGATATTATTACATTAGTATTAGAAGGGATGGTGTGGATTAGATGAGTTGTAGGGCATGGTGTGGATATTATTACATTACTATTGGAAGTGATGGTGTGGATAAGATCAGTGATAGGGCATGTGGTGGATATGATTACATTAGTATTGGAAGCGATGGTATGGATTAGATGAGTGTTAGGGCATGGTGTGGATATTATTACATTAGTATTGGAAGCGATGGTGTGGATTAGATGAGTGTTACGGCATGGTGTGGATATTATTACATTAGTATTAGAAGCGATGGTGTGCATTAGATCAGTGATAGGGCATGATGTGGATATTATTACATTAGTATTAGAAGCGATGTTGTGCATTGGATCAGTGATAGGGCATGGTGTGGATATTATTACATTAGTATTAGAAGGGATGGTGTGGATTAGATGAGTTGTAGGGCATGGTGTGGATATTATTACATTACTATTGGAAGTGATTGTGTGGATAAGATCAGTGATAGGGCATGTTGTGGATATGATTACATTAGTATTGGAAGCGATGGTGTGGACTAGATCAGTGATAGGGCATGATGTGGATATTGCTACATTAGTATTGGAAGCGATGGTGTGGACTAGATCAGTGATAGGGCATGGCGTGGATATTATTACATTAGTATTGGAAGCGATGGTGTGGATTAGATGAGTGTTAGGGCATGCTGTGGATATTATTATATTAGTATTGGAAGCGATGGTGTTGATTAGATCAGTGATAGCGCAAGGTGTGGATATTATTACATTAGTATTGGAAGTGATGGTGTGGATTAGATCAGTGATAGGGCATGGTGTGGATATTATTACATTAGTATTAGAAGGGATGGTGTGGATTAGATGAGTTGTAGGGCATGGTGTGGATATTATTACATTACTATTGGAAGTGATGGTGTGGATAAGATCAGTGATAGGGCATGGTGTGGATATGATTACATTAGTATTGGAAGCGATGGTGTGGATTCGATGAGTGTTAGGGCATGGTGTGGATATTATTACATTAGTATTGGAAGCGATGGTGTTGATTAGATCAGTGATAGCGCAAGGTGTGGATATTATTACATTAGTATTGGAAGCGATGGTGTGGATTAGATCAGTGATAGTGCATGGTTTTAGATATTATTACATTACTATTAGAAGCGATGGTGTGCATTAGTTCAGTGATAGGTCATGGTGTGGATATTATTACATTAGTATTAGAAGCGATGGTGTGCATTAGATCAGTGGTAGGGCATGGTGTGGACATTATTACATTAGTAGTAGAAGGGATGGTGTGGATTACATGAGTGGTAGGGCATGGTGTGGATATTATTACATTAGTATTGGAAGCGATGTTGTGCATTAGATCAGTGATAGGGCATGGTGTGGATATTATTACATTAGTATTAGAAGTGATGGTGTGCATTAGATCAGTGATAGGGCATGGTGTGGATATTATTACATTAGTATTAGAAGGGATGGTGTGGATTAGAGGAGTGGTAGGGCATGGTGTGGATATTATTACATTAGTATTGGAAGTGATGGTGTGGATTAGATCAGTGATAGGGCATGATGTGGATATTATTACATTAGTATTGGAAGCGATGGTGTGGACTAGATCAGTGATAGGGCATGATGTGGATATTACCACATTAGTATTGGAAGCGATGATGTGGATTAGATCAGTGATAGGGCATGGTTTGGATATTATTACATTAGTATTGGAAGCGATGGTGTGGACTAGATCAGTGATAGGGCATGGTGTGGATATTATTACATTAGTATTGGAAGCGATGGGTGGACTAGATCAGTGATAGGGCATGGTGTAGATATTATTACATTTGTATTAGAAGCGATGGTGTGGACTAGATCAGTGATAGGGCATGCTGTGGATATTATTACGTTAGTATTACAAGCGATGGTGTGGACTAGATCAGTGATATGGCATGCTGTGGATATTATTTCATTAGTATTGGAAGCGATGGTGTGGTCCAGATCAGTGATAGGGCATGATGTGGATATTATTACATTAGTATTGGAAGCGATGGTATGGATTAGATGAGTGTTAGGGCATGGTGTGGATATTATTACATTAGTATTGGAAGCAATGGTGTTGATTAGATCAGTGATAGGGCATGGTGTGGATATTATTACATTAGTATTGGAAGCGATGGTATGGATTAGATCAGTGTTAGGGCATGGTGTGGATATTATTACGTTAGCATTAGAAGTGATGGTGTGGAGTCGATGAGTGTTAGGGCATGCTGTGGATATTATTACATTAGTATTAGAAAAAATGGTGTGGAGTAGATCAGTGATAAGGCATGGTGTGGATATTATTACATTAGTATTGGAAGCTATGGTGTGGACTAGATCAGTGATAGGGCATGGTGTGGGTATTATTACATTAGTATTGGAAGCGATGGTGTGGATTAGATGAGTGTTAGTGCATGGTTTGGATATTATTACATTAGTATTGCAAACATTGGTGTTGATTAGATCAGTGATAGCGCAAGGTGTGGATATTATTACATTAGTATTGGAAGTGATGGTGTGGATTAGACCAGCGATAGGGCATGGTGTGGATATTATTACATTAGTATTAGAAGCGATGGTGTGCATTAGATCAGTGATAGGTCATGGTTTGGATATTATTACATTAGTATTAGAAGGGATGGTGTGGATTAGATGAGTGGGAGTGCATGGTGTGGATATTACTTCATTAGTATTAGAAGCGATGGTGTGGATTAGATCAGTGTTAGGGCATGGTGTGGATATTATTACATTAGTATTAGAAGCGATGGTGTGCATTAGATCAGTGATAGGGCATGGTGTGGATATTATTACATTAGTATTAGAAGCGATGGTGTGGATTAGATGACTGTTAGGGCATGGTGTGCATATTATTACATTAGTATTGGAAGAGATGGTGTGGATTAGATGAGTGTTAGGGCACGGTGTGGATATTATTACATTAGTATTAGAAGCGATGGTGTGCATTAGATCAGTGATAGTGCATGATGTGGATATTATTACGTTAGTATTAGAATCGATGGTGTGCATTAGATCAGTGATAGGGCATGGTGTGGATATTATTACATTAGTATTAGAAGGGATGGTGTGGATTAGATGAGTGTTATGGCATGCTGTGTATATTATTACATTAGTATTAGATACGATGGTATGGACTAGATCAGTGATAGGGCATGGTGTGGATATTATTACATTAGTATTAGAAGGGATGGTGTGGATTAGATGAGTTGTAGGGCATGGTGTGGATATTATTACATTACTATTGGAAGTGATGGTGTGGATAAGATCAGTGATAGGGCATGTTGTGGATATGATTACATTAGTATTGGAAGCGATGGTATGGATTAGATGAGTGTTAGGGCATGGTGTGGATATTATTACATTAGTATTGGAAGCGATGGTGTGGATTAGATGAGTGTTACGGCATGGTGTGGATATTATTACATTAGTATTAGAAGCGATGGTGTGCATTAGATCAGTGATAGGGCATGATGTGGATATTATTACATTAGTATTAGAAGCGATGTTGTGCATTGGATCAGTGATAGGGCATGGTGTGGATATTATTACATTAGTATTAGAAGGGATGGTGTGGATTAGATGAGTTGTAGGGCATGGTGTGGATATTATTACATTACTATTGGAAGTGATTGTGTGGATAAGATCAGTGATAGGGCATGTTGTGGATATGATTACATTAGTATTGGTAGCGATGGTGTGGACTAGATCAGTGATAGGGCATGATGTGGATATTGCTACATTAGTATTGGAAGCGATGGTGTGGACTAGATCAGTGATAGGGCATGGCGTGGATATTATTACATTAGTATTGGAAGCGATGGTGTGGATTAGATGAGTGTTAGGGCATGCTGTGGATATTATTATATTAGTATTGGAAGCGATGGTGTTGATTAGATCAGTGATAGCGCAAGGTGTGGATATTATTACATTAGTATTGGAAGTGATGGTGTGGATTAGATCAGTGATAGGGCATGGTGTGGATATTATTACATTAGTATTAGAAGGGATGGTGTGGATTAGATGAGTTGTAGGGCATGGTGTGGATATTATTACATTACTATTGGAAGTGATGGTGTGGATAAGATCAGTGATAGGGCATGGTGTGGATATGATTACATTAGTATTGGAAGCGATGGTGTGGATTCGATGAGTGTTAGGGCATGGTGTGGATATTATTACATTAGTATTGGAAGCGATGGTGTTGATTAGATCAGTGATAGCGCAAGGTGTGGATATTATTACATTAGTATTGGAAGCGATGGTGTGGATTAAATCAGTGATAGTGCATGGTTTTAGATATTATTACATTACTATTAGAAGCGATGGTGTGCATTAGTTCAGTGATAGGTCATGGTGTGGATATTATTACATTAGTATTATAAGCGATGGTGTGCATTAGATCAGTGGTAGGGCATGGTGTGGACATTATTACATTAGTAGTAGAAGGGATGGTGTGGATTACATGAGTGGTAGGGCATGGTGTGGATATTATTACATTAGTATTGGAATCGATGTTGTGCATTAGATCAGTGATAGGGCATGGTGTGGATATTATTACATTAGTATTAGAAGTGATGGTGTCCATTAGATCAGTGATAGGGCATGGTGTGGATATTATTACATTAGTATTAGAAGGGATGGTGTGGATTAGATGAGTGGTAGGGCATGGTGTGGATATTATTACATTAGTATTGGAAGTGATGGTGTGGATTAGATCAGTGATAGGGCATGATGTGGATATTATTACATTAGTATTGGAAGCGATGGTGTGGACTAGATCAGTGATAGGGCATGATGTGGATATTACCACATTAGTATTGGAAGCGATGATGTGGATTAGATCAGTGATAGGGCATGGTTTGGATATTATTACATTAGTATTGGAAGCGATGGTGTGGACTAGATCAGTGATAGGGCATGGTGTAGATATTATTACATTTGTATTAGAAGCGATGGTGTGGACTAGATCAGTGATAGGGCATGCTGTGGATATTATTACGTTAGTATTACAAGCGATGGTGTGGACTAGATCAGTGATAGGGCATGCTGTGGATATTATTTCATTAGTATTGGAAGCGATGGTGTGGTCCAGATCAGTGATAGGGCATGATGTGGATATTATTACATTAGTATTGGAAGCGATGGTATGGATTAGATGAGTGTTAGGGCATGGTGTGGATATTATTACATTAGTATTGGAAGCAATGGTGTTGATTAGATCAGTGATAGGGCATGGTGTGGATATTATTACATTAGTATTGGAAGCGATGGTATGGATTAGATCAGTGTTAGGGCATGGTGTGGATATTATTACGTTAGTATTAGAAGTGATGGTGTGGAGTCGATGAGTGTTAGGGCATGCTGTGGATATTATTACATTCGTATTAGAAACAATGGTGTGGAGTAGATCAGTGATAAGGCATGGTGTGGATATTATTACATTAGTATTGGAAGCTATGGTGTGGACTAGATCAGTGATAGGGCATGGTGTGGGTATTATTACATTAGTATTGGAAGCGATGGTGGGGATTAGATGAGTGTTAGTGCATGGTTTGGATATTATTACATTAGTATTGGAAGCATTGGTGTTGATTAGATCAGTGATAGCGCAAGGTGTGGATATTATTACATGAGTATTGGAAGTGATGTTGTGGATTAGATCAGCGATAGGGCATGGTGTGGATATTATTACATTAGTATTAGAAGCGATGGTGTGCATTAGATCAGTGATAGGTCATGGTTTGGATATTATTACATTAGTGTTAGAAGGGATGGTGTGGATTAGATGAGTGGGAGTGCATGGTGTGGATATTACTTCATTAGTATTAGAAGCGATGGTGTGGATTAGATCAGTGTTAGGGCATGGTGTGGATATTATTACATTAGTATTAGAAGCGATGGTGTGCATTAGATCAGTGATAGGGCATGGTGTGGATATTATTACATTAGTATTAGAAGCGATGGTGTGGATTAGATGACTGTTAGGGCATGGTGTGCATATTATTACATTAGTATTGGAAGAGATGGTGTGGATTAGATGAGTGTTAGGGCACGGTGTGGATATTATTACATTAGTATTAGAAGCGATGGTGTGCATTAGATCAGTGATAGTGCATGATGTGGATATTATTACGTTAGTATTAGAATCGATGGTGTGCATTAGATCAGTGATAGGGCATGGTGTGGATATTATTACATTAGTATTAGAAGCGATGGTGTGGATTAGATGAGTGTTATGGCATGCTGTGTATATTATTACATTAGTATTAGATATGATGGTATGGACTAGATCAGTGATAGGGCATGGTGTGGATATTATTACATTAGTATTAGAAGGGATGGTGTGGATTAGATGAGTTGTAGGGCATGGTGTGGATATTATTACATTACTATTGGAAGTGATGGTGTGGATAAGATCAGTGATAGGGCATGTTGTGGATATGATTACATTAGTATTGGAAGCGATGGTATGGATTAGATGAGTGTTAGGGCATGGTGTGGATATTATTACATTAGTATTGGAAGCGATGGTGTGGTTTAGATGAGTGTTACGGCATGGTGTGGATATTATTACATTAGTATTAGAAGTGATGGTGTGCATTAGATCAGTGATAGGGCATGATGTGGATATTATTACATTAGTATTAGAAGCGATGTTGTGCATTGGATCAGTGATAGGGCATGGTGTGGATATTATTACATTAGTATTAGAAGGGATGGTGTCGATTAGATGAGTTGTAGGGCATGGTGTGGATATTATTACATTACTATTGGAAGTGATTGTGTGGATAAGATCAGTGATAGGGCATGTTGTGGATATGATTACATTAGTATTGGAAGCGATGGTGTGGACTAGATCAGTGATAGGGCATGATGTGGATATTGCTACATTAGTATTGGAAGCAATGGTGTGGACTAGATCAGTGATAGGGCATGGCGTGGATATTATTACATTAGTATTGGAAGCGATGGTGTGGATTAGATGAGTGTTAGGGCATGCTGTGGATATTATTATATTAGTATTGGAAGCGATGGTGTTGATTAGATCAGTGATAGCGCAAGGTGTGGATATTATTACATTAGTATTGGAAGTGATGGTGTGGATTAGATCAGTGATAGGGCATGGTGTGGATATTATTACATTAGTATTAGAAGGGATGGTGTGGATTAGATGAGTTGTAGGGCATGGTGTGGATATTATTACATTACTATTGGAAGTGATGGTGTGGATAAGATCAGTGATAGGGCATGGTGTGGATATGATTACATTAGTATTGGAAGCGATGGTGTGGATTCGATGAGTGTTAGGGCATGGTGTGGATATTATTACATTAGTATTGGAAGCGATGGTGTTGATTAGATCAGTGATAGGGCATGGTGTGGATATTATTACATTAGTATTAGAAGCGATGGTGTGCATTAGATCAGTGATAGGGCACGGTGTGGATATTATTACATTAGTATTAGAAGGGATGGTGTGGATTAGATGACTGTTAGGGCATGGTGTGGATATTATTACATTAGTATTAGAAGCGATGGTGTGGATTAGATGAGTGTTAGGGCATGGTGCGGATATTATTACATTATTATTAGAAGCGATGCTGTGCGTTACATTAGTGGTAGGGCATGATGTGGATATTTTTACATTAGTATTAGAAGCGATGGTGTGCATTAGATCAGTGACAGGGCATGTTGTGGATATTATTACATTAGTATTAGAAGGGATGGTGTGGATTAGATGAGTGGTAGGGCATGGTGTGGATATTATTACATTAGTATTGGAAGTGATGGTGTGGATTAGATCAGTGATAGGGCATGGTGTGGATATTATCACATTAGTATTGGAAGCGATGGTGTGGACTAGATCAGTGATAGGGCATGGTGTGGATATTATTACATTAGTATTGGAAGCGATGGTGTGGATTACATCAGTTTTAGGGCATGGTGCGAATATTATATGGGTGTTAGGGCATGGTGTGGATATCATAGTAATGTATAGCACAGTGTGATTATTATATTAGAGGCCACTGTAAGAATATATATTAGCAGCCACTGTGTCTTGGACGTTGACCATGATACTAGGGTATACTCCAAACATTGAGATTTGGGGGTTTTATTTTTCTAGATTAATTTCTTCCTCTGCTGAGTACTCTAAAGACTCACTCCTTGGCACTCAGGGCCGTGGACAGCAGCTTTTTACTCACCAATGAAGAACATCAAATTAACTTGACCCTCGTGCTGCCCTGAGGAAGTTGAAGCTCCTCGCTGCTTCTGGCACCTCAGCGGGAAGTTGGTTGGGGCGGGATCGCGCGCCCTCTGGTGGAGCGATGGTTCATCACAGACGCTCTTGCTCACAGTTTCTCGGCGGATGTGCGCCCCCTCCTGGCTGTCCTGAAATACCTATAAAATTCAATATTCAGTTTATTCAGTGTCATAATTTTGGAAATTCAAACCGAAATAAAGGCCACTATATCCATACCTTTCCCATAAATGGTGATGGAAGAATTATTTGGAAGCCATATAGAATGAAGTGACTCTATACACAAATTAAAACACAAAAACCTACTCAAAATAGTCCAGAGACTACAACTTGAAATGCAAAACTATAAATAATCTAAAAGAAAACCTAAGAGACATTGGATTTGGTGTTGAGTTTTAACACACAGCATCAAGTGCCAATTCGTGAAAATACTGAGAACAGACTTTATAAAACTAAATTTTCTACTATGAAAAACCCTATTCAGAGAACAAAAAGACAAGACACACTGTGAGAAGATATTTACAAAATACAAACGTGATTTTAAAAACTGTATTGAAAATACACAAACAACTCTTCAAACGAACACTAAGAAAACTAAAGGCCCAAATAAAACTGGGTAAATATCTGAACAGACATCCAGCCAAATAAAATATATAGATAGCAGGCCAGGTGTGTTGGCTCATGCCTATAACCCCAGCACTTTGGGAGGCTGAGGCGGGTGAGTCACCTGAGGTCAGGAATTTGAGATCAGCCCGGCCAACACAGTGATACCCCCTCTCTACTAAAAATACAAAAAAATTAGCCAGGCATGCTGGTGGGTGCCTGTAATCCCAGCTACTTGGGAGGCTGATGCAAGAGAATTGCTTGAACATCGGAGATGGAGGTTGCAGTGAGCCAAGATCACGCCACTGCACTCCAGCCTGAGTGACAGAACGAGACTCTATCTCAATAAAAAAAAAAGAAGAAAAAAAAGAAAATATACAGATAGCACATAATCACACAAAAGGATGCTCAATATATCTCATTAGGAGACTGGAAATTAAAATAATGCTGAGATATCACTGCACACCTAGTACAACTGTGGGACTCTTAAAAAAGCTCAACAGTAACAATTGGAGGTTGAAGAACAATAGGTACGGCCATTCATTACTGGCAGAATGCATGAATGGGTACAGCCACTTTGGGAAACAGTTTGACAGTTTTTCCCAAAGATAAACAAGTCTTACCTTACAATCCAACAAATGCACCCCTAAATTATGTATGTTTAGACAGCTGCTTTGAAAAATTATGTTCAAACAAAAACTAGCATGTAATTATATACGAGCCACTCTACTCATCATGGCCAAAACTTGAAGTAATCAGAACATTCTTCAATAGCTGAATGCATAATCAATTTGAAGTACAACCATGCAATGGAATGCCATTCACCAACAGAAAGGAATGAACTGTCAATCCATGAAAAGAAATGAATGAATCTTGCATCTATGTTGCTAAGTAAAGGGTGGCATTATGAAGATGCTATACATTATATGACTCCATTCATATGACATTCTGGAAAAAGCACAACCAAAGAGATGATAGTCAGATCAGTGACTGTCTGGGGTGGGGATCTGAAGTATTCTGTATGCTACTTCAGTAGTGGATATCTGACAGTATGCATTTGATAAAACCCACAGAATTTTAATGCACAAAGAACAAATCACAATCTACACAAATTAAATTATTTAGGATGTGGAAGTATCTAAGGACAAAATACAGAGTGCAACCAAGAATCTAACTGTATTACCAATGTATGTTGCAAGTGGTGGGCCAAAGGTGCTGAGCTGGAAATGAGTAGAATCCATAGACTAAAAACAAAATGTACTATATACATGAACAGTGGACTCTATTTTATAAAGTTATTTCCCATAGGGATAATAGTTAATTTTGAAACCACTATATCTGTAAAAAGAAAAATAACCATGATTTTCCTCTATACTATGAACATTCCACTTTTAACAGCAAATTGTGGGGGAGGTGGGTGTTTCCCACACCAACCAATTTTCCAACTCTCTGGAAAACAATTGGGTATCCTGTAATTCAACTGTGACACTGATTACCTGGAGTTAGTATACACCCTACAGGTTAAGGGCTTAGTAACACCAGACTGTCCACAACCTCAGATGCCAATCACAAGTAATGAATCCCCAGTTTACCCAAACTTCTATATGACTTGGCTAGAAACTAGGCATTCCTACACCCCCTCTTCAGGTTTGACAATTTGCTATGATGGCTTATGGAACTAGGAAATACTTACTTATGTTTACCAGTTATTATGGTCTCAATGTGTGTACACCCCCACCCCAAATTCCTATTTTGAAATGTAATCCCCAAAGGGATGGTATTCAGAGGTAACCGAGAGGTGATCGGATCATGAGGGTGCTGTCCTCATGAATGAAACCAGTGCCCTTATAAAAGTGTCTAGGAGCCCGTTTCCCCATTCTGCCATGTCACGACATGCTAGAAGGCACTATCTATGATAGATGAGCCCTCACTAGGCATCAAATCTGTCAGCCTTTATCTGGAACTTTCCAAATTCCATATTTTAGGAATTTTTATGGAAGCTTCATCATGTAGACATGACAGATTATTAACTCAATTTCCAGTCCCTTCACACCCTCAAAGGATTGCATGTTAAGCTAAAAGTTACAACCTTCTTATCATGGCTTGGTCTTCCTGGTGACCATCCCCATCCTGAAACCATCCAGGAACCCACAGAGTGTCCTTATTAGAACAGAAGCCATTCCTATTATCCAGGAGATTCCAAGAGATTTAGGAACTCTGCGTCAGGAACCAGGGCCAAAGACCAAATATTAGAACACAAGATGCTCCTACTGTTCAGGAAATTGTAATAGTTTTAGGAGCTCTGTACCAGGAACTGCAGACACAGACCAAACATATATTTCTTATTAAGTCCCAACCTGGAATCTTGATCAAGAATGAATTCCTTGTTCCCAATGGTACAAGGGATGAAATAAATGGCAGATAGATAGTAGGAGCCAGGTTCCTCACTATTACAGTGAGAAGTTACAGATAAAAAATAGGGAAGCCTAGAATGATCTCTGTCATAATGAGTCAGAATATATATATACAACATAAGTATAAACTCACATTTAGCTTAACATATACACAGATGGTTCCACATAGAAACCTTTATAATTAAGTGGGTACATATAAGTTAGAAGACACACATATATTTCTTTGCACTGTCAGCTGTAAGTGTCATGATGCAATGACCACATTTAGTGTCCAGATGTAAGTTTTTCATACCATTCTCTAACAAAAGAAATCAGGGCTATTAGAAGAAATAGCTGAAACTAGGACTGGGACAGAAAATATATGAGCCAGGGTACTTTTGAAGTAACAGAAATACATTATAAAAAAAACATGAAATTATGTAAAAGGAGCCAGTGGAAAGAGCTACCAATGGCCACAGGTATGAACAAAGAGCAACAAAATACTGTAGAATTAGATAACAACCAAAAGATTAAAGTAACTATCTGTGGATCCATACTGGTATAAATAAATGATTAAACAGATATGCAAATGGGCTGAATAGAAATCTCTTATACAGAAGAATTCCAAATACCTGATATAGACACTCAGCCATCAAGGAGGTGGGGCTAACTCCCCATTCCTTAAGTATGAGCTCTGCATGATGACTTCCTCCAAAAGCATACATACAATATAGACATGGGAAAAAAGTAACTTCACGGTGAAAAACCTGAAAACACTGCCTCAACCAAGTGATAAAAGTTAACATTAATGGTGATAAGGCATCTTGAGAGCATGAAGTGACTAGACTAGCACTTGCAAACCAAAAATAAAATTCAAAGATCTTTCCCACAACCACCTCTCCACCAGGGGACACCAAAGTTAACCTGGAAGACTGGTTCAGGCTATGATGGGAAAGAGGTGGTCAGACATTCCTCAGTATGCCCTCCTCCCTTTTGGAATTCAGGAAAAGCCAATCAGCATTTAACATCAACACGACCTTAAATCTGATAAGAAACATTTACAATCTATTCTCTCTGAAGCCTGCTACCTGGAAGCTTCATCTCCATGATAAAACCTTGGTCTCCATAACCCCTTATCATAACCCAGACACTCCTTTCTATTGATAGTAAGTCTTTCAACAAACTGCCAATCAGAAAAATTTTAAATGTACCTATAACCTGGAAGCCCCACCCCACCCTAATCCTTTGGGTTGTCCCACCTTTCTGGACCGAACCAATATATATCTTAAATACACTTGATTGATGTCTCCTATCTCCCTAAAATGTATAGAACCAACCTGCACCCCAACAACCTCGGGCACATGTTCTCAGGGTCTCCTGAGGGCTGTGTCATGGGCAATGGTCACTCATATTTGGCTCAGAATACATCTCTTCAAATATTTTACAGTCTTTGACTCTTTTTGCGGACACACTACACATCTGCTCTGCTTCCCCCAAACCCCTAAACCCAGGCTGATTATGAGAAAAACCCCAAGTAAACCACAATGGAGGACATTCTACACAATACCTCACCAATCCTCCTAACACTGTTTCAGGTCCTCAGAAGTAAAGTCTGAGAGACTGCCACAGCCAAGAAGAGCCTGACATGATGACTAAATGTCCTATGGGATCTTAGATAGGATCCTGGGAGAGAAAAAGGCAGAACTAAGGGAAACCAAATAAGATGTGAGCTTATTTAATAATATAGTAATATCCAGTCATTAACTATGACAAGAAATGATATAAGATGTTGGTCAGGAGTGGTGGCTCATGCCTGTAATCCCAGCACTTTGGGAGGCTGAGGCGGGCAGATCACCTAAGATCAGGAGTTCAAGACCAGCCTGGCCAACGTGGTGAAACCTCATCTCTACTAAAAATACAAAAATTAGCCGGGTGTGATGGCAGGTGCCTGTAATACCAGCTACTCAGGAGGCTGAGGCAGGAGAATTGCTTGAACCTGGGAGGCGGAGGTTGCAGTGAGCCGAGATCATGCCACTGCACTCCAGCCTGGTTGAGACTCTGTCTGAAAGAAAAAAAAAAAAAAAAAAAAAGATGTTAAACCTATCTGATACATGTTGATATGTTAAAAAGAGGGAAAACTAGGTTGCGTCTACATGGGAAATCTGCATTTTCTTCCCAATTTCTGTGTGAATCTAAAACTAATTTAAAATAAAACCTCTATTTAAAAATTGTAATTTTTTCAGATATCTGCTAAATTATTTCTACTAAAAATTAGTAATTGGCAGTAACTACTCCTACTTTTAAAAATAAGAGCATTCATGATACTGCAAAGTAAATTATACAGACTAATACATACTTTCAAAGAAATGCCCCTTTTACATGTTTTATGTTAAGATAACATATATGTGTAAACATGGTCGTATCATTTTTCTTATGGTGTAGTTCACTCTCTAAGAAAGCTGGTCATCTTAGAACCAGGGAAAAAAATTCACATTTTGGAGACTATTTCAATTTACGGCTGGATGCTTTCAAAGTATGACTTTGTGAAAAAAAAAAAAGTTCAAATTGATTCCTTGTGACTGGATCACTTATTCTAATGAATGCTTGCCTTTATTTTGTTTCCCAGCATTTCTTTCAGCTACGATACAACAGAAGCAAATATTTGCCACTGGAAAAAATATTCAAAGACACTCTTAGGTTAATCTATAGCTGATGACAGTCAGTCTAGTCTACATAGCAAGCAGCTTCAAGATATGATTATTTAGCTAAGCGGGAAATGGGACGTGACTGCTGCCTCATTCCCACGCCTCTCTGGACCTGATAATTTAGAGGAAGCTCACATTTGCAAGATAAAAATTTTCTTTTCCTTCTCAGTATTAAATATGCTGTCACAATAGAAGAAAGCTTTACTGACTTCTTAAATGATGTGTTGAGACCGGAAACCTAAAATGATAGTTACTGAGAATAGTGCTAAAGCCCTAAGTTTTTAGTCACACCCTCACCTAGGTAGGAACCTAACCAAAAGGGGAGAACTGTTGAACAAATTACGGGAGGTCATTGTTTTGGTCACAACTCCTGCATGAGGCCACACTGAGCAGGCAAAACCAGAATGGAGACACTCACGCTGAATGACACACAACGAAGCTGAAACTTTAAGGAAGTAGATAGATCCCAAAAGAGCTCCCTTTTTCCTTGAAGAGATTCCAGTCTACCTGAGTCAGCATAAAGAAGTCCCCTCTGCTTTAATTCTTACCAAAACAAGTAACTTGAAGTAATCTGATATTAACAAATCAGTTGTTATTTTCTATTGCTCTATTTCCGCCTTACACAACACAGTGTTCTGCTATTGCCCAGAGGGCACTGAGACCAAATAAAAGTTGAAAATGCCACACTGAAAGCAAATAAGTCCTAATAACTCAACTTACAACGATAACAAAGAGTGACACCAATGCCCAAAGTTTTGATCAGTATCTCAAAATTGAGAGGCTGACCAAAAGGGAGGAATTCTTACATCAAACAACATTTGGGCTTTAGAAGCCTCCCAAGGAGTCCTTGTAAAGAGTCGCGGCCGGGCACCGTGGCTCACGCCTGTAATCCCGGCACTTTGGGAGGCCGAGACGGGTGGCTCATGAGGTCAGGAAATCGAGACCATCATGGCTTACAAGGTGAAACCCAGTCTCTACTAAAAAAAAAAATACAAAAAAATTAGCGGGACTTGGTGGCGGCAGCCTGCAGTCCCAGCTACTCGGGAGGCCGGGACAGGAGAATGGCATGAACCCGGGAGGCGGAGCTTGCTGTGAGCTGAGATCGCGCCACTGCACTCCAGAGCGAGACTCCGCCTAAAAAAAAAAAAAAGAAGAAGAAGAATCGCAACCTACTTTACTATAGAAACAAACTGAAAACCTGACTTGGGAATGTATCATTGTTACAAATAGCGGCGGTTCAGCCAATCACATCAGCCGAGTGTCAGTCAATGGCCGGCAGCCAGCTGTTCAAAACAAGTTCCAAGAAGGCAAATCCGGGCTGTAACCAGGTCTGTAACCAATCCAGCCACCTCTATACCTCACTTCTGTTTTCTGTATGTCACTTTTTTTCTCTGGCTATAAATTTAACCTGCACATATTGTGTGGCAGATCATTCTGAACCATTTTTGGTCTGGACTGCTGCCTGATTCTAGAACCACAAAAAAAAAGCCAATTAAGATCTGCAAACGCACATTTGTTGTAATTTTGTATTTTAACAGTTGTGCCCTACAAAAGACATTAAGCTGAAATTAATCAAAAATCATTTACGGTCATGATTAGGTCATAAAAAATTGTCAAACATAACAATTCTTCAAAAAAAGCTAAAAAGTATTTTTTAAAAATATTGTTGATGGAAAAAAGAGTGCAAAAGTAGATAGGAAAATTATGTACAAAACTAAAAACAGAGGAGAAATTAAAAGTCAAATAATTGCATCAAACTGGAAACCTAGAAAAAATGGGTGATTTCCTAGTAAAAATACACATTAACAAAATGGGCACTGAAATAAGGCAACTATGAATATACCAATTAGCATAGAAAAGCTAAGAAAGGTCCTTAAAGATCTCCCAGTGGAAAAAGGCCCCAGGACCATCTGGGTCCATAGCTTAGTGTAAGCTGACTTAACTAAATGTGATTTTACACTCATGCATTGCATACATATGATGGTGGTCTCATGAGATAAAAATGGAGCTGAAAAATTCCTTCCTGGCCATCTTGTCATAAGCTCATGGCTCAAAGCATTACCTTTTCTCTGTTTTGATACCATGAAAGGAAAATAAATCTCAGGACCCCCAAATCACTAAGCCAAGGGAAAAGTCAAGCTGGGAGCTCGGTCAGGCAAACCTGCCCTCATTCTATTCCTAACTAAGATAGCTACAAAGATAAAAAGCTACATACCTCACTCACAATTTGCCCACGAAGAATTTCCTTTTGGACAAAGGACAGACAGCACTCAAAGTCATCCCTCACCTGAGACAGATGCATATCTGATTGCTTCCTCTGCCCTATTATTTATGTAAAAATGCAGATTCATTGAGCCAGACTAAATTGTGTATTCAGTGGAAGGCTGATCAAGGATTCAAAAGAATGCAACCTTTTGTCTCCAACCTACTTCTGACCTGGAAGCACCCCCACTTCCTGCTTCCAGTTGTCCCGCCTTACTGGGCCAAATGACTGTATATCTTACACGTCTCATCTATTCCTAAAATGTACAAAAGCAAGCTCTACCCTGGCCACCTTGGACACATGTCGTCAGGACCTCCTGAGGCTGTGTCAAGGGTGTGTCCTTAATCTTGGCAAAATAAGCTTTCTAAATTGACTGAGACCTGTCTCAGATATTCTGGGATCACAATCTACAATCACCATGGTGTTATAGTTGACTGCAGCATTCAGTACAGAGACATGCTGTACAGGTTCGTAGCCTGGGAGCAATAGGCTATACTATGTAACTTAGGTGTGGAGTGGGCTACACCATTTAAGTTTTATAAGGACACTCTACAGTGTTCACACAAAGATGAAATCACCTAAGGATAGATTTCTCAGAAAGTATAACATCGTTACGAGATGCCTGAGTGTACTTTAAATGGTCAAAGCCTAGGAGAAAAAAAGAAACTTAACTCTTGTTATGGGTTAATAACAAAGCTTAAGAGAGTTAACATAGTTCATCTAATCTAAGATGCCAATGATTAAAAAACATTATTTTATGCACCATCACAAATAGGTTGCCAATTAAACCGACTTTCTGAATAACACACAAATGTGAATTTACTTCTATTAATGCCAGGAAAGTAAAATGAAAAATAAATTATGGTTTTGACATGTTAAACCAAATAAGGCGGGGGTTAGCCTGAGGCCTTCCCTAAGCAAACAGAAACCGAACTTGGAGGCATTTGAACTGACTTAAAAAAATTAACAAACCAACCACAGTCAATGCCAAAAAGCTCAGCAGCCAGTTGGCTGTATGACTAGGGACGCTGAGGGAACCATCCCCACAACAGGCGGTCGCCTAGCTGGAGCCACTGAGGAGCCTCACTTAGGGGCCACCCTAAGAGCTCAAAGCCCCAAGCCGATTTCCGTTCTGGTGCTTCCTGCGTGATTCATGAACCATTCCTTTGCTGAAATAAACTCCGCTTAAATTTATTTTACCTAAAATCCTTTTAACAGACAAAGTCCAGTATTTACACTGAAAATACGGTTGTGAAAACTCACATCTACATCTGCTCTTCAATATTTTTCAAGTACTTTAACACTCTAAGAAAAACGAGCCACTGGAGCGCAAATAAAAGCAAATCGTGGGGTGCGCGTCTCCCTGGGGCTCTCCATGTTGCCCTCAGGGTTTCTCCCTTCTCTGTCCCGGATCCACCCCAAACAAACCCAAATTGGTCAAAAATTAAAAAATGAAACAACTCAGTTATGCTATAATAATGAATAACAAAGCCACTTAATGATGGGCCACTTTGTAAAATAAAATAAATACAACTTGAGAAAGTGGAGCGCGAGGCAGCGCGGCCTCCTCAACGCTGAGCCGGGACAGAAAGCTTTTTCCTCACCTTTCCTCGGGCAGCCTCGGGGACCATGAAGCCACAGCTTCCCCAGTCGTTCCTGAGGAGCTGAGGAGAAGGAGGCTGGGTCGTCCCTGGCCACGGTCCCCAGGTGTTCCTATAGAGCCAGCGGCGTCTCCCGAGTGGGTCCTGAGGAGGAGGAGGCTGGGTCCTCTCAGGTGTCCCTGTAGGGATGGAGGCGTCTCCTGCGTAGGTCCTGAGGAGGCGGCTCGGCTCCGCCCCCTGGAGCCGCAGGGCGTCTGTGCCGGAACCCGGGCGCCTCTTGAGGTTCTGTGAGGCGGCATCGCGCCCCCTGACGGCCGTCGCAGGCGGTGCAGGATGCTCAGGTGCTCGCGGTCGAGCTGTGGCCTCGCCCCTCCGGTGAATCTCCGAAGTTCACTGTTCTGACAATTACTTGCCATGACTTTTGAAAAACCAGCTGAGGCCGGGCGCGGTGGCTCACGCCTGTAATCCCAGCACTTTGGGAGGTCGAGGCGGGCGGATCGCGAGGTCAGCAGATCGAGACCATCCTGGCTAACACGGTGAAACCCCGTCTCTACAAAAAAATAAATAAATAAAAAATTAGCCGGGAGTGGTGGCGGGCGCCTATAGTTCCAGTTACTCGGGAGGCTGAGGCAGGAGAATCGCTTGAACCCGGGAGGGGGAGGTTTCATGGAGCCTCCTCTAAACAGAAAAGACCGACCCCCAGTCAGTGTTTTATTTTCCCTGATGACCGCAGGCCATGAACTTATGGAACAATAACGTAATTAGGCTCTTGGACCCAGGGAAGTAGCTCCATGCCACCTGCCCTCATTTGCTGAACATTTTGGTTTCTCGGATCTGCTACTCAGTTTCCAGTCTCTTCCTCCCTGCCAATGCTGCCAGCGTGCCTCTTCTGCAAGCAGCAACCGCCTTCCACCTTCCATTCTCTACTCTTTAGCCATCATCTGGCTGGACTTTTCAGAACGGACTGCAAAGGAGAATAAACTGGCTGAGTCTGAGGGTGCACTCACGTGCAAAGTTGCAAGCTTTAATGTACCCATCTTGGCAGATTTTGGCTCCTTAGAGTTCTTTCTCATTTGGGGATCTCATGTGCCCTCTCATGAGGTGGGCTCGCTGACTGTCTGCGCTGGTGGCATCTGGCAGCACCTTGTCAAGTGCACCTAGGTAAGAACATGGCTGCACCTGATGCTTAGCCAAATGGGGAGCCCACAGTTCTGTGTATCAGGTGATGTTTAATCTCTGGAGGTTAATGAACGTGAGGGAGCGATACTGTCTGGGACTGTCCACATATTGCGTCTGAGTCACTGAAGGAAAAGAATGTAGGGTCTGTTTGCTGGGACTGGACACCTCCATAATCACATGCTCCGTGAAATGCAGGCAGGAGATCTCGCTTTCTACCTCTGGGATGGGAGTGTGCAGTTTCAGAGTGAGACTAGCTCACACAACTGACTCTTTATTTGGGAAAGAGAAATGAAATAAGATGCAGCAATTTAATATCCACTAAGATGATATCTTAATCACAAACACTCTTCTGGTTTTTAGAAATGTGAATGTTATTTACACTAGGTTAAAAAACCTGAATATCCAACAGCATGACACCGACTAAAGAAATACTGGTGCACTCTGGAACCTTGCACACCACTTATTGGCATGGGAACAATGGGAACACACCTATGCAAAGATGTGCATGGAAATTAGAAGAATGCAACACTGTAGAACAGATGTGACTAGGTGCATGATCAAGAGCACACAAGACCAAGCCTGCCTCTGCACACACAAGACCGCGGCTGAGTCTGCACCACGTGACGGGACCATTGTGGAGCAAGCCTGGGAGATTCTGATGTAGGCAGCAGAGGCGTCACTTAGGGACCAGACTTCTGTGGGAAACCACCATCTCCTTCCAACCCAGATGCACTTCGTGGGAAACGCGAGCAGATGAAGGTCATGTAGGAGACGAAAGAACTCGCTCCCCAAGCCCATAGGCCTTTGTCCTCCACCCATGGACCGAAGCATCTTGTTAGATGACGGCCGCCCGCAGCCAGGGCCAGCGGAGAACCTGCCATGGAGCAGAGGTCCGTAAAGAACTGCTGACTGTCACTGTCCCTACTTGGGGGCCACTGGGGGATCTGATGCATCTCACTACCCTTTGTAAAGGAATTATTGAAAATGTCAGCCCTCTAACAAGGCATAGGTTGATTAGTTACAGGATTTAACATTTCTATTTTTAAAAGGCAGCATTGAAGAATGTCTTTACAAAGGCTGTACAAAGCCTGCCATATTCTTTGTCACACAGATTGACTCATGTGCAATGCAGCCATTTGATGAAACACTGGCATTTACCAGATGTAAACTTATTAGCAGACGACAACTAGAAATAGTGTGCTGGATGTGCCCGTTTATTTATATGAATATAACCATCTCTCTAGATGCATCGAAAGATACACAACATGAGATCCACTTTATTTCTACAAGTTTATGATCAGGTGGTCAGGACAGGGAAAGAAGAGGAAAAAACTTTAAATCATGGACCTTTATTCTTAGACACCTTTATCCTACATACACAAGGGACATGCATGGTTGAAATAACGGAAACAAGGTGGATAAAAGTGAAAGTAACTTAAACTACTTTACCCAGGAATGCCCAATTCAGATGCTGCAGAGAAGAGCATGAGAACCGGGTGTCTTCAGGACAGGTGTGCATCTGGGAGCAGAGTGGGCATTCATCAGCAGGGAGGAGCAAGGCCTGGGTCGGGGGACACTGGGGCTGCTGTCCCAGAGGCTGGCAGTGTAGCCCTGAACCCCCAAGACTTCACTGAGTCTCCCCTCAACCACCTAAACCAGAATAAACTGATGTAGCAGGACTCCTCAAACACTGTCCAGGGTCTCCATGTCCTCGATGGCCCCCGATGAGCCACAGTACCCTCAGGTCCTGGTGAAGGAGCTGGTGCTGCCTCCTGCCTTTCCCCACATGGGGTCCTGCAGCTCATCCCACACAGCCTCAGATTCCCTCTACAGAACCTGCCCACAGATGTCTTCCGAGACCGGCAATACTGGGAGGCCTGTGGCCCAGACCCAGGAGGAACCAGCTGAGAGGCTCCGTGGAGGTATCGCTGATGGTGTAACCAGAAAGAAAATGCCCACTTCTGTTCTGCTCCCTGAGAACAACTGTCAAGCCAGCATGAGTTTCCAGTTGGAACTTTTCCTTTTCTCCCCATGTTTGTCGCTGTTTTAATGGACATTGCCTGGCTATTAAATCCCCCGATGAACTCACTTTGAAAATTATCTATTGCACTGGGCACCCTTTCAGGAATCACTGAGTGTTAATTTTCTCAGTCTGAGTGATAATTTATGAGTCAAACAAGGACAGATCTGAAGCCAGAGGCTGCTCCTGTTGGAAAATCCCTGAGGATGATGTTCCGGGGAAGCCTCCAGCCTTGGGAGTCCCATGGAACTGAGCCAGCCCAGGTCATGAAGGGAGCTGGTGCCAGACACTGACTGGGGACCTGCTGGCCTCTGGGCAGACTGCTCTGTCCCTGCACCTGGCCTGCCAGGTATCCCTGTGCAGTCATACCAAGTCCTGTGCTCAGAAGGGCCCCAGAGTAGTTTAAAGTTCTGCTGCCGCCCCTGGAAGCTCATGATTTTGAACAACAACAACAAAAAAAACCCCACGTTTTCCACTCGGCCCCACACATTATGTGGCCTGCGCAGCTGTCAGGCTGTGGCCACAGTGCTGGCATCTCTCACACAATGAAGGCTGCTGGAGTCCTGGCTGACTTGTTTTGACTCTTTTGTGAGGCCCACACCTAAGCTAAACACTCACGTGCCCCCACGCTGACTCCCCACACTCTAAAGCATGAATCTGCCCCTTCAGCTGGGAGAGGGTCCTCGTGTCATCTGGGTTTTCCGAGAGAAGGTCAAGGGAGCCTGGGTTCTAGTTCTTCAGTAATCAAGAGTAAGGGTCTTACCTGTTCACAGGTCCCTGTGGCTGCTTTACAGAAAGCAGGAAGTGGCCACTTCAGCCACACGGCTGCATTTCCAGCTCAGTCCAGGCAGAGCTGCACCCTGCCTTGCACCTCTGCAGATCCTGAGGGGAGTCCTTAACTGAGCCAGGGCAAGTCCTGGGGGCACTCTGCCCCTGTGGACACTGCCCCTGGGCAGGCCCTGAATCTCCTCTGCTCCCACACTCTAGAGTTCAACAGGTCTCAGGGGCTCTGCCTGAGGACTGCCCTTCAACCAGGTATTCGTAATTTCCCCAAGACCCAGGCTTGCTGAGTCACTCAGTTACCTGAATGCCTTTTTCACAAAGGGATGACTGTGCTGCTCCGTCTTCCTTCTTTTTGTTTGCGAGGCCACAGGGAAATCTGGATCCTCTGGTGAAAAAGCAAATCCAGTTTCTTCCTCTTCTTCTTCTTCTTCTTCTTCTTCTTCTTCTTCTTCTTCTTCTTCTTCTTCTTCTTCTTCTTCTTCTTCTGCTGCTGCTGCTGCTGCTGCTGCTGCTGCTGCTGCTGGTTCTTGTAAATGTCCTCACTTGGTTTCTGGGCAGCAACTTCCTTGACTTGCCTGGGGAGCGGATCTGAGCTGCATTTACCAGGCCATGCCCAGGGGAAGTGATCAGTGTGGGACCGTGAAGCTGGATTTCCCCAGGAGCTCCCTCCAAGCTTCTGGTATGATGATAAGACTCGGGATGAACCAAGGATCTCGAACCATGGGACAATGTGAAGTCTAGACCCAGTGGAGGAAGAGAAAGGCTATGGGAAGGGCAGGCTTCACTTTACTGAGCATCCGCTACCTGCCACAGTTTCACGTGACTTATTCTGTGTGTTTCTCACAGCACCCTTGAGAAATAGAGACTACGATCACATCTTTTACATAAAAGAAAACCACCATCCAGGGAGGCGAAGTCCCTTGCTCACAGACTGTCATGTGGGAAGCTCTCTGGATGCAGTGATGTCCTCCAGCTGCAGTACCAGGCAAGCTGTCCCAGAGTTCATGGAGCGGAAAGGCTCGAGAAGCAACTGAGGATGCTCGAATCACAGGTTTATAAAATCCATTCGTAAAACACAGCAAGAAGCTGAGGGAAGGAGATGGGAGGGCCGTATGACCTGATTCCTGTGCTGTCAACATTCATCGGTTCTCTTCTTTCTCTGCTAGTCAACCTCACCCCCTCAGGTGTGACCACGAGGACCAGAGCTGAGGTCTGGGCAAGAGTGCTCACAGCTGAAGGGCTTATGACACACACCAGCTCAATGGGACAGACATGGGACAAGTGTGCCTGATCATGGTGGAGTTGCCAAGAAGCAGCTGTCGCACTGCCATGGGTTCTACGTGTTTCTTGGGCAGAGGACGCATGCGACCAGAATGGGCACCAGGAATGGTGGTGAATGAAGGCCCCATGGTTCTGCATGTTTAGGTGTCTCTTGTATAAAGGCACATTGTGAATTGAACATTTAGTGCCCAGGAGCCTCATGCATATTAAGTATCTCTTGGCCCTTGTGTCTCTTCCTTCCCACATGTAACATACCTGTTCTCTGTAACTATCTATTCTGAGCGTATCTAAAAACCATGTCTTGCCTGTGTTATACAAACCACATGCATACTCACGTTCTCTGATGTAGCTGAATGTTTCCTAAGGCCAGGGCACATTTCAGGGTCACATAGAGTGGAGAGAGGGACCAAAATAGCCTTGCTCTGTTTGACTCCCAGCCGAGATGTCTGCTGGGCAGCACTGCCTCTGTAGGCTCTAATGGGGGAAGGGAGCTCAAGGGAGCCTCTGGGGCTGGGCAGGCTACCAGAGAGTGTGGACATTTGGGTGGACCCTGACGGAGGACTTGGGTTTCCTTGGGAGGAAATGTCAGGAAGGGCATCTGGGGCTGAGAGCACTGTGTGAGCAACAGAAGGAAGGAAACTGTGGCTGGCTGGGAAGGGATGGTATGGGGGACAGGGTGAGACTTCTGGCCCTGGGTGCTCAGATGAAGACCTGGGGTTGCCTAGTGGCTGGAAACACACACCAGCTGTGGCAACTTGACCTCTGGGATGTGAGTGTACAGGCAGCTGCTGAGAACGGCTGTGGATTTGGAGATGTGGCTACAGGGAATGGGCAATGGATTCATCTGGGAATTCTGCAGGCAGTGGCCCATAGAGGAAACAGCCTGGAAATGAGACTGCAGATACGTGCTAAAGAGGCTGGAGGAACAGTGACCCCAGTACAAGTTTATGGATCTTATCCACAATCTAAAGAAATGGAGGCCAAATGGCTTTTGAAATTCTAAGATACATGCAGAGGAAGAGTAATGCTTCATGGGAGAGCCAGACTCTTACTGGCAGTGACGCTACACAGTAGAGCTCTGTTCCTCCTGCCCATGTCTGTGGTTGGGGCTGGGGTAGTGCACAAACATGACGCTGATGAGGCCCAAGCATTGTTGGAAAAGAATTCAGCAGCTGCCACAAGAATCTTGAATCCGTGGGTGAAGACCTTGACTTTCTCTGGGACCAATGTGGTCAAGAACAAAGTAAAATCATGACAACAAACACTGTTCAGTTTTCCAAATATAGGCTATTTTAAATACTCTACATTTACCCTCAAAGACTGACATAACTTAGAATAACTTTTATAACAGCAAGGATGAGAACTAAAACTTAAATTGTAAATACAATTTTATTTATAAAAACAAAGTTAGCTTCAAATATTTTATGAACTAGTAGAATTTTAACCTTTTGTCACATTTCCCAACAAAGTAAATAATTCTTTTTTTCACTTCTAGTCTGTCAGAAGAAAAGTCTTAGCTGAAATGGCCAGAAACTCTGACGCACACTCCGGAGGCTGCTTCCGGGGCACCTCGGCACGGCCGCTTTTCCATCCCGGCCCTCACTTGATGCGGTCCAGCAGGGTTGAAATTGTTTGACATGCTTGTTCCCAGTGCGGTAAAGAAATAGCACTTGAATGTAAATTTAATTTCCTCAGCAAGGCCATTTTTATTTTTTTTTAATTTCTGCAGAAAGGGTACACTCACCAGCAGTTTTGCCACAAGAGTATACTGAGCAAAGGAGACAGGGTCATTTATAACCTGAGGCATCCACCCTACTGCTGTGTCCAGTTTCCAGCGGCTGGAACGGGACCTCACATTCTGTATTTGTTCCGATTGGCTAGCAACTTAGAACTTTTTTAGAGAGGAAAAGGCAGAGGAGAACAAAGGAAGGAGGAAGTAACTTGTGGAATGCTGAAAAAAGTAAAAACACCTTCGAATAAAGAAGAGGAACAGGCAATGACCTAAAGCTTGCTTGGACTAGTATAAGCATGCCAGGGCAAATATTTAGGCTAAATTGTGGGAGCTAAGAACATAAAGTACATTGATTTCTTTATTAGGGCTAGCAGATATTTAAGAATGTTAGCACAGGTCTTTGAATAAATTTTGCTTCTAAGAGAAGTTACTATTTATTTCTAATGAGATGGGAAGGAAAGTCTTTGAAGAGGAAACTCTACTTTTTACAGAAGTAGGAACTTAGACTTACAGTTTGCACATTGACAAACTTGTTTTCCTTCCGTACACGAGGGGTTTATGATCCTCTGTTGCAACTGATTTGTCTTATGTAACTTCAAGAGTTACTCGTCAACCTACTTACTATTCTGGACTTTTCGGGAAATGGCAATTTGCCTTCCTATTTAGTGGGAGGGATACTGAGACTGCACTTTTTCTTACCCCAAGAAGTGCACAGTGTCATTGCAATGTCAACATCAGGGAGATCTCAGCCAGTGTGAAATAATTAGATCGTCCACTCAAAATTCTTAGTTACATCTTTTTAATATTTTCTTCACACTTCTTAAAAGCAGCTTAACAAGAATTGCATTAGTCAGGGTTTTCCAGAAAAACAGAAAAGAGAGGAGGAGATGTCCAGAATTGTCTCGTGTAATTACAGAGGCTAGAATCCAAGGAAGAGTGGCTTGAGTCCAGGGGCAGAATTCCCTCTTCCCCTGGGAGGTCAGTATTTCTTCCTTTAAGGCCTTCAACTGATTGGATGAGACCCACCCACATTATGGAGCATAATCTGCTTTACTAAAAGTATACTGGCTTAAATGCTAATTTCATCTGAAAAATACCACAGAATAATGTTGACCAAGTACTGGGAGAGGCCTTTTCCTTCATCTTTTGGTAAATTGCAATCCCTGGGTATATTCACATTTGAAACTCAAATGTGGGCATTGGCTACTGCAGGCCTTTCCCGGCTCAATGGAGTGCAGACAGGGGAGGCACAGGAGTGACTCCATTGTGTGAAGAGAAGACTGATGAGGGCCCGTGTGGCACCTCAGGTAGGGTCTGCACTGTCTGGACTATGGTCAGGCCCCTGCCTGAGCCAGCCCTGCTCTCCAGTGTCCCCAAGGAATCCCTGAAACTAGCATCTCATGGAGGAGATAGACGATGCAGGAGGTCCCCTGTGCCCAGAACAAATGGTACAACAAGGCCCCTCTGTTCCCCAAACTGGTCTCAGCAAACTTTCCCCACAGCTTGGATCTGGGCAGGTCACAGGGCCCAAACCTCATGACCAGCAGTGCTGGACTAGGGGGCTAGAAGGGCAGGTGGAGCTCTCTGATGACATTGTGGAGAGGAGGGGTGCCAGGCAAGGGGTGTCCAGGCAGGGGGTGTCCAGGATACTGTCCTGAGAGCCTCTCCAGGGACAGGTGCCCTTAGGGGCAGAGAAAAAGGCAACCGGGGAGACCAGAGGAGTCTGATGCAGATAAGGAGGGGCTCTGTCCAGTGATGTTTCTCCACAATGAGCTCTCCCGAGGACAAGCAGCCTGCTTTATAGGTGAACCCCATTGCACAGTGAGAAGACGAAGACTTCGGAACTCAGTTCCCTAGAACCTCTTCTCTCCCTGCATAGTCCGGCCCTATTGGTCCCTTCTGGTCTTGAAGGTCTTTAATGGAAACAAACCGCAAGGCCAAGGCCAGACCTGCCTGCCCTTCATGCCCATCTCCACGCAGCAGTTGAGTGTGGACTCTGCCTCCCCTGTCCCCCGAACAGTGAGTCCCCACCAGCCCCTCCAGGGACACAGTGCCAGCTCTGCAGCCCTCCCATCCCTCTGTCCATTCTTCTGCAGGCAGGATGGGCACTGTGGCTGGAGGAAGGCTCCTGATCCACTGCTTTGGGGGAATCTCTGATTTAGCACTCCACAGGGAACCCAACAGAGATCCAAAGCTGAGTACTGATTCAGAGAAAGAACATTTCTGCTAAGCTTAGGGCCTCAGGGAGGACAGATAATTATCTAAAGTTGACAGAACAATCAATTTTCTGGGTCTGAAGTTTACAAACAAAATCCCTCTCCTTTGAAGGCAGATTAGCCGTGGAAACACCTTCTACATTGCCTGCCTAAATGGTTTGTCTCTGCAATCAATCTCTCTATTCTTTCAAACAGAATTAGGATAATTTGCATAATTGTTTCTTGTCTCAGAGAAATCTTACGGGGAGGCTGTCTCCAGATAACCAGCAGCCTGGGCTCCAGGCTGGGTTGTTTCCCGACGCCAAACCCACAGGCAGCCTTGCGGTAAGGCTCCAGGCTCTAGAGCCAAAGGCTCTAGGTCAGAGGCTCCACCTGGGACCCCTGCGCCCTCCCTGCCAGGGCGGCAGAGGGAGCCACATCCCTGAAAGCCTCTGGCTTAGGGACCTCAGAATTCCCACCTCTGATAAGGTAATGAAATGAGCCAAAGTTGGTGAACAAACTGTGAACAAACTGGCCTACAGTGGCTAAAACCAGAGGGAGAAAAATAAGGTGATAAACCCCAAAAACCAGCCATCCTGGGAAGTTTCAAGGGGCTGCATAGGGTTCTACATAGGGTTCAGTGCATGTCACAGGCCCAGCAACCACATCTGCAGCCCCCAGGACCTAATCCCCTTCTACATAGGGTTCAGTGCATGTTAGCAAACACTGGGCTCGATTCCTGCCTAGTCCCTGCCAGATATCCCATGCCCACCTCATTAAGAGAATGAGGCCACACAATCACACCCAGGCCATCGTGGTGATGGAGTGGCTGGGGTCCAACTTGCACACCCTTCATTGCTGGTTCAGAGCCAGCTGTCTGACCACATTCCTACTCCAAGATGGGACTTTGGGGACATTAAAAGGGGTCAGCGACCCTGGTGGACAAAGTTCCAAAACATGGCCAGCTGGTCCCCTAGAAGTTTGGTACATGGGATAAGCCAAGGCTTTTCTTCAGGAACAGGTTTTCCACCACGTCGCTGCCCAAGGCCCAGGGCATCCCCAAGTTTGCGTGAAGCCTGCCTGCCATGTCCACAGCCCATGCTGAGCCCTCCTGGAGCCACTGGAATGCTTGTTCCTGGGCATGTGATAAGCCCAGACAGCTTCCGCCTTGCAGGACAACTGTGTGCATCTGGCAGCAGTAGCCAGAGGGCCCATGGAAGATGGAGGTGAAACCAGATGCTGTGAGAACACTTTATTAGGCAAAACCGCATACTATACAAATGCTTTAAAATGCAGCAGGAGATGTGAAGACACAAATGAACAAGCGCATAGTGACACATGGCTGTCAGAACACAGGAAAGAATCCACACTGCTTCCCCCCTTTACCTAGAAAAGGAGAGTTCTAGGCCACCTCCTCCTCAGCACACTCCTCATCCTCCTCCTCCTCCGCCGTGGCATCCTGATATTGCTGATATTCAGGCACCAGGTCGTTCATGTTGCTCTCGGCCTCGGTGAATTCCATCTCATCCATGCCCTCGCCTGTGTACCAGTGGAGGAAGGCCTTGCGCCTGAACATTGCTGTAAACTGCTCTGAGACACATGTGAAGAGTTCCTGGATGGCCGTATTATTCCCAATGAAGGTGGCTGACATTTTTAGCCCCCGGGGTGGGATGTCACAGACGGCTGTTTTTACGTTGTTGGGGAGCCAGTCAGCAAAGTAGCTGCTGTTCTTATCTTGAATGTTGAACATCTGTTCATCCACCTCCCTCATGGGCATGCGACCCCTGAAAATGGCAGCCGCCGTTAGGTAGTGGCCGTGATGGGGGTCACAGGCAGCCATCATGTTCTTAGCATCAAACATCTGCTGGGTGAGCTCAGCCACAGTCAAGGCCCAGTACTGCTGGCTGCCCCGGCTGGTCAGTGGGGCAAAGCCGGGCATGAAGAAATGCAGCCGGGGAAACGGAACCATGTTCACGGCCAGCTTCCGCAGGTCAGCATTCAGCTGGCCCGGGAAGCGCAGGCACATGGTGACCCCACTCATGGTAGCAGACACCAGGTGGTTCAGGTCACCATAGGTGGGTGTGGGCAGTTTTAGGGCCTTGGAACATATGTCATATAGCGCTTCGTTATCTATACAGAAGGTCTCATCCATGTTTTCCATGAGCTGGTGGACTGAGAGGGTGGCGTTGTAGGGCTCCACCACGGTGTCTGACAACTTGGGCGAGGGCAGGATGCTCAATGTGTTTATGATCCTGTCTGGGTACTCCTCCCGGATCTTACTGATGAGAAGGGTACCCATCCCAGACCCAGTCCCCCCACCCAGGGAGTGGGTCAGCTGGAAACCCTGCAGGCAGTCACAGCTCTCAGCCTCCTGACAACCTCCATCACTGACTCCATCAGCTCCGCGCCTTCGGTGTAGTGTCCCTTGGCCCAGTTGTTTCCGGCCCCACACTGACCTGTAAGACAGTACAGCCAGTCACTCGACGGCCAGGTATACGGTCATCAGTGGTCACCACCATAATGCAGAAAGGGCCAAGTGTCACATGTGAGGTGAAAGCACCATTCGCCCTGCAGGTGGAGCAAATGAAACCCGCTCCCCCAGAGTTACAGGACAGCAGCTTCCCCTGTTAGAAATTAAGACAGGAGTCAAACCTGAGACGGGCTCACAGACCTCGCTGCAGGTGGCTCCTGCCCATTCTCAGGAAAGGCAGTAGCCACGACCCCAGCTCAGCTCCCGACAAGGACATCAGTAGCTCCTCACCTTGAGGAGACACCCGGGCCTTCCTCCCGAAGCCCGTTTAGGACAGGCAGATTGAGCGACTCGACTCGGCGGATAGGAGGGTGTTCAGGGGCCCTGGCGCCACAGTTCCCACAGGATGACCTTGGGGTGTTCCTAGATTTTGAGCTGCCCTGGCTAAGGAGCCGCACCCCAGTCCTCGCCCGCAGCTCACCGGAAATGAAGTTGTCTGGCCTGAAGACCTGCCCGAAGGGCCCCGAGCGCACAGAGTCCATGGTGCCCGGCTCCAGATCCACGAGCACAGCGCGGGGCACGTACCTGCTACCTGCGTGGGGAGGGAGGGCATGAGCGAGGGGAGAGCTACGTTCCCAGGAGGGCGGTGGGGGAAGGACGAGGGTCTCACCGCTGGCCTCGTTGTAGTACACGTTGATGCGCTCCAGCTGCAGGTGGCTGTCCCCATGGTAGGTGCCAGCGGAGTCGATGGCATGTTCATCAGAGATCACCTCCCAGAACTGCAACAGACAGGAGGGGCCAGACAGGCCGGGGCTGAGTCACGGAGGCGCCCCAGCCCCTCTCCCACCCCCACCCTCATCCACACCCCCATCCCTAGGCCGCCCTGTCCCTGGGGTCCACCCCAGCCGCCTCACCAGCCGCCCAGTTCCACCGTCCCCGACAGGGAGCCCAGGGGCCGCAATGCAGGGGCACCGCTCCCGCCACTGCCAACATCTTCCCCGGCCACCCGGTAGGCCCGGGCTGGGCCCTCAGAGCCCCGGCTGCCAACCTTGGCCCCGATCTGGTTCCCGTACTGCCCGATCTGCGTGAGCACAATCTCCCTCATGGCTAAGGCAGGATTAGGGCGGCAACAGAAGCGCGAGAAGGAGGAGCAGAGGCGCAGCGACCCAGCCCGCCCTCCGCTAACGCTTAAATAGCCCCGCGTCCACCTCCCTCAGCCTCCGATTGGGCTCCCAGAATAAGCAACAGCTTTACTTCCACACAGGTGCACCCACCTGTGAATCCCTTGGCGTTGAACGTCTGTTGGAGAACTCAGGTATCCTTGCTATGGTCCCTTCCACGTTGGGGAAAGCTGCTCAGCTGAAGAACTTCCTCCCACGTCTTTAGTAAGACTAAATTCCTAGCTGAGCTGAAACTGATTTTTCCTCCCATGTGGGAGGGGAAGACTCTTGTTTCCATATTCACAGAGTGCCTTTGCACCTGTCCCAGATTGATGACATATTTTTGTAACCGATGAGTCTTTTCATCTATTAGGAGACCTGTGGTTAGGAAAGGCCTTCCACATGTTAACTCAACAGGACTTAATTATACGTTTTACTTTGGAGCAGTTCAAACCCGCAGTAAGCTATGGGTGTTAGAGATAGTCAGGCCTCTGATTTAGCTAGTCTTCTTTAGGATTAGCCCTTTCACCTTTCCAGAGGACTGCGGTCTCCAGCAGAGTGAAGGTAATATTGGATTCTTAAAGCTGAGGATAGGTGTTGGGTTACGCCTGCTGTGAAAGATGGGCCATTGTCACTTTGCAGGCTTTTGGATTACCCAAACTGAGGAGTTATTTCTTCTGGTAAACATTTTTCAGATGGGGTGGGGAATGCCTCGATCTAACCAGTGAAGGTATCAGTAAGCATTAGCAAATATTTGAATCTCCTGCAGAAAGGCTTCAGGGTAAATTAGAGTTGCCAGTTCTCATGTAGATAGGTTCCTCAATTTTGGACAGGTTTAACTGGAGAAGGAGAAAATTGCTGGCCGTTTGGGTCATGTCAGGCACAGAGCTCACAGGGCTAAGTCACCTGTTTTAGTGTCTTGAAAAGATTTACCCCTATAAACAAATGAGACATTAACAGAAACAAAGAATCCCTTCTAGGGTGAAAAGAATCATGAAAGTGCTGAGTTATACTCCTGTGTTTGGTACTTGGCATTAGTAATTTATTACCATCATTCAGCCCGAGGGGCCCTGGACTGAAATGCAATCCCTGGACCATTTTTGTTCTTCTTCAGGGTATTCCGGCCCAGTTCTATGTATGCTGACCAGCACGCCCACAAGCTTCATTGGCCCTTTCAGTGCAGGGGCCTTGGCTGTGGCATCTACAAGGGCATTTCCTTTTACATGGTCAGTCTCTCTTTTGATCTCCTCTGCAATTAATTATAGTCACTTTTTGGCAGCAAAGCAGCATTCTAACAAGCTCAAAATCTGAATGATGTTGTATGGAAAAGCCCTTTGGGGTCAGGAGTCCCCACCCATTCCAAATTGCAGCATAAGCATGAAGCACTAAAAAATCAGACTTGGAATCAGTGTAAATGTTAACTTTTAAATCCTTTCCAACTGCAGGGGCCTAGTAAGTTCAATTAACTCAGCTTTTTGAGCTGAGGTCGAGGCCAGCAAGGCTTGTGCCTTGATTCTCTTGTGCTGACTACTAATAGCATATCTAGCCCTCCTGTTTTCCTGATGCATAAAAAAACTTGCATCTGTTAACCACTCCTCCTTGGGATGGTCAAGGGGCTCATCTCTCCTACGTCTGGCCTGCTAGAATAAATTTGTTTCATAACCTGTGACATGCTTTGGCTGTGTCCCCAGTCAAATCTTATCTTGAATTATAGCTCCCATAATTCCTACATATCGTGGGAGGGGCCCAGTGGGAGGTAATTGAATCGGGGGATGGGTCTTTCCCATGCTGTTCTCGTGACAGTGAATAAGCCTCATGAGATCTGGTGGTTTATTTATTTATTTATTTTTGAGACAGAGTCTTGCTCTGTTGCTCAGGCTGGAGTGCATTATCGTGATCTTGGCTCACAGCAACCTCTGATTCCCGGGTTCAAGCGATTCTCCTGTCTCAGCCTCCCGAGTAGCTGGGATTACAGGTGCCCACCACCATGCCTGTCTAATTTTTGTACTTTTAGTATAGACGGAGTTTCACCATGTTGGCCAGGCTGGCCTCGATCTCCTCACCTCAGGTCATCCACTGCCTTGGACTCCCAAAGTGCTGGGATTACAGCTGATGGTTTTATAAAGGGGAGTTTCCCTACACAAGCTCTTTTGCCTGCTGCCATGTAAGAGATGTGACTTTGTTCCTCACCTGCCTTCTGCCATGAGTGTGAGGCCTCTCCAACCACGTGCAACTGTGAGTCAATTAAACCTCTTTTTTAATAAATTACCCAGCCTCAGATATGTCTTTATTAGCAGCGTGAGAACAGACTAATACAACCTGTATGCCAGAAAGGCTGGGAGCACCTGTGGACTCTGACAGGTAAGTAGCTGGGTTTATGGTTTGCCAGGCTTTAAGGGTTATGTCTGGAGGGTCGGTCTAGCAATAAGGCCTCACACTTTCATAAATATTCTCCTATTATCCACTGGTGCCCTTTAGCTTCTAGGACCACCTTCCCTTGTTGTGGGGTCAAAAACCTGTAGGTGCTGTTCTAATGTTAGTTTATTAGCTTTGCCAACTAGAAAAGTGGTAGCAGCAATAGCTCTAAGACATCAAGGCTGAAAGTCAGAGGATCACTAAGGAAAGTAAAAGCTAAACTGTTTGGGGCCTCTTTCCTGGGGCAGCCTCCAGACTACTGCAAAACGGAGGCGGTGGGCAGAAAGGCAACAATATGCAGAGCACTCAGGTGAGGGACAAAGCACAAGGTGGACAGTCCAAAAACAGAAAGTGGCAAACATCTTGTTTAGCCAAATCCATTCTTCTCAATATTCCCCAGGGCCTCTAACCCTGTGGGCTTGGCCTCTAATCTGAGTATGACACCCCCAGGTCTCTAACTTTGGGCTGAGTCTCTCACCCTAATATTATACCCTAGGGCCTCTCACTTAAGTAATAGTGGGTAATCATTCTTGCCAACCTGAATGGCTTCGCGACTCTAAAAGACAGCCCACTTGCCAGCTGAATGATTCTATGTGGATTGTTTTCCTTGGAGTGGGGGTCTTGTCTTGGTGTCCCTTCATGGTGTTGCTGAAAGATTTTGCTGGAAAAGAGGTTCCTGATACAGACCACAAAGTAGGATTCTTAGATCTTGTGCAGTAAAAAATTTGAGGTGAGTCAGAGAGCACAGTGAAAGAAGCAAGTTTATTAGAAATGACTCCATTACAGAGTTGGACATCCTCAGAAAACAAGAGCAGGAATGCATTGTCTTTTGTTAGTGTCTGTACTCTAACTATAAAGAGAAAGAGTTATAATTACACTTGGAAGGTGCAGATGTACTCACTAAAGTCGGGGCTATTGGTTTTAACAGTGACCATTAACCCGTTAACCTAAGCTAGCTCGTTAATATTATCTTTAACAAAAAATGCTGCACTCCTAGGACATTTATACATTTTTCAGGCTTGGTGGAAGATGTCTTGTATGGCCATAAATATTCTGCAATTGTAATCTGTGGCCAGTAAAAAAATGTGGCTATTTCCAGACCATAGGTATTAACCTTCTAGATGCCTTGTGAGTACCTAGCTACTCATATTAAGATAGAGAATTCTAGTCATGTTTATTAAACTAGAAGCTTGATAACCATGAGTTCCTCTAACACAGCAAGTCTACTCCTCAAGGAGAAAATGCATTTCTCAGGAATTTTGTGCATTTTGTATGGTGGCATTTGGTATGTTTACCAAAATGGCAGAAAAGAGTGAAATTAGTCCTCAAAGATTTCTCAAGATTGGATATAAAGTAAACAAAATGATTATAGTTAATATGCAAGTTGACACAGTTGATATGCAAAAGAAATTTTGTTTGAAACACAATGAGATTTTTATTTTTATTTATTATTATTATTTTGAGACAGAGTCTTGCTCTACTGCCCAGGCTGGAGTGCAGTGCACCATCTTGCCTTACTGAAACCTCCGCCTCCCAGGTTCAAGTGATTCTCCTGCCTCAGCCTCCCAAGTAGCTGGGATTACAGGCATGAATCACCACACCCAGCTAATTTTTGTATCTTTAGTAGAAATGGGGTTTCACTCTGTTGGCCAGGCTGGTCTCAAACCCCTGATAACAAGTGATCTGCCCACCTTGGCCTCCCAAATTGCTGGGATTACAGGCATGAGCTACTGCTCCCAGCCACAATGAGGCTTTTAAATAATTCTGATTTCCTGCTGTTGAGCAGGGAGCTGAGCGAATACAACAGATCATGAGCCTAAAGTAGGAGAAGACTGAGGACAAACTCTAGAACACATGTGATTAAATTAATTACAATGGAAACCAAATCAAATTTAATAAGGCCATACCTCTTAGTTTCAAGATGTTTCCCCTCATTTTGAAATGTGGTGTTATTCAGTGGAAAAGAAAAATAGTGTTTATCTCCAGAGTAAAGAACAGGGTTCCCTGCAGGGACTGACTGACTGAGAGCTATGGCTCAGGATTAAAAATTCTCTTTTTTCCACTTACAAACTAAAAATTAATTTCTAAGCCCCTATTGACTAAATGGACCCCCCTTCTTGGATAAGGACATTCCAAAGTTACCCTGAAAAGCTAGTTCAAGCCATGGGTCACACCTGCCTCGTTAGACTCTCCTCCCTTTGGTTTTAATTGTAATTTTTAATTAATTTTTATGGGTACATAGTTGGTGTATATATTTATGGGGGTACATGACATACTTTGATACAGGCATGTAACAAGTAATACATAATAAAAAACAGGGTATCCGTCCCCTCAAGCATTTATAGCTTGTGTTATAAACAATCCAATTATACTATTTTAGTTTTTATAAAATATATAATTAAAATTTTTTTTACCATAATCACCCTGTTGTGCTATCAAATACTGTCTTATTCATTCTTTCTAACAATTTTTTGTACCCATTTCACATCCCCACTAACCCCCTGTTCCCCCACTGCCCTTCCCAGCCTCTGGTAAACACCCTTATACTCTCTATGACATCAATTATTTCAAATTTTAGCACCCACAAATAAGTGAGGACATGTGACATTTTTCTTTCTGTGCCTGACTTATTTCACTTAACATAAAGCCTTTCAGTTCCATTTCTGTTACTGCAAATGACAGACTCTCATTCTTTCTTATAGCTGAATAGCACTCCATTGTGTATATGTACCACATTTTCTCTATCCAGTCATCTGTTGATGGACATTTAGGTTTCTTCCAAATCTTGGCTATTAGCAACATTTGTTTTTGACTGACTTCTGGATAAAAGCCACCTTAACTGAGGTGAAATGATATCTCATTTTGGGTTTGATTTGCATTTCTATAATGATCAGTAATGTGGAGCACCTTTTCACTTGCCTATTTGCCATTTGTATGTCTTCTTTTCATAAATGTCCATTTAAATTTTTGTCCACTCTTTAATTGATTATATTTTTTCTATAGAATGTTTTGAACTCAATATATTGTAGTGTATTAGTCTGTTTCTGCACTGCTATAAAAAAACTGAGACTGGGTTATTTATCTATTTATGTATTCAGATGAAGTCTTGCTCTGTCGCCCAGGCTGGAGTGCACTGGTATGATCTCGGTTCACTGCAACCTCCACCTCCTGGGTTCAAGCAATTCTCTGCCTCAGCCTCTTGAGTAGCCGGGATTACAGGCACCTGACACCATGCCCAGCTAAGTTTTGTATTTTTAGTAGAGACGGGGTTTCACCATCTTGGCAAGGCTGGTCTTGAACTCCTGACCTCGTGATCCACCCGCCGCAGCCTCCCAAAGTGCTGGGATTACAGGCATGCACCACTGCGCCTGGCGAGACTGGGTAATTTATAAAGGAAATAGGTTTAACTGAGTCACAGTTCCACATGGCTGGGGAGGCCTCAGGAAACTTACAATCATGGCAGATGGGAAGCAGGCACCTCTTCCATGATGGCAGGCGAGAGAGCATGTATGTGAAGCAAAGGGGGAAAAGCCCCTTATAAAACCATCAGATCTCATGAGAACTCACTCATTATCAGAAGAACAGCCTGGGGGAAACCAACCCCATGATCCAATCACCTTCTACCAGGTCTCTCCTTCAACACCTGGGGATTACAATTCAATATGAGATTTGGGTGGGGACACAAAGCCTAACCATATCATGTAACTATTAATTGCTTTTCAGATGGGTAATTTACAAATATTTTCTTCCATTCTGTGGGTTTTCTCTTCACTTTGTTTGTTGTTTCCTTCACTTTAAAAAAGCTTTCTGACTTGCTGTAATTCCATTTGTCCATGTTTGCTTTGGTTGTCTGTGCTTATGGGGAATTATTTAAGAAATTTTTGTCCAAACCAATGCCCTAAAGAGTTTCCCCAGTGTTTTCTTGTAAAATTTTGATAGTTTGAGGTGTTAGGTTTAAGTCCTTAATTCATTTTAATTTGATTTTTGTATTTTGCAAGAAATAGGGTTCTAGTTTCATTCTTCTGCCTATGGCTTGCCAGTTTTCCCAGCCCTATTTATTACTGAAACTGTCTTGTTTTTTGTTGTATGTTATTGACACTTTTGTTGAAAATTAGTTTAGCTGTATGAGTTTGTTTCTAAGTTCTCTATTTCATTCCATTTGTCTTTATGTCTTTTTATTCTAGTGTCATGCTGTTTTAATTACTATAGCTTGATAGTACAATTTAAAACCATGTAATGGGATTCCTACAGTTTTGGTTTATATACTCAGAATAGCTTTGACTATTATGGTGTTTTGTGGTTCCATATATATTTCAGATTTTTTTTCTATTTCTGTGAGGAATGTCATTGTTATTTTGATAGAGATGGCATGAAATGTATAGATTGCTTTGGATCATATGGACATTTTTTAAAATACTGATTCTTCCAATCTGTGAACATAGAAATAACTTTCCATTTTTTTGTCTTCTCTTTCATTTCTTTTATCAGTGTTTTACATTTTTAACTGTTGAGAACTTTTATTTCTTTGGTAAATTCCCACACATTTTGTTTTATTTGTGGCTATTTCAAATAGGATTACTTTTTTGAATTCTTTTTCAGTTTGTTGACTGTTGGCATATAGAAATCCTACTGATTTGTATATGTTAATTTTGTATTCTGCAAATTTACTCGTTATTACTTCTAATAGTTTTTTGATGGAAATATTATGCCATTCTCACATTGCTGTAAAAACAATCGGTGACTGGTTAATTTATAAAGGAAATAGGTTTAATTGGCTCATGGTTCTACAGGCTGTACAGAAAGCATAGCACTGGCTTCTGCTTCTGGTCAAGCCTCTGACAACTGACAATCAAGGTGAAAAATAAATCCAGTGCTTGCACATCACATGGTAAGTGTGAGGGCAGGGGGGAAGTGCTACACACTTGTAGATAACCAGCTCTCATGAAAACTTACTATTGTGAGAATGGCACCCAAGGAAATGATGCCAAACTGTTCATGGAAATCCTGCCCTCATGATTCAATCACCTCCCGACTAGGCCCACTTCCAACATTGAGGATTACATTTTAATATAAGATTTTGGTGGGAACACATACCTAAACTATATCATTTTGCCCCTGGCCATTCCAAGTCTCATATCCTTCTCATATTTCAAAATACAATCATGACATCCCAATAATCCCCAAAGTCTTCACTCATTTCAGCCTTAACTCAAAAGTCAAAAGTCTCATCTAAGACAAAGCTAGTTTATTCTTCCTATAAGCCTGTAAAATAAAAAACAAATTAAGTGCTTCCAAGATACAAATGGGGCATAGGCATTGGGTAAATACTCCTATTCTAAAAGGAAGAAATCAGCTAAAAAAAAAAAGAGACCACAGGACCCATACAAGTCTGAAGCCCAGAAGGGGAGTTATTGAATTTTAAGGCTCCAAAATAATTATTTTTGATTCTATGTCCCATTTCCAGGGCACACTAATGCCTTGGGATGTTTAGACCTTGTGGCTTTGCATGGTTCAGCCCCCACAGCTGCTCTCATGGGCTGGTATTGTGTGCCTCTGGCTGGTTTTGTGTGCTTCTGGCTTTTCCAGGTGCAAAGTGCAAGCTGTAGCTAGATCTACCATTCTGGGATCTGGAGGACAGTGATCCTCTCCTCACAGATCTACTAGGCCATGCCCCAGTGGGGAACCCACATGGGGATTGTAACCCTACATTTCTTTGCTGCATTGTTTTAGTAGAGGTTCTCCATGAGGGCTCCACCCTTGCAGCATGCTTCTGCCTGCACACCCTAGCTTTTTTATACATTATTTGAAGTAAAGGTGGAGGCTCCCAAGTCTCAGCTCTTGCATTTTGTACACTCACAGGCCTAACAACATATGAAAGCTACCAAGGCTTATAGCTTGCACCCTCTGAAGCAGTGACTGGAGTTGTAACTGGGCCAATTTGTGCTACACCTGGAGCTGGAGCAGTGGCCAGAATGCAGGGAGCCATGTTCTAAGGCTACCCAAGGCAGCAGTTCCTGGGCCTGATCCCAGAAACTATTCTCTTCTTTTAGGCCTCAGGGTCTGTGATGGGGGGCTGCCTTTTAGATTTCTAAAATGCCTTCAATTCCTCTTCCCCATTGTCTTGGCTATCAACACTTGCTTTTTTTTTTTAAGTTATACAAATATCTCTAACAAGTGATTGCTCCACAGCCTGCTCGAGTTCCTCTCTTGTAAAAGCTTTTTATTTTTCTGCCACATGACTGGGATGCAAAGTTTTTAAGCTTTTACGCTATGCTTCCCTTGCAAGTAAAAATAAATTACAACTTACTTTTTTTTGCTGCAACATGTGAGCATAGGTTGTTAGAAGCAGCCAGGCCACATCTTCAATGCTTTAGTGCTTAGACATTTTTTCAACAGAAACCCTAAATCATCACTTTCAAATTCAAACTTTTATATATCCCTAGGGCATGACAGAAATTCAGCCAACCACTTTGCTAAGACAACATGAATGACCTTTGCTTCGATCCTAATAAGTTTCTAATTTTCATCTGAGACCTCCTCAGCTCAGCCTTCACCATCCAGATCACTATCAGCATTTTCGTCAAAGCCATTCAAAGTTAAGAAAATCTCAACTTTCCCTCATTTTTCTGTCTTCTTCTGAATCCTACAAACTCTTCCAACCTCTGCCTGTTTACCCAATTACAAAGCTGATTCCACATTTTCAGGTATTCTTATAACAATTTTCCACTCCTTTGTGCCAATTTTCTGTATTAAGCTTTTTTCCCATCACTATAAATACCTGAGGCTGGGTAATTTATTTTTTAGAAAGGAGGTTTAAGTGGCTCATGATTCTACAGGCTGTAGAGAAGACACAGCACTGGTATGCACTTCTGGGAAGGCCTCTGGAAGTTTACAGTCATGGCAAAAGTTGAAGCAGAATCTTGCACATCATAGGGCAAAAAGCAGGAGAAAAAAAACAGAGGGGCGAGTTGTTACACACTTTTAAATAACCAGGTCTTATGGGAACTCACTCACTATCATGAAGATAGTACCAAGTGGGATGGTGCTAAGCCATTTATGAGTAATCCACCCCAATGGTTAAATCACCTTTCACCTGGCCCACCTCCAACATTGAGAATTAAATTTGGGAGGGGACACACATTAAAACCCTATCAGAGGAGTCTTTACGTTTTTCCAAATATAAGATTATATCACTGGCAAAAACAATAATTTGACTTCTTTTCCAATTGGGGTGCCTTTTATTGCTTTCTCTTGTCTGATTGCTCCAGATAGGAATTTCAGAATTATGTTGAATAACAGTGGTAAAAGTGGATATTCTTGTCATCTTCCAGATTTTACAGGAAAGGCTTTTAGTTTTTCCCCACTTAGTATGATACTAGCTGGGGGTCTGTCATATATGACTTTTATTATGTTGAGATATGTTCATTCCATACCCAGTTTTCAAAGGGTTTATTATTAAAGAATATTAAATTTTATCAAATACTTTTTAGCATAATGGAAATGATTATATGGATTTCATCCTTCATTCTTTTTTTTTTTTTTGAGATGACGTCTTCCTCTGTCACCCAGGCTGGAGTGCAATGGCATGATCTCAGCTCACTGCAACCTCTGCCTCCCGGGTTCAAGCGATTCTCCTGCCTCAGCCTTCCAAGTAACTGGGATTACAGGTGCCCACCACTCCACTCGGCTAATTTTTGTATTTTTAGTAGACATGGGGTTTTGCCATGTTGGCCAGGCTGGTTTTGAACTCCTGAACTCAGGAGATCCGCCTATCTCGGCTTCCAAAAGTGCTGGGATTACAGGTGTGAGCCACTGCACCTGGCCCCTTCATTCTATTTATATGATATATCACATTGACTGATTTGCATGTCGAACCATCCTTGTATCTCTGGGATAAATTCCACTTGGTCATTATGAATTACCTATTTATGTATTGTTTAATTGAGTTTGCTAGGTTTTTTGCAAATTTTTGCATCAATATTCTCAAATATGGGCTCATAGTTTTCTTTTTAAATGTGTCTTTGTCTTGTTTTGATATCAGTGTAATACTAGCCTCAAAGAATGAGTTTGGAAATGTTCTTTCCTTCTCTATTTTTCAGTCTGGTCCTACAGACATTTTTTTATTATGGCTTTAATTTTGTTACTCATTATTGGTCTGTTCAGGTTTTGGATTTTTTCCTAGTTCATTCTTGGTAAGTTATGTGTGTCTAAGAATTAATTTCCTCTAGGTTTTCTAATTTGTTGGCATACAATTACTTATAGTAGCCACTAATGATCCTTTGATTTTCTGAAATGTTACTTGTAATGTCTCCTTTTTCACCTTTGATTTTATTAATTTGTATCATCTCTGTTTTTTAGCTAGCTGTCTAAATATTCATTAATTGTTTTACTTTTCAAAAAACCAACTTCTTGTTTCATTGATCTTTTGCACTGTTTTCTTCATTTTATTTCTGCTCTAATTTTTATTATTTCTTTTCTTCTAATTTTGAGTTTTGTTTGGCCTTTTTATTCTAGTGAATTAAGATGTATTGTTAGGTTATTTATTTGCAGATTTTCTGATTTTTATATAGGCACTTACAGTTATAAATTTTCCTTTTATAATAGTACCTCTTTTACCATATTCCACAGGTTTTGCTATGTTATGTTTCTATTATTTGTTTCAAGAAAATTTTCCATTTTCTTTTTAACATTTTTATTGACCTACTGATCATTAAAGAGCATATTGTTTAATGTCCAAGTGTTTGTATAGTTTCTGAAATTCATTTTTTAATTGATTTCTAGTTTGTTCCATGGTGGTCAGAGAAAATGCTTGATATTACTTCAATTTTTTAAAATGTTTTTAGACTTGTTACTTAATATATGGTCTATCCTTGAAAATAACCCATGTGCAGAGAAGAACAATGTGTATTCTGCAGCTGTTGAATGAAATTTTCTGTAAATATCTATTAGGTTCATTTGTTATACAGTGCAGATTAAGTCTGATGTTTCTTTGTTGATTTTCTGTCTGGAAGGTCTATCCAATGACTAAAGTAGGGTATTGAAGTGTCCAGCCATTATTGTATTGAGGTCTCTTTCTTTAGCTCTTATAATATTTGCTTCATTTATCTAGGTGCTTTAGTGTTGGGTGCATATATATTTCTTATTATATCCTCTGGAAGAATTGATCTCTTTATTATTATATAATGACTTTCTTAATATCTTCCTACAGTCTTTTGTTGAAATCTATTTTTGTATGGTATAAGTAAAGCTATTTCTGCTCTTTTTTGGTTTCTATCGGCATGGAATAACTATTTCCATTGTTTTATTTTCAGTCTAAATGTATCTTTACAGGTAAAGTATTTTTTTGTAGGTCATAGATTATTGTCTTGCTTCTCTATCCATTCATCCACTATTTGTCTTTTGATTGGAGTATTTAGTTCATGTACATTCAATGTTATTATTGATAAGCACTTACTCCTGCCATTTTGTTACTTGTTTTCTGATTGATTTTTATCCTCTCATTGTTCTTTTCTTTCTTCCTGTCTTCCTTTTAGTGAAGGTGATTTATCTTTTAATATTATCTAATTTATTGCTTTTTACTTTTTGTACATCTGTGGTATGCTTTTTGATTTAAAATTACCATGAGGCTTGAATATAATATCTTATAACACATCATTTTAGACTGTGGACAATTTAACATTGATTGCATAAACAAAGAAACAAGCAAAGCAACTAATAAAAACTCTACACTTTAACTCCATTGCCATTCTTTTAAACTTTTTGTTGTTTCTCTTCCTTCCCTATTTTACTGTCTATGTCTTGGAAATATGTTGTAGTTATTTTTTATTGGTTTATTGTTTACTCTATTTGAGATTTTTGCACACCATAATTACCATGTTATAATATTCTGTGTTTTTCCATGTGCTATTACTACTGATTTCTGTACCTTCAGATGACTTCTTATTGCTCACTCACTTTTTTTCTTTCAGGCTCAGAACTCCCTTTCGCATTTCTTGTAGGACAGGTCTGGTGTTAATGAAATACCTCAGTTTTTGTTTGTCGGAAAAGTTCTTATTTCTCTGTCAAGTTTAAAGGACTTTTTGCCAGATACATTATTCTAAAGTAAAAGTCTTTTTTTTTTCCTTCGGCTTTTTTAATATGTCATGCCACTCTCTCAGCCTGTAAATTTTCCCCTGAAAAGTCTGCTGTCAGATGAATTGGAGTTCCATTGAATGTTATTTGTGTCTCTTCTCTTGCTGCTTTTAGAATCATTTCTTTATCCTTAACCTTTGGGTGTTCAGTTAAGTGCCTTGAGGTGGTCTTCTTTGGGTTAAATCTGCTTGATGTTCTGTAACTTTCTTGTACTTGAATGTTGATATCAAATGTTGGGGAATTGTTTTTAATATTATTTCTTTAAATAAATGTTTAATTTTTATTTTTTTTGACAGAGTCTCGCTCTGTAGCCCAGGCTGGAGTGCAATGGCGCGATCTCGGCTCACTGGAAGCTCCGCCTCCTGGGTTCACGCCATTCTCCTGCCTCAGCCTCCCAAGGAGCTGGGACTACAGGCACCCCCACCACGCCCAGTTAATTTCTTTTTGTATTTTTAGTAGAAATGGGGTTTCACCGTGTTAGCCAGGATGGCCTTGATCTCCTGATCTTGTGATCCACCCGCCTCTGCCTCCCAAAGTGCTGGGATTACAGGCGTGAGCCACTGCACCGGGCCAATAAATGTTTAGCTCTTATCTCTTTTTCTACCACCTCTTTAAGGTCAATAACTCTTAGATTCCTATTTTGAGGCTATTTTTTAGATTCTGTAGGCATGCTTTATTTTTCATTCTTTTTTGTCTCCTCTGACTTTGTCTTTTCAAATAGTCTGACTTCAAGTTCACTAAATCTATCTTCTCCTTGATCAATTTTTCTAAGTAACTCTGATGCATTCTTCAGTATGATAATTGCATTTTAACTTCAGGATTTCTGCTTTATTCTTTTTATTTCAATCTCATTGTTAAATTTATCTGATAGAATTTTGAATTCCTTCTCTGCATTATATTGAATTTCTTTGAATTACCTCAACCAGCTATTTTGGATTTCCTGTATGAAAGGTCACATATCTCTATTTTTCCAGGATTTGCCCCTGGTGCCTTATTTAGCTTGTTTGGTGAGGTCATGTTTTCCTGGATGGCCTTGATACTTGTAGATGTTCATCCATATCTGGGCATTGAAGAGTTCAGTCTTTATTGTAGTCTTCACAGTCTGGGCTTCTTTGTTCCCATTAGTTTTGGGAACATTTTCCAGGTGTTCAAAGACACTTAGGTCCCAAGCCCAAAAACACAGTAGCAAACACGTAGAGGTACTGCTTTGGTGGCCTTGGATTAACATTAAGAAAAATTCTCTTGATTTATCAAGTAGAGATTCTTGTTCTCTTCCCTTTCTTTCTCTGAAACCAGCAGTGTCTCTTTCTGTGCTGAGGCATGTGGAGCTGGAGTTGGGGTAACATAAGCACCCCTGAGGCCATCACCACTGAGACTGTGCTGGTTCACACTTGAAGTAGGCATAGAACTTGGTCTCACCCAAGGCCCACTGTAACCACAACTTGGCTACCATATAAGTTTATTCAAAGCCCTAACCCTAACCCTAAACCCTAACCCTAACCCTAACCCTGACCCTGACCCTGACCCTAACCCCTAACCCTGACCCTGACCCTGACCCGACCCTGACCCCTGACCCCTGACCCTAACCCGACCCTGACCCCTGACCCTGAACACTGACCCTGACCCCTGACCTTGAGATAGGAATTTTCTAAACACAACAATCGGCCTCCAGCACCATCTCCATTGTCAGGGCCCAGTGCTTTACTCCTAAGATCACCACCAAGGCATCAATGCTCATTTTCATCACTGTATTCAACACTGTATGGGAAGTTCCATCCACAACAAATAGGAGAGAAACAGAAGTAAAGAGCACTCATATGTGAAAGGGGACAGCAAAACTGCCTACTCACAGATCACATGATCTATCTTACATACAGAAAATCATTAAGAACCCCCAAAATATTATTAAAACTAGTAAAGTAAGCAAAGTTACAACACAAAATCTCAATACACAGTAATCTGCTATATTTCTAGACACTAGAAACAAACAACGTGAGAATGTAATTATGAAAAAAATTCCAGTCTAGGGGTGGTGGCTCACACCTGTAATCCCAGCACTTTGAGAGGCTGAGGTGGGAGGATCTTTTGGACCCAGGAGTTTCAGGCCAGTCTGGGCAACACAGGGAAACCCTCTCTCTACAAATAACTTAAAAATTAGCTAGGTGTGGTGGTGCACGTCTGTAGTCCTAGTTACTCAGGAGACGGAGGAGGGAGGATTGCTTGAGCCCAGGAGGTTGAGGCTGCAATAAGCTGCGTTCACACCATTGCACTCCAATCTGGGCAACAGAGCAAAACCATGCCCAGAGAAAAAAAGAAAGGAAAAAGAAATTCCATTTTTAAAAATCAGCAGGCTGGACATGGTAGCTAACACCTGTAATCCCAATGCTTTGGGAGACAAAGAGAGGAGTATCACTTGAGGCCAGGAGTTTGAGGCCAGCCTGGGCAGGAGAGAAAGACCCTACCTGAAAAAAATAAAAAAAAATTAGCCAGCTGTGGTGGTGCACACCTCTAGTCCCAGCTACTTGGGAGGTTTGAGGTGGGAGGATCACTTGAGCCCAGGAAATAGAGGTTGTAGTGAGTCATGATTGTGCCACTGCACTCCAGCCTGGGAGACAGAGTGAGGCCCTGCCTCAAAAAATAAAACAATTGCTCATAGGAGTATGGGTTTATCTGGACTCAGAATTCAGTTCCATTGATCTATTCCATTGATGATGCCAAAATCATGTTGTTTTTGTTAATGTTGCTTTCTAGTAAGATTTGAAATTTGGAAATGTGAGCCTCTGAGTTGGTTTCTTTGACACTATGTTGGCTATTCTGCATCCCTTGAAATTTCATATAAATGATAGGATCAGCTTGTGAATTTCCGCCAAAAGTTTTCTTGAATTTATTTCAGCAATGTTTTGGAATTTTCTATGTATGAGTTTATTTTTTCCCCCCAAAACAGAGTCTCGCTCTGTCACCCAGGGTGCAGTGCAGTGGTGCAATCTCGGCTCACTGCAACCTCCGCCTCCCGGCCTGTAATCCCAGCACTTTGGGAGGCCGAGGCGGGCGGATCATGAGGTCAGGAGATCAAGACAATCCCGGCTCACACAGTGAAACCCCGTCTCTACTAAAAATGCAAAAAAAATTAGCCGGGCATGGTGGCTGAGACTACAGTCTCAGCTACTCAGGAGGCTGAGGCAGGAGAATGGCGTGAACCCGGGAGGTGGAGCTTGCAGTGAGCAGAGATCACACCACTCCACCACACCACTGCACTCCAGCCTGGGCGACACAGCGAGACTCCGTCTCAAAACAAACAAACAAACAAACAAAGCACTATGTCTAGGTATGACTGTTTTCAGAAGAGGTGTCATACTGGTATAACATATCATGGCATGTCGTAATACCCACCCACAACACTGCTGTGATGTTCACAATGCAGATGATACCTGCAAGACTGCTATGGCACCCTTAAAACTGATGTGAAGCCCGCAAGATTCATGACACTCCTAAGACTCATATGACACCCTTAATAATGATATGACACCCATAAGGCTGATATGATGCCCATAAGACTGATGGGACACCTGCAACAGTGATATGATGCACACGATACAGACATGACACCCGCAATACTGATGACACCCACAAGAGTACTATGACACCCCTAAGACTCATATGACACCTGTAATACTGATATGACAGCCGCAATACTGACATGACAGCAGGGCGCTTGGTATACAGCTTCCACTGACCTGGATTTGGATTGGTTTGGCCTCTATAATGAAGTTTGATGTCTCTGCTTTACTGACAAGGTATTAATGTGGTTGTTTATAGTTTACAATAATTTCCTTCTTCTAGGAATATTGCAATAGCAAAGTTTAACTTATCCCTTCTCTTGGATTCCCCAGCAGTTACAGCAACTTCACACAAAATACTCCTATGTATTTTATCAAAGCAAAGACAGCCTAAAATTTTTTTTAATTTAGAAAAAAAAAAGCAGCCGGGCATGGTGGCTCAGGCCTGCCTGCAATCCCAGCACTTTGGGAAGCCAAGGCAGGTGGATCACTTGAGGTCAGGAGTTTGACACCAGCCTGGCCAACATAGTGAAACCCCATCTCTACTAAAAATACAAAAACTTAGCTGGGCGTGGTGGCGGGTCCCTGTAATTCCAGCTATTCGGGAGGCTGAGGCAGTAGACTCGCTTGAACCTGGGAGGCGGAGGTTGCAGCGAGCTGAGATGGCGCCATTGCACTCCAGCCTGGGCAACAAGAGCGAAACTCGGTCTCAAAACACACACACACACACACACACACACACACACACACACACACACACACACACACACACACACAACAAACAAAAAAAAACGAGCACTGATCCGGGGGCGCCTGTTTTCTTGGCCTCAGGCTGTGGCGCCTTCCCGTCCCCAACCTCCTGACCGCGTCTCCTCTCCTGGTACCAGGGTCTCTCCCCAGAAACAAACTCACATCCATAACCTGCATCTTGGCCTGCGCTGGGGGTGACCAGCCCAAGCCCTCATGAGGGGACGCTTTTATTAATATAAAGTGAGGTCCCGCTACAAACGGCGGACAGGGAAACACGGCCGCGCTCCCGCCGCTACACTCAACGGCAACAGGAAGCTTTTTCCTCATCTTCGCCTGGGCGGCCCCAGGTGTCCCGAAGCTGCAGCAGCGTCTCCTTGTCTCACTGTGGACGCGGCCCCAAGTGTCCCCATGTCTCCCGAGGCCGCAGCCTCTCCCAGCCGCGTCCTGAGGGGAGGAAGCTCTGTCCTCACGGTAAACGCCCCGCAACGCCGCCTTGCGGATCAGATATGGCTCAAGCGCGCAGCGCTCGGGTTTAGCAGGGGCTGGGCGCCCCCTCGCGGCAGCCCTCGGGAATCTCTGAAATTCAGCCTCCAGATTACTCCGGGCCATGATTTTGGAAATTTCAACTGAAATCGAGCCCACCATCACATGCCTTGATCAGAACGCATGGAGATTTTTAACAAGTAAAGAAGATGGCCAGTAGACAAAGGTCAATGGATTTTCTTTTTCTTTTTCTCTTTCTTATTTTAGAGACGGAGGCTTGCTCTGTAGCCCAGGCTGGAGAGGCAGTGGCATGACCTTGGCTCACTGCAGCCTCCGCCTCCAAGGATCAAGCAATCCTCCCGCCTCAGCCACCCAAGCGCTGGGATTACAGGCGAGAACCTCCGCGCCCAGCCCTAGCTGATTTTTTTTATATCACCAATAATGTATAGGAATAATTTGAACTTAATGAATTAAATTTTGGGTGTGCTATTGTAAATGATATTCTTTAAAATTTCAATTCATTGAGTATAAATCTAACAAAAGACAAACAAATACGCATTCAGGAAACTGAATCATGGTTGAGAGGAATAAAAAATATATAAATAAATGCAGATAGTCCTCGTTCAGAAACAATAACTTAGTATTGTTATCTTTACCACAAAGCTAAAGTAATGAAGAGTGATATTGGTGACAGAATAAGCAAAAAGATAAATGGAACACAATAGAGAACCCAAAAGACCCGAATAAATACAGTTAACTGATTTTGTCATGGGGCAAACGCAATTCAATGGGGAAAGAAAAGTCTGTTCCACAAGTGGTGACAGCACAACAGAAACCATAGTGAAGGAATGAACAAAGACACAAACTTCACGGGTCAACCAAAAAATCACTCAAGGTAATCTATAGACTTAAATTTCCAAATATAAAATAGTAAAAGTTATAGAAGAAAACCTACATGGATTTGGGTTGGTGATAAATTTTTAGATACAATAGCAAAAGCTAGTCCATAAAAGAAAAAGAAATTGATAATGTGGACTTTATTAAAATTTGAAATGTCTACTCTGTGAAACATCCTGTTACAAGAATCAAAAACAAAGCCACGGACTGAGAGAAAATATTTATAAAACAAACCTGAAAATGACTTATATGCAAAATATACAAAGAAATTCTAATGCTCAACAAGAAAACAACACAACTAAAAGGTTGACACCTCACTAAAAATGATATAAGACAGCAAACAAGCATCCAAAAGAACGCTCATGGCACTTGTCAAGAGGGAAAAGCAAATTAATGCAACAATGGTATACCACTGAGCATCTACTAAACTGACTAAAATCTTTTTTTAATGCAATAAAAATTACAACAGGAGGCGGGGCACAGTGGCTCATGCCTGTAATCCCATCAGTTTGGGAAGCAAAGTCAGGAGGATCAACTGAAACCAGGAGTTCAAGACCAGCCTGGGCAACATAGTGAGACCCTCATCTTTAACAAAAATTAAAAAAAAATTAGCCAGCCCTGGTGGCACATGCCTGTAATCCCAGCTGAGGTGGGAGAATTGCTTGAGCCTGGGAGGTAGAGGCAGCAGTGAGCAATGTTCATGCCACTGCACTCAGATTGGGCTACAGAGCAAGACTCTCTCTCAAAAAAACAAATAAATAAATAAAATTAAAATAAGTTGCAACAGGAACTCTCATTCAATGATAGTGGAATGCATAATGATACAGCAACTTCAGAAAACAATACAGCAGTTTATATTAAAGTTAAACATGCTCTCACTATAGAAGCACTCCTAGGTTTTGGGGGGTTTTTTTGTTTTTTTTGTTGTTGTTGTTGTTTATTTGGTTTTGTTTTTGTTTTGTTTTTTGTTTTTTGGAGATGGAGTCTCGCTCTGTCACCCAGGCTGAAGTACAGTGGTGCGACCTTGGCTCACTGCAACCTCCACCTCCTGGGTTCACGCCATTCTCCTGCCTCAGCCTCCCAAGTAGCTGAGACTACAGGCACACACCACCACGCCTGGCTAATTTTTTGTATTTTAGTAGAGAAGGTGTTTCACCGTGTTGCCCAGGCTGGTCTGAAACTCCTGAGCTCAGGCAATCCACCCACCTCAGCTTCCAAAAGTGCTAGGATTACAGGTGTGAGCCACTGCGCATGGCCAACTACTAGGTATTTAGATAACAACTTTATAAACTTAAGTCCAAACAAAAGCCAATATGCTGTTATGTACAGTTGATCTCTTCATAATGGCCAAATACTTTAAGGGGTCAGGATGACCTTCAATAGGTGAATGAATAACCAAGTTGGGTACATCCATGCAATAGAATGCTATTCAGCGAGAAACAGGGGTGATCTATGAAGCCATGCAAAGACATTGATGAATCTGACATGCACATCGCTAAGTGAAAGAAGCCACTCTGAAAAGATCACATAATGTGTGATCCCATTTCTGTGACATTATAGAAAAGTGTGACTATAACTCGTTTTAGGCTCAAACTCCTGGGCTCAAGCAATCCTCCCACCTCAGCCTCCTAAGTAGCTAGGACTCCAGGCAAGTGCCGCCACACCCAGCTAATTTTTTAACTTTTTTGTACAGTTGGGATCTCCCTATGTTGCCCAGGCTAGTCTTGAACTCCTGGGCTCAAGTTAACCTCCCACCTCAGCCTCCCATGTAACTTGGACTTAAGGCATGGACCACTACACCCAGCTAATTAAAAAAACATAATTTGGTAGAGATGGGCCTCAAAATGTTGCTCAGGCTAACGTGAAACTCCTGGCCTCAAACAATCCTCCCTCCTTGGCCTCCCAAGTGCTGCGATTACAGGCATAAGCCACTGCACCCCACCTGATTTTTTAGTCAAGTTATTGTTTGTTGTTGAGTTATAAGACTTTTTAAAATAAGTTTCTGGATATTAACTCCGTACCAGTTATATGATTTGCAAATATTTTCTCCCTTTCTATATATGTTGCCTTGTCACTCTGTTGATTGTTTCCTTTGCTACACAGAAGTTTTTAAGTTTGATGTACTCCCATCTATCTAATTTTGCTTTGGTTGCTTATACTTTTGGTGTCATATCCAGGAAGTAATTGTTCATTACAATGTTATAAAGATTTTATTTTTTTTCTTCTTGGAGTTCTGTACTTTTAGGTCTTACATTTCAGTCTTTAATTTATTTTGAATTAATGATAATAGATGATGCATTACACGGTAGCATTCCATAGAATGGAATGATCTGGTTGGGATCTGTGTCCAAAACTTAGTTGAAATGTAATCCCCAGTGTTGGAGGTCGGGCCTGGTGGGAGGTGATTGGATCACAGGACAAACTTCTTATGAATGGTTTAGCACCATCCGTCTTTGGAACTGTACAGTGAGATCTGGTTGTTTAAAAGTGTACAGCACCTCCCCATCTTTCTCTCTTCCTCCTGCTCTGGCCATGTCAATTGCTGACTCCCCTTTCGCCTTCAGCCATGAGTGTAAGTTTCCCAAGAAGCCAAGCAGGTGCCAGCATCATGCTTCCTGTACAGCCCGCAGAACAATAAGCTAATTAAATCAATTTTAATTGGAGGAGACTCTGGCAGCAGCTGACGTCTGAGCCAGGAGACAGCAGTGGCAGCTTCCCTGTGGGACTTGGGTGCCTCCGTTCTGCAAGTCCTCCTGTCCACTGGCCCCTCCCAGGGCCCATGCCTAGCCACTCTGCAAGAGTAGGTGCACAGTGCAGCCTCTGCAGCCCAGCCTGAGTGCATTGCTCCACCTGAGTACCTTCCCCGTGACCCAGGAGCACATTGGATTCCCCAGCGCAGCGAGAGCCCAACCCCAAGCCATAGGACTTCCTGGTGTCCCCAGGGCTGTGGCACGTAGCTAGGGATACCGAGGGGGAGATCTGTGGCCAGCACTCGAACGGAGGAGGAACCCCCACTCTCAGAGCACTGAGAGAGGTGAGACATGTGGGATCCTGGGCAACGAGGGAGCGAGGCATGCCTCCCTCCAGAGGGCCAGTCCAGAAAGGGGGCGACCTATGCAGCCTCTGCCCTAGGGAGCCCCGCAGCTCAGAACACCTAACAAAAGAAACGCAGGCAGGCGCCAGTGATCACAGGAGGCTCCCCTCAAGGTCCAGGAGCTGATGAGGGGCTATCGCTCTCCCGTCTCAATGCAAAGCACACCTGCGAACGCGAAGTACAAAAGAACTTTGCTGCTGGAGATAGCAGCCGTTCCTCTTAAGCACCATCTATTGGATCACAGCCCTAACTACAACACCAAAATTGGCCAGCTAATACAACATCTGTGAAACCAAGCACAATTCACCCACCCGTAAGGGTCCTGTACAGAACCTTGGCCCTCTGAAGCATCCAGAAACGAAGCCAGCTGACAATACCCAACTTACACCGCAGTTAAAGGAACACCAACCCTCCCAGATGAGAGTCAGTGCAAGAACTCTGGCAATTCAAAAAGACACAGTGTCCCCTCAGAAGACCCAGGCCTGACGAGGGACGTGAGGATCAGCCCCGACTCCCGGCTCAGTCGCAAACACCGGCGTTGGGGAAAACCAAGTAATAAAACCGCGAAACTGCGCCTGTGCGCGGGAGGATTCCAGATGGTTGCACGCAATCCCAGCGGGGTGGGGCAGGACCTTCCCCAGGGGCGGGACCTTCCCCAGGGGCGGGAAAAGCCAGGCCCCTCCCCGACCTCCTGAGCCCAAAACCGGGTTGTGCCCATGACTGACAGGCAAGGCTCCGCCCTACTCCCCGCCCCTTTATCACCTCCTGACTGCCGATTGGCGGGCTCGCCTTGGTCTCAACGCTGATTGGCTGGCAGCACTACAGGCTGGCACCCACCGCGTCTCACCTCCTGAGCGGCTCCGAGAAGACGCCCGGCCAGGGTGAACACCGCGGCAGGAGAAAACGGGAGACTGTGAAGAGCATGGGGAGCCTTTGTCGTGCAGTGTGAAACCCTCGTAAACCCTCATCCCAAGACCTTCAAATTTTAGCCTAGGAGACCCCAGATCCCCTCACCCTGAGAAGCTCCAAATCCTCTCAGCCTCAAAAGACCCCAAATCCTGCCACCTTGAGGGATTTAAAATCCCCTCAGCATGAAACCCCCAAAGTACCTCAGCTTCAGACACCCCAAATCCCTTCACCCAGAGGAACATCGAATCTCCTAATGCTTAGATCCCCAAATATTCTGAGCCTGAGGAGCCACAATTTCCCTCACCCTAAGGCACCCCAAATACCTCAGCCTGAGGAACCCTAAATATCTCAGAGAGACCAAATTTCCCCAACCACAGATAACCTACATAGCCTGACAACTCAACCCCGTCAGCTTCAAGGACCAAATAACCTCAGTGTCAAACACCCTAAAACCCATTAATGAGAGACCCAAATCTCCTTTACCCGAGACCCAGAATTTCCTCAGCCTCAAATATCCCAAATCCTTTCATCCCGAGGAACCCCAAATCCCCTTAACCTGATGAATCTCAAATCCTGTCAACTAGAGCACCCCAAATCTCTTCAGCCTAAAAGACCCCTAATCTCATCCTGAAAAACCACAAATACTATCAGCCTGAGGGATACCAAAGCTCCTCAGCTCGAGATACCCCAAATTCCCTCAACCTGAGAAACCCCAATTTCTTCAGTCCAAGACATCTCAAATCCCCTCAGCCTGAGGGACCCCAAATCCCAACCAGAGAGATAGCTTCCCCTTAGAGATGCAGACTGATTTACTCCTGGATTTTTCTAGAATCCCCAGGTAGAGATCCCCAAATCCTGTCTATGCAAAATGTTCATTTTGCCTCGCTAAAACAGAACCCTGCTCCTCAGTGTGACCCAAGTCCCAGCAGTCAGGGGGCCTCAAGGTCTCCTTGGGACTCCTCTGGCTCTCACACCTCAGGACTCCCCTCAAACACCGGTAGCTACAACCCTCCAGGCACCTGTGCCACCCTTCTCCAAATGAGCCAAGCTGCAGGGGAACTAAAAGAACAAAATCCAGCTTACATTAGGTGGCAGCTCATGGCCAGTGGAGGCCTTCCCATCCCATCAGTACCCCCAGACCTCCCTGGGGTGCTCGAGACCTCACCAGGAACCCAGTCTTCCTGCTCTGAACACCCCAGCCAGATGGAGACGACAGAGCCTGGTTCTGGGTAGTGCTCAGGGCTGTTGCCCCATCTCAGCACCTTCTCCTTCCACAGGAGCCTTTGGCCTAGGAGCTGGGAGACTCAGGGGCCCTTCCCATACGCAGAATTGGAGCAGGGCCTTCTAGACAGTCCCAGCACCATGAGCCCTGAAAGGTCCCAAGAGGAGAGCCCAGAAGGAGACACAGAGAGAACAGAGCGGAAGCCCATGGTGAGAAGTCGGGGAGGTGAAGCCAGACTCCCAGCAGGAGCTGATCTCTGGAGTGCTGCAGACTCCTGACATGTACCCTTGGGTGACTCTGTCTGAATGTGCATGGAATGGGGGCAGCTGGTCCTGGCCAGGACATGGGGGAGAAAAGAACACTAGCATCAGCGACTGCTCTGTGTCAGCAGAGAGCTAGGAAAATGCTCAGTGTCTGCTCAGTTAAACAGGACACAATCTGGAGAAGGAGGGAAGGTCTTTATGTTTCACAGAGACTCCCAGAGGCCCCAGGCTATGCCCTACACACAGGGTAGAGGAAAAGGACCAGCTCAATGTGTATTAGTAAATCACTGATGGAATCTGTTACTTCCTCTAGGTCAAAGATGCCTTCAAAGACATTTCCATATACTTCACCAAGGAAGAATGGGCAGAAATGGGAGACTGGGGGAAAACTCGCTATAGGATTGTGAAAATGAACTATAATGCACTGATTACTATAGGTAACAGGAAGTGCTGGGCACAGACCAGCCTGGGCGATATAAAACAGGTCTTTGGTCCCTATATTATTTTAATTATCAGGTGGCGGCATCTGCCCACAATTCCCTTTTGCACGGAGACAAATCTGGAGGGAAATATTGTTCTTTTGCGTCAGTGCAGGGTTGTGTGTGGATACTGACCATGCAGAGGTCACATCTTGACCTTGTTCAAGACTCTCCCAGCTCATCAGACTGAGCAGCACTGACTTTGTGGTGCTTTCCATTGCCACTGCCCTTTGTTCCTCCTCCCAGCTCTTCCATTTCAGAGCAAAATTTTTTGCTTCTTTTCAGGTCTCAGAGCCACTCGACCAGCTTTCATGTGTCACCGAAGGCAGGCCATCAAACTCCAGGTGGATGACACAGAAGATTCCGATGAAGAATGGACACCTAGGCAGCAAGGTAAGAGGGAAGGGAAGGAGGATTTTTTTTTTTAAAGATGGAGTTTCGCTCTTGTTGCCCAGGCTGGAGTGCAATGGAGTGATCTTGGCTCACGGCAACCTCTGCCTCCCAGGTTCAAGCGATTCTCGTGCCTCAGCCTCCCAAATAACTGGGATTACAGGCATGCGCCACCACACTCAGCTAATTTTTTGTAATTTTGTTTAGTAGATATGGGATTTCTCCATGTTGGTCAGGCTGGTCTCGAACTCCTGACCTCAGATGATCTACCCACCTTGGCCTTCCAAAGTGCTGGGATTACAGCCATGAGCCACCACACCTGGCCTATTTTTATTTTTTTTAAGACAGAGTCTTGCTCTGTCATCCAGGCTGGAGTACAGTGGTACAATCTCGGCTCACTGCAGCCTCCACCTCCCAGGTTCAACAATTCTCCCACCTCAGCTTCTCAAGTAGCTGGGACTGCAGATGTGCACCACCTTGCCCAGCTAATTTTTGTATTTTTTGTAGAGATGGGGTTTCACCGTGTTGGCCAGGCTGGTCTCGAATTCCTGGCCTCAAGTGATCTGCCTGCCTTGGCCTCCCAAAATGCTGGGATGATGATGATGATGATGATGATGATGATGATGATGACTGTTACTATTATTACAGACAAGGTCTCACTCTGTCACCCAGGCTGGAGTGCAGTGGCACAATCATAACTCACTGCAGCCTCAAACTCATGGGCTCAAGTGTTCCTCCCACCTCAGCTTCCCAAAGTGCTGGGATTACAGGCATGAGCCACCGTGCATAGCCCCCAGTAAGATTTAGAAGTGACCTCCTGGCCAGGCATGGTGCCTCACACCTGTAATCCCAGCACTTTGGGAGGCTGAGGCAACCATGTCACTTGAAATCTGGAGTTTGAGACAAGCCTAGCCAACATGGTGAAACCCCATCTCTATTAAAAATGCAAAAAAAGATAGCTGGGCATGGTGATGGGTGCCTATAATCCCAGCTACTCAGGAGGCTGAAGCTGGGAAATAGCTTGAACCCAGGAGGTGGAGGTGGCAGTGAGCCGAAATCGTGCCACCACCCTCCAGCCTGGGCAACAGAATGAGAAGACTCCGTCTCGGGGGGAAAAAAAAGTGACCTCCTGAAACCGGCCTCGGTTTAGGTCTCAGCTTCATTTCAGAATTTAACAAAGGAAAAAGAGTCTTCCCTCAAAAACATAAATGTTCAACAAACCAGCACAATGTAATCCCAGCACTTTGGGAGGCCGAGGTGGGCGAATCATGAGGTCAGGAGATCAAGACCATCCTGGCTAAAACGGTGAAACCCCATCTCTACTAAAAATACAAAAAATTAGCCAGGCACAGTGGCGGGCACCTGTAGTCCCAGCCACTCAGGAGGCTGAGGCAGGAGAATGGCATGAACCCAGGAGGTGGAGCTTGCAGTGAGCCGAGATAGCACCACTGCACTCCGGCCTGGGTGAAAGAGCGAGACTCCATCTCAAAAAAAAAAAAAATTGTCATTCTTTTTTTTAAAAAAAGAAAACATTGTTTTTGCTAAACAATGTTAATAAATCACAGAACAATTAAAGAAAACAATTAAACTGCAAATCCACAAAAAAGCTTTCTAACACCAATCTCATAATAGTTATTGAGTTAAATGTCTTAGAAGAAATAATATTAAGTAAAGATACATCATTTATGTACATTTAATCATACTATATGATCCTCTTATACCAAAATGTATCTACTTCTTTGTCTCGATTCTGGAGCGGGTTTGAGAGAGCTGTTTAGTTGCCCTGATCTTTCCCATACGTCACTGACCAGAGACAGCATCAAGTAGATAAAATAATGTACCATAATTATAAAATAGAAGTGCAAAGCTCATTTCCTCTTCTACTGCTTGGTTAGGAGAGTTTAGAAGTAAACACAGTCAATCTGCCCAAACTGGAGAAAGCAACTTGGATTGGGTCTACGATTTCCCCATCTGTGGATTTGAGATTCCTTAAGACCTTAATGTAATGTAAGAGGAATGAAAGGCCAGCGTTTGCTTTTCTGCAAATGTTTTGACAGGAAAAGAATGTCTCTTTAGAGGGAATCTATCTCCCGTGGTTTACCACACATCTATACATCTTTATCTGAACTCAGTTAAAATCCCCAATTTAAATCAATTTATTTTCTATTGTGGAAATCAAACAACATATATTTACTCTTCTAACAATTTTTAAGCATACAACTTTATTAACTATATGCACACTGTTGTGCAATCGATCCCTAGAACTCTTTATCTTGCATGACTAAAACCCTAACCCATTGAACAATAACACTCCATTGCTTCCTCCCTCCAGCTCCTGGCAACTGCAATTCTGTTTCTATGAATTTGGTTACTTTAGATACCTCATATACGTGGAATCAGCCATGAAACATTTGTCTTTTTGTGACTGGCTTATTTAATCACTTAGCAGAATGTTCCCAAGATTCACCCATGTCACAGCATGTGACAAGATTTTCTTCTTTTTTAAGGCTGAATAATATTCTACTGCATGTATATACCACATTTTGAAAATCCATTCATTTGTCAATGGATATTAGGTTGCTTCGCCTCTTGTCTATTGTGAATAATGCTGTAATAACTATCAGTGTGCAAATATCTCTTTGAGATCGTTTTTAGTTCTTTTTTTTTTTTTTTTTGAGACGGAGTCTCGCTCTGTCGCCCAGGCTGGAGTGCAGTGGCGCAATCTCGGCTCACTGCAAGCTCTGACTCCCGGGTTCACGCCATTCTCCCGCCTCAGCATCCCAAGTAGCTGGGACTACAAGCACCTGCCACCATGCCAGGCTAATTTTTTTGTATTTTTAGTAGAGACGGGGTTTCACCATGTTAGCCAGGATGGTCTCGATCTCCTGACCTCATGATCCGCCTGCCTCATGGGCTCGATCTCCTGACCTCATGATCCGCCTGCCTCGGCCTCGTGAAGTGCTGGGATTACAGGCATGAGCCACCGCGCCCAGCCTTTAATTCTTTTTAATATATTATATATCCAGAAGTGGAATTTCTGGATCAGAAGGTAGTTCTGGTTTTAATTTTTTGTGGAAGCGCCATACTGTTTTTTTACAGTGTCTGCACCATTTTATATTCCCACTACTATGGTTTGAATGTGTGGAAGTTCATGTATTGGAAACTTAATTGCCATTGTAACAGTATTAAGAGGTGGAGCCTTTAAGAGGTGATTCGGTAATGATAGCTCCAACCTCATGAATGGATTAATGCCATTATCACAGGAGTGGGTTAGTTATTGCAGGAGTGGGTTCCTGATGAAAAGGATGAGTTGGGCCCTTCCCTGTCTTTCTCTCTGTCTCACATGCACACTTACCCTTCTACCATGTCATGATGCAGCTTGAAGACCCTTGCAAGATGCCAGTGCCATGCTCTTCAACTTCCCAGCCTCCAGAACCACAAGCCAAATAATTATTTTCTTTATAAATTACCCACTCTGGGCCAGGCACAGTGGCTCATGCCTGTAATCCAAGCACTTTGGTAGGCCAAGGCAGGCAGATCACAAGGTCAGGAGTTCGAGACCAGCCTCGCCAGCTTGGCAAAACCCCATCTCTACTAAAAATACAAAATTAGCCAGGCATGGTGGCATGCACCTGTATTACCAGCTACTTGGGAGGTTGAGGTAGAAGAATCACTTGAACCCGGGAGACAGAGGTTGCAATGAGCCGAGATCACACCACTGCACTCCAGCCTGGGCAACAGAATGAGACTCCATCTCAAAAAAACAAACAAACACATAAATTTCCCACTCTCTTGCATTCTAGGAAAGCAGCAGAAAACAGACTAAGCTACCCACCAACAATAAGCAAGTGTTCTAATTTCTCCACATCTTCGCCAATACTGCTATTTTCTGGTTTTTTGACAGAGGCTATCATAACAGGATAAGGTGATATCTCATTGTGGTTTTAATTTTCATTTCCCTGATGATTAGTGATGTTAAGCATATTTTCATATGCTTCTTGGCCATTTATGTATCTTCTTTTGAGAAATGTCTATTCAAGCTTTTTGCCCATTGTATTAGTCAGCCCAGGCTGCCACAAGAAAATACCACACATTGAGTGGCTTAAACAACAGAAATTTGTTTTCTGACATTTCTGAAGTCTGGTAGTAAAAAATCAGAGTGCCAGCATGGTTGGGTTCCGGTGAGGGCTCTCTTCCTGACTTGTAGTCAGCCTCCAGCTCACTGTGTATTTACATGAATTATTTGTGTGCCAACAGCAGGAAGGAGAAGGAATTTCTCTCTTCTTCTTCTTATAAAAGCAATAATACCTACTAGAAGATTTTTTTTTAGACAGCCTCATTCTGTTGCCACAGGCTGGAGTTCAGTGGTGCAATCTCAGCTCACTGCAAACTCCACCTCGTTCAAGCAATTCTCCTGCCTCAGCCCCCCACGTAGCTGGGACTACAGGGGCACGTCAGCTAATTTTTGTATTTTCAGTAGAGATGGGGTTTTACCATGTTGACCAGGCTGGTCTCAAACTCCTGGCTTCAAGTGATCTGCCCACCTCAGCCTCCCAAAGTGCTGGGATTACAGGCATGAGACACCGCACCTGACCAAAAGCACTAATGTCATCCTAAGGGTCCCACCCTCATGACATCACCTAGCCCTAATTACCTACCAGTGGCTCCATCTTTAAATACCATCATATTGAGGTATTAAATATGCTTCAGCATATGAATTTGGGGGAAACAAAATTCAGCCCATAGCACCCATTATTTAATTATTTGTTTTGTTGTTGTATTATAGGAATTCTTCATATATTCTAGATATTAACTCTTTCTTCGGTTTTTTTTTTTTTTTTTTTTTTTTTTTTTTTTTTTTTTAGACAGAGTTTCGCTCTTGTCACCCCGGCTGGAGTGCAATGGCGCGATCTCAGCTCACTGCAACCTCCCCCTCCCAGGTTCCAGCGATTATTCTGCCTCAGCCTCCCGAGTAGCTGGGATTACAGGCACACACCACCACGCCCAGCTAATCTTCTGTATTTTTAGTAGAGACAGGGTTTCACCATGTTGGCCAGGCTGGTCATGAACTCCTGACCTCAAGTGATCCATCTGCCTCGGCCTCCCAAAGTGCTGGGATTACACCCATGAGCCACAGTGCCTGGCCTGGATATTAACTCTTTATCTTCTTTTTTTTTGAGACAGAGGTCTCACTATGTTGCCCTGGCTGGTCTCGAACTCCTGGGTTCAAGTGATCCTCCCACCTCAGCCTCTGAATAGCTGAACTATAGTCATGTGCCACTGCACTCAGCAACATTAACCCTTTATCAGATACATGGTTTGCATATATTTTCTTCCACTCTGTAGGATGCCTTGACACTGTGTTGATTGTTTTCTTTGCTACACAGAAGTCTTTAAGTTTGATGTAGTCGTACTTGTCTATTTTTGCTTTTATTGCTTATGCTTTTGGTGTCATATACAAGAAGTTATTGTTCATTTCAATGTCATGAAGCTTTTCCTCTGTGTTTTCTTCTTGAAGTTCTGTACTTATAGACCTTACATTTCAGTCTTTAATCTATTTTGAGTTAATTTTTGTATGAGATATGTGGTAAGAGTCTGTCTTCTCTTTTGCATATGTATATCCAGTTTTCCCAATACAATTTCTTGCAGACTGTCCTTTCCTCCATTGTGTAGTCTTGGCATCATTGCTGAAGATCATTTGACCATATACACAAGGGTTTATTTCTGGCCTCTCTATTCTGTTCCATTGGTCTATATGTCTGTCTTTATACCAGTACCATACTTTTCTGATTACTGTAGCTTTGTAATATGCTTTGAAATCAGGAAGTGTGAGGCCTTCAACTTTATCCTTCTTTTTCAAGATTGTTTCAGCTATTCTGGGTCCTTAGAGATTCTACATGATTTTTTGGATATTTTTCCATTTCTGAAAATAATAGCATTGGCATTTTGATAGACAGGGCATTGAATCTATAGATCATTTTGATAGTATGAACATGTTAACAATATTAAGTCTTCAAATCCACGAACACAGGATGCCTTCCATTTATTTGCGTCTCCTTAAATTTCTGTCGGCACTGTTTTGTAGTTTTCAGTGTTCAAGTTTTTGCCTCCTTGGTTAAGTTTATTCCTAATTATTCTATTCTTTTTGATGCTATTGTGATTGGGATTTTTTTCTTAATTTCCTTTTTGGATTGCTCATTTTTACTAAATAGAAACACAACTGATTTGGGGTGTTGCTTTTGTATGCTGAATTCATGTATTACTTCTTTTTTTTTTTTTTTTTTTTTTTTTGAGACGGAGTCTCGCTCTGTCATCCAGGCTGGGATGCAGTGGCATGATATCGGCTCACTACAAGCTCCACTTCCAAGGTTCATGCCATTCTCCTGCCTCGGCCTCCTGAGTAGCTGGGACTACAGTTGCCCGTCACCACGCCCAGCTAATTTTTTGTATTTTTAGTAGAGATGGGGTTTCACCATGTTAGCCAGGATGGTCTCGATCTCCTGACCTCGTGATCCCCCCACCTCGGCCTCCTAAAGTGCGGGGATTATAGGCTTGAGCCACCATGCCCAGCCCAAATTCGTGTATTACTTCTAACAATTTTTTGGTAAAATCTTTATAGTTTTATTTTTATTTATTTTTTTAGATGGAGTCTCGCTCTGTCGCCCAAGCTGGAGTGCAGTGGCATGATCTCGGTTCACTGCAACCTCTGCCTCCCAGATTCAAGTGATTCTCCTGCCTCAGCCTCCCGAGTAGCTGGGACTATAGGTGCCCGCCACCATGCTCAGCTAATGAATCATTATAGTTTTCTGCATGTAAGATCATGTCATCTGCAAACAGAGATTATTTTACTTCTTCCTTTCCATTTGGATGCCTTTTATTTATTTTACTGGCCTAATTGCTCAGGCTACGACTTACAGGACTATGTTGAATAGAAGTAGCAAGACTGGAAATCCTTACCTTGTTTATGACCTTAGAAGGAAGGCTTTCAGTTTTTCATCATCGACTATGATGTTAAAAAATGGGCTTTTTGGCTGGGCGCGGTGGCTCATGCCTGTAATCCCAGCACTTTGGGAGGCCGAGGTGGGAGGATCACAAGGTCAGGAGACCGAGACCATCCTGGCTAACATGGTGAAACCCCATCTCTACTAAAAATACAAAAAATTAGCTGGGCGTGGTGGCAGGCACCTGCAGTCCCAGCTACTCGGGAGGCTAAGGCAGGAGAATGGCCTGAACCCAGGAGGGAGAGCTTGCAGTGAGCCGACCTCGCGCCCCTTCACTCCAGCCTGGGTGACAGAGCGAGACTCCATCTCAAAAAAAAAAAAAAAAAAAAAAAGGGCTTTTCTTATATGACCTTTTTACATTGAGGTGATTTCCTTCTATTCCTAGTTTGTTCAGTGTGTTTGTCATGAAAGGTCAATTTACATTTTAAAAATTAATGTAATAAACACCTTATTAGGTATACCTTTACAGATAGGCTGGAACAAAGATGAAGTTTTATCTATTTTTTTTAATCTTAAGAAAATTAGCAATGCCCCCAATAGAAGCATAGGCCTTAATGATACTTCAGAAAACATTTCCAAATTGCCCTTGGATAATACTTGGAATCACCACTCTCTGATTCAGAATTCTCTGTCTCTAATGAGAAACTCCAGAGTTAGGCCGAGCATAGTGGCTCATGCCTGTAATCTCAGCACTTTGGGAGTCCGAGGCAGGTGGATCACCTAAGGTCAGGAGTTCGAGACCAGCATCGCCAACATGGAGAAACCCTATCTCTACTAAAAATGCAAAAATTAGCTGGGTGTGGTGGTGCACACCTGTAGTTCCCAACAACTCACAAGGCTGAGGCAGGAGAATTGCTTGAATCTGGGAGGCGGAGATTGCAGTGAGGGGAGATTGTGCCACTGCACTCCAGCCTGGGCGACAGAGGGAGACTCCATATCAAAAAGAAAAAAAAATCTCTAGAGTTTGGAAACATTTACCAACCAAACCACTGATTTCTCATCACCTTTTAGTCAAACCTCCTTGGATGGCCTTCAGAGGAGAACAGAGTAAACACCAGAAGGTAAGTATCTCCCAAATCCTGTTGACAAGAAAACTTCCTCATAGATCCAAATACAGGTAAGAGAAGGAGAATGTACAGACTATCCTAGGAACTACTGCCTTCCTCTCCTGATCTCTTTAGCGCAGTGTCTGACATCATCATTATTTTAAGAGTTAATAAGAACAGCAACAATAATCGCTACCATGGGTTATTTTCTCAGTATTTTCAGACTTTATTTTAAGCATTTTACATGAATAAACTTTACGTATAGTACCTATTCAACTTCACATATAGTACCTATTAAGTAGGTACTATAACTATAGCCATTTTACAGGTTAGGAAACTGAGGTATAAAAATGTTCAGTTATATCCCTGGGATCACATTCAGTGTTGGTGCAGTCTAATCCAAAACTCCTTCTCTAAAGCACTTACAAGATCATTAAAAGTTTCATAGTTTTATAAAGTTTATGCTGTCTTACCCATATGTCTTTACATCATTCGTCCAATTGATTTTTCAACCTCAGTTTTTCTCTGTTGTAGTAAAGTCAGATTTGCACTAAAACACTCTGATTAAGGGAAGCTTCCAAGTAAATAGACAATTCATACTGTGGATGGTACCAGAAGAAGATAGGGTCCCTACCCTCATAAGGGACCCATTCTGATCAGAGGAAGCAGCTTCCAGCCCTGAGGAGTTTCAGGTTCGAAGATTGAGAAACAACAAATAAGAAAATGGTTTAGGACTTCATATAGGTTACACCCTATTAAGTAAAAATATATTCTTCTGGAACCAATTTCAAATGCTCATTCCTGTAGAAGGCAGTAACGGCTCCTTCCTCTGGGCTCCAATTAGGGAACTCTCATGTTATTTGGAATTATTTGTTTAGCCTGCCTGCTGCCTCTTCATTGTGAGCTCTTCAGGAGTCTAGTCCCTTCCTGATTCTTCTCAGAACTCCCAAGCCCAGCTCAGGGCCTCTGAGAGCCTCCTGAGTGTTTTCTGAATGATTGATTCCAAGCTTATGAATTAAACTATAAGTAACAGGGTCAAGGAATGCTGAAAATATCTTTGAGTTAGATTTCAACTGTAGAGATATATCAGGACTATGAGATAATTTTTGTTTGTTATTTTTCTACAGGGGCAGGGGGTGGTTTGAGACAGAGTCTGGCTCTTGCGCCAAGGCTGGAGTACAACGGCTCAATCTCGGCTTACTGCAGCCTCCATCTCCTAGGTTAGTGTGATCCTCCTGCCTCAGCCTCCTGAGTAGCTGGGACCACAGGCATGCACCACCATGCCCGGCTAATTTTTATGTGTTTTGTACAGGCAGGGTTTTGCCATGTAGCTCAGGCTGGTCTTGAACTCCTGGGCTCAAGCCATCCTACTACCTTGGCCTCCCAAAGTGCTGGGATTACAGATGTGAGCCACCGCACCCAGTCTGTGAAAAAAATTATTTTTTTCTTTTCTTTTCTTTTCTTTCTTTCTTTTTTTTTTTTTTTTCAGACAGTTTCACTCTTGTTACCCAGGCTGGAGTGCAGTGGCGCAATCTCGGCTCACTGCAACCTCCACCTCCTGGGTTCAAGTTGTTCTCCTGCCTCAGCCTCCTGAGTAGCTGGGATTACAGGTGCCCGCCACCACACCCGGCTAGTTTTTTGTATTTTTTGTAGAGACAGGGTTGGCCAGACTGGTCTCAAATTCCTGACCTCAGGTGATCTGCCTGCCTTGGCCTCCCAAAGTGCTGGGATTACAGGTGTGAACCACTGTGCCTGGCGAGAATAATTATTAATCTCACATTCATACTGTATTAAGTACCTCAAAAAACACTTTGGTGAACATTATTATCTTTCATGTTCACTACAATATTAAGAATTAGTGCCGGGGGCAGTGGCTCACACCTGTAATCCCAGCACTTTGAGAGCCAGAGGTGGGCAGATTACCTGAGGTCAGGAGTTCGAGACCAGCTTGGCCAACATGGTGAAACCCCATCTCTACTAAAACTACAAAAATCAGCTGGGCATGGTGATGGACACCTGTAATCCCAACTACTCGGGAGGCTGAAGCAGGAGAATCGCTTGAACCTGGGAGATGGAGGCTGCAGTTAGCTGAGATCATGCCACTGCACTCTAGCTTAGGCAACAGAGTGAGACTCCCTCTCAAAAAAAAAAAAAGAATTAGCATGGGCTGGGTGCGGGGGCTCTTACATATAATCTCTGCACTTTGGGAGGCTGAGGTGGGTGGATCACTTGAGGTGAGGAGTTCTAGACCAGCCTGGCCAACCTAGCGAAACCCCGTCTCTAATAAATATACAAAAATTAGCTGGGTGTGGTGGCACGTGCCTGTAATCCTAGCTTCTTGGGAGGCTGAGGTAGGAAAATCTCTTGAACCTGGGAGGTGAAGGCTGCAGTGAGCTGAAATCATGCCACTGCATTCTAGCCTAGGCAACAGAGCAAGACTCCTTTTCAAAACAAAACAAAACAAAAAAACCATGTATGCCAACTTCTGGATCGGGAAACTAAAGAGAAATTAGCTAACAATACACCCTTATTCAAGCAGACAAGCAGAATTGGTACAGGAACTAACTAATCTAATTCAAAAGCCAAATATTCTTTCCAGGATATGGCAACATGCAACTTTGACTTCACTTTCTTAGTTGTCTAGATATATTTTTGCCAATCATCTCTTTGTTCTGTTCCGAACCTTACTGCCCTATTACCTCATTTTCCAGATGTGCTTTGTCCCTCTGTGCTTTTCTACATTTCCCCTTCCATCAAAAGTCTACTAGTTTATGGAAGATTTCCTCCTTCTCTCTGTAAGCCCTTATCCCCTTCTTTCACAGATCTTGCTGATTCTCCAGCTAGTCTTCCCAAGTATTCTTCCTCCTTCCCTTTAACTTACATAGAACGTTTTGAGAGAAAGTTGAAGGAAAGAGCCTTAAGACATGGGTTAGAGTCCCAGATTCACTACCCACTTAGACCTTGTCTTTTCCCTCTAGTATTTAGACACTCTAGGTATTTCCAAGGTTTGAACATTAACTACAGTCATATGAAAACATGTTGCAAGCCGTAAAGAACTAAATAAATGCACGTTGTCTTTTAATATGTGATTCTCACATTAAAGGGAATGCCCAAGGCGTCATTCAATAATGAATCTAGTTTGAAAGAATTGTCAGGAACGCCAAATTTACTGAATACAAATGGCTCAGAGCAGGCTCAGAAACCAGTGTCCCCTCCTGGAGAAGCAAGTACCTCTGGACAGCACTCTAGACTAAAACTGGGTAAGAAAAAATTTGAGGGGAATTTAGTCCCGCTATGTCCTCTAGAAAGGTTGGTGAGTATGGTCTACCTATGTGGGGTGGACTTTGGATAGGCCTGGGCTTAAGCTGGACTCAACTGTGAGACCAGAAGTTAGATGCAGTATTTTGTTAAAATTATTTATTTATTTGTTCACTGAGACAGAGTCTTACTCTGTCACCCAGGCTGGAGTGCAATGGTGAGATCTCGGTTCACTGCAACCTCTGCCTCCACGAAAATAGCGATTTTCATGCCTCAGTCACCCGAGTAGCTGGGATTATAGGTGTGCACCACCGTGCCTGGCTGATTTTTAGTAGAGACAGAGTTTCACCATGTTGACCAGGCCGGTCTCAAACTCCTGGCCTCAAGTGATCTGCTCAGCTCAGCCTCCCGAAATGCTGGGATTACAGGCTTGAGCCACCATGCCTAGCCTTGGATACAGTATTGAATAGCATGTAAGAACATTAACTTTGAAGTCACTCACTTGGGTTATAATCCACACAGAAGCATTGGGGCCTTGGGCAAATCTTATAAATTCCATGGGCTCCTGAATGGTAATCTGTAAAATGAGACCAAGTATACAGAGCTCATGTATTGTTTGAAATCATTAAATTAAATATAAATGAATTGATACATGTGAGGTGTCCAATAAGTACCTCTCTGATAATATATATTCTTTTGTGCGTTTCTACATTTCCTTTTCCATCACATGTCAAATAGTACATAGAAGATCCCCTATAGAGACTATACTTTCTTAGTGTTGTATGTCCAGGCCTTTGTTCAATGCCTAAGATGTAATGAACTCTCAAAAAATATTTTCTGAATAAATAAATGCATGAATGAACCATTTTGTAAGCAGAAAGGCTGGGAGGTTAATGGGATAATGAGAACAGCTAGAAACTAAAATTGAATAGGCATCTACAGTCAGTGTGGGTGTGGGGTCTAAGTCTCTCTGAAGCAGTAAAGAGGGGGAGACTAGAGTATGTAGAAAGGTAGATGCTAATTTGATGGTAGGAGATTTCACATTTTCTTATGAAACAAGGACAAACACCCCAGACTCCCAATTTTACCCATCTACTCTTCTCCAACCTAGAACTCAGGAGGAAGGAGACCGTAGGAAAGATGTATAGCCTGCGAGAAAGAAAGGGTCATGCATACAAAGAGATCAGCGAGCCACAGGATGATGACTACCTCTGTGAGTGACCCTTTCAGCCACTCACACAGCTTGCTGTTATGTCCTGGTACAATAATTTCATCATTTGGCCCACAAATCATTCCCTTACTCGAATGAATTAAAGTACAGGATTGGGGCTAAATAATGTGAGTGCCAAGCTCTTTCTGAAGCTCTTATATCAAGGAACATGCATTACAACTTTCCTAATCCCTGCTTCCCTCACTTCCAGATTGTGAGATGTGTCAGAACTTCTTCATTGACAGCTGTGCTGCTCATGGGCCCCCTACATTTGTAAAGGACAGTGCAGTGGACAAGGGGCATCCCAACCGTTCAGCCCTCAGTCTGCCCCCAGGGCTGAGAATTGGGCCATCAGGCATCCCTCAGGCTGGGCTTGGAGTATGGAACGAGGCATCTGATCTGCCACTGGGTCTGCACTCTGGCCCCTGTGAGGGCCGAATTACAGAAGACGAAGAGGCAGCCAACAGTGGATATTCCTGGCTAGTAAGAAGAGCCTGCTGTTTCCCCTGTTCTGTCTTCCCACATCCCTTCTGTGCCTTTGGTGGGACATCACCTTCTACATGTTAGGATATAGGTAGGGATAACATGGTTAGCTCTGTGTACTCAAGGGTCTTTGCATGAACATGGAACTCCTATTTAGAGATCACAGGGTACGTGGGAGCAGAGTGGTACAAAGACAAAGAAGTGCATCCTCCCTTTTGGAGCTTCTGCTCTGATTGGACAAACCAACTCAGATGTGTAGATGATGACTAAGGTGCATGCCATGTGGTCTCAGTTGGCAGTTGAAGCTCTGCAGGTCCAAAGGCCATTGATGACCGTGGAGTAAAATAATTCTTCAGATTTTTACCCTCTAAAAAGTCTTTACCTTATTTTTTGAAACTCAGATCACCAAGGGGAGAAACTGCTATGAGTATGTGGATGGAAAAGATAAATCCTGGGCCAACTGGATGAGGTAAGGCCACTAGCTCTCTTAGTTTCAGAGAGAACCTCCATCTCTCACAAACCCGGACTTCCTTCCTTCTCATTATGCCTCCCTCAATGATTTTCACATCCCCTATTTCTATTTTTCTCCATACAGTGCTGTTTTATACCATCAACTTTTAGAAATAAAAAATAAAAATATAGATATTATGATTTATTGGTATCAAAACACAAATATGTATGCTAGACAAAATTGAGGCACCAAGATAAACCTTGACAAGGTTAATTCATGCTTTAATTTATGTAATCCACATTTGTTAAACACTTAGTATGTTCCAGGTTAGGAAGTGAAGTTCACTACTTGAACAGAAGTGAGCTGCAGGATGACCCAGCCCCTTTCCACAATGGGCTGTCGTTCTATCAGAGAATAGAAAAATGAATCAACTATTACTGTTCTATGTTATTGGGCCAAGAGAAAGAGGCTTCTGAGTTTCTCTAGGAATCTGAAGAAGTCAGGTGAATGGCAGCTGAGTGAACTGTAGGGTGATTAGAGGAAGGCCTGTCAAAGAAAGATGGACTTGAGCTGAGTGTAGAATGATGTGAGCTAATCTAGAAGCAGAGCACGTGATCAAGCACCAAGTTCTGTGGTATAAAACGAATTAATTTAGAGTTTAGAGAAGCTAGAGGTCAATGTGTTTTATGGCCAATCAAGGTGGAGGTAAGTCTGGAGTTGGGCTTTGAAAAAATGGCTGATTAGGCACAGCAGGGAAGCATTCTAGGCAGGATGAGCACTGTAGTCATCCTGCCTAGAGGGAACTCACTGCCTCTTTTCTTTCCCTTTGCCTGCCTTGACCCCAGGTATGAGAACTGTGCCCGGGATGATGAAGAGCAGAACCTGGTGGCCTTCCAGTACCACAGGCAGAGCTTCTATAGAACCTGCCGAGTCATTAGGCCAGGCTGTGAACTGCTGGTCTGGTCTGGGGATAAGTATGGCCAGGAACTGGGCATCAGATCTTCTATAGAACCTGCCGAGTCATTAGGCCAGGCTGTGAACTGCTGGTCTGGTATGGGGATGAGTATGGCCAGGAACTGGGCATCAAGTGGGGCATCAAGTGGAAGAAAGAGCTCATGGCAGGGAGAGGTAGGCATCACTATTACTCTTTTAAAAGGACAGGAAAGAAAGAATTATCCTAGAGAATTTTCATGATTGAACACTTAAGTAGACTAAAACGCCGTCTAAAGTCAGTAAAATTTTACATCAGTGGCTCCAAAATTAAAGATTCATGTTATGTGCCTTTGCCTCTTTGGAACAGTTTTTATATTTTTAAATCTTTGTTCCGATTTTATATTCAAAGTACTTCAGGCACAAAGTATATAACAGCACACAGTGCTCAAAGACTTAAAGACAAAAATCAAGTTCTCAAACACCTACCAGCTCTCCCAACAAGGTAGTTTCTTCTGGTATTTCCTTGATATTTCTTAATGATATGCATATGTTGTTATTCATTCATTCATTATCTCAATTAGCTGTCATGTGAATTCCTACTCTGTGCCAGACGATGTTGCAGGAAGTGTAAATACAGACTGATCAAGACAATCAAAAAAACTGCTCTTGAACAGATGACTTGTGAATTAGGGAACCATATGAATACACACAGACATATGTGTAATATCAGACGGCGATTAGTGCTTTGAAGAAAATGAATCCAGAAAGAATACCTGGGATCAGTGTGAGACCTGGGATCAGTGTGAGAGCTGAGGTCAGTGTGAGACCTGGGGGTCAGTGTGAGACCTGAGGTCAGTGTGAGACCTGGGGGTCAGTGTGAGGTGAGAGTAGAGTGTTGCAGGGGATTGTCAGGGAAGGTTTCTCTTAGGAGACAGCATTTGAGAAGTGCAAGTGCCTGTGGGCCAAGGATTCCAGGCACAGGGCGCAGCTAGTGCAATGGTCCTGAGGCCAGAAAGAGTTCAGCTTTGGTTCATTTTTGGAAAATAGGCTGCCATGGGTCATCCCTTCAGAGCTGCTCCAGTTTCCAAGTGAGAGAAAACGGTGGGCAGGATGAAGGTGGGGAGCATGGCGGTAAGCCTGAGTAGGGATATATTTTGAAACAAGACTTCCTATTATATTTAAAATGGGTTCAGACTGAATGAAATAACTCAAACATGAATACTTGATGTGCAGCCTGACAAAGAGCATATTCTCATTTTATGATTTGTGGAATCTGAAATAGAAGCAGTCCATGCACCTAGTTGGCGCAGCAGGACCCACAGTCCTTTAGTCAGTGGGACCTGGACCACTCTGTGTTGGCCAACCTGAATCACACTTCCTGATGGAGAACCAGGCACATAACAGTCCTCAATTAAATATGTCCTTTTGAATGAGGACACTCAAATTCAGCCTAGCCTAGCCTGTCACTCACACACATGTACAGATCCCAGGGTCCACACAGATACAGATCCCAGGGTCCACACCTATCACATATATGAACATTATCACACAGACCCCTGCAGACACATCTGTGAGGCATATGCATTCCCAAACACACAGACAGACTCATGATAAATTTGTTCCTACCCAGCCGTGACTTCTAAATGCTTGGGGAAACCAAGACATAGTAGAAAGGAGTGTGCAATTATCATTTCCCATGATGCCGTTACTTAAGAACTCTTTGTGTCCATCCTTCTAATGGCACCAATGCCTCCCATCAAGCCTTAAACCTCACCTAAATTATGTCATTGGGCTTTTTCATCCATAAATGAGCATACCAGGTGCCAAGGGAATCAATATGCCCTTTCACATGCCTTAGACCAGTGTCCAAAGAAAGATAAAATGTTATTCTATAAAAGCTTTCTCCCAGCATTTCTATTCCTTTACATTTTGTCCCATATACAACTATGGTTTTCTAATGATCTTATTTCTGACAGCTGTTTTTCTTCAGAACATCAACAGCTTCTTTCCTAAATTAGTTTTAGTATGAGTTCCATTTCTAATTAGCTCAAATTAAAGTCCTAGAGAGCAGCGAGGTAATATTTAAACCCTCAGGCTAAAATTTCGGAGTAGGTGCAGAATGTTGACTCTAAATGAGTTTTTCCTGTGACATAACACGCATGAAAGCAGGATTTCCTTCATGTGTGAAATGTCTTAAATCAGACTTACCCTTTGTGATTCTCTTTTAGCTTTAAATGTCATTTAAGAAAAAAAAAAGAAAAGAAAATTAAGCATGACATTCCCCAATATCCTCTGCTCACTGTGTTATAATCCCTATCACTCCCCAAGTGAATTGGAGAGAGTGAAGACACAATGAACAGAAACTTCCCTGATGCTTCACAGAGGAAGTGTTCTCCAGGACCACACAACCTCCACCATGTCCATCTATGAAGGGCTGTGGCAAGCCATATACACAAAGATGCCTGTTTCCTGTCTTCTCGGTTAAAAACAAAAACAAAACACTGGAAGGAACCCCAAAGCCAAGCTGCCATGGGTTGCAGAGTGCCAGCCCTTAAGTAGTGTTGTCCATGGGTAAACAGGAGACGGAAAAGGGCAATTTCAAGAAATAACAAACTCAAGGCATGAATATGGTTATCCAAACATCAAGGGACTCCTTCATTTGCATTTGGATAATTGTGCAGTTATATGATTTGTTACATGGAGACCAGATGGAAGTAAGAGAGCTCATCCTCAACTTCCTGTACCTCTGGAAGTCTTTACACACATGCTGGAGAGACAGATGAGAGTTCATTAGCATCAAACCACCATGGATTTCATAATCAATTCCTAATATCTGAATAAGTGCAGAAAAGTCACAGGCATCTAGAAGTGTGGCCCAAGTCCTGTTCTTCAATCGGCCCACCCATTTCTCAAGATTTCATTGAGAAGATCAAGAAATCTAATCTTCCTTGGATGCAAAATGGAGGTGGTGAAAATTGGAAGTATGTCCTTCCTGGTAATGAGGCAATTTCAGTACATAGGAAGTGCTCTGAAATCTTTAAGGTATACAGTCTGACTCACTAGAACGAGAAAGGGCCCCACTTGTTGCCATTTTATGAGGTGACCACCCCAGCTGGATAAGAGCTACAAGTGTCCATTGGGTCTACCTGGGTGTGGGTCAAGAAAGCAGAGTTGAGTGCCCTGAGGTAAGCTGAGATTTTGGTGTTCAATGGGAAAGAATGTAAGAATTGACTTTGCCACCTACTGCCTGAGTGACTTTGTGCAAGATCCCAAATCCCTATGTATCTCGATTTTGTTATCTAAAAGATCACATGATGGAGGATGTAAGCAAGTAACACAGCCAAGACCCAGTTTACAGTGTCTAGTACCTAACAGACTCTTGACACGTTTCACTTGCCCTTGAGTCAATCTTTCCATGTCACTGAATATTCTTCCACAACATGATTTTAATGGATATAGTCGTCCATTGTTTAAATGTACCATTATTGACCAATGTAAAAATGTTCTTTTACCTCAAATTTTTATATGTAAAACAAAAACATGTTTGAGGACTAAACCCACACTGTAGTATAAATTAAACTGGATGTAGGCCAGGCATGGTGAGTCACACCTATAGTCCCAGCACTTTGGGAAACCAAGACAGGAGGATGGCTTGAAGCCAGGAGCTCAAGAGCAGCCTGGGCAATACAGCAAGACCTCATCTCTACAAAAAAATAAGAAAAATTAGCTGGCCATGGTGGCGTGCACCTGTAGTCCCAGCTTCCTGGGAGGCTGAGGTGGGAGGATCCACGGAGCCCAGGAGTTTAAGGCTGCAGTGAGCTTGGATAACGACTGCACTCCAGCCTGGATGACAGAACAAGAACCTGTTTCAAAAAAGAAAAAAGAAAAAAAAAAACCTAAAAACTAAAAACTGGATGTAGTTTGCTAATAACTAAACAGCAAATTAATTGTAACATGCTGACATATCAACGATGTCTTTCTTCTTTAATCATAAACCTGCTCACTAAGAAGCTGCTGAAGTCCATGGTAGTGACAGGTACATGTCTGCATCCTTGTCCTGACCTGCATCTTCTTTGATTGTCCCCATCTGTGTCTCCGACTGGCACTGCCGAACCGGCTTGCTACCTGATCAATGTTGTACTGAACCGGACTGCTAACTGATCAATGTTGTTGAGCTCACTGCACAAAGCTGTTCTTACAAGGTAGATTTCTGCCTGGAATAGTCATACTTACACTGTTTATATTCCTTACTCCTGACCCATCCAACGCAGCACAAGTTCTATTTATTGCCATAAAAACATAGGTCATTTGGAAACACCTCCTTCATTTCTATGGAATGTTCAAACATTTCTGACATTTTGGACTCTGTTCTAGCCTCTTGTTAAATATATCCAGAAAAGAGACAAAGCTTTATGGGGGGGCTATATGCACACATATGCTATAGAATAAGCTATCTAAATGCTTAAAAATACTTTCCATCTGGCACCACACCTTAATAGGTAGACAGAAATTAAGTATGTGTATATCTATCTGTATAGATACGTATAAATATATATCCCCAAAACAAAAACTCATTCTCTTACTTATACATAGGTAGAATATAGGTGAATATACATATACATTTATAGGTAGAACAAAAAACCCCTCAGCCTCTTTAGGGCCATGTGTTTTCTCTGAGTAATTGTCACAATTAATTAAAATACATGTGTATGCCTTTTTAGATAAATTCCATCAGACCAGTTTCTGTCTGGTTGGAAAATAATAACTGCCTATTTGCTAAGTGCCCCTGCCCCCATACTATGTTCCAGTGAACTAAAGACCTCTGGCAATCATAGATTTACAGCTCAGCAAGATTAAACAATTTATTGTTATTTATGACATCCAAGCTGGATCCTCTGTATTATATTCCACATTAGCATCTATCACTTTACATTTGGGAGATCCTGTCCAAAAAAAGATTATGCCTCCTAACCAAACATTCAGCAGGGCTGCAGGAACAGACCCCTGAACAAACATCCTGCCAAAGTACTTTAAAGCACCGTGAGCTCCCACAGCTGTGCATTTTCAGACGACTCAGCAGATTAGCATGGAGTCTCTTAGCCTCTGCTTGGTCTGTTCCTTTCAGTGATCTCTCACATGGCCCAGTCCATTCGGTTTGAAAATCCTCATGAAATGAGCAGATTAAGATCTGGCTTCAGTAGAGGGCCATGGGGTGGGCATGGAGGGGAGAGGGTTTGCTCTTAACACAGCCTGAGCCTCAGAAAGGTTTCAGATGGAAAAGCATGGCACTGACTCAGCTCATGCTTAACAGGAAATAATGCACAGACCACACCAAAAAAGTCCTTTATGTTGTGTGAAAGTCTATGCTGGAGCAGCTGCTGCCACCTCATGTACTGTGATAGAGTGTGCATGTGTGTGTTTGTGTGTGCATGAGTGTGAGTACGCACACAAATGTGTGCTGGGAGGGGGAGGAGATCACACCTTCCACAGTCGCCACCTCAGCCTTAGCTAGCAGCATGGAGAAATGCCAAAAGTCAAGAGGAAGCTGCACCAAAGCAACTGTGATCACCACATCAGCAGGGGCTTTCTGGTTAGTAGAACTACCGGGACTGAAAAACACACATGATCTCATCCTTCTTTTATTTTAATCAGAGCAAAATATTTTTATAATAATTGTGTTATGTGAATAAATAATTCATAATGCTGTAACCCATTATCACATTCAATCCTCCTAACAACCCTAGAAGATACGTAGACAAGTATTATTACTTTCCCTATTTTTATAAATGAGGAAATAAACCCCAGAAGGCTAGGCAACTTCCCCACGGTCATATAACTTGCAAACAGTAGTATCATGATTCAAATCCAAAGCTTCTCCTTTTGTCTTTATCATTTTAATTTTGAAGGTAATGCATATGCATGTATGATCTTTTAAATCCAGAGATGTATATGGAATAGATAGGAAAAGGGACTCTCCTTCCCCATTATACAGCCCCTCCACCCAAGCTATATACACTGTTGACTAGAGTATGTCCTTTCAATCCTATTTTCTATGCCTACATTATATACAGAAAAGCAGGATTACGTTACACACAATATTCCAGTCATTGCTGTTTTTCACCAACAAGCTATCATTCACATCTTTTTCATACTACATATAAATTTATATCCTTTATTTTAGTGGTGTATATTGTGCAGTTGTGTCATAAATTATGTACCTGTTCTCTGTTGAACATATAGATTTTTTCTGAGTTTTTCCTTAGCAAAATGCTGCAGTGAGTACCCTTGTACATAAATGTTTGTATATTTGTTCTAGAAAAATCTAGTAAAGATTCTTAGATTAAGAGATTCCCAGGTTATTAGAAAACTACTCTATTAATTTAGATATATACTTCCAAATTGCCTGACCAAAAAGTTATGTCAATTTAACTTCTATGAACAGTATACAAACATGACAATTTTACATCACCTACACCAACTCTGGGAAATTTCATCTTTTTTACAAGTTGATGGATTGTTTTAATTTATATTTCTCTGGTTATTAATAAGGTTGGCCACCTGTTCATGTGTTATTATTGATGATATTTGTATTGAATTGTTTGAATTTTCTTGATTTCGAAAACCTTTTTACATGTCATAGATATTAAATATTTGTTGTAAAACTCTCCTTCCAGTATTTTGTATGTGTTTAGTCAAGTAGAATAAACTCTTGTCCTCTGATTTCAGATTCCTTTGTCTTTCCATTAGAAATCCCTAAATGTAAAACTACATATTGATAGCTAAAAACCAGGATGTTTACTAGAGAAAAGGAATACAAAGGCAATAATTAAATATTATATTTATACAAAATACCTACTAGTACAAACTTAAAAAGAGAAAGTAAAAGTCAAATGCTTCTATGACTTCAGACTAAGAAAAAGAACTTTTGAGGTTGAATGTTCCTGAAATTTTTCTTTTCATACAACTACGGACATGACTTCAAAAGTTGATGTTACTAAAAATGTAAGATATGAAAGATATTTGAAGACTCAGAGAAGGTGGATTTTCATTTTAACAAGTCACATATATATTCTAGATATCCTCTTATTCATAACTAAGAGAGTCAAATCAGATGAAAGAATCTAAAAATTTCCCTTTGACTGTGTTAAGTAGAAGTAGTAGAGGCATATTGGCCAAATCTTGAGTGTTTGCAAATTGACTCTTAAGGCTATAGGCTGGCACAGGTCATTGAAGCCCTAGCTTTTTATCTTTAATTTTAAAATCCCCAAACAATTTATACTAATTTTTCTTGTCCATTATTTCCAAATAATCTTGTTTAAATGTTATTACAGTGCTTGCTCATGTTACTGTTGTCTAACAGAAGGGTATCCGGGGCCTTAAAACTGAGAGGGTTAGGATTAATGATTCCAATACCTATGCTTGGACATCTCCAAAAGTGGGTTCCAGCTTCTTGTCCTCAAGTCTATATAGAAACTAGCAAACTTCCAGAGTTCACAAAAGGCTCAAAGAGAACAGATGTTTTATAGAAAATTCTTAGAGCAAGTTTCACGCATAATGTTGCTGATGTGTGTCTGCCTTTTCAATAAACATCACTATGCTTTATCACAAGATTTAATAAAGCAGCTTAGTTAAAAATGCCATCTGGGTCTCTGGACACATTAAACAAAGCTTAAAATAACCACCCCAGCAACTGGGAGGACCCAGCTGTTCTCATAATCTGTCCCACTCCTTTTACTTCCCCATAAAAAGAGTGAATGAAGACCACAGACTAAAAGCATCCAGAATGAACTGACACAAACAGGGAGATAGATGGAGCCAAGGGCTCCTGTAAGTTTGCTATTGCTCACATAATAGATTTGCTAATTCCACAACCTGCGGATGGTGATTCAGAAAGGGAAGCAGAAAGAGGGAAGAGAGAATCATAGAAGGGCTCATTCAAGTTTTCTAATGTATCACAAACCTGTCCTCCCTAATGTCTGGATAATAGCAGCCCATTCCATTCACCTATTCTGTAGTGAACTCCAGTAGAAAATACAAAGCCATCACCACCCAGTTCTTTCTCCCTTCTAGAGATGAGATATTAGCCACCCAATCCCAGATTCTCAGATCCATTCCAGGAAAGAAGCCCTAGGTATTGAAGCACAGCTTTCCCTCCCTCCCTTCTTTCTTCCACCCCAAGATTTGTTCCCCAGATAGTTCTAGTAAATGCAAAACCAAGTATATTCTCATTCTTTAGAGCAACCAGCTTTTCATGGCCAACTGGAATCAAATACAACCTGCACAAACATCTATCTGGAGGACACTCCCAAGGCTCCTACTGAGCCAGCCTTCTGCATACCACTGCATTTCAGCTTCCTAGTTCACAAGACACTGAGACATTCTTGAATTCTGCAAGGTGCACTGTGTGTTAATATCATTGCTGCTCATCATGTGGCCAATAAAGGGCATGACTAGTCAACAAATAAATTTTCTCTTGGCTAAAACTTGCAACAAAACTGTAAGCTGTTTACCAAGGGGCCCACTACAGGTTATATTCAATACATACAGTCAAATCATAATTATCTGAGATGTATTCAGTTGACCATACACCTTTATATTTCAGTAAAAGGTCTTTACATTTCCCAGTGCTATCGATGTTACAAAGTGCTTTCATATGCAGTGCTTCATCTGATTTCCAGGATAGTTAAATGATCCTGTCATACCTGATTTTTAGATGAGGAAACAAGTGGTTTCTGGGTATTTCAAGAGGCTAATGCATCTGCCCTCCAACTTGTATGTGAAAACCAAAAACAAAATTCCAAGGCCCCTCAACCATCTGAATGGACTTTGACTCTTTTGGTCAATATATGGCAGAGCTAGGAAAAGAAGGTGAGTCTTCCAGCTGCTGATACAGGGTTTTTTCTGCCATACTCCATTACCTCCAAGGCTAAAGTCAAAAGAGGGTGTGGTTATCACATGAAAAAATCTGGTTTGGATTTCCCAAATGTGTATGTAGTATTTGGTGATTTATCTGAATTTAACCTACAGTTCTTTTGGGTTGTAACAGTCTGACTCCATTTTTGAAAACAAAACAAAATCGATTTTAAATGCTGAATTATAGATCTTTGCTGTCCAGTATGGTAGCTACTAACCACTTATGGTTATTTGCATTTCTATTTTAATTAATTAAAATTAAGTAAAATGCAAAATTCAGTTCTTCAGTTGCTCTAGCCACATTTCAAGTGTTACAGTAGTCACATATGGCTAGTGGCTGGGACAATGCAGATTATAGAACAGTTCCATCATCAAAGAAACTTCTATTGAACAGTGCTATTATATAACGTCATCTCCAGAGAAAGAAGACTTTAGAAAAAGTCAGAAACGGCCGGGCGCAATGGCTCACACGTGTAATCCCAGCACTTTGGGAGGCCAAGGCAGGCAGATCCCTTGAGGTCAGGAGTTCAAGACCAGTCTGGCCGACATGGTGAAACCCCGTCTCTAGTAAAAATACAAAAAATCAGCTAGGCGTGGTGGTGCATGCCTGTAACCCCAGCTACTCAGGAGGCTGAGTTGGGAGAATCACTGGAACCCAGGAGGCAGAAGTTGTAGTGAGCCAAGATTGTGCCACTGCACTCTAGCCTGGGTGACAGAGCAAGACTCCATCTCAAAAAAAAAAAAAAAGAAAAAGAAAAAGAAAAAGTCAGAAACATCTTGAGGCAGGCACAGTGCTGTCATCTGTCCAATATTGAAGATGATTTAAGAATAAGAAAGAAGAAGAGAACAAAGAAGAGAAAAAGAAGTTGCCTTAGGTGTACCTACCCAGAAAAGGACAAAGGCATTCTTGTAGTCATTGTGTTGTATTTTAGCTCTTAAACTTTTTAAGAGATTAGAACAATTTGACACATAGAAGATCTAAACCACTGAAGAGGCTCTGAAGCAGATAAAAGTAGAAAGAAAATAAAAAACTAATTAGTTACAAACTAAGCTTAACCACAATTCGTTTAAACGATACTATTTACTCTTCACATGATTGGTTTTTCTTTTGCTTTATAGTATGACATAGTTTATATCTTTCAAGGGGAATTAAAATATTTCTGGGAATTTTTAAAAGTAAGTTCACACAGCCACATAAAAACTACAGAAACAGATAAAACCTATCTTCTCATTTATTCCCTAATCCATTCAAATTAAATATAAAAATCCAAGCATCCACAGTGATATTCAAAAAAGCAAAAGTGAGACAAAACAAAATTCATTTGTCACCTGTGGAGGTAGTTACCTCACCTAATCTTCACTCCAAACACCAGTAATTTTTAAAAGACAGAAATAAACATATGTTCTGCCTTCCCGGAAGGAACTATGTTTCAGGGTAGCCAAATAACCCAGTTGTGAAGAAAATGGTCTGCTTATAGAAAAATGCCAGCTAAAACATGTAGATAGAATTAGAGAATTAGAAATTCACCATTTTGAAACCCCTAATGAAATAATCAAATCAAGCAAGGATCATTAATAAATGCTAAAACAATCAAGTAACTATTGATACAGAATATAACTGAATATACACATGGTACAAAGTTCACGTCACAGACTACTGGCTTGACCCAAGGGGGAATATAGCAGAGGAGATAGGCAGTGATCACCCTAACCTTACGATCATCTCACCATCACTAATGATGGGATGTGAATACACATTATTGCCTATGAAATAGTCTTTAAAAAAAGAAGTTGAACCTGAATCTAACTAAACCTTGCAATGGGCTGAACGTGTATGTCTTCCCAAAATTAATATGTTGACATCCTAACCCCAAAGGTGCTGGTATTAAAAGGTGGGGCCTTTAGGGGGTCATTAGATCATAAGGACAGAGCCTTCATGATTGGAATTAGTGCCCTTATAAAAGAGGCCCCAGAGAGCTAGCTAGTCTCTCCCACTATGTGAGGGCCCAGCAAGAAGGCCAATCTATGAACCAGAAAGCTGGTCCTAACCAGATATCAAAACCGCATGCTCCTTGATCTTAAACTTGCTAGTCTCTAGAACTGTGAGAAATAAATTTCTGTTCTTTATAAGTCATCCAGTTTTTGGTATTTTGTTATAGCAGGCCTAAAAGCCTTTAGAACTAACTTCCAGTTAACCAGGAAAAAACAGAGTGAAAAGTTAAATGACACCATAAAAAGCAACCAGAAAATTCCAGAAGGGGAAATATTCTACAGGACCACTGACTAGTTTTTCAACAAGTCAATTTCATTAAATAAATACATAAACAAAGAGTGAGGGTATTTTCCAGGTTAAAAAAGTCTTGAGCTAAATAATCAAATGCAATGTGTGTCCCTTGATTAGAAGAAACTAAATTGAACAAACCAGCCACAAAAGATATTTCAGGGAGACCAAGCTGGAAGGATCACTTGAGGCCAGGAGTTTGAGACCAGCCTGGGCAACGTAGTAAGACCTCCATCTCTACAAAAACAATAAATTAGCTGGGCATAGTGGTGTGCACATATAGTCCTAGCTACTCAGGAAGCTGAGGCAGGAAGATCACTTGAGCCCAGGAGTTTGAGGCTGCAATGAGCTATGATTGTTTCACTGCACTTCAGGCTGTGTGAAACAGCAAGACTTTGTCTCAAAAAATAAAAGGACATTTCATAATACTTGAGGAAATCTGAATGTGGACTGGGTAATAAATGATATAAAAAAACTATTTTTTATTTTGTTTGAAAAGATGATTTTGTAACTATACAGGAAAATGTTCTTATTTTTTAGAAATCTGCACTAAAGAATTTAGGGGTAAAATATCATTTTCTTTAATATACTTTCAAACACAAGCAAAAAATAATCATGACACAAATATAGCAAAATGTTTACAATCTATGTTCTATGTTTGCCTATGAGTGCCATTAATCTCATCTCTCTGCTTTTCTGAAAGTTTGAAAATTTCAAAGTTTTATAATAAATTTGTTTACATCCCATAATTTTATAATAAATTTTTTAAAGTTTGAAGCAAATCAACAACTATAGCTTCAAAAATATCCTGACCCACAATAAACATTGAACAGGGTATATTTCTCCCATTTCCTAAAAAAGTTGGCCCAGGAAGGAGTATGAGAGCTGCCATAGCTCTCCCAAGGCTCATTATTCTCCATCACTCCATGGGAAATCCCAAAATAAATTTTTTAAAAAGTTGTTTAAATTTATAATGTTTTTGATTCTATAATAATTTTATAATAAAATAATTTTATAATGTTTTTGATTTTATATTTTTAATTTATAAAAATTTTTATACATGTTTATGTTTGAAATGTCTATTTCAAACTTTATGAGATATTAAAATATAAGTAATATAGTTCATCACTTTAGAAATGCCATGCTTTTCTTCTCCAGCAATTACATAATCAAAGAGTAACTGTAGTTTTTCCTAGAACATTGCTTTGTAGGCTGGGCATGGTGGTTCATGACACTTTAGGAGGCCAAGGCAGGCAGATCTCTTGAGATCAGGAGTTTGAGACTAGACTGGGCATCACAGAGAAACCCTATGAGTAGTAAAAACACAAAAATCAGCTGTGCGTAGTGGCGTGCACCTATAGCCCCAGCTACTCAGGAGGCTGAGGTGGGAAGATCACCTGAATCTGGGGAGGTCAAGGCTACAGTGAGCCAAGACTGTGCCATTGCACTCCAGCCTGGGCAACAAAGTGAGACCCTGTCTCAAAAAAAAAAAAAATGAAATTTAATTTAAAAAAAGAAAATTGCTTTGTAAAATTAACTTTTTCAATCAAAACCAAGATTTTTCAGATATAGAGAATGCAGCCCACTGGTCAGATTTGTCAGTTCAAAGAGAATAAATTCTAGTTTCCTATTTTTCTAGCCTGCTTATGATTATCCAATAGGATATCAAAAAAGACCAAAGCCTTTGGGATCCAAGTTCAGTATTCCTGAGTCTAACTCAGGATGCCAAATCAGGAGACAAGCACATTCTCATCAATTTTCAATCATTCAAGACCAATTTTGCTTATAATTATTCAGTTCTTTTAGACCGCCTTTCTCCTGAAGCCAGCCTTATGGCTGCTCACTTCACTTTAGCATAAGCCCCCAAGAAGGTGAACAAAATGAGGAAAAGATTGGTTAAAGTTGGCTGTTTGAAATTCTGAAACATGTCCACCATTCCCTTCACCCATGCCCACCCCTCTTAGAAGTAGTACTTTCAGATTATTTAAAAGTCGATGCTTCTATGTGGATTTTGTCATCTGTCCTTTATAACAGCTAGTAGGTTTAATTTGACTCTATTTTAAGCATATATTGACCTATGCTAATTATCTGTTAAAATAAATTCCACTCTTAGAGTTAATAAAGTGTGTTTGTCATGGAAGACCCATTGAAGTAAGAAGCTGAGGAGCCCTTATGGTAAAGTGGGACAAGAAATAATAAGACATAATAATTTTCCCATGCAAATCAACAACCGTAGCTTCAAAAATATCCTGACCCACAACAAGTATTGGACAGGCCATGTTTCTCTCACTCCCTAAAAAATTGGCTCGGGAAGGAGTATGAGAGCTCCCATAGCTCTCCCAAGGCTCATTATTCTCCATCACTCCACAGGAACAGCCTGTCAGAGAAGAGTGAAAGTCCATTTGTCAACCTCTCTTCAACTCCCTGACTCTAGCCAAACTTCATCAATCCCAAGTGAGGAGCCAGAGAGAAATCAAACCCCATATATCCAGCATCATTGTCTATTGGAGTCAAAAATCACAATTCCACTACCCACCCCAACACCACTGGCCCTGTTTCTCCCAATTGCTTTTTATTGTGTTTTTTAAAAAATCCTCTTTCCCCATCCCTGCAACACCGAGAAGGAGGAATTATAGTAGATAAATATGAAGCACGGAGATCCTTTAAAAATGTTTTTAATAATAAATGAGAAAATGAAAAGGAGAGGGTTGGGAAGGAAGGAGGGAATTCAAATGCCAGGGAATTGTTGAGTTTCGCTTTTAAAGATGTTAACACTCATTTATACATCTGCAAGACACTCCCCTTAAAGAAAAGTTCTATGAGTGTGGGTCTGGTTGCATGAATAAGGATAAAATTACTTTTTTAGACGATGTTTCCCACATATAATTCAGAGACCCCTGAAGTTAGGTATCCCTCTTGTAGATGTCCTTGAGATGCTGCTGGACCTGGGAAAGAGGAAACTGGGATACGGGTCTATGCCAAAAGGTGCTTCTAGTTATAGGACAGAGAGGAAAGGGGCAGAGGGAGAAAAACCCAAAGTCTGAGAATCTAGATTGCAGAAGACTACCGAGGTCGTGGGAGAAGGGAGAGAAAACAAGGATGAAAACCGAAAGGGGAAGAGGCATGAAATGTTGTTAAATGTCAAAAGGCATTTGGAGAGAAGTTGGGAATTGCATTAAGAAAACCACTGCAAATCTCATTTCAGACCATTTAGAGATATGCCCCCTGGGAACTGCGAGCTCAGGCTGTTTAGCATCAAACAAATGGATCCACTCCATCCCTACCCTAATTCAATAAATCATTCAGTAATTCCACTGGGTTAAAGAACCAAAATATTAAAAACCTTCAGGGCCTACTCTTGCCAAATATGTCAGGGATCGTGTGTGTGTGTGTGTGTGTGTGTGTGTGTGTGTGTGTGTGTGTGTGTGTTCTGAGACACCACTACTGTTAAATAGGCAGAGCTAAGACTTAGGGGACTGGCAGATTATTGCAAAAAGGGCACGGGGCAGAGGGACTATGTTGTGAGCCTGGGAAAGAAGTTTGTGTGGGGACTGTGGGCAGTGAACGCGTTGGGAACAATATGGAAAACTGGGAGCTGCCTTGGAATCCACAGGGCCGGGTAAGAGAATGTCCGAAAGAAAAATGAGCAGGTGCGGGATGTGCGCAGAGTCGGAGAAGAGTCCAGGGCGCCCGGAGTGGCTCCAGGAACGACGGACACCCCTCAAGGCTTTTGGGGGCGGTGGGTACTAATAGAACCCAGTGTCCGGGGTGCGCCGGGGAGGCTGCGAGCGCGGCGGGAGTGGGGCGCTGGAGGGTGAGGACGCGGGAGTGAGGAAGCAAAGCCGGGGCCGGGCAGGGGCCTCCCAGCTGGGCCCGGAGGCAGCAGGAGGACAAGGGCTAGGAGAGGGCATGGCGGCGGCGCGGCGGGAAGCGAGGGGCATCCGGACACTCACCCCGTTGGCCGCGGCCATCTGCCCCACGATCTCGATGGCCGTCCTGCTAAAGTACCTGCCGTCGCTGCCCACCACCATGGTGCAGCCCTGACCGTCGCGCAGGTCGGTGGACGACAGCACGCTCTGGATGAAGTTGGGCAGGTAGTTGCACTGGCCCTCGAAGAGGCCGGTGGGTCGCCGCAGACCCCCGCCGCCGGCCGGCCGCCGGTCCTCGTAGGGCGCGGTGGGCGCTGTCAGCACCGGGATGGGGCTCCCCTCCGTGGCGCCTCCTGGCCGGTCCTGCTGCGGCTCCCGGGGCCGGAGGGAATCTGCAGCCTGCCGGGGGCCTCCACCAGCCTGGCCGCGCGCCGGGACTCCGCCTCGCGCCCGGGCCCCCTCTCCGGCAGGTCGACGCCCTGCGCCCGCCCGCCTGGGGACCGCCCGCCCCTCCTCTCCACGCGGCCGCTCGCTGACTCCCTCGGCGGAGATTGCTTCTGCCTGCCTGTAAAGTTTTCTCCCGCCCACCTTCTCCGCGGCCAGACCGCCCGAGGTGCCCTCAGTTTCTCCCCAAGTTGGACTCACTTTCGGGGTGTCCCAAAAGCCTGATTCCAGGGCCTGCTAGCCCGACCCCGGTGACGCCTGCACCCGCGCCTGGCCCCAGCCTTCACCCGCGATCGCCGCCCTCCGGGGCACACCCTCCGCCAGAAAACAGCCGGCGGGCGGCGAGACTTTGGGCAGAGTCCGGGTTCCTCTCCGGCGCCAGGCCCGTCTCCCTGTCTCCCTGGGAGTGCGCAGCCTACACGCACCAGTTTCTCTTTAGAACAAGGACGGGGAGGGATTTGGGAGGGGGCTGAAACCTTTTGCCATCAGCGAACAGCCTCAGCCAAAAATAACCCTGGAAAGGCGAGCTAAGAATGGTTATCTCCTGCCAGCGCTGAAATCGGAGGCTGGGCGCTGCGTGTGGGGTGTGTGTGTGTGTGTGTGTGTGTGTGTGTGTGTGTGTGTGTGTACCCTCCCACCCCGACCATTTGTTGAAGGGAATCACCACTGTCAGACTTCAATCCAACAGGACCCATTCGAGCCATCCACACTTGCCCCAGCCTCCTCCAAAACAGCACACTTTCTGGTATGGACAATTCTTTTTTTTTTTTCACTTGTTTGTTTGTTCTGGTGGTTGCAACAGCAGCAACACAGACGACACATATTTCCCTATTCTTCTCGCCCTTCTCACCCTCCCTACCCAGCTCCTGCCTTAGAAACAGGTTTGGCCTACACTGTATCTGTCCACACTGTCTGAACTCTTCCCTGAATTAATCGTTTTCAATAGGAGGGGGCTAAATCCCTTATTAATGCCCTACCAGGAGTGAATGAATAAAGCCAAGTTAAAGGGGAACTGGGTACCACATACTGTGCTAGGTTCCTTTGCATGTATCCTTTCATTCTGCTGGAGCTAAAGATGTTCTGCCTCCTCTCCATAAAACGCACCCAAATTCCAAAACCAGGAAATTCTCCATAGAAAATAGGAGTGAAGAGAGAAAAGACTAACAGGATAAAACCCAAAGCAGGAAGAAAGTTCTGTCTCCCATTTCTCTCAAGGAATTTTTGGACCCACCAAGGCTACTGTCCTGAAATATCCTGCTGCTTCTCCTTCCCCAAATATTGTCCACTTCCTGAGAGTGAGGCTGACTTGCCGCAGGCTTATAAAGTGTTTGGTCACAGTAAGACAACTGTGAGTAATAACACACATTGTATACTGTTTTGCAATTGATAAAAGGCTTTGCATCTCTTTTTTCTTTGGAGGCTGAAGAAAAGAAGAATGGTATTCACGCAGTTCCCATTTTACAGATGAAAACAAGAGGACTTTTTCTGTGAAGTCAAGAAAGTGGTTACAATGGTACTTTCCGCCTGTCCGAATTATGTATTGCCCCTCCCCTTTCTATTAATAACATTGAAGTGTGATGGGAAAACCACTGAAACCGTCAGTTGAAACCTGCTGGGACTTTTTAGCCATTCTCTTCAACATAAAAAATGGGTGTTTTTGGAGGGGGTGAGAGGAATGGGGAAATGTTGTCAAAGAGTACAATGTTTTAGTTGAGACAGGAAGAATACATTTTGTTGAGATCTACAGCACAGCATGGTGACTGTAGTTAACAATGAAGTATTGTGTATTTCAAAATTGCTAAGATAATAAATTTCAAATGTTCTCAACACAAAAAAGATAGGTTTTGAGGTGATGAATCTATTAATTCTCTGGATTTAATTATTCCACAATGTATACATATATCATAACATCACATTATACCTCCGTAAATACATAGAATTTTAATTTGTCAATTAACATTTTTTTAAAAGAATAGTGTGGCCAGTCGGGGAGGTAGTTTTTTTTTTTTTTTTTCCTCTAGTCTCTACTCAGTCTCCAAGATCCCATTCCCCATAAAGTTCCTGTCACCCAGGTGGAGTGCAGTGGCACAATCATGGCTCACTGCACCCTCTCCCTCTTGGGCTCAAGCGACCCTCCCGCCTACAGGTACATGCCACCACACCCAGCTAATTTTTGTAGTTTTTGTAGACATGGGGTTTCACCATGTTGCCTAGGCTGGTCTTGAACTCCTCAGCTCAATCAATCTGCCCACTTTAGCCTCCCACAGTGCTGGGATTACAGGTGGGAGCCACCAAGCCCAACCCATAAAGTTCCTAACTTTTTATCTCCCTGGGAGTGCACAGCCTACACACACCAGTTTCTCTTTAGAACATACTTAAGAGTCTTGGCTTAGCATCCAACAGACAGAACTTTAACACTTCTAGGGATCTGTGCACCTGTCTATGGTGTGGGGTTTTTAAGATCTCTTTCTAATGACACTTCATTTTGCAAAGCAGGACAGTTTCATTCCTAGAAGAGCAGGTATGGTAAATCCTTTGTTCCAGTAACGAAGACAATGATCCAAACCCTAAGCCTCAGAGAAGCCCAGAAACCCTCCAGGCCTCCATCTCTCTGCTCCTAGCACCTGCCTCTCTCTTGACATCAACATCATTCTCCCCTCTCACAGCCCAGCTCCTTCCACAGAGCCAGGGATTAGGCACCAGCACCTCAGACTAGATTTTAGAGAATTACCATTCAAGAGGCAATCCTCTTCCCTTGGTTCCAATTTCAAGGTTCTCAAAGACTGGAACAGGGCTGTTTGAGGCAATGTGCCCTACCACATAGCCAGAAAGAACCTTACAGTGAAAAGGAAAACAATTCTTCCAAAGTAAGGGGGTGCTGATCCCCAGAGGTAGGACAGATGGGCAACCAAACAGTAACCAGGCCACCACGTGCTTCACACTCACTGATCAAGGATTTCTAAAACCACTTTTCTTTTCTCTGAATTTATATAGGACTTTGTATCACTCATAAAGGAATGTCTTATAGGCTGATAACACCTTTCTATTCATGCTTATACTTAACATTTAGGCTAGGATAATTTCCTAACCTCAGTGTCCTCACTATAAGATGGAAATTATTATAATCCCTACCTCATAAATTGTTGGGAGGATTAAAATACTTAGTAAAGTGCCTGACTAATAGAAAGGCATTCAATAAATGTTAGCTATTCATGGTGTCATCATCATTATATTTACCATTATTACTAATCTCCTGTATTGCAAGAATTACACTTTATATTTTTGTAGACCATCACTGTAGCTAAAGGGTCTTTGGGCCATAGGTGATATTCCATAAAAGTTGGTTAAATTGATCTGTGGTTTTTGACTATGGAAACTCAGAACTACCTCAAAATGTACAAAACAGATTTACCTGCTAAATAAATCTCTTCAAAGCTGACCCCAGGTTTAATTGAATTAATTCCAATGAATTTGTCACAATGATGGAGAAAGGAAACTTAGAGGGCCCCACAGTTGTTTGCTGGTAAAATGAGAAGTTTGGATTAGATCAATGTTTCCCAAAATATTTTCCTCAGAATGTTAGTGCCCCTCGAATCCTGCACAAAGCAAGAGTTTCATGACCAAGTAGCTTTTAAAACTCCTGTACACTCTACTCCCATTCTTCACAATGCACACTTTCATATTAAAAGTTCTGAGAGGTCCTCAACAGAAGACATCACTTAACTTTTTTTTTTTTTTTAAGACAGATTCTCACTCTGTCACCCAGGCTGGAGTACAGTGGCCACCACTCCTGGCCTAAAAGTTTTTTAACCTGGTGCTTCCCAATCTAAACTCACAGGGACCAGTTTTCTTAATGAAAGAGAATCAGACTAGCTTGTAACCATAGCTGGTGACACTCCCCTGCCCCATTCCTTGTATGTCCTCAGTGGACTAGGTCAGGAATAAATAAATTTTCCTGATTCTCAAGGGCTGGACACTCCTTTGCACTGAGCTCAAAGCTTCTCTGTAGCATGGGTCACAATGAATGGTAGCCCTGATAGCCTAGAGTAGCCTTTCAGCCTTCTCTGAGCCTCTAAAGACTGAGGATCCTTGGCATGAAATAGGAGCAACTGATATACCCTTGCTTCCCCTGGGGACTCTCTTGCTCTCAAAAAGGCATCAGCCATCATCTCCATCTAGAGAATATACTAGCTGACTCAGCTTGACCAGCCTGTCCCAAAATGAGAATCTGGGTAAAATAAGTATTGAAACACTTCATTCCTTGTAGATTCACAAAACACATTAGCATATTAAAGACTATGAAGTTCAGCAGGAAAAAAAAACCTATTTAACTTTAATCCAACATTGCCAAGTTTTATTTGACCATGGAAGATTTTTCCAAAACACTTACAAGCAGATCAAGGACATTAATCTTTCATGAAACACTTTAGATCCCCAGGGTCCTCTCCAGCTACATCATTCTGTGATTTTCTTTTTTATTTATGATGCGTTAAAAGATTAATCTCTATCAGACTTCCATTTAGAAATTCACCAGAATGTGCAAAGGCAGCAGGTAAAATTGCCGAAGGGTATTATAAAAATACCTTCCAGTGATTTTTGAAACTTAAACTGAAATATTTATATAACTATATATTTCAGTTTGTATATTATATATATATGTATATACACACATATATATTTGTGTATATATATTTGTGTATGTCTATCTATATCTATGTATATATGGCATTATATCCATTTTACAGATGCGGAAACTGAGCTTTAGAGGGGGTGAGCAATTGGTCCAAAGCCACACAGCACACAGGTAGTCATTGATAAAGGTAAAAACAAGAGTTGAAGCCTGAAGTGTAAGGACACAGAGACAAGTACACAAATGTTTACAAGTTACACATATGACACGTGCCTTTAACATGAATTTCTTGAACATTCATTTAGAGGCCTTACAATGAAGACATCAGAGTGGCAGCAAGTTCTGTTGGAATCAGGGGAGCGTGTTCTTCTATAATCCCCTGGCTGACAGGAAAGCACACTGATTTGGCCCATGGTAGTTATACACTCCCATTGAGTCAGGGGCCACTTCTATGCACACAGGAGGTGCTAAAAATATGCTGTTGACTCATTGCCTCTAAGAGCAGAAGAAATGCCAAAAGTATAAGACAAGAGGCAGAAAAGCACACGGAAAATGTCGTAGGGCAGTCCTCTAAGGAAGTGTTAGATCCCTTTGAAATCTGTCCAAACACTTTCTTGTGCTGGGGAAAGTCAATTACATATTTCAAGCAACCCCACATGTCATACGAGTATCTTGTACATGTTTGCGTACTCGTGTCTGTGAACTTACATCTCAGACTTCAACTTCTCGCTTCCCACCCTTATCAATGACTGCCTGCATGGCCTTGGGCAAGTTGCTTTCCCTCTTCAAAGCTCAGTTTCTGCATCTATAAAATGGACATAATGCTACCTACCTCATGGGGTCAGTGATCACATTTAAGGAGCTAATATGTGGAGATTGCTTACACAGTACCTGTCACATCATAAGGGTTTAATAAGTGTTTGATGTAATTGTTTTGATTATTACTATTACTAAAATAATAATTACTACAATAATAATGATTCTTATTCTCTATATTAGTATTATCTTTGAAAACGGGCATGGATTATGTCTATGTAACACTTTTGGCACAATATCTAGCGTTATATCACACACAAATTAGAGAATTCATGTTATTTAGGATGAAAAAATATTTTTACTGACCCTTAAATTCTTCGTAAGTAACTGCAAAAGAAGCCATTATCCCAACACATGAAATAAAAAAAAAATTCAGTTCCTCTGGAGTTTGTTTTTGGAGGTAGCCACAGGATACCTAAATTTTTTTTTCTTTTCAGAGAGACCGAGGGGCTCATTAGGTTGACCAGGCTGGTCTTGAACTCCTGGCCTCAAGCCATCCTCCCACCTCAGCCTCCCAAAGTGCTGGGATTACATGCATGAGCCACCACATCCAGCCTACCTAAAATATTGAATGCTGTTAATAAATCTCCTTAGGCCAGCATAAGAAGGTGATGGGCAAAACTAATGCAGGTATGTTTTTCTGGCTTTTTCATGTATTGGGCCCAACTTTGAAAAGCACTTACTATTAATGGCTAACTTGCAAAATTTGTGATTTATTAAAAGCAGATATTAATTGTTTTACCTAAAAATAATAGGCCTCTGATCTGCCAAAGATGAAGATTTAATTTCTAGGTGTTCCCCACAATACCTAGAAATGCCAGTGTAATCGATTATTAAACACTTTAGAACTATTCTCATCAAAGTTCTTTGTTATATAATACAGCAAAAGAAAAGTTTCTTTTCTAAAGACTTCTCTATACCTTTTTTAATAGTTGAATTTCATTTCTGAAGGCTCCTTAAAAGAATAGAATTTAGATCTTTATTAAAGAGGAAATATATTTTCCATGTTTAATTTAAATTACATTCCATCAGTCATTTGCAATCTTAGCCTACACGGAATTTTTTTTTTTTGGTAGTTTTTATGTTTGGGCTTTAGGAGGGGATTCCCAATAATCTCTATATAAATATTTCTAATCTCTATATAAATATTTTAACATTTCAATGTAAATTAGTTTTTAAAGCTATTTTATCCATAAAAATAATGAATTTGCATGGCTGAGGGTGAAATAATGTGTTATCAGGACCCCTCAGTTTTGGGGGTTGTGAGTAGATCCCATCTTCATGTTCCTCCAGCCCAGCCCAAGCCTGGCTCAGGTCCTCCTCCCCCTTTTGTCAGGAACCACCATCCCCAGGGATTCTATGTGCCCTGCCTGACCAGTGTTCTCCATCAGAGTTTACCAATCTTTTGTTCATTCCCTCAGAGCACAGCTAAGCAAGAGTACACTAATTTGAAAATTAACTCAAGCAAATAGAGGAACAATATCCCCAACACATTGCATTTTAACATAGGGTTTCCTGGACACACTGTTTCAACCCAAGAGTTGGGCTAATAGTAGGAGTTCCATCTGCTAAAATACGGCTGTCAGCTTCAGAGAGAAATTCATGAACGTCTTCGTAGTTTGTTTTTACGTTTCACTTGGCACTGTTTCTAAAATTTCCTCTGAAGCCAAAAAATAAGTTATTTCCCAGCACACTGGTCACTTTTCATTTATCATTGGATTGATTTTTCTAACTTGCAGTAGGAGCTAAATCGACCAGGGGGTTCTTATCCAACAGACAGCAGCAAAACTCTTTGTGTATCTGCGTTCCTTTCAACAAGTGTGACTTCCTCAATGGCATCATTCGTGAGCATAACACAGAGCTCAGCAATAACGTTTCTTCACTAACCCTACCAGGTATCCAACATAGGATGTTACTTCCTTTCACTGTTTTCCGACTCCTGGCAGATATTAATCATTGGGATTTGGGAACAAGGAAATAGAATTTCTGAGAATGCTTGGGAATTCCCAAATTCATATGATTTTCATAACACTTCACTTACAAGTTTTTGAAAAATAATAAGTGACTATAATAACAAGCAAATAGTCGTTTTTTTCTGTAACAGGATTATATGAAAAGTTTTAGTAGTCTTCTGTTTTAAAAAGATACGATAACAAATGATTTATTATTATTATGAGCCAACATATTGTAACAAGATTATAAAATCCAATAGCATTAATAGAGAAAACATTAAAAAGAAATGAATATTATCACAAAATAAATGCTAAAGAAAAGTCCTTTAAAGATTGAAAGGTAACACCACAAATACTTAATGCTTTAATCATTGTTTACATGACATTGTTAAACAAGGCATCAATCATCCCCTCCAATACCATTTAAATAACATAACATTCTGATCTCCTGGCAAGATGAATAGCACTAGAAAGAAGCAACTGTCAAAATTGCCGATTTAAGGGCATATTTTGTTTCTAAAACTTGGCATTTCTTAGAAAACCTCTCATAGGATTTGTAAAACATATACTATGCCTATGAACACATTAATATTTATTTGCAGAAATGGTTCACTGTTAGCCGTGGACAAGGCCATGAACACACACTTGTAACAGAGCAACAGATACAAGAAAGTCTGACTGAGGCTCCTTTACTGCTCCTGTCCTGTTCACCTTAACTTTCATCTCCACATGTCAGTGCTTCCTCATCTTGCTTGACTTGAAGTCAGTGCATTTCTTCAAGCCAGTAAGTTCTCTATACTGACTATTAAGCTGTAATTTTCACAGGAAAATTAGAATGTTCCTTCCCATTTTCCTAATTTCTCAACTGATTTTTCTCAGAATTCAGAATCCATAAATATTGAAATGCCAGGAGAGAATTTCCAAATGGAAATGCTATTCCCTTCATCCATTTTCAGAAGAAACTGTAGCATAGTGTTATCCTTCTCTTCTCCAATTTTTTTTTTCCTGCAAACTTATGGTTATCACCTCTTTAAGTGCGTAGCTCACAATTTTGCCTCCCCTGCAAATGGTCCCAAAACAGTGAAGTGGGTCCTCTTTAGCTGTGTCTTTAGTACATAATCCTGCATTTCTGACCATATGCAGGGAGTGTGACCCAGGGAAGGATCCCTGACTCAATGGGATTTCTCTTGCTGTCTCTAGAATTTGAACACCGGAACCCAGACGTGCAGAGGCTGGGAGTCATTGTGGTGTGCTATATTGATGACGGCAGCAGTGGGTGGTGTGGGGGCAGTTAATTGACAGCTACCTGTTGCTGACATCCCAGGAACTGCCTGAACTTCCTCTTTCCCAGTCATAAGATATCTAAGATTCTGCAGTATTCTTCATTAAATCCTAGCATGGTTTAAGCTAGCCAGAATTAGGTTCTGCTGCTTTCAATCAACAGAACCTTAGCTAATACATTATTTCCTGGTCTTTGTTCCTTTAATTTTCCAGGAAAAGAAGGGAAAATGGCTTACTGGTTTTAAAAAGAGACAAGGGACAACATACCATTTATGCAAAATTTAGAAGCACTCAAAGGAAACTCTGGAAAGTTCCTGAGACATATATAGGTAGGATCAGCATAAAACTTGAACAGTGTATCTAGATCATGGTTGCCATGGTTGCCTTGACACAATGAACATCTGTATCAAGATCATATTTTCTTGGTGGGACAGAGAGAAGCACAAGGCGGGACTCACATTTACAATAATCCTTGTTTTCCAGGGACCATACAACCCAGTTTGTCCAGAGCTGTTCATCTTAAGTTTGTTATCCCGCCATAATTATAAATAGAACCTCCTTTTTCTCTCAAGAATATCCCACTTTGGATGATAATTTCTGTGACTACCCATTAAGAATATTTAATAACTATAGAAAACTGATTCTCTATATTTTTTGTATGTTTGAAACATTTTATAACAAAAATATCTTTTAAGTAATCGCCTACACAGAATATAGCTGCCAAATGCTCCTACTCTGCTATTCTAACCATGAATCCCTCTGGGGCCCCTTCCTCCTACGGCGCTTGTGAGGATGAAATGAAATAAACTCTATGAAGTGCCCAACAGTGACCAACACTGAATAAAATACAGCCACCATAGGCGGCCTTCCCTTATGTTCACTAAACTCCTGATAAGTTATTTGGTGATGTTTTAATCTTAATATTTTATGTAGATTATACATTCATCTGATTCAAAATGCAAAAGGTACAAAAGCATATACAGCTAAAAGTTTCCCAACCCACTACCATTTATCTCCCTGGAGGCAACTGTTTCCAGATTTTTGAATATCCTTAAAGAATATCATATGTATGGAAAATAAAGATTATATATTTATATGCATCTGTGTATGCATTTTCCTATGAGAGGCTCACAAAGTCTCCTTGAAGAGATATCATTATTACAAATACCCCTCAATTTACAATGGGGTTATATTCCAATAAACTTATGAAAATATTGTAAGCTGAAAATGCATTTAATACACTTAACCTACTAAACATCATAGCTTAGCTCGGCCTACCTTAAACACTCACATTAACCTACAGTTAGGCAAAATCATCTAACAGAAAGCCCATTTTATAATAAAGTGGGCTTTGAATATCTCATGTAATATAATGAATACTGTACTGAAAGTGGAAAACAGAATGGTTGTATGAGTACTCAAAGTACAGCTTCTGCTGAATGTGTATTGCTTTCAAACTATCTTAAAGTTGAAAAATCATAAGTCAAAATATTCTAAGTCAGGGATTGTTTGTACTTCTACTTTACATGATGAAATTGAGCCTTGAAAAGATTAAGTGACTCGCCCAAGGTCACACTGGCAGTTAAATAGTGAAACTTGGATCCAAATTGTTCAGTCACTACATGTATTGTCTTGAAATTTGAAAAAGAGGAAGAGGAATTAAACTACTAAATTGAAGGACTATTTTAGGCATAGAAGCAGCAGATGCCTTCATGTCCAAGTGATTGTGAAAAGCCCACTTGCCCCAAAATATGTCTCCTGGTCATATGAAATTCCACCATTTCAGATTTTTACCTGGGGATTTAGAGTAATCTGCTGTTTTCCTAGAGCTCCCCTAAAATAGAAATAGAAAATTTTGGAAGGCTAAATATATGCTAACATTGGAAAACTCATTTTCTCCCCTTCGTAAGGCAAGGTACTGAAGGAGGGGGCCCTACGGGCTGTGCAGGGACATCCTGGAGGCATGGGGAGAAGAAACTGAAAGGCAAGTTTGTATGGAACAAAGAATACCGATCTCAGGATTCTCCCTTGAACCTGCCCTAACTTTGTTCAAATAGACTTAGCCACTGACCTGCTGTCAAAAGACCACAGCCAATCTGACTTGTTTTCAATATAATGATGAATATTGATTTGGTCCCTTCATCCAACTTTCTCAGCTGGATCTTTTTTGACCAAGGATATACATTACTAGGTGAGTACAGGCAGTTAATTCTTCCACACGGGACTTCGGAGTTTCTGAGTTAACCAGAATCACCCACCTTAACATCTGCCAGTTTATACCCCAAGTCCTGACCAGTGCCCCCTACCTGCTATGCCTCATGTTTTCAATATAGCATAAAATCAGAAATGAAAGATGAAACATCATAGCCAATATCACAGAAATACAAAGGATCCTAAGAAACTGCTAGGTATAATTACACACTAACTAATTGGATCATCTAGAAGAAATGGATAAATTCCCAGACACATAAAACCTACCAAGATTGACTCATGAAGAAATTAAAAAATCTGAACAGACTAATAGCAAGCAAGGAGTTTGAATCCGTAAGAAAATGTCTCCTATCAATGAAAAACCCAAAACCAGATGGCTTCCCAGATTAATTCTACCAAATATTTTAAGAAGAACTAATACCAGTCCTTCTCAAACTCTTCCAAAAAGCTGAAGTGGAGGGAATACTTCCAAACTCATCTTACAGGGCCAGCATTACCCTGATTCCAAAGCCAGACAAGAACACTACAAGAAAGGAAAATGACAGGCCAATATCCTTGATCTACATAGATGCAAAAATCCTCAACAAAATCCTAGCAAACCAAATTCAATAGCACATTGAAAGAATCATTCACCATGATCATGTCATGGGTCAACATAAGCAAATCAATACATATAATATACCATATTAGAAAAATAAAGGATAGAAACTATATGGCCATCTCAATAGATATAGAAAAAGCTTTTGACAAAATTCGAAACCCTTTCATGGTTAAAAAAAAAAAACACCCAACAGATCACGTATTGAGGGACTGTATCCCAACAAAATAAAGGCCATATATGACAAACCCATAGCTAACACCATAATCAGTGGTGAAAAGTTGAAACTTTTCCTCTACCATCAGGAACAAGACAAGGATGCCCACGGACACCACTTCTCAGGGTAATTAGGCAAAAGAAAGAAATAAAAGGCATCCTAATAGGAAAGGAAGAAGTGAAACTGTCTCTACTGACAGCGTGATCTTGTTATATATAGAAAACCCTACAAACTTCACTTAAAAAAGGTTAGAACTCAACACAAAGAAGGGAACAATAGACACTGTGGGACTCCAAAGGTGGGAGGGAAGGATGGTGGGAGCAAGGGTTGAAAAACTACCTATCGATTACTATGCTCACTGCTTGGGTGGTGGGATCATTAGAAGCCCAAACCTCAGCACCATGCAATATACCTGTGTAAGAAACCTGTACATCTACCCTCCTGACTCTAAAATGAAACATACAATATTTTAAAAACAAAAACAAATAAATAAAATTTGAAAACTGTTAGAACTGAACTGATAGGTGAAATCAGTAAAGTTGTAGGATACAAAATCAACATATAGAGCCTTGAACACAGCAACATCCAGCTGTCTGACACGAAAGTCTTAGGGGCAAGAAAACCTCTATATGAACTCAGAAACAATGAGCTAGGTTGTGTTTATGTCTGAAAGGATGTTAAGAACTGCATTCATGTTACATCAGAGCCAAAAGAAAGAACCAACAGGAAACCTGTACCCAACAAACAGAAATGACAAGATGAAGGGAAAGCAGAGGTAAGGGCTTACCTTAGAAAGGGCAAGTGATTAGCTCAATATGCAATACAATGTTTGCTCCTGAGCCAAAAATTTGTACAATAATTTGGATATTACTTGCACAACCAGAAAAATCAGCCACTCATTAGGAAAATGTGTTTCTGTATAAGTCTTAGGACTCAGCTATCTATAATAACATGAAAAGACAATATTTTCATCCAAAATGAGTATTTTTGTTTGTCTTGGCTTGTTATTCTAACGTCAACAGCCTCTAAATAAACTGTTGAAGTACATGATATAACCACCTCTTTCTCCATCTTTCCCATTGCTCCCATAGGGTTTCAGTTGTGCAATTTCACCATTAGCAAAGCTTTTTGCTGAAATCTGGCTTTTCAAAGGGAGAGTATCCAGAAACAGAAGATGCTGATCTGGGAGGCTCTTCCTGATAGAACTGCTGCTTCAGTTTAGCTTGAAAAAGCCCACACCCAGTTCCTAATGACAAACATCTGAACACCGGGTCTTCCCACGAGCAAGACCATGCTATGCCTCCTGCTCGCTCTGTTCTATAAGCAACCCACAGATTGCTCCCTGTGAAGAGGAGCCTGCCAGGGGAGCAGCATTCCACCAGACCCTGATTTAGCAAGATATTTCTGTATCATTCCCCCAACCAGCTGGAAGTCCTCCACTGCTCTTGTGTAAAAATCTAACTCATCTCGCTGAATTTCCTGATTTAAAAGTCTAATTCATTTCACCAAAAGTGTGACAGAAGGAAACCAAGTACACCATCTCTCTCTTACAAACCAAAGCTATTGCATGTGCCTTCTGGGGGAAAAAAATGGTCCAAATATGTTATGGAGGGGGTGCCAGCCCAGTGTCATCCGCTTACTATTGCCATAGGATCTTGGCTGATGGCATCAGAGGAAAAACAAGTTTATCGATTACTTTCAACCATTAAGCTCACTCCTCCATGAAAAATAAGTCACAAGTCCAATGTCTCTTATTAAAATAAGCACTGCAAAATATAAAGGAGTCACAGTTTTAAAATGGGACACACGTTCTCTAAGCGGTGAACCACGTTAGAGGTGCACTGTTTACATTGTATAAAGTCCCCTGGAGCCAGGGTTAGGAAGCGCATCTGTTCTTTGGTGTTCTGGGATGAAGGAGAAAGGAAAATGTGCTGCCAGAAGTGAGTGGGAAGGAGCCCATGAGATAAAGGAAGTAAATCCATTTGCTGATTGCAATAATAATGGTAATACACGAAGCTATACATACATACATACATACATGCAAACTTTCACATTTTTAAAAAAAAAGAACTTAAGGCTTCCACACATGTAATCAGCCCTTATGAACTCTCCTGATTAGCTGCAAGGAAAATCTTCCTTTCTCCTTTTTCCTGCACCATCCTGGGCTCCCTTTTGACTTGTTTTTTTTTTTTTTTTTTAACTTATAAACAATCAGCTCATATTCTGAAGTTTGTAGTCCCCTCCCGCCCCCTCTCTCTCTATACCGCTCATTTACATTGGCAGCTGTCGTGCTGCTGGGCATCCTCAAACCCACCAGTTTCCCTTTTATGTTTGAGCAGACAAACATGATCATGCACTAGGCATCACTGTGCCACTCAAAATGCTTTTTTGTTTTTTTAATTGCATCTGAGAGAAATCTCAAGGTTGCAAACCTGGAGTCAGAATTGTCTCCATGTGTCTCAGTGGGAAGAGTATCGTGTGAAGAAACAAGTTGATTCTACTAATCAAAAGGAATTTTTTTGATATCAGGTCATCCTCCGAATGAATTTATATTACCGAGTGGAGGGTCACATGAAGAAAATGGTCAAACAGCACCACCTACAGCAAGAGCTCAGAAGTGCAGCGGAGCCGGGCTGAGTCAGGAAAGAAAAGCAAGCTGGGGCCTGGCTCAGCGCTCTCCCCTCTGCTCCTGTCTGCACGGAAAGATTAGGATGACAGTGGCAGGAAGCCTGTGCACCTAGTATGCATCACTTGAAGGGAACACACAGATTCCAGTAAACATTTGGAAGGAAATGTTAATACCAGGCTCTGCTAAACAATATGAAATGACTCCTAGATGAGACAAGCGACTTTCATCAAAGTTTCCTGATACCTGAAAAGACAGCCCAGGGGATCCTGCACTACATCTGCTGTATGTAAATTAAGCGGGTTTTTTTTCCCCTTTGTAATCAAGGCTCATACACAAACAAAATCACACTTTAGAAACGGCCTATTTCAACTTGTAACTAGCTTGCTTTCAGGGGCTCCAGGTCAAAAAGAAATAGAGCACAAAGACGCTTTCTCCTTAGGGATCATACACAAATTCACTCTGTCCGTTTCTTTCCCACACGGAGCAACAAAGCCATCAGACCTCTCCATCCACCCATCGGGTCCTTCCTGATTAAAGTGAGATAAATCACAGCCCTCTCTCTCCAGATGGCAGGCGACAAGAGGGGGATGCTTGCCTCAAGAAGTCCTCCCCATCCCTCTGCATTCATGCAAGCCCGAGCGGAGAGATGCAAGATATTATGGATGCATTTTAATTCCCCAGACCCTGCAATTAAAAATGGAAATTTTTTGGCCACACGTGTTGGCTCACGCCTGTAATCCCAGCACTTTCAGAGGCCGAGGTCGGCGGATCACCTGGGGTCAGAAGTTCGAGACCAGCCTGGCCAACATGGTGAAACCCTGTCTCTACTAAAAATACAAAAATTAGCTAGGAATGGTGGTGGGCGCCTGTAGTCCCAGCTACTCGGGAGGATGAGGCAGGAGAATCACTTGAACCCGGGAGGCAAAGTTTGCAGTGAGCCAAGATCGCACCACTGCATTCCACTCTGGGTGACAAAGCAAGACTTCATCTCAAAAAATGTTTTTAAAAAATGGAAGTGTTGTTCTTTCATTTGTAAATGTGTTTTGGTAAAAGAGGGGCAGTTTAAGCAACCCTTTTTATTGTCTACATTGTTAAAATTCATCAGACATGGACTCTTGACTCCGTTTTGCCTGGGCAGACCCAATTCAAGCATTTACAACAGCTATAACCTCCTCAAATCAAAAAGAGGAATCAGCATTATTGCTAAGTTCAAATAAGGTCTTGTTTTATTTCATTTTTATTTTTGAATGCAGCCATTCCTCCAGGTGCTATCATCAGGTAAGATTGTCAGTCCCGATTAGGTAAAAGTATTATTACAAAATGCAATTCTTAAAAATTCAGTGTCTAACTACACTTTTAATAAGCCTTTCCCCCTCCCCTATGTATTCTCCCTTAGACACCCCTTCTCAAATTTAAAATCACAGAAACTAAAATATGATGCCTAAAGAGAGCCTAGCAACTGCCCAGTCCTCTAATTTGATGAGTGGGAGTACTGAAGCCCAGAGGAGGTCAAGTAATTTGTTCAATGTCTTAGATAAGAAGAAAATGACCAGCTGGGAAATCCCACTCATGTCAAGGCAGAGGCACAGGGCCACAGACTGTGGTTGAATTGTGCCACACTCCTACATCCTTCTTTAGGAATCACAGAACATTCCTGTGTTGAGTCGGAGTCACTGACTTCCTTTTCAGGCTGATTGAGTTCTGTCCTTATGGGCTGCGACAAGAAGTTTTGGTATTATGCTACACCAAGACCATTTATCTAGTTCAAGAAATGAGCACAGTCCTTAGAGCCCAGCAACTTTCCCCATGTCCAGTAAATGTAGCTTCTCCACTAGAAGCTGTCAGAATGGAGCCTTCTGGCTCATCTTGATTTTGATTTGTGCAAGAATGAATGGTTGTGCTAAGACAGCTTTCCTAGCTGATAGTGAGCAAAACTTTTTTCTCATAATCTATAAAAAAATATTAAATTAGAAGCACAGAGGTTATTTCATGACTTTTATCTTCCTGCAATTTTCTTGTGGGCATAAATGATTTGTTTTTATCCTGCCTGCCCCCCCAATCCCTTTTCCAAGAGACTAAAAGAGTATCTAGTGCAAAGTAGAGACTCAAATATTTTTTAATAAACAGTGATCCCAGCCACCCAGTGCATGTTGCCAAATGCCAACCCCATAAATGATCAAACACATCATCTCATTCAGCCAATCAAAATCAAGTGCTACCTATTTTTTTAAGTTTTCATAGCCCTTGGGCATCTGCTTTCTCAGCATTTCCCAAACTTGAGTCATTCTCATCCTGCCTTCATAATTTTGCTCTGTCAATTACCTCTACTATTATTTATTTCATATATTTTTAAATAGCCCCACTTTTGAAACTTAAATACATGCCTTTTAAAAGGAAGCTTTCTTACTACTATACATCAAAAGCCATTATTACTTGTTCTAAATACTCATAACAACATGTTCACAACTATTAAAATTTAGTAATGTGCATCCACATACTCTATAAATTCATGGAGCATCTGCACACACTTTAAGAAACAATTCTGCATTACTCACTCAATTTTCTTGACATCCTTCTGAGGCAGGACAAACCTTGGGCCCAAAGAATTGAGGTAGGAGTCCAAGCAAGTTGCCAGCCACATAAAGGCAAACCTTGGCTCGGAAGTCAGGACTACCGGCCCCTAGGTTATGGTTCATGCTCTTTCCTCTGCTCTCCAGAACCTCCTATCTCCAAGTGTAGTTAGCAGCCCAGATGCAGCAGCATCCTCTAGAGACTTGTTAAAAATGCAGAAGCTCAGGCTCCACCCCAGGCCTATGCAGACTGAATCTGCATTTTAACAAGGTCCAGGTAATTCACGTGCACATTAAGTTTGAAAAGGCCTGGTCTAGATCAGCGGTTCTCTAACTTAGCAGCACATTAGAACCATCTGTAGAGACTTTAAAAATACCAGTGCCTGGGCTTCACCTCCCAGAGAATCTGACTTAAGTGTCTGGGGTTTGCCCTGAGTCTAGGTATTTTTAAAAACTCCTCAGCTTATACAAAGCTGGCAGGGCCGGGCACAGTGGCTCATGCCTATAATCCCAGCACTTCGTGAGGCCAAAGTGGGCAGATTGCTTGAGTCCAGGAGTTTGAGACTAGCCTGGGCTAAAACCCCATCCCTACAAAAAAAAATACAAAAAGTAGTTGGGCATGGTGGTGGCACATACCTGTAGTCCCAGCTACTCAGGAGGCTGAGTCCTCGCTTGAACCCTGGAGGTCACGGTCTGGTCAACAGAGCAAGACCCTGTATCAAAACAAACAAACAAACAAACAAAAAATGCTAGCAGCTTACCAGCTAGGGAGGCCTGTACAGCCAAGTTTTCCAAATGGGGCTACATTAGTTGTTCCAGAACTTTAGCTGCATCAAAACCACCTGGATGGCTTGTTCAGCTACAGAGGGTCTGGCCATGCCCCTAGAGTTTCCAGCTGAGGGTCTGGAATGAGGCCCGATGATTTGCATTTCTAACAATCTCCAGGCGATGCTAATGCTGTGGGTCCAGGGACCACATTTTCAGAATCTATGCTAAATGAACCGGACAAGATCAAAGCTCAAACTTATTCCAAGAACTTTTCAAGGCCCACCTGCAAGTTGTAGTGGAAGTAAGCATCTAAGGGTGCAAAAAAGTTTGCACCCTTAGATGCTATCAACCTAAATAACAAACAGAGAGAGGCTCTCCACAAGAAAAAGATATTCGTTTGGAAACAGAGCCTTGCAATAGAAATAGGCAAGCCAGAGTAAACTATATGCATATTCACGGAGGTAAAGGAAGACAAAAGAAAAAATGAGGAAGATTATATGATCATTTGGAAATGATTATCCTTGGCTACAAAGATCAATAACAAAGGTGATGCCAGGCCCAGGTTGGACAGGCAGTTGTTGGGCAAATATCCTTCAGAAGCATTGTTGTGTGCAAAGTTGCAATGGGCTTTGTGCAAGATTGTGTTTTTTGCAGTCTTCTGTGATAAGTTTTTGTTATCAGGCATACAAGCCCAAGAATCCTTTTTTGCATGGCCTTCCCTGGCTCTATTTGTCAGGGTTTTGGTTAGGGGAGGGGTATTTTTAACACTCTCAATGTAAAAAATGCCATAAGGTAGGTGCCCCAATTGCTTGTTTCATCTTCATAAAATAACTTTTCCACCCGAACAAAGTCTACACATAAATTGTAAAAATACCCTGGCATGCAGTCCCTGGAAAAGTTTGGAGTCATTCTCGGGGTTCCCACCCAGGTGGGCAAGCGTAGCCACCACAGATAAACACAAAGTAGGGGTGCCCACTGGGGTTTGGTGGCAGGCAGTGGCCCTGGTTCTGATATTTGGCTGAAAACACAGCTCCTCTTTGTCACCCTCAGGAAGCCATCCCAAACCGCTCGAGGAGTCCTTGAAGCCAATGTTACCACTAGGACAGCAAGTTTGCCTGAAAACTATTTGCCTTTGCAGCAGATTCATTAAGCCAGAACAAAGAGAAGACCAATGACTAAAAGATTTCTCTCCTTTTAAAAATCATGCTCTTTAACTCATAGCACATTTTCATTGTCCATCTGGGCAAAGCCGCTGTCTCATTTTGCTTTTTCCCTCATCTGTGATGCTCACACTCATCCTCCCTATCCCATCAGCAACCTCTCTAGTATGTTTGATATGTGTCCTTAAACTTTCTATCTTGGCTGGGGGCGCGGTGGCTGTCATCTCAGCACTTTGGGAGATGGAGGTGGGTCTATCACTTGAGCCCAGGAGTTTGAGATCAGCCTGGGCAACATAGTAAGATTTCATCTTTACTAAAAATAAAAAACAAAAAACTTTAGCCAGGTATGGTGGCCTGTGCCTGTAATCCTAGCTACTCGGGAGGCTGAGGCAGGAGGATCACTTGGGCCTGGGAGGTCAAGACTGCAGTAAGCTGAGATGGTGCCACTGCACTCCAGGCTGGGCAACAGAGTGAGACCCTGTCACAAGAAAAAAAAGAAAGAAAAAGCAACTATCTCTGTAGAAATAGGCAAGGTTGTTTGATATGCAAATGTGGCTTTAAATTACATAATAACATTATATCAGTAAGCCCATTTTTTTCTTATAGTTGCACTCAACATCATGATTTTAAGACCTAGGCGTGTTGCTTTATATTTTACCTCATGAGAAGTCACCTTTACACATCTGTTTCTCACACTGAAATCAACATGCTTTTGAGTCAGTATTTAGGACTGAGTGAGGCTGTTCGCTGGAGTTAATCTGACACCAGATGCATTTATCCCTCTTTAGGACTGTAACGAATTCCTTTCCGCTCTGTTCGCCCATGCTCACTAGTTGGCATCACAGGTGTCATCTTTGAAAAAGAAAAACATCTCATCCCTTGGTTTCCTGACAACCACCCCCACCCCCTGCCTTGGCTCTTTTTCATGGAATTTGCACCAAACAGCACAGAGACAAACATATCTCTAACGTCTATGATTTATCCTTGCTTACACAAGATCACTCCAGCCTATAAAAAAGTATTTTTTAAAAATATGAAAAGTTACCCCAGTCTTGGATTACAGAGTTTCAGATAAAAATGAAAACATAGTAAAATTGCTTATCAGAGAGTTTCCTGTTCTTATTCGCCCTTACTCCTTTCGCAGATGTGAGTCATAAATCCACAACCAAATCCTCCCTCCTTCGAGGTCAACTCCTACTAACACCCATGAGGAGGGAATTTGGCTCATATAATAACACTTAATTAAAATGTATAATGTCCACATGTACATGAGAGATAAAAAGAATGCTTCTTCGGGTATGTTTCCGCCCAATCTTTCAAAATACGTGAAGTATTTCTTAACCTACTATACCCTATAAATGATAAATATAAGATACTAAGATTTAAAATACTTTCAATAACACTTTCCTAGGCCTCCAGATGAGCACTACATAAGTTTATAATCAAATGTTTCAAATAGCTACCATGTATTATGTGTTTATAATGTGCCAGGCACTGGAGTAATGTGTTTTCACATTTTAATCCTCATAAGCCAAAGACATAGATTTTTTATCTTCATTTTAAAGTTGAAAGACCTAAGGCTCAGAGATAAATTTTTTAAAAAATCTTTAATCCCTTTATACAAGATTAGCTCATTCTCACAAGCCAAAAATAAAACCCAAAACTCCCATATCTCCCCATATAAAAAAATACTCTTTAACTTCTTTCTCCCTCCAGAACCCCTCCTCCCTCTCCTTTCTATCTTCAGCCAACATCTGGAAGGTTCTGTCTACATTCACTCCTCCATGTTAACGCCTCCCTCTTCCCCTCCTTTCCTTGCAACCTGGTTGCCCCTCACAGCAGTGAAACAGGAAGCTGTTTCCCCAGCCCATAACCAGCTGTAACTTTGAATCACTGTGCACCCTTGGCCGCGGCCGCCTCCTCCTTCAATTTAACTCCCTGCCTTGATCTGCCATCTCTGGCATGCTCTACTTACATTCACTCCTCCTCTTCATGTGTTTCTGGGCTGCTTTGCCAACTCTTCTTCCTCTGCTGCCCTCATACATCCAGGCAGAGGAGCACAGCTTCTGCCTTGGCCTCCTGCCTTAGTTCTAACTGGTGTCCCCTGAGCATCTCAAGCCCCCAGACTGGAGCCTGTGTCCTGGGGTTAATTCCCTTCCCCACCTATGGAGGCTTAGCTCCTGCCCACCAGTGGGGTTATCACAAGTGCCTGCCTTTTCCTCACACTCTGCCTCTTACAGGGTTTCCGTAGGCTGGCCATTTGTGAGTTGTGTGACCCTGGACCTCAGTGTCCTCCCATAGAAAACAAGGAGCATGAACTAGATTTATCTCTAGTGTCCTTTCTAGGTGTTTCTTTCTTTCTTTATTTTTAAACAAGATCTCACTCTCTCACCCAGGCTGGAGTGCAATGGCACTAACATGGCTCACTGCAGCCTCAACCTCCTGGGCTCAAATGATTCTCCTGCCTCAGCCTCCCAAGTAGCTGGGACCACCACTCCCAGCTAATTTTTTTATTCTTTGTTGAGATGGGGTTGCAATGTTTCCCAGGCTAGTCTCGAACTCCTGGGCTCCTAAGAATTTTAACATTTGAGTTTTCTTCCAACAAAGAGGTGGAGGAAAATATAACTTTATATAAACATGTATAAAACCTGCTTCCCACTTTAATTAAGCCATAAATTCCTGCGGCAGCTAGGGATGTGAAGAGGCAAGTGAGAAGAGGAAATGTGCATAAGACTCCCAGCAGCTTGGAAGTAAACAGGGAGGACTGAAGTGACCCTGTTGCTCCGAAGGTGGCTGTTCATTAGCCTCCTTCTGTCCTTAGACCCAGCTGGAGCATTGCATGCACTGGCTCCCAGGTTGCAGGGGATGTCAGCAGCTCCAGCTCATCCGATTGAAGGAGGCCATGTGGCTTTCCCTGGACTTTCTGCTTGAACAGTGAATCCCTGTAGGGCCTGGATCCATTGCCCTCTTCTCCTCCCGCCCCACCCAAGCACTCTTCTTCATGAGTTTGCTTTCTCCTATCTTTTTTTCCTCCACTTTTCCTTCAGAAATTGTTGATTAAGCACCTGCCATGGGCCAGACATTTTTCTAGAGTAACACCTCAATGAGCAGACAGGTTCTTGTTCTCATAGATCTTCCATTTTAGAGAGAAAGCTGAACGATAAACAAATAATACAGCAGGTGGTGAGGGGTGCTATAAAGAAGGATGAGCAGGGTAAGTGGGTGAGAAAGTGTGCTACTTTGTCCTCTAGAGGCCAGGGAAAGCCTCTCTGTTTAGGTGATATTTGACAGAGATTTGAAGACACTGAAGGAGTGAGCCATTTGGATCTCTAGGGAAAGAGCATTCTTCCCCAGACAGAGAACAGCAAGTGCAAAGGCCATGATGAAGAAGGGAGCTTGGCCAGAGTGAGGGACACAAACGGCAGCCTACGGTGCATGCACGTCTTAAGAGATGAGGTTCCTGGTGCCCTTTGACTGCCTCAGAGATCCCGTGCTCACAACACACAGCCCCAATCATCCTAAAATACATCTATGCTATAGAAACTTGTCCCAAAATATCCTTGCATAATGATTTACCTTCTGGTATCCCACCCATGAAAGCAGAAATTTCCTGCTTTCTCCTAATAATTACTAATAATTCTCCTAATAATTACTAATCTGTCTCCTCCCCCAAAATGTAAGGCAAAGAAGAGCAGGGACTTGGCCTATTCATTCACTGCTCTATGTTCGGCTCCTATTTCAGTGCTAAAAACCAAGTGGGCCCTCAATAAATATTTTTGTGAATTTATTTATTTATTTATTTTATTTTTTGAGACGGAATCTCTCCCTTCCGCCCGGGCTGGAGTGCAGTGGTGCGATCTTGGCTCGCTGCAACCTCCGTCTCCTGGGTTCAAGGGATTTCTGGCTAATTTTTGTATTTTTAGTAGAAACAGGGTTTCACCATGTTGGCCAGGCTGGTCTCGAACTCCTGACCTCAAATGATCCATCCACCTTGGCCTCCCAAAATGCGGGGATTACAGGCGTGAGCCACCGCACTTGGCCAGCCCTCAATAAATATTTATTTTCTAGGTGAAATGGGGAATCTAACTATGCTACATGGTAATGAGGCAGCTGACTTTCTTGGAAGCAGAAGACCTAATTCTAGATGTGGTGACATAAAAGCAATAAAGGAAGGACCTCTATAAATCACTTGTGCAGCTGAGCCTCAGCTCTCAAAGTGTTAGATTAGAACTAGGGATGGCAAAATCCTGTTACAGGCACAACTCACCCCCTCCCTTCCATGCCCACTAGACTCTCTAATGAAGCGTGGCTGTCTCTCTCTGGAAAAAACTACAGAATTCTTCCCACCCAGTGCTCCTAGCAGCCACAACCAAAGGGTCAGAGGTGACCCTTACAATGAACCCAATTTGCCATCCCTCAATTAGATGTTTAAGATTCCTTTCCACTTTAATATCCTGTGGTGCAAATCTAAGCAAGCCTGCTTGTTTGGCCACATGGAGGTACATGTTCCTGCAAAATCAACCCCAAGAAATCCTATTGCTCACAGGTAAGCAGGTAACCCCTGCTTCCATAGCAGAGGCAGTCACTAGTAGTACTTGCTTCAATTGGGACAAATATTTTTCACCCGGAAACTAATTCAAGGCTACCTTTTTCAGACTCCTTCGAAGACTGCTAGAATTGGTCCCTTGAGTAAGCTGAGTGTTGTGGTGCCCCTCAGTTCCCATGCCATAGAAGCTCGAACCTCATTCATTAATACACTAGCCCTAAGGCTTGAAACCAGTCTGGCCTGGCTTGGAGCCTTTAGATCACTCTCTAGCTTCTGGCCAATAAGAATGAGCTTCTAGGCCAGGCATGGCGGCTCACGCCTGTAATCCCAGCACTTTGGGAGGCCGAGGCAAGTGGATCACTTGCATCCAGGAGTTCAAGACCAGTCTAGGCGACATAGTGAAACCCCATCTCTACAAAAAAATACAAAAAATTCATCGGGCGTGGTGGCACGGGCCTGTAGTCTCAACTATTCAGGAGGCTGAAGTGGGAGGATCGCTTGTGTGGGGAGGTCAAGGCTGCAATAAGCTGTGATGACACCACTGTACTCCAGCCTGCATGACAGACTAAGGCTGGAGTGCAGTCTCCAAAAACAAAACAAAACAAAACAAGACAAAACCAAAAACCTGCAGCCTGCACCACTCCTACTGGTAGGCTTGCTCTGATATCAGCACTTCAAGCAGGTGATAACACTATGAGGTTTATTTTTAATTGCTAGGTGTGGTGGTTGTATTTCCTCAGAGTAAAAATGCATTTCCTTCCTCCCTTTGAAGTGAGATGTGGACCTGTGATTTGATCTGGCCAAGAAGGTGTGACCGAAAATGACCTGGACACTTCCAATGGGAGCTTTAAAAGCCAGTGCACAATTTATCACTGATCCTTGTTCTGCTTCAGTCATCGTAGAAGCCCAGGTCAGGATGGAACTCCCACCAGCCTGGATTGCTGATTAAGGATGCTCCATGTTAGAGCAAAAATATAAGTTGTTTTAAACCACAGAAATTTGGAGGTGGTTTCTTATTGCAACATAACTAGTCTCTATTGACTGATACTCCATGGTGTAAGATTACTCATGGGATTTTTCTAGCTCAGAGTTTCTCAATTTTGGTAGGATTGACGTTTGGGGTTAGTTATTGCTTTCTTGTGGGGACCATCCTGTGCATTGCAGGATGTTAAGTGGCATCCCTAGCCTTTACCCACTAGACACCAGCAGCACCCCATCCCAAGTTGTGACCATCAAAAATCCCTCAACAGTGTGATTCCACTTATTTGAGGTACCTAGAATAGTCAAAATCATGGAGACAGAAAGTCAAATGATGGTTGTCAGGGGCTGGGAGAAGAGGGAAATGGCGAGTTAGTGTTTAATGGGTACAGAGTTACAGTTTTGGAAAATGAAAAGAGTTCTATGGATGGATGGTGGTGATGGTTGCACATCAGTGTGAAGGTGCTTAGTGCCACTGAACTATACACATGAAAATGGTTCAAATGGCTAATTTTATGTTATGTGCTTTGCCACAATTTTTGAAAATGGAAAAAAAAAATGTCTCCAGACATTGCCAATGTCCCCTGGAAAGCAAAATCGCCCCTGGTTGAGAACTAGTGTTCTAGCGGTAGTGCAACACATTCAATTGTAAAATATGTGTAAAAACGTGGGCTTAGGGCTCAGCCCTGCTTTTTGCCATTGAGGGTTAGAATCTCATCTCTCCTAAAATATTTTTTATCCACTCAGATTTTAGGCCAGGATCAACAGGACAATTGAACTGTTTGATCTAGAAAAAGCCCCTCTCTATGGACCCAAAACTGGTGTGATATGAATACACTCTGTAAAAACTCTTACACTGTTTTAAGCTTTACATCTGATAAACAGAGCACAGTAGAGACTCCACTTGGGATAATTTTTCCTGAAACCTACTTGTTTTTCATGCTGTTTCTGCAGTTAAGGTGCCTGGTCTTGAAATGTGTTGAAGCAAAAGAATGGGAAGAGCCAAGGGACACATCAGGGAGTTTCCAAATGACAGAACTGCAAACCTGCAGGGCAGTCCTCTGCTGAGGAAGAGGTAGCTTACACTCTGAATGCATCTTGAGGAGTATTCTCCATACCTGAGGAATAAATTAAGGCTAACAAGGGGGCCTAAATGGTGATTGGCTCTGCTCTTGACCAATTGAATTCCATGCTCGGACTGAGGCAGCAGAGGGCTTCTTACACCCACCTCCACCACCATCACCCTGCCTAAGTCATCTCAGAGAATCCTCTTTCTATCTCAGTATTGGGTCTACATTCTTATGCTTCAGCTCTTTTCCATAATGACCCCTCCAGATTGCCACACTCTAGAACCACTACAGAGGGTGGCGTCACTGCTGTATGGACACTTCATCTCAAAGTGAGGGGCCAGCTCACATGATTTGCAGGGTTCCTTTCTCTGGCCTTCTAAAACATTCTCCAGGTTGAGGCTGAAACTGCTCCCCCAAAGCCCCATAATAGGCATGAACAGATTATCCTCCTCTTCTTGGTTCTCATGGCTAGAATCCTTAACCAATCCTCTCCCCACAAAGTAGGGTTGATTTCACAAGCTGTTATTTTACCTGCTCGTTCTGCCATCTGCTCTTGAGTTGCTTGGTGAACACCTCCAGCGGGCTTGGAGCTGCACTGTCACGCTTCACCCCAATCAGCTTCTGGCCCCCCACTCTCAAACACATCTGCATCGGCACACCCCTCCCACGCCCCAGTTCTGCCCACAGTGGATCCATCCATCTGCGCTCCAGGCCCCAGCCCCTTGGGAGCTTGCGCTATCAATTACTTGCACTTAGTTCAGAATATTTAGCCACTCCATGTTCATGGTTATTTCATTTATTCAATGTAGTAACATGTTTAAACCTCTCCCGTCCTGGAAAAAAAAAAAAAAGTCCTACATTTAACCCTATCTCCCTCTTTAGCTTAAAGTCATCTGTAATCTTCCTTGCCATTTATTTACTCCATGTCCCAGGTTGAACAGTATCCACACACCCCCAAAAATTCATGTTCTCCCTAGGAATCTTAGAATGTGACTTTATTTGGAAATAGGGTTGTTGCAGATGTAATTAGTTAGGAGTGGACCCTTAATCCACTGTGACTGGTGTCGGTGTCCTTAGAAGAAGAATAGAGGGAACACAGAGGCACACACAGAGAGGAGGCCATGTGATGATGGGGGCGGAAACTGGGGTGATGCATCCATAAGCCAAGGAATGTCAGGGCTTGCAGGAAACCCCAGAAGCGAATGGAAAGGCATGGAGCAGATTCTTCCTAGCATCTTCAGAGAGAGCATGGTGCTGCCAACACCTCGTTTTGAACTTCTAGCTTCCAAAACTGTGAGAGAAAAAATTTCTGTTGTTTTAACAAGACACCCAGTTTCTGGTATTTTGTGACAGCAGACCTAGAAACTGAATATACCCTTTAAACCACCACTGTTTTCCTTTTGGTTCCGAGATTCTTTCGTGTATGACCTGCGAGAGCCAAATCCAGTCTTTATTTGGCCTCTCTGGAGCACGTGCAACTCATTTATTCCTTATTGATGCTTCTCCCCCACATCCTTCTCGGCCTCTTTCATTGCTTCCTAATCTCACAGCCAGCTACTGCATACTGGAGTCCCTGGGTTCATCACCGCCTTTTCCCACTCTGTTCCTGCTCCACCGCAATCTCATCCAAATACCAGCTCTACTCCCACCCCCATGCTGATGATTCCCCAAGCCCTCTGGCCTAAGCCTCTCTCCTGAGATCTACTTTGAGTTCCCCACTGGCTCCTGGACATTTCCACCTAGAACTTGTACAAGCACTTCAAAAACTACATGGCTAAAATGGAAGTCATGGTCTAGAAGCCTTCCCAAATAAACCTGCTTTTCCTCCTGTAACCTGCATGTCAATGAGAGGCTTCACGTTCACACAGGGGCATAAGCCAGACACCTGGCATCTTCTTGGGCTTCTCCTCTGCACTCTTGGCCGTGGTCACTGAAGCCAAAGGACTCTGCCCATAAGGGTTTGGGGAATGTATCCTCTGCATCCCTGCTGCAGCTGCTTCAGCTCAGCCTCTTACCACCTCTTGTGGCTAGCGGAGACCTCCACTACACCAGACTTTCATGCTGCTCTGGGAGCACTTTCTTATACCACCTTGTTTTAAGCCATTCCCCTGCTTTGAATGCTTCAGGGTTTCCTGGTCACCTGCAGGATGCTGTCCTTAGCATTCCTCCACTTGGAATAACAACGCCTCGTAGCATCTGGCTTTCAGGAGTTTAGAGTGGAGGGGCTCTGCATTCAACTCCAGGACCTACCACATACTTGGTGCGTGGCCCTGGGCAACATACTTACTCTCTCTGTGCCTCAGATTCCTCACCTGAAAATGGGGATAAAAATAGTACCTACCTCATAGGGTTGTTGTAAAGATTAAATGAGTGAATATGTTCAGAGTACCCGGAACTGTGTCCAGCATGTCGTAAGTGGGCACTAAATATTAACTGCTATTGCTGTTAAGTATTACCTTTCCCCACTCATTTCTGTACAGCTTCCCATGTGCGTTGTTTTCCAGCCGATCAGAACACTCTTCCATCTTAGAAGAAAAAAAAAGAAGCCCCACCTGTGTTCCCCTGGCTCTTGGCCTTGACACACAGTGTCTGGAACACCTTTCCCACCACCTCTCCTCCCATGCTCCCTATGAACATACTTCGACTCATCTTTTCTAACCTAAGTACCCTCCCCTGCAGTCAAGCATGCTCTTCATTGAGCCTTCGTAAGGCCCTTGTGCTCACCTCTATTGCAGCACAGATCATACTGCATTATAAAGGACCATCTCCTGTCTCTCTGTCCATCTTTCAGAGTTTGCTGTATTGATCTTAGTGATGTCAGCACGTGGCACTCAGCTAGACAAAGAAAGCAGGCTCAATAAAGGCTGGTAGAATTAAGTAAAGAATTGTATAAAGGCATTAAATAGAGATGGGGTACAAATATGTCCCAGGCTGCCTGGGATAGTCCTGGTTTAGGCCATAGTCCTGATATAACTACTAACAACACCTTCTTTCACTGTCAAAAATAACTCCTTTGGACAACACATTATAAGGTCACTCTAGGTATTAGAGCTGTGATTCTCACCCTATCAGGCCCAATTTTCTCTTTGCTTAACAGCTATTTTAGAATACCCTATGCACTATCTTTAAATGGGATTGATAGGCAATAGAAACTGCCAATAACAGAATTTCAAAAAAACCAATGTAATACCCTAAATACAATGCTAAATGGAAAATGAAGGAGATTTTTTAAAAAGTAGCTTAAACTAAAATTATGTGTGCAGTATTTGGATGTGTAAATGCTTAGGTCTTACACTTCTGGCCAAGATGGAGTAACAGAGACCAAAATTACTTTCTGACCTAAAACAACAAAAATACTGGACAAAATATATGAAACTATGGCCCTCAAGCAACAAAGGGAATCAATCACTGGAATCAAGCATCAAAAGGCAGTGATCCTCAAGAAATGAGAAACGTATGAGGCTAGCCCCACAATTGACTTCCCAAACACCTTAGAAAACTTTCCACGCCACAGCACAGGAAGAAAGAATGCAGATGGAGCTCAGAGATCTTCCTGAGTTGAGAGGACAGAACTATGAGTCTGGGAAGGCCAATGTGGCTAGAATTCATAGGGCAGAATATTGAGGAGGAGAGGGCTGTACAGAGACAGAGCTCTGAAAATCTGCAGATAATACTTACCCTCCTTGACTGTTTAACAGAGTAGTGATCAGAGTATGCAGGTATGAAAATCACCTGAGAGGGTGGACCCAGTGGCTAGTACCTGCAATCCCAGCACTTTGGGAGGGTGAGGTGGGTGGATAACGAGGTCAGGAGATAGAGACCATCCTGGCAAACATGGTGAAACCCCATCTCTAATAAAAATACAAAAATTAGCTGGGTGTGGTGACACACACCTCTAGTCCCAGCTACTCAGGAGGCTGAGGCAGGAGGATCTCTTGAACCTCGGAGGCAGTGGTTGCAGTCACCCGAGATCCAGCAAAGCATGGGCAACAGAGCAAGATTCAGTCTCAAAAAAAAAAGAAAGAGAAAAGAAAACTGCCTGAGAATGGAAAAAGAATCATCCACAAAGAGAGTAAGCCCCTCTTCCCCCCTGGCTCTTGGGACCCCGATCGCAAGGTGGGGAGGCACCTCGCGAGGCGTGGTCTCAGAGCCAGCCCCTCTTCCCCCACTGGCCCTTAGGACCCCCGTCGCAGGGGGAGGAGGCACCCCCAGAGAGGCGGGGTCTCAGAGCCAGCCCCTCTTCAACCACTGGCCCTTAGGACCCCCATCGCAGTGGGGGGAGGCACCCCAGCGAGGCGTGGTCTCAGAGCCAGACCCTCTTCCCCCACTGGCCTTTAGGACCCCCGTCGCAGGGAGAGGAGGCACCCACCACGAGGCGGGGACTCAGAGCCAGCCCCTCTAAGCCTTCTGGCTCTTCGGACCCCCATCGCGGGGGGGGAGGCACCCCCCGCGAGGCGGGTACAGAGAGCCAGCCCCTCTTCCCCACTGGCCCTTAGGACCCCCATCGCAGGGGGGGGAGGCAACCCCCGCGAGGCGGGGTCTCAGAGCCAGCCCCTCTTCCCCCACTGGCCCTTAGGACCCCCATCGCAGGGGGGGGAGGCATCCCCCGTGAGGCGGGGTCTCAGAGCCAGCCCCTCTTCCCCCACTGGCCCTTAGGACCCCCGTCGCAGGGGGGGGAGGCACCCCCCGCGAGGCGGGGTCTCAGAGCCAGCCCCTCTTCCCCCGCTGGCTCTTAGGACCCCCATCGCAGGGGGGGAGGAACCCCCCGCGAGGCGGGGTCTCAGAGCCAGCCCCTCTTCCCCCACTGGCCCTTAGGACCCCCATCGCAGGGGGGGGAGGCACCCCCCGCGAGGCGGGGTCTCAGAGCCAGCCCCTCTTCCCCCACTGGCTCTTAGGACCCCCATCGCAGTGGGGGGAGGCACCCCCGCGAGGCGGGGACTGAGAGCCAGCCCCTCTTCCCCCGCTGGCTCTGAGGATCCTCCGTGGACTCACAGCCTCTTTACCATATTGTGAGTAATATCATCTCCCCCTCTGGAGATTAAGAACTCTTTCACAGACGGGTGTACACCCTCGGTGTACAGAGGGTGTACACCCGTCTGTATTGGGAGTAATATCATCCTCTTCCTCCCTGAATATGAAGAACAGTATCACAGGGGTGTTTCTACTCCCTGCGATATCGCGTGTCATATCCTCCTCTCCCACGTTGCAATTAGAAGGAATATCAGTGGGGGCGTGTCCACCTGTAGGGAAAAGAAAGAGAGATCAGACTGTCACTGTGTCCATGTAGAAAGGAAAGACATAAGAGACTCCATTTTGAAAAAGACCTGTCCTTTAAACAATTGCTTTGCTGAGATGTTGTTAATTTGTAGCTTTGCCCTAGCCGCTTGGCCCCAGCCACTTTGACCCAACCTGGAGCTCACAAAAACATGTGTTGTATAAAATCAAAGTTCAAGGGATGTAGGGCTGTGCAGGACGTGCCTTGTTAACGAAATGTTTACCAGCAGTATACTTGGTAAAAGTCATCGCCATTCTCTAGTCTCAATAAACCGGGGACACAATGCACTGTGGAAAGCCGCAGGGACCTCTGCCCTTGAAAGCAGGGTATGGTCCAAGCTCTCTCCCCATCTGATAGTCTGAAATATAGCCTCATGGGATGAGAAAGACCTGACTGTCCCCCAGCCCGACACCCGTAATGGGTCTGTGCTGAGGTGGATTAGTAAAAGAGGAAAGCCTCTTGCAGCTGAGATGGAGGAAGGCCACTGTCTCCTGCTTGCCCCTGGGAACTGAATGTCTCGGTGTACAACCCGATTGTACATTCGTTCAACTCTGAGATAGGAGAAAAGCTGCCCTGTGGCGGGAGGCGAGACATGTTTGCAGTAACACTGCCTTGTTCTTCTTTACTCCACTGAGATGTTTGGGTGCAGAGAAACAAATCTGGCTTACGTGCACGTCCAGTCATAGTACCTTCCCTTGAACCTAATTATGACATAGATTCTTTTGCTCACATGTCTTCTGCTGACTCTCTCCTTATCATCACCCTGCTCTCCTACTACATTCCTTTCTGCTAAAATCATGAAAATCATAATCAATAACAACTGAGGGAACTCAGAGGCTGGTGCCGGTGCAGGTCCTTGGTGTGCTGAGCGCCGGTCCCCTGGACCCACTGTTGTATCTTTACACTTTGTCTCTGTGTCTTATTTCTTTTCTCAGTCTCTCGTCCCACCCAACTAGAAATACTCACAGGTGTGGAGGGGCAGTCCACCACTTCATCCACCTTCTGTCATATTGAAAGTAACATCATCTTCTTCCCTCCAGGATCGTGGGAATAATATCCCTGGGGGGTTTCCACTTTCTGCCATGTATGTAGTCATATCACCCCCTCCGCCGTGGAATATCATTAAGGAACATCTCACACGGGGGTGTATACTTCCTCCGATATTGGGAGTGACATCAACCTCTCGGTCTCTGAATATGAGGAAGAAAATCACAGGGCGGGTGTACACCTCGTGCTCTACGATGGGGAGTCATATCTGTCTGTTATGGGGAGTAATATCATCCTCTCCCTTTCAGGATACTAATAACAGTTTAACAGGCTGGGTGAACACAGCCTGCGATGCTGAAATTATTATCATCCTCTCCCCCTCTTCCTCCCCTGGCTCTTAGGATGCCCATCTCAGCGGAGCGAGCCACCCCCCGCGAGGCGGGGACTGAGCCAGCCCCTGTTCCCCCCCTGGCCCTTAGGATCCGTATCGCGAGGGGGGGAGGCACCCCCCGCGCGGCGGGGACTGAGAGCCAGCCCCTCTTCCCCCCACGGCTCTTAGGACCCCCATCGCTGTGGGGGGGAGGCACCCCCCGCGCGGCGGGGACTGGGAGCCAACCCCTCTTCCCTGCCTGGCTCTTAGGACCCCCATCGCAGGGTAGCAAGGCACGCCCCGCGAGGCGGGGACTGAGAGTCAGCCCTTCTTCCCCCCCTGGCTCTTAGGAACCCCATCGCAGTGGGGGGATGCACCCTTGGCGAGGCGCGGACTTAGAGCCAGCCGCTCTGCCCCCCCTGGCTCTTGGGACCCCCATCGCAGGGGGGGAGGCAGCCCCTCGTGGCGGGGACTGAGAGCCAGCCCCTCTTCCCTCCATTTCTCTTAGGACCCCCATCGCAGGGGGGGAGGCACCCCCCGCGAGGCGGGGACTGAGAGCCAGCCGCTCTTTCCCCCCTGGCTCTTAGGACCCCCATCGCAGGGAGGGGAGGCACCCCCCGCGAGGCTGTGACTGACAGCCAGCCCTTCTTCCTCGCCCAACTCTCAGGATCCCCATCACACGGGGGAGGCACACCCCGTGAGGCGGGGACTGAGAGCCAGTCCCTCTTCCCCCCCGGCTTATGACCCCCATCGAGGATTCTAAGATCCTTAGGACTGACCTGGAGGGCTGTGGGTATTAGGTGTCCAAGAAGAAAACTCAGATCTGCCGACGACCGCAGGTAGCTTACTTGGGATTTACTATTCGACAGGTGTCCGAAAGCAGCCCGGGATCCGAAAGAAAGCAGGTCATTTGCAATCTTCCGGAGCCTAAGGGCAGAAGGCTGGTGAGAGAATTCCTAGGAGCTGTGGGGTTTTGTAGACTGCGGAGCCCAACTTTGCAGTCTTAGCCACGCCTTTGTAGGACGTCACAAAGGGGGGCGGGGACCGGCAACTTTTGGAATGGGGATTCCAACAACAGCAAGTCTTTCATGACTTAAAGGAAAAACTTCTGAAAGCCCCAGCCCAGGGGCTAGCGGATCTCACAAAGCCTTTTCCACTGTATGCGTCAGAGAAAAGATGGCAGCTGGACTTTAAACCCAAACTGTGGGGCCCTGGCTGAGGCCGGTGGCCTACCTCTCTAAACAGCTAGACAGGGTTTCTAAAGGATGGCCCCCCTGTTTGAGGGCCTTGGCAGCAACTGCCCTGCTAGTACAAGAAGCAAATCAGCTGACTCTTGGGTAAAACCAGAACATAAAGGCCCCCCAAGCTGTGGTGACTGAAAGCCAGCCCCTCTTCCCCACCTGGCTCTTAGGACCCCCATCGCAGGAAGGGGAGGCACTCCCCGCGAGGCGGGGACTGAGAGCCAGCCCCTCTTCCCCCCCTGGCTCTTAGGACCCCCGTCGCAGGGGGAGGAGGCACCCCCAGCGAGGCGGGGTCTCAGAGCCAGCCCCTCTTCAACCACTGGCCCTTAGGACCCCCATCGCAGTGGGGGGAGGCACCCCAGCGAGGCGTGGTCTCAGAGCCAGACCCTCTTCCCCCACTGGCCTTTAGGAACCCCGTCGCAGGGAGAGGAGGCACCCCCCACGAGGCGGGGACTCAGAGCCAGCCCCTCTAAGCCTTCTGGCTCTTCGGACCCCCATCGCGGGGGGGGAGGCACCCCCCGCAAGGCGGGTACAGAGAGCCAGGCCCTCTTCTGCTCCTGGCTCTAAGGACCCCCATCACAGGGGGGGGAGGCACCCCCCGCGAGGCGGGTACAGGGAGCCAGCCCCTCTTCCCCACTGGCCCTTAGGACCCCCATCGCAGGGGGGGGAGGCAACCCCCACGAGGCGGGGTCTCAGAGCCAGCCCCTCTTCCCCCACTGGCCCTTAGGACCCCCATCGCAGGGGGGGAGGCACCCCCCGTGAGGCGGGGTCTCAGAGCCAGCCCCTCTTCCCCCACTGGCCCTTAGGACCCCCGTCGCAGGGGGGGAAGGCACCCCCCGCGAGGCTGGGTCTCAGAGCCAGCCCCTCTTCCCCCGCTGGCTCTTAGGACCCCCGTCGCAGGGGGGGGAGGCACCCCCCGCGAGGTGGGGTCTCAGGGCCAGCCCCTCTTCCCCCACTGGCCCTTAGGACCCCCATCGCAGGGTGGGAGGCATCCCCCGTGAGGCGGGGTCTCAGAGCCAGCCCCTCTTCCCCCACTGGCTCTTAGGACCCCCATCGCAGTGGGGGGAGGCACCCCCGCGAGGCGGGGACTGAGAGCCAGCCCCTCTTCCCCCGCTGGCTCTGAGGATCCTCCGTGGACTCACAGCCTCTTTACCATATTGTGAGTAATATCATCTCCCCCTCTGGAGATTAAGAACTCTTTCACAGACGGGTGTACACCCTCGGTGTACAGAGGGTGTACACCCGTCTGTATTGGGAGTAATATCATCCTCTTCCTCCCTGAATATGAAGAACAGTATCACAGGGGTGTTTCTACTCCCTGCGATATCGCGTGTCATATCCTCCTCTCCCACGTTGCAATTAGAAGGAATATCAGTGGGGGCGTGTCCACCTGTAGGGAAAAGAAAGAGAGATCAGACTGTCACTGTGTCCATGTAGAAAGGAAAGACATAAGAGACTCCATTTTGAAAAAGACCTGTCCTTTAAACAATTGCTTTGCTGAGATGTTGTTAATTTGTAGCTTTGCCCTAGCCGCTTGGCCCCAGCCACTTTGACCCAACCTGGAGCTCACAAAAACATGTGTTGTATAAAATCAAAGTTCAAGGGATGTAGGGCTGTGCAGGACGTGCCTTGTTAACGAAATGTTTACCAGCAGTATACTTGGTAAAAGTCATCGCCATTCTCTAGTCTCAATAAACCGGGGACACAATGCACTGTGGAAAGCCGCAGGGACCTCTGCCCTTGAAAGCAGGGTATGGTCCAAGCTCTCTCCCCATCTGATAGTCTGAAATATAGCCTCATGGGATGAGAAAGACCTGACTGTCCCCCAGCCCGACACCCGTAATGGGTCTGTGCTGAGGTGGATTAGTAAAAGAGGAAAGCCTCTTGCAGCTGAGATGGAGGAAGGCCACTGTCTCCTGCTTGCCCCTGGGAACTGAATGTCTCGGTGTACAACCCGATTGTACATTCGTTCAACTCTGAGATAGGAGAAAAGCTGCCCTGTGGCGGGAGGCGAGACATGTTTGCAGTAACACTGCCTTGTTCTTCTTTACTCCACTGAGATGTTTGGGTGCAGAGAAACAAATCTGGCTTACGTGCACGTCCAGTCATAGTACCTTCCCTTGAACCTAATTATGACATGGATTCTTTTGCTCACATGTCTTCTGCTGACTCTCTCCTTATCATCACCCTGCTCTCCTACTACATTCCTTTCTGCTAAAATCATGAAAATCATAATCAATAACAACTGAGGGAACTCAGAGGCTGGTGCCGGTGCAGGTCCTTGGTGTGCTGAGCGCCGGTCCCCTGGACCCACTGTTGTATCTTTACACTTTGTCTCTGTGTCTTATTTCTTTTCTCAGTCTCTCGTCCCACCCAACTAGAAATACTCACAGGTGTGGAGGGGCAGTCCACCACTTCATCCACCTTCTGTCATATTGAAAGTAACATCATCTTCTTCCCTCCAGGATCGTGGGAATAATATCCCTGGGGGGTTTCCACTTTCTGCCATGTATGTAGTCATATCACCCCCTCCGCCGTGGAATATCATTAAGGAACATCTCACACGGGGGTGTATACTTCCTCCGATATTGGGAGTGACATCAACCTCTCGGTCTCTGAATATGAGGAAGAAAATCACAGGGCGGGTGTACACCTCGTGCTCTACGATGGGGAGTCATATCTGTCTGTTATGGGGAGTAATATCATCCTCTCCCTTTCAGGATACTAATAACAGTTTAACAGGCTGGGTGAACACAGCCTGCGATGCTGAAATTATTATCATCCTCTCCCCCTCTTCCTCCCCTGGCTCTTAGGATGCCCATCTCAGCGGAGCGAGCCACCCCCCGCGAGGCGGGGACTGAGCCAGCCCCTGTTCCCCCCCTGGCCCTTAGGATCCGTATCGCGAGGGGGGGAGGCACCCCCCGCGCGGCGGGGACTGAGAGCCAGCCCCTCTTCCCCCCACGGCTCTTAGGACCCCCATCGCTGTGGGGGGGAGGCACCCCCCGCGCGGCGGGGACTGGGAGCCAACCCCTCTTCCCTGCCTGGCTCTTAGGACCCCCATCGCAGGGTAGCAAGGCACGCCCCGCGAGGCGGGGACTGAGAGTCAGCCCTTCTTCCCCCCCTGGCTCTTAGGAACCCCATCGCAGTGGGGGGATGCACCCTTGGCGAGGCGCGGACTTAGAGCCAGCCGCTCTGCCCCCCCTGGCTCTTGGGACCCCCATCGCAGGGGGGGAGGCAGCCCCTCGTGGCGGGGACTGAGAGCCAGCCCCTCTTCCCTCCATTTCTCTTAGGACCCCCATCGCAGGGGGGGAGGCACCCCCCGCGAGGCGGGGACTGAGAGCCAGCCGCTCTTTCCCCCCTGGCTCTTAGGACCCCCATCGCAGGGAGGGGAGGCACCCCCCGCGAGGCTGTGACTGACAGCCAGCCCTTCTTCCTCGCCCAACTCTCAGGATCCCCATCACACGGGGGAGGCACACCCCGTGAGGCGGGGACTGAGAGCCAGTCCCTCTTCCCCCCCGGCTTATGACCCCCATCGAGGATTCTAAGATCCTTAGGACTGACCTGGAGGGCTGTGGGTATTAGGTGTCCAAGAAGAAAACTCAGATCTGCCGACGACCGCAGGTAGCTTACTTGGGATTTACTATTCGACAGGTGTCCGAAAGCAGCCCGGGATCCGAAAGAAAGCAGGTCATTTGCAATCTTCCGGAGCCTAAGGGCAGAAGGCTGGTGAGAGAATTCCTAGGAGCTGTGGGGTTTTGTAGACTGCGGAGCCCAACTTTGCAGTCTTAGCCACGCCTTTGTAGGACGTCACAAAGGGGGGCGGGGACCGGCAACTTTTGGAATGGGGATTCCAACAACAGCAAGTCTTTCATGACTTAAAGGAAAAACTTCTGAAAGCCCCAGCCCAGGGGCTAGCGGATCTCACAAAGCCTTTTCCACTGTATGCGTCAGAGAAAAGATGGCAGCTGGACTTTAAACCCAAACTGTGGGGCCCTGGCTGAGGCCGGTGGCCTACCTCTCTAAACAGCTAGACAGGGTTTCTAAAGGATGGCCCCCCTGTTTGAGGGCCTTGGCAGCAACTGCCCTGCTAGTACAAGAAGCAAATCAGCTGACTCTTGGGTAAAACCAGAACATAAAGGCCCCCCAAGCTGTGGTGACTGAAAGCCAGCCCCTCTTCCCCACCTGGCTCTTAGGACCCCCATCGCAGGAAGGGGAGGCACTCCCCGCGAGGCGGGGACTGAGAGCCAGCCCCTCTTCCCCCCCTGGCTCTTAGGACCCCCGTCGCAGGGGGAGGAGGCACCCCCAGCGAGGCGGGGTCTCAGAGCCAGCCCCTCTTCAACCACTGGCCCTTAGGACCCCCATCGCAGTGGGGGGAGGCACCCCAGCGAGGCGTGGTCTCAGAGCCAGACCCTCTTCCCCCACTGGCCTTTAGGAACCCCGTCGCAGGGAGAGGAGGCACCCCCCACGAGGCGGGGACTCAGAGCCAGCCCCTCTAAGCCTTCTGGCTCTTCGGACCCCCATCGCGGGGGGGGAGGCACCCCCCGCAAGGCGGGTACAGAGAGCCAGGCCCTCTTCTGCTCCTGGCTCTAAGGACCCCCATCACAGGGGGGGGAGGCACCCCCCGCGAGGCGGGTACAGGGAGCCAGCCCCTCTTCCCCACTGGCCCTTAGGACCCCCATCGCAGGGGGGGGAGGCAACCCCCACGAGGCGGGGTCTCAGAGCCAGCCCCTCTTCCCCCACTGGCCCTTAGGACCCCCATCGCAGGGGGGGAGGCACCCCCCGTGAGGCGGGGTCTCAGAGCCAGCCCCTCTTCCCCCACTGGCCCTTAGGACCCCCGTCGCAGGGGGGGAAGGCACCCCCCGCGAGGCTGGGTCTCAGAGCCAGCCCCTCTTCCCCCGCTGGCTCTTAGGACCCCCGTCGCAGGGGGGGGAGGCACCCCCCGCGAGGTGGGGTCTCAGGGCCAGCCCCTCTTCCCCCACTGGCCCTTAGGACCCCCATCGCAGGGTGGGAGGCATCCCCCGTGAGGCGGGGTCTCAGAGCCAGCCCCTCTTCCCCCACTGGCTCTTAGGACCCCCATCGCAGTGGGGGGAGGCACCCCCGCGAGGCGGGGACTGAGAGCCAGCCCCTCTTCCCCCGCTGGCTCTGAGGATCCTCCGTGGACTCACAGCCTCTTTACCATATTGTGAGTAATATCATCTCCCCCTCTGGAGATTAAGAACTCTTTCACAGACGGGTGTACACCCTCGGTGTACAGAGGGTGTACACCCGTCTGTATTGGGAGTAATATCATCCTCTTCCTCCCTGAATATGAAGAACAGTATCACAGGGGTGTTTCTACTCCCTGCGATATCGCGTGTCATATCCTCCTCTCCCACGTTGCAATTAGAAGGAATATCAGTGGGGGCGTGTCCACCTGTAGGGAAAAGAAAGAGAGATCAGACTGTCACTGTGTCCATGTAGAAAGGAAAGACATAAGAGACTCCATTTTGAAAAAGACCTGTCCTTTAAACAATTGCTTTGCTGAGATGTTGTTAATTTGTAGCTTTGCCCTAGCCGCTTGGCCCCAGCCACTTTGACCCAACCTGGAGCTCACAAAAACATGTGTTGTATAAAATCAAAGTTCAAGGGATGTAGGGCTGTGCAGGACGTGCCTTGTTAACGAAATGTTTACCAGCAGTATACTTGGTAAAAGTCATCGCCATTCTCTAGTCTCAATAAACCGGGGACACAATGCACTGTGGAAAGCCGCAGGGACCTCTGCCCTTGAAAGCAGGGTATGGTCCAAGCTCTCTCCCCATCTGATAGTCTGAAATATAGCCTCATGGGATGAGAAAGACCTGACTGTCCCCCAGCCCGACACCCGTAATGGGTCTGTGCTGAGGTGGATTAGTAAAAGAGGAAAGCCTCTTGCAGCTGAGATGGAGGAAGGCCACTGTCTCCTGCTTGCCCCTGGGAACTGAATGTCTCGGTGTACAACCCGATTGTACATTCGTTCAACTCTGAGATAGGAGAAAAGCTGCCCTGTGGCGGGAGGCGAGACATGTTTGCAGTAACACTGCCTTGTTCTTCTTTACTCCACTGAGATGTTTGGGTGCAGAGAAACAAATCTGGCTTACGTGCACGTCCAGTCATAGTACCTTCCCTTGAACCTAATTATGACATGGATTCTTTTGCTCACATGTCTTCTGCTGACTCTCTCCTTATCATCACCCTGCTCTCCTACTACATTCCTTTCTGCTAAAATCATGAAAATCATAATCAATAACAACTGAGGGAACTCAGAGGCTGGTGCCGGTGCAGGTCCTTGGTGTGCTGAGCGCCGGTCCCCTGGACCCACTGTTGTATCTTTACACTTTGTCTCTGTGTCTTATTTCTTTTCTCAGTCTCTCGTCCCACCCAACTAGAAATACTCACAGGTGTGGAGGGGCAGTCCACCACTTCATCCACCTTCTGTCATATTGAAAGTAACATCATCTTCTTCCCTCCAGGATCGTGGGAATAATATCCCTGGGGGGTTTCCACTTTCTGCCATGTATGTAGTCATATCACCCCCTCCGCCGTGGAATATCATTAAGGAACATCTCACACGGGGGTGTATACTTCCTCCGATATTGGGAGTGACATCAACCTCTCGGTCTCTGAATATGAGGAAGAAAATCACAGGGCGGGTGTACACCTCGTGCTCTACGATGGGGAGTCATATCTGTCTGTTATGGGGAGTAATATCATCCTCTCCCTTTCAGGATACTAATAACAGTTTAACAGGCTGGGTGAACACAGCCTGCGATGCTGAAATTATTATCATCCTCTCCCCCTCTTCCTCCCCTGGCTCTTAGGATGCCCATCTCAGCGGAGCGAGCCACCCCCCGCGAGGCGGGGACTGAGCCAGCCCCTGTTCCCCCCCTGGCCCTTAGGATCCGTATCGCGAGGGGGGGAGGCACCCCCCGCGCGGCGGGGACTGAGAGCCAGCCCCTCTTCCCCCCACGGCTCTTAGGACCCCCATCGCTGTGGGGGGGAGGCACCCCCCGCGCGGCGGGGACTGGGAGCCAACCCCTCTTCCCTGCCTGGCTCTTAGGACCCCCATCGCAGGGTAGCAAGGCACGCCCCGCGAGGCGGGGACTGAGAGTCAGCCCTTCTTCCCCCCCTGGCTCTTAGGAACCCCATCGCAGTGGGGGGATGCACCCTTGGCGAGGCGCGGACTTAGAGCCAGCCGCTCTGCCCCCCCTGGCTCTTGGGACCCCCATCGCAGGGGGGGAGGCAGCCCCTCGTGGCGGGGACTGAGAGCCAGCCCCTCTTCCCTCCATTTCTCTTAGGACCCCCATCGCAGGGGGGGAGGCACCCCCCGCGAGGCGGGGACTGAGAGCCAGCCGCTCTTTCCCCCCTGGCTCTTAGGACCCCCATCGCAGGGAGGGGAGGCACCCCCCGCGAGGCTGTGACTGACAGCCAGCCCTTCTTCCTCGCCCAACTCTCAGGATCCCCATCACACGGGGGAGGCACACCCCGTGAGGCGGGGACTGAGAGCCAGTCCCTCTTCCCCCCCGGCTTATGACCCCCATCGAGGATTCTAAGATCCTTAGGACTGACCTGGAGGGCTGTGGGTATTAGGTGTCCAAGAAGAAAACTCAGATCTGCCGACGACCGCAGGTAGCTTACTTGGGATTTACTATTCGACAGGTGTCCGAAAGCAGCCCGGGATCCGAAAGAAAGCAGGTCATTTGCAATCTTCCGGAGCCTAAGGGCAGAAGGCTGGTGAGAGAATTCCTAGGAGCTGTGGGGTTTTGTAGACTGCGGAGCCCAACTTTGCAGTCTTAGCCACGCCTTTGTAGGACGTCACAAAGGGGGGCGGGGACCGGCAACTTTTGGAATGGGGATTCCAACAACAGCAAGTCTTTCATGACTTAAAGGAAAAACTTCTGAAAGCCCCAGCCCAGGGGCTAGCGGATCTCACAAAGCCTTTTCCACTGTATGCGTCAGAGAAAAGATGGCAGCTGGACTTTAAACCCAAACTGTGGGGCCCTGGCTGAGGCCGGTGGCCTACCTCTCTAAACAGCTAGACAGGGTTTCTAAAGGATGGCCCCCCTGTTTGAGGGCCTTGGCAGCAACTGCCCTGCTACTACAAGAAGCAAATCAGCTGACTCTTGGGTAAAACCAGAACATAAAGGCCCCCCAAGCTGTGGTGACTGAAAGCCAGCCCCTCTTCCCCTCCTGGCTCTTAGGACCCCCATCGCAGGAAGGGGAGGCACTCCCCGCGAGGCGGGGACTGAGAGCCAGCCCCTCTTCCCCCCCTGGCTCTTAGGACCCCCGTCGCAGGGGGAGGAGGCACCCCCAGCGAGGCGGGGTCTCAGAGCCAGCCCCTCTTCAACCACTGGCCCTTAGGACCCCCATCGCAGTGGGGGGAGGCACCCCAGCGAGGCGTGGTCTCAGAGCCAGACCCTCTTCCCCCACTGGCCTTTAGGAACCCCGTCGCAGGGAGAGGAGGCACCCCCCACGAGGCGGGGACTCAGAGCCAGCCCCTCTAAGCCTTCTGGCTCTTCGGACCCCCATCGCGGGGGGGGAGGCACCCCCCGCGAGGCGGGTACAGAGAGCCAGGCCCTCTTCTGCTCCTGGCTCTAAGGACCCCCATCACAGGGGGGGGAGGCACCCCCCGCGAGGCGGGTACAGAGAGCCAGCCCCTCTTCCCCACTGGCCCTTAGGACCCCCATCGCAGGGGGGGGAGGCAACCCCCACGAGGCGGGGTCTCAGAGCCAGCCCCTCTTCCCCCACTGGCCCTTAGGACCCCCATCGCAGGGGGGGAGGCACCCCCCGTGAGGCGGGGTCTCAGAGCCAGCCCCTCTTCCCCCACTGGCCCTTAGGACCCCCGTCGCAGGGGGGGGAGGCACCCCCCGTGAGGCGGGGTCTCAGAGCCAGCCCCTCTTCCCCCGCTGGCCCTTAGGACCCCCGTCGCAGAGGGGGGAGGCACCCCCCGCGAGGCGGGGTCTCAGAGCCAGCCCCTCTTCCCCCGCTGGCTCTTAGGACCCCCGTCGCAGGGGGGGGAGGCACCCCCCGCGAGGCGGGGTCTCAGAGCCAGCCCCTCTTCCCCCACTGGCCCTTAGGACCCCCATCGCAGGGGGGGGAGGCACCCCCCGCGAGGCGGGGTCTCAGAGCCAGCCCCTCTTCCCCCACTGGCTCTTAGGACCCCCATCGCAGTGGGGGGAGGCACCCCCGCGAGGCGGGGACTGAGAGCCAGCCCCTCTTCCCCCGCTGGCTCTGAGGATCCTCCGTGGACTCACAGCCTCTTTACCATATTGTGAGTAATATCATCTCCCCCTCTGGAGATTAAGAACTCTTTCACAGACGGGTGTACACCCTCGGTGTACAGAGGGTGTACACCCCTCTGTATTGGGAGTAATATCATCCTCTTCCTCCCTGAATATGAAGAACAGTATCACAGGGGTGTTTCTACTCCCTGCGATATCGCGTGTCATATCCTCCTCTCCCACGTTGCAATTAGAAGGAATATCAGTGGGGGCGTGTCCACCTGTAGGGAAAAGAAAGAGAGATCAGACTGTCACTGTGTCCATGTAGAAAGGAAAGACATAAGAGACTCCATTTTGAAAAAGACCTGTCCTTTAAACAATTGCTTTGCTGAGATGTTGTTAATTTGTAGCTTTGCCCTAGCCGCTTGGCCCCAGCCACTTTGACCCAACCTGGAGCTCACAAAAACATGTGTTGTATAAAATCAAAGTTCAAGGGATGTAGGGCTGTGCAGGACGTGCCTTGTTAACGAAATGTTTACCAGCAGTATACTTGGTAAAAGTCATCGCCATTCTCTAGTCTCAATAAACCGGGGACACAATGCACTGTGGAAAGCCGCAGGGACCTCTGCCCTTGAAAGCAGGGTATGGTCCAAGCTCTCTCCCCATCTGATAGTCTGAAATATAGCCTCATGGGATGAGAAAGACCTGACTGTCCCCCAGCCCGACACCCGTAATGGGTCTGTGCTGAGGTGGATTAGTAAAAGAGGAAAGCCTCTTGCAGCTGAGATGGAGGAAGGCCACTGTCTCCTGCTTGCCCCTGGGAACTGAATGTCTCGGTGTACAACCCGATTGTACATTCGTTCAACTCTGAGATAGGAGAAAAGCTGCCCTGTGGCGGGAGGCGAGACATGTTTGCAGTAACACTGCCTTGTTCTTCTTTACTCCACTGAGATGTTTGGGTGCAGAGAAACAAATCTGGCTTACGTGCACGTCCAGTCATAGTACCTTCCCTTGAACCTAATTATGACATAGATTCTTTTGCTCACATGTCTTCTGCTGACTCTCTCCTTATCATCACCCTGCTCTCCTACTACATTCCTTTCTGCTAAAATCATGAAAATCATAATCAATAACAACTGAGGGAACTCAGAGGCTGGTGCCGGTGCAGGTCCTTGGTGTGCTGAGCGCCGGTCCCCTGGACCCACTGTTGTATCTTTACACTTTGTCTCTGTGTCTTATTTCTTTTCTCAGTCTCTCGTCCCACCCAACTAGAAATACTCACAGGTGTGGAGGGGCAGTCCACCACTTCATCCACCTTCTGTCATATTGAAAGTAACATCATCTTCTTCCCTCCAGGATCGTGGGAATAATATCCCTAGGGGGTTTCCACTTTCTGCCATGTATGTAGTCATATCACCCCCTCCGCCGTGGAATATCATTAAGGAACATCTCACACGGGGGTGTATACTTCCTCCGATATTGGGAGTGACATCAACCTCTCGGTCTCTGAATATGAGGAAGAAAATCACAGGGCGGGTGTACACCTCGTGCTCTACGATGGGGAGTCATATCTGTCTGTTATGGGGAGTAATATCATCCTCTCCCTTTCAGGATACTAATAACAGTTTAACAGGCTGGGTGAACACAGCCTGCGATGCTGAAATTATTATCATCCTCTCCCCCTCTTCCTCCCCTGGCTCTTAGGATGCCCATCTCAGCGGAGCGAGCCACCCCCCGCGAGGCGGGGACTGAGCCAGCCCCTGTTCCCCCCCTGGCCCTTAGGATCCGTATCGCGAGGGGGGGAGGCACCCCCCGCGCGGCGGGGACTGAGAGCCAGCCCCTCTTCCCCCCACGGCTCTTAGGACCCCCATCGCTGTGGGGGGGAGGCACCCCCCGCGCGGCGGGGACTGGGAGCCAACCCCTCTTCCCTGCCTGGCTCTTAGGACCCCCATCGCAGGGTAGCAAGGCACGCCCCGCGAGGCGGGGACTGAGAGTCAGCCCTTCTTCCCCCCCTGGCTCTTAGGAACCCCATCGCAGTGGGGGGATGCACCCTTGGCGAGGCGCGGACTTAGAGCCAGCCGCTCTGCCCCCCCTGGCTCTTGGGACCCCCATCGCAGGGGGGGAGGCACCCCCTCGTGGCGGGGACTGAGAGCCAGACCCTCTTCCCTCCATTTCTCTTAGGACCCCCATCGCAGGGGGGGCGGCACCCCCCGCGAGGCGGGGACTGAGAGCCAGCCGCTCTTTCCCCCCTGGCTCTTAGGACCCCCATCGCAGGGAGGGGAGGCACCCCCCGCGAGGCTGTGACTGACAGCCAGCCCTTCTTCCTCGCCCAACTCTCAGGATCCCCATCACACGGGGGAGGCACACCCCGTGAGGCGGGGACTGAGAGCCAGTCCCTCTTCCCCCCCGGCTTATGACCCCCATCGAGGATTCTAAGATCCTTAGGACTGACCTGGAGGGCTGTGGGTATTAGGTGTCCAAGAAGAAAACTCAGATCTGCCGACGACCGCAGGTAGCTTACTTGGGATTTACTATTCGACAGGTGTCCGAAAGCAGCCCGGGATCCGAAAGAAAGCAGGTCATTTGCAATCTTCCGGAGCCTAAGGGCAGAAGGCTGGTGAGAGAATTCCTAGGAGCTGTGGGGTTTTGTAGACTGCGGAGCCCAACTTTGCAGTCTTAGCCACGCCTTTGTAGGACGTCACAAAGGGGGGCGGGGACCGGCAACTTTTGGAATGGGGATTCCAACAACAGCAAGTCTTTCATGACTTAAAGGAAAAACTTCTGAAAGCCCCAGCCCAGGGGCTAGCGGATCTCACAAAGCCTTTTCCACTGTATGCGTCAGAGAAAAGATGGCAGCTGGACTTTAAACCCAAACTGTGGGGCCCTGGCTGAGGCCGGTGGCCTACCTCTCTAAACAGCTAGACAGGGTTTCTAAAGGATGGCCCCCCTGTTTGAGGGCCTTGGCAGCAACTGCCCTGCTACTACAAGAAGCAAATCAGCTGACTCTTGGGTAAAACCAGAACATAAAGGCCCCCCAAGCTGTGGTGACTGAAAGCCAGCCCCTCTTCCCCTCCTGGCTCTTAGGACCCCCATCGCAGGAAGGGGAGGCACTCCCCGCGAGGCGGGGACTGAGAGCCAGCCCCTCTTCCCCCCCTGGCTCTTAGGACCCCCGTCGCAGGGGGAGGAGGCACCCCCAGCGAGGCGGGGTCTCAGAGCCAGCCCCTCTTCAACCACTGGCCCTTAGGACCCCCATCGCAGTGGGGGGAGGCACCCCAGCGAGGCGTGGTCTCAGAGCCAGACCCTCTTCCCCCACTGGCCTTTAGGAACCCCGTCGCAGGGAGAGGAGGCACCCCCCACGAGGCGGGGACTCAGAGCCAGCCCCTCTAAGCCTTCTGGCTCTTCGGACCCCCATCGCGGGGGGGGAGGCACCCCCCGCGAGGCGGGTACAGAGAGCCAGGCCCTCTTCTGCTCCTGGCTCTAAGGACCCCCATCACAGGGGGGGGAGGCACCCCCCGCGAGGCGGGTACAGAGAGCCAGCCCCTCTTCCCCACTGGCCCTTAGGACCCCCATCGCAGGGGGGGGAGGCAACCCCCACGAGGCGGGGTCTCAGAGCCAGCCCCTCTTCCCCCACTGGCCCTTAGGACCCCCATCGCAGGGGGGGAGGCACCCCCCGTGAGGCGGGGTCTCAGAGCCAGCCCCTCTTCCCCCACTGGCCCTTAGGACCCCCGTCGCAGGGGGGGGAGGCACCCCCCGTGAGGCGGGGTCTCAGAGCCAGCCCCTCTTCCCCCGCTGGCCCTTAGGACCCCCGTCGCAGAGGGGGGAGGCACCCCCCGCGAGGCGGGGTCTCAGAGCCAGCCCCTCTTCCCCCGCTGGCTCTTAGGACCCCCGTCGCAGGGGGGGGAGGCACCCCCCGCGAGGCGGGGTCTCAGAGCCAGCCCCTCTTCCCCCACTGGCCCTTAGGACCCCCATCGCAGGGGGGGGAGGCACCCCCCGCGAGGCGGGGTCTCAGAGCCAGCCCCTCTTCCCCCACTGGCTCTTAGGACCCCCATCGCAGTGGGGGGAGGCACCCCCGCGAGGCGGGGACTGAGAGCCAGCCCCTCTTCCCCCGCTGGCTCTGAGGATCCTCCGTGGACTCACAGCCTCTTTACCATATTGTGAGTAATATCATCTCCCCCTCTGGAGATTAAGAACTCTTTCACAGACGGGTGTACACCCTCGGTGTACAGAGGGTGTACACCCCTCTGTATTGGGAGTAATATCATCCTCTTCCTCCCTGAATATGAAGAACAGTATCACAGGGGTGTTTCTACTCCCTGCGATATCGCGTGTCATATCCTCCTCTCCCACGTTGCAATTAGAAGGAATATCAGTGGGGGCGTGTCCACCTGTAGGGAAAAGAAAGAGAGATCAGACTGTCACTGTGTCCATGTAGAAAGGAAAGACATAAGAGACTCCATTTTGAAAAAGACCTGTCCTTTAAACAATTGCTTTGCTGAGATGTTGTTAATTTGTAGCTTTGCCCTAGCCGCTTGGCCCCAGCCACTTTGACCCAACCTGGAGCTCACAAAAACATGTGTTGTATAAAATCAAAGTTCAAGGGATGTAGGGCTGTGCAGGACGTGCCTTGTTAACGAAATGTTTACCAGCAGTATACTTGGTAAAAGTCATCGCCATTCTCTAGTCTCAATAAACCGGGGACACAATGCACTGTGGAAAGCCGCAGGGACCTCTGCCCTTGAAAGCAGGGTATGGTCCAAGCTCTCTCCCCATCTGATAGTCTGAAATATAGCCTCATGGGATGAGAAAGACCTGACTGTCCCCCAGCCCGACACCCGTAATGGGTCTGTGCTGAGGTGGATTAGTAAAAGAGGAAAGCCTCTTGCAGCTGAGATGGAGGAAGGCCACTGTCTCCTGCTTGCCCCTGGGAACTGAATGTCTCGGTGTACAACCCGATTGTACATTCGTTCAACTCTGAGATAGGAGAAAAGCTGCCCTGTGGCGGGAGGCGAGACATGTTTGCAGTAACACTGCCTTGTTCTTCTTTACTCCACTGAGATGTTTGGGTGCAGAGAAACAAATCTGGCTTACGTGCACGTCCAGTCATAGTACCTTCCCTTGAACCTAATTATGACATAGATTCTTTTGCTCACATGTCTTCTGCTGACTCTCTCCTTATCATCACCCTGCTCTCCTACTACATTCCTTTCTGCTAAAATCATGAAAATCATAATCAATAACAACTGAGGGAACTCAGAGGCTGGTGCCGGTGCAGGTCCTTGGTGTGCTGAGCGCCGGTCCCCTGGACCCACTGTTGTATCTTTACACTTTGTCTCTGTGTCTTATTTCTTTTCTCAGTCTCTCGTCCCACCCAACTAGAAATACTCACAGGTGTGGAGGGGCAGTCCACCACTTCATCCACCTTCTGTCATATTGAAAGTAACATCATCTTCTTCCCTCCAGGATCGTGGGAATAATATCCCTGGGGGGTTTCCACTTTCTGCCATGTATGTAGTCATATCACCCCCTCCGCCGTGGAATATCATTAAGGAACATCTCACACGGGGGTGTATACTTCCTCCGATATTGGGAGTGACATCAACCTCTCGGTCTCTGAATATGAGGAAGAAAATCACAGGGCGGGTGTACACCTCGTGCTCTACGATGGGGAGTCATATCTGTCTGTTATGGGGAGTAATATCATCCTCTCCCTTTCAGGATACTAATAACAGTTTAACAGGCTGGGTGAACACAGCCTGCGATGCTGAAATTATTATCATCCTCTCCCCCTCTTCCTCCCCTGGCTCTTAGGATGCCCATCTCAGCGGAGCGAGCCACCCCCCGCGAGGCGGGGACTGAGCCAGCCCCTGTTCCCCCCCTGGCCCTTAGGATCCGTATCGCGAGGGGGGGAGGCACCCCCCGCGCGGCGGGGACTGAGAGCCAGCCCCTCTTCCCCCCACGGCTCTTAGGACCCCCATCGCTGTGGGGGGGAGGCACCCCCCGCGCGGCGGGGACTGGGAGCCAACCCCTCTTCCCTGCCTGGCTCTTAGGACCCCCATCGCAGGGTAGCAAGGCACGCCCCGCGAGGCGGGGACTGAGAGTCAGCCCTTCTTCCCCCCCTGGCTCTTAGGAACCCCATCGCAGTGGGGGGATGCACCCTTGGCGAGGCGCGGACTTAGAGCCAGCCGCTCTGCCCCCCCTGGCTCTTGGGACCCCCATCGCAGGGGGGGAGGCACCCCCTCGTGGCGGGGACTGAGAGCCAGACCCTCTTCCCTCCATTTCTCTTAGGACCCCCATCGCAGGGGGGGCGGCACCCCCCGCGAGGCGGGGACTGAGAGCCAGCCGCTCTTTCCCCCCTGGCTCTTAGGACCCCCATCGCAGGGAGGGGAGGCACCCCCCGCGAGGCTGTGACTGACAGCCAGCCCTTCTTCCTCGCCCAACTCTCAGGATCCCCATCACACGGGGGAGGCACACCCCGTGAGGCGGGGACTGAGAGCCAGTCCCTCTTCCCCCCCGGCTTATGACCCCCATCGAGGATTCTAAGATCCTTAGGACTGACCTGGAGGGCTGTGGGTATTAGGTGTCCAAGAAGAAAACTCAGATCTGCCGACGACCGCAGGTAGCTTACTTGGGATTTACTATTCGACAGGTGTCCGAAAGCAGCCCGGGATCCGAAAGAAAGCAGGTCATTTGCAATCTTCCGGAGCCTAAGGGCAGAAGGCTGGTGAGAGAATTCCTAGGAGCTGTGGGGTTTTGTAGACTGCGGAGCCCAACTTTGCAGTCTTAGCCACGCCTTTGTAGGACGTCACAAAGGGGGGCGGGGACCGGCAACTTTTGGAATGGGGATTCCAACAACAGCAAGTCTTTCATGACTTAAAGGAAAAACTTCTGAAAGCCCCAGCCCAGGGGCTAGCGGATCTCACAAAGCCTTTTCCACTGTATGCGTCAGAGAAAAGATGGCAGCTGGACTTTAAACCCAAACTGTGGGGCCCTGGCTGAGGCCGGTGGCCTACCTCTCTAAACAGCTAGACAGGGTTTCTAAAGGATGGCCCCCCTGTTTGAGGGCCTTGGCAGCAACTGCCCTGCTACTACAAGAAGCAAATCAGCTGACTCTTGGGTAAAACCAGAACATAAAGGCCCCCCAAGCTGTGGTGACTGAAAGCCAGCCCCTCTTCCCCTCCTGGCTCTTAGGACCCCCATCGCAGGAAGGGGAGGCACTCCCCGCGAGGCGGGGACTGAGAGCCAGCCCCTCTTCCCCCCCTGGCTCTTAGGACCCCCGTCGCAGGGGGAGGAGGCACCCCCAGCGAGGCGGGGTCTCAGAGCCAGCCCCTCTTCAACCACTGGCCCTTAGGACCCCCATCGCAGTGGGGGGAGGCACCCCAGCGAGGCGTGGTCTCAGAGCCAGACCCTCTTCCCCCACTGGCCTTTAGGAACCCCGTCGCAGGGAGAGGAGGCACCCCCCACGAGGCGGGGACTCAGAGCCAGCCCCTCTAAGCCTTCTGGCTCTTCGGACCCCCATCGCGGGGGGGGAGGCACCCCCCGCGAGGCGGGTACAGAGAGCCAGGCCCTCTTCTGCTCCTGGCTCTAAGGACCCCCATCACAGGGGGGGGAGGCACCCCCCGCGAGGCGGGTACAGAGAGCCAGCCCCTCTTCCCCACTGGCCCTTAGGACCCCCATCGCAGGGGGGGGAGGCAACCCCCACGAGGCGGGGTCTCAGAGCCAGCCCCTCTTCCCCCACTGGCCCTTAGGACCCCCATCGCAGGGGGGGAGGCACCCCCCGTGAGGCGGGGTCTCAGAGCCAGCCCCTCTTCCCCCACTGGCCCTTAGGACCCCCGTCGCAGGGGGGGGAGGCACCCCCCGTGAGGCGGGGTCTCAGAGCCAGCCCCTCTTCCCCCGCTGGCCCTTAGGACCCCCGTCGCAGAGGGGGGAGGCACCCCCCGCGAGGCGGGGTCTCAGAGCCAGCCCCTCTTCCCCCGCTGGCTCTTAGGACCCCCGTCGCAGGGGGGGGAGGCACCCCCCGCGAGGCGGGGTCTCAGAGCCAGCCCCTCTTCCCCCACTGGCCCTTAGGACCCCCATCGCAGGGGGGGGAGGCACCCCCCGCGAGGCGGGGTCTCAGAGCCAGCCCCTCTTCCCCCACTGGCTCTTAGGACCCCCATCGCAGTGGGGGGAGGCACCCCCGCGAGGCGGGGACTGAGAGCCAGCCCCTCTTCCCCCGCTGGCTCTGAGGATCCTCCGTGGACTCACAGCCTCTTTACCATATTGTGAGTAATATCATCTCCCCCTCTGGAGATTAAGAACTCTTTCACAGACGGGTGTACACCCTCGGTGTACAGAGGGTGTACACCCCTCTGTATTGGGAGTAATATCATCCTCTTCCTCCCTGAATATGAAGAACAGTATCACAGGGGTGTTTCTACTCCCTGCGATATCGCGTGTCATATCCTCCTCTCCCACGTTGCAATTAGAAGGAATATCAGTGGGGGCGTGTCCACCTGTAGGGAAAAGAAAGAGAGATCAGACTGTCACTGTGTCCATGTAGAAAGGAAAGACATAAGAGACTCCATTTTGAAAAAGACCTGTCCTTTAAACAATTGCTTTGCTGAGATGTTGTTAATTTGTAGCTTTGCCCTAGCCGCTTGGCCCCAGCCACTTTGACCCAACCTGGAGCTCACAAAAACATGTGTTGTATAAAATCAAAGTTCAAGGGATGTAGGGCTGTGCAGGACGTGCCTTGTTAACGAAATGTTTACCAGCAGTATACTTGGTAAAAGTCATCGCCATTCTCTAGTCTCAATAAACCGGGGACACAATGCACTGTGGAAAGCCGCAGGGACCTCTGCCCTTGAAAGCAGGGTATGGTCCAAGCTCTCTCCCCATCTGATAGTCTGAAATATAGCCTCATGGGATGAGAAAGACCTGACTGTCCCCCAGCCCGACACCCGTAATGGGTCTGTGCTGAGGTGGATTAGTAAAAGAGGAAAGCCTCTTGCAGCTGAGATGGAGGAAGGCCACTGTCTCCTGCTTGCCCCTGGGAACTGAATGTCTCGGTGTACAACCCGATTGTACATTCGTTCAACTCTGAGATAGGAGAAAAGCTGCCCTGTGGCGGGAGGCGAGACATGTTTGCAGTAACACTGCCTTGTTCTTCTTTACTCCACTGAGATGTTTGGGTGCAGAGAAACAAATCTGGCTTACGTGCACGTCCAGTCATAGTACCTTCCCTTGAACCTAATTATGACATAGATTCTTTTGCTCACATGTCTTCTGCTGACTCTCTCCTTATCATCACCCTGCTCTCCTACTACATTCCTTTCTGCTAAAATCATGAAAATCATAATCAATAACAACTGAGGGAACTCAGAGGCTGGTGCCGGTGCAGGTCCTTGGTGTGCTGAGCGCCGGTCCCCTGGACCCACTGTTGTATCTTTACACTTTGTCTCTGTGTCTTATTTCTTTTCTCAGTCTCTCGTCCCACCCAACTAGAAATACTCACAGGTGTGGAGGGGCAGTCCACCACTTCATCCACCTTCTGTCATATTGAAAGTAACATCATCTTCTTCCCTCCAGGATCGTGGGAATAATATCCCTGGGGGGTTTCCACTTTCTGCCATGTATGTAGTCATATCACCCCCTCCGCCGTGGAATATCATTAAGGAACATCTCACACGGGGGTGTATACTTCCTCCGATATTGGGAGTGACATCAACCTCTCGGTCTCTGAATATGAGGAAGAAAATCACAGGGCGGGTGTACACCTCGTGCTCTACGATGGGGAGTCATATCTGTCTGTTATGGGGAGTAATATCATCCTCTCCCTTTCAGGATACTAATAACAGTTTAACAGGCTGGGTGAACACAGCCTGCGATGCTGAAATTATTATCATCCTCTCCCCCTCTTCCTCCCCTGGCTCTTAGGATGCCCATCTCAGCGGAGCGAGCCACCCCCCGCGAGGCGGGGACTGAGCCAGCCCCTGTTCCCCCCCTGGCCCTTAGGATCCGTATCGCGAGGGGGGGAGGCACCCCCCGCGCGGCGGGGACTGAGAGCCAGCCCCTCTTCCCCCCACGGCTCTTAGGACCCCCATCGCTGTGGGGGGGAGGCACCCCCCGCGCGGCGGGGACTGGGAGCCAACCCCTCTTCCCTGCCTGGCTCTTAGGACCCCCATCGCAGGGTAGCAAGGCACGCCCCGCGAGGCGGGGACTGAGAGTCAGCCCTTCTTCCCCCCCTGGCTCTTAGGAACCCCATCGCAGTGGGGGGATGCACCCTTGGCGAGGCGCGGACTTAGAGCCAGCCGCTCTGCCCCCCCTGGCTCTTGGGACCCCCATCGCAGGGGGGGAGGCACCCCCTCGTGGCGGGGACTGAGAGCCAGCCCCTCTTCCCTCCATTTCTCTTAGGACCCCCATCGCAGGGGGGGCGGCACCCCCCGCGAGGCGGGGACTGAGAGCCAGCCGCTCTTTCCCCCCTGGCTCTTAGGACCCCCATCGCAGGGAGGGGAGGCACCCCCCGCGAGGCTGTGACTGACAGCCAGCCCTTCTTCCTCGCCCAACTCTCAGGATCCCCATCACACGGGGGAGGCACACCCCGTGAGGCGGGGACTGAGAGCCAGTCCCTCTTCCCCCCCGGCTTATGACCCCCATCGAGGATTCTAAGATCCTTAGGACTGACCTGGAGGGCTGTGGGTATTAGGTGTCCAAGAAGAAAACTCAGATCTGCCGACGACCGCAGGTAGCTTACTTGGGATTTACTATTCGACAGGTGTCCGAAAGCAGCCCGGGATCCGAAAGAAAGCAGGTCATTTGCAATCTTCCGGAGCCTAAGGGCAGAAGGCTGGTGAGAGAATTCCTAGGAGCTGTGGGGTTTTGTAGACTGCGGAGCCCAACTTTGCAGTCTTAGCCACGCCTTTGTAGGACGTCACAAAGGGGGGCGGGGACCGGCAACTTTTGGAATGGGGATTCCAACAACAGCAAGTCTTTCATGACTTAAAGGAAAAACTTCTGAAAGCCCCAGCCCAGGGGCTAGCGGATCTCACAAAGCCTTTTCCACTGTATGCGTCAGAGAAAAGATGGCAGCTGGACTTTAAACCCAAACTGTGGGGCCCTGGCTGAGGCCGGTGGCCTACCTCTCTAAACAGCTAGACAGGGTTTCTAAAGGATGGCCCCCCTGTTTGAGGGCCTTGGCAGCAACTGCCCTGCTACTACAAGAAGCAAATCAGCTGACTCTTGGGTAAAACCAGAACATAAAGGCCCCCCAAGCTGTGGTGACTGAAAGCCAGCCCCTCTTCCCCTCCTGGCTCTTAGGACCCCCATCGCAGGAAGGGGAGGCACTCCCCGCGAGGCGGGGACTGAGAGCCAGCCCCTCTTCCCCCCCTGGCTCTTAGGACCCCCGTCGCAGGGGGAGGAGGCACCCCCAGCGAGGCGGGGTCTCAGAGCCAGCCCCTCTTCAACCACTGGCCCTTAGGACCCCCATCGCAGTGGGGGGAGGCACCCCAGCGAGGCGTGGTCTCAGAGCCAGACCCTCTTCCCCCACTGGCCTTTAGGAACCCCGTCGCAGGGAGAGGAGGCACCCCCCACGAGGCGGGGACTCAGAGCCAGCCCCTCTAAGCCTTCTGGCTCTTCGGACCCCCATCGCGGGGGGGGAGGCACCCCCCGCGAGGCGGGTACAGAGAGCCAGGCCCTCTTCTGCTCCTGGCTCTAAGGACCCCCATCACAGGGGGGGGAGGCACCCCCCGCGAGGCGGGTACAGAGAGCCAGCCCCTCTTCCCCACTGGCCCTTAGGACCCCCATCGCAGGGGGGGGAGGCAACCCCCACGAGGCGGGGTCTCAGAGCCAGCCCCTCTTCCCCCACTGGCCCTTAGGACCCCCATCGCAGGGGGGGAGGCACCCCCCGTGAGGCGGGGTCTCAGAGCCAGCCCCTCTTCCCCCACTGGCCCTTAGGACCCCCGTCGCAGGGGGGGGAGGCACCCCCCGTGAGGCGGGGTCTCAGAGCCAGCCCCTCTTCCCCCGCTGGCCCTTAGGACCCCCGTCGCAGAGGGGGGAGGCACCCCCCGCGAGGCGGGGTCTCAGAGCCAGCCCCTCTTCCCCCGCTGGCTCTTAGGACCCCCGTCGCAGGGGGGGGAGGCACCCCCCGCGAGGCGGGGTCTCAGAGCCAGCCCCTCTTCCCCCACTGGCCCTTAGGACCCCCATCGCAGGGGGGGGAGGCACCCCCCGCGAGGCGGGGTCTCAGAGCCAGCCCCTCTTCCCCCACTGGCTCTTAGGACCCCCATCGCAGTGGGGGGAGGCACCCCCGCAAGGCGGGGACTGAGAGCCAGCCCCTCTTCCCCCGCTGGCTCTGAGGATCCTCCGTGGACTCACAGCCTCTTTACCATATTGTGAGTAATATCATCTCCCCCTCTGGAGATTAAGAACTCTTTCACAGACGGGTGTACACCCTCGGTGTACAGAGGGTGTACACCCCTCTGTATTGGGAGTAATATCATCCTCTTCCTCCCTGAATATGAAGAACAGTATCACAGGGGTGTTTCTACTCCCTGCGATATCGCGTGTCATATCCTCCTCTCCCACGTTGCAATTAGAAGGAATATCAGTGGGGGCGTGTCCACCTGTAGGGAAAAGAAAGAGAGATCAGACTGTCACTGTGTCCATGTAGAAAGGAAAGACATAAGAGACTCCATTTTGAAAAAGACCTGTCCTTTAAACAATTGCTTTGCTGAGATGTTGTTAATTTGTAGCTTTGCCCTAGCCGCTTGGCCCCAGCCACTTTGACCCAACCTGGAGCTCACAAAAACATGTGTTGTATAAAATCAAAGTTCAAGGGATGTAGGGCTGTGCAGGACGTGCCTTGTTAACGAAATGTTTACCAGCAGTATACTTGGTAAAAGTCATCGCCATTCTCTAGTCTCAATAAACCGGGGACACAATGCACTGTGGAAAGCCGCAGGGACCTCTGCCCTTGAAAGCAGGGTATGGTCCAAGCTCTCTCCCCATCTGATAGTCTGAAATATAGCCTCATGGGATGAGAAAGACCTGACTGTCCCCCAGCCCGACACCCGTAATGGGTCTGTGCTGAGGTGGATTAGTAAAAGAGGAAAGCCTCTTGCAGCTGAGATGGAGGAAGGCCACTGTCTCCTGCTTGCCCCTGGGAACTGAATGTCTCGGTGTAAAACCCGATTGTACATTCGTTCAACTCTGAGATAGGAGAAAAGCTGCCCTGTGGCGGGAGGCGAGACATGTTTGCAGTAACACTGCCTTGTTCTTCTTTACTCCACTGAGATGTTTGGGTGCAGAGAAACAAATCTGGCTTACGTGCACGTCCAGTCATAGTACCTTCCCTTGAACCTAATTATGACATAGATTCTTTTGCTCACATGTCTTCTGCTGACTCTCTCCTTATCATCACCCTGCTCTCCTACTACATTCCTTTCTGCTAAAATCATGAAAATCATAATCAATAACAACTGAGGGAACTCAGAGGCTGGTGCCGGTGCAGGTCCTTGGTGTGCTGAGCGCCGGTCCCCTGGACCCACTGTTGTATCTTTACACTTTGTCTCTGTGTCTTATTTCTTTTCTCAGTCTCTCGTCCCACCCAACTAGAAATACTCACAGGTGTGGAGGGGCAGTCCACCACTTCATCCACCTTCTGTCATATTGAAAGTAACATCATCTTCTTCCCTCCAGGATCGTGGGAATAATATCCCTGGGGGGTTTCCACTTTCTGCCATGTATGTAGTCATATCACCCCCTCCGCCGTGGAATATCATTAAGGAACATCTCACACGGGGGTGTATACTTCCTCCGATATTGGGAGTGACATCAACCTCTCGGTCTCTGAATATGAGGAAGAAAATCACAGGGCGGGTGTACACCTCGTGCTCTACGATGGGGAGTCATATCTGTCTGTTATGGGGAGTAATATCATCCTCTCCCTTTCAGGATACTAATAACAGTTTAACAGGCTGGGTGAACACAGCCTGCGATGCTGAAATTATTATCATCCTCTCCCCCTCTTCCTCCCCTGGCTCTTAGGATGCCCATCTCAGCGGAGCGAGCCACCCCCCGCGAGGCGGGGACTGAGCCAGCCCCTGTTCCCCCCCTGGCCCTTAGGATCCGTATCGCGAGGGGGGGAGGCACCCCCCGCGCGGCGGGGACTGAGAGCCAGCCCCTCTTCCCCCCACGGCTCTTAGGACCCCCATCGCTGTGGGGGGGAGGCACCCCCCGCGCGGCGGGGACTGGGAGCCAACCCCTCTTCCCTGCCTGGCTCTTAGGACCCCCATCGCAGGGTAGCAAGGCACGCCCCGTGAGGCGGGGACTGAGAGTCAGCCCTTCTTCCCCCCCTGGCTCTTAGGAACCCCATCGCAGTGGGGGGATGCACCCTTGGCGAGGCGCGGACTTAGAGCCAGCCGCTCTGCCCCCCCTGGCTCTTGGGACCCCCATCGCAGGGGGGGAGGCACCCCCTCGTGGCGGGGACTGAGAGCCAGCCCCTCTTCCCTCCATTTCTCTTAGGACCCCCATCGCAGGGGGGGCGGCACCCCCCGCGAGGCGGGGACTGAGAGCCAGCCGCTCTTTCCCCCCTGGCTCTTAGGACCCCCATCGCAGGGAGGGGAGGCACCCCCCGCGAGGCTGTGACTGACAGCCAGCCCTTCTTCCTCGCCCAACTCTCAGGATCCCCATCACACGGGGGAGGCACACCCCGTGAGGCGGGGACTGAGAGCCAGTCCCTCTTCCCCCCCGGCTTATGACCCCCATCGAGGATTCTAAGATCCTTAGGACTGACCTGGAGGGCTGTGGGTATTAGGTGTCCAAGAAGAAAACTCAGATCTGCCGACGACCGCAGGTAGCTTACTTGGGATTTACTATTCGACAGGTGTCCGAAAGCAGCCCGGGATCCGAAAGAAAGCAGGTCATTTGCAATCTTCCGGAGCCTAAGGGCAGAAGGCTGGTGAGAGAATTCCTAGGAGCTGTGGGGTTTTGTAGACTGCGGAGCCCAACTTTGCAGTCTTAGCCACGCCTTTGTAGGACGTCACAAAGGGGGGCGGGGACCGGCAACTTTTGGAATGGGGATTCCAACAACAGCAAGTCTTTCATGACTTAAAGGAAAAACTTCTGAAAGCCCCAGCCCAGGGGCTAGCGGATCTCACAAAGCCTTTTCCACTGTATGCGTCAGAGAAAAGATGGCAGCTGGACTTTAAACCCAAACTGTGGGGCCCTGGCTGAGGCCGGTGGCCTACCTCTCTAAACAGCTAGACAGGGTTTCTAAAGGATGGCCCCCCTGTTTGAGGGCCTTGGCAGCAACTGCCCTGCTACTACAAGAAGCAAATCAGCTGACTCTTGGGTAAAACCAGAACATAAAGGCCCCCCAAGCTGTGGTGACTGAAAGCCAGCCCCTCTTCCCCTCCTGGCTCTTAGGACCCCCATCGCAGGAAGGGGAGGCACTCCCCGCGAGGCGGGGACTGAGAGCCAGCCCCTCTTCCCCCCCTGGCTCTTAGGACCCCCGTCGCAGGGGGAGGAGGCACCCCCAGCGAGGCGGGGTCTCAGAGCCAGCCCCTCTTCAACCACTGGCCCTTAGGACCCCCATCGCAGTGGGGGGAGGCACCCCAGCGAGGCGTGGTCTCAGAGCCAGACCCTCTTCCCCCACTGGCCTTTAGGAACCCCGTCGCAGGGAGAGGAGGCACCCCCCACGAGGCGGGGACTCAGAGCCAGCCCCTCTAAGCCTTCTGGCTCTTCGGACCCCCATCGCGGGGGGGGAGGCACCCCCCGCGAGGCGGGTACAGAGAGCCAGGCCCTCTTCTGCTCCTGGCTCTAAGGACCCCCATCACAGGGGGGGGAGGCACCCCCCGCGAGGCGGGTACAGAGAGTCAGCCCCTCTTCCCCACTGGCCCTTAGGACCCCCATCGCAGGGGGGGGAGGCAACCCCCACGAGGCGGGGTCTCAGAGCCAGCCCCTCTTCCCCCACTGGCCCTTAGGACCCCCATCGCAGGGGGGGAGGCACCCCCCGTGAGGCGGGGTCTCAGAGCCAGCCCCTCTTCCCCCACTGGCCCTTAGGACCCCCGTCGCAGGGGGGGGAGGCACCCCCCGTGAGGCGGGGTCTCAGAGCCAGCCCCTCTTCCCCCGCTGGCCCTTAGGACCCCCGTCGCAGAGGGGGGAGGCACCCCCCGCGAGGCGGGGTCTCAGAGCCAGCCCCTCTTCCCCCGCTGGCTCTTAGGACCCCCGTCGCAGGGGGGGGAGGCACCCCCCGCGAGGCGGGGTCTCAGAGCCAGCCCCTCTTCCCCCACTGGCCCTTAGGACCCCCATCGCAGGGGGGGGAGGCACCCCCCGCGAGGCGGGGTCTCAGAGCCAGCCCCTCTTCCCCCACTGGCTCTTAGGACCCCCATCGCAGTGGGGGGAGGCACCCCCGCGAGGCGGGGACTGAGAGCCAGCCCCTCTTCCCCCGCTGGCTCTGAGGATCCTCCGTGGACTCACAGCCTCTTTACCATATTGTGAGTAATATCATCTCCCCCTCTGGAGATTAAGAACTCTTTCACAGACGGGTGTACACCCTCGGTGTACAGAGGGTGTACACCCCTCTGTATTGGGAGTAATATCATCCTCTTCCTCCCTGAATATGAAGAACAGTATCACAGGGGTGTTTCTACTCCCTGCGATATCGCGTGTCATATCCTCCTCTCCCACGTTGCAATTAGAAGGAATATCAGTGGGGGCGTGTCCACCTGTAGGGAAAAGAAAGAGAGATCAGACTGTCACTGTGTCCATGTAGAAAGGAAAGACATAAGAGACTCCATTTTGAAAAAGACCTGTCCTTTAAACAATTGCTTTGCTGAGATGTTGTTAATTTGTAGCTTTGCCCTAGCCGCTTGGCCCCAGCCACTTTGACCCAACCTGGAGCTCACAAAAACATGTGTTGTATAAAATCAAAGTTCAAGGGATGTAGGGCTGTGCAGGACGTGCCTTGTTAACGAAATGTTTACCAGCAGTATACTTGGTAAAAGTCATCGCCATTCTCTAGTCTCAATAAACCGGGGACACAATGCACTGTGGAAAGCCGCAGGGACCTCTGCCCTTGAAAGCAGGGTATGGTCCAAGCTCTCTCCCCATCTGATAGTCTGAAATATAGCCTCATGGGATGAGAAAGACCTGACTGTCCCCCAGCCCGACACCCGTAATGGGTCTGTGCTGAGGTGGATTAGTAAAAGAGGAAAGCCTCTTGCAGCTGAGATGGAGGAAGGCCACTGTCTCCTGCTTGCCCCTGGGAACTGAATGTCTCGGTGTAAAACCCGATTGTACATTCGTTCAACTCTGAGATAGGAGAAAAGCTGCCCTGTGGCGGGAGGCGAGACATGTTTGCAGTAACACTGCCTTGTTCTTCTTTACTCCACTGAGATGTTTGGGTGCAGAGAAACAAATCTGGCTTACGTGCACGTCCAGTCATAGTACCTTCCCTTGAACCTAATTATGACATAGATTCTTTTGCTCACATGTCTTCTGCTGACTCTCTCCTTATCATCACCCTGCTCTCCTACTACATTCCTTTCTGCTAAAATCATGAAAATCATAATCAATAACAACTGAGGGAACTCAGAGGCTGGTGCCGGTGCAGGTCCTTGGTGTGCTGAGCGCCGGTCCCCTGGACCCACTGTTGTATCTTTACACTTTGTCTCTGTGTCTTATTTCTTTTCTCAGTCTCTCGTCCCACCCAACTAGAAATACTCACAGGTGTGGAGGGGCAGTCCACCACTTCATCCACCTTCTGTCATATTGAAAGTAACATCATCTTCTTCCCTCCAGGATCGTGGGAATAATATCCCTGGGGGGTTTCCACTTTCTGCCATGTATGTAGTCATATCACCCCCTCCGCCGTGGAATATCATTAAGGAACATCTCACACGGGGGTGTATACTTCCTCCGATATTGGGAGTGACATCAACCTCTCGGTCTCTGAATATGAGGAAGAAAATCACAGGGCGGGTGTACACCTCGTGCTCTACGATGGGGAGTCATATCTGTCTGTTATGGGGAGTAATATCATCCTCTCCCTTTCAGGATACTAATAACAGTTTAACAGGCTGGGTGAACACAGCCTGCGATGCTGAAATTATTATCATCCTCTCCCCCTCTTCCTCCCCTGGCTCTTAGGATGCCCATCTCAGCGGAGCGAGCCACCCCCCGCGAGGCGGGGACTGAGCCAGCCCCTGTTCCCCCCCTGGCCCTTAGGATCCGTATCGCGAGGGGGGGAGGCACCCCCCGCGCGGCGGGGACTGAGAGCCAGCCCCTCTTCCCCCCACGGCTCTTAGGACCCCCATCGCTGTGGGGGGGAGGCACCCCCCGCGCGGCGGGGACTGGGAGCCAACCCCTCTTCCCTGCCTGGCTCTTAGGACCCCCATCGCAGGGTAGCAAGGCACGCCCCGTGAGGCGGGGACTGAGAGTCAGCCCTTCTTCCCCCCCTGGCTCTTAGGAACCCCATCGCAGTGGGGGGATGCACCCTTGGCGAGGCGCGGACTTAGAGCCAGCCGCTCTGCCCCCCCTGGCTCTTGGGACCCCCATCGCAGGGGGGGAGGCACCCCCTCGTGGCGGGGACTGAGAGCCAGCCCCTCTTCCCTCCATTTCTCTTAGGACCCCCATCGCAGGGGGGGCGGCACCCCCCGCGAGGCGGGGACTGAGAGCCAGCCGCTCTTTCCCCCCTGGCTCTTAGGACCCCCATCGCAGGGAGGGGAGGCACCCCCCGCGAGGCTGTGACTGACAGCCAGCCCTTCTTCCTCGCCCAACTCTCAGGATCCCCATCACACGGGGGAGGCACACCCCGTGAGGCGGGGACTGAGAGCCAGTCCCTCTTCCCCCCCGGCTTATGACCCCCATCGAGGATTCTAAGATCCTTAGGACTGACCTGGAGGGCTGTGGGTATTAGGTGTCCAAGAAGAAAACTCAGATCTGCCGACGACCGCAGGTAGCTTACTTGGGATTTACTATTCGACAGGTGTCCGAAAGCAGCCCGGGATCCGAAAGAAAGCAGGTCATTTGCAATCTTCCGGAGCCTAAGGGCAGAAGGCTGGTGAGAGAATTCCTAGGAGCTGTGGGGTTTTGTAGACTGCGGAGCCCAACTTTGCAGTCTTAGCCACGCCTTTGTAGGACGTCACAAAGGGGGGCGGGGACCGGCAACTTTTGGAATGGGGATTCCAACAACAGCAAGTCTTTCATGACTTAAAGGAAAAACTTCTGAAAGCCCCAGCCCAGGGGCTAGCGGATCTCACAAAGCCTTTTCCACTGTATGCGTCAGAGAAAAGATGGCAGCTGGACTTTAAACCCAAACTGTGGGGCCCTGGCTGAGGCCGGTGGCCTACCTCTCTAAACAGCTAGACAGGGTTTCTAAAGGATGGCCCCCCTGTTTGAGGGCCTTGGCAGCAACTGCCCTGCTACTACAAGAAGCAAATCAGCTGACTCTTGGGTAAAACCAGAACATAAAGGCCCCCCAAGCTGTGGTGACTGAAAGCCAGCCCCTCTTCCCCTCCTGGCTCTTAGGACCCCCATCGCAGGAAGGGGAGGCACTCCCCGCGAGGCGGGGACTGAGAGCCAGCCCCTCTTCCCCCCCTGGCTCTTAGGACCCCCGTCGCAGGGGGAGGAGGCACCCCCAGCGAGGCGGGGTCTCAGAGCCAGCCCCTCTTCAACCACTGGCCCTTAGGACCCCCATCGCAGTGGGGGGAGGCACCCCAGCGAGGCGTGGTCTCAGAGCCAGACCCTCTTCCCCCACTGGCCTTTAGGAACCCCGTCGCAGGGAGAGGAGGCACCCCCCACGAGGCGGGGACTCAGAGCCAGCCCCTCTAAGCCTTCTGGCTCTTCGGACCCCCATCGCGGGGGGGGAGGCACCCCCCGCGAGGCGGGTACAGAGAGCCAGGCCCTCTTCTGCTCCTGGCTCTAAGGACCCCCATCACAGGGGGGGGAGGCACCCCCCGCGAGGCGGGTACAGAGAGCCAGCCCCTCTTCCCCACTGGCCCTTAGGACCCCCATCGCAGGGGGGGGAGGCAACCCCCACGAGGCGGGGTCTCAGAGCCAGCCCCTCTTCCCCCACTGGCCCTTAGGACCCCCATCGCAGGGGGGGAGGCACCCCCCGTGAGGCGGGGTCTCAGAGCCAGCCCCTCTTCCCCCGCTGGCCCTTAGGACCCCCGTCGCAGGGGGGGGAGGCACCCCCCGCGAGGCGGGGTCTCAGAGCCAGCCCCTCTTCCCCCGCTGGCTCTTAGGACCCCCGTCGCAGGGGGGGGAGGCACTCCCCGCGAGGCGGGGTCTCAGAGCCAGCCCCTCTTCCCCCACTGGCCCTTAGGACCCCCATCGCAGGGGGGGGAGGCACCCCCCGCGAGGCGGGGTCTCAGAGCCAGCCCCTCTTCCCCCACTGGCTCTTAGGACCCCCATCGCAGTGGGGGGAGGCACCCCCGCGAGGCGGGGACTGAGAGCCAGCCCCTCTTCCCCCACTGGCTCTTAGGACCCCCATCGCAAGTGGGGGAGGCACCCCCCGCGAGGTGTTGACTGAGAGGCAGCTCCTCTTCCCCTCCTGGCTCGTAGGACACTCATCACAGGAAGGTGAGGCACGCCCAGGGAGGTGGGGACTGAGAGCCAGCCCCTCTTCTTCACCTGGCTCTTAGGAACCCCATCGCAGGGGGTGATTCACCCCCCGCGGGGCAGGGACTGAGAGTCAGCCCTCCTTCCCCCCCTGGCTCTTAGGACCCCCATCGCAGTGGGGGGATGCACCCCTCGAGAGACGTGGACTTAGAACCAGCTGCTCTACCCCCCCTGGTTCTTGGGCCCCCCCTCGCAGGGGGAGCGGCACCCTAGTTGAAAGTAGAATTAGTTTTTAAGGGCATGGGTAAGGCAAAATTAGAAATATATATATATCAGGCTGGGTGTGGTGGCCTACTCATGTAATCCCAGCACTTTGGGAGGCTGAGGAATGAGGATCACTTGAGCCCAGGAGTTTGAGACCAGCCTAGGCAACATAGCAAGACCCCACGCTTACAGAAAATTTAAAAAAAAATTAGGCATGGTGACACATGCCTGTGGTCCCAGCTTCTTGGGAGGCTGAGATGGGAGGATCACTTGAGCCCAGGAGGTTGAGGCTGCAGTAAGCCGTTTGTGCCACTGCACTCCAGCCTGAGTGACAGAGAACCCCATCTCAAAAAAATAAATAAATAAAAAGAAAGGAAATATATATAGGAATGGGAATTAGAACTCTCAAGTATAGAGCCACCCACTATGCCTACCCTTAAGCAAAACTGCCCCACCAATTCAAAATACCCAGACACATGTCCATTTTCATGATCTTCTATGGACATATACGAGACTTATGAAATATTCATTGCAGCATTATTTGCAATAGCCAAGCTGTGAAAACAAGTTAAATGTCCACTAACAGAAAAAGGGATAAAGCAAACGTGGTATATGTAGAAAATGGAATATTATTCAGACTTAAAAAGGAAACCTTGCCATGTGCAAAAACATGGATGAACCTTGATGACTTTATGCTACGTGAAATAAACTAGTCACAGAAAGACAAATAATGCATGATTCCACTTGTGTCAGGTAATTAAAATAGTCAACCCCACAGAAAGAGTGTAGAATGGTGGATGCCAGGGGCTATGAAGACAGGGAAATGGGAAGCTGCTATTCAAGGGGTATAAAGCTTCAGTTATAAAGAGTGAAACATTCCAGAGATCTGCTGCACATCCTCATGCCTATAGTTAGCAATACCGTATTGTACACTTAAAAAATTGTTAAGAAGGTAGATCTCATGTTAGATGTTCTTACTACAATAAAAAAAGAAAAAGATACTGATGCACAAGAATAACTAAATTTTCTTCCCTCCCTTACCAAAAAGATTCCCCACAGGAGAAGGCAGAAAACTAATCCATTATTAAAGTGAAGAGAGGAGAGAGGAGCCAAGATGGCCAAATAGGAACAGCTCCGGTCTACAGCTCCCAGCGTGCGAGACGCAGAAGACAGGCGATTTCTCCATTTCCATCTGAGGTACCGGGTTCATCTCACTAGGGAGTGCCAGACAGTGGGCGCAGGTCAGTGGGTGCGTGCACCATCCACGAGCTGAAGCAGGGCGAGGCATTGCCTCACTTGGGAAGCGCAGGGGGTCAGGAAGTTCCCTTTCCTAGTCAAAGAAAGGGGTGACAGAGGGCACCTGGAAGATCGGGTCACTCCCACCCGAATACTGCGCTTTTCCGACGGGCTTAAAAAACGGCGCACCAGGAGATTGTGTCCCACACCTGGCTCGGAGGGTCCCACGCCCACGGAGTCTCGCTGATTGCTAGCACAGCAGTTTGAGATCAAACTGCAAGGCGGCAGCGAGGCTGGGGGATGGGCGTCCGCCATTGCCCAGGCTTGCTTAGGTAAACAAAGCAGCCAGGAAGCTCCAACTGGGTGGAGCCCACCACAGCTCAAGGAAGCGTGCCTGCCTTTGTAGGCTCCACCTCTGGGGGCAGGGCACAGACACACAAAAAGACAGTAGTAACCTCTGCAGACTTAAGTGTCCCTGTCTGACAGCTTTGAAGAGAGCAGTGGTTCTCCCAGCACGCAGCTGGAGATCTGAGAACGGGCAGACTGCCTCCTCAAGTGGGTCCCTGACCCCTGACCCCCGAGCAGCCTAACTGGGAGGCACCCCCTAGTAGAGGCAGGCTGACACCTCACACGGCCGGGTACTCCAACAGACCTGCAGCTGAAGGTCCTGTTAGAAGGAAAACTAACAAACAGAAAGGACATCCACACCAAAAACCCATCTGTACATCACCATCATCAAAGACCAAAAGTAGATAAAACCACAAAGATGGGGAAAAAACAGAGCAGAAAAACTGGAAACTAAAAAACAGAGCGCCTCTCCTCCTCCAAACGAACGCAGTTCCTCACCAGCAACGGAACAAAGCTGGATGGAGAATGACTTTGACGAGCTGAGAGAAGAAGGCTTCAGACAATCAAATTACTCCGAGCTACGGGAGGACATTCAAACCAAAGGCAAAGAAGTTGAAAACTTTGAAAAAAATTTTAGAAGAATGTATAACTAGAATAACCAATACAGAGAAGTGCTTAAAGGAGCTGATGGAGCTGAAAACAAAGGCTCGAGAACTACGTGAAGAATGCAGAAGCCTCAGGAGCCGATGCGATCAACTGGAAGAAAGGGTATCAGCGATGGAAGATGAAATGAATGAAATGAAGCAAGAAGGGAAGTTTAGAGAAAAAAGAATAAAAAGAAACAAACAAAGCCTCCAAGAAATATGGGACTATGTGAAAAGACCAAATCTACGTCTGATTGGTGTACCTGAAAGTGACGGGGAGAATGGAACCAAGTTGGAAAACACTCTGCAGGATATTATCCAGGAGAACTTCCCCAATCTAGAAAGGCAGGCCAACATTCAGATTCAGGAAATGCAGAGAATGCCACAAAGATACTCCTCGAGAAGAGCAACTCCAAGACACATAATTATCAGATTCACCAAAGTTGAAATGAAGGAAAAAATGTTAAGGGCAGCCAGAGAGAAAGGTCGGGTTACCCTCAAAGGGAAGCTCATCAGACTAACAGCGGATCTCTTGGCAGAAACTCTACAAGCCAGAAGAGAGTGGGGGCCAATATTCAACATTCTTAAAGAAAAGAATTTTCAACCCAGAATTTCATATCCAGCCAAACTAAGCTTCATACGTGAAGGAGAAATAAAATACTTTACAGACAAGCAAATGCTGACCGATTTTGTCACCACCAGGCCTGCCCTAAAAGAGCTCCTGAAGGAAGCGCTAAACATGGAAAGGAACAACCGGTACCAGCCGCTGCAAAATCATGCCAAAATGTAAAGACCATCGAGACTAGGAAGAAACTGACTCAACTAACGAGCAAAATAACCAGCTAACATCATAATGACAGGATCAAATTCACACATAACGATATTAACTTTAAATATAAATGGAGTAAATGCTCCAATTAAAAGACACAGACTGGCAAATTGGATAAAGAGTCAAGACCCATCAGTGTGCTGTATTCAGGAAACCCATCTCACGTGCAGAGACACACATAGGCTCAAAATAAAGGGATGGAGGAAAATCTACCAAGCAAATGGAAAACAAAAAAAAGGCAGGGGTTGCAATCCTAGTCTCTGATAAAACAGACTTTCAACCGACAAAGATCAAAAGAGACAAAGAAGGCCATTATATAATGGTAAAGGGATCAATTCAACAAGAAGAGCTAACTATCCTAAATATATATGCACCCAATACAGGAGCACCCAGATTCATAAAGCAAGTCCTGAGTGACCTACAAAGAGACTTAGACTCCCACACAATAATAATGGGAGACTTTAACACCCCACTGTCAACATTAGACAGATCAATGAGACAGAAAGTCAACAAGGATACCCAGGAATTGAACTCAGCTCTGCACCAAGCAGACCTATTAGACATCTACAGAACTCTCCACCCCAAATCAACAGAATATATACATTCTTTTCAGCACCACACCACACCTATTCCAAAATTGACCACATACTTGGAAGTAAAGCTCTCCTCAGCAAATGTAAAAGAACAGAAATTATAACAAACTATCTCTCAGACCACAGTACAATCAAACTAGAACTCAGGATTAAGAATCTCACTCAAAACCACTCAACTACATGGAAACTGAACAACCTGCTCCTGAATGACTACTGGGTACATAACGAAATGAAGGCAGAAATAAAGATGTTCTTTGAAACCAATGAGAACAAAGACACAACATACCAGAATCTCTGGGACGCATTCAAAGCAGTGTGTAGAGGGAAATTTATAGCACTAAATGCCCACAAGAGAAAGCAGGAAAGGTCCAAAATTGACACTCTAACATCACAATTAAAAGAACTAGAAAAGCAAGAGCAAACACATTCAAAAGCTAGCAGAAGGCAAGAAATAACTAAAATCAGAGCAGAACTGAAGGAAATAGAGACACAAAAAACCCTTCAAAAAATTAATGAATCCAGGAGCTGGTTTTTTGAAAGGATCAACAAAATTGATAGACCGCTAGCAAGACTAATAAAGAAAAAAAGAGAGAAGAATCAAATAGACGCAATAAAAAATGATAAAGGGGATATCACCACCGATCCCACAGAAATACAAACTACCATCAGAGAATACTAAAAACACCTCTACGCAAATAAACTAGAAAATCTAGAAGAAATGGATAAATTCCTTGACACATACACCCTCCCAAGACTAAACCAGGAAGAAGTTGAATCTCTGAATAGACCAATAACAGGAGCTGAAATTGTGGCAATAATCAATAGCTTACCAATCAAAAAGAGTCCAGGACCAGATAGATTCACAGCCGAATTCTACCAGAGGTACAAGGAGGAATTGGTACCATTCCTTCTGAAACTATTCCAATCAATAGAAAAAGAGGGAATCCTCCCTAACTCATTTGATGAGGCAAGCATCATCCTGATACCAAAGCCAGGCAGAGACACAACCAAAAAAGAGAATTTTAGACCAATATCCTTGATGAACATTGATGCAAAAATCCTCAATAAAATACTGGCAAACCGAATCCAGCAGCACATCAAAAAGCTTATCCACCATGATCAAGTGGGCTTCATCCCTGGGATGCAAGGCTGGTTCAATATATGCAAATCAATACATGTAATCCAGCATATAAACAGAGCCAAAGACAAAAACCACATGATTATCTCAATAGATGCAGAAAAGGCCTTTGACAAAATTCAACAACCCTTCATGCTAAAAACTCTCAATAAATTAGGTATTGATGGGACGTATTTCAAAATAATAAGAGCTATCTATGACAAACCCACAGCCAATATCATACTGAATGGGCAAAAACTGGAAGCATTCCCTTTGAAAACTGGCACAAGACAGGGATGCCCTCTCTCACCGCTCCTATTCAACATAGTGTTGGAAGTTCTGGCCAGGGCAATCAGGCAGGAGAAGGAAATAAAGGGTATTCAATTAGGAAAAGAGGAAGTCAAATTGTCCCTGTTTGCAGACGACATGATTGTTTATCTAGAAAACCCCATCGTCTCAGCCCAAAATCTCCTTAAGCTGATAAGCAACTTCAGCAAAGTCTCAGGATACAAAATCAATGTTCAAAAATCACAAGCATTCTTATACACCAACAACAGACAAACAGAGAGCCAAATCATGAGTGAACTCCCATTCACAATTGCTTCAAAGAGAATAAAATACCTAGGAATCCAACTTACAAGGGATGTGAAGGACCTCTTCAAGGAGAACTACAAACCACTGCTCAAGGAAATAAAAGAGGATACAAACAAATGGAAGAACATTCCATGCTCATGGGTAGGAAGAATCAATATCCTGAAAATGGCCATACTACCCAAGGTAATTTACAGATTCAATGCCATCCCCATCAAGCTACCAATGACTTTCTTCACAGAATTGGAAAAAACTACTTTAAAGTTCATATGGAACCAAAAAAGAGCCCGCATCGCCAAGTCAATCCTAAGCCAAAAGAACAAAGCTGGAGGCATCACACCACCTGACTTCAAACTATACTACAAGGCTACAGTAACCAAAACAGCATGGTACTGGTACCAAAACAGAGATATAGATCAATGGAACAGAACAGAGCCCTCAGAAATAACGCCACATATCTACAACTATCTGATCTTTGACAAACCTGACAAAAACAAGCAGTGGGGAAAGTATTCCCTATTTAACAAATGGTGCTGGGAAAACTGGCTAGCCATATGTAGAAAGCTGAAACTGGATCCCTTCCTTACACCTTATACAAAAATCAATTCAAGATGGATTAAAGACTTAAACGTTCGACCTAAAACCATAAAAACCCTAGAAGAAAACCTAGGCATCACCATTCAGGACATAGGCATGGGCAAGGACTTCATGTCTAAAACACCAAGAGCAATGGCAACAAAAGCCAAAATTGACAGATGGGATCTAATTAAACTAAACAGCTTCTGCACAGCAAAAGAAACTACCATCAGAGTGAACAGGCAACCTACAAAATGGGAGACAATTTTCACAACCTACTCATCTGACAAAGGGCTAATATCCAGAATCTACAATGAACTCAAACAAATTTACAAGAAAAAAACAAACAACCCCATCAAAAAGTGGGCGAAGGACATGAACAGACACTTCTCAAAAGAAGACATTTATGCAGCCAAAAAACACATGAAAAAATGCTCACCATCACTGGCCATTAGAGAAATGCAAATCAAAACCACAATGAGATACTATCTCACACGAGTTAGAATGGCAATCATTAAAAAGTCAGGAAACAACAGGTGCTGGAGAGGATGTGGAGAAATAGGAACACTTTTACACTGTTGGTGGGACTGTAAACTAGTTCAACCATTGTGGAAGTCAGTGTGGCGATTCCTCAGGGATCTAGAACTAGAAATACCATTTGACCCAGCCATCCTATTACTGGGTATATACCCTAAAGGACTATAAATCATGCTGCTATAAAGACACATGCACGCGTATGTTTATTGTGGCATTATTCACAATAGCAAAGACTTGGAACCAACCCAAATGTCCAACAATGATAGACTGGATTAAGAAAATGTGGCACATATACACCATGGAATACTATGCAGCCATAAAAAAGGATGAGTTCATGTCCTTTGTAGGGACATGGATGAAATTGGAGATCATCATTCTCAGTAAACTATTGCAAGAACAAAAAACCAAACACCGCATATTCTCACTCATAGGTGGGAATTGAACAATGAGAACACATGGACACAGGAAGGGGAACATCACACTCTGGGGACTGTTGTGGGTTGGGTGGGGGGGAGGGATAGCATTGGGAGATATAACTAATGCTAGATGACGAGTTAGTGGGTGCAGCGCACCAGCATGGCACACGTATACATATGTAACTAACCTGCACATTGTGCACATGTACCCTACAACTTAAAGTATAATAATAATAAATAAAGAAATTTTTAAAAAACTCAAGAAAAAATAAAAAATAAAAAAATAAAGTGAAGAGAGTTATTTGTGTGAAAACGCTAAGCTAAAATTTTCTATGTATTTCATGCATTTTCTCATAGAAAGAGTATTAGACATAGTGTTTGGTGTAGAAGTGTTAACGATTAGCCTCTAAAGTTAACTATCATTTACACTATAATTTCTACAGGAAAATGCAATATGATTTCCAAACAACCAATTAGTAAAACTTCCAAGAATATACCTCATTAAGAATGGTCTTGTATGCCAAAGGAATGGCAGGAAGCTTAAATCATGGATGCAATTGTGCGAATCATTCCTGTTAACTATGGGGAAAAAAGGTACATAACAATAAAAGTAACCAAATTATACAAAACATACCTTATTCCAGAGAGACTATCAAAGGCATGAAGATCTAATACATTAGAGAGATCAACTCTAAAAGGAAGAAAACTAACGTGAGCAGTTGGAAATTCTGTGAAATACATCCAATTAATCAAGAAAAAAAAACTCTGACTCTTAAAAAATTTTACACATAAAATTCATAGAAGTGGGCAAATGGTGTAACATTTGAATCACAGTTGAATCAAGATTGAAAATTATTTGGTTATTACTTCAATGAATTAGGTTTTTTTTAAACTTTCAATTATCTTTTCAATCCTGAAATTTATGAGCTTTTCAAATACATTTTTATAGCTAAAAAATCAGCTAAAGAACAGAAACTTTTCCAAGCAGCTTATTACTCAAAAGATGAAACAAAAGAAATGACAAATAGAATTAACAAATAGGTACATTCCAGATACCTCTGCAATTTTTGTATTTCTTTTATACCCCCTCCCTTGATATAACATGTAATATAAAAATGAGGAGTCAAATAACCAATGTACAAAATATTAAGTTACTCTAGGACCCTGATCTTCACGTGATTTGATTTCATTCATTCAGAATGGGGCTGCATGTAGAAAGAAAATTCCCACCATCCGAATAGACATTATTTCTCTTAGAATTATTTAATGATAATTAAACTCATTTAATTGAATCAAATGATTCAAATCAGGTGAGAATAAATAACATATCACAATTAGCATTAGGTTTGGTTTAAATATAAAAAAGCAAATTTATAAAGACTGGTGATTGAGTTATAATTTTAACATAAGCCCAGAAAACCACAGAGGACAGGCCGGGCGCGGTGGCTCATGCCTGCAATCCCAGTACTTTGGGAGGCCGAGGCGGGCAGATCACAAGGTCAAGATCAAGACCATCCTGGCTATGGACAACGTGGTGAAACCCTGTCTCTACCAAAAATACAAAAATTAGCTGGGTGTGGTGGCACGCACCTGTAGTCCCAGCTACTCGGGAGGCTGCGGCAGGAGAATCATTTGAACCCAGGAAGTGGAGGTTGCAGTGAGCCGAGATTGCACCACTGCACTCCAGCCTGGCACAGAGTGAGACTCCGCCTCAAAAGGAAAAAAAAAAAAAGAACAGCAGAGGACAGTGATTTCTCATAATCAAAGCTAAGGTGAAGAAATATTTAAAGAAAATGACAAATGTATAGTTTCAAATTTAGATTCCAGAAGCTTGCCAAACATTTCTTAAATTTTCTTACAAGGAAAAAAAACATCATTGGTCAGATTCAAGATTTTTTTTTCTTTAATGCACAAACATATAAGAAAAAACATCTCCTTTATCTTAGGACTGACCAACTGTGCCTGCTTTCTTTATTCTCAACAGTCTATCACATACTCGCACTCGTGACAACAATACTGTGTTAGATTACGAATGCTTGTCTTGGCAAAAGAGAGACAAATTCCCATCTTATTACTCCAAAGTTCTATGTTAGTAGACTGTAACAGCAACTCAAATTCTGGGCATTTTAGATGTACAGAATTAGAAAAATGATCAAGCAAAGAAGCAAATGTTCTATGAAGAAATTTTTGAATATCAGTTTACACTAAAAGGCCAAAGTCTAATATTAAACATATTTCCTTTTTCACCCCCCACCCCTCCCCCCACTACTGAGCATATTTATATTGACAGGTCACAAACAAGGGGCATGGGGGCTCCACTTTGGGAGGCCAAGGTGGGCGGATCACTTTGAGGCCAGGAGTTTGACACCAACCTGGCCAAACCGTCTCTACTAAAAATACAAAAATTAGCTGGGTGTGGTGGTGCACACCTGTAATCCCAGCTACTTGGAGGGTGAAGCAGGAGAATCGCTTGAACCCAGGAGGCAGAGGTTTCAGTGAGCCGAGATCGCACCACCGCACTCCAACTTGGGGGACAGAGTGAGATTCTGTCTCAAACCAGAGTGAGATTCTGTCTCAAATAGATAAAAATAAATAAAAATAAAAATAAAAATAAACCAAATGAATGAAGTTTCCCTCCAAGTTTGTCATCTTCATCTTAGGAAATAGCTTAAAGTTTAATAAAGTTTACACATGCCAATTTTGTGAATATCAAATTCAACAGTTTGGAAACACAAGCTTCTAAATAAACTGTTTCACTGTGACAGTGTCCTTGAGAATACATGTCATCCTGAGGTAATTCTGCTTTATACTCAGATTCTTTCCATACTTCCAAAAAAGGATCAATATTAGACCTGTACAACAAATTACACTCTTTTACAGAAAATAATAAAATATCCAAGTCTCTCACCAAATTTTCAAAAAAGAGGAAAAGTGTAAGCTTCCAGATGAAAGTTTCTATAGCTTTCCCCAAATTTAGTACCACCATGAAAAAGAAATTCTTCACTCATTCAAGGCATACGACTAGAAAACTAATTTCCATGGCATCAAATTAATTTCCTCCTTTGGAGATAAAACCATGAGATCTTTTCCAAAGCATTAAAATCGCCAAGAAAGAAAAAAAGAGAAAAAAGACCATTACCAGCATTTTAAAACTGAGTAAGAGAATGAAGTAAACAAAAAAGGGAAAGAAAAAGCTTCAAAAGTTCATTTTTCTCCTCATTTCTTGAACTCTCTATTCCAGAAGTACCTAATGTTTTTCTTAAAAGAGAGGCTTTCAATTTTTCCCTAGGTCTAAAGGCTGCTTTAAGTAGCCTAAGACCAAAGACAGGAGAGTGAAAACGAAGAGGGTTTTGGCTCTCCAAGGTGGGGGTGGAATTGCAGCTACTGCTTAGGGATATTTTCCAGTGGTCATCTCTTCAAACTCCAGTGAGTCTCACAAACAGGGTGCACCAGCCAATCCAAGTATCCAGTATCTACAATGCAAACTGTAGATACTATCCAAATTGACAGTAGATAGCTCAGTAAATAGCTGAGCAAACTGCAATGATAGCTCAGTCTTGAACTCTGGAAATAAATTTCCAAAAGCCTTCCCCAGTGGCACTTCAAACTCAAAAACGTTTACAAAACTAATCACATTTTCCAAACCTGCTTCCACCACTACCCGACCTGTTGCTCCTCCTTCCTGTATTTCCTATACCTCGGAGATTAGCCTCACATTGAATCTACCTCCCAAGAGTCATGTTGCTTTTAAAATCCTTCACTAACTCCTTGCTCCCTACAGAAGAAAATCCAAACTATGTATCATGGCATTCAAGACCCTTTGTGGTAAGTTCTCTATCTCTTCAGTCATACCACTTTTTCTGTGCTACATAATACCAAGTTTTCTAGCCATTCTAAAATATTCAAAGGTCCCTGGAATACAAAATCTTCCTTATACCTGGAAAGTTATCCCTACCCTACTCCATCTGTAAAAGCCTTATTCATTCTTTAAGACTCAGGTCAATGACTGCCTTCTCGGTCAATATTTTCCTGACTCTTTTTCAAGAAAAGTTGAGCAATCATTCCCTCTATTTTCCTATTATTATAGAACTCTGTGCTTTTAAAATTCTTGTATTAATATTAATATCTATTATGTTGCCTTTTTGTTTGTTTGCTTCTGTTTCCCCCCAATGACTGATCTCCTTAAAGGCAGAGTTTTTGCCTTATCCATTGCTTATATAGTCCTTAAAATGCTATGAAATGCATAGCAGGCAGTTTGTCAAATTAATTTAACTTATTATTGACCAGCTGTGTTTTGGTTTTCCTCTGTTCAGTCCACTTACATTTCTAAAAATTAAGAAAAAGTCTAGAGAAGATTAAAATGACACATCTTCTAACCTTTTACTCCTACTTCTGAAATCTATGTGGTTCACTAGTACTTCCATTTGCTACTAAATCAACTTAAGTCTTACCACTAAGACGATGCTACACACTATTCCTTTTCCTTACTCTTAACTACTCAAGGTGAGCCTTTTTCTACACATGCTTATAGCAGTTTATTGTCAGTACTTGTCGGCTACAAAATGGTAAAAAATTTTTAAAAAACAAAAAATAAAACAAAACTTCTATAAGAGTGACTTTGACTATTTTGTTAACCAAATCTCTGGGTTTTTTGTTTGTTTGTTTGTTTTTTTTTTTTTTGAGACAGAGTCTCGCTCTGTCACCCAGGCTGGAGTGCCGTGGTGCGATCTCAGCTCACTGCAAGCTCCGCCTCCCGGGTTCACGCCATCCTCCTGCCTCAGCCTCCTGAGTAGCTGGGACTACAGGCGCCCACCACCAGGCTCAGCTAATTTTTTGTATTTTTAGTAGAGATGGGGTTTTACAGTGTTAGCCAGGATGGTCTCCATCTCCTGACCTCGTGATCCGCCCACCTTGGCCTCCCAAAGTGCTGGGATTACAGGCGTGAGCCACCGCGCCCAGCCCAAATCTCCAGTTTCTAAACTGGTAAGCTCAAGTTGCTATGCCTCAAGGAATTTGAGAGAATATTTAATGTAAGATTCAGGACCCAATAGTAAGAATTCTACTCAGGACATCTGATCTTCATTGAAAAGGATTCTAATCCAACTTCAGTCCTCATAGCAAGGAAGTACTCTTTCAGAAAGTCCCTAGATTCTCAGATGCATTGGCAAGCACCATACACTGAAGAACTCACAGAAGATTTTAGTCACTTGCTCACTCATCCACTTGAAGTAAGAAAAATCAATCACTGCATGTTTATTGTTCTATAATAAAGCAAATGTTAGAAATAAAAGTTAGAAATGTCAAACACACTAAATTGTTACATAATAAACTAATCAAGACACAACTTTTATTCAGGACATGGATATTTCTGAAATGAAAACAAAAGAAGAGAATTGACTTAAAATGTTTATAAATACGAATATTATGACAGAACCAAAGCTATTTATGAGCATTATTTTTAAAAGCTTGTTTAAGTATTATGCACTTGTCTGTGTGACATTTTGTAAAGCGGAGAAAAATTAAGGAGAAAGGAATTGTAGAACACTAACAGGAAGAGGACAGATACTGAGGAATGGCTCATGGTATAAGTGAGATTATCAGAGACTTTCTACAATGGAATTTGAAATGCAGGGAGCACATTTGGTGTATGGTTGCAGAGGACTTACACTAAGGGCATTCTTCTGCTACCTCTGCCAGCAGATGAGTGGCTCCTGAGAATGCATACCAAATTAATTCCCCAGCTGTTCACATGCATATAAGCAGCTGCTGCTGTTACTGCCTAATACTTTTATGGCAGTCTGTCAGCACCTCTAATCTCTGCCATAGCAGACAAGCCACTCACCTAAGGCCTCTGCTGTACTTCCAAAGAAAGAATTTCTCAAGTAGAGACTGAGTGGAACTAGACTGCCAGCTGTGAGCCTCAGAGCTCCTGGCTGCCTGTTGCTGAGTCTATCAGCTGCTGAGCCTTTCTCACCAAAAAAAAAGAGCTTAATAAAATAACCCTGCACAGAAATTTTCTGAAATTAAGATAACATTCAATGGAAAACAGAATTTAATCTACAGAAATACACTTCACAGATGTTTTAGGAACAGAACCTAGAGAAAATGAAAGTCAAAATTTAATAAAAGAATTTGTCAGGAACTTCAAGGTAAAGACTCCATGTATTTTTTGGCAACTATAAAACACTAAGAAGGCTTTTTAAATATTAAAAAGCCATTTAAACACTTCAAATTAAGATTCCTCAATATACTTCAGATTTCTGTACTGAGTTACCCTCTCGAGTGTTTGTAAGTCTTTTCTTCCTCATTAAGCAAACACTTACACAGTGTTATCATGGCTTTGTAATCTTAGTTTTGAAGACAGGCAAATGTACTAGCCAAATATGCCAGACTAACTTATTAAGAGCATTCCAAACAACATTTTGGATCCAATTCTTTTTAAATGCACTTAGATCTTTCTTATATCAGAATCAAGCATATTTGTCAATTACTTAATGTTTATTATTAATAACTAAAATGATTTGTTATTAATAGGAATAGCTTTTTTAAAGTACCTTGATCTTTGTGTTTCTAAGATTTGTCCTAGTCCATTTATGGATCTGAAATAAATAATAAATGAGGAAGACAAAGTTTAAAAGTAAAAATTAACTTTTTAAAAAAGTATACAAAGTATATTGTTTCTAAAACAGGAAATAAGCATACCCAAATACATCTGGAACCAGAAAATAATTAAAAACAGAAAAACAAAACTTGCTTTAAAAAATAATTATGATTTTCCTTCAAACAATAAATCACATATATTCCACTCATACATCAATAAAGCATATATGCAAAAATTCGCACAACTGTCCGATTAAGGGCTACTTTGTGGTTAATAAAAAGACGCTTCACTTTAGAAAAAATCATTCATAAATAGTCAGTTATCCTAGTGTTCTTAAAAATGAGTAGATACTCAAAATTTTTACGGTGGTCACTTTTTTCCTCAGGCATACATGGTAGAAATGGCTATATACACACTAAAAATAAAAACCTAGTTGTAAGTTGCTTTGCCCCCAGCCTGTCCATAGTATTCACAGTAATTCTAAGTCACACATCCCAGGTTCCTTTATAGAATAACCTCGTCAGTTCCCTAATTAGGCTCTCTACCCGTTATGCCTGTTCTCCCTCTTTTGATACTATAGAATATGGCTTTGTATGGCACCAAAAAGTACCTGTTAAATTCTTTTCAACACACTGTACACCTCATCTATTTATCTTTTCCATTGCCTATCATCAGTCATCAATTCTCTATCATGAATTCAATTGTCTTTAGGGTTACTTACCCAAGATTCTTGCTACTTGTTCAAGTTTGTTCTCATGGGTAAGGCTTCCCACATATAATGATTCTGAGGCAAGTCTCTCCACTATTTTACAAAATTCTTAAATCTTCTTTTTTGAATACACTCTAGTCTGATGGCTAATTCCTCTCAAACATGTTTACCTTTTTTCACCTCCCCAAATATCATTCTGAGTCAGTCACAAGTCTGATATAAAGGGAGGGTAAAAGCCAAAAGGGTGTGTAATTTATCAAATTGCTTCTTCCAAATTCATTTCTAGTACTGTTAACAAGCTGGCTAATAATCAATATTGTCAGTGTCAGAGATTTAGCTTAGGTCTCTATAAGGATATAAAAGTCAAGTAATAATTATCATTCCTTTTATGCCAAAAACGTTTGCTAAATAGATTGTGTTCTTCTTAGCAATCACAATGGTGCACAAGATTTATGAAGAGAAACAAGATTAGAAGACCAGTGTCAAAAAATGTAAAAGCAATCTTCATTCATCACTTTCTCCTTTTCAAAATCAGCCATCTTTTTCTTTCTTCCCTTTTTTACTATACCTTGAACTTACTATGTAAGCTAAGAAAAAAAATTACATAATATAGCTAACAGAGCACTTACTATGTGTCAGCACTGTGCAAAGTTTACCAACATTGTCTCATGTAATACTCAAAGCAAACTTATGATAGGCATTATGCCTTTTACAGAGGAGGCTTTAAAAGGGTAAATAAGCTCCCTAAGAAGACAATGAGAAACAGACCAAGGATTAGAACCCAAGCAGATTCCAAGGTCTGTGATCTTTAACACTACGCAACAAGACCTACCCTCCACGTGGAGACATTATATTTTTTTATAGTAAAGTTTAAGGACATTACTATTAAAATAAGATGAAATATGTGGAAAAAATATGAATTTCTTTCTTCCACAATCATTAATCATGGCAAATAATCTCCTAATGAGCCTTACCTTTATTGATTCAATTTATAATATATACTATATGAACTGAGATGACAGATTCAAAATCTAATGTCAGTAGAACTTATAAATACTAAGAATAGTAATTTTGAGCCATCACGCTCAAAGCATTGTACACATTAAACATAACGAATAATAATAGCTACCGAATGTCTCTCTGTATAGGGCTTTTATTAGTTCAGGTCTTACAAAATAATTCAAAACAAAGCCCCTGAACTATAACCTCATTTGAAAAGTCCATCTTTGTTTTCAAAAGGAATGGGAGTCTCCAGAACAGTCAGCAAAATGACTGTTAGCACGTATTTGAGCATCATTCATATTGTCCTGATTGTCCTATGCTGATCAGCCTTGGCTATGGACAAAGAAGATATTAAAGCAAGCTGGACGACAAGGCATGGTTGACAGTTAAGGAAGATGAAGTCAACAAGAGTTCAGAGAAAACTGAGACCACTTGAGTCAGGGAAGACTTCACATAGGAAGTGGGGAGAGACAGAATAGGCTCTATAGAATAAATTTAAAAAAAAAAAAAACAGAACAAGAAAGAACTCAGGGATTGGCAGAGTGAGAATACATTATGAGTAAAGACAGGAACTGACAGGATGCATCCATGGGAAAGTGAATTAACCATCCTGGGTAAAGTTAGGGAAGATTGACATTAGGAAAGAGTCAAAGAGAAGACAGGAAAAGAAAGATGGAGTGAGAAGACCCTGAATATCAGTCTATTAACTGTGAACTATATTCTGCAAGCACTGGGGACTAATTTTATGTATTACCATTTATATAACAATTAGCCATCAACAATATATGTGATTCCCTAACGTTCTTGAAGCAGGTCAACCTTATACCTTAAGTTTCTACAGGGCAACAATCAGAGTAAAAAATATTCTGTGTATACAATATGGATCTGTAGGCACTTAACACACTTATCATTTTGTACCTAATTGTCGTTCTTAATTTCTTTACATCTTCTTCTGGCACCAAGTCTGTTTTATTAATGAGAATGATATCTGCCAAAGCAACTTGCCTAAAATAGCAAACAAAAAGAAATGTTAAGAAATTTTAAATAATATACACGCATGCAGATTAATACATCAAAAGAGAAATGTTAACAAATTAAAAATAAATAAAAACACCTCACGTAGATCAATATATCAGTTAAGAATTATATAGTGCTCTATAGGAGTGATTCAGTTTACTCCTAATCCGCTAATTTTTCAATGTGAATGAATTGTATTCATTACTATGCAAGTTCAGATTTCACATTACCCATTCGCAAAGTATTTACTAAGTTCTGTTACTTGCTACTCTTGTGCTACAAAGATAAGTCTCAAAAAGTTTACAATCAAAAGGATGATTTTAAACTCATAATTTTCTTTGTGAAGAAAAGCATAAAATTCAGATATCCAATATGGTAAAAAGAAGAAGAGTTTACCTACTAAAATACTGTAATATTTACCAAAATTTTCAAAGAAATAGAATAACTTCACTTAATACTAAAAACTGTATTAAACAGGTTTTTTAAAACTATACTTCAGAGCTGGGCATGGTAGAGCACACCTGTAGTCCTGGCTACTTAGGAGGCTGAGGAGGGAGGATCCCTTAAGCCCAGGAGTTCAAGTCCAACCTGGGCAACATAGCAAGACTCCATTTCTTAAAAAAAATAAGCTATACTTCAGAAGATATATCAGGATATTGCCCATATGTCTTCTTTATCACTATAAATATACTGTATATTATCTCTGTAAAGAATCCAGTTGACTGAATGCTAGATAACAAAGCAGATGATAATAATCAGAAGCTCTATTTTCTATTAACAGGATAGTAAAACTGGAAATTCTTTCAATTTTCCTCAATTATTCAGGGTCTTATGCTTTATCTCAAAGAATACAACTAAATTCTCAAAACTAAATTAACTTTAGTTCACTGAAAGAGCAGGTTTCAACAGTATGTACATCACAAATCCAATTTGGCTATTTTCTATTTGGCTTATTTATATTTTCTATAATAACCATATTTTCATAAGGAAAAAAGTTATAAAAATACTTAAGTTCAGCCAGGCGCAGTGGATTCATGCCTGTAATCCCAGCACTTTGGGAGGCCGAGGCGGGTGGATCACCTGAGGTCAGGAGCTCGAGACCAGCCTGGCCAACATGGTGAAACCCCATCTCTACTAAAAAAAAATAAAATAAAATAAAATAAATTTAAAAAAAATGCAAAAATTAGCTGGGCATGGTGGCGGGTGCCTGTAATCCCAGCTACTTGGGAGGCTGAGGCAGGAGAATCGCTTGAACCTGGGAGGCAGAGGTTGCAGTGAGCCTGCACTTCAGCCTGGGTGACAGAGTGAGATTCTGTCTCAAAAAATAATAATTATTATTATTATACATATATATATATAAAATCTTCAATCCCAAAGAAATTGTATGACAAGAAAATATTTTTAAATGTTAATATTTCCCGAGTTCCTCAAAATTACAGAACTCCTGTGTTCAGCATTCACTTTATGCTACGACAAAAATGACTTTAAGTAAAAGTTCAGTTATGAGATCATTATAAATAGATAGCAATAATTCAACTAAGGGAAAAAAAGAAAATAAATTTTCCTTGACTATGTTTTAAATTTTCTTAGTTTGTTTTTGGTTTTCATCTTAGTGATTTTTCTCTTTACAATTAGCCAGCAATCAATATATACTTTAAATATGAATACCTAGTAGCTTCATTGATAAGGCCATCAGGTTTCTCTTCTGTTAAATGCTAAACAAAAAAAAGTTTGAATAAAGTTACTATAATACAATAAAAAATCTAATGTCAACACAAAGGATTTTACTTTAGAGACATTTTCTTGCATCTAATAAAAACTTCAACATGTTCTGTTACTGAATACACAAATCCAAAACTAACTTTTCTAGCTGAAAGCATTTTTCTTCCCCATTTGCAATTTTTTTCTACAAGTGAACCTGTGGGGTTTTATACGGGGAGGAAGAGCGCTTAGGATTTCATACTCCTGACCTTTTCTTTTACTTAAAAGGAAAACCCCTTTGATTCACATAATGTCATAAAAACATAGAAGATTACAGTTCAGATTTTAGGTATTTTCCTTCTTACAAAACTGTTCTGGTTCTAAATATTCATTATTACTTATTTTTAAAAAAGGATAACCACTGAAATATACTTTCTTAGAATCTAATATACTTCCCTTCACACCAAACCCCCATATTAGAATCTAAAATACTTCCCTACACCCCAGCCCACAATCATGCACCATGTGAACTCAGTACTAGGCCTTTCAAACACCCTAGAAACAAATAAGTGGTGGGAAGGCTGATTCAGCCCTGATTCTAGCCTAAAAGCAGTTTATCATTTAGAAACCTATACTTGCTAATCTGGCCTCTCAGTGCAACTGTTTATTTTACTGACCTCTCCAGAGTCAGGCTAACTCCAAAAAATATTTTGACACTGACTTAGAGCCCAAGTGGTAGTTTTCATCTCTCTGGAGGCAAGTTTTGTTGTCTGTTTTTTTTTTCCCCCCCTCATAATCCTGTTTACATCCCTAACATCATCAACATCACAAGCTTCTTCTCTGGGAAATTACACTTTTACCCTCATTACCTCAAACCTCAATAGAGGTTCCCTGTCACAATAAAAAGCTGGCTACTGAGGTTTAGAGGCAACTAGATTATAGTAATACTCTATATTTGAAGCCAACTTTACAAATGAATTAAATCCTTGAATCTAACTTTATAAATTATATACATTTTTCTCATTTAGCTTTCATAATAATTATGGGAGATGGCTATTTTCATTTATAAAGGAAGAAACTAAATCTAACACCCTCATCATCACAGGATACTATATTTTATATACAATCACAGGGACTTTTTTTTTAATTGAACACACACCCATCAAGTAAAATGAACATAATTTTAAAGTCTTTGTGAAATCTTTTATGCCACATAAAATCAGTCTGTGTACAATGCTACACAAATGTCAATAACCATATATCAGAGCCAAACCAGTTTCATAATTCACGGGGAGATGATCATTAGGGGTATCTGAATAGTTTGGAACCTCAGAGCAAGCAGGTAATAATTTTATTTAACAAGCTTGATTAGGTCTATAGAAGAAACATTTTTTCCTTCTAAAAGTTCAGCAAATTCTATTTTGAGGAAAACAAAACTGAAATAAAATCATGGCAATGATACTTCTACTTCAGGCAAAATCTTGTTCAATTCAACTGCAGATCCACTCTGCAATTATTGAAGTCACAGAACTTGACAAGTATTGTATCAAAAATCATTCCATGCCAAAAGATCAAGTTTAATATTTTTTTCATAATTCATCTTGGCCTGAGGCTACAACAAGTCCTATTGTTATATACTCTGCCTCTAGAGAATGAGGCTGCTAACAGACCTTGGAATGGTGCCTGGCACAAAGGCTCAAGACATATTTGTTGAATGAATTGTAATTAACACCTCCTGTTGTGGGGATACATAAAAGATGTTACATGAAAAATGCCATCTAACATGCAGCAACAAATCTCTTCCCATTAAGCAGTAAATCTACTTAACAATGATATATTTTTGGCAAGGCATCTGCCTCTGAATGATCCTATAGTACTGAAAATTCTTTTTAAACTGAAATATTTTTCAAGATATTATATTATTGACCTTATGAAAGCTTTTTTAACATATGAAATTGGGGTTATTTGGCTATGAGTTTGTGAGGCATAAAAATGATATGACAGAAGAATTACAGATTTGTTTTTGCATTTCCATGCCTAAATGTAACTAATACAATGTTAGTTTCACAAGGTAATGTGCAATGTTTTAAATGCATTTACCTCTCCAAAATATTAGAATTCTTCACTCAAAGCTAACAGTGGTAGACTAACGTTTTACTACTTCCAGGCAGTCAGAAAGTATCAAATATAAAAATAAATGAAAATCACCCCAAATGAGAGCCTGCCAATATTTACAGCTGTATTAAAATTATATGTAATCATATATAATTATAGCAGAAGAGATAAATGTCCTCTTCTATGCCCATAGGAAAGCTATACAAACATTTTAAAAAATAAGTGCATATTAACATTTATTTTCTTTAGACATCAGCCCTGCATTTCCCTCATGTGACTTCCTACCTTCCCAAGTCAAACTCTGCAAAAAGTATAAAATCAATGTCTTCTATTCAAAAGAACATTCTCCAATAATACATTATATACCATTTGGTCATTAAGTCAGATGACTTTCATTTATAAAATAAAACAAAATGGAAATTTTGGCATTCTATTCCACCTGTATAAGTGAAGAAAAAATTTTTGCAAAATATTTTTTAAATATTTTATACTACATAGATGTCCAAAGTATTCCTTATCTCTGCTTAACAACTATGGCTTTTGCTTATATATCAAAAAAGACAAAAATAATTTTGATACTAATTAATCCAACATATTCAAAAGGCTAAGGATCAAAACCCCAATTTAACTTACCACAAGAAACAAAGGAAATTAAAGGGGAGTGGTGTGAGATGTTGGTCAAAGAATACAAAGTTTGTTATACAAGATGCATAAGTCATGGAGAGCTAATTACAGCATGATGACTGTAGTTAATTCTATTGTATACTTGAATCTGCTAAAACATAGATCTTAATTGTTCTTACCACCCCCTCTCAAAAAAATAGCAATGTGAGGTGATGGATAGGTTAACTAGCTCGATTGTTTTATATTTCACACATTGTATACCTTAAATATATATAATTCTTACTTGTCAATTATACCTCAATAAAGCTGGGGGGGTTAGGGAGAGAAACAAAGGAACTCTCTGAAATAACATCACTGTAGACCTAAATTCATGAAGGGCTATAGGGTGTCCTTTTCTGCAGAAAGAAAGAAAGAAGCAGGACCGAAAAAAGAGAAAGAAAGAAAAGAAAAAACTATCTTAAAACCCACTGGCTATGAAAGAACACTGCTGTTGACCAGAGTGGAAATAAATCTAGTGTCAAAGACGTCTGGTGTCATTTTTAAAAAGCAGCAGCAGGAACTATTTCTTTCAAATGGATTGGTTACAGATGTAACACTATTTTAGTTTTTAAAAAATTATTGCATAATGTCAGTCTATTTATTGTTCTGATCTTTTCCAAGCTAACTGTTTTCTGACTGAATTGTTTCAACAGATTGTGCAATATAACAGAGGAACCAAGAAGAAACCTCTCACTTGACCTTCTCTGGGTAACTTCATTCATTGCTTCTATTGCATTAAATGCTGTCACATTTGTGGAACTGAAAAGAACAATGTCAGTAGCCTGGGTGTCAAGTCCTGAGAATAGAGAGCTGTCATTTTAAGTTGTCCAATTCTTTGCCTATGATTAAAAAATGAATATTTCAGATCAATGGGTGACAATCCTATTAGCATGATACCCCATGATATCAATTACCACTTCAGTTTCAATTTGGCTGGCTGGCCACAGGGTACCATTTCTCAAATTTACTTGTGATGGGCTGGCTCTGTGAAGCATGACATTCTTAAATTGCTGCCCATTATCCAAGTGTCATTACTTGTACTGCCTCAGAATTCTCTGAATCACAAGCAGCTACTGAGGTCAAGCTTTGCAACCAGAGGAATTGGACAAGTTGGAAAATTCTTTATATCAAGGCAAAGTTATTTATCTGGCATCCGACTTAGAAAATCTAAAGTTTCCATTATCCTGACAGTGTGTCAGTTTTGTGTAGGTATACTGATTTAATAATTTAAGAGGTTTTATCAAGGTAGCAGGAGGTTAAACGTTTACTGTGTTTGCATTATTCAGAATGTTGCTTTGTTTTTTTGGCCTCTATCATGCTGATAATAGATTCTATTTAACTCTTCTCCATACCCAACTATACATATAAAATTATTCCTATAATCATAAAATACATAAACAGTTTGACTTTTGGCATGGCATTTTCAGTCTATCAAAATAAAAAAAAATGTCTTAGCAGTTATCTGTCACATAGGTATATCAAATTTTGTAATAAATTTATGGAAGAGGTAGATTCAAACATGCCTATAATAAACATTCAAAATGAATAATTTGGGGCTTTTTTGCTACCTCCATAAGCATTTTGCAAGAAATATGATTTCCAACAGTCATTGGAATTTTTCTGCGTGAAACTGTAATACTGTATTTGGGATCATTCTTTGATTCTTAAATTATATTCATAAATTCATAAATTGAGATTTTAAACTCTAAAAAAGGAGTTTTCTTCCAAACTTTTCAAATTAGGGCACTCTATCAACGAGGGAGAGAAGACCCAGTGAAGAGGTATTGGTAGCTATTTGACAAACCTGACATATCCCCTTAGAGCATAATTTCAGCAAAGATTTGGGGAAAAAAAAGCAAACTTAAACATTAACAAGTTCAGGCCGGGCGTGGTGGCTCATGCCTGTAATCCCAGCACTTTGGGAGGCCGAGGCAGGTGGATCACTTGAGGTCAGGAGTTCATGACCAGGCTGGTCAACATGGTAAAATCCGGTCTCTACTAAAAATACAAAATTAGCTGGGCATGGTGGTGTGCACCTGTAATCCCAGATACTCAGGAGGCTGAGACAAGGGAATCGCTTGAACCTGGGAGGTGGAGGTTGCAGTGAGCCAAGATGGTGCCACTGCACTCCAGCCTGGGCAACAGAGTGAGACTCTGTCTCAAAAAAAAAAAAAAATTAACACGTTCAGATATGAGGTTGGATACAAAACAGACACTAATTTTTAAACACTGAATTTAAACTTCTAAGAACTTACTGCTTTGGGCCCTATCCATATGCTCAGATTGGGAACGGGTCAGTGGGTGGGATGATTTCATTCTCTTCTGCCTTTAGTGGTATTTCACTTGGGAAGTTGAGAAACATCATTTTACTGTATGTAACAACATACTTTTAAAGATCTTACTAAATGCATTTTATAAATTAAACCTCATTTAAATGCATTCTAGGACCTTAGAAGTTAACAAAAACATTCATAGCAGGATGTCTTTTACACTTGATCTCAGCCAAAAGACCAAGAAGTGATGCAAGATGCCTTTTAATGGAGAGAGTCTTCTTACTAATCCTATGTGTATATCCTGATTTTCTTCGATATGTACTTTTTAAATTTTAAGTTCCAGGGTACATGCTCGGGATGTGCAGGTTTGTTACATAGGTAAACAGGTGCCATGGTGGTTTCCTGCACCTATTAACCCATCACCTAGGTCTTCAATATTTTTTAAAAACTCATTTCCAGTGTGTGTTTAATAGTAATTTAACAAGAAAAATAAGATCTCAGATGCTTTATCAAGCTCAGCTTCTTCTATGGAACAGAAAAACTTACCAATATTGGGGTTGAATCCTTGTGAAGAGTTATACATACCAAACTCTATCCTAACCCCATATGCTTATTACAAATTATAATTCCAAATTTTATCACCAACTCAAACTCAGAGTAATAGAAAAGAAATATTTAACACAAACTAATAATTAAAACACAAATTTCACCTATTGTTCAGGATATCTTTTTGAGAAAGGTTTTTGTTAAAGAAAATTTCAGATACAAACATAAAGAAAATTAAACAATCAATCCCCATATTCCCAGCTCTCAATAATGAGCCACTCATAGCAATCTTTCAACTTACTTTTAATCCATATTTTGAATCCACAATAGTTATGATACCTACAAAGGAAAAAACATTTTAATCACTTTTTAAAAAGAATGTTTATTAATATTTATGCAACCATACTTCAGAATGAAAATTAAAACTAACCTATTTCAGTTCACAAATACTACTCAATAAAACAATGTACTGTTTTTTTCTCTTGCCAGTGCTGCCATTTAATTAAATTCCAGTAATAAGTCAATGTGTTTCATGAGTGGCTAGCACTACTTTAAGGCACTAGAGAAGATATAAAACAAATAAAAATGTTAAATTAAATAAATAAGAAAATAAGATTTCCTTGGCACTGAAAAAGCTTACAATCCAAAATATAAGTCAAATTTCATAACATAGTCAAATGTGATAAGTACATAAGACAGGTTATTTCTAGTTTATTTTCACATAATCAAAATCAAGACTTTTCTTAAGATTTAAATTATTGCCTAAAGAATGAGACATCTTAAGGTATCATTCCTAACATCTCTCACCAAATCCAAATCCAACTCATAAATGTTTTACATAACATATGCCTAAGTTTCCAAACTACCAATTCATTTTGCAATCTCTGAATATATGCTGATAACAAAAGAATGAGTTTAATTATGCCTAAGGAATTCAACCAGTTACCCGCCACATATATTAGAGCTCAATGATGGGGCCCAGCTTAATAATTCTTAAATTTCTTAATGATTATTACTTTTGAAAAAGTAAAAAATTTCGACTGGTTTTTAAAAAGGTGAAAAAGGGAAAGAGAAAGGGAGAAAACATAGTCGCTTAACTAAGAAAGTTTCTAATATATTTTCAATGAAGGCATGTCATTGCCCAAAAGTGTTCAGGTAAATAAAGTAAGGGAGGAGTGTTTAATTCTTATCTTCAAGAGAAAATAAAAGCAAAAATATGATCCTCATATTGCCTGGCGGATTAAAATAAAAGGCTCTAACATTATATTAAGGGCATAAATCAAACAACAGAGGATACAGAAAACCTACAAAGCATTTTTTTTTTTTTTAAAGAAAACCTTAGTGGAAGCACTAAATTCGAAGTTGAGTGACATCGAGTTCCACCACTGTCTGGGGTTTTTTAATCTATATGAACAAAGATTTCATCATTAAACTAAAGTGTGAAAAGAACAACAATGCAAGGAATTAAAGTTATAATATGAATGAACAACAATAAGCTTAACCATAAAGATTTTACTTAAAAACAAAAGAGGCAGGGTGTGGTGGCTCATGCCTGTAATCCCAGCACTTTGGGAGGCCGAGGCTGGCGGATCACCTGAAGTCAGGGGTTCAAGACCAGTCAGGCCAACATGGCGAAACCCCGTCTCTACTAAAAATCCAAAAATTAGCCAGGTACGATGGTGCACGCCTGTAGTCCCAGCTACTCGGGAGGCTGAGGCAGGAGAATCACTTGAACCCAGGAGGTAAAAGTTGCAGTGAGCCGAGATCATGCCACTGCACTCCATGCACTCCAGTCTGGGCAACAAAGTGAGACTCTGTCTCAGAAAAAAAAAAAAACAAGAAAGATAAAAGAAAACTGTTTTTTAACTTACCATCAAGGTAAATATCACTCCCTAATTCAGCATCAACCCAAAACACAGAAGCCACTGCACCTGAAAATATATAATATTCATCAAATAAAAATATTTCTTCACACTGAGAAACATGATTCTATCCATGTTTTAATTTGCCCTGATAAAACTAACAGGTAAACACATATATCTTCTTATGGAAATTATAGTGATAGAACCTTTAACTATTTATAGCAAAAGGGAATTATAGTGACAGAACCTTTTACTATTTATACCCATTCCATTTCCATCTCTCGTTATTTCCTTTAAAAAAGACCAATTCTAACCACATATAAACAAAACATCATTCTTCTACCGATGCCATAATAATTTAATTAACAGATATTATCAAACAATTTGAGCAGTATGGCTTTGTGCACATCAGACTTATTTTTATTTTCTCACCTCTTTAATATGATAATCATTCAATCATAAATAGTGAATTATCACTCTAAAGGAAAAGGAAAACAAAACATAGATAATTCCAAAATCACTTGCCCCAAAAAAATTTACTTGCAATCTGTGTAGAACTAGAAGTAAAATTATATACTCTATGGCATTACTAATTATTTCTCACACTATTTATTTAGTACTGTATAAAACCTGGGTCTTAGGAAAAATTTTTCCTAAATAATAAATTAAAACTTGCTTTTGACAGAAATTGGTTCAGTACCAAACCACATACCCTGATTAGTATGCCACAACGCAAGAAAAAGAAAACTGACAGCAAGGAAAGTATTTGATTTTTGAAAGCATCACGGGCCCAGTTAGTGACAGGGCTGTCTAAAAGAATGAGTGTAGGAGAAAAACAAGGATAATCAAACGCATTCCAACGTCTAAAGCTGTCCACCTACTCTGACAAGATGTAGTCCCCCAAGCATCACTCAGTGTCAACAATGAAATACCTGTCAGCTGTTTACAGTGATTACTCATGCAAGATATAGCAAGGGCCACAAGATCTAATGGTTTCCTGATACCTATTGATTTTTTTTCCCAAAAACTTAATAGTTTTCCAATTTGACTCAAATAGGATTTGTGAGTAACAGGGGCTGAATCAATGTCCGTTCTTTTCAAGGAAATTACTTTACCATGACGATTATTTAACTTAGAACTGGAGAGTGTCAGTCTCCAAAACGGGAAATAAGAATTTTGTTCACTTTCTTGGCTAAAACATGATTTTAATTAATGAGGGGGAAAATTAAACCTACTGTATCACTACTCCAAACAATAAGTCATTTAAAAAAGCATGAATTTTTTCACTCAGTAAAATATCTAACATACATAAATCATTTTGTAATTTTTAAAAATTCATTGATTTTTATTCCAATAAATAGTTTACAAATCCTACTGTTAATATTTGCCTCTTAAGTTGAAATGTGAGAGTATATTAATGCTTTATTCTAAAACGGGTATTTATCTTTGATATAATACTTGCCAGACTACATGAGAAAGATCTATTTAAAATTTGGATGTAGGTATTTAGGAGGAGTAAAGATGAATGAACAAAATTGATCAGTGGCTCTCAAACCAGGGTGCTTTTCTCCCCAGGGAATATTTGGCAATGTCTGAAGATGTTTTTGGTTGTCTTAACTAGGGGAATGCTACTGGCATCTAGTGGGTAGAAGCCAGGGATGTTGTTAAATATCCCACTCTGCACAGGGCAACCCCCTCACAACAAATAATGATCCAACCCAAAATGTTATTTGTGCTGACACTGAGAAAACCTGAACTACATTTTAGAATCTCCCTTCTTCAAAATCTAATAAAACAAAAAATAAAAACAAAAAATAAAACAAAAAGGCCAACATTTTATTAGCAGCAACCAAATATAAAATGGCCTGCCATAAATTTTGAAGACTGATAGTCAAAATAAGAAACAAAGTTATAGGTGATTGATGGTCATTCCCAACTCTACCCCTACCTCCAATAAGAGGTTGTAGGGAAATAGTTTACAAAATCCTAAACACTTACCAGAAATACACTCCAAAATGGCAAAAAGTAGAGCCGAGGAATGAATAAGCAACACAGGGAAAAGTCAACAAAAAAATTTCAAGAGTGAGTTTTAACCATCTCCATGCTTTGGGAAGGAGAAGGTCAGGTCACATTCTAGGGCTCAGAACAAAGAGAAATGAGAGGTCTGAGGTCGAATGATGTCCCCATACAAGGCAAAGGAATTTTATTCATAAGCAGTTGGGCAGACCCAAGAGTGAGATACTTGGTACTTCAAGAGAGCAGAGCCTAAAAGCCACATTGCCCCCTTTGGCTCTCTGAATCACCACTTTTCCCTTCTCTTTCCCTCCACTCCAACAATATACAGCTTTCAAACTAGGGCTCAGGAGAAAAACAAACTTGGGTAAGGAGAGTGGAGTATTAAAAATATTTCCCATCAGCACCACATAGAAGTTCTCCCATATCAAGAAGAAACATGTATGCATATGTATTACAGCCTGACAAAAAGAAACACACACATACAGGGAATAAAAAGCAAGAAAGAACACAAAATGAAGAAATGAATAGGGCACACAAGTGGCAAAGAACCCATTCTGGAAGGATACATAACCCAATAAAAACTAAAGAAAATTCTCAACAACTTCATCATAATGAAGAACTTGAAAACAATACAACCTTATAATAAACAAGCTCAAAAGCAAGAAGAAGCAGAATAAGATGAAAATGCAGTTTGTAGTGCTAAAGAAACTTAGAGCCTATATAACACAATGATTTAACCAATTAATTCATTTAAAATATCAAAAACAGGACAGACACTGGAGAAAACAGAATTATTGACAAAAAGAAAGCCTTCAGATGATCACAGCATCTGAAAAGACAAAATCAAGGCAATTAGAATACATACGAAGAACAAAAGAAAATTCAGTATTAAAAAAACTGGTGTCATGAAGTAGAGGATCTAATAATTTGACCAAAAAAAAAGTATTCATGGTAATAAACCAGGAAAATGTTCTTAGAAGAACTAAGGGCATATTATAATTTAGGGAAAAATGATTATAAGTGACACTTAGATATACCTTGTTTATATTACTGAATTTCAAAAATAAAGAAGAAAACTCTCAGGCATTTTAGATTTAAAAAAAAAAAAAAGTGCCTTCAAGGAGGGAGGGAGAAAAATCAGACTTTTCTACAGTAACACTAGATGTCCCAAAATAATAAAACAGTGACCACAAAGTTCTAATGAAAGTGTTCCCAAACAAGTTATTTTTCAGGAACGAAAGCAATAGACAGACATTCTCAAGCATTAAAGAAAACAGCAAGCATTGAAACTCAGAGACTATAATACTCACAAATTCTTCCTAATAAAAGGAGAAAACATTGGACAATGAAATCCAGCCAATCAAACACTAGGAGATTATGGAACAACATTTACAAAGTTGAGGGGGAAAAAAGTGTGACTGATAAATTTTATACCTAGCCAAGTAATCCTTCAAGTAATATAAAAACAAAAGACAAATATTTTGAATCAATGAAGTGTATAAGAACCCAAAGAATGCATGCAGTACCTGTAACTTGAAAAGACTGCCTGACAATGAAATTCAATCAGGAGATAGACTAACTCGGGAATGGAGAAGCAACAGTACTGGTAATGAGCACCAAAACTATTAAAACATAGAACTAAAAGAATTATGACAGAACCATGACAACATAAAGAATATGATCAACATGAAACTAGGCCAGTTAATATCCTACAATGGCCTCTAAGTGTTCAAGTGAAAGGAACAGTCACCTGTTTCTCACTTTAAATCAAGAGCTAGAAATGATTATGCTTAGTGAGGAAGTTATGTTGAAAGCCAAGATACGCCAAAAGCTAGGTCTCTTGAGCCAGTTAGCTAAGTTGTGAATGCAAAGGAAAAGTTCTTGAAGGAAATTAAAAGTGCTACTCCAGTAAACACACAAATGATAATAAAGCAGCCTTATTGCTGATATGAAGTGGTCTGGATAGATGATCAAACAAGCCACAATGTTCCCTTAAGCCAAAGCCTAATTCAGAGCAACCCTAACTCTCTTCAGTTCTATGAAGGCTGAGAGAGGTGAGGAAGCTAGAGAAGAAAAGTTGGAAGGTAGCAGAGGTTGGTTCACAAGATTTAAAGAAAGAAGCCATCTCCATAACATAAAAGTGCAAGGGAAAGCAGCAAATGCTGATATAGAAGCTGTAGTAAACTACCTAGAAGATGTAGCTAACATCATTCATGAAAGTAGCTACACTAAGCAACAGACTTATTTTTTATTTATTTATTTATTTATTTTGAGATGGAGTCTCGCTCTGTCACCCAGGCTGGAGTGCAATGTGCAATCTCAGCTCACTGCCACCTCCGCCTCCCAGGTTCAAGCCATTCTCCTGCCTCAGCCTCCCAAGTAACTGGGATTACAGGCTCCCACCACCAAGCCAGGCTAATTTTTGGTATTTTTAGTCAAGATGGGGTTTCACTATGTTGGCCAGGCTGGTCTTGAACTCCTGAACTCGTGATCTGCCCACCTGAGCCTCCCAAAGTGCTGAGATTACAGGCATGAGCCACCGAGCCCGGCCAGCAACAGATTTTTAATGGAGATGAAATGGCCTCCTTTTCGAAGAAGATGCCATTTAGGACTTTCATAGCTATAGAGAAGTCAATGCCTGGCTTCAAAGATTCAAAGGACAGGCTGACTCTCTTGTTAGAGGCTAAAGCAGCTGGTGACTTCAAGTTGAAGCCAATAATCATTTACCATCCTGAAAATTCTAGGGCCATTAAGAATTATGCTAAATCTCCTCTGCCTGTTTTCTATAAATAATAAAGCCTAGATGACAGCACATCTGTTTACAGCATGGTTTATTTTAAGCCCACCATTGAGATCTACTGCTTAGAAAAGAAAAGATTCCTTCAAAATATTATTGCTCATTGACAACGCACCTGATCACCCAAGAGCTGTGATGGAGATGTACAAGGAGATTAATGTTGTTTTCATGCCTGCTAACACAACATCCATTCTGCAGCCCACTGATCAAGGAGTAACTTTGACTTTTAAGTCTTGTTTAAGAAATATATTTCATAAGGCTATAGCTACCATAGACAGTGATTCCTCTGATGGATCTGGGCAAAGTAAATTGAAAACCTTCTGGAAAGGATTCATCATTCTAGATGCCATTAAGAACATTTGTGATTCATGGGAGATCAAAGTATCAACATGAATGAGTTTGAAAGATGATTCCAGCCCTCACAGATGACTTTGAGGGATTCCAGACTTCAATGGAGGAAATAACTGCAGATGTGGTGGAAACAGTAAGAGAACTAGAATTAGAAGGGGAGTCTGAAGATGTGACTCAATTCCTGCAATCTCATAAGAAAACTTTAACTAATGAGAAGTTGTTTCTTATGGACGGGAAAAGAACGTGGTTTCTTGAGATGGAATCTACTCCTGGTGAAGATGCTATGAACACTGTTGAAATGACAACAAAGGATTTAAAATATGACAGAAGCTTCATTGATAGAGCAGGGTTTGAGAGGACTGACTCCAATTTTGAAAGAAGTCACACTGTGGGTAAAATGCTATCAAATAGCATCATGTGCCATAGAGACATCTTTTATGAAAGGGAGAGTCAACTAATGCAGCAAACTTCATTATCATCTTATGAAATTGCGATAGCCACCCCAACCTTCAGTAACTGCTACCCTGATTGGTCAGCACCCATCAACATTGTGGCAAGACCCTCTACCAGCAAAAAGATTATGACTTGCTGAAAGCTGAGATGATCGTTAGCATTTTTTAGCAATAAATATTTTTAATTAAGGTATGTATGTTTTTTAGACAATTCTATTACACATTTTATAGACTACAGTATAGTATAAACACAGCTTTTTTTTTTTTTTTTTTTTTTTTTTTAAGAAATGGGGTCTCATGCTGTCATCCAGGCTGGAGTGCAGTGGTGCAATCATGACTCACCGCAGCCTCAAACTCCTGAGCTCAAGTGATCCTCCCAAGTAGCTGGGACTACAGGCCTGTGACATCACACCCGGCCAAAACGCATAACTTTTATAAGCAATGGGAAACAAAAAAATGTGTGTGACTCACTCTATTGTGATATTCAGTTTACTGCAGTGATATGGAACTAAGCCCACAACATCCCTGTGGTATGGCTGTACAGTATAAGAATCACCTGAAGGGCTTATTAAAAACAGCTTGCTTGACCCCCTCCCTTAGAGATTCTGATTCAGTAGATCTGGGTTGGTCAAGAATTTGCATTTCTAACAACCTCCCAGCTGAGGCTGAGGCTGCCATTCAACATACTACCAAGTAGCACTGGCATGGAGAGATCCCTGGAATAAAATTTACCTACTTGTGTGTGTGTGTATGAATGTGTGTGTGTGTGTGTGTGTGTGCGTGTGCATGTGCGTGTGTGTGTGTGTGTATACAGTCTTGCTCTGTTGCCTGGGCTGGAGTGCAGCGGCGTGATCTCGGCTCACCGCAACCTCCGCCTCCCAGCTTTCAAGCGATTCTCATGCCTTAGCCTCCTGAGTAGCTGGGATTATGGGGTACGCCACAACGCCTGGCCAGTTTTTGAATTTTCAGTAGAGACTGGATTTCACCATGTTGGCTAGGCTGGTCTTGAACTCCTGGCCTCAAGGGATCCACCTGCCTCAGCCTCCCAAAGTGCTGGCATTACAGGCATGAGCCACCATGCCCAGCCCCTACTTGTATATCACAATAGTGAGATGATTACTTTTCAACTTTCTTCTTTGTATTTTTTAGGTATTTAAATTTTTTTACAATGAATGTTCCATCTTTACCCAAACAATAAAATCTTTATTGTAAAGAAAGTTAGAAGCAAGAAACATTAACATTTTTTATAACTACAATTTGTATAAAAGCTTTCTCTGTGATCTTTAGTTTTTCTTTCTTCCTCTGAAAAGCTGAATCGTGTTTAATTAAACTCTCAAAAGTATCAAGTTTTTGTCTATAAAATGGCAAAACTGGCTATGATGAAATAAACTGATATTTGCTATTTCTAATAAAAGCATACAACATATTTTTCTTTCTTACCAGATTCAAATATTTAACACCAACATATTAGTCCAAGTCCTATCATCAGTCAGATTTATCAGAAAGGTATGAAAACCCATGCCTACTATAAGGACCAAAATAGCCTAATTCAATACTACTTTGAAAACATGGGGACGATGTTATTATGTAATTGTTTTAATTACAATAACCACTGATCACATTTGAACTCTCAGGATACTTCAATATTTCTTTTGGACAACTATGACCTGTTTAGTAAATTACCCCCAAATACTTTAATATAGTTTTACAAATCGCCCCAATGCCAGAGACCCAGATCAAAAAGAAAATAATGGTATGGGTCAGATTCACAGAATAAGCACTAACTTTTATGCAAACTGAAAATAAAGATTTTATCTAAAAGTTATTTGGGGAAAATAAGCAGACTTTATCAAGAATTAGAGCTTGGTAAGAAGGTAACAGAAACCCATTGTTAGAAACAGGTTGACTCTGTGTAGCTTTCCATAGTAGAGTTTAGAGTTTCTTGTCATGATTACCTTATCAATGCAGTATAATAACTACTTACACAGCACTTACATTGTATTAGGTATTATAAGTAATCTACAGATGATTTAAAGTATATGGGAGGATGTGCATAGGTTATAGGCAAATACTACACCATTTTATGTAAGGGACTTGAACATTAATAGATTTTGGTATCCTCAGAGGTTCTGCAACTAATACCCCATGGATGCCAAGGGACAACTGTACTTAGAGGTAGAACATCTCTGCTCTTCCTACATGTCCTTATTTTTAACTTCTGTTCTTACAAATAATCCTAAGTCAATCAATAAAACTTCAAATTCTATTAACAGCTTACAAGTACCAAGAAATACTCTGATCATTCATTCAACTGCCAAAGAAAATGATAACCGAGTACTTTTCCTCTTTTAAACCAAAAAAAGTTTTTGGTTTAATACTAACAAAAGCTTTAATACTCATTTTAGATATTCCTCTAATACATCTATTTACAATATATCACAGAACTATATTCTGGTTATTAATAATCTCACTTCTTACCAGGATCTGCTAATCCAGTGGTCTCTAACAGTATGTAATCAAATTTCCCCTTCTTTTGCATCAAATTCTCAATAGCTCTAAGGCTATTGTCCCTGGAGAATACCAAAACATAATTTACAGTTAATTACCTAAATATTTTGAAGTGATTATAAACACTTTAAAATGTATTCAACAACCCGAGACAAAAGTATCCTTAGGAATGTGAAAATTTAACTCACTTCTAACCTTCTAACAAAATGTCCGTCCCATATTTACCAGTGGGAAAACAATAGATGCATATATATAATAGGTAAAAAGAAATCATATACATAATAATACTTTATTAAAATTAAAAGCAGAGGAAACTTTATCTGACCAAGTATCTTTTTATAGCTTTATGAAATTTTTAAAAACCAACATACAAAATAATGATAAAATTTATTAACTATAGTAGTTTAATATAATAGCTAAAGGGACACTGATATTAAACACCATATAATTCTATTTTACATTAGGATGCAAGGTTTTAATTTCCTTTTTTCTTATTTTATCAAAAGTGAAGGAAAATCCTTAATAGATTACATTTTGGTTGTTCAAGAAAGTCTGTTATAATTTTATCCTTGCCAAAACATTTGACACAAAGTCAAATACCTAAGGGAGTAAATGATGCCGAAGAGATTTAATTCACTAGAATACACAAAATTAACAGTACAAGTAGTCATTTTTATAATTCATTCAACAAATATTTGAGTGCTACTATGTGTTGGGTAACTCTTCTAGGGTCTATGGTAGACTAGTGAACACTGTCCTTGAAAACTTAACTAGTAGAACATAATGTAAGGTTTTTCTCTTTTTTGATAGTCATTTTTTTTATAAGGTTGAACACTTAGAAATATGACCAATGACAGATTAAATTCAGAATAATCATTTTTTACATATGAGACTTTCATGCACTAGAGATTAAATAAGCTCTGACATCAAAAGCAATAAAAACTCAATAAAAGGACCAAAACATTAGAGCAGATAGAAAAGACAGCAAGAAACACTTCAAGAAAATGCTTCTTAATAAGTTTATTTTCTATTTGTTTGAAAATACAATGAAGCAAACTGTGTAAATTCAGTTAAATTACTCAAGAAAATTAAAGCTGGAAATATAATCAATAAACATTTCTAGTAAACCATGTACACAGTAAACACATTCCTCACTTCACTGAAGAGCAGAGGCAACCGTTTCTAAGTTCCAGCCACTCTTCATAGAGCTCTCCACCTTGGCTGACAGCTAAGGATTTCTCCAGCACACTTCCTAGAATAATTAACAAACAGCACTCTTTAGCTTATGTCCATTAGCCAACAAAAAACAAAGATGAGGATAACTCAATAATGGAGATCTTGAAGCAGAAACTGCATTTTATAACTTATATTCTTTCATTTTATTCATGCAGCCTCGATATCTAAATTACAGTACACTACATTATTTTAGCTTTTATTTAAGATGCCTTAAGCCCTGAAAAAGACACATCCTAAACTGATAAACATACCTACTTCCTCCTTAGGCCTCTTGCTTGGCCACCCCCATTTCTTAATAAAGTAGCTATCTTGAAGGCATTTTTTTCTTGTCCAGGGTAAACTTTCTAAATAGACTAGTATGTTTTATATACTAGATTTTGTATGCCCTTCAACCTCTTAAGAGACTGCCTTATCTATCTTTTTCTTTTCATTCTTCTTCTAAATTGTTTCTGTTAGACAAACTGCTGAATATTCCCAATGAGTAAAAACCCTAGTTCATCTTGAGGAAGGTTTTTGGCCAGTGTACCATGTGCTCATTTAAAAATTAAACTTAAAGGGAGGCCAAGGCGGGCGGATCACGAGGTCAGGAGATCGAGACCATCCTCGCTAACACAATGAAACCTCATCTCTACTAAAATTACAAAAAATTAGCCAGGTGTGGTAGCGGGCGCCTGTAGTCCCAGCTACTCAGGTGGCTGAGGCAGGAGAATGGCGTGAACCCGGAAGGCGGAGGTTGCAGTGACCCGAGACTGTGCCACTGCACTCCAGCCTGGGCAACACAGCGAGACTCCAACTCAAAAAAAAAAAAAAAAAAAAAAAAACCCTAAACTTTTAGTCAAATTCACATATTTTCCTAGCAATACTTACTTAAGAAAGAATAAACTATATTTGAAATGCTTGTTATCTATAAGAATTATTTTAAATGTTTTACTTTTCCTCTAATAAAGAAATATACCAAACGGTGAAGTTCTAAAAGTCCACTAAGCAAATGAGCTCCCATAAAATCGAGTAGTTTTACACTTGCATATTTTTTATATTTCAGCTAGGTATTAATAAAGAGCTTCTAAAGAGGTTGCTACAGAATTCGGACTATATACAGAACATTAATGAAACATGAAGAAAAGTATTGAGAATGCTGTGAAAAATAAAATTGCAAAAATGATCCGGGAAAAAATAAAGAAAATAGTAAGAATAAATGTAATCAGTGTGCAATAGGTTATTTAATAAGATGATGAAAAAAACAGTCTGTTATTAGAAATCTCAGGATTTTTGCCTAAAAAGCACTTTTCTCTTTAGTTTATTAAAACCAGAAATCGAATATAACTGGCTTCCCATCCTGTTCATAAAACCTAGCTCTTTTACTTTTTACAACTGAAAAAAAATAGTACATTTTAAAAGAAATCATTTAATAGATATTGTTTTTTGGCTAGAAGTGAGCTTTGATTACAATTCATACTTATGAAGAAAAACTCCTATAAAGATAACAGAAGTATTGTGTCTAGAGCTATTTTTTTGACTACAGTTTAATATTTCAGTTGAGAAGTTAAGCACACTTATTTTCACAGATAACTTAAAATACATGAGGATAAAGACCATATGTTTACCTTATTTTTAAAATACTGAGTTTTAACTGCATTGCAGATAATAAACATTAAACAAAGTTAACTAATAACAGAAGCATTTTCAAATATTTTTCATGAGTTGCAATAGAGTCCATACAAAAGTGCCTTTCTAATTCCTAAAAAAAACATTTTTTGGCCAGGCATGGTGCCTCATGCCTGTAATCCCAGCAACTTTGGGAGGCCGAGGCGGGTGGATCACAAGGCCAGGAGCTCAATCAAGACCATCCTGGCCAACATGGTGAAACCCTGTCTCTACTAAAAATACAAAAATTATCTGGGCATGGTGGCGCACGCCTGTAGTCCCAGCTACTCGGGAGGCTGAGGCAGGAGAATCACTTTAACCCAGGAGACAGAGGTGGCAGTGAGCTGAGATTGCACCACTGCACTCCAGCCTGGCGACAGAGAGAGACTCCATCTCAAAAAAAAATAAAATAAAATAAAAAATAAACGTTTTTTCATATGTCTAGATTTTTACTACTGGAGTCATTTATTTCAGGTAAAAATGTAGTTTAATTCTGTTAATAAGAACTCCAAAGTTATACAAAATAAAATTTTATTAAAACTAATTTCAGTATCTCAACCCATATAAATCTTAACAGAAATTAATCTAATTTTTCTAAAGCTATCCACAACAATACAATACCTTGCATTTTCATTTTTAAATATGGAATATCAGTTTACCAGAGGAATAAACAGTCACACAAAATCTTGCAACATGACATTTATTGAACTTTACTTACCTTCCCCAAATTCATTTAAAATGACCGTTACTCTTTTACTATGTTGCTCTGTCAAAATATAGTTCAGAAGTGTTGTCTTCCCAGCACCTATAAAACATATTTTTTGTAAATAAAAAAATTCAAAATAATTTTAAAGATACAAAAAACATATAAAGAATCCTAACGTTTTTGAGAATTTGCATGCTATTTTTCATATATTATTTTAGTAGAGAATATCCTAGAGGATAAGATTAAAGCATTCTTTGAAACCTGTTGCAAAATACTTTATGTAGACATAAAATTTTATAAATATTTACAAACACTCCTACAAGTTGAAACAGTTTCTTCAACCTAGCCTAACCTTCCCTAAAATTTACACACAATCTTTTATTTATAATGACCTTTTATTTCAACATTAATGAGACGCAACTTCAGGCTGACTATATGGCTACTTATAGTATGCTTTAAACAATCTATAAAAGTTTTTATGAAATGGGGAATAGAGCCAGGTAGTGTCAACAATGGACAGAATGTTCAGTAAGATAAATTCATAAAGCTATACCAACTTTATCCAGCAGGTGGCATATGAAACCCAATATGTCAATCTCCAGTAGAAAAAAAATAGTCTTGTGAACCGTACACACTAAAATTCACAGAGGAAAAAAAGAAAATCCTAACTGCATAGTATTGTAGTTCAATTGTATGACTATATCATTTCTTTATCTTTTTTTTTGTTGGACATTTGGTTTGTTTCCAGTGTTTTACTATTACAGTGCTGCTAAAAACTTTTACATGTAGGCTATACATGTCTTCTGAAATACATTAAGTTTTCTAGTATATAACTAGATCTTCCTATAACTAGGAAGATTTTACGGAGTATTAGGGTATTAATATCTTTTAGGTCATATTCCTTTCAAAGCTTTTTAAGAGATGAAGGCTTATATTTAGAGTACTTTAGGAAGCTCAACATCACAAAAATATGAAGTATAGAATGGAAGAGAGAGACTTAGGGCAATGAGGAAGATCTTAAAACCAGTCCAAGCCTGAGACAGAGGCCCTGAACATGAGTGTTTCACAGGGCAGTGATGTGAAAACTGAAAGGAAAGGGTGAATGTAAGAAATCTTCTAAGAGAAGATTTACTAGGGCTTTTTAACCATATTATGAAAAAAAAAAAAACACTTTAAGACATAGTTCATTCATTGGAAGGTTTCTAATACGTTACAGATTTATGCTGGGCCTTGGTGAAAAAGTGAACAAGATAGTCTTTGCCTTCATAGAGCTTAGAAATATTAAGGGAAGCGGGGAATGGAGGGGAATTCAGTGAATAAGGAGGCAATTATGTCACAGGGTGACATATTCAATAGGAGATGCACAAAATGCTATGGAGAACCTAAGAGGGACATCTAGCCAGAGGAGTCACAGTAAAAAAGTACCTATTCCAAGGGGCTAAAACACTTGGCACCTTTGAAGTAACATTAGTTCATTGTGCGGGGCCAATTTGGCAGGCTGGAAAGGTTGGCAAGATCCAGATCCTACAGGTCCTTGTAATTCATGTTAAGGAATTTGAATTTTAACCCATAGGGACGCCACTGAAAGGTGTGACGCAGTCGGATTGACATTTATAAAGATCATTAAGGCTAACATGCAACGAATAAATTAAAGGGCAGCAAGACTCCAGATTAGTCAGGAGGCTTTTAGAGTATTCCAAATGGTTGGGATCACAGAAGCAGGATTTGGGGGGATGGTAACAGATGAAGTTTCAGACATGTTAAGTTTTAAGTTGTAGGACATCAAAATAGAAATTACACAGGTGTGTAGCTAAAGATGGACAAAGGGGGAAGGAGGAGGGAGCCTTAAAAAGAAGCCAGAGAAGCAGGTGGAAAAATCAGAAGAAAAATGTAATAGAAGCCAAAGGAACACTGTTTCAAAAAGGGAAAATGGTCAGGGATAGGAGTGAAACTATCCCTAGATTCAGCAACAAGGTTGCTGGTATTAATTCTCACTCCTGAGCCTCAGATCATTTTCTCCAATGATCTACTGACCTACCAGTGAGCAACACGGGAAAGGCCCGAGGGGCACGTTTGAAATACATTGTTTTGGACAAGAAATTTGTTCATCTTCTCAGCAGAGCAGCCTCTGAATAACTGTGGGGAAACGCCAAAAATAAATTCCTTTATAAAATTACTTCCGAGCAAAAAATGGGAATAAACTTACAGTCTACAAAGTTTTTAAAAAAACAAAAGCAGTTATTTCTTATTTTTACATAAAAGGTCACGAAGTGGCCCAAGTCTGTACCTGTCTCTAGCAACAACTAGGAATATTATTTCCCGGAAACGGTATCATTTTATTTACATTTCTTAACTTTTTCCAAACTTCTAATACAGTCATATATTTGTTCTAGCCCTTCTATTTAACTGTAAGGTTTAAAAATACATTTCTCAAACTTTTCCAGTAAGAAACTTCTAGTGTAAGTGCATAAACCGCCCTTCACGAAACTACCAACTTCACAAACTTGTGGTTTCGAGTATCCCTGTACACTCTCAACGTTCTTAGTTTGAGAAATAGTCTTGGAGGACAGAGATTTTATTCTTACTTCCTACGCAGTGGTTTACAAACAGACCTCCAAAAAAAAGTGTTTAAGATGGGAGCACTTCCTGCCAACTGGCTGGAGGACTGTGGCTCGTGGGGAAGGGGAATCTACCGACGAAAGCCCCACGTGTCGGGCATTTTACAGACGGGACATCCTTTCATGGCAATAGGTAGGTGGTTCCGGCCCTGTTTCCCAGGTGACAGGTATTTTTCCATTTTCAGGTGAGGTAGATGAGCGTCAGGAAGGTAAGATAACCTGGTAAGAGGTCACAGAGACAATTGGGGGGCGTGTCTTCGCTTCAAAGCCTTGTTTCAAAGGCTAACTTTCCATCTCACTTGAGAAACGGGAATCTAACGCAGAGGGGACCGGGCATCATTAACTCCCAAGATGAGAGGTAACCCACACGAGAAGCAAGTGACCCAGCCCCTACCTCAAAGACATTTGCTCTTGATCATGAGGCCCCAATGCCTCAGGAGAAGAGGCACCGGCAGCCCGCAAAATCCCACGACACCAGAGTTCACGGCATTTTGTGACTGGGATGGTTAGTTACCTAAATACCCGGTGATGATTGTGACTGGGATCTTGGCGCCGAGGCCAGACTTTTCCTCCTCCTCGCTTTGCGTCGTCTCAATGGGAACCAATTCAGGACAATCCTCTTCCTCATCCGCAGATCCAACAGCCGGTAACATTCCGGCCTACAGCACGTCCCTACCTCAGCTGAACCGCTGGGACCAACACGCCGGACCGCAGCCGCGCACGCCCAGCGCGCCACTCCAGGCCTGCCCGGGGCCTGACGTCATCACATCGCGACGCTAGCTGATCCCGCCCGGATTACCGGGGCTCTGGACGAGAAGTGCCTCGTCCCTTAGCCACACCCCCCGGGGAGGTGGGCTCTCCCCGACGACAGCTGGACACGCCCCTGGGCGTGTTCTGTGAACCTGAGCGACGCTGCGGAGAGTCCTTAGGGCGCACTAACCACCTATCTGAACGTGTCGCCTAGAGCCTTAATAAGCTACTGGCTGTAGGTAGAGCTGAGGCCAGCCTGCTGGAAATCTGGAGTGGGTAGCCTGACCTAACCAGTTCCCACAGGGCATAGATTTTATCAACTTGATTTTTTAGTCTCGTTAAAAAAAAAAAAGTTTTAATTCATAGGGGAAAGAATGGAAGGTTATAACATTACAATTTTAATTGTAATTTTTATACCTGAAGGATAACCAGTGACACTTTTTTCTTTATTATTACATATTATATATGTAATTCCAAATTTTTAGTATTCATGCATCACTTTTATTTACTTTTTTCTCATTATTTATTTGGACCTCAGGTAACCTAAGTTCATTAATCATATTTGCTGGTGCATGACACTCTCATCACTAATCCATAGCCCTTCTTTCTAATATAAATTTATAGTGAACTCCTTTGACCTCATTCCTAACCTAAAAGCATTACCAGTAAGTTACACGTACCTATGTGCACCGCCCCCGCTTCCAATCCACAGCCTGCCCCATTAGTAACAACAGTCATGAATTGGTTCTGGATTGCTGATCATTCCCTGTTTTCTTTTTAGTTTTATCACATATCCCATATATGTACTTAGAGAATATGTTGTTTAATTTTGGGTGTTTTTGAGCTTCATAAAATTATCCATATAATATATAAACTCCTGAGGCTTGCTATATTTTTCAGCATCACTGCTGTCTTGTATTCTATTGTGTGGCTACACGGCAATTTATTCATTTCCTCTCAATTGTTCCAGGTTTTGCTCTTATGAACAGGGCTGCTATGAACATTTTTCCTGGCATATGTGTGTGCAACTTCCTCTTGAGTGTCTGTGTAAGAGTTGAATTGCTGGGTCCTAGATTATTCAAATGTTTTACTTCACAAGAAAATGCACAATTATTTTTCAAAATGTTTGTACAAATTGATACATTTTCCCAGCAAATTATAAGAGATCTCATTGGTCTGTATGTCAATATTATCAGGCATGCATTTTTCACCAATCAATTGAGTACAAAAGAAGACTTCATTGTGATCTTCATTTGCATTTCCTTGATTACTAACAAGGTTGAGAATCTTTTCATGTGTTTTGGCAATATTTAATTCTTAGAATGACCCTGTAGAGTGTTATCCCTCTTTCAAACATGAGGCACCAAGAGTTAAGTTACTTGTCCAGGTTAGGTCATAAAAATCTATCTGATGCACAAGTAGAATGTTTTACTACTATCCTGATGCCAAATAGAAGGTTGACTTTTCCTTCCTTCTCTGAAATTCCCCATAAAACATACTGTGTGTATTCCATTAGTTCTACTGATAAGTACATATAACTTGAAAGTATTTATCACGCCTTTTGCAGAACACAGTTAAGACAGAGGGTTTATATTTGTGCAAATGAGTATATTATATTCACACATACACTCGGTCTGAGAAATCAGGTCTTGAATGCTGTGCCAGCTTTGACAATGTAACCATGAACCAGCTGAGGAAGAAATAAGGCAAATACCTTAGGCATGGTGGTTCAGTTCACTTTATTCTACCAAAGGAGAGAAGCTGTGATGGGTAGCCCAAAATAGATAGCTTACACCCTAAACACAATGGTTCATAAGCTTTTTCGTTTCAGGAATGCTATGAAGTATTGATTTTTTTGGCAACCTAAGGGAAGGAGTAACATTGCACCCACAGGCATCACACTATTTGCTTGATGTCCCTTCAGCACTGCATTACTGCCTGAATAGCAGCTATTACAGCCCTCACCACCTTCTTTGACATATTTTTTAAAGTACATTCTTGTGGGTTCCCAATATGGCACTGGCTGAATGTTATACTAAAATCCCTCTTTCTGTTTTTTGAGACAGGTTCTCACTCTGTCGCCCAGCATGGATTGCATTGGCACGATCACAGCTCACTGCAGTCCTAAACTCCTGGGCTCAAGTGATCCTCCCGTCTCAGCCTCCCAAGTAGCTGGGACTCCAGTCATATGCCATTACATCTGGCTAATTTTTCTTTTTCTTTTTGGTAGAGACAGGGTCTCACTATGTTGTCCAGTCCGGTCTAAAGTCTCATCTCTAACAATGAGCAACCTGTAACCTATGAGGCCAGCTCAGTCAAGTTGACCAAATAGCATTGTTGTAACAGTATGTAGCCTCAGTGAGAGCAAAATAAGTTTTACACATTGGCCAAAAATTAAATGCACCACAAATATCTATCAACTGATAGACAACCAAAATGTGACAAATGGATAAACAAAATATGATCTATCCATACAATGGAAAATTATTTGGCAATAAACAGGAAAAAGGACTGATACCTGCTACAAAATGAATCAATCTTGAAAACATTATGGTAAGTGAAAAAAGCTATTCACAAAAGACCACATGTTGTATGATTCCATTTATATAAAATATCCAAAATAGGCAAATCTATAGAGACAGAAAGTACATTAATGGTTCCCAGGAGTGGAGGACTGGGGAGAGACTACAGTGGTTTTTGGGCGGTGATGAAAATGTTCCAAAATTGATTATGGTGATGGTAGTACAACTCTGATTATACTGAAAACCATTGACTTGTACACTTTAAATTGGTGAATTGTATATGTGAAATTTATCTCAATAAAGCTGCTATTCTTAAAAGAAACACCTATCTGTGCATCAAAATGGGGTGCTTGTGTGCATTTGTAGAGAAACACTGTCTTCAGCAGTTTCAAGTTCTGGCCTTAGGCACAAGTATAAAGATTACAGCTTGATAAAATTTTTCCTTTAGTCTGTTCCATATTCCTCTTCAGTTAAATTTTTATCTATGGATTCTGTGGAGTCCTGTCATTTTATTTTCTCAGATAGAGTTGTAATTTCAGTTCTCCCAAAATAGCTGGGCATGACTTTTTATTTTTATTTCTTTTTTCTTTTTGAGATGGAGTCTTGCTCTGTTGACGAGGCTGGAGTGCAGTGGCACGATCTTGGCTCACTGAAACCTCTGCCTCCGGGTTCAAGCGATTCTCCTGCCTCAGCTTCCTGAGTAGCTGGGATTACAGGTATGCACCACCACGCCCAGCTAATTTTTGTATTTTTAGTAGAGACGAGGTTTCACCACGTTAGCCAGGCTGGTCTTGAACTCCTGACCTCCTGATCCATCCACCTCAGCCTCCTAAAGAGCTGGGATTACAGGCGTGAGCCACCGTGCCGGGCTTTTTTTTTTTTTTTTTTTTTTTTAACTTATAAGAGGGTTAAATTGTTAAATTGTTAAATTGAAAATGCCTTTTTAAATAAGTATGGAATTTCTTAATTATAATATTTTAGAATCTATTACAGTTTCTGATGTAACTTAAAAATTCCTCCTCATTTAGCTTTGCTATTTTGTCTCATTTACTTTAGGGTAAAACAACAACAATAACAATAATTATGTGTTGAGCCCCTAAGCATCTGATAGGCCCTGTGTTAAGCACATTAAATGCATTATCCCATTTAACTCTCCAAGGTAAATACTATTTGTGTGCCCATTTTATAGATGAGGAAATTGAGGCTTAGAAAAAGATAAATACCTTGCTCAAAGTCATACAATCAGTAAATGGCAGCCCTTGGGCTCAATCCAAACCTGCCTGACACTAAATCTCCTGCTCTTTTAAACCAGAAGATCTGCAAACTTTTCTGTAAAACTAGATGATAAATATCTTAGTCTTTACAGATCAAAAAGCAAATTTGAGGACATTGTGTAGGTACTTATATAATAAGAGAGAGAGCAAATGTCTACAAGTTTGAAATTTGAATTTCATGTATTAAACAAAATTATGAGGGGCCATTGTTTTGGACTGAGCTCCTGCACTAATCCCAAGCAGACCAGACCAAACCAAAATGGAGTCACTCATGCTAAGCACCACAAAATCAAACTAAAACTTTAAAAAACAGGTCCCAAAATAGACGAGTTTTTTTTTTCTTCTCCTGAAGACAGAAGATTCCAGTATAATAAGGAAGTCCCCTCTGCTCTATCCCTTACAGAAAAGTAACCCAAAGTAACAACAGATTACTTACAAAAAAGCAATCTCAGCCAGACACAGTGGCTCATGCCTGTAATCCCAGCACTTTGGAAAGCCAAGGCAGGTGGATCACCTGAGGTCAGGAGCTTGAGATCAGCTTGGCCAACGTGGCAAAACCCCATCTATACTAAAAATACAAAAATTAGCTGGGTGTGGTAACACGACACACTTACGGACTCTTAACACACCCTTCTTACATGAAGGGAGCAGCAGAGCAGAGGGCGACAAGAGCACCAAGGCCAGGTGGAGCCACAGCCAATGTGGGCCCATCTCACTCCGCAGGGAGAAGCAACTGCACTGTGCACAGAGTGCAATCTGGCAGAAGGGAAACGCCGTCTTAAAGAGCTTCAGATGCAGCAACCTTGAAGAAGGGCTGTGCCAGAAAGTCCACCAGATGAGGCCGCAAACCTATCAAAGGGCATCAGACACTCTGTGCACAGGGTACACAAAACAATGCCTCCCACATTCTGTGACTTCCTGCGTGTGCCACTTGGACCACCACACTCCCTACCTGCACCATCTTACCTGAACAGACTAAATCTCAGCCACCTCATGACTAGGATATTAACATGGTTTCCAGTTCTATAAATTCCTCCCCCTTAAGAATGCATGTCTGTAATATCAGAAATGATGAAAACTGGACTTGTGAGTGGCTTTGTAGTAGGCATTACAGGTCCAGAATAGAATAGGTTCAGTAACATATTTAAGATATTTAAGGGAAAAAATATAAGTCAAAGATTTAACATCTAAATAGTGACTATCAAGGGTAAAAGTCACACATATTTTTTATGAGTACACACAAACACAGGAAGTATGGTGACCAGGAGCTGAAGGATGACCCACTAAAGAATAAGCTCCGGAAACCAAAATGACTAGAGGCAGATGCAAAGGTGAGCTGCAGGGTGGTCTGTATTTATCTGTGGAGCTGCTGGCACATGACGGTGATAAAAGTGCAGCATGCCATGGTTACCAGCTTGGACAATGCAGACAAAGAACAACCACCAGAGAAGTGGTAGGGGCGGGCAGAAGATGTGCAGGGGCCAACTGGGACTGGGGTGTCCATCAGCTAACTGCAGTATCAGGTACTATGGGGAGCCAACCAAAGAAACTAAGTGTTTGCTATAAAGGCATTAGGATAAAAGTGGGAAAAAAAAGGGAGGAAGAAAGCCCTCTTAAATACCAAAAGGGTAAAAGCAAATAAAATAGAACAAGGGGTTCCCTGTTATCTGTGATGTAAAAAATGGACTTGGCTCACCTATTAAATGGAAAACAGTCTTGGATTGGCTCACAAAGCAAAATCAAACACCATACTGCATATAAGATATACAGCTATAAAAGGCTGGGGAAATATATAGAGAATTTATAGGACTCAGAAAAAAAGTAACTGTCACAGGAAACTTTATAGCATTAAATACCTATATCAATACAAATTTAAATAATAAAAATAAATTATTTAAACATATAACTGAAAAAGCCAGAAAAAGAATAAGTGAACCAAAAGAAAGGGGTGAATTATTACAAATAAAAGCAGATATTATTAAGTAGAAAAAGAATAGAACTAAGAAGTAAATCCAAAAGCTGGCTCTCAAGAGAAAATAATCAACCAAAACAAACCACTAGGTATCTGATTAGAAAAAAAAAAAATAAGAAAGTTACAAGTGCTAACAGAAGAAAATTTAAACATTGTAAAAGATAAGGAAAAGAAAGGGATAGAGAGAAAAATGTGTAGATTAAAAGAGACTTTAAAAACATATCAAATTTTAAGAATAAAACAACACTAAACTATAGTGTCTAGGGATATACACTTGGTGATAAAACTATAACGATTAGGGAAATGATTACCATAAGAGTTTGGGAAGTGGTTATTTTTGGGAAGAGGAAGTAGGTTATAATAGAAATGGGACATGTGGTGGGCGCTTCTGGGATGATTGATAAAGTTCTATTCCTTGACCTGGGTGTGGTTACAAGGATGTTTCCTTTATAAAAATGAAGAAAAACATTAAAAAATCATTACAGGCAACTTTATAAAACTCTTTGCAGTAAGTTAGAAGTAGATGAAACATTTTTTAAAAATATTAAATTTAATGCTATTCCAATACAAAATCAAGTTTTTTTCTTAGAGCTAAACAAGTTAATTATAAAATGCATTTAAGAACAAGAAGAAACTATCCTAAAATTCATATGGAATGAAAAGAGAGCCCAAATAGCCAAAGCAATCCTAAGCAAAAAGAACAAAGCCAGAGGCATCACACTACTCAACTTCAAACTATACTATACAGCCCCAGTAACCAAAACAGCTTCTGTACCGGTACAAAAACAGACTCATAGACCAATGAACAGAACAGAAAACTCAGAAATAAAGCAACACACCTACAACCATCCAATCTTTGACAAGGCCAGCAAAAGCAGCAGTGGAAAAAGACCATCCTATTCAATATATGGTGTTGGAATAACTGGCTAGCCACATACAGAAGACTGAAGCCAGACCCCTACCTTTCACCATATACAAAAATTAACTCAAAATATATTAAAGATTTCAATGTAAGACCTCAAACTGTAAGATCCTGGAAGATAACCTAGGAAATACTCTTCTTGACGTTGGCCTTGGCAAAGAATTTTTGGCTAAGTTCCCAAAAACAATTGCAACAAAACAAAATTGGCAAGTAGAATTTAACTAAATGAAAGAGCTTCTGCACAGCAAGAGAAATGTTTGACAGAGAATACACACAACCTACGGAATGAGAGAAACTATTTGCAAACTATGCATCTGACAAAGGCCTAATATCCAGAATCTACAGGGAACTTATGCAAAAAACGTTCACCTTCTGTCTGTGTTCACGTCACCAAGAGAATAGAAAGGAAAAGGGAAGAATGCAAAAGTCAAAGACACGTCACCCTCCTTGAGACAGCCCTCCAGTCCAGGCCAAATCTCAGCCTGCCCTTGGTCCACTGTGGTTGGGCCTGCACCCAAGCCATGAGCACACACAGCAATTGTGGCAGCAGAAGCTTCCTCTGGGCTCAGACTCAGGCTGATGCTGCGTCAGGACCTGCCGCGGTCTCGGCTGGGCTTCCTGGGACTCGGTGGTTGTGGGCTGACTGTAAAGCATGGAATGACTCTTAGAAACTGGGCGTCATTCTTTGTGGTTTTCCAAGCTTGGTCCCTGATGATACTCCAGGTCTTAGGAGACATGCTGAATATTTATTATGCTTACATTCAAGCAACATTAACCCTTAAGGCTGATGTAGCTCCCAGTCTTTTTTTCCCAGAAGGAGGAGCACTGAAGGAACATTTTTCCAGTATGGATTCTTTCCAGCTCCGAGAAGCTGGAGGCACACGGATCCCTCGGCCAGCTCCCATCTATGGATGTGCTGTAGTCACAAGGACTGTGACTAAGGCTCAGTCCCTGAGGAGTGCCTTGGCATGGGCTGCTTTAGGCTGTAAACACCCAGTTTTATCCACTTTATGTGAAGAAAGCCAACAAGGGGCATGGAGTGAGTTCCGCAGGTTTTAGCGGCTGCGGCGGCTGGTGCTCAGTGGGGATGATGGAGGGAAGGCGCCTCCCTCTGTGGGCCCCGAGGTCTGTGTGGGAATCAGCTCCGCAGCTGTGTCCAGGGGCAGCCGTAGACCACACACGGCAGGCTCACAGCTCTGTTCCATGAGAACTTTATACACAAAAGCAGACAGGCTGGGCTTGGCCTCTGGATTATAATCTGCTGACCCCTGGGTAAGAAATTTTAAATATTTACTTAATTCTGTTCAACAGAAGGGGTGATATACTGAGGAGTGAATAATGGGAAAGATCTGATTCAGCTGTATCAGGAAGGACTGGTGTAAATTCAACTTATTAACTGAATTCACAGTATTCGTGTTTTATGCCTTTAGGGGTTAAAAATGGGTCACACACGAGCAGCATGCACTTCAATGGCGTGGCAGGGCACCTCAGTGTTTACATGTGTGGTTCCCATGCTTACCAGGGCTGGAGGCCCCTGTTAGTAGTGAAGTGCATGTGGAGTTCTGGATACTTTTCCTGGCTTTCTCTATTTGTGTGAGCTTGTGCAGTTAGAGGTTTGGGCTGAATTTGGGTAGAAATGGGTGGCTCACAGGCTGCAAAAGTTCTGTGGACCCTTTTTCCTCCAGCTGATTAATGTTGTAAATATTAGAATATTGTTACATAAAAGTCTGGATTTTTAGTTTCTTTCACATTGGAATAGCTGCCAACATTGGGCCTGCATTCATCTCTCTAGGGCAACGTCGGCTGCAGCGGAGATGGCTGCTCCCCGGTGGGGTGTGTGCTCGGCCTGCAGCCCCCGCCCTCCAGACTCCATTCGCCTCCGCTCTCAGGTTTGCACCTCATCATTGTCTTCTAATTTTGCATCCCTGGACTGCGTGACCTACAAGGCTCTCAGCACAACAAGACTCTATGATTCTGTCTATTGGAACAAAAAACCAGTGAGGCAAGTGTATCATCCTGTTGATGAATTCACAGCATTAACTCTGGGAGTTGGGGACAGTGTGTATTCTTCCTCCAGACACTCTTTGTTTCTCCTGGATGGAAAGGTTCTGCTACTTGTCCCGTGGTCAGGCCCAGCCAATGGAACAGAATGGAAGTGACTCTGCCCCTTATTGGCAGAAACTTTAAAAGCCGCACAACGTTCCTGCACCCTCCCCACTGCCATGAGCCTGGCAGTGCTCAGGATGGGAAAATTATCTCACCTGGGCCTGAGGATACAGGAGCTACCCCCAGCCTGCAGTGGAAGAGAAGCATGGACAAGTGATTAAACTTTGTGTTTTCAAGCCACAGAGGTTTTTTGAAGTTGTTTGCTACCATGCTTTGTCCCTACAAACACAGTCATGGAGAAGGCCAGTGGCAGAGCCTGAGCCGTTCGCGCATCTGTTCACCAGTATCCAGAATAACAGTAGATTTTTGAAACATTCCTGAGAAAATTCTGGGAGTTGCAGACCGGCCAGTCTTATTCTCTAAAGTTGTTCCTTCTAAAGGGTGGGATGACTGAAAATTTCAGAAAAGCAAACCACCGCTGAAAGGCAACATTATTTCTGTTGGCAGAAGGCGGCCTGAGCAATCTAGATTTTCCACGGTTCACCAACTAGTTTTTCAGGAAATATGGCTGTGAGAGGAATAAAACATGATTCCTACCTTTAAGGAACTCAGAGAAGTGAATTAAAGGAAGTCACAGATCAGACAACCAACGACACAAAGTTTCTAAGAGCAAACTGTTCAGGTCGGCAAGTCACTCTTATCCACTGTTTTGCCTTCTAAGGTTTCAGTTACTCTCAGTCAGTCATAGTCCAAAAACATTAAATGAAAAATTCCAGAAATAAAAGATACACACGTTTTAAATCGTGTTTCATTCTGAGTAGCGTGATGAAGTCTCATGCCGTCCCACTCAGCCCCACCTGGGGTGTGACTCCTCCCACTGTCCAGCAGATCCACCCTGTCTATACTACCTGCTTTTCCAGCAGATCCACCCTGTCTAGACTACCTGCATGGCCAGCAGATCCACCCTATCTACACTACCTGATTATCCAGTAGATATGCCCTGTCTACACTACCTGCTTTTCCAGCAGATCTACTCCGTCTACACTACCTGCCTGGCCAGCATATCCACCATGTCTACACTACCTGCTTTTCCAGTAGATATGCCCTGTCTACAATACCTGCCTGTCCAGCAGAACCACCCTGTCTATACTACCTGCCTGTCCAGCAGATCCACCCTGAGTATACTACCTGCCTGTCCAGCAGACCTGCCCTATCTACACTACCTGCCTGGCCAGCATATCCACCGTGTCTACACTACCTGCCTGCACAGCAGATCCGCCCTGTCTACAACACCTGCCTGGCCAGTAGATCCACGCTATCTACACTACCTGCCTGTTCAGCAGACCCGCCCTCTCTATACTACTTACCTGTCCAGCAGATCCACTCTGTCTACACTACCTGCCTGTCCAGCAGATCCGCCCTGTCTGAACTACCTGCCTGGCCAGCAGATCCATCCTATCTACACTACCTGCCTGTCCAGCAGATCCACGCAATCTACACTACCTGCCTAGACCGCAGATCCACCCTGTCTACACTACCTGCTTGTCCAGCAGGTCCACCCTGTCTACACTACCTGCCTGTCGAGCAGATCCACCCTGTCTACACTACCTGCTTGTCCAGCAGGTCCACCCTGTCTACACTACCTGCCTGCCGAGCAGATCCACCCTGTCTACACCACCTGCCTGGCCAGTAGATCCACGCTATCTGCACTACCTGTCTGGCCAGCAGATCCACCCTGTCTATACTACCTGCCTCTCCAGAAGATCCACCCTGTCTATACTACCTCCCTGGCCAGCAGATCCACCCTGTCTACACTACCTGCCTGGCCAGCAGATCCATCCTATCTTCACTACCTGCCTGCCCAGCAGATACACCCAGTCTACACTACCTGCCTGGCCAGTAGATCCACGCTATCTACACTACCTGCCTGCCCAGCAGATCCGTCCTGTCTGTACTACCTGCCTGGCCAGCAGATCCACCCTGTCTACACTAGCTGCCTGCCCAGCAGATCCGTCCTGTCTACACTACCTGCCTGCCCAGCAGATCCACCCTGTCTACACTACCTGCCTGGCCAGCAGATCCACCCTCTCTATACTACCTGCCTGTCGAGCAGATCCACCCTGTCTACACTACCTGCCTGCCCAGCAGATCCAGCATGTCGACACTACCTGCCTGGCCAGTAGATCTACGCTATCTACACTACCTGCCTGCCCAGCAGATCCGTCCTGTCTGTACTACCTGCCTGGCCAGCAGATCCACCCTGTCTACACTAGCTGCCTGCCCAGCAGATCCGTCCTGTCTGTACTACCTGCCTGGCCAGCAGATCCACCCTGTCTACACTACCTGCCTGCCCAGCAGATCCACCCTGTCTACACTACCTGCCTGGCCAGTAGATCCATGCTATCTACACTACCTGCCTGTCCAGCGGATCCACCTTGTCTATACTACCTGCCTGTCCAGCAGATCCACCCTCTCTATACTACCTGCCTGTCGAGCAGATCCACCCTGTCTATACTACCTGCCTATCCAGCAGGTCCACCCTGTCTACACTACCTGCCTGGCCAGCAGATCCACCCTGTCTACACTACCTGCCTATCCAGCAGATCCACCCTGTCTACACTACGTGCCTGTCCAGCAGATCCACCCTGTCTACACTACCTGCCTGTCCAGCAGATCCACCCTGTCTACACTACGTGCCTATCCAGCAGGTCCACCCGGTCTACACTACCTGCCTGGCCAGCAGATCCACCCTGTCTACACTACCTGCCTATCCAGCAGATCCACCCTGTCTACACTACGTGCCTGTCCAGCAGATCCACCCTGTCTACACTACCTGCCTGTCCTGCAGATCCACCCTGTCTACACTACCTGCCTGTCCAGCAGATCCACCCTGTCTACACTACGTGCCTGTCCAGCAGATCCACCCTGTCTACACTACCTGCCTGTCCTGCAGATCCACCCTGTCTACACTACCTGCCTATCCAGCAGATCCACCCTGTCTACACTACGTGCCTGTCCAGCAGATCCACCCTGTCTACAGTACCTGCCTGTCCAGCAGTTGCACCCTGTCTACACTACCTGCCTGTCTAGCAGATCCGCCCTGTCTACACTACCTGCCTGTGCAGCAGATCCGCCCTTTCTATACTACCTGCCTGGCCAGCACATCCGCCCTTTCTATACTACCGGCCTGTCCAGCAGATCCACTCTGTCTATACTACCTGCCTGTGCAGCAGATCCATCCTGTCTACACTACCTGCCTACCCAACAGATCCACCCTGTGTACACTACCTGCCTGGCCAGTAGATCCACGCTATCTACACTACCTGCCTGGCCGGCAGATCCACCGTCTACACTGCCTGCTTCTCCAGCAGGTCCACCCTGTCTACAGTACCTGCCTCCCCAGCAGATCCACCCTGTCTACACTACCTGCCTGGCCAGTAGTTCCACGCTATCTAGACTACCTGGCTGGCCAGCAGATCCACCCTGTCTATACTACCTGCCTGTCCAGCAGATCCACCCTGTCTCTAATACCTGCCTGTCCAGCAACATTAGTCCTTAAAAAAAGCAAACACACAAAATCAGTGTCTATTTACATCAGCCAAATATTATGACTACGATTTGAAATAAATTTGTAGACCCATGTAAATAAATTTTAAAACTTAATGAGGATATAAAAATGACATGAATAAAGCCTGAAAATCATATTATTAGAATGGAGGACATAGTGACATAAAACATCCGTGACTGTAGACTCAGGGCAACCTAGACTTAAAAGTCCCATGTGGTCTTTTACATGTAAAAAATGAGAATTAGTCTAAAAGTCAATTTTGTCTAAATTTTGATTTTTGGTGAGTGTACAGTCAAAATAGTTGTGAAAAGAAAAAAATAAAGTTGTCAAATTTCATGTAACCTATGTTATTTGGAAATTTAAAATAAGTTATATAAATATTTATAACAATGTTAAACAATTTCATAAGTGGACTGAATAAAACATAATATTTTATCATATACAATAGCTCCTGCCTTCCTGAGGAAAACATAAAATCAAAGGGCGTGAAGGAAGGATTTTGGTTTCACTGCAGAAACATAATAAGACACCAAAGTGTGTGTTTGTGTGTGCGTACATATAATTAAACTACAGAATATAAAATAGCATCTAATATACATCAAAAATGAGTTTCATAGAAAAATTCATTTTACATATATGTCTATAAAATAATAAAATTTATTCAGCCTCACAATTACTTTGTGAACTGGAAATAACAATGAGTTGTCATTTTATCCAAATCTAAAAAAAAACATGCATACAGTATCAAGTTCTGGTTAAAGTAGTAGATGAACTTTACATGGTACATAAGAGTATCTATACAGTTTGTGGGCTGCATCTTGCTAGAATATATTACATTATAAAATGCACCATTTATTTACTCTGCGATCAAACCCCCAACTTGCCCCAAGTGGAGGAACCCTCAGACATTTGCAGAGGAGTCAGTGTGCTAGTAAGCAGCATTCTTTACAAATCTATGAACATCAAGGTCTCCTTGGAACAGATGCTCTGTGAACAATTTATAAAACTCCCTCCTGTTAGACACTTAGGTTGATTCCATTTTTAAATCAATTACTGAATAAAACACACTCCATCGTGTGGATGAAATGCTACCTTAATTTGTCAAAGCTATCATTTTCTAAACTTTTCTTTTTAATTCAAATCATTAATATTTTGTGACCAGATCAATACTGATTCATTGTTTTAAGCTTCAAATGCATTATACAGTTGGGCAGAACACATTTCCTCTCATCAATCTTCTTTTCCAGGATTTGTCAGGTATTCCTGACATTAATTCACTACTAATATGCACAGTTTCTCTAATCATGGTCAACAAAGATCTGACAGTGCATTGTCCCTAAACGATCCATACTTGCCTCACTGACACCATGTGGCCCACTTCCCATCTATAATCTATGTCTGGGTGTGAAGCCCTTCCCATATGATCCCCCGAATGGAACTTTGCAAGTTCGAATTCACTGGGTCACAGTGTGATAGTGTGAAGACAGGAGGACGTTAAGGGAAGGCTATGGGTGAGTTGGGAAATGTGTTAGGCAGGGTCAGAGATGACCACATCCTAAAAACAACACTTAAGGAGGGAGATGACAAAACAGTCAATGAATAACATGACTTTTTCCAGTGAAAGTGCCATATCTAATCCTTTTCCATTTTTGTTCTCTGAGCTTCTTTCTTAGGGAAGATCCTTCTTGAGAAGCCCCTGCTGGGTATTAGGAAAATGCATTTCAGGACCTCTCATCAACACACCCTCTTTCTTTACCACAACCACATATATGGGGGCATAACTCAACATGTGTAAAAGACAATCTTCTGCTTTTCACTGAACCTCCAGGAATTCAGGACAATAAACGTCTACATGGAGACCAACAGGTGAGTTTTTCTGCCCCTTCTTTCATAACACCGTTCTTCCCTAGTGAAGTCCACACACATCCTTACATGGCAGCTGTGGGTATATCAACTGGTCTGACCCTTTTTAGTCACAGAGCCTGAAGTCTCTGCTAGTACCTGCTGAGCACAGGGTCATGGGTGAGAATGGGCAAGTCTTTTTCTTTCTCTGGTTCCTGAACTTCCCAGGCTCTCTCACTTCTGGATCCTGAATACCCAAATCCCAAGCTTCCTTCCCAGAACCAACACCTCCTCCTCATTAGAAAGATACCTTTGTTCTGTGCTTACTTTATCAAGTCTTGCTCTTTCCCTATCCACTGCCTTGTGTCACTATGTGTGTGTCTTGGGGCCGGTGGAAAGGTGAACAGAAGCCAGTAGAGAGTAACCAGCACCAGCTTCACAGGAATGGCATGACCTTGATACGATAGCGGCAGTTTTCCCTTAACATCCCTGCCCCCTAAAGATTTCAGATCATATGTCACACTCTTAAGTAACAGCGATTTGTCTTTCACGGTTTTAATCATATTGATTAAAAGCATTTGTCTTCTCCAGAACATCACATTAAGTCATCAAAAAATATAAACCTTAAAAAGATGTAATTATTGGAACTGAAAAACATAAAAGGTGAGCTTTGGAAATATCTTTGAGCAATTTATTCATTATGAACACATGTAATCTGTTGGAACAAAGTTCTAGGACAATCCAGGTCATCCTTCAATATTTGCAGAAAACAGCACAAAGAAAACTTGATACTTATACTTAGTTGGAAACTTTATGCCACAGCCATTAAATACAGAGATCATATAAAGGAATAGAGGAAGCTGTTGAATACTAAACTAACTCAAATCATCAATATCCTTACGAAGTGCACACTGAATTAATGTAAAAAGTATTTAGTAAACAAAAAGTATTTTCAATATACAATTAAGACTGAAAAGTATTGAGGCCTCATAAGCTGAACCTGACACAATAAATTTAAAAGGGAAACTAATTTGGAAATCAGAAAACCATCTAAGGAATTTGGGAATTAGGCTTCTGTTGCCCTCTCTGCTACTGACGGTCAAGGCCTCCTCATTGTATTCTGTCCTCCATATCGCTGCTGATTCCCATTTTGTCTATTTCCATTTACCCCACTACTACTTGCTCAGGTCACTCTCCTTCATTGTCAGTGTTTGTTCAAATCCCTCAGACCCATCCACTTCCCATCTAAACTTCCCTCCCCTTTTCCCGCTCGTTGGCTCTACCTCCCTCCTCTCTGTTTTCTCCTCACTCTCCTGCCCCACCTCGACATCCACAGCGAGGCAATGAAGAAGCCCCCGCCAAGGAAGAGCCCACTTCTCAGTGGGACACCGGGAAGGTAAACACCCAACACTCACCGCTAGTGGGAGGCGATTGCGCAGAAGCACGAGGGTTGTTACAGGATCGGGCAGGTCCCCTGCCCCAGTCTCGGACTCAGGGTCCTGTCTGAGGCGGCCACCCCGAAGCGTGGGGTTTGCGGAGACGTAGGGCCTGGCGGAGGGAAGGATGGGGAAGCATCTCAGGGAGGACTGGCGTCTGCCGAATCCCAGGGCTGCCCTGAGGGGCCAAGAGGGGCGAGGGTGGGGACGACGGAAGACAAGCCACATGCCGAATGGGGACCTGACGCGGCGCGCGACAGGATGGGCGGACGGTGAAGAGACCTAGGGAGGAAGGGCCGGACAGGGGCGACCTCAGTGACGGAACCGGACACAGACGCAGATCTGGCAGCTGAGCGACAGGCTCCGGAGCATTTCCGGGCGTCGCGGGACTCCCCGCCGACAGGAGGGCGGTTGCCGAGCCTGTGACATCCGCGGAGACCAGCAGGCCCCGGGTGTGGAGGATGCCGCAGGAAGGGGACTGCGTGGCTGGGTTTGGCCACAAAAAGCGGAGGGCACTCACCCGAGCGGACCTTGGCTCCGGAGAACCCGTTTCCCGGTCAACAAAACACGTCGCGCGAGGGGCGGGGCCCGTACGTGCAGGGAGGGGAGGCAGAGAAAAAGGCGGGGCCGGGCCGGGGCGGGGTCTCGGGCAGGGGCGGGGCCGGGGCGGGGCGGGGTCTCGGGCCGGGGCGGGGCCGGGGCCGGGGCCGGGGCCGGGGCCGGGGCCGGGGCCGGGGCGCTTACCGACCTCGGGGCGCTTACCGACCTCCGGCCGCCGCTGCGCGCGTTTCTGGCCCTGCCGGTGTCTCCGCCGGTTGAAAGCGCGTGTCTGCGTCGGGTTCTGTTGGAGTGAGTTCGGTGCGCCGTGGGTCCGCGCTGCTTCCACCCAACTTCCTGTTAGGTAAGAGGCGCGTGAGGCTCCTGTGCCGGGGGCGGTGCTGCTTCCGAGTCGGCGCGCGGCGGGGACGCGAGTCCGTAGGTGCTGGCGGGAGCGAGAGTGGGGCGGGGACCCTCGCGAGCCCGCACTCCGCCTCTTCGGCCCCACACGGCGTGACGCGCGCTCGGGCTCCGCGTTCGCGTCGAGGCAGAGGCCTAGTAGGGGTCGGGCCCGGGGCTGGAGGGGCCGGGACCGGGCGGGGTGCTGCCCTGGACACCGCGCCGGCAGCTGTTCCGCGCGGGTTCGTGTCATTCCTATTTTCAACCTGTCCTGCTCCGCACCTGAGATGATTTCTAAATTCGGTACCTTTGGGACAGGCGTGGATGACATCCCATAATTTACTTCGTTATTAATTTCTAAATGTAATACATACCACTCTCTAAAAGTATTTTTTAATTTGAAATATATTTGTATATATGTACCTATATATTTATTTATTTCTGAATTTTGTCTCCAGTACATATAATGAGGCTTGTAAAGTGGATAGTGTTCAGGACATAGGTGGATTTTGCTTTTAAGTAGTAAAGACTTAATTGGTGACTTACTGGGGCTATTTGATAAGGATTTTTTTTTTTTAATGAACATTAAAAACAGTGAAATTGTATTTACGGATTTCATTAGCTTCATTTATATCTTAATTGGTGAAAACTGTAAGTTAATAACTCATTTTTATTTCCTTTGGAGATTCTTAAGTTTGTGCTACCAATGATTATTTCCAAAAAAGGCACACTTCTGGTTTTCCCAGAACTAATGCTAGCTTCTCAATCTTTTGAGTTTACTTGATATTAATGTTTGACCTCAAATCATGTCACATTTTTGAAGAAAACTTTCTCTTAGCCAGTGGAACATAAACCACCCTGGAGTTCATATAGAGGAGGGGTTCAAATGCCTCTGATAGTGTCGTGTTAAAACTCATGGCCAAACCCAAGGTCACATAGCTTTCTTTCCATGTTTTCCTCTAGAATTTGTATAGTTTTGTCGTTATAAAATGGGTCTTGTCCTAGACCCCAAGAACAGGTTTTTGGATTTCACATGGGAAATACCTTTTGGCAAGTCACAGAGTATAGTGAAGTTAAGATAGTTTATTAGCGACTACTCAGCTTCATAGCAGGGCGTCCTCAGAAAGCAAGAGGAGGAATGCACCTGTTGTAAACATATAATTTTTTTTTGAGACAGAGTTTCTCTCCTGTCACAATGGCATGATCTCGGCTCACTGCGACCTCTGCTTCCTGGGTTCAAGGATTCTGCTGCCTCAGCCTCCCAAGTAGCTGGGATTACAGGTGCGTGCCAATATACCCGGCTAATTTTTTGTATTTTTGGTAGAGACTGGGCTTCACCATGTTGGTCAGGCTGGTCTGGAACTCCTGGCCTCAAGTGATCTGCCTGCCTCGGCTTCCCAAAGTGCTGGGATAACAGGCATGAGCCACCCGGCGCCCGGGCTTAATGTTTGTTTATATAGGTTATTAAGAATCAGTTTGTGACAGGCTATTAGTATTGTTACTTCTCTTTGTTACTGTCGATTTTAACAACAATTTATGTGTGTACTATTACCTTTAAAGTAAAACTTATTTTTAAACTAAGAATGCTTTTTGTTCTTAACGTTCTGGGACATTTAAATAAGTTTCGTGTCTTTATTAACTTGTTCCCACAATCATAAATATTTTATAACCAAAAGTGCTCAACCCCCTAAATATATAATCCAACAAATTTAACATGTGTGTGTGTGAGAGAGAGAGAGAGAGAGACAGGGTCTCACTCTGTCACCCAGGCTGGAGTGCAGTGGTGTGATCATGGCTGGCTCATTGCAGCCTCAAACTTCTGGACTCAAGCAATCCTCCCACTTCAGTCTCCTGGGTAGCTGGGACTACAGGTACGTGCAAGCATGCCATCTAATTTTTTTTTTTTTTTTGTAGACATAAGGGTCTTGCTATTTGCCCAAGCTGGTCTTGAGCTCCTGATCTCAAGTGATCCACCCGCCTTGGCCCTTCATGTGGAAAATTAGAAACCAAAATCCCCTGTGAATCCAGCGCACTCGAGGTTCATTCTCCACACCCAAGGTGAGGCAGCCACAGGGCCAAGCTGCGGTCTTGGAACAGAAATGTAGCATCAGGAAAGCAACTAGAACACCCGCCACACTGATAATAACCTCCGTAGTACTAATAACACTGCATCTGTGATGCTAGTGTTAGCACCCGTTGTATACAGAGAGCACACCCGTCGGGGTAACTCAGAAGCTGCCGTCCACATCCAACCCCGGGAACATGGATGTGTCCCTCAGTGCGCACATAATGCTTGGAACGCGGAGATGACATCGTCACCTAATGCTACACGCGTCACACTCATATAATCCCCGGAACACGCATGTGTCCCTCAGAGCACACACGTAACCCCTGGAACGCCCGTGACACAGTCAGACTCACGCCACACCCGTCACACTCATATAACCCCCGGAACACGCATGTATCTCTCAGAGCGTACATACCACCCGGGATGCAGACATGGCCTTTGCAGCCCACACGAGAGGGTCTGCAGCTCTGAGGATGGAACCTTCCGGCTCTCGCTGGGGCGCTGAGTTGACAGCCTCTGCTGGCCTGGGTTTGGGCTGGATTTGGCCTCTGTCATGAAACTTCATGTTGTTGTCTCTGCCTTACTGACGTGGTATTGCCACGGTTGTTTTAAAAAGTAGTTTACTTCCCAATAATGTCATACTTCTGGGAAACTTGCAACAGCACTTAGTATGCCTTCTCCTTTATCTCCAATTCCCCAGCTGTTATTGCTGTGCCAGATTTGCAGCTTCACAAAAAATACCCCCGTGTGTTTCACCAAAAGCAGGAATACTCCTCCAGGTGATCCCCAAATAACCCCCAATTTAGGAAATACACAGTTTCTATGTGAAAGTCCAGTCTACAGACCTATTTCACTTCACTCCCTGCCCTAGGTGGGAGAAAAATGTCTATTTCCATGCGGGCCCAATTTTCCTTTTCGGGAACTGTTCCTGAGACTCAGTTTTCTGTTTTTGTTTTGTTTTGTTTTGTTTTGTTTTGTTTTGTTTTGTTTTGACGGAGTCTCCCTCTGTCACCCAGGCTGGAGTGCAATGGCGCCATCTCTGCTCATTGCAACCTCTGCCTCCCATGTTCAAGATATTCTTCTGCGTCAGCTTCCCGATTAGCTGTAGTTACAGGCACCTACCACCACACCCGGCTAATTTTCTGTATTTTTAGTAGAGATGGGGTTTCACCATGTTGGCCAGGCTAGTCTTGAACTCCTGACCTCAGGTGATCCATTCGCCTCGGCATCCCAGAGTGCTGGGATTACAGGCGTGAACCACTGCATCCGGCCGACTCTCAGTTTTCACAGCCTTAACAGATGTAAAGAGCAGAGATGACTCCAAGCTGGGTCTGCCCAGCGTTTCCTCCTAAACATGTGCAGATCCTGTGTTCCTGGCAGGAACATCCTGGCCTGGGGCTGCGCTCTCCTCACTGCAGCCCACTTGGAGGGGCACCCATCCATCCCACCACCACTGGCGATCTCACTTGGAAATGGCAAATATTCATTTACAATCACAAATTTCATCCTGTCAAGCTCCGCATTTCACTTTGCCCCTGGTTTTCCCTGGCCTTAGAACCGTGGACTCCAGACCCCGAGTTCTCCTGCCTGCTGTCCTCTCCCATCCAGTCTGCTACAGCTGCCTGCAGTCCCACTCATGGGGACATGGACTCCCAGGTGTCTTGGGGATTTTATGTGGGTTCCCCCAACCCATTCACCCAGTGCTGACTGTACTTTTTTAAGGCTTTTTCTAGATAAGTCCTTCAAGTCACAGCAGTTACGATATCTAAAAGTAGAAAAGTTAATGTTGATTTTCTAAAGACAAAAAAACAATTCATTATTAGATCGTCTGTGAGACGACCCTCAATTTTTTTATCTTTTTTTTGAGGATAGAGTCTCCCTATGTTACCCAGGCTGGAGTGCAGTGGCACGACCTTGGCTCACCACAGCCTCCACCTCTCGGGTTCAAGCGATTCTCCTGTCTCAGTCTCCTGAGTAGCTGGGACTACAGGCACCTGCCACCATGGCTGGCTATTTTTTGCAGTTTTAGTGGAGATGGGGTTTCACCATGTTTGCCAGGCTGGTCTTGATCCCCTGACCTCCAGTGATCTGCCTGCCTTGGCCTCCCAAAGTGCTGGGATTACAGGCGTGAGCCACCGTGCCCAGCTGCCCTCAATTTATAAATCAAGGAAATACTAGTTCTCTGGAACCAAAGTTCATGTTTGAAATAATTAGGAAAGAAAAATAAAATCTCATTGCTGAAAGAAAGGCAAATAGCACAATTGATTATTGAAATTGCAGAACAGGGCTGGGTGCAGTGGCTCACTCCTGTAATCCCAGCACTTCGGGAGGCTGAGGCAGGCAGATCACCTGAGGTCAGGAGTTCAAGACCAGCCTGAATAAGATGGTGAAATCCCATCTGTACTAAAAATACAAAAATTAGCCTGGTGTGGTGGCACGCACCTGTAGTCCCAGCTGCACGGGAGGCTGAGGCAGGAGAATCGCTTGAACCCAGGAGGTGGAGGCTGCATTGAGCCGAGATCGTGCTACTGCACTCCAGCCTGTGTGACAGAGTGAGACTCCGTGTATTAAAAAAAAAAAAAAGGAAATTTCAGAAGAATTTACTGGACAGACTGTTACCTTGCTGTATTCTCTAGCCCTGTGTTAGCAGTTACAAGGTATTTTAGGTTTAAACACTTATATTTTAGTCATTTGGTATAGTTAACTATCAAAAAGTCCTGTCCACATCATGACAACCTATATAAAATTTGGAAACCTCTTCATCTATGCAATGGAAAATTGGTAAAGTAAGTGTAGATATTTAAGTTAATGAATTATTAATATTTAGGTACTGAAATGAGTGAGGGAATGTAATTATGTCATAGTTCTGGCGTGGGACTTGGGGGGGCTCCCTCTGTTGCCTCTTGCTGGATGACAAATTCGTGACCTGTGGAGACTGAAGGATAAACTGTCACCTTCATCGGAAACCCTAGTCCAGAAGGAAAGTCCTCATTTCAGGATATACCACTTTGTCCCATGCATTTCCTTTTTCTTGTTCTGTTTTTTGGAGACAAGTCTTGCTCTTTCGCCCAGGCTGGAGTGAAGTGGCCTGATATCGGCTCACTGCAACCTCCATCGCCCAGGTTCAGGCAATTTTCCTTCCTCAGCCTCCTGAGTAGCTGGGATTACAGGTCTGCACCACCACACTGGCTAATTTTTTTTTTCCTTTTAGGCGGAGTTTCGCTTTTGTTGTTAAGGCTAGAGTATGATGGCGCGATCTCGGCTCACCACAACCTCTGCTTCCCAGGTTCAAGCGATTCTCCTGCCTAGGCCTCCTGAGTAGCTGAGATTACAGGCATGTGCCACCACGCCCAGCCAATTTTGTATTTTTAGTAGAGATGGGGTTTGTCCATGTTGGTCAGGCTAGTCTCGAACTCCCAACCTCAGGTGATCCGCCTGCCTCAGCCACCCAAAGTGCTGGGATTACAGGTGTGAGCCACAGAGCCTGGCCCTAATTGTTTTATTATTTCCTAGAGAAAAGGTTTCACCATGTTGGCCAGGCTGGTCTCCAGCTCCTGACCTCAAGTGATCCATCTGCCTCAGCCACCCACAGTGCTGGGATTACAGGCGTGAGCCATCTTACCTGGCCCTTTTTATTTTTATTTTTGAGACAGGGTGTTGCACTGTTGCCCAGGCTGGAATGTAATAGTGCGATCTCAGCTTACTGCAACCTCCACATTATGGGGTCAAGCAGTCCTTCTTCCTCAGCCTCCCAAGTAGCTGGGACTGCAGCTGTGTGCCACCATGTCTGGCTAATTTTTGTATTAGTAGACATGGGGTTTGGCTGTGTCGTACTGGCTGGTCGAACTCCTGGGCTCAAGTGATCTGCCTGCTTCAGCCTCCTAAAGTGCTGGGATTACAGCAAAAAATAATTTTTATTTTATGTCTTTTATAATTTTGTATTCTAGGGTGTAATCCCTAGAATAATTTTGTATAAGAAAGAGTCTTGTGTGGTAAATCTTTTGTCCTAAGGTAAACTGATTGGTGGTTTAAATATATTTTTTAAAAAGTACACGGCTAAGACTGGGGGTTTAAGAAAATGAGGAAATATCTGGAAAAGTCAAAGAGGATTTATGAAAGGTGGGCCTTACAAAACGTTGTGTGTGTAATTGGCTTGGCTGGGATTGAAAAGAATTTGTTTATAATTTTTTTCTAAACATTGGTGTCAGGGGTGCACTGATACAGGACAAGTCTGGTTCTACAGAGTTTAAACATCAAGGTTTTTTCAAAGTACTGAACTTCTCTTAATAAAATTGAAAATGGCTTGGATTTTGTTTATCTGCCATCTTTTAAATTACAGACAGTTTTTATTTGTGTCACATTTTTGTTAGATATATTTAATTTCCCTGGTTTCAGGTTTAAAATGCTGTGCTCTTTGTTTAAAATGGTACTTTCATTTCTTGAGGAAGAGTTTTCCATTGGAAATTTTTCAGATTCACATCTCAGAGGTTCAACTTTTACAATATCTCACAGCATATAATTTGCAGGTCATAGATTATTGCCTTCAGCTTTTTCTCCCCTTAAGGAGGCCTGTGATAATAACTCTCTCCTTCAACTTGTTTATCAGGTTTTGTATCTTTTTTCTCTGGTTCCAAATCAGCTATTGTTGCATGACCCTGAAATGTTTATCTTGAAGGCCTGGAAAGGCAATGTTTTTCTCCAGTATACTTTAATTCTGTACTCTTGGTTTTTTCTCAAGGTGTTTGACTTGTTACCCTTCTACCCTTGGGCATTTTCTTCCTGTGACTGATTACATTCAAGCATCTTTTCCATCAAATTTAACTTCCAGGTTATCTAATGAGCTTTCCACAAGGAGAAACAATCAATCACACTTCAAAAGATTTCCTTTTCCTTTTTGGCAGATGGCCTGAGAAATAAAGATTTTACATTTTATCAGAATGATTTATTGTGTTGCACTTATTAGATCTTTTTGTTATTTAAAAAGAAACTGAGCTTTAAAAAGGTTAAGGTTTTTTTCATCCATGTACCTCCTGGTATTGAGTAAAGCATTTTGATTATCACTCTGGTTACATAAGTGATTATTATTTTACAAATGACCTATGATCCTATTTTGATCAAGTGTTTTAAGCCTTTGAACATCTTTCACAAACTTCCCCAAAATTAAATTATAAGACTTTTAACCTAATATTAACTTTGGAATTTTTCAGTTGGACCCCAGGAAAGATTTAAAAGACATATATGTCTCACTTTGTGCAGCTATGAAATGTTTAGGATTATTTGGTAATTTGTATAAGAAATATTGTTAAATGACAAGTGATAGTAGAACTTTCAGTTGCATTTATGGGTATGTTGTTGATATAAAGTTCTCAAAAATAATATAAATTTATAAAAATCTAATATGTTATCAGTAACAATTCTGGCAATCTTAAAATGCTACAGATAATAGAAATAACTAAATGCTGAGGCCAGCATTATCCTAATACCAACACCAGAGAAAGGTATTATGAGAAACGGAAACTACCAGACCAGTATCATCTCTCATGAATATAAAGGCCAAAAAAACCTCAACAATGTATTAGCAAATGGAATCTAACAATGCATGAAAAGAATTATATACCAGTTTTTTATCTGGTTATGCAAGACAAGCAATATTCTGCTTCTCTAAGGGACTTCCTGTCTATATCAACCCCAAAAACATCAGGTTCCAGGCTGACTGGCATAAGGGGTGTATTATTTAGCCTATTATGCTACCTGGTACAACAATTAGACCACCCTGAATCTGACAGTTAAGTGGTCCCATCTGCCCTTGGCTATTCTCCAGTCTTATCCCTTTCATACTAGAGAACCAAGTTTCGTAGCAGAATCTCCAACTACTGTAATTCTTGGGTACAGAAGACAGTAATAAATGTGCTATTTAAAGATGTTAGTGACTACCTTAAAAGTATCCCCTTGACCCTCTCAGAGCATGCATACCTTTAAAAAATCTCAAAAAATATATAATACAGTCTATAGTGCCCGAAGAAATGTTCTGCAAATTTTCTTCCAGTTAATTAAGTTGAATCTAGACTATCTGATATATGAGGCCATATGAAAAAGTAATTTCTGTGATCTGTGTTTACCCTTCTTGCAACTTCTGAAAAAAAATCTAATGACACTATGAAACAGTTGCTGAAAATTTACCGGGTATTAGAAAACTAAACAAATAATCAAAGTTGTCTCATAATTTAAAAACTCTATAATGAAATTTTTAATTGGAAAATTTTGCCTGAAAATATTTAAGATGCAATATGTTTAGCCTCAGAAGACATATTTAACCTTAAAATTGGGAGACATAGTAGGATCACATTTACTTTCAAACATGAAAGGAGGGGGCATCATAAAAGATATTTGATTATATGCAATTCCAGATTATAAAATGGGAAATGAAATATGAAAGCTATAAGGAAGCAAATTTTCATCTCAATAAAATAATATAATTTCACTTTTAATAAGTAAAGTTCCCAAAAGGTATTATGTTGCTCTATGTGCTCGCCAGTTTCCCAGGCCTAGAAGTCTGAAAGAATAGGTTGCTTACTAGTTGAACATAGAGGGGTTTTAGACTAGTTTTTCCTCTTAGTATCAAGATCCCCAAATTGCACTCAAAGCACTACTAATTGTTTAACTATTTTTTCGCCCATTTTATTGTTTTCTGCTTATGTGAATATTGAATAATAATACATTTAATTATATACATGGATATAATTTTTGAAAAATTATAATTGTATACATATGCATTTTTAACATATGTAATAACATAAAGGCAAAGAAGGAACAGCAAACCTGAATCAACATTCAAGGTAACACTTGTTTTGCTTTCCAAAAAATAATTGTACACAATTATTCCCTTTAGATGAGAATGCTTTTCAACCCAATGCAAGAGGAAAATATCAGCTTATGCCAATAGCCCTGCAAATACACACTGTGGGTGGGAATTCATTAAAACATTTTAGGATGTTCTATGGAAGAGTCAAAATGCAGCTCACACAAAAAGTGTATTGTAAAGTTTGAAACTATCTAAAACTGCTCATAGATAAGGAATTAAATATGTATTTGTATTATTGACTAACTTGGAATAAACTGTCCAAGGTATTTGAGCTCCTGAATTAAGGACAATACATTGTCTGAAAATAGCATAAATGTTAAATATTTGCATTTACACTGGTGCTTACAGAAGGCACCATTTGTACATTATAAATTACTTAGATCTTCCTCAGACTCAGGAATTGACTATTCAGTCTCTTCATTGCCATCTTCATATCTTGTTTTGCAATGAGTAAACGGCAGGACTGAGGATGAGTGTAATCATAAAGTCTAAAATGGCAAGAAATTTATCCACTGGTACTGTGGGAAATGGCTACACATAAATAAAGACGCATGGTCCAAAGAACAAAGCCACCACAGTGATGTGAGCTGAAAGAGTAGAGAGGGCCTTGGACAAATCACCTGAAGAGTGTTTCCATACAGTGACAAGGATGAAGATATAAGAGGTAATCAATAACAAGAAAGTGCCTGTGGAAATGAACCCACTATTGGCAGTAACCAGGAACTCCATCCTGTAGCTGTCTATGCAGGCAAGTTTGATAAACCAAGGAAGATCACAGTATAAGCTATCTATCTCATTAGGACTGCAAAAAGGCAAATGGACAACAAAAGCCAATTAGGTAACTAAGTGAATAAGACCAATAACCCAAGCACCAGACAGAAGCAAAACGCACATCCACGGGCTCATGATGGTCAGGTAGTGGAGGGGTTTGCATATGGCCACATATCTGTCAAAGGCCATAGCTATAAGGACCACCATCTCAGATCCACCTAGGACATAAAGGACAAATATCTGGATGACACGCCCCTGGAATGATATGGTATTGTGCCCAGAGTATAGGTCAGAAATCATCTTAGTAACTGTTCAGTAGAAAAACACAAATCCATAAATGAAAGTGGGCTAAAATGAAGTACATGGGGGAATGAATGTAAATGAGGATCGAAGGTCACTATAAACACAACAATAATGTTTCCCAGAACAACTGTCACATAAAACACTAGAAATGGCAAGCAGGAAGTGCTGCACTGGTCTGTAGGTAGAAAGTCCCAGGAATACAAATTCAGATACCTCAGAGTAATTTGCTTCAGACCTCAGGTTTTGTCTGGTGTAAACTGAAAGATCACAAATAAAATAAGAACAAAGGAATTTGTCAGGAATAAATATTGAGAAAAACATTTAAATTGTTCTTAAATATTATATTAAAAAAGAAATCTTCCTGAACCACCATAAGATGTTTTGAAATTTTTATTTATTTATTTTTAAAAAATTTTATTATTATTACATTTTAAGTTTTAGGGTACATGTGCACAATGTGCAGGTTTGTTACATATGTATACATGTGCCATGCTGGTGTGCTGCACCCATTAACTCATCATTTAACATTAGGTATATCTCCTAATGCTATCCCTCCCCTCTCCCCTCAACCCACAACAGTCCCCAGAGTGTGATGTTCCCCTTCCTGTGTCCATGTGTTCTCATTGTTCAATTCCCACCTATGAGTGAGAACATGCGGTGTTTGGTTTTTTGTCCTAGTGATAGTTTGCTGAGAATGATGGTTTCCAGTTTAATCCATGTCCCTACAGAGGACATGAACTCATCATTTTTTATGGCTGCATAGTACTCCATGGTGTATATGTGCCACATTTTCTTAATCCAGTCTATCATTGTTGGACATTTGGGTTGGTTCCAAGTCTTTGCTATTGTGAATAGTGCCGCAATAAACATACGTGTGCATGTGTCTTTATAGCAGCATGATTTATAGTCCTTTGGGTATATACCCAGTAATGAGATGGCTGGGTCAAATGGTATTTCTAGTTCTAGATCCCTGAGGAATTGCCACACTGACTTCCACAATGGTTGAACTAGTTTACAGTCCCACAAACAGTGTAAAAGTGTTCCTATTTCTCCACATCCTCTCCAGCACCTGTTGTTCCTGACTTTTTAAGGATAGACATTCTAACTGGTGTGAGATGGTATCTCATTGTGGTTTTGATTTGCATTTCTCTGATGGCCAGTGATGATGAGCATTTTTTCATGTGCTTTTTGGCTGCATAAATGTCTTCTTTTGAGAAGTGTCTGTTCATACCCTTTGCACACTTTTTGATGGGGTTGTTTTTTTTCTTGTAAATTTGTTTGAGTTCATTGTAGATTCTGGATATTAGCCCTTTGTCAGATGAGTAGGTTGAGAAAATTTTCTCCCATTTTGTAGGTTGCCTGTTCACTCTGATGGTAGTTTCTTTTGCTGGGCAGAAGCTCTTTAGTTTCATTAGATCCCATTTGTCAATTTTGGCTTTTGTTGCCATTGCTTTTGGTGTTTTAGACATGAAGTCCTTGCTCATGCCTATGTCCTGAATGGTATTGCCTAGGTTTTCTTCTAAGATTTTTATGGTTTTAGGTCTAATATGTAAGTCTTTAATCCATCTTGAATTAATTTTTGTATAAGGTGTAAGGAAGGGATCCAGTTTCAGCTTTCTACATATGGCTAGCCAGTTTTCCCAGCACCATTTATTAAATAGGGAATCCTTTCCCCATTGCTTGTTTTTCTCAGGTTTGTCAAAGATCAGATGGTTGTAGATATGCTGCATTATTTCTGAGGGCTCTGTTCTGTTCCATTGATATATATCTCTGTTTTGGTACTAGTACCATGCTGTTTTGGTTACTGTAGCCTTATAGTATAGTTTGAAGTCAGGTAGCATGATGCCTCCAGCTTTGTTCTTTTGGCTTAGGATTGACTTGGCAATGCAGGCTCTTTTTTTGGTTCCATATGAACTTTAAAGTAGTTTTTTCCAATTCTGTGAAGAAAGTCATTGGTAGCTTGATGGGGATGGCATTGAATCTACAAATTACCTTGTGCAGTATGGCCATTTTCACGATATTGATTCTTCCTACCCATGAGCATGGAATGTTCTTCCATTTCTTTGTATCCTCTTTTATTTCATTGAGCAGTGGTTTGTAGTTCTCCTTGAAGAGGTCCTTCATGTCCCTTGTAAGTTGGATTCCTAGGTATTTGATTCTCTTTGAAGCAATTGTGAATGGGAGTTCACTCATGATTTGGCTCTCTGTTTGTCTGTTATTGGTGTATAAGAATGCTTGTGATTTTTGTACATTGATTTTGTATCCTGAGACTTTGCTGAAGTTGCTTATCAGCTTAAGGAGATTTTAGGCTGAGACAATGGGGTTTTCTAGATATGCAATCATGTCATCTGCAAACAGGGACAATTTGACTTCCTCTTTTCCTAACTGAATACCCTTTATTTCCTTCTCCTGCCTAATTGCCCTGGCCAGAACTTCCAACACTATGTTGAATAGGAGTGGTGAGAGAGGGCATCCCTGTCTTGTGCCCGTTTTCAAAGGGAATGCTTCCAGTTTTTGCCCATTCAGTATGATATTGGCTGTGGGTTTGTCATAGATAGCTATTATTTTGAGATACATCCCGTCAATACCTAATTTATTGAGAGTTTTTAGCATGAAGGTTGTTGAATTTTGTCAAAGGCCTTTTCTGCATCTATTGAGATAATCATGTGGTTTTTGTCTTTGGTTCTGTTTATATGCTGGATTACATTTATTGATTTGTGTATATTGAACCAGCCTTGCATCCCGGGGATGAAGCCCACTTGATCATGGTGGATAAGCTTTTTGATGTGCTGCTGGATTTGGTTTGCCAGTATTTTATTGAGGATTTTTGCATCAATGTTCATCAAGGATATTGGTCTAAAATTCTCTTTTTTGGTTGTGTCTCTGTCCGGCTTTGGTATCAGGATGATGCTGGACTCATAAAATGAGTTAGGGAGGATTCCCTCTTTTTCTATTGATTGGAATAGTTTCAGAAGGAATGGTACCAGTTCCTCCTTGTACCTCTGGTAGAATTCAGCTGTGAATCCATCTGGTCCTGGACTCTTTTTTGTTGGTAAGCTATTGATTATTGCCACAATTTCAGATCCTGTTACTGGTCTATTCAGAGATTCAACTTCTTCCTGGTTTAGTCTTGGGAGGGTGTATGTGTTGAGGAATTTCTCCATTTCTTCTAGATTTTCTATTTTATTTGCGTAGAGGTGTTTGTAGTATTCTCTGATGGTAGTTTGTATTTCTGTGAAATCGGTGGTGATATCCCCTTTATCATTTTTTATTGCATCTATTTGATTCTTCTCTCTTTTCTTCATTAGTCTTGCTAGCGGTCTATCAATTTTGTTGATCCTTTCAAAAAACCAGCTCCTGGATTCATTAATTTTTTGAAGGGTTTATTGTGTCTCTATTTCCTTCAGTTCTGCTCTGATTTTAGTTATTTCTTGCCTTCTGCTAGCTTTAGAATGTGTTTGCTCTTTCTTTTCTAGTTCTTTTAATTTTGATGTTAGGGTGTCAATTTTGGATCTTTCCTGCTTTCTCTTGCGGGCATTTAGTGCTATAAATTTCCCTCTACACACTGCTTTGAATGTGTCCCAGAGATTCTGGTATGTTGTGTCTTTGTTCTCGTTAGTTTCAAAGAGCATCTTTATTTCTGCGTTCATTTCGTTATGCACCCAGTAGTCATTCAGGAGCAGGTTGTTCAGTTTCCATGTAGTTGAGTGGTTTTGAGTGAGTTTCTTAATCCTGAGTTCTAGTTTGATTGCACTGTGGTCTGAGAGACAGTTTGTTATAATTTCTGTTCTTTTACATTTGCTGAGGAGAGCTTTACTTCCAACTATGTGGTCAATTTTGGAATAGGTGTGGTGTGGTGCTGAAAAAAATGTATATTCTGTTGATTTGGGGTGGAGAGTTCTGTAGATGTCTATTAGGTCCGCTTGGTGCAGAGCTGAGTTCAATTCCTGGGTATCCTTGTTAACTTTCTGTCTCGTTGATCTGTCTAATGTTGACAGTGGGGTGTTAAAGTCTCCCATTATTATTGTGTGGGAGTCCAAGTCTCTTTGTAGGTCACTCAGGACTTCCTTTATGAATCTGGGTGCTCCTGTATTGGGTGCATATATATTTAGGATAGTTAGCTCTTCTTGTTGAATTGATCCCTTTACCATTATGTAATGGCCTTCTTTGTCTCTTTTGATCTTTGTTGGTTTAAAGTCTGTTCTACCAGAGACTAGGATTGCAACCCCTGCCTTTTTTTGTTTTCTATTTGCTTGGTAGATCTTCCTCCATCCTTTTATTTTGAGCCTATGTGTATCTCTGCACATAAGATGGGTTTCCTGAATACAGCACACTGATGGGTCTTGACTCTTTATCCAATTTGCCAGTCTGTGTCTTTTAATTGGAGCATTTAGTCCATTTACATTTAAAGTTAATATTGTTATGTGTGAATTTGATCCTGTCCTTATGATGTTAGCTGGTTATTTTGCTCATTAGTTGATGCAGTTTCTTCCTAGCCTCGAAGGTCTTTACATTTTGGTATGATTTTGCAGTGGCTGGTACTGGTTGTTCCTTTCCATGTTTAGTGCTTCCTTCAGGAGCTCTTTTAGGGCAGGCCTGGTGGTGACAAAATCTCTCAGCATTCACTTCTCTGTAAAGTATTTTATTTATCCTTCACTTATGAAGCTTAGTTCGGCTGGATATGAAATTCTGGGTTGAAAATTCTTTTCTTTAAGAATGTTGAATATTGGCCCCCACTCTCTTCTGGCTTGTAGAGTTTCTGCCAAGAGATCCGCTGTTAGTCTGATGGGCTTCCCTTTGTGGGTAACCCGACCTTTCTCTCTGGCTGCCCTTAACATTTTTTCCTTCATTTCAACTTTGGTGAATCTGACAATTATGTGTCTTGGAGTTGCTCTTCTCGAGGAGTATCTTTGTGGCATTCTCTGTATTTCCTGAATCTGAACGTTGGCCTGCCTTGCTAGATTGGGGAAGTTCTCCTGGATAATATCCTGCAGAGTGTTTTCCAACTTGGTTCCGTTCTCCCCGTCCCTTTCAGGTACGCCAATCAGACATAGATTTGATCTTTTCACATAGTCCCGTATTTCTTGGAGGCTTTGTTCATTTCTTTTTATTCTTTTTTCTCTAAACTTCCCTTCTCACTTCATTTCATTCATTTCATCTTCCATCACTGATACCCTTTCTTCCAGTTGATCACATCAGCTCCTGAGGCTTCTGCATTCTTCATGTAGTTCTCGAGCCTTGGCTTTCAGCTCCATCAGTTCCTTTAAGCGCTTCTCTGTATTGGTTATTCTAGTTACACATTCGTCTAAATTTTTTTTCAAAGTTTTTAACTTCTTTGCCTTTGGTTTGAATTTCCTCCTGTAGCTCGGAGTAGTTTGATCGTCTGAAGCCTTCTTCTCTCAACTTGTCAAAGTCATTCTCCATCCAGCTTTGTTCCATTACTGGTGAGGAACTGCGTTCCTTTGGAGGAGGAGAGGCGCTCTGCTTTTTAGAGTTTCCAGTCTTTCTGCTCTGTTTTTTTCCCCATCTTTGTGGTTTTATCTACTTTTGGTCTTTGATGATGGTGATGTACAGATGGGTTTTTGGTGTGGATGTCCTTTCTGTTTGTTAGTTTTCCTTCTAACATACAGGATCCTCAGCTGCAGGTCTGTTGGAGTTTGCTAGAGGTCCACTCCAGACCCTGTTTGCCTGGGTATCAGCAGCGGTGACTGCAGAACAGTGGATTTTCGTGAACCACGAATGCTGCTGTGAGATCGTTCCTCTGGAAGTTTTGTCTCAGAGGAGTACCCAGCCATGTGAGGTGTCAGACTGCCCCTACTAGGGGGTGCCTCCCAGTTAGGCTGCTCGGGGGTCAGGGGTCAGGGACCCACTTGAGGAAGCAGTCTGCCCATTCTGAGATCTCCAGCTGCATGCTGGGAGAACCACTGCTGTCTTCAAAGCTGTCAGACAGGGACATTTAAATCTGCAGAGGTTACTGCTGTCTTTTTGTTTGTCTGTGCCCTGCCCCCAGAGGTGTAGCCTACAGAGGCAGGCAGGCCTCCTTGAGCTATGGTGGGCTCCACCCAGTTGGAGCTTCCTGGCTGCTTTGTTTACCTAAGCAAGCCTGGGCAATGGTGGGCGCCCCTCCCCCAGCCTCGCTGCTGCCTTGCAATTTGATCTCAGACTGCTGTGCCAGCAATCAGCAAGACTCCGTGGGCATAGGACCCTCCGATGCATGTGCAGGATATAATCTCCTGGTGTGCCGTTTTTTAAGTCCATTGGAGAAGCGCAGTATTAAGGTGGGAGTGACCCGATTTTCCAGGTGCCATCTGTCACCCCTTTCTTTGACTAGGAAAGGGAACTCCCTGATCCCTTGCGCTTCCTGAGTGAGGCAATGCCTCACACTGCTTCGGCTCGCACATGGTGTGCTGCACCCACTGTCCTGTGCCCACTGTCTGTCACTCCCTAGTGAGATGAACCCGATACCTCAGATGGAAATGCAGAAATCACCCGTGTTCTGCATCGCTCACGCTGGGGGCTGTAGACCAGAGCTGTTCCTATTCGGCCATCTTGGCTCGACCCCCCCGGATCAGTTTCTTGGTTAGCCACCCTTCAGCCTGTTTTCCCTTTGCTCTCCTTATCCCTTTTGTTTTCACTTTTGTTGTCTGAAGATTTATCCTTTCCTGCTGCCTTTTTTGGCTTTGTTTCCAGTTTAACAGAAGCAGGTTTAGCTGACAACAATGCTTTTTTTCTGTTGTTGGGTATCTCTATTGAGATTCCATTTTTCAACCTCATTGGTTTCTGACCTAATATTCATTTCTTTGCACATTGGGCTTATCTTCTTTTTTTTTCAGTTTTCTCAGGTAGAAGCTTATTATTATTGATTTAGGTCTATCTTCTTTTCTAATATGTGTAATCAATGATATAAAGTTCCCTCTAAACACTGCATTCATTGCCTCCCACAAATTTTGTCTTTTCATTTATATTTAGTTCAAAATATTTTTAATATCTTCTGAGACTTATTTTTTGATCCATTTGTTATTATTAACAAGTGTTGTTTAATCTCCAAATATTTTAGTTTAATTCCTTTGTAATCTAACTTTTAGTTTAATTCCTTTGTAATCTAAGAACATGTTTTATATAATTTCCATTCTTTTAAATTTGTTAAGTGTGTTTTATGGAGTAGAATGTGGTCTATCTTTATGAATGTTCCATGTGAGCTTGAGAAGAATGTGTGATCTGCTGTTCTTAGATGTAGTTTTCTAAATATGAATTAGGTCAAGTAGATCAATGGCGTTGTTGAGCCCTATGATGTCCCTAGGGATTTTCTGCCTGCTGGATCTAACAATTACTGAAAACAAGGTGTTGAAGTCTGCAAATGCAGTGGTTGTTTGTCTGTTTGTCCTTGGAGTTCTATCAGTTTTTGCCTTAACGTTGTTGTTAAATGTTTACACATTCAGAATTATTATGTCTCTTTTGAGAATGAATGAATTCCCTCAGATTAAGTGTGTCTCAGAATATATTTTGTCATTCTTCACTTTTGATGGATAATTTTGCTAAACATAGTATTCTAGTTTGATTTTTTTTCAATGCTGTAAATATTTCACTCCTTTCTCTGCTACATGGATTGACCAAAAACATTATGCAATTTATATTCTTGTTCCTCTGTATGTACGGTTATTTCCCTATATCCTATGGATTCTTTCAAGTCTTTTTTCTTTTTTTTTTTTTGGCTTTTCTGTAGTTTAGATGTGACATGCCTAGGTGTGGATGGGTTTTTGTTCTGTTTTGTATTTATCCTGCTTGGTGTTGTCTAAGATAAGTGGTTTCATCACTGCCATTAATTTGAGAAAATTCTGAGCTATTATTATTTCACACATTTCTCCTGCCCTTTTTCTTTTACTGTTCTTCTGGTATTCCAGTTGCACATATGTCATACCTTTTATAATTGTACAATTCTTGGATATTCCGTCGGGGGTGGGGGTCTTCTATTTTCCTCTGTGCATTTCAGTTGGGAAGTTTCTATTCAAAAGTCTTCAAGCTCACTGAATCTTTTCTCAGCTTTGTCCTGTCTACTGCTGAGCCCATGAAAAGCATTCATTTGTTCATTTGCAGAACAGAGGCCAAAGAGGAAATTATCAGGAACTCACCTTGCACAATTTCATGTAATTATTTGTGCTAATAGCCCTCCTCGATTTTTCATCTTCATCTTTCACTCTGTGGTACCTAAGAACACAGATTCTCTGAGCCAGGCAGTCATAGTCTGAGTCTTGTCTCTGTTACTGTGATGGTTAATACCGAGTGTCAACTTGATTGGATTGAAGGATACAAAGTATTGATCCTGGGTGTGTCTGTGAGAGTGTTGCCAAAGGAGATTAACATTCAACTCCCTGGGCTGGGAAAGGCAGACCCACCCTTAATCTGGGTTGGCACAATTTAATCAGCTGACAGGATGGCTGGAATATAAGCAGGCAGAAAAATGAGAAAGGAGAGGCTGGCCTAGCCTCCCAGCCTACATCTTTCTCCTGTGAGGGATGCTTCCTGCCCTCAAACATTGGACCCCAAGTTCTTCAGTTTTGGGACTCGAACTGGCCCTCCTTGTTCCTCATCCTGCAGACAGCCTATTGTGGGACCTTGTGAGTATGTGAGGTGATAATTTATATATATATATTCCATTAGTTCTATCCCTCTAGAGAACCCTCACTAATACAATTACTTATGAACTATGGGATATTAATCAAGTTACAAATGCCAAGCCTCATATGTTTTCGTATCTAAAATAGGAGCTCTTGTATTATCTTAATGTTGTTTGTTTATTGTTTTCTTGTACATTTTTGGAAAGTAACTGAAGCAGCTCAGATAAACCAGGTGAATGTATAATCTCTAAAATGGTGATAATAGATCGAGTTTATACATATAGAATGCCAGTTTATACATCTCCTCAGATTGTGTAGATGCTATATTTAAATATGTTGATATTCATCATATTGTCTGGAATATTCACACAATGGAATCTGAATAGTTTATTTACAACTTTTTATCTATTCTTTTGATTCCTTGTATCTAATCAACAATATTTTTATGTAAAATATTTTCTAGGTTATGTCTCAAGACCTGAGGCCTTGCTTTACCTGATCTTCAGCTTAATTGACCAGAGGACTCATCACTACTTACCTGATTAATGTCAAGCCCAATAGTCCCACCCTTGCCACATTCTCTTCCCAAAGCCCAAGCGCTCATTCCTAAAGTGCAAAGACAACACTTTAAAAACGTGTTTTTTCTTTTGAACAAAAAGGAGGTATCTTTTAAATAATGTTATCTTAATTCCTCATTTCTCTAAAAGCAACCACTCCATTAAATGAAAGATATTTAAGCATAAATTGATTTTAATACATTAAATATTAAAATACCTTTCATATACGGATGATCCCCAATTTATAATGGTTCTACTTATAATTTTTCAACTTTGCAATAGTGCAAAAGCCATACATATTCTGAGAAACTATGCTTTAGGTACCCATACAATCATTCTGTTTTTCACGTTCAGTTCTGCATTCAAGAAACTACATAAGATAGTCAATATTTTATTGTAAAACAGGCTGTATATGATTTCATCCAACTGTAGGCTAATGTTAGTGTATTAAGCATGTTTAAGGCAGGCTAGGCTAAGCTATGATGTGTTGAATGCATTTCAATTTTTAATATTTTCAACTTATCATGGGTTTATTGAGATGTAACCCCATTTTAAGTCAAGAAACGTGTGTACCGTATATCAAAAAACAGAACTCATCAAAATATACATGTTAACATATGCACATGTTATTATGTAATTACATGAAAAGGAAACTAGAACAAAATCCCTAAAAATATGTACAAGACTTATTTTTGGCAAAAAAAAAAGTAATTAAAAAAAGGAGACAGAGGCAGATTATTATATATCTTTCTCAAGCTTTAAAGTGTTGGAACTTTGAACAGTAAACCTGAATTTGCATAATACCTTATAAATGAAAACAAAAGATAAGCTTCTGCTATTGATGTTATTTATAAGAATATTAGTTATTTTATTTTTTACATAATATGTTAAACCTAGAACATTGCTCACATAAGCACAGAAAGTTTTGAGACCTTAACGTGCTTCTCTACTCTTCATTGTGTATGCTTCATACAAAAGCAGTGGTTCAGGGCTGGCTGCTCTGTCATAGGCATGGCTGCTGCATCAGTGCCCAGCTCATCTCCCGCTGCCTGTCACCCACTCCTACCAACACAAGTCATCTGGCTTCTGCTGGGGTTAGAAATGGAAGCTCTGCTCTGAAATAATGTTTCTCTTTTAAAAAATTAAACAAAGAAATGTTTTAAAACGGCTTAACTTCTATCATTAGAACCTTTAGAATTGTATTCGCTAGGGCTCTTTGTCTTTAACAAAAGGTTCTCTATTAAGTGATATTCTCAATTCAGAGAAACTGGAAAACTATGAGATCCCAAAGGAATATGGTATAGGTAGTTTGAAAGCCTTCCACCCCAGAGGCTACTCTGCAGTGAATATATGCCTCACACTCTCCCACAAACACTGGTCACTGCAGAAAATGCATTGTTTTGCTGCAATAGGGTTTTATTTCAGACGTCAGTTAAAATATGGGCAATGCTTTATCCATGGGAGAAAAATGTGGTGAGATAATGATGTCTGTCCAGTAAGATATGGTCTGTATTCTAACCTATCCCTTACTTCCTCTATCACATTTAAGAGAATTTCACAATGTTTTAACACCATTTTTCCACACCTACTAACTAACTGGGATAGTTTGAAAGTGCTGCATAGCTTCCAGAAATATCAAGGGTTTTCTCCCAGCTACATCTTGGGACTTCTGTACTCCCTACAGCATCAAAGGGAATGACTGCTAGACAGTCTCACACCTTGATAGATGCCCTGGTTGAGGAAGGCCTCTTCTTACATATCCGTAATAATCAGAGTCCATAGTTTTCCTGGATTAAGGGACTGTTCTAGGTACAGATATGTGACTGTCATTAGCGGAAATTTTCAAACAGGGAAAAAATTGTTAATAATTTATTGAGATAAGGAGAAACTTGGTAGAAAATATGGAAGGAAATCTGTTAAAAGCTATAACTGTCAATGGTGCCATGGAAATAAAATTATGTTCTGGGAACTGAATAGAGATGCAGGATAATACCACATGAGGAGAAGGACAAATGTCAGAGAACATTGGGTGTGCCTCCCAATCATGCTAATTCTGAGCTCTGAAACTTCTAACAAGTTACCTGGAGAGTCAGACTCAGAATAAGACCCATTTCATGGGGTTGTTGTGAAGATTAATTTAGACAATGTGAGTGAAAGTTTCAGGCACACAGCAGGTATTCAGAGAGACAGGGCAACACAGAGAGGGTTTTAGTTTTTCACATGACCCTAAAAGCAGCAGCTCCAAAATAAATGGAAATGGTTTCATTTTCTTTCTGTGCTTCTTTTTTTTCCCTATATTTTCTTCTCTTTGGTGAGGTCTGCTTTAAGTCATTCCATTTTATAAATATATACTCTTGCAATTTAGAGAGTAACTTCTCCCTAGGGTATGTCTGAAAATTAATTATACTTGTATTGTCAGTATTGATATTAAATTATAATTTATTTTATTAGTAATACTTTATCTTTTGTAATTTAACTAAAATAATACTAACAACTTTTAAAATAAGTAATAAGGTAAAAAAGCAGGCATAGGCTTTTACTCTTTGTGTATAGTACCAACAGTCTATTTCTTTTTTATCTGACATGACCAGTAGAGATTAATGCACACAATAAGAAAATATTCAATAAATTCTTGTTGACTAGAGTAGAAAAAATAATCCCCTTCTAAATCTGGTACTTTCTAATTCTGTTCTTATTTTTATCCCTGGTATCCAATAATACTGTTGAATGTAAACAACAACTTCAATTATATACAACAGTGGGGATAAGCCCAGACTCAAACAACTTGAAGCTGTAAGTTCCAAAAGTAATCATAACAGAATTATTATGGATACATGGAATATTTTTCATGCAGCTATTTTCCACTTATATTTCTTATGTCAGTTACCTTTTCATAGGACACGTCGTCCTGGTAAGAGTTTTATTATTTCATCATGATTCATAGAAATCATATTCCTTTCCAACCAAACTAAACTATAATCATTCTTTCTAGACACTAACTCTACTACATTCTCTATTATCTATGGACATTTTCCTTTTGTTGACTTTTTTTTCAGCTGTAAAAATGAGTATAATTGTTATTATGATTATGAAATAAGTGTTTTGCACAGCCCTGAGTGCACTGTCCTCTCTCTCAAAGATACACGTATATACTCTCTCTCAATATGTGTGTGTGTATATTTATATATACACACGCATATATATACTCTCCCTCTCAATGTGTGTATATATATAATTTTATACATATATAACTTTATATATGTTTTATGTATTTATAAAGCTCTCTCCATATATATATATATTTATATATACTATCTAAACTATCTAGCAACAATCTAGCTGGCTCCCAACCTTAACAGAGGGCTGTGTAACACCAATCATCAGAAAATTATCATGGGTATTGGAAATAAGTGATTCATTATAGCAAGGCTTTGAGATCCAGATATCTAAAAAAAGAAAAAGAAGGAGAGTAAGAAGGAAAACTAGGAGACAGAAAATACAAGAGAGGAGAGGGAAAGCAAGAAATAGAAAGAATGTAAATCTATTTTCCAGTTTCACAGAATTGTATTTTTAAAGGAATTAATAGCAAAAATGAGTAGGTTAGAGACAAAATTTCTACAACTTGTTGGTAAGGAATCTATTTAGTTTGTATATGCCATTTACCCTGGCATTGTGAAAGGAAATCTTCTGCCAGTGATGATTAGGGGAAACTATGTATTTCAAAAAACATAGCTTCTTCATCTAAGATAGATGAGACTGATTGGAAATAGCTTCCTGTGGTGACGTTGGAAAACGGAGGGAATTATCTAATCTCAAAGTGCGTAGCCAGAGTCTTGGGTCCCAGGGGCCTTCTCCTTTGTCACACTAAAATCTGTTTTTAAAGCAACTTGATGCACATCCCTCTCCCAGTCTTCACCACAGACTTTGCTTCATTTTAGTCCCTGCAGAGATTTCCAGACTTTAGCTTCTCAAAAATCATCTTCTTTTGAACTAGAAATTTAATGCAAGACAGTGTATTCTAGGGTCATAGATCGTGTCTGGCAACATGGCTTTTGAACACATTTTAGAGTTCTATATTGAAGATTAGACCTTAGGAGTCACAATGGCTGTGGTATGCCTCAGGTTTTGAGTAATTTTTTACAGGCTACACAAGCTTCGAGTTTCATGATCAGAGAACATTTCTTCCTAATGCCCATTATTTTTCCTTATGCCTAGAATAGTTATTCTTTCACAGATGGTTAACCACCTTCTCCTTGACTGGTTTATCTGCCCTTATATTTAATTAGCTATTTTCATTGATGAAAAACGTTTTGTCATTTTGTCAAGACTAGTAGTAGGATCTCTTTATTTATTCATTAATGAAACAATTATTGACCTTCAAACAATGTCCTAATATTTTCCAGTATTTCAAACGTATATTTAGGCACTATTTTTCTACCATATAGTCCCTACATAATAATATGTGCTTTTCAAAAATAATATTATTGGCCAGGCACGGTGGCTCATGCCTGTTTTCCAAGCACGTTGGGAGGCCAAGATGGGTGAATCAGCTGAGGCCAGGAAATCCTAGCTACTCAGGAGGTTGAGGCAGGAGAATCACTTGAACCCAGGAGGCGGAGGTTGCAATGAGCCAAGATCATGCCATTGCACTCCAGCCTGGGCAACAGAGCAGGACTCTGTGTCAAAAAAAAAAAGAAGAAGAAGAAGAAAAGAAAAGAATATTATTTTACCTCAGGTTCACAGTATTGAATGGACCATAATCCTTGATTCACATCATAAGCTCTTTCACGCCCATTATGTATGTGTTTATCCATTAGTGAAATTACACCTATGAAAACATGATGCAATACAAGAACTGAACGATTCATAAAGCACTCATATGCTTATGTGCTCATCTTCATAACTCCTTTGCTTCCCCTCACCTGAGGTTACTGAGAACATCTTACATTTCCTCTTTTTTATTTCATACGTATATTTTCACTTATACAAGTTCTTGCAAAGCACACTGTTGCGTTTTATTGCTTTTCACCTCATAAAACCTATGCTGAATTGATCCATTTTGGACTTTTCCTACATTATAATATTTTACTAAGATTTTTCTATATGATTTTATGTAGTTGTGCTTCATTTGTTATGGTTCAGAATAATATCCCATTGTTTTGTCAATGGGCATTATTATAAATTTCTCTTTGTATGCATATGCAAGAGTTTATCTTGGGTTGTAAATGGAAGTGAAATCACTGGGCCATAGAATGTGTGAATGTTAAGTTTTCCAGGATAAGGTTGAACTGTTTTCCCAAAACGATTATACTAGTATTTGGTTCCATCAGCGATGTTTAAGAAATCCTCTTAACTGGGCACATGTCATAAGGACCTTCTGAGGGTGTGTCATGAGTGCGTCCTTAACCTCGGCAAAATAAACTTTCTAAATTGAATGAGATCTGTTCTCAGATACTTTTGCGTTCATACAAGTTATTACTGGAAACAGTGAAGAAGGCTTTAAAAATAAAACTTATCAAGTTTAGGTGAGATTAAATGAAAGCTCTAAAGTTGTGAACCCCAAAAATCTGAGACAGGTCTCAGTTAATTTAGAAAGAATGTCACTTTCTGACAGGCCCAGGAGCCCCAAGTTTATCTTGGAACCTCAGAGAGGAATTCACCCAACTCACAGGTATTTGATGGTACAAATCCATGGCTGGGCTTGGCTTTAAAAATTTTATCTGAGATTCCTTCTATGGAACAAAGTTCCATCAAAACCAGTTTAAAAGCCTATGTAAAAACAAATAATTATTCTTGCTGCACTGTATACAAATAATCAGGACTAGTATAATAAAGTGAATCAGTTCTAAAAAAAAAATCCTCTAAATTCACATACTGTTTATTCAGAAAATGTGATGCTGTGCCTTTTTTTTTTTTTTTTTCAGATGACTTTAGAACAAACTGGACTAAATGGAAGAAGTAAATCAGTCTGTGGCGTCTGAATTCATCATTCTTGGGCTTTGTGATTCATGGGAGCTCCAGGACTTACTCCTAGTGATATTTTCTTCACTTTATTTGATCACCATTTTAGGCAACATCTTCATTGTGGTTATAATTATCACTAACCTCCATCTCCATTCCCCTATGTACTTCCTGTTAGCCAATCTCTCATTCATTGACTTCTGTCTTTCCTCAGTCACTGCCCCTAAAATGATCACGGACTTTCTCAAAGAAAATAAGACCATCTCCTTCGGAGGCTGTATGTGTCAAATTTTCTTTGGACACTTCTTTGGAGGGGGCGAGATGGTACTGCTTGTGTCAATGGCCTATGACCGTTATGTGGCCATCTGCAAGCCACTCCATTACTCCAGCATCATGAACAGATATATGTGCATTGGGTTAGTGATGATATCATGGATTATTGGCTTTGTGCATTCAACAAGCCAACTAATTATGATTGCAAAGCTGCCCTTCTGTGGACCCAGGGAATTGGACAGCTTTTTCTGTGATATTCCATTGGTAATCAAGCTAGCCTGCATAGACACCTATATTCTAGAAATGTTGATAAATGCTGACAGTGGGGTACTGGCAACCATCTGCTTCATTCTGTTGCTGAGCTCTTACTCTCATATTCTGTTTACTGTCTGCCTTCACTCTAAGGGTGGAGCATCCAAGGCTCTCTCTACCTGCGCTGCCCACATCACAGTGGTAGTGTTATTCTTTGGGCCTTGCATCTTCATCTATTTGTGGCCAGTCAGTATCCCCTGGGTGGACAAGTTTCTTGCTGTATTTTATGCAGTCATCACACCTCTCCTAAATCCAGCCATTTACACCCTAAGAAACAAAGATACTAAAAATGCCATAAAGAGACTACTATGTTAGTATTAGATTGCAGTGAGTATTTAGTGTCTCACCCTAGCATGTTTATAGTAATGTCCCTAAATTAGTCACATCTGACCTGTTACTTTGAACTGGGAAACATTACCCAGTTCACAGATGGTCGTCTATGTCTCCAAATGAAAGATTTGTGTCAATTCTACTCAATTCCACAATCATTTATTGATTATTGAATGCTAAATTATTTCCTGTCTGGGAAATTTGGCCAGTCTTTAGGACTATGATTTTGACTGTGCTCAAGGATGACTTGAAGTTAATTAATGACATTTATTACTCTTGGTGCTACTACTTCCAACACCCACTACCATATGCTGAAATTTTCTATTATGCTAAGCATTTCCTTGAGCAAAGTATGTCACGTAAGTCTTCTCTTAATTTTTTTCAATAAGCCAGTGAATTGAGTATTGCTATCTTTATTTTTACAAATGGATAAATTAGTCATTCAATTAATAATCACTCTACCTAACTTACCTGAAGAGACACTGTAAAGGTAATTGGGAAACATTCCCCATCACACTCGGAATAAGACTGAATCAGTCATAATATAGAGAGAATGTTATTCCTTCAACTTCATGCCTTGGCCATTTGCAAAACTGTGTAATTGTCTTTAGGAGATACACAATAAAAAGAGAGATGAGTGCACTAACAATCTTAGGGTATTACTTCTCTTTCTTTTAATAAATGTGTTGGAGGTTCATTATCTATACCAGATAAAATAAGGGACATTGTGTTATATTCTAAAAATGACTAGGGACCCCAAAGACCTTCTGTTTAAGAAGGTTATATCTATTAACATTTACCAGTTTAGAAATCTTAAAAAATTAAATGATTATGTACTAATGCTTAAAAATAACAAAAATAAGGCATTATTAGTTACTGTAAATATCATATTTTAGGAAAAGTAACAATATTTTCAAAAATGTAATAAAGAAGAATGGAATGGTTTTACCTATTTGCAAATTCCTTTAGCATATGGCTGAATAGAAGCAGTTGAGTTCTCTCATCTACTCTGCATTGCGTCTGTTGTAACATGTGCTTTTGTTAGAATTATATAAAGGCCATCTGGCCTGACAGAGATATGTAGTTGGATAAAAGAGGAATGTTTTCATTTTTGTGGAAAAGCAATGGTGAATAAAACTACAGGTGAAATTTAGCACAAAGCAAGACAGTGGCATCCTGTACTAGATATTGTGGCAGTCCTCATTATCACATACTCACAGTAAAAAAAGTAAAAACTGTAATAACCTTTTAAAGTTATGTGTGCAGTATAATGCCAGATTGTATTGTTGTTTGTTGTTGCTATTTTGGTTGTGGTTTAAATAGTGAATATTGTATATTTCTCCATTTTGATGATTTTCATTCAATATTTACCGCAATCTGGGAAAGTTTTTTCCACCCTAGCAACACTTCCTAGATTTCTTCTCAGTTACTGTTTATCTGAAAGTGTCTTTTTTTTTTTTTTTTTGAGATGGAGTCTCGCTCTGTCGCCCAGGCTGGAGTGCAGTGGCGTGATCTCAGCTCACTGTAAACTCCGCCTCCTGGGTTCACACCATTCTCCTGCCTCAGCCTCCCGAGTAGCTGGGATTACAGGTGTGTGCCACCATGCCCGGCTAATTTTTTTGTATTTTTAGTAGAGATGGGGTTTCACCGTGTTAGCCAGAATGGTCTCGATCTCCTGACCTCATGATCCACCTGCCTCGGCCTCCCAAAGTGCTGGGATTACAGGCGTGAGCCACCGTGCCCGGTCGAAAGTGTCTTTATTTTTTCTTCATATTTGAAAGATATTTTCATTAAGTCTGGAATTCTAATGTGTCAGTTTTTCTCAAAACTTGAACTGGATAAAGAAAATGTGGTACATACACACCATGGAATCCTACTCAGCCATTAAAGGGAATGAGATCATGTCCTTTGCAGTGACTGGATAAAGCTCGAGGCCATTATCCTAAGCAAAACTACTCAGGAACAGAAAAACAAATATTGCATGTTCTCATTTATGAGTGAGAGCTAAACATTGAGTGCACATGGACACAAAGAAGGGAACAACAAACCCCTGGGTTTACTCCAAGGTGGAGGGTGAAAGGAAGGAGAGGATCAAAAAACTACCTATCAAGTAGTATGCATATCACCTCAGTGACAAATTAATCTGTACGCAAAATCCCCATGATGGGCAATTTACTTATGTAACAAACCTGCACGTGTACCCCTGAACCTAAAATAAAAGTAAAAGTAATAATAATAAAATGTTATTCCAATGCTTCTGGCTTTCATGTTTTCTGTTGAATAGTCATCAGTTTTATTGCTGTTCCTTTGAAGATATTAAGTTCCTTTTTCTCGCTACCATAAACATGTTCTTTTTGCCTTCAGTTTCAGCAAAGTGACTACAATATGCCTATGATATCGTTTTCACTGTAGTCATCTCTCTTGTTCACTGCACTTCTTGAATCTACAAGTCCTACCTTTTATCTTTTAAATTAAAAGATAAACTTTTCCATAGTATTATTTTTCTATATATAAGGCTGAATCCCTTTGCCAGCTGGATGTGTAATGAATAATTTAATTCTCTGTTTTTGGGGATTTTATTTTTAAAATAAATAATTGTAAAATATTTGCCCAATAGCTAAATATTTTAGCTAATCTGTTATTACCTGAAGAAAAAAATTTTGTAATTGGATTTTAATCATATGGCAATTTTTAAGAATTTGATATATGTTTTGAACTTATGATCTGTAGAAGATTTATAATTTATCCTATAAATTGCAAAGTATGATGGTGTCTATTTTCTTAAAGGCTCACCTATGTATCGGGGGAAACTGCCCCTGATAGTCACGTAGGTTCTTTTCTATTTTCCCTAAGTGTCGGCCGGTCTGAGAAATAAAGGGACAGAGTACAAAAGAGAGAAAATTTAAAGCTGGGTGTCCAGGGAAGACATCACATGTCAGTAGGTTCCGTGATGCCCCCCGAGCCGTAAAACCAGCAAGTTTTTATTAGCAATTTTCAAAACGGGAGGGAGTGTATGAATAGGGTGTGTGTCACAGAGATCATGTACTTCACAAGGTAATAGAATATCACAAGGCAAATGGAGGCAGGGCGAGATCACAGGACCAGGGCAAAATTAAAATTGCTAATAAAGTTTCAGGCAGGCATTGTCATTGATAACGTCTTATCAGGAAACAGGGTTTGAGAGCAGACAACTGGTCTGACCAAAATTTATTAGGCGGGAATTTCCTTGTCCTAATAAGCCTGGGAGTGCTACGGGAGACTGGGGCTTATTTCATCCCACCGCTGCGACCGTAAAAGACAGCCACCCCCAAAGCGGCCATTTCAGAGGCCTACCCTCAGGGACCCATTCTCTTTCTCAGGGATGTTCCTTGCTGAGAAAAAGAATTCAGCAATATTTCTCCCATTTGCTTTTGGAAGAAGAGAAATATGGCTCTGTTCCACCCGGCTCACTGGCAGTCAGAGTTTAAGGTTATCTCTCTTGTTCCCTGAACATTGCTGTTATCCTGTTCTTTTTTCAAGGTGCCCAGATTTCATACTGTTCAAACACACATGCTCTACAAACAATTTGTGCAGTTAACGCAATCATCGCAGGGTCCTGAGGTGACATACAGCCTCCTCAGCTTTCGAAGATGACGGGATTAAGAGATTAAAGTAAAGACAGGCATAGGAAATCACAAGGGTATTGATTGGGGAAGTGATAAATGTCCATGAAATCTTCACAATTTATGTTCAGAGACTGCAGTAAAGACAGGCATAACAAATTATAAAAGTACTAATTTTGGGGAACTAATAAATGTCCATGAAATCATCACAATTTATGTTCTTCTGCCATGGCTTCAGCCAGTCCCTCCGTCCGGGGTCCCTGACTTCCCACAACACCTATGACATATTATTCTTTTATTTTAAGTTTTTATAGTTTTTTACAAACATAATAGCAATTCTATTTTTTATTTACATTTCTTTGATTACAGATGAATTTTAATGTTCTTCATATACTTATTGACTATTTTTGGATTTCCTATTTTGTCATAAACATGAGTTTATTTTAAATTTGGTATACCTTTACATTTAACAGTTATTTCCTACATTTATTTTAGTTAAATAATTTATACAAAAGATTTAAATTTTTGAAACTTAAAGGATCAGAAATTTTTTTCTGCATTATTTGCACATGGGGTGATATACTTAGATTTTTCTCACTCAAAGACCTATTTGATGTGGTCCTTTGTTAGATTCTTAAGTGGTCTCTCTCCTTCCCCTCTGCGTTTACCTGCAATCACCACCTACTGGACTGGAAGTCAATCTGCACAACCCATCGTAAACATCTGTTGACACAAGTATACCACACTTGGGTAAGAGACATGCTTCTTACAACCTCTGCTACCACCATCACCTATGCCACCCCAGCTGCCAAGGAGGTGGTGAGCCCACACAGCAGCCCAAAACACCACTACTACAACCAGCATTTAAGAAAGGCACCACCCCAGCTACCAAGGAGGTGGTGAGCCCACACAGCAGCCCAAAACACCACTACTACAACCAGCATTTAAGAAAGGCACCACCCCAGCTACCAAGGAGGTGGTGAGCCCACACAGCAGCCCAAAACACCACTACTACAACCAGCATTTAAGAAAGGCACCACACTAAAGCTATTTATAACCAAGGAAATCATATAGAGATTTCACCGCTGAACACGGCCAGAAGCAAATCCCAACAATCCTAGTCAACATACATCATAGTCATATCCTCAAGAGGATAATTTCACATACCAATATTCACCTTGAATGTAAATGAATTAAATGCTCCACTTAAAATATATACATTGGCAGAACAGATTTTAAAAAACAATCCAACTAAACACTATTTATCACAAACTCACCTTAGTAGTAAAGACATTTATACACTGAAGGTAAAGGGGTAAATATCTTTTTCCAAAGATATTCCACACAATGGAAGACTTCTCAAAAACAAACAAACAAAAAACCCTTACATTCGACAAACGAATTCGGTAAAACTTCAGGATACAGTATCAATGTACAAAGATCATCAGCATTTTTACACCAATAACAATTAAGGCAAGAACCAAATCGAGAAGGCAATTTCATTTACAATACCTACAAGAAATATTTAATAAAATACCTAGAAATATAGTTAACCAATGAGGTGAAAGATCTCTACAAGGAAAACACTGATGAAAGAAACTGTAGACAATAAAAATAAATGAAAAAAATCCTATGCTCATGGATTGAAAGAATCAATATCATAAAAAATAACCATATTGTCCAAAACAATCTACAAGTCCAATACAATTCCTATCAAAATACCAATGTCATTTTCACATAATTAGAAAAAACAATCCTAAAATTCATATGGAACCAAAAAAAGAGCTGAAATAGCCAAAGCAATCTGAGCAAAAAGAACAAAGCTGGAGGCATTACATTACTTGACCTCAAATTATACTACCAGGCTATAGTAACTAGAACAGTATGATACTAGTATAAAAATAGACATATAGACCAATGGAACAGAATAGAGAACCCAGAAATAAAATCACATATCTACAGTCAGCTGACATTTCACACAGTCAACCAATACATACCCTGGGGAAAGGACACTCTCATGACTAAATGGTGCTGGGAAAATTGGACTGCCAGATGCAGAAAAATGAAAACTGCATCCCTATATCTCACTATACACAAAAATCAACTCAAGATGGATTAAAGACTTAAATGTAAGGTCTGAAACTATTAAAATACTAGAATAAACTCCAGGGAAAACTCTTCTGGACATGGTATAGTCAAAGCATTTATGACAAAGACCTCAAAAGCACAAGCAATCAAACCAGAAATAGAACATTTTGACTTAAGTACTCAACATAGTACTTAACTAAGATTTACTAAATTCATGTATCAAATCTAAGAGTTTTTGATACTACAATGGTAGATACCTATCATAACACATTTTTCCAAACCCATAGAATGTACCAAGGTGAACACTAATGTAAACTATGGACTTTGGGTGATAATAATGTGTTAATGTAGATTCATCAATTGTAAGAAACACCACTTTAGTAGGGGATGTTAATGGGGGAGGCTACGCACATGTGAGATACATGGGGTATATATGCACCTTCCTCTCCATTTTGCTATAAACCAAAAACTACTGTAAAAAGAGTCTTTTCTTTAAAAAAAAACAAGTACTGTTTTAAAGACTCAGAGATAATACAGTAAAATGAAATTACTAATTATTTTCTCTGAGTAATATAAAAATTAGTGATTTTTTTCTTTCCTTCTTTTCTTTATTTTCTAGAAATCTGAATTTCTTAGTTTAATGTCAATTGATATTAGTTGATCCAATTTAATGAGAGAAAAAGAAACAATATTTTCATCAGTAGAAATATAGATGATTATATGTTAGTGTGCTAACTACAAATTGGAAAGTTTCAATTAAATAGAAAAAGAAAAGCATAAAAACAAGTAACTCATAATTGTAAAAATATAAGTGACGACTAAACTCATTTAAAGATATTAAACCTCAGTAATCCTTAAGAAAATGCAATTTTAAAATAACAGATTTGTTTTGTTTTTACTGATTTTTGTTAACTGATTGGCAAAGACAAAAATGAAAAAAAGAAAAAGAGACACAGATTAATCCCAGTGTGTTTGAAAGAGTCCCTATAGTAGAAACTCTTAAACATGATTGGGGGAAGTAGAAATTAATATTTATTAGAATTTAAAATGTTCAAATCCAGGCAACAACAGAGATCTCTGAGATCCCTATCCCTGAACAAAGGGTTAAATTCACTGAGCATTGAGGAGGTCTTGTAACTGAAAGGAAATGCCATAGCTTACATAACAGACACCTAAAATAAAAAACAAATCTTGCCGAGCAGAAAAAATAGTATGATTCAGTATTGTCCATACATGAAAACATCTCAAAGAACAAAAATGCCCAACTTTGAAGATCAATCTAGCAAAATGTGATTTTAGGTGGCTTTAACTTCTTAAAAGCCTTACTTTTGCAGTTTAGATGCCTTTTACAAAGAATTAACATTTGTTAGTGAGAAAGTATAGATTTTTCAAAATACAAGTGGAAATTCAAGACACACAGCCCATTAAATGAAGAAATACCACACAAATATTTAAAAAATGAAGCATAATAGTAGGTAAACAATTTTTTTCTGATGAAAAACCAAAACTATTAGTATAGCACAAATTATCAGCAATGCATCCATAGTATTCAATATATCTTAGTTGCATAAACATAATATAAATATAAAATTGGCTGACTGATAAACTTGGTTAAGGCTGGAGGTGATTTTAAAAAGAGGAAAAATAAGGGAAGTGACAGTGATAGAATTTAAAAAAGAGAAAAGGAAACTAGAAGTAAGGAATTGAGAGATGAAAGAAAGGCGAGAAGGGAGTCTGTGTGAGAGTCCCCTGATGAGTTACAATTCTGCTTAAACTCTTTAAATTACTTTTACCCTTTCACAAAAGTACAGACTGTAGAGGCAATCCGTCTTCTATTTTCCTAGTCTCACATCTTGATTCTGCCCTACTCCCACAAAGTCCTGTCCAAGTTTAACTACTTGGATAACCATTTTTCACATGTTTGCTTGCCGCCTGGCTGGACCGATGTGTGCTTGCTTTTGGTTCTGCTGTTAAGTACAACCCAGGCAACACCGTCTCATGGACTTCTTCCCCCTTCCTCCCTCCTCCCAGTTGTATCAGACCTTTATGTCCTCATATCACTTTGTACAAGCATCTGTCATAATGCTTATGGACACTTTATGATTGACATTTCGCTACCTTGTCTGTCACTCCCAACATGTCTATGAGCTCCCCCTAAGGAGACAGATCATTTCTTACTGACAAATTCTGGCCCATAGTAAGTGTTCCAGAAGGTGTTCAGAATTACTTGGACAGATGGAAGAATGGAAAGATGATTTGATTTGATGATAACAGTTTCTAGGTAAGTTATGATTTATCCTGTGTTTTGATCCTTCCCATAGAATGGTTAATTACAGAGTCAATCAAGAAACTGTTTTAAGCATCTGCAGGATGTATTAATCCCTCACAACCTGCCTGTCACTTTGTCTCAAGCCAAAACAGTGAATTCAACAAGTTTAAAGGAGGTTCATTTAAATGATAATGTGAATCTAGAATTGACTTTTTGAAGTACATGTGTATCTTATTTTCATTTTTATTTAAAAAATAATTGATAAGAGAGTCTTCAGCAGGCAGCATTTCCCATAGAATAAGATGCAGCAGTAAGATGGAGCATCCTAACAAGTGTACAGGTCTTTTGGAAGCCGCTGTCTAAGTGAGGTCTGCTCTATTCTTTTCTGGCTAAATACTAAATACTCATTTTTTTCCTTAGGAAACATACTTCATTCTGTTTCACATTCCTCCACAATCCCCTTAATTCCTGTTTATCTATTCATTTCTGAATTCAATCAGTTCAGAATACTTCCCCAATCTCACATTCTAAAGAACACTTCACTGCAGATCAAAGCGATATTATTTGCTTCTAATGATGCTTATGATTCTCATTAAATGAAGTAGGATCTGGAAATGGCCGTAGCAGCAGAAGCTATGGCTATTTTTTGCAATTCACCATCACCTAGTGGTATGTATTTCTCAGAAATTATGAACACACTACTTTCCTTCATCTTGTAATGATCTCAAACCTGAACTGTGAGTTTATATTCCATGTATTTTAATACCTGCAATTATTTCAGTGCATATATTTCTCTTGTAAATTTTGTATATTGCTGAATATTTCTACCTTTGAAAATTTCTCCCAAGTAAAAAATGAAATAATGAAAAAGCAAAGAGAATATTGCTCCCCCTTTGCCTTCTGCCATGATTGTAAGCCTCCTGAGGCTCTCATCAGAAGCAGATCCTGGCACTGATTCGTGTACGGTCTGCAGAACCATGGAGTGAGTTTTGGTAATCATATTTTCCTCGAAATTGATTAAATTTATTTTGTATTTCCAGTTCCTTTTTGAAAATAAATATATAATTGTTTTAAAATTACATCTATGCCTGTAATGATTTTTTAAATATCCAATTAAAGTGTTGTGAAATTGTGATTTCTTTAGGTAGCTAATATTCCAACTGCCATATTTTCCTTAAAAATTACCTTTAATTTATTGGTTGATTCCAATATAAATCTGGTTTTTAATGTATTAATATTTATTTTCTGTGTATTCTTTTCTGACATTTTGCTTAGGTTCACTGTATTGTTTATTACCAAAACAGTGCAGTTGGGAACACAATTATGTTTTATTTATCTTTATGTGGTATATGAGAAGTTTAAGCTATTAATATACCTCTGAGCAATGTTTTAGCCACAATCTAAAGGATTGATATTATCATTATTATTATAACTTTTTTAAAAAAGACTTTACTTTTTTTAGAGAAATTTTAGGTTCATAGCAAAATTTAGAGGAAGGTACAGAGATTTTCCATGTATCCCCTGGCCACACATGCGTAGCCTCCCCAACTACCAACATCCCGCACCAGAGTGGTATCTGTTACAACTGATAAACCTGCATTGACACATCATTATCATCCGAAGTCCATAGTTTATATTAGGGGTTCACTTTTGATATTGTGTATTTCAGCAGTTTGGACAAATGTATAATTACAGTATTATTCTATATATATACTTATACAGTAGTATCATACAGAGTATTTTCACTGCCATAAAAATCCTCTGTGCTCCCACCTATTATTCCTTCTTTACTATCTTTTTACTCTCTTCATAGTTTTGCCTTTCCCAGAATATCATATAGTTAGAATCATACAGTATATAGCCTTTTCATACTGGCTTCTTTCACTTAGTAATATGCATTTAAGGTTCCACCATGTCTTTTTATGGCTTAATAGCTCATTTGTTCTTAGTGCTAAATAATATCCCATTGTCTGGCTGTACCACAGCTTATTTATCCATTCACCTACTGAATGACATCTTAGTTGCTTCCAAGTTTTGGCAATTATGAACAAAGCTGCTATAAACATCTATGCACAGATTTTTGTGTGGACAGAAGTTTTCAACTCCCTTGGGTAGATACCAAGGAGCATGATTGCTGGATTATATGGTAAGAGTATGTTAAGTTTTGGTAAGGAACTGCCAAACTGTCTTCCAAAGTGGTTGCACCAATTCCAACCAGCAATGAATGAAAGTTCCTGTTGTTTCACATCCTTGTTAGCATTTTATATTTTCAGTGTTCAGGACTTTGATCACTCAAATAGATGTGTAGTGGTATCTCTGTGGTATTAATTTGCATTTCCCTGATGACATGCATGGAGCATCTTTTCATGTGCTTATTTGCTATCTGTATATTTTCCCTGGTGGGTATCAAAGTCTTCTGTTGATTTTTAATTTGGTCATTTGTTTTCTTATTGCTGAGTTTTATGAGTTACTTGTATATATTTGATAACAGTCCTTTATCAGTGGGTCTTTTGCAAATATTTTCTCTGTGGATTGTTTTCTCTTTCTTATTTTTATTTCTTTTTATTTTAGGCTTGGGGGTACATGTGAAGGTTTGTTACATAAACAAACATGTGTCATGGGGGTTTGTTGTACATATTATTACATCACCCAGGTATTAAGCTCAGAACCCCTATAGTTATCTTTTCTGCTCCTCTCCCTCCTCCCACCCTCCCCCCTCAAATAAATAGACCCCAGTGTCTGTTGTTTGTTTCTTTGTTTTCGTAAGTTCTTATCATTTAGCTCCCACGTATAAGTGAGAACATGCAGTATTTGGTTTTCTGTTCCTGTGTTAGTTTCTTTGTATTACTGATTCCATTATATCTCCTCTCTTTCCTATCAATTATACTTTTTAAAATATTTCAGTGATTGCCTTATAGTTAACAATACACATTTTTAACTAATGTTCATTTTCAGATAACACTATACTGTTTCACATGTAGTACAAGTACCTTATAATAGAGTATTCCCAATTTCTCCCTCTTGTCACTTGTAACATAGTTATCATTCATTCACTTATCCATATGTTATAACAACCTTATATATTAATGCTGCCATTGCTTTAAACATCTTGTAAACCAATTAAGAAAGGAAAAATTATTTTATTCTACTTTCATTTTTTCCTTTTCCAATGGTCTCCCTCTCTTTATGTAGATCCAAGTTTCTAGCCTGCTTCCTGAATAACTTCTTTTAATATTTATTTCAGGGTAGCTTTGCTGACAATTGATTCCCCAGTTATTGTTTGTCTGTGAAATTTATTTCTCCTTCCCTTTTGAAGGATAATTTCACTGGATGTAGAATTGTAGGTTAATAAAGGGTTTCTGTTTCAATCCATTAAATATTTCACTCTATTCTTTTATTGCTTTCTTTTCTAACAAGAAGCCCACTATAATACTTACCCTGTTCCCCTGTATTTGTAAAATGTACCCTCTGCCCTGATTTTTTCAGTATTTTGTTCTGACTGTGGATTTTTGCAGTTTTAATATTCTATGTCTACGTGTGTTGGGTTTTTGTTGTATTTTTCATTCTTGCTGTTCTCTGGCATCCCTGGATCAGTGGTTTCATTCTTCATTTTTAGACAGTTGTCCGTCATTATTACTTCAAAAATTTCTCCTGGTCAGTTCTGTTTTTCTTCTTTCTCTTCTCCTTCCCACTTACATCTCTTTTCATTTTCTCACAATTTTTTTTTTTTTTTTTTTTTTTTTTACTATTTTCTTCTGCTTTCTTTTTTAGTCTATTTTTTCTCTTTGCATTTCAGTTTGGGGATCTTCAAGCTCATGGCTTCTTTCCTTGGCCAAGTAGAGGCTGAATTTCTCTAGTGTCTTTGTTTTATTTTCTTCTCTTGATTTTGGGCTTCCCTACGTGTCTCTCTTCGGAGAAAGTCTGTTGTCACGTAGCTCTCAATTGTAGGCTGTTACTATACAGAAGTTCTGTCGGTATGTCGGTAGATTGTTGGAGAGGGTAGTGTTTTACAATCTTCTGATTAAATCTCCATCTTTCAAAGTGTCTGTGTTTTAGGGCCGGGATTATTACAGCGTTTCTTCAGTGGTTTAGCTTGTTAACTCTCCTGCCTCCTACTTCCTTCCATGGCTGTAGCATTCTCACTCTATTTTCTCGAAGCCCCGAACCCTGCTGAGTTTTGTTGTCATTGTTGTTTTGTTTGTTTTCTCTTAGTTAGGAAAGGAAGCCTGGAGAGGGTTGGAGTAGGAAGAATTTTCTTCCCCAGCTGGAAAAAGTTTTTAAATTGAGCTGTGATAAAGTTCTCTCTGTTGTCCTTTGTTATGGAAACAGCTCTGGGTATATTTTACAAAGATCACTCTTCTTCCTCAGGCCCGTTCCCAGTAGAACCAGGAGAATGTTTCAAATATTTACAATGAGAACCTGTTGGAGTTCCTGGAGTTGTGAAACTTTTTCAGCTTACGTATATTGAAGGTATGTAATTAAGGACATATAAAGTTAAAGTGTTAAGTCTTTCTGCTATGTTGACACTTTAATTATTGTAAAATGTTTTCTTCCATCTCTATATTGCCTTAAAAGTATACATTACCTAATATAAGTGTACATTACCTAAGTAAGCGTTCTTTTGGTTTTTATGTGTATGTTGTATCTCTATCCTTTTAATTTCAACTTTTTTGTAAACTTAAACTTCAGTTGAGTCTCCTGAAAACATAATATAGTTCAAATTTATTTCTTTTTATTCAGTCTGGCTCTATGTCTTTTAATTATAGTATTTAGTTTATTTACAGAAATATAATTACTGACATACATGAGATTTCACCAATTATTTGTGTATTTTCTACTTGTCACACTTGCTTATGTTGATTTCTCTTCTTTCTTACTGTTTGTGATTGTTATTATTCTATTTTTTCCTAAGAGCTACTGAAATATATATTTTTACCTCCATTTAGTTCTTACCATAGAGATTACAACACCCACCCTTAGCTTATTAGAACCAATTTTAAGTTACTATGTGTTATCAATTCACAGACAATTCAATTACCTTAGAACTCGTCAGCTTCGCTTACTTTTTGTGCTATTGTCATTTTTAAAAATTCTACACATAGTTTACATACGAAAAGTATTTTATAGACCATTAGATTTCCCAACATAAGAACTTTTACAGTTTTTTTATTTCTCCTTATACCTTTGAAATTCCATCTGGGATAAGATTATTTTGTACAATGAAAAACCTTCTTAATACTTTTGCAAGTCCTCAAGTGACAGATTTTTTTCTCATTTTATTTAACTAAAAATATCTAGACTGAGGAATGAACATTTTAAAAAGAATGTAAAATACATGAAAAGATAAAACATAGAGCATATAGGACATGTTAAAATGGGCTAATGTAAGTGTAATTGGAATCCTACAAGGAAGGAGCAAATAAACAGAAAGTGATATTCGAAGATGTAATAGGTGAGAAATTTTCAAAACTAATGAAGGTATCAATCAACAAAATGTTTTCTCGACCCTCCTCTGGTCATTAACTTTTTCAATTATATCTAATCTGTTCTTAAGTTCATTCACTGAGTTCTTACTCTTTATTATTGGCAATTTTAGTGTCAGAATTTACATTAAATTCATTTTTGGAATTTCCAACTCCCTGCCAAAATTTTCCAACCTATAGTTTACTTAATTGACCATACTGATTTTATTTGTTAAGTCCATATCTCTGGAGTTCCTGTATGTCTATTTTTTGGGTCTGGTTTTTCTACTGGTTTTCAACTTTCTTTTACGTGTGGTTACTTTTTAGTGCTATACATTATAAATGAAAGCTTTTAGATTAAGTCAAATTTGTAAATATCAATCCAATCAAAACTTAATAATTAAATTAGTTACAAATAACTATAAATTTATTAAAACATTAATTTGTCAATAAACATTTAATACTATAGATTTTTGCTTTATTTCTTTTATATTTGTATCTAGTTTCTCTTCCATGAAAAATCTTTGATCCTAATATCATTAATATCCATTTTTTAATACTACAATATATACAAAAGTATTCCAAAATGTCAGGACCAATATCGATAATAAAATAATACTATTGGAGTAAAATACAAGATTACTCTAAATTTTACTCTGAATCCTCCTGCATTTTTATTAGCATTCTAATTTTAGTTAATACTCCAATAAGTTGTTTAATATAATTTTTTTATCCCCAAGAGGTCATAAATATTTTTGATCAATTAATATCTACTTTCATTGCATTGAAGTCAGAACATTTTATTTTACTTGTGAAGAAAAGTATGGTATTTTCAGTTATGTGTACACTTAAAGAGATATATTCTCCATTAGGGAGTTAGAAAAATATATATACATATACTCAAAATATTTACTATGGTTTGATTTTGTTAACTGAGTATTTTTACTTTTCCTTATTGTGTTGCCCACTTGACCTTAGATTAGACATCACTTGTCAACACCTTTTAATGGTCAGTCCTATTCTTTTCAGTTTTACTTGGTTTAGTTTTGTGTTATTAACATGTCTTTCATAATATTGTCTCTACCTGTTCTTTTGAATTTAAAAAAATTAGTTTTATATTTTTGGTATACAATTTTATAACTTGTTTTTCAACTTGAGTGTCACTTAAAAAATAACACATTGGTGATGTCTCTTTCTTTTCTAATAAGGACACCAGTCATATTGGGTTAGGGCCCCACCCCTCATAGTTTTGTTTTAACCTAATCTCCACTTCAAAATAAAGGGCTTATCTCCAAATAGGGTTACTTTTTGAAGTACTAGGGGTTGGCACTTCAACATATGAATTTGGGGAAGATACAGTTCAGCTCATAACACAATCCATTACAACAGTTATGGCCACTTTTAATTTGATTGTTAAGTGCTCCCATATGCTCTTGGCTATTTCAGAATCTTAACCTTTTAACAGGAGAGAACCAAGTTCCAAAGCAAAATTCCCAACTACTGTTAACACTTAATGTGCAGAAGACTGCCATCAATCTGCTTCTTAATGCACATCTGATATGTAAAGATACATACAAAATGCAAATATATGAACAAATTATAATATATTCTATAGTTCCTTCAAAAATTTTCTACAAATTTGCTTCTAGTTACTTAATTTGACCTAGTCCATCTGATATATGAAGCCACATGACTAAGCTATCTCTGTAATCTATATTCACCATTCTTGCAACTTCCAAAAATGTTTAATGATATATGAAATAGTTGCTAGAGAATTTATTAGGAATTAGAAAATTGAGCTGATATTTCAGGTTGCCTCATAGTAATTTTTAAAAATTCTATGGTGAATATTTCAAGATGGGGATCTTGTCTAAAAAGATTTAAGATTCAATATGTTTAATCTCAGAAGAAATATTTAACTGGAAATATTAACTGGAAATATTGAACTAAAACTGGAAGACACAATAGAACAATCTTTATTTTCCAACATGAAAGGAGGAGGCATCATAAAAATATTTTATCATGCACAATTCCAGATTATAAAATGAGAAACGCAATATGAAAGCTATAGGGAAGCAAATTCCATCTCACTATAAGAATACAACTTCAATTTGAATAGGTAGTTTACAAAAGGTGTTGTGTTGCTGTAGGTACTGGTCAGTTTCTCCTACCTGGAAGTTTAAAAGAACAGGTTGCTTAATGGTTGAAGATACAGTGGTGTTCATTCTTGCATTGGATCCGCTGCTGAGCAAGATTATATCCGAGGTCCCTCTCTTTAGCATTTTTCAATCCTAGCCTAGTTCTACTTTCTTTGACTGAATACTTGTTCTAAATTCATAACTTTTTACCACCAGCACACTTTTAAAGGGCATGGTTAAACTCAAGGTTGAGAAAAAGAAAACCATCTTTGACCTCTTAGTGACCAGACCCCAAAAAGGCATTCAAAGCACTACTGACCACTTAACTAACTTTGTCCACTTGACTATTTTATGTGTATGTGAGTATTTCACAATATTCTATGAAACAAATTAAATTTCTTACAAAATGTATGGAACTGAGTACATTTATTAATATAGGTAATAGTACAAAGGAAGAAAATGAAAAATCAGCAAACCTGAATCAACATAGAATGTGAAACTGCTCTGCTTGCCAAATAATAACTGTGATGGGAACCAGTCATTCTCTCTGATGAGAACATTTCCCAGCCTAGTAACAGAAGAAAATATCAGTATATACCAGTAAATCTGTAAATGTGGCACTGTGGAATAAAGTTCATAAACTTCTCAGAATGTTCTATGGACTAGTTAAAATGCGAGCCACACAAGAGTATGTTTTCTATATTTTAAAGTTATGAAACTATGCAAAATAGCCCATAGGTAAGGAATTAAATATGTATTCACATTATTGGTTACTAAACTGGAATATACTTTCCAAGGTGTTTGAGCTCATGATTAAGGACAATAAATTGTCTCAAGATAGCATAACTTTTAAAAAAATTGTGTTTACAGTGGTGCTTATTGAAGGCATCACTTGTGCCCTTATAAGTTGTTCAGGAGATCTTCCTCAGACTCAGGAGTTGACTACTCAGTCTCTTCATTGCCATCTTTATGTCATTGTTTCTCAATGTGTAAATGGCAGGATTCAGGATGGGTGTAATCATAAAATCCAAAATGGCAAGAAATTTATCCACTGACACTGAGGGAAATGGCCACATATAAACAAAGATGCATGGTCCAAAGAACAAAGCCACCACAGTGATGTGAGCTGAAAGAGTAGAGAGGGCTTTGGACAAACCACCCGAAGAGCGTTTCCATACAGTGACCAAGATGAAGATATAGGAGATAATCAATAAAAGGAAAGAGCCTGTGGAAATGAACCCACTATTGGCAGTAACCAAGAACTCCATTCTGTAGCTGTCTATGCAGGCAAGTTTGATAAACCAAGGAAGATCACAATAAAAGCTATCTATCTCATTAGGACCACAAAAAGGCAAATGGACAACAAAAGCCAACTGGGCCACTGAGTGAATGAGACCAATAGCCCAAGCGCCAGACAGAAGCAGAATGCACATCCATGAGTTCATGATGGTCAGGTAGTGGAGGGGCTTACATATGGCCACATATCTGTCAAAGGCCATCCCTATGAGCAGCACCATCTCAGATCCACCCAGGACATGAAGGACAAATATCTGGATGACACACCCCTGGAATGATATGGTATTATGACCAGAGTACAGGTCAGAAATCATCTTAGGAACTGTTAAGGTAGAAAAGCACAAATCCATAAATGAAAGGTTGGCTAAAAGGAAATACATGGGGGAATGTAAATGAGGGTCAAAGCTTACTATAAACACAACAAAGAGATTCCCTAGAACAATTGTTATGTAAAACACTGTAGAGACAGCAAGGAAGAAATGCTGTATTGGTGTAGATGTAGAAAGTCCCAGCAACACAAATTGAGATACCTCAGTGTAATTTGCTTCATTCATTGACTTTGTCTTTTACTACCTAAAAGATCAAAAACAAAATAATAACAAAAAGGAGTTTATCAGAAATAAATGTTTGTAAAATTTTAAGCTGTTTTAAATTCAATATTAAAGTAAAAGAAATCTCATAATCACAAGGTGTTGAAAAATTCATGCACTCATTTACCCACTCAACTAACGTTTCTAATATGCAACTGCTATATTCCAGGAAAGATGTCAAGTTCTGAGGTCAGACACTGATTCTGACTTCAGATGGAGCAAAACGTTACATAGCCCTAACTATAGACATACTCTGATAATTGACCTTAAGAAAAACCACAGAGCGCTATGAGAACAATGTGATGCATCCCAGTAGTGCCTGCGCAGACTCCGCTACAGGAAATTATTACTGAAAAGTGAGAAGAGCAGTCCAGACTTTGGAAATGCCCTGTGCAAAGACCCTAAGACAGGAAAGCCAGTGCGGCAAGAGGCTGAACAACTGAGATTAGCATAGAGTGATAGGCGAGTCTTAAAATCTTGTTTCCATTATAATAATTTAGTTTTTTACCCTAATAGCAATAGAAAATCACTGAAAATTTTTAAGTGGTAGCTTGGTTATATTTCTGCTTTCAAATGGTCACAATGTAAAGAATGGAATGAAAGGGCTAGAGAGAGCTTAAAGTAGTTTATCAGGAACTACTGAAGAACCATATCACATCAGGTGAGCAGGATGAATTATTAACCAATGGTGTTAGCAAAACAAATAAAACTGAGAAAAAATAAATCTTTGTCTCTGAACACAAACTCAGATAAGTTTCAAACTGATATTTAAATGACAGAAATAGGAACAAGTCAAAGGAAGTATCTGAATACTCGGAGAACTATTAGGTTGAAAAATTCATTGTAAGCATATACCTAGATTCATAAATATAATGGAGGAAATAATCGATAGTATCCAAAATATTAAAATAGAAATACATTAGATATCCAGGTAAATATAAAGATAGTATATCCAGATATACATATAAATGTTTTATATGAGGATATAAGCACTATAAAAATATAAGCATAAATTGTTGAAAATTGTTGTAAAAGATTAGATATGTGATTGATAATTAGTTCTTCCAAATAGATAAAGAAAAAAATATGGCAAATCGGTTTAAAGTTAGTAAAAAGATTATTGACAAAAGGAGAAATCTGAACAGTCAATAATCATACTAAAAGTAAGACACTAGTAATCCAAGATGTGTAGATAAGATAGTATGGAGAGCTATTTTGTGCTTAACAATTTCAAATTAGCTGGGCACGGTGGCACGCACCTGCAGTCCCAGCTACTCGGGAGGCTGAGGCAGGAGAACTGCTTGAACCCTGGAGGCAGAGGTTGCAGTGAGCCAAGATTGTGCCACTGCACTTCAGCCTGGGCAGCAGAGCAAGACTCCATCTGAGAAAAAAAAAAAGATGATTTTCTATGGATGAGGCTGTGAGGAAATAGACATTCTCGAATACTTAAAGGAATAGTGCAAATTAATACAATGTCTCTAGAAGGCACTAAGTAGATATCAAATGGTTAAATTTTTCCTTAACTTATAACTAAAACTCCCATCTCAACAACATTACTTCATGTAATAATAGATGAGCTAAAAATATAGCTGCAAGGCTACCTATTATACCATTGTTATATTACAGAGAATTAAAATATACATGGTACTTCTAACTGGAGAAGGCATTCAATCTCTTGTGGAGAAACAAAAATTAATACGTGGAGAGCCGTTGCTAAGTCCTGGCCATAGCAATCTGACAAGAGAAAGAAATAAAAGGCATCCAAGTCGGAAAAGAAGGAGTAAAACTATCTCACTTTACTTAATGATATGATTCTATACCTACAAAATCCTAAAGACACTGCCAAAAGGCTTCCAGAACTATAAATGATTTTAGTAAGGCTTCAGGATACAAAAGCAATGTACAAAAACCAGTAGCATTTCTATACACCAATAATGTCTAGGCCAAAAGTCAAATAAAAAACACAACCCCATTTATAATTTTATTCTAATAAAGAAAATAAAATACCTGAGAATACAGTTAACTAGGGAGGTGAAAGATCTCTACAAGGAGAACTACAAAACACTGCTAAAGAAATCAAGACAATATAAATAAATGGAAAAACAGTCCATGCTCATGGATTAGAAGAATCAATACATTAAAATGGCCATACTACCCAAGGCAATTTACAGATTCAATCCTATTCCTATCATACTACCAATGCCATTCTTCACAGAATTAGAAAAAAAATCTGGAATTCACATGAAATCAAAAAAGGGCACAAATAGCCAAAGAAATTCTGAGCAAAAAGAACAAACCCAGAAACATCACATTACTCAACTTCCACCTATACTATAAGGCGATAGTAAACAAAACAGCATAGTACTGGCACAAAAACAGACACATAGACCAATGGAACCAAATAGAAAACTCAGAAATAAAGGGCCACAATTACAAACACCTGATCTTTAACAAGGCCAACAAAAACAAGCAATGGGTAATGCACTTCCTATTCAATAAACAGTGGTGGGATAACTAGCTAGCCATATGCAGAAGAATGAAACTAGACCTTTTCCTTTCATCATATACAAAAATTAAGTTGGGGGGATTATTAAAGATTTAAATGTAAAACCTCAAGCTCTAAAAATTCTATGAGAAAATCTAGGAAATATTCTCAACATTGGCCTTGGTAAGAACTTTTGGCTATGTTCCCAAAAGCAATTGCAATGAAAACAAAAATTCGTAAGTAAGACAACAAAACAATTTTTAAAAACAAAAATTGATAAGTGAGAGAACAAAAATTGATAAGCAAATTTGTTTAACTGATAAAAAACTTCTGCAGAGAAAAGGAAATTATTACTAGAATAAACAGACAACCTACAGGATGGGAGAAAATATTCACAAACTGTGCATCTGACAAAGGTCTAATAGCCAGAATCTGTAAGGAACTTAAATAAATCAACAAGCAAAAAACAAATAACCCCATTAAAAAATGGGCAAAGGGCATATGAACAGATACTTCTCAAAATAATTCATACAAGCATCCAACAACCATGTGAAAAAAAATGCTCAGTATCTCTAATCATCAGAGAAATGCAAATCAAAACCACAGTGAGATACCATCTCACATCAGTCAGAATGGCTATTACTAAAAAGTCAAAAAACAACAGATGTTGGTGAGGCTGAAGAGAAAAGGGAATGCTCACATTCTTGGTGGGGGAATGTAAATTAGTTCAGCCACTGTGGAAAGCAGTTTGGAGATTTCTCAAAGGACTTGAAACAGAGCTACCATTCGACCCTGCAATCCCATTGCTGAGTATATACTCAAAGGAAAATAGATCATTACACCAAAAAGACATATGCATTCATATGTTCATTACTGTGCTATTCACAATAGCAAAGACATGGAATCAACCTAGGTGCCTATCAATGGTGGACTGGATAAAGGCAGTGTGGGAACATGTACACCACAGAGTGTTATACAGCCATAAAAAAGAATGAAATAATGTCCTTAGCAGTAACATGGATGGAGCAGCATGCCATAATCCTAAGCAAACTAATGCAGGAACAGAAAACTCAACACTGCACAGTCTCATTTATAAGTGAGAGCTAAACATTGAGCACAGATGGACACAGACATGGGAACAATAGACACTGTGGACTATTAGAGGGAAGAGGAAGTGGGGCATGGGTTGAAAAACTACCAACTGGGTACTATGCTCACAACCTGGATGCAATATACTCATGAAACAAACCTGCACGTCCCTAAAACAAATCTCCACTATATCTAAAATAAAAGTTGAGATGTAAAAATAAAAAAAGTTAATAAAGTATATTTGGATAGAAAGAAAAAGATAAAATATATAAGAAATTCATTTTGAAATTTTGTCTTTAGTGTTTATCAATAAATTGTAAATCTCCAGGCTTACATGTATTTATTGATTTGAACCATATAAAATTATGCTCTCTGTAGATCACAAGATGATCAAATATCAATTTTATAGATTTCAATCTAATACGTTGACATTTTTTCCTTACATAATTTTCAAAACCACTTTATCTCTAAGCATCAAACATTATTGATGATTATTTCTCAACCCGAATTGAATAGCACGGGATTCCCAGTTGTACAGCCATCAACACACTTTCCCTCAAGCCCACACCACTTGACTTTCTCATGTCCTTGCTCGTTCTTGTGCCGCTCCACACCAAGCCTAGGCTCCCAATGCACCACTTCAGCAGGAGAGCAGCAGGAGCTGGCGGGAGCACCATGAACATGTGGGAGTCAAGAATGGATTTGAGGGCAGCCAGGTCAAACAGGACTGGGAATCCTAAGTGTTATGGACATGGAACAAGTATTGCGGTCAAAAGAAAACACTACAGCAGAGATGCCAGGAGGCCCTGCCACAACAGCAATGGAGGAAGAATTTTATAGCCAATAATTGATGAAAATGGAGCACAATTGGGCATGAGAATGGGACAGTAACTAAGGTGAATGACAATGGATGTGACTTGAAAGGGAACTATAGTCAAATCTCTATCCAAAGGTTTTGACGTTATAGATTTTTATATATATATATTTATATATATTATATATGTTACTATATGCATATTCTGGAATATGAAAAAAAAAGTTGATTCAGTATGTTCCCAACAGTATAAGATGAACAAAAAATATTTTAAAGACCAAAATAAAAGGGAAGAAAAAGTAAAAACAGGGTTTTTTTCTAAGTGGTAGAAAAATGGGTGATTTCTTTGTCTGTTTTCCTCTTCTTTATTTTCTAAATTTAAAATTCCTTATTAATAAAACTGTCTTCATTTGATACAATTCAATGGGAAGGTTAGGTATGATAGTGTCATCAATCAGAATATTATGATTAAGAAAAAGTCAATAGGTTAATTCCACGAGAAGGTCGAATTTGAAAAAATGAGAAGGCATGCACAGGTAACTCACAACAGGAGCAACAGCACGTGCAAATGGCCAATAAATATATTCATGTTTCCATTTTCAATGGTGCTTGTCAGTCATTAGGAGCTTCATTGTTTTCTGTTTTGCCATTCAACAGCAAAAGAGAGACAGAGAAATAGAAAAAGAGAAATGAGTAAGAGAAAGAACAAAAATTTCCAGTATTTTCAAGGTTTTAAAACAAAAGTGATTACTGTATACTTTTCAAGAAATTACAAATTGAAAATGTTTAATATAAGTTAAAGTGGAGGAATCTATTTCTAGACATGCTAGCACAGGAGTAAATATATATAGAATATATTTATGTAACATACATATTTACACATACATACACTTATATACATAAAATAAAATGGTTTTGACACGTCAAACAATAGCGAACACTAATCACAATATATGACATGTATACAATGGAAAATTATGAAGCTATTACAATCAACTAAATGGTTCTACATATGCAGATCGAGAAAAATTTCCAATTTAAGTGACAAACTAGAGAATGCATTATAAAATTAACGAGACTTTGTGGGTGTGCTTGAATAAAAAAATTCTCCAAGAATGCACACCAAATATTACCAACGGTGAATCCTGCAGAGAAGAATTCCATGTGGTCTATACTTCCGTATTGTTTCAATCACCTGGGGAGAGAAATCATCATGGCGGACCGGAGGCAGGACTGGATCGCAGCTCCCGACAGAGCAGCCTGCAGATGGATGCCCGCATTGTGAGTTTTAGCTCCAGATTGACTGCGAGAACAAACCAGCCATCCTGAGAGGACCCACAGACCCCATGAAGGAAGCAGACTGCTCCTGCAGGACCCGGAAGACACCGCAAATACTGTCAGGGCCCCACCTGTGGAAGTGAAAAAGGCAGACCCCCCTCTCCCGGACACACACCCGCACTGGAGAAGCCGAAGGTCTGTTTGCAATAGAAGTTTCTGACTTTACCTGGAGCTGGGTGGATTTGGAGAGCCTAATGAAACACAGGGGTAGAGGAAGCAGCAGAAAGGCCCTGGGAGCTCAACGGGTCCCCTAGCAGGCCATTCCTGCCTGGCACCACAGGGATCCGTCGGGAGGACGGCCACAGGAGCAGGGGATAAAACTCCACAGGGAGAAGGAAATCTCTAGCTGAACTTTGTAACAGATTGAACGAGGCGAGAGGAGGGAGGAAGGCGGCTTAAACTTTTTACTTTTTTTTTTTTATTGAACTTTATGTACAAAATCATTTGATTTCAAATAAACATTTAATGTAAAAACAAATGTTCTTTTAAACTGAATTTTTTTTACATCTACTGTACCATTCAAATGCTTTATCATCTTACAGGATTTCTTCAAAATCTGTTATCAAGGGTACATATAGAAAAGCACTTTTTTTATAAATAGAAACAAAGGGATTTTTTTCAGCTTTTACGATGACATAAAAAGTTTACTCAACAGAAGTAATTTTATTACTATTTGGGGTGGGAATCACCAACTTTTTGTGCAAACAATGCTAGCCTTCTTTTAAGCATTAAGAGCATAACTGCTTAAGAAATGACATAAGCAATAATTCTACACCTACATCTCCCCTAAAATAATCTTTTTTTTTTTTTTTTTACATATGCGCACAGCTTTAGCAAATTAAAGCCCGAGATAAACGCTCGAGATCTACTATCCAGAGGCAAAAATCAGAGTTTACTAGAACTCATCATTTGGAGAGCTTACCAATCAAGGAATCTGTAATGAAAGCTGCAGTTTCCCTCTTTCCTGTTTTTTTTAAACACAAAAATCAATGACTAAGAACTTAATACTGGATGACAAATCACATCCACACTATTCGTTAAATAGCCTCACAGTTAAACACATCTTAAAGACCAGTCAAATCAGTATTTACATTTTATAAATTTCTGAAGACACCATTAGAAAGCTTATATATCCCTTCATTAAACAAAATAGGGAACTGCATCTGATGGTGGTGGAATGAAATTTTAAAATTAAAAATACCTGTATTTACAGCAGCATTGATCCTTTATAAATAAAGAATATGAAAATGCAATATCTTTAAGGATAATAAAAAATTGAGGTGATGTTACTCAACCACAGTGCTCGGAGTTGGAATAAAAACCCATTGGTGCTTGTTAATGTGCCAGTAGTGAATCCACTTTCTGTTGGAGAAAATCCAACTGCAAATATGTGCGTGAAACACATATAACAAAGGGCAAAATTGCTCAAAATGATTCAAGTCAGCTTATCTGTATTGGATATTCTATTCATGAAACACATTACAAAGACATCCTTGCAAACAAATAAAAGGCATAACAGTTTTCTGGTTGACTTTTTAAGAACACTTCTCCCCTTATAAGTGACATCTTAAAATCTCAAATGCGTTCTTCCCTTGGTTTGCAATCCTAATTTAAAGATATGAACACCTTAATTTTCCATGTGATTATCTAATTAAAAAAGAAAAACAAAACAAGCAAAATGTTCAAGTTAAAAAAAAAAACATACCGGGTGAGCAATGCACTAAAATTATCCACATGAAAACAAATGGTCTGTAATCTTATAAACCAACATAGCATTTCACTGTCAACAATGTGAAAATTTAATATCTTCTCAAACAGGCATAAGATGAAGAAGTGCAATTTTTTAATTGTAAAATGAACTTATGTAATGTAAAAATATCTTACATTATAATTTTTCATTCCGAATTGACAAATGATTTCAAAAACAAGGATCAAAGTTTGACTGCAAATAGTAATGCAATATAATTTCATAAAAATCCTTCAATTTCTATTTTTTTCCTTTTCTGTAGTTGATATATGAAGACCACTTCAATTTCTAAAAAAGGGAACCATTCCAATTTTCCCTCCCCAAGAAAATGTCTCACAATTACAAAGTAGAAAAACAGCAGGTCATAAATGCAAAAAAATTCTAATTTATATATGAAATAATTTCTAGATCAATTCAACATATTTGATGACATTTGTTGAGTTTAAAAATACTTTGAAATATTGCTTTTCATGCTTAAAGTACAGAATGTTTTAATGACATCAATAAAAGTGATATACATGTAATGCTGCATAATGAAGTGAAGTAGAACCCTGATACAAATATCCTTGTTGAAATCATTTACTTCATCTAACAGTGCCTGTTTGGAACATATGATTAAAAACAAAAACATAATTCTTAGAGGATGAATTCCCTAAAATGTAATTTCAGTGTTTGTCCATAACATGGGGTTAGAGCTTTTCAGAGTTTTTGTTTTTTGCTCTGTTTTGAAACCCCTGAGACACTATCTGTTTCCAAAGCTTTCTCTTTTGAGTTAATTTCACTAAATCCATTTGCTGTCCCATTTTGTTCTTCAGTTATTTCTTCATTTGCAGGGGAAGCAGATTCCCCCTTTTCTAATTTTTGCTGCATTTCACGGAGCTTGGTAACAGCTTTATCTATTGACATTATGCTAATAAGATTAAAGTCATGCATGCTGACTATATGAAGCATGAAGTTTTGACATAAATTCTTCTTAATTATTTTCTGTCCATAATTTTCTACAAACAGCATACAGGCATGATTCATTTGATTGTCAGCAATAAACCCATGCTTCATGACATGGAGATTCCAGAGTTTCATCACTTCTTTCTCTCCTTCATTAACATCAGAAAACTCTTCAAATTGTGTAATGGTTTTTTCTCTTAGCCATTCAGGATCCTTTTCATCTTCACTATCTACTTCCATTTCTTGTGGACGGAGAGGTAAGCAGGTATCACTATGGAAATACAGACGATTGTGGCCACTACTATATGTTCTTTGCTGTTCTACTTCCCCATCTTCAGATTCAAGAAATTCAGACATGCTTGCTTTTGTTCGTTTTGGCCTGCACACAAGAATATGTGTGATAGGTGTTCTCTTAACTGGTCCGTTGCGACTAAAAGCAAATCCAGGTTGGCGATGAATATCCTGAGGATTTCCTGCATAGGAGCCATCATAACACTCATTGATAGAAACATCTATCCTAGCACCTTTTGGATGATAAACATAGTTGAAGATAAATCTGCTATGGCAGAGTTTAAGATGCTTGAGTAAACTATAAAGTTTGCGGCAGTTCAGAGTACACCAAGGGCAATGCAGGTCATCTCTTGCTTCAGTTTGTTGCCTTGTATTGTTGTTATAGAGAAACTGATAAAATATTCTTAATTTTTGTCGGTTTTCATTTGGAGTATCCTTTTCTTTTCTTGTCTGTAGATCTGTAGTCAATGATTCTTTAACAGCAATAGTTTGAGTAGGTTTAACTGAACCAGGCTTGTTTTCCTGATGGAGACTCTCTGAATTTCTAGTGGCAAGAGGTTTGGCAATAGGAGCCGTAGATTTATCATTGGTCTCTCCTGTCCAACGAAGAGTGAACTGCAACGTAGGTCCCTGAGAAAATGTTTCGAATGGAGGCAGCCTCTTCCCATCAAGAATAGTCTCCCATGTTGCTCTTTTCTTGCTTATTGGACATTCTTCCATTTCCTGCATGGCTACTTCATATTCCCCATCTAAAAGCTGTAAGCGCCTGTTTTTATCAAATACTGTCATTTGTGCAACAAATGTCTTTTCCCCATCCTCACGATTTCGTTTTCTTCTGGCTGGAAGCTCTTCATTGACATCAATATTTTCATTGGTTTCTCCATTAATCATTCCATTAAACTCTCTTCTTCCTGGACGAGTCACTCTAAATAGCAACGAGTAAGACTTCACCATATGGCTGTTACTAGGTTCAAATTCATTACTGGGAACTGCAAGGGACGGGAAATTTCCGGGTTTTGTTTGATTGAGGTCAGGATTCAAAGGCACCTGCTTTTTACCTGTGGGAACTTGCCTTATTGGACAACTTACATCCTTTCTTTTTTTGTGGCAAACTTTCACAAGCAGGACTTCCAGGGTAACAGAATTTTGTTCATTTTCTGAGTTTTGTGATGGCTTATCATTTTTGTGGAAGAAACCAGTAAACGTAAGCTGCAAATGAGCTGACAAGCTATGAGATTCTTGCTCTCCTTTCATTTTCTCTACTTTTGATAACATATCATCAACTTTAAATGTTTTCCTTTTGATGTTTGTTCTGGAGTTTCGATGAGACATGTAAGTAAGAGTTCTGTGCAAAAATATTGGTGCTATGAGATTCCGAGTTCGAAGAAATCTATAGATCTGTGTTGGCTTCTCAAAGGCCTGGAGGAAAAGCTCGTGGTCAGCCTGGACGTGCTCCATTTTCGGCTTCTTCACCGGTAACACCGCAGCCCCCGCCGCTGCCGCCGCGGAGGAGGAGGAGGAGGCCGAGTAACTGCCACCCCCTCCACAGCCCCCGCCGCCGGATTTGCCGCCCGAAGCCGTCGCCGCCGCCACCGCCGCCGAACCCCCGAAGCCGCCTTCCCCGGACCCCGCGCTGGGCCCCGAGCCGCCCCCTCCCCCACCGCCGTGCTTCTGAGGCGCCATCGCGGTTCCTGCCTCCTCCCCCCGCCAGCTACCCGTCGGGCGGCCCCGGAGAGCAAGCGCCTGCAATACCAACCGCTCGCCCCAGCAGGCTCCGGCGGACCGAGGGGGGAAGGAGGAGAGAGGGGAGGAGAGGGGAAGGGAAGGGAGGAGGAGAGGAGGGAAGGAGCAACTTTTTACTTTTATACAATTTAGTTCCACTCGAATATTTTATAATGAGACTTTTATAAATATAAATGATTGATCACTTAAGTATTAAATATTAAAATATTGAATAACCTAAACCAAACTTGCATTGCTTTTGACTTAAAAATAGACTTAAGTATAAAATAAGAGGTTCAAGATGCACAACCCTGCAAATTCAATGTAGTAATGTCAATGCCATTCCAATAAGCATTTAAAAATCAAAATACAGTTTTACAAACATGAGAACAACTGTTTTCTCTTTTAAAAAAATCACAGCTGTCACTTAACAGAAACTATTGTCAGTAAGGAGTTCATTACCAAGATAAAACCTCATATTGCTGAGCAGTCTATTGCTGGTGTCTTTACAATGTATCCATTGTTTAGTTGATTCATATTAGTAAGGAAAGAGATGAAAGGCAAAGGAAGACTAAGGGTGGAGAGAAAAGGGACAGGAGCAACAGGAAAGAAACGGGAGAGAAGAATAGAAGCAAGCAAGAAGGGATACCATAAAAATTAAAAGGGAAGCAGTCAAAAAGCCTAGCAATGGAGTATTTCCCTCGTCTTATCTTGCCTACTCACCACTTAAAATCCCTGAGACTTCTGCCTTCAAAACATCTCATGATGTCGGTAAAGCTCTGGAATCTGCATACAGCCCATCTCCCCACATTCTCATGTGGCCTCTCCGCCTCACAACCTGATGAATTACAGGGACACTCCTTGTTCTTTCATGACTGTTGAGGCTCACTCACGAAATCTTTTTGCTCTAAAGCAATCCCTGACGTTTTTCATTTAGCTGATTACTTCTCATTCCAAAATTGCATCTCATGCGTCAATTCATCAAGGATGTCTCCTTCTCTATTCCAGTCTGGGGTAGATATTACTCCTCTGTGCTCTCACAACGTGTTTTCAAATCTTTTATATTATCTACTTCATAATATAATTTACAATTACTAGCCTCTTTGCCTCCCTTGCTAGGTCTATGAGTTTCTGGAGAGCAGGGACTGTATTTTATTCATAAATCCTGGCCCACAGTAAGTCTTGTAAATTTGAGAGAGAGGCAGGTGATCGGATGGATGTGGGCATGAATATGTATATAAACAGATGGATAATTGATAATAATGGTTTCTTGGTAAAGAATGTTTATACTATATCTTAATCCTTTCAAAAACTGATACCAATAGAATTATTTAAAAAAATAATTGTTACTCTAGAAATGATCACACACATACAACAGGTCTGAGGCAATTCACTGTAGAACCAATTTCCAAGGTTGTTGCTAGTTCCTACTGAAATATAATATAACCTAGACCAAGAAATTTCCTTGTAAACCAAGACATAATCTAAGCATATGGAGCAATTGAAAATTCTAACTTTTCCTTGAAAAGGTTGACACGAGTGGATGTTCAATAAATGCCTGTCGAATTGAAAAACAGCAATGGAGATGGGGGAGAGAGAGAATTTCAGTGTTGTGGTATAGATACTATGCATTACCTGTATAAAGAAAATACCTGGTAATTTTAGTAGGCTGTTGACTTTAATTGTACTGTCCCCCACTTACCCGGCCAAAAAAAAAAAAACGTGCCAGCATGCCAAGTTTCCACTATTACTGGATCTTTTCACAAATGTTTTCCTTTTTGATGCTATATGCATAGTGCTTCCCACAATGCCTCCAGTTCTAACAACAACCTAGCAACGCTTTTGGTGGCCACTTTATGACTGTGATCTGAATCCTGAGGTCACTTATCATGGGAATTCTACTTTTGAATTTCCATGGCCTTAAAGGAAAAAATATTTAGAAGCTTGGATATGAAAGTAAATGGAAAACAAAGGGAATTATGTCTAATAGTGTATAACAGCAAAATATCTTCAAGGAAAATCAACATCTGATATTTTAAAGTCTATTTATAAATTAAAGACCATTTAATGAAAAAAGAATAGCTATTAACAAACTCATTAAATTAGCATCATTTAAAATTGTTTTGGAAGCATATACATGTGATATCCTTAGAAACACTACTTGCTTTTTATCTCATTCATGCAATTAGCATCCCTATTTTAGAGATGCTAATATTAAGTAACATGTTCATTAAATATATTGGCAATGATCACTATGCTACGGTCATCAAATATTCAAACTCAGTGTTTTAAATTTCAAAATCCATGGTTGTAAACACTATAACATACTACTTCCTTTTTATGTCATTGCTGTAATACACAAACAGAAGTTCACAGACCTATTTAAAGTTTTCTGAATATTTTTACATATATTATCTCATTTATTCTTTCTAATAAGACCATGAGGTAGAAATGCAATAGTCTTCCATAACAAAAGAAAAAATGAGGTTGTGACTTACCTACTGTTGAGTGGCAGAAAGGCAGATGAATTCTTGTTCCCTGTCATGAATTCAATCAGTGTTTTTTTTTTTTAATTTGCAGATTGATGCTAGGCATCCTGAATGCCTGAAATGCTGCTCAGAAAGACAATGTATCCAAACAGGAGACCAAATGCCACACACCCTTAGTCTCAAGCATTTAACACTATTATAAGAACAACTGTATTTCAACATATCATTTTAACAAACTTGATTTTTGTTAATTACATCGCTACTTATTATTCCCATTTTTCTAAATTTTAGCCTGAGTTCTATATGATACCTAGACTGCAGGGATTAAAATAAGAGAAAACTTAGTGTGTTAACTGTATCATACTATTTTAAATCAAAGGTATATTTTTACCTAATATGAAGAGAAAGATAAACCTAAGTCAAATATGATTTTGAAAGAAATGTGCTAAGCCAAACTGAATGACTCAAATCTTAATTCATAATGTAAAATATTTACTTAATTATCTTTTTATGTTAAAATTTTATTTTCATTGAGTTAAAAATTCACATAAACTTAACATTAAGAGTACAGTTCAGTTGTGTTTAGTATACACACAATATGCATGTTGCAATATGCATGTGCAACCATCAGTTTCATCAAATTATAACATATTTTCATCATCTTAAAAGAAAATCCCATATCCTTTGAGCAGTCACTGCCCAGTCCCCTCTCTCCTTATCCCTAGGCAACTACTAATCTCCTTTCTGACTCTATGGATTTATCTATTTTGGATATTTCATTTAAATGGCATCAAAACAGTATGTGACCTTAGTGTCTGGCCTCTTTCACTTAGTAGGTTTTCAAAGTTCATCCATGTTGAAGCGTGTATCAGTACTCATTCCTTTTGCATGGCTGAGTAATATTCCATTGCATGGATATACCACTTTTTTTTTTTTTTTTGAGACAGAGCCTCGCTTTGTTGCCCAGGCTGGAGTGCAGTGGCACAATCTCAGCTCACTACAAGGTCCGCCTCCTGGGTTCACACCATTCTCCTGCCTCAGCCTCCCAAGTGGCTGGGACTACAGGTGCCCACCACCATGCCTGGCTAATTTTTTGGATATACCACATTTTTTAATCCATTCATTAGCTGATGAACATACGGATTGTCCTATCTTTAGTTATTGTGAAAATTGCTGCTATGAACATTCCTATGCAGGTTTTTTTTTTTTGAGTACCTGTTTTCAATTATTTTGTGTAAATACCTAGGAGTGGAATTGATGGGTCATATGATAGTTCTATGTTTAACTTTTTTAGGATCTGCCATACTTTTCTTCACAGTGGCTGTACCATTTTACACTTCCACAATGCACAAAAGTCCCAATTTCTCCACATTCTTGCCAACATTTATTTTGTTTTGTTTTTTTAAATATATAATAGACATCTTAATAGGTTTGACATATTGTTAGACTGTGGTTGCGATTAGTATTTCCCTAATGACAAATGTTGCTGAGCAACTTTTAACGTGCTTATTGGTCATTTATATATCATCTTTGGCAAAATGTCTATTAAGGTTCTTTGTGTATTTTTAATTGTGTTATTTGCATTTGTATTATTATTATTTTTGAAACAGAGTCTCACTCTGTCACCCAGGCTGAAATACAGTGGTGCAATCACAGTTTACTGCAATCTCAACCTCCCAGGCTCAAGCCATCCTCCCACCTCAGCCTCTCAGGTAGCTGGGACTACAGTGTGTGCTACCACACTTGGCTAATTTTTTAATATTTGGAAAGATGGGATCTCACTACGTTGCCCAGGCTGGTCTCCATCTCCTGGGCTCAAGCAATTCTCCCTCCTTGGCTGCCCAAAGGGCTGGGATTACAGGTGTGAGCCACCACACCCTGCCTGTATTTTTATTATGGAGTTGTAAGAATTCTTTAAATATTCTGAATATAAGACCTTATCAGATACGTGATGGCATATTTTCTCCCATTCTGTGGGTCGTCTTTTAACTTTCTTAACAGTATCCATTGATGAACATTATTTTTATGTACATTTTACCTATTTACCTATTTTTTTCTTTTTTGCTGTGTCTTTATTATCATATCTATAAGAATCCATTGCTAAAACCATGGTAATGGAGATTTACACTATGTTTTCTTCTAATAGTTTTAGCTCTTATATTGGTCTTCGGTCCTTCCAAATTAATTTTTTTTCTATGGGTGTGAAGTACAGGTCCAACTTGATTCTTTTGCATGTGGATATCCAGTTGTCTCAGAACCACTAGTTGAAGAGACTGTTCTTTGTCCTATTACTATCTTTGGCACCTTTGTCAAGAATTTTGGCACCCTGTCAAGAATCAATTACTGTATATGCATAGGTTAATTTTTAAAATCTCATTCTATTTACAGTAGTCTCCCCTTCTCCATGGTTTACTTTCCTCGGTTTCTATTACCCATTACCTCAGTTAGCCACAGTCAACCTTAGTCTAAAAATATTAAGATATTTTGAAAGAGAGAAATACCATATTCACATAACTTTATTATAACATATTGTTCGATACTGTCTGTGGTTTCAGATGTCCACTAGGGGTCTTGGAACATGTCCTCTGAAGGTAAGGGGAAACTACTGTGTCTTTTTATCAGTTAGAGTTATGCCCATAATATGATTTTCATTCATACTGTTAATTTTCAGGGCTCTGCTCAAGAAAGCATGGAGAATGTTGAGACCTAAATGTTCCTCTGAGTCACAGGAAGCAGAAGTTCAAGTAGGTTCTTAAATCATGAGAACAGGTGCAACATGCTCACAATGAGCTGGCTGTCACCTGCCCACCTACATAACTCATCTAATTTCTGCTGGGACTGGAACTGACATCTTAGTTCAATTTTATGACATGGTAGATACACACCAAAAGAAAGCAAGCTATATCTGCCCATAAAGCAGAAGAGAAACATATGTTAAACTTTATTTTGTCAAATTTTAATAAACTTCCTCATTCTATTTTACAGGACTGACTTGATTCTAGCTTTGAAAGAGTGCATTATACATAAGGACTCAATTTAGGGAAATTAGGAAGCTAAGAGATTCCCCCAGGAGCATGATAAGAAAACCTTTTCAAATTTTTGGTTACATTTAAAAGAGGCTACTACATACAGTATGCCACACTGAGGATATATCCTCAACAACATTGGTCCCTGCAGAAAGTCCCTTCATTCCAGACTTAAAGTACTATCTAGAGTAAGCCTTATGAGCCAAGAAGGATCTGGTTTCAGAGGTGATTCCTGTAGGGTAAGTATATCACAAACTATCTGATTTTTGAACTTCCACTTTTGTCCCATCCACTAACTTAAAAATAATTTTTCCTGAAGGATTTTTTTCCATATCTACCTGTTAGTCTTAGAGTTCTGAATGTATTATTTAGCTGATATGTTTACAGGAAAGATTATGAGTTTTCTCTTCCAACTAATCCCTAGGCCTTCTGGACTTCTTGCAGCAGAGTTTCACACACTAACAAAAGGCAACGTCTTTTTACAATCCTAGAACTTCTCAGACACTCAGGTTGGGGAAGAATGGTTTTTACAGGCCATTCAACCTACCGTGACAATACTCTAATTCCTTTCTAATTTTGCTTGTTCTACCATTTGGTCAAAGTAGTAAATGCACAAAAACTCAGTTATTAACATTAATAAAGTACATTCCAATCTGAAGACAATGATGATTAAATAATTTTAATATAAAAATGAACTTCTTTTCCCATCAGTATTGGCCATGTAAGTTTGTTTGTATTTGTTCTCTTCCTACAAAAAAAATTTAGAAATCTTGTCTTTTCCTCATTTTTCTCAAAATCAAGATTCCTATCAGAAGCCATTTTGGAAATTTTAGAGTCAGACAGATCTCAGTTTCTATTCCAGCTCTGCCATTTTCTAGTGTGTGACTTGGAAAATCAAGCTTTCACATCTGAAAAAATGGCAATAAATGTTATGACTGCTAGAATATAATGTTTGTAAAGTGCTCAACACTGATATAGTAAACAATAGCCAGTAAATGTATGAATTAGTTATTGGTAATTAACTCCCAGACTTGTTCATTGGTTTTAGTCCCAAATACAAAAACTATTTATAACTGTGTGGCTTGGGCAATAATAAAGAATCTAAAAGGCAGTTGATTTATTTGTGTTTCTCATTCCTTGAAGTTTCTGAGGAAACCTAAGCCTGTATAAGTAGGAGAGACACTCACTCTTTTAACTTTTCTGCATCTGCTTCCATCATTATCTTCCCTCAGTTTTTTTATCCCCACAATCTCTTTATCTCTGTCTCCCTTTTTCCTTTGTTAACTCTCTTTATTTGATTGATTTGCACTTATACTGTCTAATATCCTTTAAAGTCTTATTCTCATAGTTAAAATTATATTAGGATATACACATAAAATAATATTCAAAGTGCCGTTCTCTTTGTTAAAATACCGTATGAAGTATCTGGAATTTTCCATCTCCTTTCTCTGTAAAGATTAGGATCATGAAAACAAAAGTGATGTCTATGTCTTGGTTATCCTATGCCTACTGACACAACATTAGAAAGCATGCTAGCTTTATTTTTCCCAAAGGAATTCAATCACTGTTCTCAATGTGAAAAACTCTAGGTCTGTTTCCTAAATATCATCTACACTTTTATGATAGCATTTACTTAGCACTTACTCTATACCAGAGCATTTTCTGATGTTTTTCTTTCTTTAACTCATTCAAATTTCAAAACACAGGAGGTAGTGACTTTTAGGTATCTTTCTTTACAGAGAAGAAACTAGGGCACCAAGGAGTTTAGTAACTCACTCTAGAAAGTGCAGCTAGTAAATAGAAAATCCGAGGGTGCAAACAGTTGCCCCTTGTGTCTTTTTTTTTTTTTTTTTCAGACGGAGTTTCACTCTTGTTACCAAGGATGGAGTGCAATAGCACAAGCTCAGCTCATCGCAACCTCCACCTCCCAGGTTCAAGCGATTCTCCTACCTCAGCCTCCCGAGTAGCTAGGATCACAGGCATGTGCCACCACGCCTGGCTACTTTTTTGTATTTTTAGTAGAGACAGGGTTTCTCCATGTTGGTCAGGCTGGTCCTGAACTCCTGACCTCCCTACCTCAGGTGATCCTCCCACCTCTGAATTACAGGCGTGAACCACTGCGCCTGGCCGTGTCTACGCCCTTAAACACTGCCTTATCTTATATATTAGACATTGCTCCTGTATAAATTTTCCTTTCCCCTTTATCAAATGGGATATGTCTTGTTTTTAAATTGTAAAAACAAAAAATGATACTTCTAAAAATATAGCAAGTTAGGTTGGAAATAAAGCAGCACACAATTAGTTAAAATCTTTCCAGCTGTACAGATTTGGGGTAAATATTAAATATTTACTCATGGAAAGCTTATTTGCACCCCTCAAATAAAAAGATGTATGTTCTATGACTGTTTCTCTATTGATAACCTTCCATTCTAGCTACTACAGACTTAATCTCATTTCAAAACCAATGTCAGATAAATGTATCCACTTAATCTGTCCCTTTTTATTGAACAGTTAACCCATTTATGCCGGAGGTTGCCAGTTTTTGAATTGCAGACGTGTGAAAAATCAGACCTTGGCAATGACCTTGAGCAGTAGGATATAAATAACACTCATGCACTTAGTGTTCCAATAATGGAACACTAGGGATATGTAGGTTTAATATGTTTACAATCAGTCCATATTCTCAGACATACTGATAAGTAAAATAATGTTACAAATACATTTTACCATTTGTCTAGTTATTTCCTTACAAATGAATTCCATGAAATAAAATTGCTATGTCACACTTAAAAGAGTTTTTACTTCCATTACTCCATTGCCCTCTAGAAGGATTGCACACTTCACATTCCCATCAGCTGAGATGGAGAAGCACTGCTTCCTCAATTCCAAAGCAACAGAAGGATTAATAATTTTGTTCAGCAATGAGAACACATGGACACAGGGAGGGGAATATCACACACCAGGGCCTGTCAGGGGGTGGGGGGCTAGGGGAGGGATAGCATTAGGAGAAATACCTAATGTAGATGATGGGTTGATGGGTGCAACAAACCACCATGGCACATGTATACCTATGTAACCTGCATGTTCTGCACATGTATCCCAGAAATTAAAGTATAATAAATAATAACAATAATAATAATTTTGTTCAGGAAATGACATAAAAATAAAATCTAGCTTTTGAATTTGAAGAAAGGCTTTCTTAACCTCAATTTTTTTTTTTTCTTGAGATGGAGTCTCACTCTGTCGCCCAGGAGTGCAGTGCACGATCTCGGCTCACTGCAACCTTCACCTTCCAAGTTCAAGCGATTCTCCTGCCTTAGCCTCCTGAGTAGCTGACCTCAATTTTTAAAAATTAATATATATTTAATTAAAGTTTTACAATTTTACTTTTACATTTAAGACATATCACCTAGAACTTGTTTTGTCATAAACGATACTTAAAATTATATGATTCCAATATCGACTTACACATTTACCAATCATTGGCTATTATCATTTTGTGGGAGAAATACTTTATTTTCCCACACAAATGTAATACCTTCCTTATTATATACTAAATTCCCTAATATGTATCTAATTCTTCCTGTGTTTTTGTTCTATTTATCTGTTTAATTTTAGTCAAAATAATGATTGTTTCCTTCTTAGAGGTTCATGATATATTCTGATCTTTTACAGAAAGCCTCCCCAATTCCCATTACATTTTCTTTTCACAATTTACCTGAGTTTTGAAGTAAAATTTTGGATCCCTTTGTAACATTCCATTGTGTCTCCTAAGCACCGTAGCTGTTGCGTAGATTAGTTCAATGAGAATTCTTTATAACTTTGATTTTTTTAATCTATTAGCATGGCTGAATCTCCCACTTATTTAGGGTTTATATCAGGAAAGTTTGTATTTTCTTCAACAGAATGCATACATTGCACATTACTTCATTTATAGATATATCTTTTAATTATATCTTAAAATTTTATTTTACATATTTATTTAAATGATCTTATTAGAGTTTACATTATCCATTTAATTGACTACAGTTTTTAAGGCAGACAATTGGTGATTTGTGAAGATTTTAGTTGTGCTACTTTTCAAGAAGGTTGCTTGATCTAATCTTGTCTACATTACATTATGTCGCTGAGCCACAGCATTAGCAGGCTTTCTTCTTTATAGTCTTCATTTTATGTTTCATTTGTAATCAGGTGCTGACTATTGGTTTTAAAATTGTATTTAAAGCATCCTGTGTAAAATATTTATTAATTCTGCCATTTTATTAAGATTTTTTCTCAGCAATAAATTTTGAAATTTGTTCAGTAACTTCTCAGTACACTTATTCCCCAAAATTTTGGGGGAAATACTCTCTGAAATCAAATTATGCTGATTCCTCTCAGAGTCTTATGTGATATGCTGTGGGATTCCAAGAATATTCTTATGATAGATCCACTAAAGACTTTGAATAGGAGAACCAAGTGATCATATTTGACGTTAGAGAGATCTAAAAACAGATTATTAAAATGAACGAATTTGGGAAAAATGGAGGCATATAGTACCTTCAGTACTCTTTTAGTCTTTTCAGTTGTCGAGATCAGAAAATACATAAACTGAAATCAAAAAAAGAAATGACAGAGGAGGAAATCGAATTGAGAAATGTTTGAAAGTAAAAATTGTGCACCTGGAGATGGAATGTGAAGGACAGACAAGAGTGCCACACAGGTGTACACACCGGGCATCTGGGAGAATGGTAGTGACACGTACTGAAACATTGAAGTAGATTATAAGATAATGAGTTCAGTTTTCACGTGTTAACCTGAGGTGAAGTTGGGATTGCATTTGTATGTACCACGTCACAACCTGGAATTCAGGGATAAAGCTACAGATTTAGAATTCAATTTGTAGATACTATTTAAAATAAGCAACCTGATATTGAATTAAAAACCAATAGGTCAGAACTTCTGAGTCACACCAAAAATTAAGGTTGAGCTGAGGGGAAATCATCACTCTGTTTTAAAGACACAGAGAAGAAATCAGAAAGGTAGGAGAATAATTAGGGAAGAGCTTTCATAGAAATACTTAGATTGCAGTCAACTGCAATTAACAGAAAACTTGTTTTACAGTGAATGAAACAAACTAGGGTTTATTTTTCTCAGGTTACAAGGAGAAATCTGGAAATAAATTATTGCTGTCTTTAGTGAAGCAGTTCAACATGACCTTTGGGTTCTAAGTGTTTTGTAAATGTTTACTATGTTATTTGTTCTATATGGATCATAGAACTTCATTAGTTACTGCACCTTTAGGAATAACAATAGAATTCAGTGCATAAAAAATGGACCAGGAAAATACCATCTCCTAAGCACCGTAGCTGTTGCATAGATTAGTTCAATGAGAATTCTTTATAACTTTGATTTATTTGATTTATGATGGATGTCCTTTAACTTGAGAAGGAAAGTCCTCCAGAGAAGACATTGGTTTACATCTCATTGAACAGTTCTGGGTTACCTGCCCCACCTTAGACAAACCGATGGCCAAGGAAAATGGGATAATAGCAACTGGTTTGGAAAAATCATACATCATGCTCTTGACCTTGAATAAAGCTACTCTCTTCTAAAATTGAAAGATTTCAACCCACAGCATGAACAAATGGATTTCTGTTTGTAAGAGATGGGAAAGGAAATGACTTTGTAGAATACAAGAATCCAGGGGAGAGGTAATTACAGAAATAAGACCATGATAAATAGGATCAGATTCTACAGGGAGATCAAGGAAAATGATTATTGAAAAGAGATTATTGTATAAAGCATTCAGAATCCAGAGTTTCTTTCTATAGAGAATGAAACAAGCCATCAGTGGAAACTGAATTGTTTTGACATTGAATGAACAAACTGTAAGAACTGCCAATGAAGCGTTGAAAAAAAAAGGAATAATAAGGATTAGGAGGGGACACAAGATGCAGAGATTTGAGTCTTTTAAAAAGAAAGTTTATGATGTTGATAGGTAAAATTACCTAAAAGGTTGAAGGCTATTTGGGGAGAATGAAAGATGTACTTGAAGGGTGCTATCCTTTAAAGAGCAGAGCACCATGATTAGGAGCATGAAGTATGGTGTCCCACACCTCCAGGTACAAGTCTTGGCTCAGACACTTGATTCCTCTGACACTCAGTTCATTTATATAATGGGACTAACAGTCTCTGTAAATGGAATTTTATGAGGGTTAAAAGAGACAGTATGCTTAAAACAAAGTTCTTCATGAAGAAAGGACACACGCGTTATCTCTTAATATGATCATTGTTTAAATAACATTTTTACTTGCTAACAGGTATTCAGTTTTGTATCCATAATTTATGGTTATCGAGTTCCATCCACGCACTAAGATAATAATGTGTTATGAGCTAAACATGATGAATAATCTCAGTCTGTGCATTTGACCTCCATAGTTAAATGTACAAACAAAAACAAAACACACAGGTGAAACGAGATGAAATATATTAAATGATTGGCCTAAAAATTTCCATTTCAGCAGTGGAATAAGAAATTAAGCTAAAGAGAAGTTGCAAGTTAGTGAGAGAACATTAACGTGTGAATAATTGCTCTTAGCTGAGATTATTAGGATGGGACAACATCTAGCTAAGTAGTTGGGGGAAACATCTAAACATCCTTGAGGGGAAGAAAAAGGAAAAGTATATTAATGAAATAAGAAGGAAGTGACTCCGTTTGCCCCCACCCAATACATTCATAATTATCTTTCTCTTTCTGTGTAGTCACTCTCTGATCACTATAATTCTATTTCTTTACTTGTGTCTTTCCCAATTCAATGATTTCTGACTTAAATAAATGTAACCCATAAAACAAACTAGCAGGATCACCACATGTTCTCACTCATAGGTGCGAACTGAACAATGAGAACACTTGGACACAGGGTGGGGAACATCACACACCGGGGCCTGTCGTGAGGTTGGGGGGAGGGGGGAGGCATAGCATTAGGAGATATACCTAATGTAAATGACGAGTTAATGGGTGCAGCACACCAACATGGCACATGTGTACATATGTAACAAACCTGCACGTTGTGCACATGTACCATAGAACTTAAAGTAAAATAAAATAAAATAAAATAAAAAAGAGAATACACTTCAGCACCACTGATTCTGACTTTTCATCATTTTCTATCCTCAGGTGGTTTGAAAATCAGCTCCTCTACTCAAGTCAATTGATGGAATAAATGACTCCTTGGTTTCTGAGTTTGTGCTGCTGGGACTCTCTAGTTCTTGGGAAACCAACATTTTTCTCAACTGATATTCTCCTTGCTCCATTTAGGAATCATCCTGAGAAATCTCTTCATTGTATTTTTAGTAATCGCTGATTCTCACTTACATTCTCCTATGTTCTTCCTGCTTTCCAATCTCTCCCTCATTGATGTGGGCCTTTCCACCACCATAATCCCCAAGATAATCGCAGACCTCTCAAATGAATACAAAGTAATTTCTTTCCAAGGCTGTATGACACAGGTATGCTGCATCCACATCATGGGAGGGGCAGAGATGGTGTTGCTCACAGCCATGGCATTTGAAGTGTGTTTTATTCGTAGTCACTGCCTGGGTTACTGGGCTTATCCATGCCATTTCCCAGTTTGCTTTTGTTATTAACTTGCCTTTTTGTGGTCCTAATATAGTAGACAGCTTTTATTGTGACTTTCCCAGGATCATAAAAGTTGCACGTATAGATAGAGCCAAGACTGAGTTACCTGTTGCTGCCAACAGTGGCTTCATGAGCATAGGCAACTTCTTCCTGCTAATACTTTCCTATATCTTCATCACCTTCTGGAAGCGTTCTTCAGGAGACTTATCCAAGGCACTTGTCATGTTGTCAGCTCACATCACTGTGGTTGTTTGTTTGTATGTTTGTTTTTTTAACTCCATGCACGTTTCTCTATGTGTGGCCTTTCCCCCACATCTTCAATTGGCAAATACCTGTTCATTGCTGACTTTGCTATAACCCTGCCTTGAATCCTATCATCTATACATTAAGGAATAAAGATATGAAGATAGCCATACAAAGGTTGAGCAAACAGGCATTATGACAGATTTTGCTGTACCTCTAAAAATGTACATTTGCCTGCCTGTTGGACATCTTCATTTAGGTATCTGCCATTTAAACTGGCCAACTAGACATGTCACTTACTTACTGAACATGTGTCTACTGCTCCTACAGAGTATTTAATCATTGCTCTTACCACTATGGGAATGCAGTGGAATGTGAATCTACCATGATATGTGTTACTTTAGCAGACGGTAGCAGTATCTATAAATGAATTTTTATGATTTAACTTTTGATTATTTGAACTTAAGAAAAGATAGATGACAACCGTTCTGCTTCCTAAAAGGTTTACAAATAACTGCGAACTTGCTCTGGTGAATGTCAGGAATCATCATATGGAATGGTTATATACACAGGACTAGGAGCTCTACTTGCTTACTTAGGTTTGGTTCCCTCAGAAGAAGACCCAAAGACAAACTTTGAATGCAGGTAGTTTATTTGGAAGTTAGTTTTTGGAAGCATCAGTGGAGAGGTGACACCAAGAAATGAGGCATGCTTATGCTGATAAACATAACTGGGATGCAGGTCTACCACTACCCTTTAGGAGATTATATAGACTCCTGATTTAGAACTGTCTCATTTGAAGGGCAAAGTGTTTGGAGTATTTTGTCATTCTTAAAGAATGCATTAATCCTCGGTATATCCAGTCTGTCTCATGTAAAATATTCTGTGTGTATTTTAAGAAGCCAGAGACAAGCTACCAGGGAGACTTTCTGGTGCTAACAGTAATGAACCATCACTGGTAAAAACAAAGGGCAGCCTCCTAATCTCACTATATTTCCTACAAAAGTGCAAATTAAATTTTTTCCTCTTAATTTAAATAATATTAACTGGTAAGTGAGCATAGATAATTCTGTTATCTGAAATATTTCTGTTTCTCTAATTTCAACAATGTTTACAAAAACCAGAAGTCCAAGATGGTTATTCAACCATTGAGATGGTTCAGCAAGTGAGTGACCAGCCCATAGTTTCAGCTAGCACAGCTGGCCATCACCTGCCACCAACAAAAGTCATATGACTTCTGCTGCAGCAGGAATCTTAGTTTCAATACAAAACTATAGCTACAGGGGTATCTGGCAAGATGGTTGAATAGGAACTGCTCTGGCCTGCAGCTCCCAGAGAGACAAATGCAGAAGTCGAGTGATTTCGCATTTCCAACTGAGGTACCCAATTCATCTAATTGTGAGTGGTTAGGCAGTGGTGCAGCCCACAGAGGCAAGCAAAAGCAGTGTGGGGTGTCACTTCACCCAGGAAGTGCAAGGGGCTGGAGACTTCCCTCCCCTAGCCAAGGGAAGCCATGAGGGACTGTGGTATCCAGCCCAGATACTACACTTTTCCCACGGTTTTTGCAACCCACAGACCAGGAGATTCCCTCTTGTGCCTATACCACCAGGGCACTGGGTTTCAAGCATAAAACTAGGCAGCTGCTTGGGCAGACACTGAGCTAGCTGCAAGAGTTTTTTGAATAAAGAGTGAACACTCATCAGTGTGCTATATTCAGGAGACCCATCTCACATGCAAATACACACATAGGCTCAAAATAAAGGGAAGAAGGAATATTTACCAAGCAAATGGAAAGCCAAAAAAAAAGTAGGGGTTGCGATCCTAGACTGATAAAAGAGACTTTAAAACAACAAAGATCGAAAAATACAAAGAAGGGCATTACATAATGGTAAAGGGATCAAGGCAACAAGAAGAGCTAACTATTCTAAATATATATGCACCCAATACAGGAACACCCAGATTCATAAAGCAAGTTCACAGAGACCTAGAAAGACACTTAGACTCACACACAATAATAGTGGGAGACTTTAACACCCCACTGTCAATATTAGACCGAACAACGAGACAGAAAATTAACAAGGATATTCAGGACTTGAACCTACCTCTGGAACAAGCAGACCTAATAGACATCTACAGAACTCTACACCCCAAATCAACAGAATATACATTCTCCTCAGCACCACATCATACTTATTCTAAAATCGACCAAATAATTGAAGGTAACACATTCATCAACAAATGCAAAAGAATGTAAATCATAACAAACTGTCTCTCAGAACACAGTGCAATCAAATTAGAACTCAGGATTAAGAAACTCACTCAAAACTGTACAGCTACATGGAAACTGAACAACCGGCTCCTGAATAACTACTGGGTAAATAACAAAATTAAGGCAGAAATAAATAAGTTCTTTGAAACCAATGAGAACAAAGAAACAACACACTGGAATCTCTGGGACACAGCTAAAGCAGTGTTTAGAAGGAAATTTATAGCACTAAATGCCCACAGGAGAAAGTCAGAAAGATCTAAAATCAACACCCTAACATCACAATTAAAAGAACTAGAGAAGCAAAAGCAAACAAATTCAAAAGCTAGCAGTAGACAAGAAATAACTAAGATCAGAGCAAAATTGAAGGAGACCGAGACACAAAAAATCCTTAAAAAAATCAATGAATCCAGGAGGTGGTTTTTAGAAAAAATTAACAAAAGAGACCACTAGCTAGACTAATGAAGAAGAAGAGAGAGAAGAATCAAATGGACACAATAAAAAATGATAAAGGGGATATCACCACTGATCCTACAGAAACACAAACTACCATCAGAGAATACTATAAACACCTCTACCCAAATAAGCTAGAAAATATAGAAGAAATAGATAAATTCCTGGGTATATACACCCTCCCAAGACTAAACCAGGAAGAAGTCGAATCCCTGAATAGACCAATAACAAGTTCTGAAATTGATGCAGTAATTAACAGCCTATGAACAAATAAAAGCCCAGAGCCAGATGGATTCACAGCTGAATTCTACCAGAGGTACAAAGAGGAGCTGGTACCATTCCTTCTGAAACTATTCCAAACAACAGAAAAAGAGGGAACCCTCCCTAACTCATTTTATGAGGCCAGCATCATCCTGATACCAAAATCTGGCAGAGACACAACAAAAAAAGAAAAAAAGAAAATGTTAGGTCAATACCCCCGATGAACATCAATGCAAAAATCCTCAATAAAATACTGGCAAATCAAACCCAGCAGCACATCACAAAGCTTATCCACCATGATCAAGTCAGCTTCATCCCTGGGATGCAAGGCTGGTTCAACATATGCAAATCAATGAAGGTAATCCATCACATAAACAGAACCAATGACAAAAACTACATAATTATCTCAATAGATGCAGAAAAGGCCTTCAATAAAATTCAACACCCCTTCATGCTAAAAACACTAAATAAACTAGGCATTGATGGAACATATCTCAAAATAATAAGAGCTATTTATGACAAACTCATAGCCAATATCATACTGAATGGGCAAATGCTGGAAGAATTCCCTTTGAAAACTGGCATAAGACAAAGATGCCCTCTCTCACCACTCCTATTCAACATAGTACTGGAAGTTCTGGCCAGGGCAATCAGGCAAGAGAAAGAAATAAAGCTTATTCAAATAGAAAGAGAGGAAGTGAAATTGTCTCTGTTTGCAGATGACATGATTATATATTTAGAAAATCCCATCATCACAGCCCAAAAACTCCTTAAGCTGATAAGCAACCAAAGTCTCAGGATACAAAATCAATGTGCAAAAACCTCAAGCATTCCTATACACCAATAATAGGCAAACAGAGAGCCAACTCATGAGTTAACTCCCATTCACAATTGCTAGAAAGAGAATAAAATACCTAGGAATACGGCTTACAAGGGATGTGAAGGACCTCTTCAAGGAGAACTACTAACCACTACTCAAACAAATAAGAGAAGATGGCCGGGCATGGTAGCTCACACCTGTAACCCCAGCACTTTGGGAGGCCAAGACAGGCAGATCATGAGGTCAAGAGATCAAGACCATACTGACCAACATGGTGAAAACCCATCTCTACTAAAAATACAAAATTTAGCTGGGCATGGTGGCATGTGCCTGTTGTCCCAGTTACTCAGGAGGCTGAGGCAGGAGAATCACTTGAACCTGGGAGGCATAGACTGCATTGAACCAAGATCATGACACTGCACTCCAGCCTGGGTGAAAGAGTGAGACTCTGTCTCAAAAAAATAAATTTAAAAAAAAAAGGGAGGGCACAAACAAATGGAAAAATATTCCATACTCGTGAATAGGAAGAATCAGTGTCATGAAAATGGCCATACTGCCCAAAGTAATTTATAGATTAAATGCTATCCCCATTAAGCTACCATTGACTTTCTTCACAGAATTAGAAAAAACTATTTTAAATTTCATATGGAACCAAAGATGAGACTGTATAGCAAAGACAATCCTAAGCAAAAAGAACAAAGCTGCAGTCATCAGGCTACCTGACTTCAAACTATACTACAAGGCTACAGTAAATAAAAACAGCATGGTACTGGTACCAAAACAGATATATAGACCAATGGAACAGAACAGAGGCTTTGGAAATAACACCACACATCTACAACCATCTTATTTTCAACAAACCAGACAAAAACAAGCAATGGGGAAAGGATTCCCTATTTAATAAATGGTGCTGGGAAAACTGGCTAGCCATAAGTAGAAAGCTGAAACTGTACCCCTTCCTTACACCTTATACAAAAATTAATTCAAGATGGATTAAAGCATTAAATGTAAAACCTAAAACTATAAAACCCTAGAAGAAAACCTAGGTGATACCATTCAGGACATATGCATGGGCAAAGATTTCATGACTAAAACACCAAAAGCAATGGCAACAAAAGCCAGAATTGACAAATGAGATCTAATTTAACTAAAGAGCTTCTGCACAGCAAAAGAAACACCCTGTTCATATCAGAGTGAACAGGCAACCTAATGAATGGGAGAAAATTTTTGCAATCTATCCATCAGACAAAGGGCTAATATCCAGAATCTACAAGGGACTTAAACAAATTTACAAGAAAAAAACAAACAACTCCATCAAAAAGTGGGCAAAGGATATGAACAGACACTTCTCAAAAGAAGACATTTATGCGGCCAAAAAACATATGAAAAAAAGCTCATCATCACTGATCATTAGACAAATGCAGATCAAAACCATAATGAGATACCATCTCACGTGAGGTAGAATGGCAATCATTAAAAAGTCAGGAAACAATAGATGCTGGAGAGGACATGGAGAAACAGGAACACTTTTACACTGTTGGTGGGAGTGTAAATTAGTTCAACCATTGTGGAAGACAGTGTGGTGATTCCTCAAGGGTCTAGAACCAGAAATATCATTTGATCCAGCAATCCCATTACAGGGTATATACCCAAAGGATTATAAATCATTCTACTATAAAGACACATGCACACATATGTTTATTTCAGCACTATTTACAATAGCAAAGACTTGGAACCAACCTAAATGTCCATTAATGATAGACTGGATAAAGAAAATGTGGCACATATACACCCTGGAATACTATGCGGCCATAAAAAAGAAAGAGGTCATGTCATTTGCAGGGACATGGATGCAGCTGGAAACCGTCATTCTCAGCAAACTAACACAGGAACAGAAAACCAAACACCGCATGTTCTCACTCATAAATGGGAGTTGAACAATAAGAACACATGGACACAGGGAGGGGAACATCACACACTGAGGCCTATCACAGGGTTGGAGGCAAGGGGAAGGAGAGCATTAGGACAAATACCTAATGCCTACTAGGCTTAAAACCTAGATGACAGGTTGATGAGTGCAGCAAACCACCACGGTACTTGTATACCTATGTAACAAACCTGCATGTTCTGCACATGAATCCCAGAACTTAACGTATAATAATAAAAAAATCTGTAACTATAGATCAAAATTAAGTAGGATTTTCTTCACCACTACACAGATAAATCAAATGAACCAAAGGATACTTTAAAACTTCAGTACCCGTCCATCACTAGAATAGTTATAACTAATTCACCTTGTATCTTTGCTTCTGATTTGAGAAAAGTCTATCAGATGATGCTCCTAATCTAGGATAACTCACATAAGAAGTCTCAAGAAACAAGGCTTGAGTAGTCTGTCCATAAGTCATGCTTACCAACAACACAGAGCTCTACAGTTGCCCACCTCAGAAGCTACTCTCCACAGTAAACATATTCTACACTATATCAACACTGTTCAGGGAGTGTATTGTTTGTTTCACTGGGTTCTGACTATATTTCAGGCCCTAGTTAGATACTGGAATCTGCTTTACTCATAAAAAAGAATCCAATGACAGATGATGATGAGTCAAAACTGAGATATATCTTACACTCTATAATAATTTCTTAATGTCTCCCTTACTTACCTTACTCCTTCACATTCAAACCAAATTTAAGAAGGGTTTAATATCAACTTTTTGTATATACCCACTGGGATATTCTAGAAGTTTTCTAAAATTTCCAGAAACATCGAAGGTTTCTTCTCAATGAATTCCTGGGACTTCTGGACTCTCCAGAGCAAAGGATCTTTCAGCACCAAATGGGGTGCCTTCTATACAATCCCAAAGCTCCCAAGGATTACGACTCAGGAAGGCCTATTCTCATATCATAATCCATCATTCTCTAAACAGGAATTTGGTTGCTAACAGCATTGTTTGCTAACCCTTTATGCTAGGAAAATCCTGAATGAACCACATAGAGGAAGCCTCCAAAATACTATAGAAATTATTTGTCATGAAAATGAAACTAAATGGTAATGCCTAGGTTTTCTTCTAGGGTTTTCATGGTTTGAGGTCTAACGTTCAAGTCTTTAATCCATCTTGAATTGATTTTTGTATAAGGTGTAAGGAAGGGATCCAGTTTCAGCTTTCTACATATGGCTAGCCAGTTTTCCCAGCACCATTTATTAAATAGGGAATCCTTTCCCCATTGCTTGCTTTTCTCAGGTTTGTCAAAGATCAGATAGTTGTAGATATCCGGCGTTATTTCTGAGGGCTCTGTTCTGTTCCATTGATCTATATCTCTGTTTTGGTACCAGTACCATGCTGTTTTGGTTACTGTAGCCTTGTAGTATAGTTTGAAGTCAGGTAGCATGATGCCTCCAGCTTTGTTCTTTTGGCTTAGGATTGACTTGGTGATGCGGGCTCTTTTGTGGTTCCATATGAACTTTAAAGTAGTTTTTTCCAATTCTGTGAAGAAAGTCATTGGTAGCTTGATGGGGATGGCATTGAATCTATAAATTACCTTGGGCAGTATGGCCATTTTCACAATATTGATTTTTCTTACCCACGAGCATGGAATGTTCTTCCATTTGTTTGTATCCTCTTTTATTTCATTGAGCAGTGGTTTGTAGTTCTCCTTGAAGAGGTCATTCACGTCCCTTGTAAGTTGGATTCCTAGGTATTTTATTGTCTTTGAAGCAATTGGGAATGGGAATTCACTCAAGATTTGGCTCTCTGTTTGTCTATTATTGGTGTATAAGAATGCTTGTGATTTTTGTACATTGATTTTGTATCCTGAGACTTTGCTGAATTTGCTTATCAGCTGAAGGAGATTTTGGGCTGAGACAATGGGGTTTTCTAGATATACAATCATGTCGTCTGCAAACAGGGACAATTTGACTTCCTCTTTTCCTAATTGAATACCCTTTATTTCCTTCTCCTGCCTAATTGCACTGGCCAGAACTTCCAACACCATGTTGAATAGGAGTGGTGAGAGAGGGCATCCCTGTCTTGTGCCAGTTTTCAAAGGGAATGCTTCCAGTTTTTGCCCATTCAGTATGATATTGGCTGTGGGTTTGTCATAGATAGCTCTTATTATTTTGAGATACATCCCATCAATACCTAATTTATTGAAAGTTTTTAGCATGAAGCGTTGTTGAATTTTGTCAAAGGCCTTTTCTGCATCTATTGAGATAATCATGTGGTTTTTGTCTTTGGTTCTGTTTATATGCTGGATTACATTTATTGATTTGTGTATACTGAACCAGCCTTGCCATTCAGGACATAGGCATGGGCAAGGACTTCATGTCCAAAACACCAAAAGCAATGGCAACAAAAGCTAAAATTGACAAATGGGATCTAATTAAACTAAAGAGCTTCTGCACAGCAAAAGAAACTACCATCAGAGTGAACAGGCAACCCTCAAAATGGGAGAAAATTTTCGCATCCTACTCATCTGACAAAGGGCTGATATCCAGAATCTACAATGAACTCAAACAAATGTACAAGAAAAAGAACAAACAACCCCATCAAAAAGTGGGCGAAGGACATGAACAGACACTTCTCAAAAGAAGACATTTATGCAGCCAAAATCATGCTGCTATAAAGACACATGCACACATATGTTTATTGCGGCATTATTCACAATAGCAAAGACTTGCAACCAACCCAAATGTCCAACAATGATAGACTGGATTAAGAAAATGTGGCACATATACACCATGGAATACTATGCAGCCATAAAAAATGATGAGTTCATGTCCTTTGTAGGGACATGGATGAAATTGGAAATCATCATTCTCAGTAAACTATCGCAAGAACAAAAAACCAAACACCGCATATTCTCACTCATAGGTGGGAATTGAACAATGAGATCACATGGACACAGGAAGGGGAACATCACACTCTGGGGACTGTGGTGGGGTGGAGGGAGGGGGGAGGGATAGCACTGGGAGATATACCTAATGCTAGATGATGAGTTAGTGGGTGCAGCGCACCAGCATGGCACATGTATACATATGTAACTAACCTGCACATTGTGCACATATACCCTAAAACTTAAAGTATAATAAAAAAAAAAAGAAAGAAAATAGGACCTACTTGAAGGTTGAGGATAGAAAGAGGGTGAAGATTAGAAAACCATCTATTGGGTACTGTATTTTCTAACTTGGTGTTGAAATAATCTCTACACCAAACCCCCATGATATGCAATGTACCTATATAACAAACAAGCACATATACCTCTGAACCCTAAATAACAAGTAAAAATATCATTAAAAAAAAACACATGAAAAAATGCTCACCATCACTGGCCATCAGAGAAATCCAAATCAAAACTACAATGAGATATCATCTCACACCAGTTAGAATGGCACTCATTAAAAAGTCAGGAAGCAACAGGTGCTGGAGAGGATGTGGAGAAATAGGAACACTTTTACACTGTTGATGGGACTGTAAACTAGTTCAACCATTGTGGAAGTCAGTGTGGCGATTCCTCAGGGATCTAGAACTGGAAATACCATTTGACCCAGCCATCCCATTACTGGGTATATACCCAAAGGACTATAAATCATGCTGCTATAAAGACACATGCACACGTATGTTTATTGCAGCATTATTCACAATAGCAAAGACTTGGAACCAACCCAAATGTCCAACAATGATAGACTGGATTAAGAAAATGTGGCACATATACACCATGGAATACTATGCAGCCATAAAAATGATGAGTTCATGTCCTTTGTAGGGACATGGATGAAATTGGAAATCATCATTCTCAGTAAACTATCACAAGAACAAAAAACCAAACACCGCATGTTCTCACTCATAGGTGGGAATTGAACAATGAGAACACATGGACACAGGAAGGGGAACATCACACTCTGGGGACTGTTGTGGGGTGGGGGGAGGGGGGAGGGATAGCATTGGGAGATATACCTAATGCTAGAAGACGAGTTAGTGGGTGCAGTGCACCAGCATGTCAGATGTATACATATGTAACTAACCTGCACATTGTGCACATATACCCTAAAACTTAAAGTAAAATGAAGAAGAAGAAGAAGAAGAAGAAGAAGAAGAAGAAGAAGAAGAAGAAGAAGAAGAAGAAGAAGAAGAAGAAGAAAATGAAACTAAGCCTTTAGAACGTAACAGGGGCAGAACTGCACAACAGGAGTCAGAAGACCTTGGATGTGGATCCAGTCCTGCTGCTTCCCAGCTCCGTGACTTCCAGTAAACTACACTCACAGAGATACAACCTCTCAACAAGATGCATTTTATGAGTTTATTGTGAAAATTAGATCAGACAATGTGAGTGAAAGCTCCTGACATGTGAGGTATATTCAGATTTTCTGATTTTTCTTTTTGACTTCTACATATTTTTACTTTCTCTTTAGGAAATGTTCTGTCTCGAAGTATTTCATGGTAAAAATTAACACTTGGAACGTGAAGATATACCTTTCCCATACTGAACATCTCATTCTCATTAAATGAATTACCACAGTATTCTTTCTCTGGCTATTAATTCAATTGTATAGTATTACTAATACTAATACTAATACAATCGTATAGTATTACTAATACAATGGTATAGTATTACTAATACTACGTTGATTTGTAAATCAATATAAAATAATAGTGACACCTTTCAAGGAAAGTAGTGAGGGTGAGAAGGCTTGCATGGGCTTTGGTAAAATCTGCAGCACTCTGATCAATATGCTTATAAGCATATTTTCATATGGACATTGACTATTTATCTCATCTTTTTGTATATAATTCTTAAGAAGACTTACATCATTCAATATACACTAAACTGTTCGACCCAGCAAGCCTATTCTTAGGTATTTAACTAGGTGAAATAAAAATTTGAGTACCATTAAGTACATGAATGCTCATACAGTTTTATTCCTAATCCCTAAAAATTTATTATAACCCGAATGTCCTAAAGTGGTGAATATATAATAAATGTTTACATCATACAGATGTAATGAAATACTGCTACTCACTCATATTTGTGGCTTAAAAATTTGATCTCCTAGAGGTAGTCAATAGAATGGTGGTTACCAGAGGCTGGGAGGGGGGTAGCAGGGAGAAGAGGATGAAAAGAAGTCAGTTAATGGGTACAAAAATACAGTTAGAAAACAGGAATATGTTCTATGTTCAATGGCACAGTAGGGTGAAAACAGTTAACAACAACTTATAGTATATTCAAAAATAGCTAGAGGAGAAGAGTTGGAATGTTCCCAGCACAAACAAATCATAAATTTTGGAGGTGATGGATCCCAATTACCCTGATTTTATCATTACACACTGTATGCATGTATTAAAATACCACATGTATTCCACAAATATATTATGCATAATTTTTTAAAAGACAGAAAGCCACTACTAATACGTGCAACAACATTTATAAATCTATAAATCTCAAGTGCAGAGTGAGGAAACCCAGACTCGAAAGGAACATACTGTATCATTCTGGAAATGCAAATCAAAAGTACTCAATGAGGGTAGCTCCCACTTGTTAGGATGTCTGTTATCAAAAAGAGACAACAAGTGTTTGTGAGGATGTGAAGAAAAGAGAATCCTTTTACGTTGTTGATGGAAATGTAAATTAGTACAGGCATTATGGAAAACAGTATGAAGGATTCTCAAAAAATTAAAAATAGAATTATCATATGACTCAGCAATCCCTCTGCTGGATATATACCCAAACAAGTGAAATCAGCACCTCGTAGAGATGTCTGCACTCCCATCCCATGTTCATTGCAGCATTATTCACAATAGCCATGATATAGAAAGAACCTAAGTGTCCATCCATGGATCAATGGATAAAGACATTCATACATATATAATATATATATGAATACTATTTCATTTCAAAAGAAAAATATACTGTCATTTGTGACAACATGGATGAAACTTGAGGACATTATGCCAAATGAAATAAGCCAGACACAAAAAGAAAATTACTGTATGATCTCACTTATATGTGAAACCTAAAATAAAAAAAACAGTAAATAGGAACAGAGTAGAACTGTAGTTATTGCAAGGAGGGAGAGGAAGGGAATAGGGAGAAGTAGGTCAAAGGTTACAAATTTGCAGGGAGGTAAGATGAATAAATCTAGAGATGTACCACATGAGGACTATAGTTAATAATATAGTATTACATACTGATAATTTCCGAAGAGAAAATTTTAGGTGCTCTTACCATAAAGAGGTATCTATGTAAGGTGACAGATATGTTAATTTGTTTGAATATAGCAATCATTTCACTATACATATATAAACATCATATTGTACACCTTAAAAATATACAATAAAGATAAAATTTCAAAAGAGGAAAGGCAAACTTACAGGAATATAAAACAGATCAGTGGTTGCCTAAGTCAGGGATATGGTGGTGATTGACTACAAAGAACCACAGGAGATTTAGGAAAATTTGGGGTGTAATAAGACTATCACATACTCTGATAATATGATGTTTACCTAAATGTCTATGTGTAACTGCAGAACTATATACTGAAAGGCTTTAGTTTTATTACATGTTAATTATGCCTTAATAAAAATGAGCAAATATTAAATTATAAGTTACAAAACACAAAATGAAAGGAATTAATTTATTGCATTAAAAAATCTTATTGTGTTAAGATTCATAGAAATCATGTACTCCCTCCAGCTCTCGTGGAAACCAACATTCTTCCCCAGGCCCCTCACTTAGTAGCAGTGTGCCATGGACAAGTCACTTAGCCTCTTTTATCCTGTTTTCTCTTCTGTAAATGAGTCTACATGTTATCATGATTAAATGAGATAGTACTGGAAAGTGTTTTTAGAGTATCCCAGCAAGTGAATAAGCATTGAATCCTTATGTCTCTGACTAGGAAATTATGATCTCTAGACCTCAGATCATGTCGTGGCTGGGCAGAGCAAATAAATTCATTTAAATGATTTGAGACCTGAAAATGAAAGAGATAACAAAAGAATGGGAGGCAGAGAGAGAGATCAAGTAAAGGAGGGTGGGTGGATAGGAACAGCAAGGGAAGGATAAAGGAAACAAATGAGGACTTAATAAGCATAGCTTTTCAGATCTAATTAATTAAAAATATCAACCAAAAAGAAGATAAAGAAAAATCACCACTGATATATGTTGGTATGTATACTTCTCACTACTGATACAAACAGTAATAGAAGGATGCACTCCAAGCTTAGTAGTTGTTATATCCAAGAGTGGACAAGAGTGAGGAGAGACAAAGAGGCCTTCAACATTTTCTCCAAACACATCTAATGAATTGTTTAAATCATTAAATTAGAATGCATTAATATCTTTTTTCTTTAATAAAGTTGTGAATTATCACTTACAAAATGTTCATAATCTGGTTTTATACTCAAATTGCTAATTTTCAGAACTCTGCTCAAAGAAACCCTGAAAATAATGAGATCTAAATTATTTAAATCTCATCATTAAACAAGAAGCAGAAGTTCATGTAGGCCCTTAAATCATGAGCACAGTGGTGAAGTGCCAATGTTGAGGTAGCTGTCACCTTCCCATCCACATAACTCACCTAACTTCTGCTGGAACTGGAATTTACTATCTTATTTCAATTTTATGACATGGTAGATTCAGGCCAAACAAAAGAGTGTTATATCCTTCTAATGGACAGAATAATAGAACCATTTTACTTTAACAGATTTATTGAGTTTTAATTGATGTCCATAAGCTGCATATATTTAAAGCACACATTTTGATGAGTTTGGACATATGCAAACACCTATAATATCATCACCACAATCAAAACAATAGATGTATCCAGTGCCTCCAAAGTTTCCTTGTGTCTGTCTTTGCTTGTGTGTGGTTTCTTGTGTTTGGGGTGCTTATTTTTATTCTTTTGGGTTTTGTTTCTTGGTTTTGTAGAAACATTTAACATGATAATTACCCTCTGAACAGATTTTGAAGTATGCAATACCATGTGGTTAACTATAGGCATTTTGTCGTACAGCATATCTCTACAACTTATTCAATTGAGTATACCCATCAGATACCTCCCTATTCTCCCACTTCCTGAACCCCTGGAAACCACTATTGTATTCTCTGCTTCTATGAGTTTTACTATTTTAGATATCTCATATAGGTAGAATCATGCAGTATTTGTCTTACTATGACTGGCTCATTTCACGCTGTATAATGACCTTAAGGTTCATCCATGTTCTTGCAAATGGCAGCATTTCCTTTCTTCTTAAGGTGGAAAAATATCCCATTGTATGTATATACCACATTTCTAATTGATTCATCTGTCCATGGACACTTGGGTAGTTTTCATATCTTGGCTATTGTGACTAATTCTGCAATGAACATGGGAGTGTAGATATGTCTTCGACATATTGATTTCATTTCCTTTGGCTGTATATCCAGTGGTGGGATTACTGTGTCATAGAGTAGTTCTATATTTAGTTTTTCGAGGAAATTCCACGCTGTTTTCTCTAGTTGCTGTACCACTCTACAGTGCCACCATCAATGTATAAGGGATCCCAATGTCTTCATCTCATGGCCAACACTTTTATCTTTAGATTAAACTTTCTAATCTTAAATTTTTAGTTGTATTTAACTGTTCTAACTTGAACTAGCATTGAAAAGGGTTCAGTATTACACAATGTCTTCAATTCAGGGCAAGTTGGAAGCTAAGGATCCCTGAGGACAGCAAAAGTCTTCCCAAACACTTGGCTCTGTCTAAAACACAGAGTTGGAAAGTTTCCAACCCAGAGACTACTCTTTACAGTGTATATATGCCACACTGAGGTGGATGCACTGTCACCCACACTGGTCACTGCAGAAAACAAGTTGGACTTCATTTCAAACTTAGGATAGAATCTTGAGTAAGCCTTATCAGTCTAGAAGGATCTTCTTTCAGAGGTGATTCTTAGAGGGTAAGTATATCACAAGCTACCTGATTTTTGAACTTTTACTTCATCTCATCCACTAATTTAAAACTATTTTCTGTTTTCTATAGTATTTTTTATACCACCATATGTATCTTAGTATTCTGTTATTTAGTTTATGTGCTTACTGAAAATGTTATAGGCTTTTTTTCTCCCAACTAATGTCTGGGACTCTTACAGCAGTCTCAAACACCAACTAAAAGCACAGTCTTTTTACAATCTCGGAAATTCCCAAACACCCAAGTTTGGAAAGAATGGTTTATACAGGCTATTCAACTTACCCTGACATTTTTTAATTTGAGGGAGATTTTGGCTGTTCTCTCATTTGACAAAAATAACAAATGCAGAAAAACTCAGTCACTCACATGAACAGGGTGAAGTACAGTCCAATTTGAAAACAATCAATGACATTGAAATGGTTTAAATAAAAACATAACCTTGCCTATTTTTATTGATCATTCACATTTATTCATCTGGATTACCTCTTCATAAAACAAAATGCCTTATTTTGCAAATCTGGTTAATTTTCTTAATCTTCTTAAAATCAGGATTCCTGTCAGAAAGCCATTTCTAGTAGGAAAGTTATATTGGATGCTTTGGAGTCAAACAGACCTCAGCCTATATTCGAGATTTGCTACCTTCTAGCTTCATGACTCGGAGATGTCAAGCTTTCACATCTGGAAAATGACAAAGCTATGAGCATTGAAATATATTTTTAAAGTACTTAACACAGACATAATATGTGTGTACATATCATGTGATACATAATATATGCTAATCAATCAATTTTAATTGTCCAGTTTACAGTCTGAAAAAGGTCAAGGAAAAAAGTAGAAAGAAGGAGATAAAAAATGACAAAGGAAGAAAGAAAAGGAGAAAAGAAGAAAGGAAAAAAGGTTAAAAGAAGGAAAGGAGAGAGGGTCCAAGAAAAGAGAGAAGAAAGAAGGGACGGATAGGGGAATTAATTGGCAAAAAGGTCTTCGATTTCTGCCTTATGGAAAATATGAATATCTCCACAGATGTCAATTTAAATCACAGATGGATAGTTTAAATACACATGAACTTATATTTTATATTTTCTCTCATGAAGGACAGTCAAGACTAAAAGTAGCTTTCACATATCCATCATTTAAGCTGATCTTAAAAAATTAATCTCTCCTATCAGTGAGAGTCAAGGGCCAGTCAACGAATGACAATAAGTGGCATTACTCAGGCCAAAAACTATATAATTTCGCAGACATAACTTCTCATGGGGAAATTCAAAATGCGAGGAAGTACATAATGCTATAAATGTATAGTCAACACCTGAGGTGTTTTTTGGAACATAAATGTCATTTCTCAAACTATTTGTTAGACAGTTTTTCCTATGGTTTGTAATAGACTGGTTCAATTCAGTGTGCACATACATATGCACTTAGAAATAAATTTATTTCTGAGAAATATGTGTTTTGATCATAAACGTAGCTTTAGTTTGTGCCCTGGTTTCACCCTAATAAAATAAAGAACCTCCAAGTAGCTTTATTTTAGAGCTATGCACTGAAGACAAGTCTCTCTGATTCCCTGAAGGAGAGGTAGACTCAAAGCTTGAAGAAATTATTTATGAAGAGCATTTACTACTGATATTTTTAGTCAGATAATAAATTTTTGATGCCTATAAGAGCTGTACTTTTAATGTGTAAAGTTTTTGACCTACCCTTCTACACCCAGCTAGTTCCCTTTCTTAGTCACAAGGCTGAACACACGTCTAAATTCAAGAAATATTTGTTTTCAATTTTGAGTTTAGCACAATGCTAAGATTTCAGTTTTGTACATGAAACATATTGATCTGCTCACTAGTACCTGACATTAAGTTATTTCTATTCTAGAAGTTCTTAGTTCATCTCTTTTTCTTTAGGTCCATTAGAACATACTGTACTAAATGGAAGAAGCAAACCAGTCTGCCATGTCTGAGTTTATGTTTCAGGGACTTTGTGATTCAAGGGAGTTGCAGACACTCCTCTTTCTGCCATTTTCTGTACTCTACCTGATGACTGCTGTGGGTAACACCTCTGTTGTACTACTCATCATCACTGATCTCCGTCTCCATTCCCCCTTGTACTTTCTCTTAGCCAACCTCTCATTTGTTGACTGTTGCCTTTCCTCAGTAACCACTCCTAAATTAACCACAGACTTTTTAAAGGAAAATAAGACCATTTCCTTTGCAGGCTGTATGAGTCAGATCCTCTGTGTGCATTTCTTTGGAGGGGGTGAGATGGTGCTTCTCGTGACAATGGCCTACGACCGTTATGTGGCCATCTGCAAGCCACTCCATTACTCCAGCATCATGGACAGAAAAAAGTGCATCTGGCTAGTTTTGATATCATGGATCATTGGCTTTGTGCATGCCATGAGTCAACTGGCAGTGATTTTGGATCTGCCCTTCTGTGGATCTAGAGTAGTAGATAGCTTTTTCTGTGATATACCTTTGGTGATCAAACTAGCCTGCATGGATACTCATACTCTGGGAACAGTGATAAATGCCAACAGTGGGACTTTGGCAACAAGTTGCTTCATTCTCTTGCTGATTTCCTATACCTGTATCTTATTAAGTCTGCGCCTTCACTCTAAAGATGGGGCATCGAAGGCACTCTCTACCTGTACTTCCCACATCACAGTGGTGTTGCTGTTTTTTGGACCCTGCATCTTTATCTATCTGTGGCCACTCAGCATCACTTGGGTGGACAAGTTTCTTGCAGTGTTTTACACAGTAATCACACCTCTCCTGAATCCAGCCATTTACACACTGAGAAATAAAGAGATTAAGAATGCCATAAAGAGACTGTTAAATCAGCATTTGCACTTAAGGGATAATTTTTAGATATGTAATCAGAAAATTCACTGTGTGCACCCCAGTTTGACTGCATTTTGAACTGTAAACTGAACTTTGGATATTACTACTTATTCATATCTGTAAGCTATTAGTAGGCCAGATGTTTGATTTTTCCATTATAAAAATATGTTTATGAACCTAACATTTAGATTCTTACCAGCTGGGCAAAATAATAATTCTGCCTAAATATTTCTTTGTATATGTTAAAAAATTATCAGATGATAGCAATGACAATAATTGTAAAAATAATTGCCATAATTCATTAAACAGTACCTATGTTTTCAATACTGTGCAAAGCTTTTTACCTAGATTATGCATTACTTACAAAACCACTTTGAGCTAGTTATCACTATTCCTGTTTTTAAAAATACATGATATATCATCCTAATTCTAACTTAGCTAGAGAGGGTGCTGATGATATTTGAGTGGTCTGCATCTACTTAGAAAACAAAATGATAAATGGATCAAACCATAGTATTATTGCCCCATCCTTCATGACACAATCCCTTTAAGTTTTCAAGTCTTTAACTTTTAAGTTCAGGGGTACCTGTGTAGGTTTTTTCCATAGGTAAACTTGTGTCATGGGGTTTGTTGTACAGACTATTTTATCACCTAGGTATTTAACCTAGTATCCATTAGTTATTTTCCTGTTTCTCTATCTCCTCCTATCCTCCACCCTTCAGTAGGCCCCAGTGTCTGTTGTTCACCTCTATGTGTCTATGTGTTCTCATCATTTACTTCCCACTTGTAAGTGAGAACTTGTAGTATTTGGTTATCTGAACCTACATTAGTTTGCTAAGGATAATAGCCTCCAGCTCCACCCATGTTCCTGAAAAAGGACATGATCTCATTCTTTTTTATGACTGCAGAGGATTCCATGGTGTAAATGTACCACATTTTTTTATCCTGTCTATCATAGATGGGCATTTAGGTTGATTCGATGTCTTTGCTATTGTGAATGGTGCTTCAGTGAACATGCACGTGCCTGTATCTTTATAATAGAATAATTTATATTCCTTTGGGTATATATCTAGTAATGGGATTGCTGGGTGAAATGGTGGTTTTGTCTTCGTGTTTTTGAAAAATCATCACATTGTCTTCCACAATGGTTGAACTAATTTACACTCCCACCAATAGTATGTAAGTGCTCCTTTTACTCCACAACCTTGCCACACTCCCACCAATAGTAAGTAAGTGCTCCTTTTACTCCACAACCTTGCCACACTCCCACCAATAGTATGTAAGTGCTCCTTTTACTCCACAACCTTGCCACACTCCCACCAATAGTAAGTAAGTGCTCCTTTTACTCCACAACCTTGCCACACTCCCACCAATAGTATGTAAGTGCTCTTTTTACTCCGCAACCTTGCCAGCATCTATTGTTTTTTGACCTTTTAATAATAGCCATTCTGACCGGTGTGAGATGGTGTCTCATTCTGGTTTTGATTTACATTTTTCTAATGATTAGTGATGTCTACCTTTTTTTCATATGATTGTTGGCCACATGTATGTCTTCTTTTGAAAAGACATGTTCGTGTCCTAGGCCATACCATTCAGGACATAGGCACAGCCAAAGATTTCATAATGAAGACACCAAAACCAATTGCAACAAAAGCAAAAATTGACAAATGGGATCTAATTAAACTAAAGAGCTTCTGCACAGCAAAAGAAACTATCAACAGAGTAAACAGACAACCTAAAGAATGGGAGAAAATTTTTGCAAACTATGCATCCAACAAAGGTCTAATATCCAGCATCTATAAGGAACTTAAACAAATTTACAAGAAAAGAAAACATGAGTTTTCAAGTCTTAATTGTTACTGTAAATGTAGTTTCCCTTGAACACACAGAGTGAAGAGTTGCAATCCTTTGAAACATTATTATCTCAGTAAAGAAATGATTTTTATAATTGTAGTTTTACTTTACCATAAGAAATAAGATAAGATAGCTGTGAGTGTGGAGAAGAAGGATTTATTGTTTCAAAAATAAAGAAATTTATACTGATGAGAAGAAAGCCAAGGAGAAACCATCAATAAAAGCAACACAACACAACTATCCATTCATTCACTGCAAAGTTCAGATAAGCTATGTAGTTCTGGGCTATATACCTAATAAACAGTCCGCTTTGTAAGGATACCTCGCCTGACATCCCTCTCCTAAAAATACACGTATGTGTATTTTTATATATAAACACATATATATAATACATTTGATACATATAAATAGTAAAATATAGAGAGAAGAAACATGCATATAGTTTGTTTCATTTTAGGGTTAGAATGGGCAAGGACAATTATGTCAACATAACATGATATTTTAAAATAGCTTGTATAATAAAGCATATTATATACCTTTAGATGATATGTATCCTTTGCTGGATAAAATTATATCTACACATATTTATAATATCTTAATTTCTAATTTATTCCATGCACTGTGGAACATCATAACTTTTTCATTCTCATATCTATACAAATACCTAACAAGTTAATAATGACAAACTAATTATCTCTGTGCCAATAAATTAAAGGGCTCATGATGACAATATAACTGATCTAACAAAGATATTTTAAAAATAGATTATTTCATCTTCCAAATACTCAGCTTAGTACTCAATAGTTATGTGTGCAGCCTTATTTCTGGACTCTCTATTCTGTTCCATTGGTCTGTGTGCCTGTTTTTGTACAAATACCATGCTGTTTTGAGTACTGTAGCCCTGTAGTATAGTTTGAAGTTGGGTAACATGATGCCTCCAGCTTTGTTCTTTTTGCCTAGGATTGCCTTGGCTATTTGGGTGCTTTTTTGGTTCCATTTGAGTTTTAAAATTGTTTTTTCTAGGCCGGGCATGGTGGCTCATGCCTGTAATCCCAGCACTTTGGGAGGCTGAGGCAGGTGGATCATGAGGTCAGGAGATTGAGACCATCCTGGCTAACATGGTGAAACCCTGTCTCTTCTAAAAGTACAAAAAAATTAGCTGGGTGTGGTGGTGGGCACCTGTAGTCCCAGCTACTTGGGAGGCTGAGGCAGGAGAATGGCATGAACCTGGGAGGCAGAGTTTGCAGTGAACTGAGACCACACCACTGTACTCCAGCCTGGGCAACAGAGCAAGACTCAGTCTCAAAAAAAAAAAAAGTTGTTTTTTCTAATTCTGTGAAGAATGTCATCAGTAGCTTGATAGGAGTACCATTAAATCTGTAAATTTCTTTGGAGAGTATGGCCATTTTAATAATATTGATTCTTCTTATCCATAAGCATGAAATATTTTTCCATTTGTTTGTGTCATCTCTGATTTTTTTGAGCAGTGTTTTGTAATTCTCATGGTGAAGCTCTTTTGCCTTACTGGTTAGCTGTATTCTTAGGTATTTTATTATTTTTGTGGTAAATGTGAATGAAATTGCATTTCTGATTTTGCTTTTGGCTTGGCTGTTTTTGAACACAATTTATTTCTAAGTAATTCATTTTTCAAAAAGAATCACAATGGAATTTTTAAAATTTGAACTGAATAATGAAAATACAATAAATATAGTATTTATGGTGTGTTGCTGCAGTCATACGTGCAGGGGCATTATTATATATGCATATATTTTTTAAAAGAAAAGATGTGTATCAATAACCCAAATATCCATTCCAAGAAAGTTAACCTACAAAAAGTAGAAAAAATAAATAATAAAAGCATAAATTATTTTTATTTTAAAATTTAAAAAATCAAAAAACCAAAAATGATTATTTCAAAAGACTGACAAAATTGATACTACATTTTCAAGACTGATCAAGAAGGAAAGAAGACAGAGACAAATAACCAAAGCCAAGAATAAGAATACCACTCTATGGATGCTACAGTCTTTAAAAATATTGCAATATGACATTTTATACAAATTCCATGCCAAAATTTGTAATTAATGTTAATATTTTTTATTAAATACAAAATAAGAAAATAACTACCAAAAGGCTAGCTAATAAAGCAAGAATATCTTAATGCTCCTATATCTATTAAACAAATTACAATTACAATTAAAACAGTTGCTGTACCAATTATTATTGTATCTAGCTCAAAAATCACTCTTCTTTGGTCAACTTTCTGATGCTGGGACTCCGCAAACCATGTACTTGTTTCCCATCTGACTCCATGTCATGCTTTGACAATAAGGCATGCTACAAGGAGACTGTGAGGTTAAAGCAGGAGGGAGGGGTTTGCTCCTTCCTGTTTGAGTCGGCTTGCTGTGCCTACCATTTACAAAAATAGTTTGTCCCCATGGCAAGAGCTTAATCCAGGCTATAGTTTTTCCTGCAGCTGCAGAACTACTCTCATCATGCTCTCTCGGAGATAACGGCACCAGCATGCTGTCACCCTGTCTTCAAATTTCAGGGTCACAGACCTGTGGTGCTTCTTCTCTGAGTTCATAGAAACAACTAGTAGCCAAGATCCACTCTTTCCAAGAGGCCTGAGTTTCAGCTCCATAGGATCCCCTTACCCATTAGAGAAATTTCAATAATCCCAATGTCTTCCCTTTTATTCCCTCAGCCCTAGGGCTGGTAGTTTCTTCCTATAGTTGTTACTTCCCTGATAATGTAGAGTTCTCCTTTTATACTTTCAGACACCCAATTAACACCTATATACCAGGTTAATTCTTATACTAAATTCTGTCTGTTCAAATAACATGTGTTTCTTCTTTGCTAACTGTACCTGACCAATAAAACATTCCACAAAACAAAACAAAACAAGACAAAACAAAAACAAAACAAACAAAAAAAAACCCTACAGGTCTAAATGCCTTCACTTGTGAATACTTTGAAATATTTAAGAAAGAAACAAATTATTTTACATTAACTCAACTTGAGAAGAAGAAAAACCGCTTCTTTAGGGGGCTGAAGTAACAGAATTGTCAGGAATATCATCCAATATCCAAACTTTATTAATAATTCAAAGACAGCCAGGCGCGGTGGCTCACACCTGTAATCCCAGCATTTTGGGAGGCCGAGGCAAGTGGATCACCTGATATCAGGAGTTCGAGACCAGCCTGGCCAACATGGTGAAACCCCATCTCTACAAAAATACAAAAATTAGCTGGGCGTGGTGGTGGGCACCTGTAATCCCAGCTACTCAGGAGGCTGAGGCAGGAGAATTGCTTGAACCAGGTAGGCAGAGGTTGCAGTGAGCCAAGATCATGCCACCACACTCCAGCCTGGGTGAGATTCCAACTCAAAAAAAAAAAAAAAAAAAAATTCAAAGGCTACAGTCAGCTGCAAGACACAGATGAAGCAGGGAGAATTCCGAGACCATCAACATGATTTCCTAGGTTTGTTCACACTATTTTAGGAGGCACCCTGAGCCAGATACAACAAATGAAGACTGGACTACAAGGATGCATAATGACATTACTTTCAGAAAGGGAACTTGACTTGATCATGACACATCTTCAACTTTTACTCTGATAATTATGTAGATAACACTGATACTTTCCAGCTGCCTCTACCCAATAAAGTCATAACTTCCAGGCTGATTTAGCAGTAGCAAACTAGGTAGTTTCCTGCTAAACTAGATAGTTTCTTGCTAAAAGAATTCCACAGATGAAGACGCTTCACCTATTTTTAATAGCAAATACCATCAGGAAGCCCAATTATCATGTTTGCAAGGGGTTTGACTAGGTCATTTCTATCTAGCCTTCTATATTTTTCTTTCTGGCAGGATATCCATGAATTAGGGAGAATGGGTTTTAAACCAGCTGTTAACTCTTTTTGCCTTTTCACTTATAAAGTTAGCATAGATTCAACATGAAAGCCAGACAAAGATATAAGAAAGATAAAGTATGGGCCATTCACTCTCATGAACATAGATACAAAAATAATAAACAGTAACAAAACTGAAACAGTATATAATAATATATTATGAAAAATTAAGTGCAAGGTTGAATTAACAATTGGAAATCAATCACCAGATTAAGTAAAAGGAGAAATCATATAAATATCTCAATATATACAGAAAAAGCATGTGATAAAATTGAACACACTTTCATGATAAAATTCTTAGAAATGTAAGCATAGAAAAAAATCACTCAATCTGATAAAGGAATTTACCAAATATCACCAGCACAAGTTATAGTTAATGATACAATGCTGGAAACTTTCCCCTACTAAGATTGGAACATGCTTCCTTACAACACTAATATTTTCTTTTATTAGAAGGCCTGGCCAGTTAAGTAAAGATGGAACGCAGTCCACAGTATAATAGGAAGGGCATAGCTAAAACTGCACTTGGCCATAGTAGTGCCCCCACCCATACCTCCTTTCAAGGTAGAACTTGCTTTGAGGAGTGTCGTTGGCTGACAGCTACTTTTTGCTGTTTTAATTTCCACAGCAGTATTTACTCAAGCCACATTGTCGCCAGACTGTTCCGACTCAATAATCGACAACAGTGGCTGTGCAAGAGCCAGGCAATTCCTACCCAATGCGGAATTCCTCAAAGGGGAAATTTTTGCCATGGAACTCCCATCAACCTGGTAGAGACTTTCAGAGCTGCACTCCACCCAACTCTTCTTCCTTTCCCCTCTTCTTTCACCAAGCTACACTGGCATTTTGTTATGAAGACTTTCTCTGCCTACTACTGATCCCTTTCTCCATCCTCATTTTCCCTTTAGCATTTTCCTTCACAGATATTTCCCAGAGGAAAGATCTTAAAATTCTGCCATGGTTGCTGAATCACAGAATGCCTGAACTGACACTAATGCATGGCTTGAACACAAAAGTATTTGTGATCAAAATACTGAAAGCGGTACCAGATGTTTAGAGGTTATTAAGCATTGAAGAAAGTGTAACATGTATGCAAAGGAAAATGGGGATAAAATTTATGCTTAGTAGTTGTTGGAAGGATGGGGAGAGCTGAAGTTGTAATACTATGCTTATGAAGAAGAAAATATTCATTAAGCTTGCAACAAAGGCTGTGAGGGTAAAAAGTATTTCTTCGAGAAAAAAGTAATCAAATATTTTATTTAATATTTATGCAATATTAATATATAAATCCAAACTTTCAGATTTCTAAACTATCAGCCAAATAAAACAGATCACTCTTAGGGAAACAGGAGCATAGAAGAGCAGGGTGACACCATTTTCAAGCCAACTCCATCTGAAAAATAGCAAGGCACATTTCTTGCAGTCATGACCCATGGTCACAAGATGTTTATGGCTAAGGCAAAAATTTAGTGATGCCTGTGAGGACAAACTCTTATGACAGCAGAATGTTCAGGTGTCTCAATATCGCATAACAATATATGCTTTGAAGATATATTAATGCTTTCATGTACTTATGCCCTAAAATGCCAAAAATAACTTGCTTTAAATCAACAAAGTACTAAATTTTGTCACGCTGTCAGCCCACCCGCATGGAGACATAACTTATTTTTTTATATAGGTAAGACCCCTATTTAAGAACAGTTTAAAACAAAGAAGAGGCATTCCTCCTCTTGCTTTCTGAGGACACCCTATTGTGCATCTGAGTAGGTTTCAATAAACTACCTTTTCCCACTGGACTCTGCAACTCGCTTTGAATTCCTTCCTGCAGAAGATCCAAGAACCATCTCATGGGGTCTGGATTGGGACCCCTTTTTCCAGCAACGTCACTCCTGCTGACTTTGGTCAACTCAGTAGAGATAACAATAAATCACAGAATTATGTATTCACATTGCCTCTTTCTTATAATTTGGATTACTATCACAAGGAAGAGAAATATGCAGTCAATAGAGGCTGTGTCTTTAATTCCTTAATATGAACCTATTCCACTCCTACCCTATGTTTAGATCTGGCTAAACAATAAATATTTGTGGTCTCAATTTCACAAATAAAAAATATACCCTAGCTCTCATATGTTGTTTCTGCCTATTTTTTGTCTTGATTTTTTTCCTCTTATACACAATTCACACTTTATACACTGTACAGTAAGTCTGTAATGTCAGAAGTTTCTTGGAAACTGCAACTTTAAGTGAAATGACCCATAATGAAATCGATTTTACCATAGATAAATGGATATAAACAAGAGTTAAAATCATGTGGCATAGTTTTGGTACAAAACATCTAACTTCTAAATGAAGACCATCCAAACTCCACACACACAGTGGCTCTGTCCAGGAATCAGCTTTTTTCTCAACAACATTATAACGAAACAATGTTGAATGAAATGATGTTATTCATGGACCTGCTATACTATATTCTTATTTTTCTCACAGTCATTATACTCTCCTTATTTTGTAATCTGCTATTTCCTACCTTATGAAAATAGGGTTGACCAATATATTTGCCATAAAAAGCTTTGTCATTATGGCCAAAAAGGACTGATACCCTGGAAGCAGATGTCACCAGAAAACAAATCAATGCTAATTAAATAGCTTCTTTCCTTTAGACAGAACGTGAATCATTTCTTCACCAAAAAGATCCAAAGCAATACCTGCATGGATGAAAGTAAAAGAAATCTTGCAATGAAGCCCAAGGTAAGTTACCCTGAGGTTTACTAAGTAGTTTTGGAAGACTGTGAAGAACACCATTTAAGTATACTTAACTCATGAACATACATTGCCTTGTTTCCATAAAACAAAAACTTTTTGGCTCCAGAATTTCATATGAAATGATTTTGGTAATTAAATTCCAAGTGAAATTTTTGAGTTTATATGCACTCTATTGTCAACACTCCTGTATTTTTCAAATGCGAATTCATGATTTCTCAAAATTCTAAATGGGGGGAGCAGTTAAGGGTCCATAAAGGTGGTAGTTGATCTTTAACCTGATATTGATACCAAACAGATAGAATGAGTGATGTTAACAACTTTCAATAATTCAATGTTTAACTATTATTCCCAAATTTAAAAAAATATTGTCAGAGTCACATAATTACTGCTCATCACACAGAATTGTTCAATTTTTCTATTACTCTGTTCTGCATGTCATGGTTCTTAACCCTTGGGAAAAACAATGTGCGTGAAAGACCTAATATCTACACAAAGCCAATAGCAGAATGAACACCATTCATTATTCCCAGTCCTGCTAATTTGTTTCATTCCTAAAGATAAGAGCTATTTATAACTATGTGTCTTGAGATGTAACGACAAATCTAAAAAGAAGTAAATCTGTCTGTGTTTCTTATCCTGTGAAGCTGCTGAGGATGAAACCAACTCCTATACCGGTAGGTAGGATGCCCACTCTTTAATTCTCCAGCATCAGGTTGCATAATTATCCCCCCACCCGCTTTTTTATTAATATTTTGAGATGAGGTTTCACTCTTGTTGTGCAGGCTGGAGTGCAGTGGTGCGATCTTGGCTCACTGCAACCTCTGCCTCCCAGGTTCAAGCGATTCCCCTGCCTCAGCCTCCCAAGTAGCTGGGATTACAGGCATCTGCCACCATACCCAGCTAATTTTTGTATTTTTAGTAGAGACGGGATTTTGCCATGTTGGCCAGGCTGGTCTCGAACTCCTGACCTACCTCAGGTGTTCCACCCGCCTCGGCCTCCCAAAGTGCTATTATTCCCCCGTTTTTGCTCCCCACAGCCTACTTCTTTTACTTTCTCCATTATATTTTGTTAGCTCACTTATTTGAATAATTTTCACCCAAGTTTCTTATATTCTTCTGGTCTTATTCTTACAGTTAAAATTGTATTACAAGATGACCACAGAATATTCTTCAAAAGTACTTGTATTTTTGTGAAAGTGGTATGTGAAGGACTTTGAATCTTCTATCTCTTTTCTCTCTGAAGATTAGGATCATAAAAATAATGTCTGTGTACTGGTTATTCCATTCCTACTTACATAAGAAAAAGCATACTGGCTTTATTTTTGCCAGAGGAATTCAATCACTGCTCCCAATCTGAAAAACTCTAGGTCTCTTTCCTGAATATCATCAAAATTATAATAATAGATAACACATATTTAGCATTTACTGTATGCCAGAGCACTTTCTGATGATCCTTGTTTCACCTCATTTAATCCTCAAAACAGCTATGTGAGGCAGTAACTCTTAGTATCTGTTACAGATGAAGAAACAGAGGCACCATGCAGGTCAGTAACTCACCCTAGAACGCAGCTAGTAAATGGAGGATCTGATGATGCAAACACAAACAGTTGGCCCCAGTGCTCTGTCACATTGCATTATACTGTGTATTGGAAGTTGCATCTATATAAATTTTCCTTTTCCCTCCATCAAGTTTGATACATCTCGTTTTTAAATTTGAAATACAATAAATGATACTTGTAAAGTAGATTAAATCAAGTTGGGGAAAAACATACATAAAATTATTTAAAATCCCACTACCTACAGAAATTTAGAGTAAATGTTGAATATTTGCTCATACAAAAGGATATTTGATCCCCTTAACATAAAAAATTTATACTGTATAACTATTTCTTTGATTTATTGATGTTCTTTCCATCCTAATTAACATGGACTTAAAAATCATTAGTAAAGCCTACATTGTATGAATTTATCCATTTACTTACCTCATCAGTCCCTCATTTTTGAAAAATGTTTCCATTTACAATGATAGAGAATACTCATAATCAAAGTAAACTGACTTTACAAATACTGTTTTTCCATTTGTCTGCTTATTTTCTTACAATTAATTCCATGAGATTAGATTGCTATGTCAGTTAAAAGACTGTTTACTTCTATTACTCTTTTGCTCTCTGGAAAGACAGCACACTTCACATTCTCATCAGCTGAGACTGAGAAGCACTGCTTCCCAATCCTACAGCATCAGGCAGGTTTAATCGTGTTCTGTTCATGAAGTACTATAAAAATGGAACCTAGTTTCTAAATTTGGACTAAACTTAAAAGGCCTTCTTAATCTCCAATTTTAAAAGTTAATTTATAAGTATTTTATTAAAATTTTATAATCATACTTTTATATTTAAGCTTTCTTAACATCTAGAACTTATTTTGCTGTAAGATTATGCTAACACATTAACAAATCTGTTTTCAATGTTGAATAACATGTTGAACAACTATTGAATCCTATCACGTCTTAAAAATCCTTCATTTTCCTACATAATTATAATGCTTTCTTTTTCATACACTACATTTTCTAATATGTATCTAATTCTTCATTATTATTATTATTATTATACTTTAAATTTTAGGGTACATGTGAACAATGTGCAGGTTAGTTACATATGTATACATGTGCCATGTGGGTGTGCTGCACCCATTAACTTGTCATTTAGCATTAGGTATATCTCCTAATGCTATCCCTCCCCCACCCCCCACCCCACAACAGGCCCCAGAGTGTGATGTTCCCCTTCCTGTGTCCATGTGTTCTCATTGTTCAATTCCCACCTATGAGTGAGAACATGCGGTGTTTGGTATTTTTGTCCTTGTGATAGTTTACTGAGAATGACGATTTCCAATTTCATCCATGTCCCTACAAAGGACATGAACTCATCATTTTTTATGGCTGCATAGTATTCCATGGTGTATATGTGCCACATTTTCTTAATCCAGTCTATCATTGTTGGACATTTGGGTTGGTTCCAAGTCTTTGCTATTGTGAATAATGCCGCAATAAACATACGTGTGCATGTGTCTTTATAGCAGCATGATTTATAGTCCTTTGGGTATATACCCAGTAATGGGATGGCTGGGTCAAATGGTATTTCTAGTTCTAGATCCCTGAGGAATCGCCACACTGTCTTCCACAATGGTTGAACTAGTTTACAGTCCTACCAACAGTGTAAAAGTGTTCCTATTTCGCCACATCCTCTCTAGCACCTGTTGTTTCCTGACTTTTTAATAATTGCCATTCTAACTGGAGTGAGATGGTATCTCATTGTGGTTTTGATTTGGATTTCTCTGATGGCCAGTGATGGTGAGCATTTTTTCACGTGTTTTTTGGCTGCATAAATGTCTTCTTTTGAGAAGTGTCTGTTCATGTCCTTCGCCCACTTTTTGATGGGGTTGTTTGTTTTTTTCTTGTAAATTTGTTTGAGTTCATTGTAGATTCTGGATATTAGCCCTTTGTCAGATGAGTAGGTTGTGAAATTTTTCTCCCATTTTGTAGGTTGCCTCTTCACTCTGATGGTAGTTTCTTTTGCTGTGCAGAAGCTGTTTAGTTTAATTAGATCCCATTTGTCAATTCTGGCTTTTGTTGCCATTGCTTTTGGTGTTTTGGACATGAAGTCCTTGCCCATGCCTATGTCCTGAATGGTAATGCCTAGGTTTTCTTCTAGGGTTTTTATGGTTTTAGGTATAACATGTAAGTCTTTAATCCATCTTGAATTAATTTTTGTATAAGGTGTAAGGAAGGGATCCAGTTTCAGCTTTCTACATATGGCTAGCCAGTTTTCCCAGCACCATTTATTAAATAGGGAATCCTTTCCCCATTGCTTGTTTTTCTCAGGTTTGTCAAAGATCAGATAGTTGTAGATATGCGGCATCATTTCTGAGGGCTCTGTTCCATTCCATTGATCTATATCTCTGTTTTGGTACCAGTACCATGCTGTTTTGGTTACTGTAGCCTTGTAGTATAGTTTGAAGTCAGGTAGCGTGATGCCTCCAGCTTTGTTCTTTTGGCTTAGGATTGACTTGGCGATGCGGGCTCTTTTGTGGTTCCATATGAACTTTAAAGTAGTTTTTTCCAATTCTGTGAAGAAAGTCATTGGTAGCTTGATGGGGATGGCATTGAATCTATAAATTACCTTGGGCAGTATGGCCATTTTCATGATATTGATTCTTCCTACCCATGAGCATGGAATGTTCTTCCATTTCTTTGTATCCTCTTTTATTTCATTGAGCAGTGGTTTGTAGTTCTCCTTAAAGAGGTCCTTCACATCCCTTGTAAGTTGGATTCCTAGGTATTTGATTCTCTTTGAAGCAATTGTGAATGGGAGTTCACTCATGATTTGGCTCTCTGTTTGTCTGTTATTGGTGTATAAGAATGCTTGTGATTTTTGTACATTGATTTTGTATCCTGAGACTTTGCTGAAGTTGCTTATCAGCTTAAGGAGATTTTGGGCTGAGACAATGGGGTTTTCTAGATATACATTCATGTCGTCTGCAAACAGGGACAATTTGACTTCCTCTTTTCCTAACTGAATACCCTTTATTTCCTTCTCCTGCCTAATTGCCCTGGCCAGAACTTCCAACACTATGTTGAATAGGAGTGGTGAGAGAGGGCATTCCTGTCTTGTGCCAGTTTTCAAAGAGAATGCTTCCAGTTTTTGCCCATTCAGTATGATATTGGCTGTGGGTTTGTCATAGATAACTCTTATTATTTTGAGATACGTCCCATCAATACCTAATTTATTGACAGTTTTTAGCATGAAGGGTTGTTGAATTTTGTCATAGGCCTTTTCTGCATCTGTTGAGATAAACATGTGGTTTTTGTCTTTGGTTCTGTTTATATGCTGGATTACATTTACTGATTTGTGTATATTGAACCAGCCTTGCATCCCAGGGATGAAGCCCACTGGATCATGGTGGATAAGCTTTTTGATGTGCTGCTGGATTTGGTTTGCCAGTAGTTTATTGAGGATTTTTGCATCAATGTTCATCAAGGATATTGGTCTAAAATTCTCTTTTTTGGTTGTGTCTCTGCCCGGCTTTGGTATCAGGATGATGCTGGCCTCATAAAATGAGTTAGGGAGGATTCCCTCTTTTTCTATTGATTGGAATAGTTTCAGAAGGAATGGTACCAGCTCCTCGGTGTACCTCTGGTAGAATTCGGCTGTGAATCCATCTGGTCCTGGACTCTTTTTGGTTGGTAAGCTATTGATTATTGCCACAATTTCAGATCCTGTTATTGGTCTATTCAGATTCAACTTCTTCCTGGTTTAGTCTTGGGAGGGTGTATGTGTCGAGGAATTTATCCATTTCTTCTAGATTTTCTAGTTTATTTGCATAGAGGTGTTTGTAGTATTCTCTGATGGTAGTTTGTATTGCTGTGGGATCAGTGGTGATATCCCCTTTATCATTTTTTATTGCATCTATTTGATTCTTCTCTCTTTTTTTCTTTATTAGTCTTGCTAGCAGTCTATTAATTTTGTTGATCCTTTCAAAAAACCAGCTCCTGGATTCATTAATTTTTGAAGGGTTTTTTGTGTCTCTATTTCCTTCAGTTCTGCTCTGATTTTAGTTATTTCTTGCCTTCTGCTAGCTTTTGAATGTGTTTGCTCTTTCCTTTCTAGTTCTTTTAATTATGATGTTAGGGTGTCAATTTTGGATCTTTCCTGCTTTCTCTTGTGGGCATTTTGTGCTATAAATTTCCCTCTACACACTGCTTTGAATGTGTCTGGTATGTTGTGTCTTTGTTCTCATTAGTTTCCAAGAACATCTTTATTTCTGCCTTCATTTAGTTACGCACCCAGTAGTCATTCGGGAGCAGGTTGTTCAGTTTCCATGTAGTTGAGCGGTTTTGAGTGAGATTCTTAATCCTGAGTTCTTGTTTGATTGCACTGTGGTCTGAGAGACAGTTTATTATAATTTCTGTTCTTTTACATTTGCTGAGGAGAGCTTTACTTCCGACTCTGTGCTTAATTTCGGAATAGGTGTGGTGTGGTGCTGAAAAAAATGTATATTCTGTTGATTTGCGGTGGAGAGTTCTGTAGATGTCCATTAGGTCCACTTGGTGCAGAGCTGAGTTCAATTCCTGGGTATCCTTGCTAACTTTGTGTCTCATTGATCTGTCTAATGTTGACAGTGGGGTGTTAAAGTCTCCCATTATTATTGTGTGGGAGTCTAAGTTTCTTTGTAGGTCACTCAGGACTTCCTTTATGAATCTGGGTGCTCCTGTATTGGGTGCATATATATTTAGGATAGTTAGCTCTTCTTGTTGAATTGATCCCTTTACCATTATGTAATGGCCTTCTTTGTCTCTTTTGATCTTTGTTGGTTTAAAGTCTGTTTTATCAGAGACTAGGATTGCAACCCCTGCCTTTTTTTGTTTTCCATTTGCTTGGTAGATCTTCCTCCATCCTTTTATTTTGAGCTTATGTGTGTCTCTGCATGTGAGATGGGTTTCCTGAATACAGCACACTGATGGGTCTTGACTCTTTATCCAATTTGCCAGTCTGTGTCTTCTAATTGGAGCATTTAGTCCATTTACATTTAAAGTTAATATTGTCATGTGTGAATTTGATCCTGTCCTTATGATGTTAGCTGGTTATTCTGCTCATTAGTTGATGCAGTTTCTTCCTAGTCTCGATGGTCTTTACATTTTGGCATGATTTTGCAGTGGCTGGTACCGGTTGTTCCTTTCCATCTTTAGTGCTTCCTTCAGGAGCTCTTTTAGGGCAGGCCTGGTGGTGACAAAATCTCTCAGCATTTGCTTCTCTGTAAAGTATTTTATTTCTCCTTCACTTATGAAGCTTAGTTTGGCTGGATATGAAATTCTGGGTTGAAAATTCTTTTCTTTAAGAGTGGTGAATATTGGCCCCCACTTTCTTCTGGCTTGTAGAGTTTCTGCCGAGAGATCCGCTGTTAGTCTGATGTGCTTCCCTTTGTGGGTAATCCGACCTTTCTCTCTGGCTGCCCTTAACATTTTTTCCTTCATTTCAACTTTGGTGAATCTGACAATTATGTGTCTTGGAGTTGCTCTTCTCGAGGAGTATATTTGTGGTGTTCTCTGTATTTCCTGAATCTGAATGTTGGCCTGCCTTGCTAGATTGGGGAATTTCTCCTGGATAATATCCTGCAGAGTGTTTTCCAACTTGGTTCCATTCTCCCCATCGCTTTCAGGTACACCAATCAGACGTAGATTTGATCTTTTCACATAGTCCCATATTTCTTGGAGGCTTTGTTCATTTCTTTTTATTCTTTTTTCTCTAAACTTCCCTTCTCGCTTCATTTCATTCATTTCATCTTCCATCACTGATACCCTTTCTTCCAGTTGATCTCATCGGCTCCTGAGGCTTCCGCATTCTTCATGTAGTTCTCGAGCCTTGGCTTTCAGCTCCATCAGCTCCTTTAAGCACTTCTCTGTATTGATTTTTCTAGTTATACATTCATCTAAATTTTTTTCAAAGTTTTTAACTTCTTTGCCTTTGGTTTGCATTTCCTCCTGTAGCTCAGAGTACTTTGATCGTCTGAAGCCTTCTTCTCTCAACTCGTCAAAGTCATTCTCCGTCCAGCTTTGTTCCATTGCTGGTGAGGAACTGCGTTCATTTGGAGGAGGAGAGGTGCTCTGCTTTTTAGAGTTTCCAGTTTTTCTGCTCTGTTTTTCCCCATCTTTGTGGTTTTATCTACTTTTGGTCTTTGATGATGGTGATGTACAGATGGGTTTTTGGTGTGGATGTCCTTTCTGTTTGTTAGTTTTCCTTCTAACAGACAGGACCCTCAGCTGCAGGTCTGTTGGAGTTTGCTAGAGGTCCACTCCAGACCCTGTTTGCCTGGGTATCAGCAGCAGTGGCTGCAGAACAGCGGATTTTTGTGAACCGTGGATGCTGCTGTCTGATCATTCTTCTGGAAGTTTTGTCTCAGAGGAGTATCCGGCCATGTGAGGTGTCAGTCTGCCCCTACTGGGGGGTGCCTCCCAGTTACGCTGCTCGGGGGTCATGGGTCAGGGGCCCACTTGAGGAGACAGTCTGCCCATTCTGAGATCTCCAGCTGCATGCTGGGAGAACCACTGCTGTCTTCAAAGCTGTCAGACAGGGACATTTAAGTCTGCAGAGGTTATTGCTGCCTTTTGTTTGTCTGTGCCCTGCCCCCAGAGGTGGAGCCTACAGAGGCAGGCAGGCCTCCTTGAGCTGTGGTGGGCTCCACCCAGTTCGAGCTTCCTGGCTGGGCTGCTTTGTTTACCTAAGCAAACCTAGGCAATGGCAGGCACCCCTCCCCCAGCGTTGCTGCTGCCTTGCAGTTTGATCTCAGACCACTGTGCTAGCAATCAGAGAGACTCTGTGGGCATAGGACCCTCTGAGCCATGTGTGGGATATAATCTCCTGCTGTGCCGTTTTTTAAGCCCATTGGAAAAGCGCAGTATTCGGGTGGGAGTGATCTGATTTTCCAGGTGCCATCTGTCACCCCTTTCTTTGACTAGGAAAGGGAACTCCCTGACCGTTTGCACTTCCTAAGTGAGGCAATGCCTCACCCTGCTTCGGCTCATGCACAGTGCACTGCACCCACTGTCCTGTGCCCACTGTCTGGCACTCCCTAGTGAGATGAACCCAGTACCTCAGATGGAAATGCAGAAATCACCCATCTTCTGCATCGCTCATGCTGGGAGCTGTAGACCGGAGCTGTTCCTATTCGGCCATCTTGGCTGCCCCCTCTATTCTCTATCTAATTCTTGACTGTGCTTTTTGTTCCATTTTCTGTCAACTTAGTCAAATTATTCATTGTTTCATTATCCAAAAGTTTACGATGCGTTCCAATTTCTTTTCTAGAAAGCATTGACTTCTCTTCCACAGTTCTGTTTTCTTTTTAAAATTTGCTTGAGTTTTGAAATGGATTTTTGAGACACTTTGTATTGTTCCAACAGATTTTCACTGGACTTTTAATAAGTACTGCACTTACTAGGTGAGAATTGATATTTTTATAATTTGTAGTCTTTTTGTTCTATTAGCATGGTTGGATCTCTCATTTTATTCAGGGTTTCAAATATGTTCATAAAATTCATATTCTAATAGAATGCATATATAACACATTTGTTTTCTTTGCAAATGGCATCTCTTATTATATTTTAATAGCTAGTTGACTATATTTAATCTTAATAGATTTAATATTTTCTATTTATGTTGTCTTTCAGTCAGATAATTGTTTTATTTGTCAATCAATGATTGTAGTTTTGCTACTTCTTTTTCAATAGTATTATTTGATTTAATCTTCTTGTCTACTTTATATTGTTGAACCATAGTCCTAGCAGGCTTCCTTAAATTCTCTATTTTAATAATTCATCAATAATCAGAAGCTTATAGTTGGCTTAAAAATTCTATTAAAAGTATCATTAATAAAATATTTCTTATAGTTCCTATTTTACTATGATTTTTATCAGGAATCCATTTAGAAATGCATCCAGTAACTATACAACACATTCATTTTCTAAATTTTTATGAATGTGCCCTCTGAAATCAAATGATGTTGTTTTCACTCAGAGTCTTATGCGATATATGATGTAGGGCTTCAAGAATTTTCTCTGGAAGACCCTCCTAGGAATTTTAGTTAGAAAGTCGCATGATTATATCTGATCTCTAGACAGTTCTGGAAGCAGAGTATAGAATTGTCTTGACTCAGGGAAGAATGGAGGCAGAGATATCATTCAGTAGCATTTTTAACCATCAAGATGAGGAAATATGGAAAATGGAAGGCAAAAAATATGACAATGGAAATGTAGAGGAAGGAACTGAATTAAGAAATGTTTGAGAGTAAAAATTATGCAAATAGAGATGGAAAGTGAAAGCCAGAAGTTCCACACAGGTGTCTACACTGGGCATGTGGGAGAATGGTAATTGTATTTATTAAGGCATTGGAGTAGATTGAAGTAAATTATATAGTAGGTAAGATCATGAGTTCAGTTTTGACCAGTTAACTTGAAGGTGGAAGCATAACTCTCATTTGAATGTACCAGTTACAGTTTTGGATACTCTGGAGTTCTCAGATATATAACTTTAGGGATAAAATTACAGACTTGGAAGTCCATATGTAGATACTGGCTTAGATGAGTAAACTCACATTCAATTAAAAACATACTTAGGTGAGAACCCTGTTGAATTAAAAGCATACTTAGGTGAGAACCCTGTTGAATTAAAAGCATACTTAGGTGAGAACCCTGAGTTACACCGAATATTAAGGGTGAGTAGAGAAGAAACAATCATTGTGTCAGTGAAAGACACAGAAAGTAAATCAGGAATATAGAATGATTAGGGGAGAGCTATCATAGAAATACTCAGATTGTCGTCATCTGCAATTAACAGAAAACCTCATTTGTAGTGCATCAAACAAACTAGAGGTTATTTTTCTCAAATTACAAGAAATCTGAAGGGAGACAATTGCTGGTTTCGATTAAGTGGCCAGTATGTCTGTTAGGTGCTAGTTCCTTCCCGTGATGGTTAATACTAAGTGTTAACTTGAATGGATTGAAGGAGGCAAAGTATTCTTTCTGGGTGTGTCTGTAAGGGTGTTGCCAAAGGAGATTAACATTTGAGTATGTGGGCTGGTAAGGGCAGACACACCCTTAATCTGGGTAGACACAATCTAATCAGCTGCCAGCATGGCTAGAATATAAAACAGGCAGAAAAACATGAAAATACTAGACCAGCCTAGCCTCCAAGCCTATATCTTTCTCCCATGCTGGATGCTTCCTGCCCTCGAACATCAGACTCCAAGTTCTTCAGTTTTGGGACTCGGACTGGTTCTCCTGGCTCCTCAAGTTGCAGATAGCCTGTTGTGGGACCTTGTGATTATGTGAGTTAATACTTAATAAACTCCCCTATGTATATATAATGTAAATATTTAGTAGGATATGTGTGTGTGTGTGTGTGTGTGTGTGTGTGTGTATCCTATTAGTTCTGTCCCTCTAGAGAACCCTGACTAATACACTTCCTAACTTTTCACTGACTTTTTTCTAATTTTACATACGTTAGGATTTCATAGTTGCTTCACCTAAGGCATAACATTAACATTAAATACACGAATCATGGAACAGAAAAGAAAAAAAAAAAAAAACCTTTTCCCAATGAAGGTTTGTCCTTTTACTTGAGAAGAAAATCCCTTCAAAAAAGATACTGGTACAGGTTTATATCTCATTAAACAGTTCTGGGTCACAGGCCTCACCTTAGACAAATCTGTGTCCAGGAATAATGGGATTATAGCAACTGGTTTAGAAAAATAATGCATTATGTTCTCTATCTGGAATAGTGCTACTTTCTCTAAAATTGGGAGATTTCAGCTCATTGCCTAAACGAATGGAATTTCTGATGACAAGAATTAGGAAGGGGAATGGCATTATAGAAGGCAAAAAGCCAAGGGTAGAGGGAATTGCAGAATCAAGGTCTTGATAAAAAGTATCAAATCCTGCAGAAGGATCAAGCAAAAGAAGATTAAAAAGTGATTATTATATGGGATATTAAAAATCAGAATTATTTTCTCTGAAAAGGAAACCTGTGGACACCAAATGGTTAGCTTATCGAATGAAGGAAAGGTGAAGATAATCTTGCCAATGAAAGGTTGGCAAAAGAACAGAGGAATTGGAAGGAAACAAGGGATTCAAGGGTTTGGTCTTTTAAAAAAATAGAAGAAGTTCACTATGTTAGGAGTTCAAGGAAATTAAAAGTTGAAGGAAGTGTAACTGATGGATGTTTGTGGAAGATATATGGGATATTTGAAGAGGCTGGACTTGAAGAGCAGAGCATCATAGTTAGGAGCATGAATTACTGTGTCCTACAGCTCTGGATACAAGTCCCAGCTCTGATACTTGATCTCACCGGACTCAGTTTCTTCATCTTCTTCTGCAAGATGGGTCTAATAAAAACATATAAGAAATTTTGTGACGTTTAATGTGAAGACATACTGAGTGCAGTGCCTGGCATGGAAAAAAATTACTTAATAAGTGTTACCTATTAGTATTATCATTAGTTATACTATGTTACTTCCTAATAAATATTCTGTCTTTCTATCCAACAATGTATTGAATATAAATATTCATGTATATTAGGATAATGAATCATGAGTTAAGCATTATAATCTGAATCTGTGTACCTAACCTCCATAGTAAATTTTTCAAATAAAAACAAAATACAAAATGCATTATACAGTTTGGGCCTGAAAATCCTAATTTGAACAGTTTAGCAAGAAATAACAACTAAGAAAAAATTCCACATTTAGTGCAGAAGCATTAATGTGTGAATAATTTTGATCACCTGAGATTATTAGGATGGGACAACATCTAGGTAAGTAGTCAGGGGAAATGTCTAAAAACCCTTGAGAAGAAAAACAAAACAAAAATTCTGATAATGGAATAAGAAAAACAGTAACCTTATTTGATTCCATCAACATATTCATGATTTTCTTTCTCTCTTATGTAATCACTCTCCTGATTACTATAGTTCTATTTTCTTTATTTTTTTGTATCAGATTCAATGATTTTTAACTCTAATATATGTAACCCATAGAAAAAATAGCAGGATAAATAGGCAGTACACTTGAGTACCACTGCCTCTGACTTTTCCTCATTTTCTATCCTCAGATGGTTTGACTATCAGGTTTTTTGCCCAAGTCAATGGATGGACAGGACGACTCCTTGGCTTCTGAGTTTGTGCTGCTGGGACTCTCTAGTTCTTGGGAAACCAACATTTTTCTCATATTGATATTCTCCTTGCTCTATTTAGGAATCATCCTGGGAAATCTCTTCATTGTGTTTTTAGTAATTGCTGATTCTCACTTACATTCTCCTATGTACTTCCTGCTTTCCAATCTCTCCCTCATTGATGTGGGCCTTTCCACCACCACAATCCCCAAGATAATCTCAGACCTTTCAAATGAATACAAAGTAATTTCTTTCCAAGGTTGTATGACACAGGTATGCTGCATCCACATCATGGGAGGGGCAGAGATGGTGTTGCTCACAGCCATGGCATTTGACAGGCACACAGCAATCTGTAAGCCCCTTCATTACTTGAACATCAGGAGCCTGAAAGGTTGTTTCATTCGTAGTCACCGGCTGGGTTACTGGGCTTATCCAGGAGCCCTAAGAGATGTGTTTCATTCGTAGTCACCGGCTGGGTTACTGGACTTATCCAGGAGCCTGAGAGGTGTGTTTCATTCGTAGTCACCGACTGGGTTACTGGACTTATCCAGGAGCCTGAGAGGTGTGTTTCATTCGTAGTCACCGGCTGGGTTACTGGGCTTATCCAGGAGCCTGAGAGGTGTGTTTCATTCGTAGTCACCGGCTGGGTTACTGGGCTTATCCATGCCATGTCCCAATGTGCTTTTGTATAAACCTGCCTTTTTGTGGTCCTAATATAGCAGACAGCTTTTACTGTGACTTTCCCAGGATCATAAAACTCCATGCATAGATGCAGCCATGTTTGAATTTCTTGTTGCTGCCAACAGTGGCTTCATGAGCATGGGCACTTTCTTCCTACTAATCCTGTCTTATATCTTCATCTTCGTCACTCTCTGGAAGCGTTCTTCAGGAGACTTACCCAAGGCATTTGTCATGTTGTCAGCTCACATCACCGTGGTTGTTCTTTTTTTCACTCCATGCATGTTACTCTATGTGTGGCCTTTCCCCACATCTTCAATTGACAAATGCCTGTTCATTGCCGACTTTGCTATCACCCCTGCCTTGAATCCTGTCATGTATACATTAAGGAACAAAGATATGAAGACAGCCATACAAAGATTGTTCAAATGGAACTATTCTGTCAGATTTTGCTGACTAGATCTGTCTTTGGGCTGCTAAAACTATATATTCACCTGCCTGTTGGACATTTCCACTTAGGCATTTGCCATATAATATGATGTCCAGACCAAACTGGAAATGACATCCACCTCACTGAGCAGATTTCTACTACTTTTGCAGAGCATTTACTTAATTGCTTTTATTACCATAAAAAATGTGAACCTACTGTGATGTGGCATATTTTACTAGACAGCAAAATTATTCATAAATAATATTGTACAATTTAAATTGTAATTATTTTGAGTAGAGGAAATGACATAATGACATCATCCCTCCTGCTTCCTATGAAGTTCTCAAATAAACTGCAAACTTGTTTTGGTAAATGTCAGCACTCATCACATAGAATGGGTATCGATGTAGGACTAGTAGCTCCACTTAGTCACTTAGTTGAATTGTCCGATGAAGACCCAAAAACAAACTTTGTTTGCAAGCGCTTTATTTGGAAGCTGATTTCTGGAAGCATCTGTAAGGGAGTAGGGAAGTGATACTGAGAAGTGAGAAATTTTTACATTGATAAACATAACTGAGATTCCAGCCTACTGTCACCCCAGCAAGTGACTCTGTAGATCCCGTGACTTATAATTATCTCATTGCAACAGAACAAGGTGAATTGTTTTCTTCATTTTTAGAGGGTGCATTAACTTCTTGACATGTCCAGAATGTCCCACACAGAATACTGTGCATGTTAGGAAGCCAGAGAGCCAGAGACAAGCCAGCAGGTAGACTTTTATGGAACATCTCCTTGTTTGGAAACCATAAGTATCAAAGTATATTGAGCTCTCCTTTTTTTTTTTTTTTTTTTAAGACAGGGTCTTGTTCTGTCACCCAGGCTGAAGTGCAGTGATGCAATCATACCTCACTGTAACTTCAAACTCCTGGGCTTAAACAATCCTCTCGCCTCATCCCCCTGAGTAACTGGGACTACAGGCATGCATGACCATATGCCTGGCTATTTTATTTTTCATAGACAGGGTATCACTATGTTGCCCAGACTGGCTGGTCTCAAACACGTGGCCTCAAGTGATCCTCCCACCTCAGCCTACCAAAGTGCAGGCATTACAGGCATGAGCAATGACCCTATTTATGTTTTAAAGACACTTGGGCCCCATTCAATTTAACTTCATCCTATTATAGATTCTTTAAAGTGCTTTCTGTTCAAAATCTCTCTCTCTCTCTCTCACACACACACACACACACACTCTTTAAAAAGGAGGTATATGGATAGGCTACGATAGCATTTTAATTCCTATTTGATCAGCACCATCTCTTCTTCTATTACTCCTCATCAATTCCTCTCATCCTTAGACAGCACTTCTCCTGATCTAGGATGCTTACCAAGTGAAGTGACCCAGTTCATTTATGAGCAGTTTGAGTGCCTGGTAAGAATGTTCTTGCCAGTCTGTTGTTGCTACAATTATTCTTTTACCATTTTGATTAATCATGGAACCACCACCTGGGGGTGCCTAGGTTGACCCCTAGTTTTAGGCAAACTCTTCATACCGTCATCCTGTCTTTATCTGATATGGGATAAAGGTGAGGTAACTCATTCCTCTGCCTACTGGTTCACCAACATGAGGAATCTCAAATGACAGAAAAGCAAATACAAATTTTAGATTTATTGGAATCCCTAATATGTCTCCAAAAGCATTCTTTCCACTCTAATAAATTCCAAGGTTTCAGGAACAGAAAACAGAGACTGCCCAAGGTCATTGAGACTTACGGTAATAAACACTGCTGTTTTCTGTATCCTTTGGTTTAGAGAACTGCATATTTTATCCACGGGGGACATAGGTCCATCAGTTCAAAGCATATATCTTGAAGCACAGAGCTCAATTTTGCGGTTTGTTATCTTTAAGCTGGTGTCTCAGTTGCAACTTTAAAAGGCTATCCCAATGTTCTATCAGATTGACAACTCTCAGTTGTTACAATATGTGATAGGATCAGTGAGTTCCCTAACTTTGTGTGTTTTTGTGCACTCTTCCTTTACAATAAAGTGAGTACCCTGGGCCTAAGGAAATAAGCTATTCAACAATACCAGGGCTTTCCTCAAGAATCTATTCCTCAAAGTCTTGGTGAAGAGAGTGTTCCCTGGACCTTCTAGCATGGCTGAATGGGTCCTACATGGTAAATGATAAATGTCTTACATGATAAATCAATTCTAGCATTCCTGTCTTTATAAGTGTTTGAGTACTTTTCTCAACAGTATAAAAAAGAAAATTCTAAAGTTTCAACTTAATTTGTTTAGTCCACTTTTGGGTGCCAGTTTCAGTAAATTAACCAAGCAGACCATTACAACTGATGCCAGCCCTTTAAACTAACACATTGAATCTAGAATCTCTGTTTAGTGAATCAATATAGCATTTTTGGCTTGATATAACTTTTTATTCTTTCCACTCTAATCCCACATCCTTATAATTCATTCTCACTCATGTCCCCAGGCTTCTGTTGTTATTAGTTAGCATAAGAAAGAAAAAATGTAACTCCTTATGGAGCACACTCCATACTTTCACCCCTTGTGATACTTTTGTACTTTAACCCGGTCTAGAAGTCATGAGAGACAATGAATGTAGGTCCTTAGGAGAATCAACAATCCTTCGCAAGGAAATTGTCTCATGACAGGCCACTATACGTTCTTCAGGCAGGAGAACACTGATCATCAGACAGTGATAACAGGGCTGTTTCTACTTGCAGAAAGGCTTAGTACCTGACAGAGAGTAGTGCTCAATAAATATTTGTTGAATGAATGAACAAGATTTGTCTAATATTCTATTTCTACCCATGATTAGATGTGCTGGGTACACTATATATTTATAGATTTGGTTTTGCAAAGAAAGAACATTGAGTCTTTATGTATTTTTCCTACACTGTTTGCTTGGGGGAATTCTTCCTTCCTGTATAATGCATACATCATGCACTGAATTTTATTTCAGACTTTTTTCTCCTATTCATATTATAGATAATTGTGCCAAACTATTTCCCATTTAAAGCCCAGAACTGAGAGCTGGAAACTAATAAGTAAGCTAATATTTAATAAGGCAGTTTATCTTTCTCTTAAAGAGAAATCAAGTGGTTTCTTTACACTAAAGAGTCAATAAGCAGCAGCTTCACAGATGGTATTAAATACAAGTGTATACTGAAAGCCTACATTGTTCACTCTATTTATTCACCAGTTTGTGGTGGCTGAAAAATACCACCTTTGTATTTTATCCAATGAACAGACTCTGATTTTGAAAAAAATACTTTTGTCTATATTAATTAAATATGGAAAAATTTTTGGTATTAAAATCCCAAGTAAGCCAGAATAGTGAGTAAGGAACTCCATAAATCTCCCTTAGAAGCAATAATAAAAACTGGACAACTGTATAAAACAGCCAGTTTGGGACTCTGCATATTAACTAAATGCCTACAACAAATTAAGTTTATATTCAAGAAAAAACTGCTGCACCTCAGATGAAAATAGTAGTAGTCTGTGGCATTTTAATCCAGGGCTTTTCCCACAGCCTCCAGCTCCATCAGCGTGGTAATTCTACCAGATCAGGACAGGTCTTGACAACTGGAAGTTTCACTGTCACTGCCAGAGGGAGCTGACTTCACTTGAAGCATGGGAAAAAAATATATATATATATAAAATATATATATAAATATATTTATTTATATAAATATTTAAATAAATATAATATTTATTAAAATATAATATATATTATAAATATGTAAATATATTTATTTATATAAATATATATGAGTGTTATCAGAAACGGTCATAATTTCTGTGGCAAACAAATTTAGAAAGCTAACATCATGGCTATCCTGAGACTTTGATCCTGACGGGGGCAAAAAAATGACTAGCAAACTAGCCAGAAATTTAACAGGGTGATTCAAGGAGTAAGACATCCATAGTAAGCACTGATAAACTCCAGCATATACCTGGGATATTAGTTTCCTATTGCTGCTGAAACAAATTACCACAAATTTAGTGGCTTAAGCCAATACAAATGTATCATTTTACCATTTGGAAGTCAGGAGTACTAAATGGATCGGTAAGGCTGTGTTCCTTCTGGAGGCTCTAAGAGAGAATCCATTTTCTTGCCTTTTCCCACTACTAGAGGCTCCCATGTTCCTTGTCTCTTGGCCCGACACTGCCCTGACCTCTACTTCCCCAGCAACATTTCCTTTGCTTACTTGGATCCTCCTGCTTCTTTCTTGTAAGGACCCTTGTGATCACACTGGGTTCACCCTGATAGCTCTTTAAGGTCCATAAATTAAGTTACATTGGCCAAGTCCTTTTTACCAGGTAACGTAACATGTTAGCAGGTTTTAGAGATAAGAACATGGACGTAGTTGAGGGTTATTATTCTGTCTACCACACCTAGTGATCTAAAAGTTGTGTCTGTGTAAGCCTGTTCAGTTATGAGAGACAAGAAAAACCACCAGTAATTTATGCATCCCTGGTTGAACATGAGGCCTTGTGCAAACAAAAGAATAAAAGTGGGAACTCTGCAAAAAAAATAAAAGGCAGAGAACATTTGTAAACTGCCTGAACTTTGAATGCATTTTCCAAGGGCATACAGATCCATTGGCAAAGAGTGGAAGGCCTGCTGGCTCAAGGTGTTTGAGCATAACCTCTGGCCAGTAATTGACTGAACATTAAGCTATGGGGAAAAAGGAGTGGATTCTAAGATGTCAAGCTAAAAAAAAAAGTAATTTTTATAAATAGGAGAGAAAACAAAGTGGTAAGTAAATACTGACTCTTCAAGTGAATTGTCTAAGAAGTCACATCAGGATCCGTCAAAGGAGCAAAAAGACATACAAAGAACAGAAAAATGGAAAGCTGGGCAGCCGCCCACCCAAGATCAAGGCAGAGCCCGGGGACGCTCTCTCATACAGGGAAAGGGTGAGAATAAGAGTCCCAGGGGATCCACACTTCCCACAGGGACCCTTGCAATCCTGGGAACAGGAGAACCCCCACCGAATCCCCAGGCTTCTAGACTGATATGAAGAACCACTTGGAGTTTTTGCAGAGATATCACTCAAGTCTATGGGTAGTACTGCAGGCCTTATACTCCTGAGCCACCCAGTACCAGCTGCCATAACACTGATAGAGGCCACAGTCACTTCTCCTGGCCAAAAAGACTCTGCTCTTGCTTCCAGCACAGCAGCCTCACCCCTGCCTGAACTCTGTGGGTGGCCAGAGCTCTGTGTACCACCAGGAAAGATCTAGAAAGCAGAACATGCAGCTCCCCTACCCTTACTGCTGCCAGCCACACAAGACTGGCAGGTTTGGTGGTACCCAAGCAGGGGAAGGAGCCCCCACTATCAGAGCCTGAGGTGGTTAGATGCCATGTTTTGTGGGCCATCGGGGTAAGAGGGCATGCTTCCCTCTGCAGGGCCGGTTCAGGAAGGGTGTGGCCTGCCTGCAAGCCACTGCCTATGTCTGAGGCAGCTCTGCAGCCCAGAATATCACACACCACAGCCTGTCATGGGTGGAGGGCAAGGCGGGGGATAGCATTAGGAGAAACACCTATGATGATGAGTCGGTGGGTGCAGCAAACCACTATGGCACATGTATACCAATTTTGAACACTTTTGCACATTATAAGAGAAATAATGTTCAAAAACTTTGAAAAGTTTTTGTGTTCAAAATAATGTGCAAAAGTGTTCAAAACTGGATAAAAATCATCTATAAATATAAAATTCAAGAAGCTTAATGAATTCCAAGTAGGATGAACACAAATATGAATTTAGATCCTTACCACATACTACCCACAAAAATTGTCACAAAATGGATTTACTAGCTACCAGCCTAAAATCTAAAATTTTCAATAGAAAACATAGCATGAAAAATTTTGACCATGAGTTAGGCATAGAATTCTTAGATAAGACACCAAAATAAAGCATTAAAATTTTTATAACATGGACTACATCAAAAGTAGAAACATTTGTGATTCAAAAGTTTCTATCACATCAATAAAGTGAGAGGAAAAGTCAGAGTTAGAGAAAATATTTTCAAATTTTGTATCTGAAAAAAACATATATTAAGAATATATAAAGAACTGCTATAATGCAGAAGACAACAATCCAAGTTTTAAATGAGCAGAAGATTTTAATATACATTCCTCCAAAGAAGATATGAGAATGGCCAGTAAGTACAAGAAAAAAGTGTTTGACGTCATGTTATTAGAGAATTGCAAATCACAACCAAAATGAGGTATCACTTCACAACAGCCAGAATGCTTCTAATCAAAAGATAAGCAATAACAAGTATTGATGGGGTTCAAGAAATTGGAAATCACACACAATGCTGGCTGGAATGTGAAATGGTACAGCCACTTGGAAAACAGGTTAGCAGTTTCTTAAAAAGCTAAACATAAATGTACCATATGACCCAGCAATTCTATTATTAGGCATACCTAAGAAAAATTAAAACATTTATTTACACAAAATCTTGAACAGGAATGGTCACAGCAGAATTATTCATAATCAGCCCAAACTGTTAATAATCCAAATGTCCATCACCAGGTAAATGGATAAATGAAAGGTGACATATAAGGGGATACTCTTCAGCAATTAAAAGGAATAAACAGATGATACAAGTTACCATATAGAAGGCAAAATGGTATGTTAAGTGAAACAAGCCCAGTCACAAAAGGCTACATACTGTATAATTCCCTTTATCTGATGTATCCTGAAAAGGCAAATATATAGAGACAAGAAATAAATTGCCTATTGTCTGAGTCTGGGATTGAGAGTGAGGATTAACTACAAACAGGCACAAAGGATCACTTTAGGGTGATAGAGATGTTCTAAAATTGAATTGCAATGTTAGTTAAACAACTCCATAAATTTGCTAAAAATCACTGAATTAACCATACACTTCAAATGGGTGAAATTTACAATATATAAATTAAACTTGCATACAGCCACGAAAAAATGCCAAGTGAAATTTTCCCAATCTGATTTTGCACTACTTTTTGGAGCGCCCATGATTTGTTCAAATATCCATTCATTATTTCTCAACAATGTAAATTAACAGAGCACAAAGTCACTTATCATCACACTAAGCTGCTCAACTTCCCTATAATTGTTTTCTACAAAATGTGATAATGCACCCTTGGGAAAAATAATGTACACAGAAGACTTGGTTTCCATTAGAAGCAACTATGGACTGCATCCAGTCTTAGTACCAAGCCCTGCTAATTGATTTCCTCACGGTCAGAACTATTTATAAGTTTTTGTCTTAGGGAAAGGTGGTGATTCAAAACTGGTGTTAACCTTTCTGTGTGTCTCAATATCCTGAAGCTGCTGCTGAGTGAACACTGGGCCTGAGCAGGTATTTAGGAAACCTGCTCTTCAACTCCCCAGCATCTGGGCACATTGCTCCCGCTCCCTATTATTCTTTGTGCTCCCAGATCACTTTACTCTTTTTATGCACGGGTTTTGTTTGTTTGTTTGTTTGTTTGTTTTGGTGGTGGTGGTGTTCTTTATTTGAGTGACTGTCACTCACAATGTTTTATATCCTTCTGGTCTCATTTTCATATTTTCAGCGGTATCATGGGATAACTTTCTCTTCAGAGAGGCTTTATCTTTATTAAATCAATATGTAAAGAGTCCTCATTTTCTGCCGGGTGCAGTGCTCACACCTACTTTATCTTTATTAAATCGATAGGTAAAGAGTCCTCATTTTCTGCCGGGTGCAGTGCTCACACCTACTTTATCTTTATTAAATCGATATGTAAAGAGTCCTCATTTTCTGCCGGGTGCAGTGCTCACACCTACTTTATCTTTATTAAATCGATAGGTAAAGAGTCCTCATTTTCTGCCGGGCGCAGTGCTCACACCTATAATTTCAGTACTTTGAGAGGCCTAGGTGGGAGGATCACTTGAGCCCAGGAGTTTGAGACCAGCCTAGGCAACATAGTGAGGCCCCATCTCTGCTAATATATATATGGCAGGTGCGGTGCCGAGTGCCTATAGTCCCAGCTACTCCAAAGGCTGAGACGGGAGGACCACTTGAGCCCAGGAGATGGATGATGCAGTTAGCCGTGTTGGTACCGCTGTACTCCAGACTGGGCAAGAAACTGAGACCCCATCTTTAAAAAAAAAAAGTCATCATTTTGCTATCTCTTTTATTTCTAAAACTAGAATCGTGAAAATAAAAGGTTATGTCTAAGTCTTGGCTATTTCAACTGAGCACAATCCGGCCGACCAAACTATCTCTATGTTTGAACAGAACTGAATGACCACGTTTTTAAAAAATCATAATTATTTTTAAAAATACTTATTGAATACCTATGTGCCAGGCATGCTCAAATATTTGCCAGATATGAACTCATTTACTATCGCTATGAGGTAAGTACTATTATTATTCCTGTTTTACAGATGAGGAGATTGAGGGACAGAGAAGTGAAGCAACTCGCCCAAGGACACATAGCTCATAAATCCGGGAGATGGAGACTCAAAACCAGGTAGTCTGGCCCCAGAAACCGCGATGTTAGCCAGTACTTTATACTACTGTTTATGAAGGTACTCATATCATTTTTCTTATTTCCGCCACTAATTTAAAAATTTCTTTAAAAATTAAAAAATCAGGAGAACACATGGACACACGTGGGGTGAACAACACGCACTGGGGCCTGTCAAAGGGCAGTGGGTGGGAAGAGGGAGATGATCAGGAAGAGTAGCTAGTGGATGCTGGACTTAATACATGAGTGACAGGATGGTCCGTGCAGCAAAGCACCACGGTACATGTTTACCTAAGCAACAAACCTGCGCATCCTGCACATGTACCCTGAACTTAAAATAAGACTTGGAAATTTTTTAAAAAACCTTTAACCCATAAATATTTGTAAAAATATAGAAAATGAGTTAATATTTAGAAAAAATATAAAATCATCTAAAAATTCCCCAAACACAACACATTGTTGTATAACGTCTAAATATTTCCACATACATATTTACATTCATAGTGTTTTATAATTTTTTGAAACTTAAGTATTGTATATATTTTTTCATGTTAATTTATCTTAATTTTGTGCTTATTTAATCACATCCATCAGAAAATCTTAGGTCATAAATTCAAGTATATTTAAACATTCTCTTCCTTATTAATGTAACAAACAGCTTTTGTAGGGGCTTTCATTATGAAAACTATGGTGTTCTTTTGAATTACTGAGCCTTTCCAAATGTCTGGTGATATTCTCCTGTCCTGCAAAATTTTTATAAAATGCTTTATGTTAGTACTCAACTGTAATTTGAGAAACTCACCGGATATTTTGCAGTGCCTCTACACATGTAGTTCAAGGCAAAAATATTTTTAAAAACCTTTTTTTCTAGTTTTAGTTCATTATATTTTAAGATTTAGCTGAAAATGTGGGATGTCAAGATCACTCTGAGTAGACAGTCATAAAACAGGAGAGTCACTGACTTCCAGGTTGCTTTGTTTCCTTACCCCTGTGCAGGTATTAGCAAGTTCAATCCCCAAGGTCACTTGGCAGAGATCCCCATCAGGGGCTTCTAGGACGCTTATTTTGTGTAACATATCTTTTTGAACTTTCTATTATGAATGTTACTGAAGACTATGTATTAGTGCATACATTGTGTTGGAAATTGTGGTAAGTATTGGAGTACACAAAGTTCACTAGAAGCTCCTTTTCTTAAAGAGATCATAGTAGAAAATGAAGCAGTAGCATACAAAAAGTATAATATACTCTAATTATTATTAAAATATGCATGTTAGAACAATAGTTCATAGAAAGAAAGTATTTGCTTGTGGTCTTCAATGAATACCTCAGGAGGAGGTGATATTTGATCCATGTCTTGAAGGATAAAAGGAAATGGAAGTAACACTTGTACCCATAGTTTTGCCTGTGCTATCTCAAATGCAGTATCAAGAGAAGTAAGTTCTACTTCTCTCATTTTGTAAACAAAGAACCCATAGTTTTGCCTGTGCTATCTCAAATGCAGTATCAAGAGAAGTTCTACTTCTTATTTTGTAAACAAAGAAATCTTATCAGCTTCATTTAGTACCTTGCCCAAGTTTATACAGCTCTGAAGTAGCTGACAGAGTGGAATGGCAGCTGAAGTCTATCAGGCCTTAAAGCCAGTGACGGTTCCACTTTCTAGTGACCAGGAATAACGCAGGCAAGAGCATATACAGAGACAGAAGACGTGAAAAAATGTAGTAACTATAGTGTCCAGTTCATGAAGAGTCTCGTGTGATATACATTGAATTTAAAATATTCTTTTTGATAAAACTAAAAGTTAAAATGAGAGTAATATTTTATCTTTAGATAGATAGATCTGAAATCAGAGTACAGAATACATTGGAATTAGGTAGGATCAGAGACAGGGTTCATTCAGGAGTTTTTTCAGTTGTCAACATGAGAACGTACATAAACATAAAGTGAGAACTCACAGTGGAAATGAATAAAAGGAAACAATTCTGAGAAATATTCAGGAGGCACAATTGTCCATTTGGGATACAATGTGAAAGAGAAGACAAGGGTGCCACATAGATTCCTGAATTGGGCGTCTGGGATAATAGTCATAATGTTTCCTAAGGGATTTAAATAGATGATAAAATAATAAGATCAGCCTTGGACCTTTTAACTTTGAACTACTTGTGGTTGTCCATTTATGTGCTCTACTACAGTTTTGGATATATTAAGCTAAAGTCCAAGACTATAGATACAGATAGTTAAAACTGTCTGTTTTTAACTATCTGTGAAAAAAGAAAGATGTAGACTCCTGAGTTACATCAACAATCAGAGGGTAAGTAGGACAAAAGAACACATTTGTTAGTGAAAGACACAAAAAAGTCTGAAATGTAGGAGAAAAGTTAAGAGTGCTGGTATGCAAATATCAGGAATGCAGCTGCAACCCCCAATGCCTTATTTACAATCTCTTAGACAAACCGGGTTTACTTTCCTCGAATTACAAATTTCAGAAGGTAGAACTTTGCTGGCATCAGTTAAAGACCTTTGAAACCCAGGGTCTTTTTCTATCTTTTCACATTATCATTTTAATATATAGGTGGGCTCTTAAAAAGCTCATGGTTGTTGCACATCTAGGCATCACATTAACACTTAATGCAGGAATAAAGGACCAGGAAAAGAGCCTTCTCCAAATGAAGTTTTGTATGTTAATCTGGGGAAGAAAATCTTTCACAGAAGACATTGTTCCACGACTCATTACTCATGTCTATGTTACATGCTCTTCTTAAACTAATCATGGCCAAGTGAAATTAGATGATCATGTTACATCCTGGGGCTAGAATAGGGGCCTATCATCCCTCCAAATTGAGAGATCTCTACCAAATATGTAATCAGTTAGGTGTTCCCTTAGTAGGAAATGGGGATGGAAGAGCTTTTGGGATAGGCAACATATTTAGCAATCAATGGCAAAATAAATTTGAAAATAAAGACAGGGTCAATAGTATCAAACTTGGAGAATAAATAAAACAATGACTAAAAAGTGATTATTGCATGTGATATTTTCATATGTGGAAAATTGTGTGCTGTATCCCTGATAACTTCTCTAAAATGATTTTCTAGAGTGAAAGCTAGGTTATTTTGGCTTGTTCAATAAATGGAATGTATAAATTAAAATAAACTTACTTACCTGTTAAGAGTTTAAGGGAGAAAGAAAAAAGGAAACTTCACCCTTCATCCTTGATAGATTTGATTTTTGAAAGGAGAGATTCCATGTGCAACAGATCAAGAGAAGTGAAAAGTTGAAGATGGAGAAAGGTTAATTGATGCATTAACATCCCTGGAGAGATCTAGAGTATACTTGGAGATGGTGGCCTTGAAGAGCTCGGTGCCGTGGTTAGGAGCATGCATTCTGAAGACCTGTGGCTCTGGATACAAGTCTTAGCTCTTCCGCTTCATTTTTCTGAGCCTCAGTTCTTTCATTTGTAAAATAGGCATAGTACAATTGCACCTACCTATGGAGTCATTCGGATGGGCTGACTCAATGTTCTGAATGTAGGAGGCACTAAATAAATGTTATCTGTGACTATTATCATTGGTTATTTACCAACTGGTATCTTTGATTAATTATCATTATTATATTTACTTTTCTTTACTATCAGGTATTCAATAATTTATTTTCATTGACTATCAATCTATTACTTAAAAATGGACCAGAGATGATATGTCATAAATCAATTATTGTAATGTCTAAATCCTGTGCACCTGAGTTCCATTTAAGTTTTTTAAGCCCAAGATAGGGAGTATTGGGATGTGTTCCAGTACTTTTGACCTGGGTGATCTCTATTAGCCTAGTGAAGTGAGAGAATATTAATGGGCTCAGACAGGAATTGGTAAAAGAATATAAAACTAGCGCAAAAGTATCAATAGTCAAGTGACATAAAAGACAGGATTCATGTTGTGGAAGAATACCTAGAGAAGTGGTAAGGGAAATGATCCAGGAATATTTTAGAGAAAGAAGAAAGAGTTTAACTTTGGGATGAAAAGTAAGTGCCACTTTTGGCTCCATATGTAAAAATTTATAGTCACATTTTTTTCCTCAAGGAGTCCTTTACATAATAAATTTGTTGTTCATTTTATCTCTTCAATATTCTTCATTTTTCTACTTCCAATTATATCTAACTTAATTAGCAGCGAAAATAGAGAATCCATTTGTTCCAATGACATTTATTCTTTTCCATTTTTATCCTCAGGTCACTTGAAAATCATCACTTCTGTCCCAGTCAATGGGTGGACTAAATGATTCTGTGGTCACTGAGCTTGTGTTACTGGCTCTTTCTTGTTCTGCAGAGAAAAAACTTTTTCTCATTTTGATATGTTTTTTGCTTTATTTAGGGGTCATCCTGGGAAATCTCTTCATTTTGGTTTTGGTAATTTTTGATTCTCACTTACAGTCCCCTATGTACTTCTTACTGGCTAACCTGTCCCTCATTGATGTGGGTCTTTCCTCTACCACAATCCCCAAAATAATCTCAGACCTTTTAAATGAATACAATGTAATTTCTTTTCAAAGTTGTATGACACAGATATGCTTCATCCACATCATGGGAGGAGTGGAAATGGTGTTACTCATGGCCATGGCTTTTGATAGATGTGCAGCAATCTGTAAGCCTCTTCATTATTTGAAAATCATGAACCCTAAAATATGTGTTTCATTTGTAATCGCTGGCTGGGTAATTGGGGTGGTTCACGCTATGTCTCAATTTGCTTTAGTTATAAACTTGCCTTTTTGTGGCCCTAAGAAAGTAGACAGCTTTTATTGTGACTTTCCAAAGATTGTAAGACTTGCATGCACAGATAGAGCCAAGTATGAGTTTATTGTTACTGCCAACAGTGGCTTCATGACCATGGGCACGTTCATCTTGCTAATCCTTTCCTATGTTTTCATTTTGATCACTGTCTGGAAACGTTCCTCAGGAGACTCATCCAAGGCATTTGTGACGTTGTCAGCTCACATCACTGTAGTTTTTTTGTTTTTCACTCCATGCATGGTTTTTTATGTCTCGCCTTCTCCTCCACCATCACTTGATAAAAATCTGTTCATTGTTGACTTTGCTATCACCCCTGCCTTAAATCCTGTCATCTATACATTAAGGAACAAAGACATAAGGGTAGCAATAAAAAGATTGTTGAAAAAGAGATCTTATTCTAAATTTTGTTGACCACATCTCTTTTTGGAGCTTTAAAATGATACATCCAACTGCATACTGGCTTATCTTCAGTGAAGCACCTCAAATTTAACATATCCAGAACAAACTCATCATCTGCCACCTGAAACCTGCTACTGCTTCATCTGTAGACTGTGAGGCCATTACCATTACCGTCATGTAAATCCATCAAGCTAAGAACTGATATTCTCTCAGAGAACAGCATGGTCTACCAAATAACAATTTAATCTTAAAATTTTAGTTATTTTGCAAATAAAGGTATGTAATAACAATGTTTCTGCTATTTTTAAAGTCTAAAAAATAACCTATGAATTGGCTGTAGTGAAGGTCAGGAATCACCACATTGGATTGTCATCTATGTCGATCTAGTAGTTTTATTTATTAAATAAAGAAGGCCCAGAGACAAAAATCTCAGTGCAAGTAGTTCATTTGGAAAAGAATTCTAGAAGACACTGGTTCAGAAATACGAACATGAGCAAGAAAAGGGGAGGATGCCAATAAAGGATGCATTGATTTGTATTTACTACAGTGGACATCAAGGGCACATTCTTGCTGTGGCCATCAAGAGACTGTATAAATTCTATGACTTGTAGTTGTCCCACTTAAGAAACAAAGAAGCTGTGCATTTCTTTACTGGTCTAGAGCTGCTCTAGGGCATTTTCTCTACAGCAATTCTAGGTTTCCCCACCTTGTGAGTTTAGCTTTTTCTATATTCAAAGAAAAGTCCTCAGCCAGAGATTCTCAGGAGCTTAGAGTATAGAACAATCCAAACTCTTGGGAATATTAAGTGGAGAGGGGTATGTGCAAGGCACCAACAGCACTAGAAACAGTCCACATCTTTCCATGCATGGAGGAGTTTATGCTCTATGTGAGTTCACTCCATCATTAATTCTTCAAACACAAGAGTGTTAAAGGAACAAGAGTTAATGGGTCCTGTCATTACACTTATTCCCAGGATGACATTCATCATCTTCCTCTTCTACAACCTGTTCTATATTCCCCTCATGTTTATCCAGTGCTTCTGCTAGTCTAGTTCACTTCCAAAGACCCATGATTACCATGGCCCTGTCAGGCTGTAATTGCTGCAATTTCCAATTTACAATTGTCATCATCTATGCTTGATAAAGGTATAGCAATATTTCTATTTCCTCATGATAATGAAGGTCAATTACAACTGCCAGTATAATAACTTATTTCTTTGTCTGCCAACCTACATACACAAGGAAGCCAAAATGACAGGGAGCTACTAAAACTTTATGCTTATTGGAATGCTTACTATGTACCCAGAAGCAGCATTCTCCCTACTCCAGCAGAGGTTAATGCTGTAGGTCCAGGAAGCTCAAATTCTCCAAGGGAGTTTTAGTGAGAGGAGCCACTCTCACCCTCTGCCCTTGGTTTACAAACCTGTATATTCTAGGACCCAATATCTTACAATGTCCATTGGTTCAAAGTATAACATGTTAAAGCACAGAGCCCCAACTCTGAAAAGTACCATCCCTAAATTGACACTCAGTTGCACCTTTATATCCACCTTTAAAAGAAATATCTTTTAATGTTCTATCAGACTGATAGATTCTGTTTAATATAGTATATTATAGCACCAGTGGATCATTTGGTTGTATGCATATTATTGTACCTTCTCTGCTACAAAATATATTCCTTTGTCCTAAGGTGTGTTACAAAGAACATTAGGCATTCTATGCATCTTTGGATAGTTTAATGGCCAAGGCATTGATGGCAGGAGAGTCAAAGCCACAGGTGGAAAACACATTTATCCCAGTAAGAACAAATTGCTATTCTTCTACTGTAGAGAGGGTAAACAATGTGCCATTACGTTGCCAATTGAATGCCTCAATCATGTCAAGGGCTGAACATCTATGACTGTTTCTGAAAGGTCAAACATTCAACAGAGGCTGTAGCTAGAACTGCCTTATGATAAGAGATCATGCTGAATTACCCATGCAAAACCTTAATACTTGACACTTATCACTACTTTATTCAAGAGCCTATTGTGCAAGCATAAGTGGCTGAGTCAGGTTCTCAACTCTGCTCATTAATACTATGCTTGGAGTATACAGTAAGATAAGAAACATAAATAAGAAGTGTACATTTGTTTCTTCCTGTTTTCTTCTGGCTATTGGATCAATTACATCCCATCTTAAGCTGACCCCTGTGTAATTAATCAATATCCGTTTTAAGCAGCAATCCATAGTTGTGCAGAAATTAGAAAACTGACCCACACAGAAAAACTAATTGTGAGAACCAATATTATACTAAATTCATTTTGACAATTCTCAGCAAAGTGCTGGGTTGATCTCTATTTACGCTTTTCTTAAACACACAAAATACAAAAGTTAACCCATATGGAATGCAATGGAGGAAATCAATGACATATCAGATCTAGAAACCAATCAATTAGCAATCAGGAAGGAGTTGCGGCAGGAAGTCTGTGCTGTTGAATGTACACTAATCAATGATTCCTTAAATTATTCACAATAAAAAAAAGATTAGAATAGTTTTTTTTTTAAAAAAAGCCCAGAAACTAATCTAAGTTTTGTCTGGTAATAAAGGTATATTTTCAAAAGAGAGGTGAATAGATCCACATACTGTGGAGGGAATAAAATACTTTTTGAAAAACAAACAACAAGTTGGATTTTTAGACACATAGAAATTGAATATGTACATTTATAAATATTTTTGGATTGAACTATTTCAAAATTATACCATAAAATAACTTGTAAAAATGTAGGCAAAATGTATATAATTATGGCATGACGTATGCAACTTTAAGCAAGGAAGCAAAAGCAGAAACCATGAAAAAAGTCTAAATTTTACCATATTGAATTTAAATTTTCAAAAACAAAAATAAAGACAAAGTGGGAAAAATATGTATGCTTCATGTATGACAAGCCACTGATACCTATTAAATATGAAGAATATTATAAATCATATTAATAACCACAACATTCAAGCTGTCAGTTTGAATAGACAATGTAAATGACAAAACTACATACTCAACAAGATACCAGCAAACCAGCTTCGACAGCACGTTAAAGGGGTCATACAACATAATCAAGTAGAATTTATCTCTGAGATGCAAGAATGGTTCAAAATATGGAAATCAATAAATGTGATATGCCACACTAACAGAATAAAAAATAAAAATCATATTATCATCTCAATAGATGCAGAAAAAGCATTAACAAAAGTGAACATTCTTTCATAATAAGACATCAGATAAAACAAATTAGGAATAGAAGGAATGTACCGCAACACAATAAAGGCCATATATAACAAGCCCACAGCTAACATCATAATAGTAAAATCATCACAATGGTAAAAAAAATGAAAGCTTTTCCTCTGAGGTCAGAAATAATATAAAGGTGCCCACTCTTGCTATTTCTATTCCATATAGTACTAAAAGTCCTAGCCAGGACAATTAGACAAAATAAAAATAAAAACACCCAAATTGGAAAGATAGAAGCAAACTTTTCTGTTTACAGATAACCTAATCTTATATGTAGAAACCCCTTAAAACTTCAGAAAAAAAAAAAAAACTACAGAGCTAGTAAATTCAGTGAAGTTGCAGAATACAAAATCAACATACAAAAATCAGTAGTGTCTCTATACACTAATAAGGACTTAACAGAGAAAGAAGTTAAGAAAACAATACCATTAACAATAGAATCCAAAAAATAAAATACTTAGGAATAAATTTTACCAAACATCTGTACACTAAAAACTATAAAACATTGAAAAAAGAAGTTGAATAATACACATATAAATAGAAAGCTATCTCATGTTAATATATTAGAAAAAGTAATATTGTTAAGATGTCCTCACTACTTAAAGCAATTTATAGATCTAATGCATTTATTGCAGTCTCTTCAAAATCCCAAAGGTATTTTTTACAGAAATAAAAAAAAAATTCTAAAATATACATGAAACCACAAAAGACTGTGAATAGCTAAAGCAATCTTGAGCAAGATGAACAACACTGGAAGCATCACACTACCTTATTTCAAAATCTACTACAAAGCTATAGTGATCAAAGCAACATGATACTGTCATAAAAACACATAGATAAACCTATGGAATGGAATAAAGAGCACAGAAATAAGTCCACACATTTACATTCAATTGATTTTCAACAACAATGTCAAGAAGACAATGGGGAAAAGACAATCTCTTCAATAAATGATGCTGGAAAAACTATATATCCACATGCAGAAGAATGCAGTTGAATCCTGATTTCATACCATATGCAAAATTCAACTCAAAATGGATTAAATACAAATTTAAAACATGAAATGGTATAACTATTAGAACAAAACATAGAAAATATTCTTCCTGACATTGGTTTGGGCCATCATTTTTCTGATATGACTCTAAAAGCACAGGCAAAAAAAGAAAAAATAGACAAATGAGACTATGCCAAATTAAAAAATTTCTAACAACAAAAGAAACGATCAATAGAGTGAAAAAGATAACCTCTTGAATGGGAGAAATATTTGCAAACTACTCATCCAACTGGGGATTGATATCCAGAATATACAAGTAACACAAATATGTCAAAAGTAAAATAAATAAATAAATAAATAAATAAATAAATAAAATAAATTATTTAAAAATCGGCAGAGGACAGGAATAGACATTTCTCAGGAGACAACATACAAAGGGCCACAGATATATCAAAAAATGCTCAACATCACTATTTGTCAGGGAAGTACTAATTAAAACCAAAATGAGATGTCCCCTCAAACCTGTTAGAATGGCTATTATCAAAAAGATGAAAGATAGCAACTATCAGAGAGGATGACAGAAAAGGGAACCCTTGTATCATGTACAAATTAAAAATAGAACTATCACATGATCCAAGAATCCTACTTCTGGGTATATAGCCAAAGGAATTGAAATCAATATGTCAAAGGGATATCTGCACTCCTATGTTATTGCAGCATGTTCACAATGGCCAAGATATAGAATCAACCTAACTGTTCATAGACAGATGAATGGATAAATGAAATGTGATATGGAAAATTATTCAGCCTTAAAAATAGTAGGAAATTCTGTCATTTGAGACAACGTGGATGAACCTAGAGGACATTAAGCTAAGTGAAATAAGCTAGACACAGAAAGACAAATATTGCATGATCTCACTTAGAATCTAAAAAATCTGAACTCATAGAAGCAGAGAATAGTATGATGGTTACCAGGGTTATCTGGCAGGGAGAGGATGAGGAAATGGGACGTTGTTAATAAAAGGAAAAAAAATTCAATTAGTAGGAATACATTCAGGGGACCCAATATACGACATGTTGACTGTAATTAATAATGTATTGTATGCTTGAAAATTGCTAATACAGTATATTGTAAATGTTAATACGAGGTAATATATGTGTTAATTAACTTGATTTATTCATTCAACAACATACACATATATTAAAACATCACACTGTATTCCACAAATATATATAATTTTTGTCAATTAAAAAATAATTTTTAAAAATGAGAAACAAAAAAACTGACATTTTCCGATTAAAAAAATTATACAGAAGAATTAATTCATTAAAGTAAAAACAAATGTGGGAAAATGGTTTTTAAATATAATTTAAACCAAATTTAAAATAAGCATATAAAGACTATGGACAAAACAAGAAATCCAAATAAAAAATAAACATATGAAGAATATTCAAACTCACTTTTTATCAAAGAAATGTAAATTTTAAAATATAGCATTGCTATTGTGTTTTCATAAATAATAATATATCATGGATGAGCCTGTGAGGAAACAGACACTCATACTCTGCAAAGCAATGACTAAGATAATTATGTCAGATGATGAATTATGTTAATTAGCTTGATTATGGTCACTGTTTCACGATAAATATACGTATGTATCACAACATCACATTACACACCATAAAGATATATAACTTGTTATCAGAAAGAAATATAGCAGTTAAAATTTAAAATTTTTAAAAAACCTCTTTTTGAGGTTCGTACCTCACTTAGGTCACGCTGTTCAAAATATTAATGCACTCATTTCTCTCATTCATGTGTTAATATACAGGGTACGGGCCATTATAAATTCCTTCAGCAACTGGAAAGGAAACTTTACGTACTGAGTGCTCAAAGTTGTATTAACTATTTTTTTTTTTGAGCAGCAGCAAGATTTATTGTGAAGAGTGAAAGAACAAAGCTTCCACAGTGTGGAAGGGGACCTGAGCGGTTTGCCCAGTTGTATTAACTTCTAATTCAACACTTTAAGATTCTTAGCATTATTGCAGACAACACCAGCTTCACAAGTGTGTGTCCTGTGCAGTTGAACAAGATCCCACACTTAAAAGGATCCTACACTTTTTTTAATGCTCTGCTGTTTCTGCCTTGAAATTCTTAACAATTTTTTTAACCAAAGTCCTCACAAATTCAGTTTACATTAGCCCTGCAATCATGTAGACATCCTGATTCCAGACAATGTGTCTGGAGGCAGGGTTTACAGGACTTCAAGAACCTTACCTTCTCAACTTTCATCTGCATCTTTACTCCCAACTATATATGAAGATGATGAAGATAGATATGGATGGTGCTTCTACCATACCCTCTTCCTCTGCCAAACTTCCTTGATCTAGGATAAGGTCAGTAAACTTCTTCCGTAAAAGGCCAAAAGTAAATATCATAGACTCTACAGGCCCTAGAGTGTCTGTCATAACTACTCAACTCTTTTATTGTAGCATAAAAACTGTCAACAGACAATACAGAAACAAATGAGTGTGACTGGGTTCCAGTGAAACTTTATTTACAAAAGATTTGTCCCATGAGTCAAATTTGCCACCTCCAGATCTAGAGAAACACTTTTGAGCCCTTTTATTTTGCTCAACAGTTAACCATGGCTCCATGTCCCTTACATTTAGTCAGAACTCAGTATGTTTTAAGGAAAGAATGGTTACACGAAGACATACATTCATTCATTTATACAACACATTTTCAGTGTTGAATGATAAATTTCGGAATAGTTAACAGACGATAAAAGTGTTGGTTTCAGTCATCCCTATCCAATGAAGTAAAAAAAAAAGTGTTGAATGGGAAGGAATCAAGAATAGTTATACGAATATCACCATTGCATTAAAGCTCTCTTCCTTGTTTCTAAAAGAATATCTTGACACACATTGAGCTCACTGCCCCCCACACCATGAATGAGGGCATCTTCAACAATTGTGGATGACATCTTAGTTTCCCTCAACTCAGTTAATCTAAGTAAGCTCATGGTATCACTTTCCTGTCCTAGAAGGAACATATATCCTGCATTTTTCTTTTTTTTCCTTACTTTCCATCACCAAGTAACTCTTCTGATATTTTTTCTCTTGAGAAAATTAATATGACTCATAGACCTGGTTCCCAAGAGAAATCAATGGAGGCCTGGTTACAAGGATCTAAGAAGCATCAATGGGTCACTAACATCTAGTGGTACTAATTAACTCCGTTAATCATTGGGAAGAAAATGTATATATACTTTTGTCTTGGAGCTGATTATACTAGAAAGCAGAAATCAAAGTTATCAGTTTCCCAATGTTACTACTGCACACCCTGGAACAGAACAGGTAGGTCAGAAAAATGCTCCCAATGTTTAGCAATGTCAAGGCAATCTCTTTCTTCTTACATTTCCCTTCAACCTTCTATCTCTTCCACTTTTCTGTTTTCCTCCTATCTCCAATTATTTCAATCCTCAGAGCATTATTCTTACAATCTTAATCACTAAATTATATTACGCCCGTTAAAGGAGAGATTTCTAAACGGATTGACATTTGTACTGTCTCTCTTTGGAGAATTACTATTATAAGGATCTGTTATCTCTTGTCACCTTCCTTATGTCATATGATATGTCACATTTCCCACTGCGGAGACCAAACATGTTCACATCGTGTGCATTCCATTTTCCTAATGGAAAGTGGGGGGAAGTGATTTTCTGTCCTCATATAGAGAATGCTGGGGCCATTCCCTCTGTATGCCATATTTGATAAAGCATTTGATAATGTTAGTCAATGCCTGGGCCAAGAATTAAAGGGGTAATTATCAGAATGAAAATGGTTTAATGAAACTGTGTGTATCAGTTCTGAAAAGGGCCTCTATCACAATGAACTAAGGTAGTTATGAATAGAGCTAAAACTTAGGCAACACCATCCTGGACATAGGAATGGGCAAAGATTTCATGACAAAGACACGAAAACCAATCACAACAAAAGCAAAAATTGAGAAGTGGAATCTAATAAAACAATAGCTTCTGCACAGCAAAAGAAGCTACCAACAAAGTAAACAGACAACCTACAGAATGGGAGAAAATATTTGCAAACTATAAGTCTGACAAAAATCTAATATCTGGCAGCTATAAGGAACTTAAATTTACAAGACAAAAACAACCCCATTAAAAAGTGGGCAAAGAACACGAATAGACACTCTCAAAAGAAGATATACATATGGTTAACAAGCATATGAAAAAAAAGCTCAATATACTGAGCATTAGAGAAATGCAAATCAAAACCATGTTGAGATATCATCTCACACCAGGCAGAATGGCTATTATTAAAAAGTCAAAAATAACAGATACTGGTGAGGTTGCAGAGAAAAGGGAACACTTATACACTGTTGGTGGGACTGTAAATTATTTCAACCATTGTGGAAAGCAGTATGGGATGGCGATTCCTCAAAAAGCCAAAAACAGAACTATCATTCAACCCAGCAATTCCATTACTGGGTATATACCCAGAAGAATATAAATCGTTCTACCATAAAGACGCATGCATGAGAATGTTCATTGCAGCACTGCTCACAATAGCAGAGACATGGAATCAACTTAAATGCCCATCAGTAACAGACTGGATAAAGAAAATGTGGTACAGATACACCGTGGATTACTATGCAGCCATAAAAAAGAACCAGATCATGTCTTTGACAGGAACATGGATGGAGCTGGAGGCTATTATCCTTAGCAAACTAAGGCAGGAACAGAAATCCAAATACCAGATGTTCTCACTTATGAGCGTGAGATAAATGATGAGAACTTATAAACACAAAGAAGGAAACAACAGGCATTGGGGTCTACTTGAGGACGATGGGAAGAGGGAGAGGAGCAGAAAAGATAACTATTGACTACTGGGCGCTACCTGGGGGATGAAATAATCTGTACAACGAACCCCCAGGACATGAGTTTACCTATGTAACAAACCTTCACATGTACCCTCGAACCTAAAATAAAAGTCAAAAAAAAAAAAAAAAGAAAAAACAGAAAAATCCATGCATATGATACATCAGTTAACAAGGCACTGGTGAAATTAATTTTAAGTATTATTGTCTCTTTGTGTTTTTGGTCTCAGAAAAGTTAGGATTTCCCTTAGTTCCTTAGGGCAGAGAGAATCTTCAATCACTGAAATCAGGAGACACACATTCTATCTGATTTTCTACATTATCTGTTGGAAAAGGTTACCCACTTATTAGTGTTAAAGCCAAGATATCCAGCAAGGATAGCAACCAACTCTTAAGGTACTCTCCCTTAGGAGGATTCCTGATTCTTTAATGTTTTCTAAAAAAGCAAAACAAATAAACAAACAAATAAAACAAAATACTAAATGTTTTCTCTTTCAACTTATTTGAATACACTCTTATCTCACTGCTCTGAGCATGAATTCAATATTTCAGGGCAAACTAACTGAATGTTAGGACCAATTCCTGATAAGTCTTGAACAAAAGATAGGATCCTCTATAAACAGGTTAATCGCCACGACATAGTAGTATTTAGAGTTACTAGTAAGCCTGATGCCACTACACAATTCTAGCTTTTCTCTTTAGGATGATTGTTTCATTCAGTCTTATCTCTTTTAGAAAACATAGGAAAAAATTATTTAATAATAAAATTTAATTGGCAAAATGAAGGTATGGCTTATAAGAGTGTTTTCCTATTGTTTTCAGTGTATGACTCACTGTTCTAAATAACTGGGACACCCAAGGATTCTGTAAAATGCCATCCAGTTATCATTTATATTCCCTAACTCAAAATTCATTCACATGTATTCATTTTTTTTCTAAACAAATTAGCATGTAGAATTCTGGTTAAAATTTGGCATAGAACACCCGGGTATTTTTTCATAATGCACCCAATAACTGTCATTCACTAATTGAGAATGGTGATTTAACAAAGGATAATAAAATTATGAAACTAATGCCACAAAACATCTGTCTCTAACTGGTGTGTGTGTGTGTGTAAGAGGGAGAGAGAGAAAATTTCACTCCCTCCATAAATCTCACAGTATTCTTTTTCTTTTTCCTTTCCTTTCCTTGCTCTTCTTTCTCTCCTATTGCTTTCCTTTCATTTCCTTCTCATAAAAGAAAAATAACAATATAGAAAATAACAAAATATAGATGGTCAACCTTTTTAATATTAAGGTTACCTAAAATGCCATTATCCAAAGTGGTTCTCTGGAGATGCTGATGTATATACTTACATATTTTACAGTGTATTCAAATAAAGATTCTATTACATAAGACATATCCTTTTGTAACCAACTTTTGTCATTAACAATTTACTGGACTTGTCAACAAACCTAAATCTGTATCATCTATAATGGCTACGTTCATTTTGGTATGAATCTTAATTACCCCTTTCTGCATTATTTAATGATTTTCTCATATGTCACTCTTAAATGTACTTCTAATTTTTCACTTTAGATCACATAATGAATGGATCCAAATATGTTATGGATAGATATCTTCAAACTTTCTACTTACAAGTAGTGATAATAACAGATGTTCTCTCTAAAGTGTAGTTGGTATCAATTTTACTGACCTTTAAAAACATCTTAATGGGACAAAGTTCAAATATTTGATGACCAGCTATCGTGACCTTTATCTCTGTGGCTCTGTGGGCCTGTAGTTTTTACGTGCTTTTAGTGTATCATGATTAAATATTTTGTTTTAGTAAAGACACCATTATTTCCTAACTTCATATTCAAATTGTCAAAGGTATTAATCCTAGAGCGGAACTCTCAAAAGCACCAACTCTGATTCCTAACAAAGCATGGAAAAGCCCTCTCTCTGAGTTTCAGATACTCTTTTTTGTGGGGGTTGAGTTTCACTTTATTTAAAGGGAGTCTTAATCCTCCAACAAGTCAACAAGTGATGGGCTGGAATCACACGTATTGGAAAACCAGCAGAAGAGTAAGTCTTTGCATTTTATGCTACTGTACCTCTGAGATTAATTGCTCTTTCCCTCATTGGCCAGTCACTCTTAAGTGTGTGATTAATGCCTGAGATTGTGTGAAGTAAAAGATGGATCAGAGGCCGGGCGCGGTGGCTCGCGCCTGTAATCCCAGCACTTTGGGCGGCCGAGGCGGGCGGATCACGAGGTCAGGAGATGCAGCCCATCCTGGCCAACACGGTGAAACCCCGTCTCTACTAAAAATACAAAAAATTAGCCGGGCGTGGTGGCGGGCGCCTGTGGTCCCAGCTGCTGGGGAGGCTGAGGCAGGAGCATGGCGGGAACCCCTGAGGCAGGAGAATGGCGGGAACCCGGAGGCGGAGCCTGCAGTGAGCCGAGATGGCGCCACCGCACTCCAGCCTGGGGGACCCAGCCAGACTCCGCCTCAAAAAAAAAAAAAAAAAGATTGATCAGAGAGTACATCCTCTAAGGGTATATGCAGATAAATACAATTAAGGCTATTACCATTTCAAATACGGGTGACTGTTTCTTACGTGGACGACGTTGTGTTGAACATGGGTGAGTAAGACCGAAGCAGCCGTAATTACCGCACGATGCGCATGGTAAAGAAGTACTCTGTTACGGAAATTATATTCTTTGCCCCTCTAATCCTTCACTCCACCTGCCATATTCCCACATGATTTTTTTCTTTGCTGTTCTTGTCTAATTGTTATTAATAATTAATAAATAACTTACGATCTAATTGTTATTAATTAATAACTTATGATCACATGATTTATTAATAAATTAATAAATAACTTATGATCACCGCATTTCCCCAATTCAGTTATCTTTCTTTCATTTTCTCTCTTTGTGTGTTTTCTATCTTCATATTTCAGCACTTGCCACATATTTCCCACAAAATCATTTATGGTCAAACAACACTTCAACGTGTAGCATTTGTATTTCTCAATTCTTCCTCACTTTCTTCCTTCAGAATACTAAAGCTTCTTCTCTACTGACTGAGTCAATGGCCAATGGATAGAGTAAATAATTCTGCGGTATCTAAATTTGTATTGATTGGACTTTCAAGCTCTTGGGAGATGCATCTTTTTCTTTTTTGGTTCTTCTCTGTGTTCTACATGGGAATTATCCTGGAAAATCTCTTCATTGTGTTCACAGTAATTATTGACTCTCATTTAAATTCCCCAGGTACTGCCTACTGGCCAACATTTATCTTCTTGATCTGGGTCTTCTCCTACAGTTCTGACTTTTTCACTAACTGCAGCATCATTTCTTTTCCAAGATGCATGATACAGATATTTTTCATTTGTGTCATGCGTAAAAATTGAGATGGTGCTGCTCATAACCATGGCATAGAGCAGGTACACTGCCAATCTGTAAGCCTCCCCATTACCTGACCACAATGAACCCCAAAATGTGTGTTTCCTTTGTTGGAGGCATCCTGGATAGTCAGGATAATCCATGTTGTATCTCAGTTTGTTTTTGCCATAAACTTGCCTTTTTGTGGCCCTAATAGAGTAGATAGTTTTCACTGTGATTTTCCTTATGTCATGAAACTTGCTTGTGTAGACACTTACAAACTAGAGGTTGTAGTCACTGCTAACAGTGGGCTTATATCCATAGCTACCTGTTTCTTATTAATAATATCCTATATTTTCATTTTGGTAACCATCTAGAATCCTTCTTCAGGAGACTTATCTAAAGCATTTGTGTCATGTTAGATCACATCACAGTAGGGATTTTGTTTTTTATGCCATGTATATTTCTCTATGTGTAGCCTTTGCCTAAAACAACACATGATTAATATTTGTTCATTGTTCCTTTTGCTATCACCCCTGTCTAGGATCTACACATTAAGAAACAAAGACATGAACGTCTCCATGGAAAGACTGGGAAAATGGATTGCAGGTTCTAGCAGGATGTCGTAATAAATGGTGCATATCCAGAGTGCAAGATGATTCAGTCTCACCAAGAACACTGAAAGTCACATGGCTACCAGCATTATTGTGATAAGAACTACTATTTTGGGAGATAGTTTAGCAAAGGTGCCATGTAGAAATTGATTAAGTCAGAGGTATCTTTAACTTGCCACCACAGAGAAGAGATTAATTTCATATACTTCCATTGAGAAGAGAGATAAGAATACAAAACCAAGCTGATTTGCAGGAGTAAACTTGATATTCAAATACTATTTCCTGAATGACATTTTCTGAGACATGCTAATTGTAATTACTTTCAGCTTCAAAACATAATAAATTTATCTCATAGTAAGCATATAGATGGAATAAATAAAATGTGAACTTAGGTAAATTATAAATTAATAAAGTATATTTTTAAAATTTCCATTTTAATTTCTGTTTAAATTAGAATAAGAAACAAAAACAACTATGTAATACGTGTGCAAAGCCCTGAACTGAGATTTGACTTTACCTTGAGCTTTGTCAGTTTACGATGCGATTTCAGTTTTGTGCTCAGATTTGAGTGATTGCAGGAAGAGAATAAATTTCTTTAATGCTGTCAAGACTTTAAACAGATACAGACAGAGCATTTTCACTTTTTCCTGCATCTCTATTATTCTAAAAATGAGAACATTCCAAAAGTCAATCATCCAAGTTTATTCTAAATAGATGTGTAGAAATAACAGTTGTTTCACAGGAGACTAATCGCCCAAGGATATGTGTTTAGACGTACTGGTTTCTTAAATAAGGTTTTCTAGTCAGGCAGAAGATTCCCTGGAGCTTATGCATCTGTGGTTGATATTTTGGGATAAGAATAAAGCTAGAAATGGTGAGGCATATTCAATTTCATTGAAGATTTCTGCATTCAAAATAAAAACTCTAATGAAGTTACACATACTTTTTTCATGTATTTGTTTCTACTGCTTTGTAAATTATAACAGCTGAATTAAGAGAAACCGGTACCTATGCTATTTTGTCCTGTGATTCTCCAAGAACCTTCCTAAGTTATTCTACTTAATTGCTTTATCACTGATATGAATGGGAATTTCTTCTCTTAATTGCTGCTAATCTCCCCCATCTTCAAATACTCTACCGGGCTTCTGGAACACCACAGCTTCCTGGCTTTTTCTCCTACCTCCTGGGCAAGTCCTTCCCTGTGTCTTTTGTTGAGTGTTCCTCATCTGCTTAACCACCAATCAACCTATTGCCCCTAATTTGATCTTTGGCCTGTTTTCACTTAGATTCTATCCCTACGTATCACCCATTCCCACAGTTTAATTACCATCTAAACACTAGGGGCTCTCAAACCTTGTATTTTTCTTTCTTTCTTTCTCTTTCTTTCTTTCTTTCTTTCTTTCTTTCTTTCTTTCTTTCTTTCTTTCTGTCTTTCTTTCTTCCTCCTTTTCTTTCCTTTTCTTTCTTTCATTCTTTCTTTCTTTTTTAAGGGGCAGGGTCTCACTGTTGCTGAGGCTGGTCTCAAACTCCTGACCTCAAGCAATCTGCCTGCTTCAGCTTCCCAAGTAGCTGAGAATACAGGGACAAGCCATTGCACCTGACCCTGGTACTATTTCTTGAGTTCCTGATCCACAGATCTAATCTCCTACTTTCCTGGATGCCACACAAGATCTTCCACTCAACAAGTCTGCAACTAAACTAGCCTTCCTCTTTTCAAACCTACTCTTCTTTCAGTGTTCTCAGTCACAATAATTTGTACCAACTAGTTACCTAGTTGCACAACCCAAAATCTGGGAAAAATAATAGATTTCTTTCTCCATAGTACCCCAAAATCAATAAATCATCAAGTCTTATTCTACCTTCCAAAGAGCCTTACATATGTTCCTTTATTTTCATCTGTAACACCACTATTCCTGTCTAAGCCTACCTATGTCATTTTTGGAAGAGAATATAGTCACCTATGTGATCTTCCCACTTAAAATCCTATTATCTATGCTTCAGTAAAAGAAAAAAAATTTTTAATCTAAGTATGTAATTCTTTTGCTAAAGACACTTCACATGCTTCCGTGCCCTTAAACTGGTATGTTATCATGGTATAGTAGGCCATCCAAGACCTGGCTTCCTTCCTTTTTTTCAGTCTCGGAGAATAACATACTCTTTCCCCGCAACTCCAGATCCAATTTGGTTTTCTTTTACCTGCCTGGAAACTTCAAATTCTATAAACTCTGGGGCTTTCCACTAGCTAATCATTTTGTATACAGTATTTGTCCTTCATGTTTTGCCTCTTAACATCTCAGCCTTCAGTTTCATCATTTTACCAGGGAGGCCTCCCAGAACCTGAGTCCAGAAGGGCTCCTTCCATTGCATATTCCTCTGGCACTACCTATCACCTCTTTTGTAAGACTAACAGCCCTCAAAATTTCTCATTCAGTGATGTCTTCCTCATTGCATTTTAAGTTCAACATGAGCAGGACTTTGTCATGTTCACCTCTATCACATCATAAATATAGCAAAGAGTAAAACTATTGCAACATGACTAATGTATTGAACGATGCTTCAGCTTTCTTCTTACGTTCAATCACAGGTCATATGACTAAAGAACTTCCTTTTTAATCTCCTTTTCTATTCTCAATTAATTTCCTCTGCCTGCATCACCTGAAGTCTCTGGGGTGAAATCCACTAATGAATTCCTTTTGCAGCTTAAGCCAATTCCAATCTTGAGCCAATCTCAGGTGAAGAAGCCTGTAAATTATCACTCTCAGTCCTCTCTTGTACTACTAGGTCTCATGAACTCTTCATTAACAACTCCAGCTTCTCTGTTAGCCCAAAAGCCTTTTGCTGCCTAGAAAACCCATGATTCATGCCTCAGGAAACAGCCTTCAAATCACAACATGTTCTGTATCTGGCTGGCCAACTCCCTGCAACTTATTTCTGCCTAGATTCTCCCTCATTCATTTCAATACGCTGTTCGGCCTGCTACCCCAGTTTCCCACTTAGAACAATGGCACACAGGACAGGAGCACATTGGCACATCAGAACGACTTATGTACTGCTCATTGTGTTGCAGAAGAGACCTCTGTGGGGGCAATAGAACACACTTTCCTCTCACGTCACTGTAGTTGTGGTTTCCCTAAGCACCTACACTGTTTTACCTTATCTTAGGTAGACAATAATCCATGTAACTGACTGTGTATCCTAATTTTAAAAAATATTTCTGCCCACATTATTCTGCAGTTTTTACCTTGCTTACGTATTTTTGGAATGTTACTATTTTTCAAAAATTAATTTGGGATCAACCAACATTTCTTATTCTGCTGCTGTTCTAGAGAAAATCATTTTCCTCATTTCTGAACAAGAGAAAATGAAATACAGCTCTAAACAAATGCCACTGTAAACCAAGGTGGAGCCTTTGCACTTTCAGGCCACCATGATAACCTGGAGATTAGATTTTTCTGTGTCTTTACATCAATAATAAAGCCAAGCTTCTCCAGGGGTATCCACTAGGCTTGTCTCAATGGCTCAATACAGGTCCTTTTGTGAATGATTACCTCACCCTCATGGAAACACACTCTTGTTACAGAAACTTAGAATGATTCTATTTTTTCTTTTATATTTGTATATGTTTTTCCAATACCTCTGAAAAAACTGATCCAAAAAAAAAATACAAATTTTAATTGTAGCCAGTCAATTCAGGAAGGATAAAAGTCAAAAACTTTCAAAGAAACCTTCAGCCCCAACACACTAAACTTTGGGAGCACAGGTTGGCATCCAGAGGTAAACATTTGCTATAACTGATAACAGGAGAAGGATCCATTTATTCACCTGTTATCAATTACAGGCATTGTATTTAAAGATCAGATGTTTTATATTTATTTCTTCAAATTTCATTCATGGTGCCATAAGTGAAGGTATGTCTGTCCACCCTGAATATATTTTCACTCCCTCATCTCGGTCATTCCGAACAATTCACACACTAAGATTACCCATGCTAAATGGGGATTCTTTTTTACTAGCCAATGTAGTACCTCACATCCTTCCTTCCTTCCCCCTATTTCATCAGCAGGCAATTCTTTCGATACTTTTGTCAAGGGGAAATCGTGTGACTCAGAGATTTAGTCCCCAAGAGAAACTAATAATGGGCTGGGTATTGTCTGTCTCAGCAGCATCAGTGGGTCCCTCTCCTGTGCAGCTAATTAGCTTCCTTTCCAATATGAAGAATCTTATATATAGCTTTGTCTTTGGGGTATTACATAAATGAAGATTAAGCTATCTGAATTTCTCCTTCTCCTAAAAATGCACATCCTATGACTGAAAAGACAGGTAAAAGAGATGCTTTTAATTACAAAACTTTCCCTGTCGTGGTTGCTTCTCTCTATCCTTCTAAACTCCCTTTCAATTTCTTCTCTTCTGTAACATATTTGTGCCCAAAATCTTCTGCTTTCTGAAATATTTTATCTTTTTCTTCCACACTATCTCTTATTTTCAAATTTTAATCATTAAATTATATTATGTCTTATAAAACTAATCCCACATATAAACCCCTATGATAATTTCAGTTTGTCCCTAGTATGAAGTTCTTTAAAGATGTGTAGTTTTCTAACTTTCATGCTCTCCAATTCATTATAAACTTCATTTTCCACTCTGAAAAGGAGATGTCTGATCTCAGCTATTTCCATCCTATTTGAAAACCGGATTTAGTTTTAAACCAGAGGAAGGGAATCTCAAGTCTTTACCTCCCACAGTCTGGTGTGATTCTCTCTCTTTTGGTATTACCTTCCTCCACATTGGAACACTCCAGCCAATGCATAGGCTGAGAGGCTATCTCAGATTCAGAAAGATTTGGCCTCATCCCAGGGGAGGGTACAGAGGAGCTGATGGCTATGAATTCTGAAATGGAACTGTTCCAGGTTGTTTGAAGAAATAAGAAAGGGAATTGGGAAGAGCAATGCCCAGTGAAAAAGAAGAAATAATATTTTAGGAAGTGAATGCTAATTTTATTTTAAACAAAATAAGAACTCAAGGAATAAGAGGGTTCTTCCGATAGGTTAGAGTGATCCTGTCAAACATATATGCTTCTAGATTTTTTTAAAGACTGTTTCTACTAAGAAAGCATAGACCACTATTGAGAAAGATCATTAAACTGGAATTTAGGAGGTCTGCCTTCTGATTCTGACTTCTTGAATGTATTGTTAGCCATTTAACCACACTGTGTTGTTTCTCATTCTACCTGTAGAATCTCAAAGTTCTTTCCCACTTCTATACAAAACTATAATTCTGAACATCCTTTTTGTTTAATATAAGTCTGCATTTCCTGTTTGAAGATATGTGTCCCAGACCCTAAATGACTGACAAATTTTAAATCTCCAATAGGAAAGATGACAAACTCTATGGAAATTTGGCTTCTGAAGAACTCCTAGAAGCTTTCCAAAGTCATCAGTGTTTCCTAAGAAGGCAGAGAAATCAAACACATGGTCTTTTCCTCCAGACAAGCTCCTTTGGGTCATCAGGATTTCTTCAACAATAAAATGTAATAATTCCAAATGTTTGTAACAGAATGGGTAGGACTTTCTTCACTTATTTAAATACTCCCTTTTTTATGCAACTGAGTTTTCATCAACAAGTACAAGCTTGTGAAGGAGTACTTTAAAATGCAATTTCTCTCTATTTTTGTGGGGGCTAATATTTTATTTCTCATATTGACAATTTATTATGCTGTTTTTAGAAAGTTCATTCATCAAGTATTTCTTGAGCTTTTTCTATGAGACAGGCACTGTTTTAGGCAAGTAATTATGCACTGAACAATGCAAAAAGTTTCCCTGCACTCATGGACTTTAATTTTACATTTATGAAAAGCTACAAATATTAGAATAAGTAAAATACTGCCTGGAGGCTAAAGCATATTTTGATGACTTATTCCCTAATTCTTTTAGAAGAGAACTCACCTGTCGGTTAGCTGAACCACTACCAGTGATATCCAACTATACATTCAATCCCACCATACCTCATTATCACACCTATTCACTCACAAGCTTAAACTCTTAACTTTTCTCCACATATCAGTGACTATTTCCTACAGCTTTTCTTTTACTTTCCATGTTTGCAGTGACAATATACATAAACAGTGTATGAAAACTCAAGTAAAATCTACTCTCTCAGGTGTTCATAACGCATCAATATATATTGCTTTAAGCCTGAAGGTAACCTAAGTAAAGATGTACCATGTTCCACCAATGCTTCTTTTGATCATCATTTTATCCTGTTTTTTCTTTAGGATTCTTTCTTATTCCTTCCCGTGACCCTTCTTTTATTCTCCAAATTTCTTTCCAATTCATCTTTGTTCTTCCCTTTCCTTTTTACTCTCTTTAAACATTCTATCGACTCTGCCTCCTTCACACTGATCTTGAATGCCCATAGTTTCATATTTTGGATTGTGATTGTTTTATTTTAAAATGGCAAATGTTCATGTTATAAAGAGAATTTTTCAGTCTTTAGACTAATAGGTTCATGTAGTTTGGGATTTTCCTCTTCAAGAAAATTAATTATCACTCACACTCCAAGACAAACACCATTTCAGTAGCAATATGAATTTCAGTAGTAATAGGAATCTCCAAATATGACAAAGTAATTCAGACATTAATTGCTTTTGTTTTGGAATTGCTCTTATAAGATGAAATATCACTTTCATGATGAGAGTCCTAGAGTGCTTGGTTTATATATTGTATCTTAGTTTTAACAGGATAAAACACTTGATCCTAAGCAGTAAACATGATTCTTCAGCTTCAACTTCATTTCTTTATAAATAAATATTTATGAATTGGTGTTGAGCTTAGTAAGTCACCAAACACCTTCTGCTCAGCAGCATAAAGGACATTTCCATGAAAACTCCCAGGGATAATCTTATTTACTCTATAATGTTTCCCTGGTTCAATTCCTCTCCCAAAATTCTTTGTTCTTAAGCCCCTATGATCTGGGTGATCTAAATATGGGTAAGAAGTCCAGGGATAGCACTATGAATGAAGTGAAAATAGTAAAACATAGTTAAAAATGTACAGATGCTCTCTGACTTATAATAGGGTTATGTCCTGATAAATCCATCATAAGTCAAAAATGCATTTAATATTCCTAATGTACCTCACATCATAGTTTAGCCTAGCCTACCTTAAATGTGCTCAGAACACTTTCATTAGCTTATATAAGATCACCTAATACAAAGCCTATTTTATAATACAATATTGAATAGCTCACGTAATATACTGACTACTATACTCAAGTACAGTTTCTTCTGAATGCATGTCACTTTCTCACCATTGTAAAGTCAAACAATTATAAGTCAAACTGTCACAAGCCAGGGACCATCCATATGTATTTCATTCAGAAAATGCTGGAAAGAGCATTTAGGAGAATATCCAGACGAGAGAAGGTAGAAAGCCATGCACAAATTGACCGAGAGTTTAAAAAAATGCATGCATATTGTGGAGATAGAAATCAAATCTATTTGTCTCCATCTGCTGTATTCTTCCCAAAATATTATCTCTTCTTATCCCATTATACTATATTGCATTTCTTTGACCATTTATTGTGTATCTCTTAATATTTCCCACTTCATCATTACTAACCTCACTCACTCTGAACTTGATGAGAGCACCTGAGCATTAATTTTTCTTATAATTATTTAATGATTACCAGAATTCGTTCAGTATGGCCAGCTCTGGTCAAAGTGAGGCAGGCAAGATGCTTTGTCAACTGCCTGGATGGAATGTCTCAAAAGGTTTCCATTTCATGGTAGCATTATGCAAAGTTCAAGACGTTTAATCAAGACCCTTCACTTACTTAACTATACCTCCTTGAGAATCCCATCTATGAAAAAATTCTAGTCATTATAAAAATGATTGATTAAATGAGGGAAGTAGTAGAGTTCTTCATTTCTTTAGTTGGTTTAGTCTCTTATGAGTCAATCCTAGTTTTCAAAATTCTTAATAAACCATTTATTCCTTCAACTTTCTATGCCATTTGATGTTTTGTCAAAAAAATATATAATATGTATACAAAAAGATATTTCAAAATCTAGAAAGAGAGCTTTAGAGCTTTGTAAAGCTCTTTTAAAAATCAAAAGCAACTACTGTTAATTAACATGTTGTACTATGCAATTTGTTTACCATTATTACTCTTAGTATTTTTAAGAAAAGTCTTTCCATTGTTATTATAAATGCTTCTATTGATATTTATTTTAATAACTGTTATTACAGTCCGTCATGTACATACACTATACTTAAACCTAATGTTTGGTATTTAAATCGTTTCAAGATTTTATCACTGTCAACAAAGTATGATGAATGTTTTTATGCTGAAAACTTCTGTAAAAATAGAATTCCAAGAGTATTATTGCACCAAAAGGCATGGACTTAAAATTCTTGATACATGATTTCAAAATATTTTCTTTAAGGTTTGAATCAGTCTATATTCCCTCCAGCAGCGTATAAAAGTGCCAGTTTCTCTGGTCCTTAGCCAGTTTGGATAATAATAATTGTAAAACTTTTTTTTCTTTTTTTTTGAGACAGAGTCTCCCTCTGTCGCCAGGCTGAAGTGCAGTGGCGCAATCTCGGCTCACTGCAACCTCCGCCTCCCGGGGTCAAGCTATTCTCCTGCCTCAGCCTCCCAAGTAGCTGGGACTACAGGCATGCACCACCATGCCCAGCTAATTTTTGTTATTTTTAGTAGAGACGGAGTTTCCCTATGTTGGACAGGATGGTCTCGATCTCTTGACCTCGTGATCCACCCTCCTCGGCCTCCCAAAGTGCTGAGATAACAGGCGTGAACCACCATGCCCGGCCTGTAAAACTTTTTCCTAATTTAACAGAAAAATAATAGTATTACATTTTATCATATTTCTTCGATTTCTAAGACACATACACACACACACATATCTGTATATACAAATACACGTATAGCTTACATTTTAATTCTTCATTTCATTTGTTCATTTATTAGGTCTTGGAGATTTTGTGAAACTGTTTAAATTCTTTTTTATACTATGAAGATATCAACCTTTTGTCTCTACAGCATTTCAAATTCAAGTATGATTCACGTGTTAGTTTGGGGTAGATCATTATAGGCACATGTAGGAAACAGCTTTCAGAGATGCCTTAACCGTAATTATGCATTTGTATTCTAATTTTTATTTAATGTTATTATTGATTGCATTTTTAAAGATTCTGTATTTTTTAAACCATTTATTTGTATATATTGGTATACAATCTTGCCATTTTCTGGGATTTCATATTTCCTTATTTTTGTTTTTTACCTTATTTGGCTTGAATTTTTTGAGTTTTTATGCATTCTTTTCCAATTTCTTAAGATGCTAATAAGTTCATGTATTTGAGCAATTGAGAACATTTAAAACAATAGACTGCCTCTGAGCACAGCTTTGTCCATATTACATTAACCTTTTATACCCTGGGTTCCCACTAGTTTTTAAATAATCTACTATCAAATAAAAGATTTGTTAATAATACATTTTAAATCATTAACACTTAACGCATTATTTTCAGTCACACTAAGTTGATTCCTTCCTTTCTTTCAGGTTGCTTCAGAGTCTTCCCTTCTATCTGATTCAATGGACCAAGTAAATGACTCTCTGGTAACAGAATTTGTATTACTTGGACTTGCACAATCCTTGGAAATGCAGTTTTTCCTTTTTCTCTTCTTCTCTTTATTCTGTGTGGGAATTATCCTGGGAAACCTCTTCATTGTGTTCACAGTGATCTTTGATCCTCACTTACACTCCCCCATGTATATTCTGCTGGCCAACCTATCGCTCATTGACTTGAGCCTTTCATCTACCACAGTTCCTAGATTGATCTATGATCTTTTTACTGATTGTAAAGTTATTTCCTTCCATAATTGTATGATACAAATGTTCTTTATCCATGTTACGGGAGGAGTTGAAATGGTGCTGCTGATAGTCATGGCATATGATAGGTACACTGCGATCTGCAAGCCTCTCCACTATCCAACTATTATGAATCCCAAAATGTGCATGCTTTTGGTAGCAGCAGCTTGGGTCATTGGGGTGATTCATGCTATGTCTCAGTTTGTTTTTGTCATAAATTTACCCTTCTGTGGCCCTAATAATGTGGGGAGCTTTTATTGTGATTTTCCTCGGGTTATTAAACTTGCATGCATGGACACTTACGGGCTAGAATTTGTGGTCACTGCCAACAGTGGATTCATATCTATGGGCACCTTCTTTTTCTTAATTGTATCATACATTTTTATTCTGGTCACTGTCTGACGACATTCCTCAAATGATTTATCCAAAGCATTCTTCACTTCGTCGGCTCACATCACCGTAGTGGTTTTGTTTTTTGCTCCATGCATGTTTCTCTACGTGTGGCCTTTCCCTACTAAGTCATTGGATAAATTTTTTGCCATCATGAACTTTGTTGTCACCCCTGTCTTAAATCCTGCCATCTACACTTTAAGGAACAAAGATATGAAGTTTGCAATGAGAAGGCTGAATCAACATATTTTAAATTCTATGGAGACGACATAACAGATTTGGTTGATGAGAGCACAGGATAAATGCCATGGACCATCAAGACTCCTGTGATCACCATGATCACTATGGAACGCGCACATTTTTAGTATTGCCTGAAAAAACTGAAAAATCTGCAAAAAGGATGCATTAAATCTAAGAATTGTATTTCAGATAAAGTTGCAACATTTTTTGTTAATCATAAAAAGTATGTATTTCTATCTAATGTGTGTATCTAATTAACAGCAATGACTATCTTTAATTTTGATGTAGTTATTTTATATCTGTATATAAGCACATACACATATATATGACCTAGGTTTATTTATCAGTATTTTCATGCTGATAATAAGCATCACTGGAAATTAATTTTCTTATGGAAATTATGGGGATCCAATGGATAAAATATGAGTTTATATAAATTAGTAAATGCCAAAATCAAGGAAGAAACAATTTTTATTTTAATTGTACTTTAAGTTAGATAAATGGTAAGGTCAACAGCTTGTTACAACCCTTAAGTATTATTTTCAGGCTGATTGTCAATATGTTTTGTACAATGTTCTCACTGATAGGTGGGAATTGAACAATGAGAACACATGGACACAGGAAGGGGAACATCACACACCGGGGCCTGTTGTGGGGTGGGGGGAGGGGGGAGGGATAGCATTAGGAGATATACCTAATGTTAAATGACGAGTTAATGGGTGCAGCACACCCACATGGCACATGTATACATATGTAACAAACCTACACATTGTGCACATGTACCCTAGAACTTAAAGTATAACAACAAAAAAAAATAGACTCCAGTACTCTGTATTATGCAAAATTTGTCTATGTTACACTTTTTTAACAACACAATCCTATTGCCCTTGAAATCTTCTTCAAAGCATTTCTCGAGTCACTCTTAAAAAGCATCTACAACCTAAAAGTATAGGAAGAGATTTATTTCCTGGAGAAGAGACTCCATTGAGATCTTAAAAGCACATTTAATGTGCCCGTGCTTAACTTAAGGTAGGTGCTTAGGACAAAGAAGACGATTGACATCTTTCAGGTAAAACCTGGTAAGTTTGGTGGTCAAGGAACACAACTGAGACATCACTTGGATGTATTTCTATGACTATTTTAAGAAACATAAATTGTGGTGACTCACTCAGCTCACTTTTAACTACTGCATGGTAATTAAAGATGCAAAATAAAATAAGTTACAAGAAGTGAGGTTTTTTATTGGTTAAAGCAATTTTTCTATATTTTTCCGCAAGTTGGTCATAAAAGTTCTAAGCATTCCTCTTTTTATAAAATCAAAGCATTATTACTTACTCTCTTGTTAACCTATCTGGATTTTAATTTTGTAACTTTATTATATTTGTTTTGCTGTGATTCTTTAAAAAGCACCTTTAGACTCAGTGAGATAGCAAAAATATCCAAATAGGCCAAAAAATTGTGGCAATGTCCTCTCACTCAGGAAAATTCTGTGTGTTTTCTCTAATGGCCAAGGGAAAACTTGTGAGACTATAAAAGTTAGTCTCAGTACACAAAGCTCAGACTGGCTATTCCCAGATCTCTTCAGGTACATCTAGTCCATTCATAAAGGGCTTTTAATTAACCAAGTGGTTTACTAAAAAGGACAATTCACTACATATTATTCTCTTACAGTTTTTATGCTTCAAGGCAGTGCAAATAAAGGGAAATTTGTACTCCTCATTCTGTGAAAATTGCTGTAGTCTCTTCCAGTTATGAAGAAGGTAGGTGGAAACAAAGATAAAACAAATATATTAGAAGAATGAATGAAATTGTAGCATTTTTTGACAATGAGATGGTTCTATTAGTAGGAATCTATTCTGCATAATTCCATTTTGTGTTTACCTTCTGGAAAAATGAAAGGATTCTGTATGGTTAACATAAATACTTAGAGGAATTAATATGAATAATGTTAGCAAGAATAACCCTTGTTATAAGTATTATGCTGGCAACAATTGTCGAGTCCTCCTCCTCACTCTTCTGGGCTAATTTGTTCTTTTCTCCCCATTTAATAGTCCTTTCCCCATCTTTCCTCAGGTCCGGTGTTTTCTTACCCACCTCCTTCCCTCCTTTTTATAATACCAGTGAAACTTGGTTTGGAGCATTTCTTTCACATAAAGGTACAAATCATACTGCTAGAGTTGTGAGGATTTTTAGAGCTTTTGAAAGAATAAACTCATTTTAAAAACAGGAAAGCTAAGGCCCAGAGATTTTTAAATGATATTCCCATGATCACACTGTGAATTTCTGCCAGAACCCAAATGCCTACTCCCATCTCACTGAGACTTACTATAAGGACATAAGGCATTTATATATATATATATTATATATACAATATATATTTATATATATTACATATTATATATATTATATTTATATTATACATAATATATAATATAAATATAAGATATATTTTATTATATAAATATAATATATAATATAAATATAAGATATATTTTATTATATAAATATAATATATAATATAAATATAAGATATATTTATTATATAAATATAATATATAATATAAATATAAGATATATTTTATTATATAAATATAATATATAATATAAATATAATATATATTTTATTATATAAATATAATATATATTTTATTATATAAATATAATATATATTTTATAAATATAATATATATTTTATTATAGAAATATAATATATATTATATAAATATAACATATATTTTATTATATAAATAAATATATATTATATTATATAATATATATTTTATTATATAAATATAATATATATTATATAATATATATTTTATTATATAATATAATATATATTATATAATATATATTTATTATATAATATAATATATATTGTATAAATATATTTTATTATCTAAATATAATATATATTATCTAAATATAATATATTTTATTATATAATATTATCTATTATATAAATATAATATATATTTTATTATATAAATATAATATATATTATATAAATATAATATATATTATATAAATATAATATATATTATATAAATATAATATATATTATATAAATATAATATATATTATATAAATATAATATATATTATATAAATATAATATATATTTTATAATATAAATATAATATATATTATATAAATATAATATATATTATATAAATATAATATATATTATATAAATATAATATATATTTTATAATATAAATATAATATATATTATATAAATATAATATATATTTTATTATATAAATATAATATATATTTTATTATATAAATATAATATATATTATATAAATATAATATATATTTTATTATATAAATATAATATATATTATATAAATATAATATATATTATATAAATATAATATATATTATATAAATATAATATATATTTTATTATATAAAATGATATATATTATCTAAATATAATATATATTTTATTATATAAATATAATATATATTATCTAAATATAATATATATTTTATTATATAATATAATATATATTATCTAAATATAATATATAATCTAAATATAATATATATTATATAAATATAATATATATTTTATTATATAAATTTAATATATATATTATATAAATATAATATATATTTTATTATATAAATTTAATATATAATATATTATATTTATATGTATTATATATTATATATTATATAAATATAATATAAATTATATAATATATATAAATATATATTATATAAATATAATATATATTTTATTATATAATATGATATATATTATATAATATAATATATATTTTATTTATATAATATGATATATATTATATATTATATATTTATATACAATATATTTATATAATATATATTATATTATATAATAAAATATATTATATTTATATAATTATATATATATTATAGTATATTTATATAATTATATATTATATTATATATATTATATAATATAATATATATTTAATTATATAACTATATATTATATTATATAATATATAATTATATAATATAATATATATTATATTATATAATATATATAATATAAGATAATATAATATATGTTATATTATATAAATTATATATATTATATTATATTATATATATGATATTATATATAAATATATATTTATACATTTATATATAATATAAATATTTTATTGTATAATTTTTAATAAAATATTTTATTATATAATAATAAATATTTGATTATATAAATATATATTACATTATATAATATATAATATATAATATATATAATATATATTATATATACATTATATATAATATATATTATATATATTATATATAATATATAATATATAATATATATAATTTATAATAATAACATATTATTATATAAAATATGTACTATATATTATATAAATATATTTATATATTATATAAATATATATATTATATATTATATAAATATATATATTATATATTATATAAATATATATATTATATATTATATAAATATATATATTATATAAATATATATTATATATTATATAAATATATATATTATATATTATATAAATATATATATTATATATAATTCTAATGGTTGAATTCCAAGAATAATCTATGGCATGAAAGATTTTACCTGTCAACAGTGGCTGGCTCTTCATGGTTGCTACAATGAGTGTGTAAGATTCTGAAGAACTCCTTTAATAAGCCTAAACTTAATGTTCAACTTAGAATAAATACAATTCTTCTAAATTTTTTTGAATAATTTTTGAAAAGTCAGAAATGAGCTTTGAAAGAATTATGGTGGTGAAGGATCCCCTCAGCAGCACAAATTCAGGAGAGAGATGTCTTAACTACGTTAGCAAGAAATTCCTTTTGCTGAAGAATAGCATTCCTGAATTCTTACTAACAACCATGATAGAAAGTCTTTTGCTACAGATGAGAACCCTCGGGTCAACCTCATCCTTGGCATATTTCATGTGAAGATATAACTTCAAGATTGTCCTTGCCTATCAATGAAATGAATTAATTTTATGTCAATGCATATTTAAGGTCTATTCTAAATTGCACACTTTGATTCAAAAGAAACAGTTCAACCAACCAGTCAGGACAGAAATTATCTCACAATAAAAATCCTATCATTTGTACTGTCAATGATTAGTATGATTATATTTATTACCGTGCTAAGCAGAAGAGAACTGAAGTGAATGTTCATGATTTATTCCACTATTAGACTTCTCTTTATTCTTAAAAATATTTAAGATCACTAAATTTTTATAGGACTTTAAAAACAGTAATGTGCTGCTTGAGTGTGTAGGACTAAGAAATGGGATTCAGAGTAGTAAAGAGAAAAGTGGAATTTCCAAGCACTATGAATTACTGTTCTTTAAAAAACAGCAAAAAACAAATAACAGTATTCCTCCAAAAAAGATGGCAAGTGTAAACTCTATACCTTCATGTCTCCCGTGGAATGTTAGTGATCAATTTCCACTTCTCTCTTTTACATCTTACTTGCCCATTAACTCTTATACCTAATCCAAAGATTGTTAATATGGCTATGCCTCACTTTCAGGACACCTTTTATTTGTTACTTCTCTTCACTGCAAAACTTCTTGAAACAGTACTTATTTTCTCTCCTCCATACACAATTGAAATGGCTCTCAACTCATGCCCAGAAGTCAGTGTTCAGTCTCTCATCTGGCAGATAGCAACTTACAAAGATGCCCCAACAATACCTCCTTGTGTCTAGACAGTCATCATTATCCTTTACCTTTTTCTGTATTTATTTCTGCTTCTAAAAGGGATCTCTATGTAAAGTATTGTTATACTAGTGCTTGTTATAATTATTACCAGAGTTAAAGCCATCACAATGTTCCCAATTACTTAAAGACATTGGAATAACATTTTTTTATTTTCCACATCTTGCCAAAAAATATTTTGTTATCAGTACCTTAATAATGGCTATTATATATTGACCATTACTATTTGCTAGAAAATTTATATACCTGGTCATATCCAATCCTCACAGAACTTCTATAAAGTTGTGCTATTATCATTTATATTTTCCAGATGTGGCCATAAGACTGAAATCACTTAGGTGACTTGTCTAAGGTCATTCAGATACATAGTAGATAACCCAGGATTTGAACACAGGCCTCTTAGCACACAAGCTCATATCTTAACTACTTTAATACATTGCTCGATGGGATCTTACAGGTCTTCATTCACCCCTTTCCTGCTCACACAACCACAACCTGCAGTTATTACCTATTGTTAGGCTTAAAATAATTACTTGGCTTCATTTCCAAGCTCCCTCCCTTCCAATTCACATTGAGTCCAGAGCTAAATTAAACAATCATTCAAAATTTTTCAGTAGTTCTTGTCTCTATAATAAAACAGAAATGCTTTAGAAAGCATTCCAAAATCTCTTACCAGTTTTATCTCCTATGAAAATCCTTCACACTGTCTCATTTAAACTTTATTGCATTTTCCTCACTTTTTCTCACTTCACTTTTGAATTCCCTATTCTTTTATCCTCTGTTAATTTTTAAGTATTATATTTGTGATATTATTTTTTCTTTTTTTCTATTTTTTATCTTTCATTTCATTTTGGCCTATTTTTTTCTCTTAAGAACTTTAATATCACCAAATAACATGTGTGCTACAAACTGTTTTGTAGTTCAAAGAAAAAGGAGATAAACATAGAGTTATGGCATAGACTTAATCTGGCAGAGAGACAAGCATAAATAATGGTATTTTATATTAGGAATAAACCTAACATTAATGGAGACACTGAGAAGCCGAGATAACTGAATTATAAGGCATAGCCAGGGAAGTAGTGCGAGATAAAATTATGATCTTTGGTTGTTGAATTCTGAATGTCTTTAAGTAATAGATTATAGAAAGTCACTGTAAGAGTGAGCAGAATGATATAAAATGAGGCTTTGAATTTGAATATAATAATTCTGACTTCCTTCTCCTTCTCTTCTTCAAGGTAACTGCAGAGGCTATTTCCTGGAATGAATCAACGAGTGAAACGAATAACTCTATGGTGACTGAATTCATTTTTCTGGGTCTCTCTGATTCTCAGGAACTCCAGACCTTCCTATTTATGTTGTTTTTTGTATTCTATGGAGGAATCGTGTTTGGAAACCTTCTTATTGTCAGAACAGTGGTATCTGACTCCCACCTTCACTCTCCCATGTACTTCCTGCTAGCCAACCTCTCACTCATTGATCTGTCTCTGTGTTCAGTCACAGCCCCCAAGATGATTACTGACTTTTTCAGCCAGCGCAAAGTCATCTCTTTCAAGGGCTGCCTTGTTCAGATATTTCTCCTTCACTTCTTTGGTGGGAGTGAGATGGTGATCCTCATAGCCATGGGCTTTGACAGATATATAGCAATATGCAAACCCCTACACTACACTACAATTATGTGTGGCAACGCATGTGTCGGCATTATGGCTGTCGCATGGGGAATTGGCTTTCTCCATTCGGTGAGCCAGTTGGCCTTTGCCGTGCACTTACCCTTCTGTGGTCCCAATGAGGTCGATAGTTTTTATTGTGACCTTCCTAGGGTAATCAAACTTGCCTGTACAGATACCTACAGGCTAGATATTATGGTCATTGCTAACAGTGGTGTGCTCACTGTGTGTTCTTTTGTTCTTCTAATCATCTCATACACTATCATCCTAATGACCATCCAGCATCGCCCTTTAGATAAGTCGTCCAAAGCTCTGTCCACTTTGACTGCTCACATTACAGTAGTTCTTTTGTTCTTTGGACCATGTGTCTTTATTTATGCCTGGCCATTCCCCATCAAGTCATTAGATAAATTCCTTGCTGTATTTTATTCTGTGATCACCCCTCTCTTGAACCCAATTATATACACACTGAGGAACAAAGACATGAAGACGGCAATAAGACGGCTGAGAAAATGGGATGCACATTCTAGTGTAAAGTTTTAGATCTTATATAACTGTGAGATTAATCTCAGATAATGACACAAAATATAGTGAAGTTGGTAAGTTATTTAGTAAAGCTCATGAAAATTGTGCCTTCCATTCCCATATAATTTAGTAATTGTCTAGGAACTTCCACATACATTGCCTCAATTTATCTTTCAACAACTTGTGTGTTATATTTTGGAATACAGATACAAAGTTATTATGCTTTCAAAATATTCTTTTGCTAATTCTTGGAACAAAGAAAGGCATAAATATATTAGTATTTGTGTACACCTGTTCCTTCCTGTGTGATCCTAAGTTTAGTAGAAGAAAGGAGAGAAAATATAGCCTAGCTTATAAATTAAAAAAAAATTTATTTGGTCCATTTTGTGAAAAACATAAAAAAAGAACTGTCACATCTTAATTTAAAAAATACATGCTTAGTGGTAAGGAGATATATGTCAACTTTTAAGAGGTTGAAAAACAAACGCCTCCCCTTATAAGTTTATAATTCACCTCCCACCACTATAACAACCCAGAATCCATGAGGGCATTATCAGGAGTGAGTGGAAGAGTAAGTTTGCCAATGTGAAATGTGCCTTCTAGGTCCTAGACATCTGTGGTATAACTGCTCATAAGCAGTAGAAAGAATTTAGAGGGATCCAGGCTCTCATCATGTTGGCACAAAGTATATTACTTGGATCCATCTATGTCATTTTCCATGGTTAATGTTTAAAAGCACAGGCTTTAAAGTAAAAAACAAAGAGCTGGATTCAACTCTACTGACTCTTATTAATCATGATTTTGGACACATTATGTAGCTTTCATGAGCTTTAGTTTCTACATTTATAAACAGGAGATTATACCTATTATGCATGGTTATTATGAAGGAAAATGACAAAATAGATATAAATCAAATAGCCCACTTTGAGACATATTAAGCATGAATAAACATTAGATACTATTAAAATCCTATATATTAACAAAGCCAAAAGTTTCAAACTTTACTTTTTCCCAACATTCTTGTGAAATATGACACATCCCAATCTTAACAGATGCTCACTTGGGATACTGTACTTGTGAGTGGAAGTGTGTATATTTGTGTGCAAGTGTGTACTCATACACTTCCACCTTACCACCCTAGAAAGGCATGATGAAAATTTAAGATAGAAGGAAAATATAAATTGAAAAAAAAAAACCTTAACAAATGATTCTGACAAATATCTTCTCTTTCCAGGGAGAATCACTGAGCCAGAATAAAATTGAACACTAAATATTCTAAGAAAAAAGGAATCTAGTTTGTCAAAATGTGACTTGAATTAATAGATAAGGAGAGTCAGATGATAAGAGGGTCAAAATTATGTTTATCTTAGGAAAAGTAGAATAGAAAATTTATAAGCAGATTAAAAACACATAATAAAAGTAGTAAATAATAATGACAGTATCTCAAATCAGTGCAGGGGGGAAAGGCCTACTAATGTGATGGTGGGATAATTGGATAGCAATATGGGAAAAGATATATTTAATTTATTTGCTACACCAAATGCCAGGACAATCTCTAAGTGAATTCAAGACATAACTCTTTTTTCAAAAAAACTATGCAAATATTAAAAGAAAACAAGTTAATGTTTTTATAATCTATGAATATGGTAAAGATGGATAACATTGACTATCAAATTAATTTTTAATGCGTAATAAAACTACGAGAAAATTTAAAAGTGAGAAGAAACTACTTATAACTCACATAATAGACTAGTACTTCTAACACATAGGGAACTTCTAAAACAAAACCCAAAATATTAATAGGAAAATGGGCAAAACAGTTAAACTTACAGTTCATACATAAGGAGAATCAGTCTTTTTTTTTTTTTACAGTTGTAGGCAAAAAACTTTTATTTTTCATTTATTTGTAAAATTTACCCCTAATTTATTCATAATTCATTTAACTGCTAAGGGCATTAATGTGTACAATGCCATGGGAGGAACCAGTATATTCAGAATTTCTCCTGAAATTTGACCAGAAGTTATGGGCATCCCTCCCCTGGGAAGGAGGCAGGCAGAAAAGTTTGGAATCTATGTAGTAAAATATGTTACTCTTTTATATATATACATATATGTGTGTATATGTGTATATATATATATATATACACACACATATACATACATACATACATACATACATATTATCTGAATTAGGCCTGGTCTTTTTTAATACTTTAAGTTCTGGGATACATGTGCAGAATGTACAGGTTTGTTATACAGGTATACACGTGCCATGGTTGTTTGCTGCACCCATCAACTCATCATCTACATTAGGTATTTCTCCTAACGTTATCCCTCTCCTTGCCTCCCACCCCCCGACAGGCCCTGGTGTGTGATATTCCCTTCCCTGTGCCCATATGTTCTCATTGGTCAACTCCCACTTATGAGTGAGAACATGCGGTGTTTGGTTTTCTGTTCTTGTGTTAGTTTGCGGAGAATGATGGTTTCCAGCTTCATCCATGTCCCTGCAAAGGACATGAACTCATTCTTTTTTATGGCTGCAAGAAATGCAAATCAAAACCACAATGAGATGCCATCTCACACCAGTTAGAATGGCAATCATTAAAAAGTCAGGAAACAATAGATGCTGGAGAGGATGTGGAGAAATAGGAATGCTTTTACACTGTTGGTGGGAGCGTACATTAGTTCAACCATTGTGGAAGACAGTGTGGTGTTTCCTCAAGGATCTAAAACTAGAAATACCATTTGACCCAGCAATCCCATTACTGGGTATATACCCAAACGATTGTAAGTCATTCTACTATAAAGACACATGCACAGGTATGTTTATTGCAGCACTACTCACAATAGGGAAGACTTGGAACCAACCCAAATGCCCATCAATGTTAGACTAGATAAAATGTGGCACATAGACCTGGTCTTAAAATCAAGAACAGAGATTGTTACTTTTACTTCCATTCCTAATTGATAAACCATTCAGTTATACCACATCTTAGCTTCTGGACTACAATGACCATATTTGGGGTTTTCTTTCTAATTTCATTATAGGTTCAGAGGGTACATGTGCAGGTTTGAGACAAAGGTATATTGCATGATACTAAGGTTTGGAGTACAAATGATTCCACCTCCCAGGTAGCAAGAATAATACCTAATATGTAGTTTTTCAACTCTTTCCCCTCTTCCTCCATCCTCCCTCTGCTGCTCTGTGGTGTCTGTTTTTCTCATCTTTATGTCCATGTGTACTCGATGTTTAGCTCCCCCTTGTAGGTGAGAACATGTGGTATTTGGTTTTCTGTTTCAGTGTTAATTCACTTAGGATAATGGCCTCCATCTGCATTCATGCTGCTGCAAAGGATGTGACTTTCTTCTTATTAGCTGCATATATTTTGTGGTGGATTTGTACCACATTTACTTTATCTAGTCCAAAGTTGTTGGGCACCCAGGTGGATTCCATGTCTTTGCTATTGTGAATAGCACTGGGACAACCCATACAAGTTCATGTGTCTTTTTGGTAAAACAACGTATTTTCCTTTGGGCATATATGCGGTGATGGAATTGCTGGATCGAGTGGTAGTTTAACTCTTAGTTCTTTGAGAAATCCCCAAACTGTTCTCCACAGTGGCTGAACTAAGTTGCATTCCCATCAGCAGTGTAGAAGTGTTCCCCATTCTCTGTAGCCTCACCAGCACCTGTTAAACTATCTTTAAATATATGAAAAAAAGTTCAAGTCTCTCAGATTAAGATGCATGCAAAGTAAAATGATACTTAAATATCAGTTCTAATCTATAAAATATCAAATATCTGACCCCAATATTTGATAATCCAACCTGTTGATGAAGCTGTGGAGAGAGGCACTCTTTTTTTTTTTTTTTTTTTAAATTATACTTTAAGATTTAGGGTACATGTGCACCTTGTGCAGGTTAGTTACATATGTATACATGTGCCATGCTGGTGCGCTGAACCCACTAACTCGTCATCTAGCATTAGGTATATCTCCCGATGCTATCCCTCACCCCTCCCCCCACCCCACAACAGTCCCCAGAGTGTGATATTCCCCTTCCTGTGTCCATGTGATCTCATTGTTCAATTCCCACCTATGAGTGAGAATATGCGGTGTTTGGTTTTTTGTTCTTGCGATAGTTTACTGAGAATGATGATTTCCAATTTCATCCATGTCCCTACAAAGGACATGAACTCATCATTTTTTATGGTTGCATAGTATTCCATGGTGTATATGTGCCACATTTTCTTAATCCAGTCTATCATTGTTGGACATTTGGGTTGGTTCCAAGTCTTTGCTATTGTGAATAATGCCGCAATAAACATACGTGTGCATGTGTCTTTATAGCAGCATGATTTATAGTCCTTTGGGTATATACCCAGTAATGGGATGGCTGGGTCAAATGGTATTTCCAGTTCTAGATCCCTGAGGAATCGCCACACTGACTTCCACAATGGTTGAACTAGTTTACAGTCCCACCAACAGTGTAAAAGTGTTCCTATTTCTCCACATCCTCTCCAGCACCTGTTGTTTCCTGACTTTTTAATGATTGCCATTCTAACTGGTGTGAGATGGTATCTCATTGTGGTTTTGATTTGCATTTCTCTGATGGCCAGTGATGATGAGCATTTTTTCATGTGTTTTTTGGCTGCATAAATGTCTTCTTTTGAGAAGTGTCTGTTCATGTCCTTCGCCCACTTTTTGATGGGGTTGTTTGTTTTTTTCTTGTAAATTTGTTTTAGTTCATTGTAGATTCTGGATATTAGCCCTTTGTCAGATGAGTAGGTTGCGAAAATTTTCTCCCATTTTGTAGGTTGCCTGTTCACTCTGATGGTAGTTTCTTTTGCTGTGCAGAAGCTCTTTAGTTTAATTAGATCCCATTTGTCAATTTTGTCTTTTGTTGCCATTGCTTTTGTCCTACCGATCCCACAGAAATACAAACTACCATCAGAGAATACTACAAACACCTCTACACAAATAAACTAGAAAATCTAGAAGAAATGGAGAAATTCCTGGACACATACACTCTCTCAAGACTAAACCAGGAAGAAGTTGAATCTCTGAATAGACCAATAACAGGAGCTGAAATTGTGGCAATAATCAATAGCTTACCAACCAAAAAGAGTCCAGGACCAGATGGATTCACAGCCGAATTCTACCAGAGGTACAAGGAGGAACTGGTACCATTCCTTCTGAAACTATTCCAATCAATAGAAAAAGAGGGAATCCTCCCTAACTCATTTTATGAGGCCAGCATCATTCTGATACCAAAGCCAGGCAGAGACACAACAAAAAAAGAGAATTTTAGGCCAATATCCTTGATGAACATTGATGCAAAAATCCTCAATAAAATACTGGCAAAACGAAACCAGCAGCACATCAAAAAGCTTATCCACCAAGATCAAGTGGGCTTCATCCCTGGGATGCAAGGCTGGTTCAATATACGCAAATCAATAAATGTAATCCAGCATATAAACAGAGCCAAAGACAAAAACCACATGATTATCTCAATAGATGCAGAAAAAGCCTTTGACAAAATTCAACAACTCTTCATGCTAAAAGCTCTCAATAAATTAGGTATTGATGGGACGTATTTCAAAATAATAAGAGCTATCTATGACAAACCCACAGCCAATATCATACTGAATGGGCAAAAACTGGAAGCATTCCCTTTGAAAACTGGCACAAGACAGGGATGCCCTCTCTCACCACTCCTATTCAACATAGTGTTGGAAGTTCTGGCCAGGGCAATTAGGCAGGAGAAGGAAATAAAGGGTATTCAATTAGGAAAAGAGGAAGTTAAATTGTCCCTGTTTGCAGACGACATGATTGTATATCTAGAAAACCCCATTGTCTCAGCCCAAAATCTTCTTCAGCTGATAAGCAGCTTCGGCAAAGTCTCAGGATACAAAATCAACGTACAAAAATCACAAGCATTCTTATACACCAACAACAGACAGAGAGCCAAATCATGAGTGAACTCCCATTCACAATTGCTTCAAAGATAATAAAATACCTAGGAATCCAACTTACAAGGGATGTGAAGGACCTCTTCAAGGAGAACTACAAATCACTGCTCAAGGAAATAAAAGAGGATACAAATAAATGGAAGAACATTCCATGCTCATGGGTAGGAAGAATCAATATTGTGAAAATGGCCATACTGCCCAAGGTAATTTACAGATTCAGTGCCATCCCCATCAAGCTACCAATGACTTTCTTCACAGAATTGGAAAAAACTACTTTAAAGTTCATATGGAACCAAAAAAGAGCCTGCATCGCCAAGTCAATCCTAAGCCAAAAGAACAAAGCTGGAGGCATCACGCTACCTGACTTCAAACTATACTACAAGGCTACAGTAACCAAAACAGCATGGTACTGGTACCAAAACAGAGATATAGATCAATGGAACAGAACAGAGCCCTCAGAAATAACGCCGCATATCTACAACTATCTGATCTTTGACAAACCTGAGAAAAACAAGCAATGGGGAAAGGATTCCCTATTTAATAAATGGTGCTGGGAAAACTGGCTAGCCATATGTAGAAAGCTGAAACTGGATCCCTTCCTTACACCTTATACAAAAATAAATTCAAGATGGATTAAAGACTTAAACATTAGACCTAAAACCATAAAAACCCTAGAAGAAAACCTAGGCATTACCATTCAGGACATAGGCATGGGCAAGGACTTCATGTCTAAAACACCGAGAGAGGCCCTCTTATGCATTGTTGGTGAGAATACAAAATGGTACAACTCTTGGCAATATCTTAAAAAATTTACATGGTACTGACTTTTGGTCTAGCAATCCTACTTCTATCCTAAAGATATACTTGCAAAAATACAAAATAATTGATGCACACAAGTCTATTCATTGAAGCATTGTTTTTCATAGTAAAGAATGGAAAGTAGGCCGGGTGTGGTGGCTCATGCCTGTAATCCCAGCATTTTGGGAGGCTGAGGTGGGCAGATCACTTGAGGCCAGGAATTCAAGACCAGCGTGGCTAACATGGCGAAACCCCATCTCTACCAAAAATACAAAAATTAGCCAGGCATGGTGGTGCACACTTGTAATTCCAGCTACTTGAGAGGCTGAGGCGGGAGGATCGCTTGAACCTGGGAGGCAGAGGTTTCAGTGAGCCCAGAACATGCCTCTGCACTCCAGCCAGGATGACAGAGCAAGACTCCATCTCAAAAAAAAAAAAAAAAAAAAAAAAAAAAAAGGAAATTAACCAAATGACAAGTAGTAAGTACTACTTGCAAAACTTGTACGCAATAGAGTATGAAGCAACCATAAAATGAGTGAGAAATATCTCCAAATACTACTCTAAAGTAATCTACAAGGTATACCTTAACTGAAAAGAAACAAAAAAGTGACACCAGAATGTTATTTTTGTTAAAACAGGGATAAATACACTGGATTTACATGCATATATAAGTATATATTTTATAAATATTTAAATAAGCATACTTAAAATGGCAAAAACATAATACATATATAATTTTCTTATGGCAGGAGGAGGAAACAGGGCAAGGCACAGGGATAAAAGTTATTCTGAATACATCTTATTTTATATTTTTGACTTTGAAATCATGTAGCTGTTTTACATAATTTAAAAATGTAATTAAAATAACAGAAAAAAAATTACAACTGCCAAAAATCAAGATCTGGCATTTTAATTAAGTTATAAAACATCGGAGAAAAGAATTGTCTCATGGGACACTAACATACAGTCAAATTCATTTGGAACCCAATGAATTAATGGGCCTAAGATAACAACCAACAGAAGCTAAAATGACGAGTAACTGTTTCAGAAGAAAACATATATGGAATGAATCAGCTGAAAATACCTGAACCTACTGATCAATTTTTATATCACATGAAGTGAATACACATAAAGTATAATATGGAGCACATAGAACCAACTAGAAATGAGCCTAATTGGTAAAGATTCTCTATTTTATGACAATATACAGGAAATATGTCGAAGAGAGAAACATGCAAGAACACCGTAGGATTTAATAAGATAATCACAAGGTATGGAATATTCAACAGGATGAATATCCTGGATTATTCAGCAAATACACAGAGCGAAAAAGCAGGAGAAAGGAATTCATATATATTTTTAAAAACTAAAAAGATATATTAGCCAATGCAACTTTGAAACTTCTTTAGATCCTGATTCAAATAGAGCAAATTTAACAAATATATTTGAAACTATTAAAATAATTTTAAAATGACTAAGTATTTGATTATATCAAATATAGACAATAATAACCTTGAATGTACATGGATTAAATGTCCACTTAGGGGCTGGGTGTGGTGGCTCATGACTATAATTCCAGCACTTTGGGAGGCCAAGGCAGAAGGATTGCTTGAGGTCAGAGGTTCAAGTGCAGCCTGGTCAAAACAGTGAGACCCTATCTCTACAAAAAACAAACAAAAATAAAAAATTAAACTAATTTAAAAAAAAAATATTTCTTCTAAATTCTCCACCTGAAAGATATAGACTGACTGAATGAATTTTAACTATGACCTGACTATGTGCTTCCCTGAACAAATGCACTTTACCTGTAAAAACACATATTAACTAAAAGAAAAGAGATGGAAAAAGGTATTCCATGAACAGAAACCAAAATGAGTAGAAGTAGCTATACTTATGTCAGACAAAACAGACTTTAAGTCAAAACTAGCTTTAGAAAAAAGACAAAAATGCTTATTATACAATGATAAAGGAATCAATCCAGAAAGAGGATATAACAATTTTAAATATATATGCAGCCAACACTGGTGCAGCCAGATTCATAAAGCAAATACTACTAGATCAAAACAGAGAGGTAGACTCAAATATAATAATAGTGAAGGACTTCAACACCCCACTTTCAGCATTAAACAGATCATCTAATAAGAAAACCAATCTCGCAGCCCTCACCCTGGAGAGTCCACAGGGACCAGGGGTTGGTCTGAACCCCCAGCACAGAGCACCTGCCTCACGGAAGAGTGGCTGCATTTTTCTTCATGCAGTTTTCCGTCCTCACTTCTCCTTACCAAGCAGGGCCGCCTGGCCTGGGACTCCTGTACAACTACCCTGCCCCTCACCTGACCACTTCAATAAGAAGTAGCCCAGCATTTCTCCAAGGAGGAAATACCAGAGTCAATTCACAACCACTGCAATTGCAGTGGTACCACCATAACAGCCCTTGGGCTGCAGAAGGAACTAAGAGTCTAGTCACTACAGTGGCACCTTCAGCACACCACAGCCACCATACAGAGAGGAGTCCACCCCCCTCCCCTGGGAACCCCCACCACCCACTCCACCAGGCACAGCCCCCAGCTCATAACTACAGATCAGTTGCCCCACCCACAGCTGAGCTTACCTACTGGCAGTGGCCCAGACTTTCCCCAGGGAGAGGCTCCCAGAGGCAAACGGCAGCCTCTCTGCCCCTGTCACAGCAGCAGTTCTATCCATGCTGTCCTCAGGCTTGGAAAGAAACAAAGCGCCTGAAGGCTGCACCTGAACTTACAGCATGCCACAGTTCCCATATGGAGAGGAGACCAGTCTCTCCTCCCAGTGAGCCCTAAACCCCCTGATCCCCAACAAGCAGAGCCCTAACCTCACACCAGCAGTACAGCTGCCCCATCCCCCAGGCTGAACATTCCCAGTAATAGCAGCTCCACCTGGAGATGGAGCCCCCAGGGTCAACCAAAAGCCCCTCTGCCACTGCCTCTACGGTGGTACTACTCCTGCTACCCTTGAACTAACAAAGGAGCAAAGACCCCAGTGCTCTATCCACACCTCCAACAAGCTTCAGTCGACCACAAAGAAAAAACCAGTCTGTCTCCCATGGGTCCTATCCACACCCCCTGCTGTTCACCATGGATGATAGAGTCAACAGTGTGAAAACAACCATACTGCCAAAAGCAACCTACAAATTCAATGCAATTCCAATCAAAATACCACCATCATTCTTCACAGAACTAGAAAAAACAATGCTAAAATTCACATGGAAACATAAAAGAGCCCACATAGCCAAAGCAAGACTTAGCAAAAAGAACAAATCTAGAGGCATCACATTACTTGACTTCAAACTATACTATAAGGCCATAGTCACCAAAACAGCATGGTACTGGTATAAAAATAGGCATATAGACCAATGGAATAGAATAGAGAACCCAGAAATAAAGCCAAATACTTACAGCCAACTTATCTTTGACAAAGCAAGCAAAAACATAAAGTGGGGAAAGGACACCCTATTCAACAAATGGTGCTGGTATAATTGGCAAGCCACATGTAGAAGAATGCAACTGGATCCTCATCTCTCACCTTATAAAAAAATCAACTCAAGATGGTTCACAGACTTAAATCTAAGACCTGAAACCATAAAAATTCTAGAAGATAACATTGGAAAAACCCTTCTAGACATTGGCTTAGGCAAAGACTTCACAATCAAGAACCCAAAAGCAAACACAACAAAACAAAGATAAATAGATGGCACTTAATTAAACTGAAAAGCTTCTGCACAGCAAAATAAATAATCAGCAGAGTAAACAGACAACCCACAGAGTGGGAGGAAATCTTCACAAACCATGCATCCAACAGAGGACTAATATCCAGAATCTACAAAGAATTGGAACAAATCAGCAAGAAAATAAACAAACAATCCTATCAAAAAGTGGGCGAAGGACATGAATAGGTAATTCTCAAAAGAAGATATACAGATGGCCAACAAACATATGAAAAAATGCTCAACATCACTAATGATCAGCAAAATGCAAATCAAAACCACAATGCAATACCACCTTACTCTTTCAACAGTGACCATAATCAAAAAATCAAAAAAGGTGTTGGTTTGGATGTGGTGAAAAGGGAACACGTTTACACTGTTGGTGAGAATGTAAACTCATATAATCACTATGGAAAAGAGGGGTGAAGATTCATTTAAAAACTAAAAGTAGAACTACCACATGATGCAGCAATCCCACTACTGGGTATCTACCCAGAGAAAAAGAAGACATGAAAAACATACTTGCACACGCATGTTTAAAGCAGCACAATTCGCAATTGCAAAAATATGGAAACAGCCCAAATGCCCATCAATCAACAAATGGATAAACAAAATGTTATATATATATATACGTATATATATGTTATATATATATACGTATATATATGTATATATACACATATATACGTATATATGTGTATATATACATATATACATGTGTGTGTCTATATATATATATAGACACACACACACATGCACACCACAGAATACTACTCAGCCATAAAAAGGAGTGAAATAATGGCTTTTGCAGCAATCTGAATGGAATTGGAGACCATTGTTTTAAGTGAAGTAACTCAGGAATAGAAAACCAAACCACATATGTTCTCACTCATAAGTGAGAGCTAAGCTATAAGGATGCAAAGGCATAAGAATGATACAGTGAACTTTGGGGACTAGGGGAAAGGGTGGGAGGGGGTGAGGGATAAAAGACTACACATTGTGTAGTGTACACTGCTCAGGTGAATGCACCAAAGTCTCAGAAATCACCACTAAAGAACTTCTTCATGTAACCAAACACCACCTGTTCCTCAAAAACCTATTGAAATAATAAATAAGATAAATGATGTTCTGTAACCATGGTTCTGTGAATTATTTCAGGGGAAGAATCTACCACCCTATTAGCATTACTTAGCAAAAACAATTAGATTTATAACTTGGTTAGGATGGAGCCAGGTGTGTAGGGAGAGAAGTGATTCAATAGTTAAAACCGGAATGTGTCTATGTGACAACTCATTATAAGTGAAACCCACCACAAGCCAGCCTTGAACTTGCTGAATCCAAGACATGTTACACACATACCAATGGTGGTTTGAAACACAAAGTGCATTCTGTGTGATCCAGCTGTGGGAGTACAAAGAACTGTACCTGATATGGCTGAACCCTTTTTAATTCAAATTATTCTCCTGCTGCCACTGTACTGTATCCTTCATCTGTAATGAAACTATTTTATGAGAATAAATAATTTGATTCCCCTGAGCCCTTTCAGCAATAACTTAGCGTGACTAATGCATAATTATGCAATTAATACACAAGGAATAGAGTGAAGTTTATATCCAGTGAAGCAGATCTTAAAGTATTAATGCTATTGGAAAAAAATTTAGACATGCAAGAAATCAGGGAATATTGTAATCACAAATCCCTTCCAGAAGAATCAACTAGGAGATAAACTTCACCAAGGACATAACTGGAAAAACTTTTTCATGAAAAGACTCATAGTGAGCAATCTATGTATTTAATTGCATATCTAAGATTGAAATAAAGGTAAGAATATTGTTGAAATAAAAGAATGTAAATCCTGTATGTTCTGAGAAAGAAATAATACAACCTAAACAAAATGGAAAGAGAGGAGAAAAAGGAAAGTAGAATAAGATCATTAATTGTTGTGTAGGAAATAGGAAGACTCAAGGATGCCATTTAAAACTGGCAAACAATATAGTAAGAGGTTAAATAAGAAAGGGAGCTATTGAGGCACTAGAGAATTTGTAAATATATGTTACCCACAATTTAAAAAAAGGGTCTTCCTAAATAACAAAAGAAAAATTTAAGAAAAAAGATGGGTCAAGCGGAAAAAGAAGTACAGTAAATATAGCATAGTATAAACAGAAACAATAAAATAATGTGACAGAGTACAGACAAACATATCAGTCTCATCAATATACATGAATGGGCTTAACTCACATATTAAAAGCAATGACATTTTATAAAAACCCAAAATCACAACTATATACAAGAGGTACAAGTGAAAGTAGTTGAAAAAGTGTTTAAAAGTGGGGAAATAATTGACAAAGATTCTAAGATATAGATTACCTAAACAATAGACCAATAAGAGAGATTTTATGGATGTTTTCTAACACTAGCCTGATAATAGAGAATATCTCTTCTTCTCAAGTGCACATGAAACATTCACAAAATTTCATCATATAATAGTTCCTTTAAAAACACTAGTGTCAGAAAGTAGAAATATTATAAAAAGTACTTTTTTTTATAAGGCAATAACACTAGAAGTTACAAGAAAAGGGATTGAGAAACACAAGGCCCTTTCTTTCTTTCTTTCTTTTTTTGTAAACTTATGTCCATACTTTCTTCATGTTTTCTTAGTTTTGTTTTTGTTTTTGTTTATTTATTTATTTATTTTTTTATTATACTTTAAGTTTTAGGGTACATGTGCACAATGTGCAGGTTAGTTACATATGTACACATGTGCCATGTTGGTGTGCCACACCCATTAACTCGTCATTTAACACCAGGTATATCTCCTAATGCTATCCCTCCCCCCTCCTGCCACCCCACAACAGGCCCTACTGTGTGATGTTCCCCTTCCTGTGTCCGTGTGTTCTCATTGTTCAATTCCCACCTATGAGTGAGAACATGCGGTGTACAGGGCCCTTGCATCTGGAAATTTTTCAACTTGCTCTTAAGCAACACAAGGATGACAGTGGAAATATAAAAACAAGACATAAATATTCTGAATAGTGATAATAAAACAGTGCATACCAGAATACAAACTGTTTCCAAGTTACAATGGTTCAACCATTTTTCAACTTTATGGTGGTGTGAAAGTGATAGCCATTCATTAGAAACCATGCTCCAGGATGGGCACAGTGGGTCACGCCTGTAATCCTAGCACTTTGGGAGGCCGAGGAAGGCAGATCATGAGGTCGAGAGATCAAGACCATCCTGGCCAACATGGTGAAACCCCGTCTCTCCTAAAAATATAAAAATTAGCTGGGCATTGTGGTGCGTGCCTGTAATCCCAGCTATTTGGGAGGCTGAGGCAGGAGAATCACTTGAACCAGGGAGTTGGAGGTATTGCAGTGAGCCAAGATAGCACCACTGCCTCTAGCCTGGCAACAGGGTGAGACTCCATCTCAAAAAAAAGGAAGAAACCCTACTCCGAATTTTGAATTTTGATATTTTCCTGGACTACCAATATGTGGCACAATGCTCTCTCACAATCTTGTGCAACAGCGGTGAGCTGCAGCTTCCAGTCAGCCAAATGATAATAAAGGTAGATAATCCATCTTGATATCTTCCTGAAGAACATAATGCCTGCCTACCATCAACAGGCATCAATACTTTCTACCAGCTATTCTCAACCCTCATCATCGGGAGAGACAGACACTGACTGTGTCAAAGTATTAGTCCCATCATTCAGCAATTAACTTTAGCTCAAATGCTTCAAAAATTCTTCAGGCCCTGTGTAATTTCAGCTACGTACATTAATGATGAGTACCCATACAACCATTCTGTTTCTTATTTTCAGTAACATATTTAATAAATATCAGTTATTCAATACTTTATTTAGACATTTTGTTAGATTATTTTGACCAACTGAAGTCTAATCTAAATGTTCTGAGCATGTTCAAAGTAAGCTAGGCCAACCTATAATTTTCGGTGTGCTAAATGCATTTTTAACTTATGATATTTTCAGTTTATGGGGGTTTGTTGAGACATAACTTCATCATACATCAAGGAGCATCTGTATATGGGATATAGTTAAAGCAGTGATCAGAGGAAAATCTATAGCCTTAACACATTTATTAATAAAAGTGTAGGAATTAAATTATCAGCTGAAAAATGTAAAAAGTATCTAAAAGAGTAAGCAGAAAGTACAAGAAAGAACCCAAAGTAGAAAAAAGTGAAAATTAATAAAATAAGAAGCCAAAAACAGATCAAATCAGTAAACCAAAAATCTTGTTCTTTAAACAAATCAACAAAGTTGACAAAAAATTAGATCTTTTAATCATGAATAAAAAAAAGAGAAAGCACAAAAATGAATATGGAATGGTGAGAGAAATAACTATTGATAATCAACAAATAAAAAATCATTAAAAACAATGTTGCTCACATCTATGAAAAACATTGAAAGCTAGAGGGAATGGGTAATTTTCCAGAAAAATACAATTCACCAAAATTGACTTCAAAAAAAAAAAAAAAGAAGTACAGCACTTATGTGAGCAATTTCCATAGAGAAATACAGTTGTCATGGAATTATAACACACACACAAACACTAGGTTTAGATGTTTTCACAGAGAATTCCACCAAACCTTTAGAAATCAGATCATCCAAAGGCAAATTAACAACCCTCAGCCATTTGAGGCAAAATATTACAATTGAGGCAAGATATACTGTACTGAAAGCTTGAGGAAAAAGCATGAGAGAAAGTTCCTTTGGGAAATTCGAATATTCAAAAGTGTTTACATGTAATGAAAAATTTGGAAATCCATGAGCATGGCCAAGGTGGGACACATGCTCAGAAAAGGCCTGAGAAGACACTAATAATTCACCTTTAGTAATTCCTAGGCTCACGGCAAAAAAAAAAACGAGGGCCAAGGCAGAATTATATATGGCTTGGCTAAGTGTTGAGGGAGCCCCAATACAGAGTCAGTAAGCAAAGTCTGGGAGAGGTTTTTCATATTTTTTTTCTTTTTTGGCTCCTTGCAGTCAAGGAAATCATTTTTAAATCACTAAATGCTAAATGAACACAAGCTAAAGGAACTGAGCCTTCAAACAGCAAACATAAAAAAGAATGCAGATATTAAAAAACCAGTTTACAAAAGTTACTAAGCAAATAAAAACTACATCCCACAGTGGGTAACAAAAATAACCTTGAAGAGGGGGAAATTTGGTTTCCAGAATAAACACATTATACTATCCAAAATGCCCAGTTTTCAATAAAAATTAAGAAGCATGCAAATAAACACAAAAGTATGGCTCATTTACAGAAGAAAATGAGACTCTCCCTGAGTAAGCACAGATATTGGAAATATTAGACAAAAACTTTATATAACTGTCTTAAATAAACTTAAAGAGCTAAAGAAACCCAAGAGAATGACATATGAATAAATAGGAAATGTGAATTTTTTAAAAAGTACAAAAAAATTCTGAGGCTGAAAAGTACAATAACTAAGTAAAAAGTTACTTTTTACTTGGGGTTCCAATGGAAGATTTGAGCAGGTGGAAAAAAGAATCAGTGAACTTGATAGATCAAATGAAATGATTCATTCTGAAGAGCAGGAAAACGAAAGAATGACAACAAAAAAGAATAGAGCCTAAAGACCTGTGTAACAACATCAAGAATGCCTACATGCAGAATCCTGGTGGGGAGTGAGGGGCAGGAAGACTATTTGAAGAAATGTGTTTGAAAGCTCCCCAAATTTCACTAAAGACAAATATACACATTCAAAAAGCTCAGTGAACTTCATCAAGGAAATATACAAAGATATTCACACCAAGACACACTATGTTTCAAATTGTCAAAAGGCAAAGTAAATGTTTGAAAGCAGCAAGAGAAAGGCAATGCATCATTTACAAAGGATCCTCAATAAATTTGACAGCAGATAGCACATTATAAGCCATGGATGCCAGAAGAGCTTAGGAGAAAGGCAACACATCATTTACAAAGGATCCTCAGTAAGTTTGACAGCAGAGAGCTCATTATAAACCATGGATGCCAGAAGAGCTTAGGATGACATTTTAAAGTTCTGAAAGAAAAAAACACTGTCAACCAAAAATTCTATAACCTGGAATATGCCCCTTCAAGTATTAAGGATAAATTACACATTCCCAGATTAAAAAAAAAAAAAGAAGAGAGGGAGAGAGAGAAATAAAGAAAGAAAGAAAGAAAGAAAGAAAGAAAGAAAGAAAAGAAAAAAAGAAAAGAAAGAAAAGAAACGGAAAAGAAAGGAAGAAAAAGAAAAGCAAGCAAGCAAGCAAGCTTTAAAAGTTCGTGTTTGGTAGGCTGTACTTCAAGATACACTTTAAAAAAAAAGACTCCTTCAGATACAAACTAAAAAACACTAGAAAGTAACTCAAAACCACATAAAGAAATAACTGCAGTAAAGGTAACTACATAGGTAAATATAAAAGCAATTATCACATTTTTTGTAAGTCTTTTTTAATATTCTATATAAGTTTTAAAACAAATGCATAAAATAATGACTATAAATCTATGTTAATGGAGCATGATGTATAAAGATGTGGTTTGTGAAATTAACAACATAAAGAAATTCATAGGAAACTAAATAATAATACAGATTTTGTATACTATTGAAGTTGTTTCAATTTATGCTAAATTGTTCCAAATTAAGAATGTTAATTGTAAATCCCCAGGGTAACCACTAAGTTAATATCTTTTGAAAATACAGAAAAGGAACACAGAGGGTAAACACAGTGATATGCTACAAAATAGCAACTAAACACAAAAGAAGGCGATAATTGAGGAAATTAGGAACAAAGGAGGTATAAGACATACAGAAAACAAAAGCAAAATGGTAGGAGTAAGCCCCTCTTTATCAGTAATGACATTAAATACAAATGAATTAAACTCTCCAATCCAAAGAAAGAGATTGACAGAATGGATTTTTAAAAAATGATCCAACTATATTGTCCACAAGATACTCACTTTAGATCAAAATATACAATGAGTTGAAATGAAAGGATGGGAGAAAATATTCCATGTAAGTAATAACCAAAGGAGATCTGAGGCAAATATACTTATATCAGACAAAATAGACTTTAAGTCAAAAACTGTTACAAAATACAAAGAACAGTATATATTGATTTCAAAATTAATTAAGAAGATATAACAATTATAAATATATGTACACCAACTAACAGGGCTCCAAAATATATAATGTAACCATTGAGAGAATTAAAGGGAGAGACAGACAATTCCACGAAAATTGTTGGGCATTTAAAAATCCAACTTTAAATAAAGGATAAAGCATCTAGAGCAAATATCAAGGGAGGAATTAGAGGATTTGAATAAAACTATAAGCAATAACTATAGGTAACACTTCTCTCAAAAACTGCAGAATACACATTCTTCTCAAGTAAACATGGAACATTCTCCAGCATAGATGATATGTTAGGCCATAAGATAAGCTCAATAAACTTAAAAAGATTGAAATCATGCAAAGTATCTTCACTGACCACAATGGAATGAAATAAGATATCAATATCAAAAGAAAAACTAGAAAATTTATAAATATTTGGAAATTAAACAACACAGTATTTACCAACCAATGAATCAAAGAACAAACCATGAGGCAAATTAGAAAATGTTTAGAGACGATTGAAAACAAAGATATAACAAGATGGGTGTGATATATCAAAAGCAGTGCTCAGAGTTGTAACACCTACATTTTAAAAAAGAAACATGTCAAATCAATAACCAAACTTTACTCAATAAACCATAAAAGGAAGAGCAAACAAAATCCAGAGCTAGCAGAAGGAAGGAAATAAAGATTAGAGCAGAGATAAATGAAATTGAGAATTAAAAAATTATACAGAGATCAACAAAACTAAAAGTTGGTTCTTTTAAAATATCAATAAAATTAATATACTTTTACATAGACTAAGCAAAACATCTCTATTCAGCTGACTTTTTTTACAAGGGAGCCAACATTATTCAGTGGGGAATAATAGCTTTTTCAACAAAAAGTGCTGGGAATACTGAATATTCATATGCAAAAAAAATGAAGCTGGACCCCTACCTCACATTATATACAAAATCTAGATTGGATCAATAATGTAAATATAAGAGTGAAAACCATACATGCTTAGAAGAAAACATGGAAATAAAACATTGCTGCGGATTGGCAATGCGTTCTTAGATAATACACCAAAAATACAAGCATGAAACAAACAAATGTAGCCAAAATGTACCAGAATCTGAAAACATGTATTATCTATGAAGAATTAGAGAGGAATTTGGTGAAAGAAATATGGGAGAATGGGACATTGCTCTGTGAATGCTTTTGTGCATAATTGTACATTTTTAATTAAGTTAATCTTTTACACTCTCAAAGTGTGATATTAAGCAAGCAAAGATAAGTTATTACAAAACTCTAAAACCGAATGCAATGAGAAACAAGTGAATCCAAATATATTTCAAATGAATGAATGACATAATCAAACTTAAGGGGAAAATAATAATTAATCTGATTAATTTTTGACTGTTCTCTTATTTCAAATTGACTTTTGAACATACTTTGACTACATACCATTGCTTGAAAAAATAAAATATCTGCAAAAAACTATTAAATCTTCATGATAGGCTTTTTTCTTTTTATATTAGTATAAATATAACAACTCTGAAACAAATGTATATGCATTGTAAGATTAAGCCAATGAGTAAATATTAATATATTTGTATTGCTAGAACCCCAGATTCTCACTGTGAAAGGACAGAGATACAGATATGGAATAAGACAAGGAAAGAAGCAGCCCACTGAGTTACATTAGAATCAGTATTATCCACATAAATATGCAATGTGCTCTCTCACATGCTCTTTCCTTCTCTTAAAAAAATATATAATATGTGCATATATTATATGCATAGACACACGTGTGTCTATACATATCCTATCTATACATATTGAGGATTAACAGGTGCTAGTAGAAAATATTAACTTTTTTTGTATTAACAGGTGTTAGTAGAAAGTAGTAGTAGGTGCTAAGATAAAAGCCATAATTAAACCTCCTGGTGAAGGTACACACCATCACCTACAATCCTACCAAAAATAGAATCAAGCACGTGTCCTACTCAAACCTCTGGATTCAACTGTCATTTGGATAAAACGCAAAGGATAGTGAAAATGTCGATCTTCACTGAGAGTCTAACCAGCAAAATTCACAGTGTGGACATCAAGTGACAAAAATCCCAAATTTTTCAACAAATATATTGTATGGGAAAGAAAACTTTGAAAAGAAACCTGTATGTTAGAAGAGATTTTAAAAATATGACAAATGAAAAAAAATGGGCAAGACTAAATCATAGTGTCTTGGAATGCATACATGAAGGATACAGCCGTGAAAATGCAAGGACGTCTCTATTGTAACAGTCATGTTTATCGTTACTTTTCAGGAGAAAGGTGGCTGCAATTGAGGAGAGTCACATGCAGGACTTCAGGGCTGGCAAAGTCCTATATCTTGACTTATGTGATGATTACAGGGATGTTTACAAAAATCAAACTATAAGTTTGTTTTGTGCCATGTTTTGTATTGTGTGTGTGTGTTGTTTTTCAACTTAAAAATAAATAAAAGCAAAACCAAGGCTTCATTATCAAGTAGCACAAAGTCTCCAATCTATAACCTCCTTTGTCTGGATATCTGCATTTAACTACCATTGCCAGAGCTAATCCTGACAATGCATTCATATTTTTAACACTGAAACACAGTAAACAGGGAAAATTTTTCTCCTCTAAAACAGGGCATCTTCAAGGCAATCAGAACAACTCAGAAAGTTTCTGTCTGTTGCATAAAACTCCCCTGTGCAAAGAGTTACACAAAATGCTGTCATAGTAAAGGTAGTTAACTGACGGCACTAATTGTTCTTGGGCAGTGGCCAAGTGGAACTTCAGAGACCTGGCATTGCCAGCCAGAAATCACTTGTCGCGGGAATTGCCTCCTGGAATCACTTTGGTTGTCCCAGGGTAACGCAGGGAAAGTGGTTAATGGGTCACTTGGGAGTGGCATCTTCATCAGTAAATCACATTTACTTTCTCCTACTAAGAATTTTATTTTTGGCCATGAAGCCAAAAGTCAGCTCTTAAATAACAAGGGAAGCAAATAATCATTGAATAAAAATAGCAGAAAGAAAAAGCTGTGCAAAGAAATTTATGTTTTTAATTTTTTATATATGTATATTTTTATCATACTTTAAGTTCTAGGGTACATGTGCACAATGTGCAAGAAAAAAAATTTATGTTTTTAAAATTTATTCTACATTATGAATTCTACATTAGAAAAATAAACCATAGCCTCATCACAGGCACTTAAATACACTGAAGCTGCCAAAACAATCTACCGTTTTGCCTACGTACTTATCAACTTCCTCCTAGCAAACTGGGAGAAAAAAGCAATGGAATGAATAAAATGATAGCCACAAATATCTAGGTGGGAGAAATACTTATTATATGTCCATAAAAAATTTTAATTAATGCAAAGTATTAACACCAATGATTGCAGTAATACAGATCTTACAAATGATAGTTTTAGTCTGAACAGGACTATCCAAAAGTTAATTTCTATAGTAACAGTTTTTAAATAAAATATCAATTCCTTAAACACATAAAATGGTCCATGAGTATACAACGAGTGAAAAAAAACAAATTCAGAGCAAACATAAATTGAGAAGTATCTAATATTCAAACATAGTCAAAGAGAGGGAGATTTCTGGATAATCACTTAAACCCATGGTTAAACATAAATGCAAATATGTTAATGTTTACTGAATAATTTATCGGTGCCAAGTGGTGTATTAATGATTCATTTTTATTTTTCACTAAATCTTTTCTCTAAAGTTGGTGTAGCCTGCAAGTAAATGCAGGAACTCTGACCTAGAACCTGCACTTCTTACCATTTTGCTCATATTTATTCCCTGTGCATTTTTGTAACATGTATATGTTATATATATATAGAAAGAGAGAGAGGCAGAGATGGAAAGTAATTTATGGAGTTTGATGTTATGTCAGGGTAATTACATGATTATATAATTAACAGAGGTTTCTTTTTAAATCAGCTATATCAATAGAAAAATAAATGTAGGAATCAAGAGACTCATTCTGTCCATCTGTGATAGTTCCATCATGATTCTGCATTGTCAAGTCATTGCCCCAAAAATATGGTTTAGCTCAACACTGAGTGACTATAGGAAACCAGAAACCAGGCTGGGTGCTAAAGATGCAAAGATGAATGAGACATCATCTCTGCCGTCCAAAAGCTTACTATCTAGTGGGAGAGTTATACATGTAAGGACAGTAATCTAATAAGAGCTAATAAGTGAAAACTAAGATAAATTAATAATACAAGATTACAGGGAAGGTTTCCAAAGTCAATGAGGCCTCAAATGAGTCTTGAAAGTGTGCAAGGATTAACCAAATGAAGAAATGTGTAAGTTTTTCAAACAAAAAGGAACAGCATGAGCAAATACAAGAAGGCCTAAAATAAAGAGATGTGTAAAAAGGTGTAAGCAGCTTTGTGCTACTGCCTGATAATTAGAAGAATATCGGGAGTAACAAGAGCTATAGAAGAGAGTCACAATTACGGAAAAATATTTATTAAATTATAAGAAATTTATAGCGTAAGGAATAGTAGGACCATTAAATGTTTTAATAAAGGTGATGCTTCATTTTTTTAATATTTATTTTTATTATACTTTAAGTTCTAGGGTACATGTGCACAATGTGCAGGTTTGTTACATATGTATACATGTGCCACGTTGGTGTGCTGCACCCATTAACTCGTCGTTTACATTAGGTATATCTCCTAACGCTATCCCTCCCCCCTCCCCCCACCCCACAACAGTCCCCGGTGTGTGATATTCCCCTTCCTGTGTCCGTGTTCTCATTGTTCAAGTCCCACCTATGAGTGAAAACATGCGGTGTTTGGTTTTTTGTTTTTGAGATAGATGATGCTTTAAATTGACCACTGTAGCTGCATTGCGGGAGGAAAAAAGATTTTAGAACAAGACTAGAAACAGAATAATTAGAAAAATGCAACTACAATGCAGATGAGTGATGATCAAGGTCTGAACTGAATAGTGGAAATAGAGATAAGGAGGCAAATTCAAGAAATGTGTGTGACAGTAAAATTAACATGACCTGGTGTTTGATTGACTCTGTAAAGTGAAAGGAAAGGATGAATAATCAACAAATATTTATTCTACCAAATGCCACCATGCCGCTCTGATGACAGGATAATATGTAAGCTTTTCTATTTCTCAGAAACTATATGACATGACGAAAAGTAAAAAGGGGATGGGGGTAAGGAGGTATCCTGAATTGACTGAGAAATAAGGAGGTATTCCACAGAGAGTATAAAAAAACATATACTTAGTGTTCAAGGAATAATAAAAAAGTGAACATCTATGTGTCCACCATACAGGATATGAAATAGAACATTTGCCGGCCATGGTGGCTCACACCTGTAATCCCAGTACTTTGGGAGGCCGAGGTGGGAGGATCACTTAAGCCCAGGACACAGGTTGCAGTGAGCCAAGATGACACCATTGTACTCCAGCCCGGGCCACCATGTCTCAGAAAAATAAAAAATAAAGAAACTAGATGTCTTGGAGGATTGGAAACAAAATAGAACTTTACTAGTGCCTTAGACGCCCATTGGGTGCTCCTTGCCAATTGTGTTCTCCTTTATTTCCTGCTGGATATGACCACTATCCTTCCATTGCATTGTATGTGTTTTTTAATAGACTTTAATGGTTCTCAAATGATGCATTATTTAGTTTGGTTCTTTGAAACTTATATAAATGAAATTATTTTGTAGAAGTTCTTTCACCTTTATCAGAAGGTACTTTCACTTTGATTCAATAATAAGTTTGCATATTACAACCTTGTTGAATGTTGCTGTAATTTATCCATTCGTATTGCTATATGATATTCTACTACATGAATATGTCGGACTTCATTCCTCAGATCTATTGTTGATGAACACTTGAAATTTTTCCAGTTTTTAACCATTACAAACAATGCTGCTATGAACATTCTTTTGTAAATCTCCTGGTTCATATGTGCAAGATATCCTCTGGGGTATATATTTAAAAGTAAAATTATTGAGTTATTCAACATTACCATGAAATGCTACACTATTTTTTTTTTTAACAATCCTACCAATTTACACTTCTACCATGAACAGATAAGCATTACCATTGGTCTTCATTTGTAGGAACGATATTTGTCTTTTGTTCTGGGGGCTTTGTTTTGTTTTGCTTTGTTTTTTGCTTAGAAGTGCTTTGGCTATTTGGGATCTTTTTTTGGCTCCATATGAACTTTAGGATTTTTTTTAATTTTGTGAAAAATAACGTTGGTAATTTGATGGGAATTGCATTAACTCTATAGATTGTATGGGTGATATGGTCATTTTAGCTATTGATTTTTCTAATCCATGAGCATGAGATGTTTTTCCATTTGTTTATGTCATCTATAATTTCTTTCATTAGTATTTTGTAGTTCTCCTTGTAGAGATCTTTCATTTATATAGTTATGCATTCCTAGGTATTTTTCATGGCTATTGTAAATTCAGTTGAGTTCTTAATTTGGTTCTCAACAAATTAATCTCAACAAACATTCAAACAGCTTGAATGTTTTTGGTGTATAGAAATACAACTGATTTTTGTGGCTTATTTATCCCAAGACTTTACCGAAGTCGCTTATCAAGTCTAGGAGTCTTCTGAAGACTTTAGGGTTTTCTAGGCCTACAGTCATGTCATCAGTGAGCAGAGATCATTTGACTTCTTTTCTAATTTGTATACCTTTTATTTCTTTCTCCTTTCTGATAGCTCTGGCTAGCACTTCTAGTACTGTGTTGAATAAGAATGATGAAAGTGAACATTCTTGCTTTTTTCCAGTTTCTAGAAGCAACACTTCCAACTTTTGCCCATCCAGGATGACGTTGGCTGTGGCTTTGTCATAGATGACTCATTTTTTGAGGTATACTCCATCTATACCTATATTGTTGAGGGTTTTTATTATAAACAGATGTTGGATTTTATCAAATGCTTATTCTGCATCTAATGAGATGATCATAGGGTTTTTGTTCTCAGTTCCGTTTATGTGGTGAATCATGTCTATTGATTTGTCTATTTTGAACCATTCAAGCACCCCTGGAATAAAGCACACTTGATCATGATGAATTATCTTTTGGATGCACTGTTGGCTTCAGTTTGCTAAAATTTTGTAGAGTATTTTTACATCTGTGTTGATCAGGGATAAGGATTTGTAGTTTTCTTTTGTGATCTTTTAAAATTTTTCCTTGTTAATTTTACTGCACAGTATTATTTTAATGATGAACAAAGTGTTGAGCTGGACATGTGTACCTTGTTCCTCGTGTTAGAATGAAACTGTTTAATATGTCATGATTATTTATAATGTTGAGAGTAGTTTTTGTGTATATATTAAGATATTTACATCAGTTCTCTTCTAATCCTAGTTTGTTGAGTTATTATTACAAACAGTTTCAAATGTGAACAAGTGCTTTTCCCGAAGCTATTGAAATAACCATATTTTTTTCTTTTATTCAGTTAATGTGGTTAATTTCATGTTTTGGTTTTCTAATTTTAAACCATATGTTCTTGAAATTACTGCACTTAGTCACGATGTATTTTTCTTTGGAGTATATTCTTGGATTATATTTGCAAACATTTTTGTTTAGAATTATTATGTAGTATATTAGTCTACAATTTCATTTATTTTAATATCCTTGTATGGTTTTATTATCAAGGATGTACCACCACATAAACAAGTTGGAAAGTGTTATGTCTTCCCAATTCTCTAAAAATATTCATGTAACATTGGCATTATTTCTTTATTAAATATTTGGTAGAAATCATTATTGCATCCACCTGGCCCTGGAGTTCTTTCTACAGTGAAAAAAAATTTTATAAATAAAACTTCTACAATGAAAAAAAACTACTCAGTTTTTCTAGTTTTTTTCTGATCATTTCATAAAAATAGGTGTTTTTCATAGGAACTTGACCATTTCTTATGACTGTCAAATTTATTAATATAAAGTTTCATATTTTATATTTATTTTATCAGATAAATAAAATTATATACGTTTTTATTTTATTATTATAATACTTTAAGTTTTAGGGTACATATGCACAATGTGCAGGTTAGTTACATATGTGTACATGTGCCATGCTGGTGTGCTGCACCCATTAACTCGTCATTTAGCATTAGGTATATCTCCCAATGCTAACCCTCCCCCCTCCCCCCACCCCACAACAGTCCCCAGAGTGTGACGTTCCCCTTCCTGTGTCCATGTGTTCTCATTGTTCAATTCCCACCTATGAGTGAGAACATGCGGTGTTTGGTTTTTTGTCCTTGCGATAGTTTACTGAGAATGATGATTTCCAATTTCATCCATGTCCCTACAAAGGACATGAACTCATCATTTTTTATGGCTGCATAGTATTCCATGCTGTATATGTGCCACATTTTCTTAATCCAGTCTAGCATTGTTGGACATTTGGCTTGGTTCCAAGTCTTTGCTATTGTGAATAGTGCCACAGTAAACATACGTGTGCATGTGTCTTTATAGCAGCATGATTTATAGTCCTTTGGGTATATGCCCAGTAATGGGATGGCTGGGTCAAATGGTATTTCTAGTTCTAGATCCCTGAGGAATCGCCACACTGACTTCCACAATGGTTGAACTAGTTTACAATCCCACCAACAGTGTAAAAGTGTTCCTATTTCTCCACATCCTCCCCAGCACCTGTTGTTTCCTGACTTTTTAATGATTGCCATTCTAACTGGTGTGAGATGGTATCTCATTGTGGTTTTGATTTGCATTTCTCTAATGGCCAGTGACGGTGAGCATTTTTTCACGTGTTTTTTGGCTGCATAAATGTCTTCTTTTGAGAAGTGTCTGTTCATGTCCTTCGCCCACTTTTTGATGGGGTTGTTTTTTTCTTGTAAATTTGTTTGAATTCATTGTAGATTCTGGATATTAGTCCTTTGTTAGATGAGTAGGTTGTGAAAATTTTCTCCCATTTTGTAGGTTGCCTGTTCACTCTGATGGTAGTTTCTTTTGCTGTGCAGAAGCTCTTAGGTTAATTAGATCCCATTTGTCAATTTTGGCTTTTGTTGCCATTGCTTTTGGTGTTTTAGACATGAAGTCCTTGCCCATGCCTATGTCCTGAATGGTAATGCCTTGGTTTTCTTCTAGGGTTTTTATGCTTTTAGGTCTAACGTTTAAGTCTTTAATCCATCTTGAATTAATTTTTGTATAAGGTGTAAGGAAGGGATCCAGTTTCATCTTTCTACATATGGCTAGCCAGTTTTCCCAGCACCATTTATTAAATAGGGAATCCTTTCCCCATTGCTTGTTTTTCTCAGGTTTGTCAAAGATCAGATAGTTGTAGATATGTGGCATTATTTCTGAGGGCTCTGTTCTGTTCCATTGATCTATATCTCTGTTTTGGTACCAGTACCATGCTGTTTTGGTTACTGTAGCCTTGTAGTATAGTTTGAAGTCAGGTAGCGTGATGCCTCCAGCTCTGTTCTTTTGGCTTAGGATTGACTTGGCAATGAGGGCTCTTTTTTGGTTCCATATGAACTTTAAAGTAGTTTTTTCCAATTCTGTGAAGAAAGTCATTGGTAGCTTGATGGGGATGGCATTGAATCTATAAATTACCTTGTGCAGTATGGCCATTTTCACGATATTGATTCTTCCTACCCATGAGCATGGAATGTTCTTCCATTTGTTTGTATCCTCTTTTATTTCATTGAGCAGTGGTTTGTAGTTCTCCTTGAAGAGGTCCTTCACATCCCTTGTAAGTTGGATTCCTAGGTATTTGATTCTCTTTGAAGCAATTGTGAATGGGAGTTCACTCATGATTTGGCTCTCTGTTTGTCTGTTATTGGTGTATAAGAATGCTTGTGATTTTTGTACATTGATTTTGTATCCTGAGACTTTGCTGAAGTTGCTTATCAGCTTAAGGAGATTTTGGGCTGAGACAATGGGGTTTTCTAGATATACAATCATGTCATCTGGAAACAGGAACAATTTGACTTCCTCTCTTCCTAATTGAATACCCTTTATTTCCTTCTCCTGCCTGATTGCCCTGGCCAGAACTTCCAACACTATGTTGAACAGGAGTGGTGAGAGAGGGCATCCCTGTCTTGTGCCAGTTTTCAAAAGGAATGCTTCCAGTTTTTGCCCATTCAGTATGATATTGGCTGTGGGTTTGTCATAGATAGCTCTTATTATTTTGAGATATGTCCCATCAATACCTAATTTATTGAGAGTTTTTAGCATGAAGGTTGTTGAATTTTGTCAAAGGCCTTTTCTGCATCTATTGAGATAATCATGTGGTTTTTGTCTTTGGTTCTGTTTATATGCTGGATTACATTTATTGATTTGCGTATATTGAACCAGCCTTGCATCCCAGGGATGAAGCCCACTTGATCATGGTGGATAAGCTTTTTGATGTGGTGCTGGATTCGGTTTGCCAGTATTTTATTGAGGATTTTTGCATCAATGTTCATCAGGATATTTGTCTAAAATTCTCTTTTTTGGTTGTGTCTCTGCCCGGCTTTGGTATCAGGATGATGCTGGCCTCATAAAATGAGTTAGGGAGGATTCCCTCTTTTTCTATTGATTGGAATAGTTTCAGAAGGAATGGTACCAGATCCTCCTTGTACCTCTGGTAGAATTCAGTTGTGAATCCATCTGGTGCTGGACTCTTTTTGGTTGGTAAGCTATTGATTATTACCACAATTTCAGAGCCTGTTATTGGTCTATTCAGAGATTCAACTTCTTCCTGGTTTAGTCTTGGGAGGGTGTATGTGTTGAGGAATTTCTCCATTTCTTCTAGATTTTCTAGTTTATTTGTGTAGAGGTGTTTGTAGTATTCTCTGATGGTAGTTTGTATTTCTGTGGGAATGGGGGTGATATCCCCTTTATCATTTTTTATTGCGTCTATTTGATTCTTCTCTCTTTTCTTCTTTATTAGTCTTGCTAGCGGTCTATCAATTTTGTTGATCCTTTCAAAAAACCAGCTCCTGGATTCATTAATTTTTTGAAGGGTTTTTTGTGTCTCTATTTCCTTCAGTTCTGCTCTGATTTTAGTTATTTCTTGCCTTCTGCTAGCTTTTGAATGTGTTTGCTCTTGCTTTTCTAGTTCTTTTAATTGTGATGTTAGGGTGTCAATTTTGGATCTTTCCTGCTTTCTCTTGTGGGCATTTAGTGCCATAAATTTCCCTCTACACACTGCTTTGAGTGTGTCCCAGAGATTCTGGCATGTTGAAATTATATATGTTTTGAAATATATATTCATTGTAAATTAGCCATGTTAAGTTAACATATGCATTACCTTACATGCTTATCTTTTTTTATGAGAACACTTAAAAATCTACTCTTAGCAATTTTGAAGAATACAAGTACAACCCCTATGGAGAACAGTTTGAAGTCTCCTCAAAAAACTAAAAATAGAGCTACCATGTGGTCCAGCAATCCCATTGATGCATATATACCCTCCAAAAAAGAAATCAGTATATTGAAGAGATATATGCACTCCCATATTTGTTGCAGCACTGTTTACAATAGCAAAGTTATGGAGTCAACCTAAGTGTCCATCAACAGATGAATGAATAAAGAAAATGTGGTACTTATATACAATGGAGTACTATTCAGCCATAAAAAAGAATGAGACCCTGTCATTTGCAACAACATGGATGAAACTGGAGGTCCTTATGTTAAGTGAAATAAGCCAGGCACAAAAAGACAAATACTATGTGTTATCACTTATTTGTGGAATCTAAAAAGCAAACAATTGAACTCATGGAGATAGAGAGTAGAAGGAAGTATACCAGAGGCTGTGAAGGGTAGTGGGGTTTGGGAGAGGTGGGGGATGATTAATGGGTACAAAAAATAGAAAGATTTAATAAGACCTAGTATTTGATAGCACAACAGGGGGATTGCAGTCTAAAATTCAATTATACATTTAAAAATAACTGAAAGAGTATAATTGGATTGTTTATAACACAAAGAATAAATGCCTGAGGGGATGAATATTCAATTTTCCATGATGTACTTATTGTACATTGCATGCCTATACCAAAATATTTCATGTACCCCATAAATGTATATACCTGGTATGTACCCCAAAAAAATTAAATTTAAAAACAATACATTGTTATCCACTGTAGTCACCATATTGCACACTAGATCTGTTGAATTCATTCCTCCTGTACAATGCAATTTTGTACCCTTTGACCAACATCTACCCAATCCTCCTGGTAACCCTCATTCTACTCTGTACTTCTATGTGTTCAGCCTTCTTAGGCCTCCACATACAAGTGAGATTATGCAGTATTTGGCTTTCTGTGCCTGGATTATTTTACTCAGTATAATGTCCTCCCGGTTCATTCATGTTGTCAACAAATGATACTTTTTTTTATTTTTTAAGGTTGTATACTATTCTACTGTGTATGTGTACCACATTTTCTTCATCCACTCATGTTTCGATGGATACTTAAGTTAATTCCACATCTTGACTGTTGTGAATAATGCTACAATAAATATGGGAGTACAGATAACTCATTGACACACTGATTTGATATCTTTTTAATATATGCCCAGAAATAGCCTTACTGGATCATATGGTAGTTCTATTTTTAGAGAATCATTTATACTGTCTTTTACAATGGCTGAAATAATTTACATTTTCAACAATTACAAGGTTTTCCTTTTCTCCACATCCTCTCCAACACTTGGTATCTTCTGCCTTTTCTGTAACAGCCATTCTAATGGATGTGAAATGGCATTTTATTGTAGTTTTAATATGCATTTCTCTGATAATCAGTGATAATTAGCATTTTTATATATCTGTTGGCCATTTGTATGTCTTCTTTTGAGAAATGTCTATTTAGATCCTTTGTCAATTTTTCATTAGGGTTACTTGTTTTCTTATTATTGAGTTGTTTGAGTTCCTAAGATATTTTGGACATTAGCCTCTTATCAAATGTATAGTTTGCAGATAATTTCTCCCATTTTGTAGGTTATCACTTCACTCTGTTGACTTTCTTTTGCTGTGCAGAAGCTTTTTAGGTTGATGCTATTCCATTTGTGTTTTGTTGCTTTTCTTGCCTGTGCTTTAGAGTCATATCATAAAATATTATTGCCCAGACCAATGTCTTGGAGTTATTCCCCTGTTTTCTTCTAGGAGTTCTATAGCGCTAGGTCTTACATTTAAGTCTAACTTATTTTGAGCTTATATTTTTATATGGTATGAAATAAGGGCCTAATGTCAATCTTGTGGACATTCAGTTTTCTCAACACCATTTTTTGAAGAGACTGTTCTTTCCCCATGTGTGTTCCTGGCACCTTTGTTGAAAGTCAATTGACTATAATATGTAGATTTATTTATGGGCTCTTTATTCTGTGTAATTGGTCTATGTGTCTGCGTTTTTGCCAGTACCATGGTGTTTCGATTGCTATAGCTATGTAGTATAATTTGAAGTCAGGTAATGTGATATCTCCTGCCTTGCTTTTTTTGATCAAGATTATTTTGGCTTTTCAGAGTTTTTTGTGGTTCCATACAGATTTGAGAGTTGTTTTTCTATTTCTGTGGGAAAATGTCATAGGAATTTTGATAGAGATTGCATTCAATATGTACATCACTTTGGATAGTATGGACATTTCAAATATATTACTTTTTCCAATCCATGAACATGAGATATCTTTCCATTTATTTGTGGCTTCTTCAATTGCTTTCATCAATATTTTGTAGTTTTCAGTGTAAAGATCATTCACCTCTCTGTTTAAATTTACATCTAAGTATTTTATTTTTTGTTGCTATTATAAATAGGATTGTTTTCTTGATTTCTTTTTTTGTATAGTTTGTTGTTGATGTGTAGAAATGCTACTGAATTTTGTATGTTCACATTGTATCCTGCAACTTTACTAAATTCATTTATGAATTCTAAATTTTTTGGCAGAGTTATTGGTGTTTTCTATATATAAGATCATGTCAACTGCAAACAGAAACAACTTAACTTCTTCCTTTCCAATTTTCATGCCTTTTATTTCTTTCTTTTGCCTAATTGCTCTGGCTAGGACATCCAGTACTATGTTGAATAGAAGTTCTGAGAGTGGGCACCCTTGTATGAAGTTTTCCACAACATCTCTTATCTTTTTATTAGCTATATTTTAATACAGATGTTTCTTTTTCATCAGGAGTTTGAAAAATATGTCTTTTCTCCATATTGTTCTTAATCAGTCTTCCTAGAAGTATTTCAATTTCAAAAAGTAGCAACAACTGTGGGAGTTCAGTCAGGCTGGTGGGAAAAATTTTAAAGATAGTTATAAGAAATCGACACAAACCGTCATGGAAGGCTGGGGGTGTTGCATAGCTTCAGTAATAGATCTGAATGAAGGCGGCCTAATCCTTCCTTGAGTAAATAGCTTAAAGTAGGTGCAAAGGAACGTAAGGGAGTTTATCTAAATAACTTGTTTACTCATGTGGTCCTGAAGCCAACCTTTGATCATTCACAGGCAGGATGGCTCTCTCTCGGGGGAGGGTGACCAGGTTAATTACCCTCTATTTGTGTTGACTAAAAGCCCCTGTCATTTAATGTTTTTTCAATAAATGCTGGCAGGGCTAGCTAGTCAGGGCTCGTGGCTGCCAGAACTCTTTCTGTGCATGGCCCAGCCCCCTAGCGGCTCTTTCACTGAATAATTGGTGTCTGAGCACATTATTCATCCCTCACGCAGCTGGGGTCTGCAGGACAGACCCCCACAAACAACAATTTGCAAAAGCAAACTTCCCTGTTTTTTTTTTTCCCAAGATGATAAATTAGAGGCTTTTAGTGTGCCTCGGCCACTTAGAAATAGCAAGAGAGTGCACAAAGGTCAACTCTGTGAGCTCTAAGTCAAGAAGGAAAATGGGAATCCACCAGAATCATGAAGGACATCCTAGATCCCAAGAAGGAGAATGTGGGCAAACAGTCAACATGACAGCAACCAGCTTATAAAAGTGAGTGAAGTCCTAGCATGTGAGAGAGGCAGAGAGCCTCCCTCTGTAACTGACATTTTCACTGTGAATCTGAGCAACCCCAGCCAAGTTGTTGCATTTTGTTTCTCCCAAGGCCTGGAGTCAACATGGGGAGAGGCTTGGAGATGCTGTGAAGCAAAGACACTGGGAACAGCTGCAGACATTTTCCCAGACCAGGAAGTAAGAGCAAGATGCCATTTTCCATCTGGATGCATGCAAAGTGAGCTTTTTTTTTCCTTTTTGTGACCCAGCAGAATGCCTGCACAGGCATTTTAGTCTCAGGCCAAAGATTGGAACAACTGCTTTGGGGCTTGGTAGGGACCTTCACAGCCATATTGTGGAAAACACCTCAGCAGTATGCGCTGGAATTGTGCTTTCCTCCATCGCAGCCTTGGGGCAACAGAAAAGCTGCTACAGCTGTAATTTCTCCCAGGTGATGAAACTTGCAGCCAGGGCCAGCTTGGAGACCTACAACCAGTCTGCAGGTGTCATTGCTGGGTGCCCCAGCCTGTTCCCCTGAGAATGTGATACAGCAGGGCTTTCTCTGCTTCACCCCCAGGCAGAAATTCAGGCATTGGAGCACCTGCCTACCTGGACCAGCATACTGAGCTACCCCACCACTTATAAACATAGGTTGTGGTGCAGTGGGGCCCTCTCCAGTCTATGGCCAGGCAGATTTCCAGGTATGTGGAGTACCCACTTGACTGGATCAGCAGCCTGAGCTTCCCCAACCTTCCTGTGCTGAGATTATAGTGCAGTGGGGCCCTCTCATCTCCACACATAAGCAGACCTCCAAGCAATTAGAGCACCTGCTCCTATGGAGAACTTAAATTTACAAGAAAAAGAAACCTATCAAAAATTGGCCAAAGGACATGAACAGACACTTCTCAAAAGAAGACATGGATGTGGCCAACAAACATATGAAAAAAAGCTCAAATCACTGATCATTAGAGAAATGCAACTCAAAACCACAATGAGATACTATCTCAAACCAATCTTAATGGTAATTATCAAAAACTCCAGAAAAAACAGTTGCTGGTAAGGCTGTGGAGAAATAGGAATGCTTTTACACTGTTTGTGGGAATGTAAATTAGTTCATTCACTGTGGAAGACAGTGTGAAAATTCCTCAAAGTTCTAGAACCAGAAATGCCATTTGACCCAGCAATCTCTTTACTGGGTATATGCCCAAAGGAATATCAATCATTCTATTATAAAGATACATGTACAGGGCTGGGTGCAGTGGCTCACACCTGTAATCCCAGCACTTTGGGAGGCCAAGGTGGGTGGATCACCTGAGGACAGGAGTTTGAGACCAGCCTAGCCAACATGGGGAAACTCCATCTCTACTAAAAATACAAAAATTAGCCAGGTATAGTGGTGCACACCTGTAATACCAGCTACTTTGGAGGCTGAGGCAGGAGAATCTCTGGAACCCAGGAGGCAGAGGTTAAAGTGAGCCAAGATCATACCATTGCACTCCAGCCTGGGCAACAAGAGTAAAACTCCATCTCAAAAAAATATATATATATACACATATACATACATATATATACATATATACACATATATATACATATACATATATAATATATATAGTATATATAATATACATATATTATATATGTATATGTATATATATTTTATGTATATATGTACTTTTTATGTGTATATATGTAATATATATAATTATATATTATATATAATTATATATGTATATGTATATATGTGTATATATACACACATATATATACACATATATATACATATATATAACTACATATATATACACACACACATACATATACATGCACACATATGTTTATTGCAGCACTATTTACGATGGAAAATACATGGAATCAATCCAAATGCCCATCAATGATATATTGGATAAAGAAAATGTGATATATATTCACCATGGAATACTATGCAGCCATTAAAATAAATGAGATCATGTTCTTTGCAGGGACATGGATGAAGCTGGAAGCCATCATCCTCAGCAAACTAACACAGGAACAGAAAACCAAATACCACATGTTCTCAGTCGTAAGAGGGAGTTGAACAATGAGAACACATGGATACATGGAGGGGAACAACACACACCAGGGCTTCTCAGGGGGACAGGGGGTAGGAGACCATCAGGACAAACACGTGAATACATGGAGGGGAACAACACACACCAGGGCCTCTCAGGGGGACAGCGGTAGGAGACCATCAGGACAAACACGTGGATACGTGGAGGGGAACACACACCAGGGCCTCTCAGGGGGACAGGGGGTAGGAGACCATCAGGACAAACACGTGGATACATGGAGGGGAACAACACACACCAGGGCCTCTCAGGGGGACAGGCGGTAGGAGACCATCAGGACAAACACGTGGATACATGGAGGGGAACAACACACACCAGGGCCTCTCAGGGGGACAGCGGTAGGAGACCATCAGGACAAATAGCTAATGCATGCAGGGCCTCATACCTAGGTGATGGGTTGATGGGTGCAGCAAGCCACCATGGCACACATTTACCTATGTATCAAACCTACACTTTCTGCACATGTATCCCAGAACATAAAATAAAATTTAAAAAATATATACACTGATTCATGATCTCCTTCCTCTCCTTCTGAAACACTCTTTGAAATTTTTTAGCATTTCCCCCTCTGTCTTCCATGTCTCCTAACTACATGTTTCTTATTTTCCATGTCTTTATTCCTGTGTTCATTCTGGATAGCCCCTTCTGACCTATATTACAGTTTACTAGTTCACTCTTCAACTACTTCTAACATACTAATATTCTGTTAAAACCACTCATTTGGGTTTAAATTTCAATTATGTTATTCTCTATGGACATTCTATTTGTTTTCTTGTAATCTTCTTGGCCATTCTCCAGAGTTTCCTGTTCCATTATGATCTTTTTAATTTTTTGTTTTACTTTAAACATACTAAGTATAGTTATCTTATTTTCTGTATCTGATACTTTCAATAACTGCAGTCTTTGCTAGTCTTTTTTCTGTGCTCTTGCTCATAGTTTTTTTTGTTTGTTTTCATGATTAGAAAAACAGAGAGAGAAGAAGGAGAGTAAAGGGAGGAGGAGGAGGAGAAAAGAAGAAAGCAGAGAAGAAGGGACAGAGAAAAAAAGGAAGTTGGTTCTAACGTTTCTCTAACAACTGGCTTCAGTGAAACACTCCCACCTTGTGGATTTTTAGGTTATTGAAATTAACCAGTCTTCTGGGTGCAGCACACCAACATGGCACATGTATACATATGTAACAAACCTGCACTTTGTGCACATGTACCCTAAAACTTAAAGTATAATTAAAAATAAAATAAAAAGCTACACAAATTAAAAAAAAAAGAAATCAACCTAATTCCTAGATTACCACCTCTTGATTCCAATGCTTTAAATCTAGGCTTTTCATCTGAGTCTTTCTTTTTAGTTATTCTGTTTATCTTCAAAACACTCCTGCTTTGAATCATTCAAAATCTACCTCCCTCCCTCTGTTTGACTACCATCAATTTTTTTGCTCATTCCTAATGCATTAATCTATTCGCTGTGAATATCCAAAAACCCTCATTTCACTGAATCTTTGACAGACCCCTTTGCATCCTCTTGTTCTTCTAATTATTTCCTCAGAAACTTTATGTTCTCTTTTCTTTACAAGCATGTCATAGTTTATATATAATGTGTGTATTGTTTTTATATATACCTATATATAGCCTCTTTTTAAAAGCACTGTACACCATGCTTTGAAATATATTCTAAAATCAGGTAGCATGAAAATGGAAACATAACATACTAAAACATATGGGATGCAACAAAAGCAGTTATAAGAGGGACATTTATAGCAATAAATGCCTACATCAAAAAAGAAAAAAAAGATCTCACATAAGCAACCTAATATGCCTAAAGGAGCGAGAAAATTAGAGAACAATACAAGCCCAAAGATAGCAGAAGGAAACAAATAACAAAGATCAGAGCAGAAATAATATAATAGAAACTGAAAATTTCAATAAAAATAAGAATTGTTTTTTGAAAAGATAGACAAAATTAACAAATTCTTACATAGACTAAGAAAAAAGAAAACAAACTCAGAAGTGAAAGAAGAGACATTACAACTGATACCACAGAAGTTAAAAAATCATAACATACTACTATAAACAATTATTCACCAGCAAATTAGATAACCTAGAAGAAATTGATAAACTCGTACCAAAACTGAATCATGAAGAATTCAAAATTTAGAACAAATCGTGAATAAGGAAATTAAATCACCAATGAAAGGTCTCTCATAAAAGAGAGACCCAGGGTTGAATGGCTTGCTGGCTGAATTCTCACAAACACTTAGATAAACTAACACCAAACTAACACCAATCCTTCTCAAACACTTCCAAAAGAATGAAGAAGAGGAATACTTCCAAATCCATTTTTCAAAACCAACATTACCCTGATACCAAACCCAGAGAAGGACACTATAATAAAAATAAATTGCAAACCAATACTCCTGATGAACTTAGATGGAAAAACCCTCAGCCAAATATTAGCAAATATTATTTTTAAAAAAAACACAACAAAAAAATTCACCATGCTTAAGTGGGATTCATCCCTGGGAAGCTTATTAGTCTTATTTGATTTGTGTAATCAGAAAATTTCTGTGTCTAGTGAAGAGAAATGAGAGCAATAGAGACTCATAGCACCACAACAAATTTCCAGGCTTGAGCCAGTTAACAAATACGAGTCCTTCAAATACAAAAAAGACTGTGAAAGAAAATAGAACAAATCAATGAAACTAAGAATTTGTTCTTTGAAAAGATAAACAAAACTGACAAACCATTAGCTAGACTAGAAAAACGAGAGAATACTCAAAGCAATAAAATCAGAAATGAAAGAGGAAATATTGCAACTAATACCACAGAAATACAGAGGATCATAAGAGGCCACTATAAACAATTACAAGCCAACAAATTGGATAACCTAGAAAAAGCAGATAAATTTCTAGAAAAATGCAACTTACCTAGAGAAAGTCAAGAAGAAAGATAAAATCTGAACAGAACAATACTGAGTATGGAGAGTATATCAATAATAAAACATCTCCCATCAAAGAACATCCCAGGACCAGAAAACTTCATTGCTGAATTCTAACATTTTAAAAAATAATAATACAATCCTTCTGAAATTCTTCCAAAAACTTGAAGGAGAAAGAGTATTTCCAAACTCATTTTAAAAGATCAGCATTATTGTTTTTTTTTAAAGTGATGTTCCCCTTCCTGTGTCCATGTGTTCTCATTGTCCAATTCCCACCTATGAGTGAGAACATGCGGTGTTTGGTTTTTTGTCCTTGCGATAGTTTGCTGAGAATGATGGTTTCCAGCTTCATCCATGTCCCTACAAAGGACATGAACTCATCATTTTTATGGCTGCATAGTATTCCATGGTGTATATGTGCCACATTTTCTTAATCCAGTCTATCATTGTTGGACATTTGGGTTGGTTCCAAGTCTTTGCTATTGTGAGTAGTGCCGCAATAAACATACGTGTGCACGTGTCTTTATAGCAGCATGATTTATAGTCCTTTGGGTATATACCCAGTAATGGGATGGCTGGGTCAAATGGTATTTCTAGTTCTAGATCCCTGAGGAATCGCCACACTGTCTTCCACAATGGTTGAACTAGTTTACAGTCCCACCAACAGTGTAAAAGTGTTCCTATTTCTCCACATCCTCTCCAGCACCTGTTGTTTCCTGACTTTTTAATGATTGCCATTCTAACTGGTGTGAGATGGTATCTCATTGTGGTTTTGATTTGCATTTCTCTGATGGCCAGTGATGATGAGCATTTTTTCATGTGTCTGTTGGCTGCATAAATGTCTTCTTTTGAGAAGTGTCTGTTCATATCCTTTGCCCACTTTTTGATGGGGTTGTTTGTTTTTTTCTTGTAAATTTGTTTGAATTCATTGTAGATTCCGGATATTAGCACTGGGGCCTGTTGTGGGGTGGGGGGAGGGGGGAGGGATAGCATTAGGAGATATACCTAATGTTAAATGATGAGTTAATGGGTGCAGCACACCAGCATGGCACATGTGTACATATGTAACTAACCTGCACGTTGTGCACATGTACCCTAAAACTTAAAGTATAATAAATAAAAAACAAAAACAAGAAAATAAAAATAAAAAGGCAAACAAGGACACTATAAGAAAAGTATGGGCCAACCAATATCCCTGATGAACACAGATACAAAAGTCCTCAAAAAAAAGTGCTAGCAAACAGAATTTAACAACACATTAGGAGAACATTTACCATGATAAAGTGGATTTATCCTCCAGATGGTTCAGCAAACACAAATCAAATGTGATAAACCACATTAACAGAATGAAGGATAAAAAAATAGCTATCTCTATATATGCAGAAAAAGCATTTGACTAAATTCAAAATCCTCTCATGACAAAACCTCTCAACAAATTGGGCGTAGAAGGCATGTACCTTAACACAAAACAGGACATATACAGCAAGCTCACAGCTCACATCATACCCAACAATGAAAAAGTGAAATCTTTTCTGCTAAGATCAAGAACAAGACAAGGATATTTATTCTCACTACTTCTTTTCAACTTATTTCTGGAAGTCCTAGCCAGAGCAATTAAGTCAAATAAAGAAATAAAAGATATTCAAATTGAAAAGGAAGAAGTAAAATTGTCTCTGTTTGATGACATATTATATATAGGAAACCCTAAAAACTCCACCAAAAAGCTATTAGAAATGATCAATGAATTCAATAAAATTGCAGAATTCAAAATCAATGTACAAAACTCAGTAGTTTCTTTACACTGACAACAAACTATATGACAAAAATAAAGAAATCAATCTCATTCACGGTAGCATCAAAAAAACCGTATTTTTTTTGTTTAGGAGCACATTTATGATTGTACTTAGGAGTACATTTAACCAAGGAGGTGAAAGATCTGTATTCTGAACACTATAAAACATTGATGAAAAAATTGTAGATGACACAAATACATGGAAAGATACTTTACGTTCATGGGTAGGAAGAATTAATATTCTTAAAATGTCCTTACTGCCCAAAGTGATTTATAGGTTTAATGCAATATTTATCAAAATTTCAATGTCATTCTTCACAGAAATAGAAAAAACAATTTGAAAATTTATATGGAACCACAAAGGACCCTGAATAACTAAAGGACTCTTGAGCAATAAGAACAAAGCTGAAGGCCTCACAATCTGACTTCAAAACGTATTATAGGAAAAGAACAAAAGAAGGAAGAAGAGGGTAGAGGAGAAGTGCAGCAAGGGTGGAGGGAGGTGCCCGCGCTGGGTCGGAGGAGCAGGAGGAGTATGGAGGGAAGACTCCTGGGTGGCATGGAGCTCTTGCACCTCTAGGCACTGCCCAGCCCCGTGTCAGCCAGGGCTGAACCCCCACAGGATAAGGAAGCCTGTGTGTGTACCAACAATCAAAGCTACATCTGTGACACAACAGGACACTGCTATGGGCAGTCTCAGTGTTGGAACTACTACTATGAACATTGGTGGTTCTGGCTGGCGTGGACCATCACCATCATCCTGAGCTGCTGCTGTGTCTGCCACCACAGCCAAGCCAGCCCTCAAGTCCAGCAGTAGCAACATGAAATCAACCTGACTGCCTATCCAGAATCCCGCAATTACTCAGTGCTACCATTTTATTTCACCAAACTATTTATTACCTTCTTATGAGGAAGTGGTGAACTAACCTCCACCTGTTTCCCTCCCTGTCTGTCCATTGTGGATGAGCTCTGAGCCCTGTTTTCCTGTGAAGATTCTTTGAATTGTGGCCATTCTATTCACATGAACTCTCACGTCTGGAGCACAGATGGCCTTCTCAAGGTAATTTATTGTATGCATTGACTGTTTACCAAACAAATGTCTTACTATGTACTCAGGTATATTCAGCAGCATTGTCGACCGCAGTCCCCTGTGCTTGCCAGAAGATACTGTATTCAAAGTAGAGGTTTCACAGTGATGAGTAATCACTGCAATTTTCCCATTGCTCCATGGACTCTTGGAGGCCGGTGTTCTGTTCCCTGTAAATAGAGATGTACTCTGAACCTTTCTGCTTCCCTCAGCTGTTCCTAGTCCTTGGTATCAGCCCCTGGAGGTGTCCACAACCACTTAGGACAAAAGGCAAAAGTGGAATTTCAGACAAAACTTTGATAGGATCTTCAGTGATAAACTTGGACTAACTGTGGCCCAGGTATCAGCACTCCCAAGAATTGCCAGGAGGAAGCTTTGGCAGACACCACAGGTATAGCAAGGCCTATCTCCCTCTGCTGAATCCAACAGGGGCAAGCAAGCTGGCATGTGGCCTGAGGTGACCTGAATATGTCAGCACCCCTCAGATGTCTTTCTTTGCACTTTTTAAAAAAATCTCAGAATTTGCTGGCAACATGGCCAAATAGGAACAGCTCCAGTCTGCAGCTCCCAGTGAGATCAATGCAGAATGCAGGTGATTTCTGCATTTCCAACTGAGGTACCTGGTTCATCCCACTGGGACTGGTTGGACAGTGGGTGCAGCCCATGGAGGGTGAGCCAAAGCAGAATGGGGCGTCGCCTCACCCGGGAAGTGCAAGGGGTTGGGGGGAATTCCCTCCCCTAGCCAAGGGAAGCCCCGCGGGACTGTACCATGAGGAACCGTGCACTCCACCCAGAAACTATGCTTTTCTCACGGTCTTCACAATCCACAGACCAGGAGATTCCCTCCAGTGCCTCTGCCACCAAGGCCCTAGGTTTCAAGCACAAAACTAGGCAGCTGTTTGGGCAGACACCGAGCTAGCTGCAGGAGTATTTTTTTTTCTCATGCCGCAGTGGCAACTGGAATGCCAACAAGACAGAACCATTCTCTCTCCTGGAAAGGGGGCTGAAGCCAGGGAGCCAAGTGGTCTGGCTCGGCGGGTCCCACCCCTACAGAGCCCAGAAGCTAAGATCCACTGGCTTGAAATTCTTGCACAGCAGTCTAAGGTTGACCTAGGACACTCGAGCTTGGTGGGGGGAGGGGCTTCCACATTGCCAAGGCTTGAGTAGGCAGTTTTACCCCCACAGTGTAAACAAAGCCACCAGAAAGTTTGAACTGGGTGGAGCCCACCACAACTCAGCAAGGCCACAGCAGCCAGACTGCCTCTCTAGATTTCTCCTCTCTGGGCAAGGCATCTCTGAAAAAAGGGCAGCAGCCCCAGTCAGAGACCTATAGATAAAACCCCCGTCTCCCTGGAACAGAGCACCTAGGGGAAAGGGCAGCTGTGGGCACAGCTTCAGCAGACTTTGAGCATCCTTGAAAAGCCTGATGGCTCTGAAGAGAGCAGCAGATCTCCCAGCACAGCATTCGAGCTCTGATAAGGGTCAGACAGCCTCCTCAAGTGGGTCCCTGACCCCCGTGTATCCTGACTGGGAGACACCTCCCAGTGGGTGCCAACGGGCACCTCATACAGGAGAGCTCTGGCTGGCCTCTGGTGGGTGCCCCTCTGGGACAAAACTTCCAGAGGAAGAAACAGGCAGCAATCTTTGCTGTTCTCCAGCCTCCGCTGGTGATACCCAGGCAAACAGGGTCTAGAGTAGACCTAGGGCAAACCCCAACAGACCTGCAGCAGAGGGGCCTGACTGTTAGAAGGAAAACTAACAAACAAAAAGGAACAGCATCAACATCAACAAAAAGGACATCCACTCAGTGACCCCATCAGAAGGTCACCAACATCAGAAACCACAGGTAGATAAATCCACAATGATGGAGAGAAACCAGAGCAAAAAGGCTGAAAATTCCAAAAACCAGAATGCCTCTTCTTCTCCAAAGGATCACAACTCCTCACCAGCAAGGGAACAAAAGAAAACTGGACGGAGAATGAGTTTGACAAATTGAGAGAAGTAGGTTTCAGAAGGTAGGTAATAACAAACTCCTCCAAGCTAAAGGAGCATGTCCTAACCCAATGTAAGGAAGCTAAGGACCTGGAAAAAAGGCTAGACCAATTGCTAACTAGAATAACCAGTTTAGAGAAGAACATAAATGACCTGATGGAGCTGAAAAACACGCCATGAGAACTTCATGCAGCATGCACAAGGATCAGGCACTGATTCGATCAAGCGGAAGAAAGATATCAGAGATTGAATATCAACTTAATGAAATAAATCAAGAAGACAAGATTAGAGAAAAAAGAATGAAAAGGAATGAACAAAGCCTCCAAGAAATATGGGACTATGTGAAACGACCAAATCTACGTTTGATTGCTGTACCTGAAAGTGATGGGGAGAATGGAACCAAGTTAGAAAACACTCTTCAGGATATTATCCAGGAGAACTTCCCTAACCTAGCAAGGCAGGCCAATATTCAAATTCGGAAATACGGAGAACATCACAAAGACACTCCTCAAGAAAAGCAACCCCAAGACACATAGTCGTCAGATTGAGCAAGGTTGAAATGAAGGAAAAAATGTTAAGGGCAGCCAGAGAGAAAGGTCAGGTTACCCACAAAGGGAAGCCCATCAGACTAACAGCGGATCTCTTGGCAGAAACTCTACAAGCCAGAAGAGAATGGGGGCCAATATTCAACATTCTTAAAGAAAAGAATTTTCCACCCAGGATTTCATATCCAGCCAAACTAAGCTTCATAAGTGAAGGAGAAATAAAATCCTTTACAGACAAGCAAATGCTGACAGATTTTGTCACCACCAGGCCTGCCTTAAAGGAGCTCCTGAAGGAAGCACTAAATATGGAAAGGAACAACTGGTATCAGCCGCTGCAAAAACATGCCAAATTGTAAAGACCATTGACACTATGAAGAAACTGCATTAACTAACAGCAAAATAACCAGCTAGCATCGTAATGACAGGATCAAATTCACACATAACAATATCAACCTTAAATGTAAATGGGCTAAATGCTCCAATTAAAAAACACAGACTGGCAAATCGGCTAAAGAGTCAAGACCCATCAGTGTTCTGTATTCAGGAGACCCATCTCAGGTGCAAAGACACAAATAGGCTCAAAATAAAGGGATGGAGGAATACTTACCAAGCAAATGGAAGGCAAAAAAAAGCAGGGGTTGTAACCCTAGTCTCTGATAAAACAGACTTTAAACTAACAAAGATCAAAAGAGACAAATAAGGGCATTGCATAATGGTAAAAGGATCAATGCAACAAGAAGAGCTAATTATCCTAAATATATATGCACCCAATACAGGAGCACCCAGATGCATAAAGTAAGCTCTTAGAGACTTAAAAAGAGACTTAGACCCTCACACAATAATAGTGGGAGACTTTAACATCCCACTGTCAATACTAAACAGATCAACGAAACAGAAAGTTAACAAGGATATCCAGGACTTGAACTCAGCTCTAGACCAAGTGGATCCAATAGACATCTACAGAACTCTCCACCCCAAATCAACAGAATATACATTCTTCTCAGCACCACATTGCACTTATTCTAAAATTGACCACATATTTGGAAGTAAAACACTCCTCAGCAAATGCAAAAAAAAATGAGAATCATAACAGTCTCTCAGATCGCAGTGCAATTAAATTAGAACTCAGGATTAAGAAACTGACTCAAACCCACACAACTACATGTAAACTGAACAACCTGCTCCTGAACAACTACTGGGTAAATAAAGATATTAAGGCAGAAATAAATAAGTTATTTGAAACCAATGAGAACAAAGACATAACATACCAGAATCTCTGGTACACAATTATACCAGTGTGTAGAGGGAAATTTATAGCACTAAATGCCCACAAGAGAAAGCAGGAAAGATCTAAAGTTGACACCCTAACATCTCAATTAAAAGAACTCAAGAGGCAGGAGCATACAAAAAGCTAGCAGAAGACAATAAATAACTAAGATCAGAGCAGAACTGAAGGAGATAGAGACACAAAAAAACCTTCAAAAAAAATCAATGAATCCAGAAGCTGGTTTTTGAAAAGATCAATAAAATAGACAGACCACTAGCCAGACTCATAAAGAAGAAAAGAGAGAAGAATCAAACAGATGCAATAAAAAATGATAAAGGAGATACCACCACTGATCCCACAGAAATACAAACTACTATCAGAGAATACTATAAACACCTCTACACAAACTAGAAAATCTAGAAGAAATGGACAAATTCCTGGACACGTACACCCTCCCAAGGCTAAACCATGAAGAAGTTGAATCCCTGAATAGACCAATAACAAGGTCTGAAATTGTGGCAGTAATTAATAGCCTACCAACCAAAAAACAGTCCAGGACCAGATGGATTCACAGCTGAATTCTACCAGAGGTACAAAGAGGAGCTGGTACCATTCCTTCTGAAACTATTCCAAACAACAGAAAAAGAGGGAATCCTCCCTAACTCATTTTATGAGGCCAGAATCATTCTGGTACCAAAATTTGGCAGAGACACAACAAAAAAAAGAAAATGTCAAGCCAATATCCCTGATGAACATCGATGCAAAAATCCTCAATAAAATACTGGCAAACCAAATCCAGCAGCACATCAAAAGCTTGTCCACCACAATCAAGTCGGCTTCATCCCTGGGATGCAAGGCTAGTTCAACATACGCAAATCAATAAACATAATTCATCATATAAATAGAACCAATGGCAAAAACCACATGCTTCTCTCAATAGATGCAGAAAAGGCCTTCGACAAAATTCAACAGCCCTTCATGCTAAAAACTCTCAATAAACTAGATACTGATGGAACGTATCTCAAAATAATAAGACCTATTTATGAAAAACCCACAGCCAATACTGAATGGTGAAACACTGGAAGCATTCCCTTTGAAAACCAGCACAAGACAAGGATGCCTTATCTCACCACTCCTATTCAACGTAGTATTGGAAGTTCTGGCCAGGGCAATCAAGCAAGAGAAAGAAATTGTCTCTGTTTGCAGATGACATGATTGTGTATTTAGAAAACCCCATGGTCTCAGCCCAAAATCTCCTTAAGCTAATAAGCAACTTCAGAAAAGTCTCAGGATACAAAATCAATGTGCAAAAATCCAGCATTCCTATATGCAAAAAACAGACAAACAGAGAGCCAAATCATGAGTGAACTCTCCCATTCACAATTGCTACTAAGAGAATAAAATACCTAGGAATCCAACTTACAAGGGATGTGAAGGACCTCTTCAAGGAGAACTACAAACCACTGCTCAAGGAAATAAGAGAGGACACAAACAAATGGAAAAACATTCCATGCTCATGGATAGGAAGAATCAATATCATGAAAATGGACATACTGCCCAAAGTTTTTATAGACCCAATGCTATCCCCATCAAGCTACCATTGACTTTGTGCACAGAATTGGAAAAAACTACTTTAAATTTCATATGGAACCAAAAATGAGACCACAGAGCTAGCACAGTCCTAAGCAAGTAGAACAAATCTGGAGGCATCATGCTGTCTGACTTCGAACTATACTACAAGCCTTCAGTAACCAAAACAGCATGGTACTGGTACCAAAACAGATATGTAGACCAATGGAACAGAACAGAGGCCTCAGAAATAACGCCACACATCTACAACCATCTGATCTTTGACAAACCTGACAAAAACAAGCAATGGGGAAACGATTCCCTATTTAATAAATGGTGTTGGGAAAACTGGCTAGCCATATGCAGAAAACTGAAACTGGATCCCTTCCTTACACTTTACACAAAAATTAACTCACAATGTATTAAAGACTTAAACGTAAGATCTAAAACCATAAAAAACCCTAGAAGAAAACCTAGGCAATACCATTCAGTACATAGGCACGGAGAAAAACTTCATGACTAAAACACCAAAAGCAATTGCAACAAAAACCAAAATAGACAAATGGGATCTAATTAAACTAAAGAGCTCCTGCACAGCAAAAGAAACTATCATCAGAGTGAACAGGCAACCTACAGAATGGGTGAAAATTTTTGCAATCTATCCATCTGACAAAGGGCTAATATCCAGAATCTACAAAGAACTTAAACAATTTACAAGAAAATAACAAACAAACTCATCTGTGGGTGAAGGATATGAACTGACATTTCTCTAAAGAAGACATTTATGCAGCCAACAAACATATGAAAAAAAGCTCATCATCACTGGTCATCAGAGAAATGCATATCAATACCACAATGAGATACCATCTCACGCCAGATAGAATGGCGATCATTAAAAAGTCAGGAAACAACAGATGCTGGAAAGGATGTGGAGAAATAAGAATGCTTTTACACTGTTGGTGGGAGTGTAAATTAGTTCAACCATTGTGGAAGACAGTGTGGTGATTCCTCAAGGTTCTAGAACTAGAAATATGATATGACCCAGCAATCGCATTACTGGGTATATATCCAAAGGATTATAAATCATTCTACCATAAAGACACATGCATGCATATGTTTATTGTGGCACTGTTCACAATAGCAAAGACTTGGAACCAACCAAAATGCCCATTCAATGATAGACTGCATAAAGAAAATGTGGCACATATACACCATCGAATACTATGCAGCCATAAAGAAGGAAGAGTTCATATCCTTTTCAGGGACATGGATGAAGCTGGAAACCATCATTCTCAGCAAACTAACCCAAGAACAGAAAACCAAACACCCGATGTTCTCGCTCATAAATGAGAGTTGAACAATGAGAACATATGGACAGAGGGAGGGGAACACAACACACCGGGGCCTGTCTGGGGGTAGGGGCTGGGGGAAGGTTAGCATTGGGTTAAATACCTAATGTAGATGATGGGTTGATGGGTGCAGCAAACCACCATGGCACGTGTATACCTATGTAACAATCCTGCACGTTCTGCACATGTACCCCAGAACTTAAAGTACAATTTTAAAAACAATCTCAAACAACTCACTGAAGTGTCTCAAAGCTGAACAAGTTTTACCAAAATGAATCCTTCTCAGTTAACTGATCAAATGGATGAATCCTGACCCTCTGAAGTCTCTCTCCTGAGTTAGAGCAGGGAACTGCTCTGAGTGTTAACTGTTGGATTCACTGCAGTGTCCTACCATATTTTACAAGAAGATGAAAATGCAACCTGCAGATCTAGGCTTGATTCCCAAGTCACAGCCTGACCCCTGCTACAGGAGGTTACCCTCCTCAGGAAGAGATAGAAATAGGGAATTTGAAGGAATAGTGAGGGGACCAGGGAGATTTGATTGAGTCTGGTTTCCAGGTGAATTAAAAGGAAGGGTGTCATCCAGGGTTTGTTGCTACAGTCAAAGGAATAAATAAATCAATGAAGAAATACCTTCATTGTCTGTGGTTTTCATGCAGATATACTCATGGAGGTTGTAGCTCTCCAAAAACAGACAAATCCAAGGCTGTGAAGTGAACAAGCATCTGCATTTGAATTCCACTAAACCAAAATCTATGTTGAATGAAGTGAAGTCTGTACACAGCATTGCAAATGTGAACACATTCCTGTGTGAGGCACATCACCATTTGTCAGTTATTGTGAAAATGTGTATTCTTAAGCAATAAGATGCAGCTGGTCAGTTTTCTGGGCAATCTTGGCGATGCATTTCCTGTGCTGTGGTTGTTCTCTAACCACTGTGAGAAACCCAAATAAAAATCGATCCCCCCCACAAACACATACGTATCACAAAACCATAGTAATCAAAACAATATGACACTTGCACAAAAACAGACACATTGACCAGGGGAACAGAATAAGGAGCCCAGAAATAAACTCATGCATTTATGGCCAATAAATTTTTAACAAAGGTGCCCAGAAAACGTAATGAAGAATAGACATTTGTTTCAATAAATGGTGTTAAGAAAACTAGATATCCACATGCAGAAGAACACGAATGTGTATGGTGTGTATCCTTATCTCATACCATACACAAAAATCAATTCAAAATGCATTAAAGGTTTAAACATAAAACTGTAAAACTACTAGATGAAAACATAGGGGAAAAGTTCCACAATATTGGTTTGGTCAAAGATTTCTTGGATATAACCCCCAAAGCACAGGCAACAAAAGCAAAAATATATGGGATTGCATCAAACTAAAAAGCTTCTGCACAGCAAAGGAAACAATATGGTGAAGAGACAACCTACAAGTTGTGAGAAAATATTTGCAGAGCATACATCTGATGAAAGGCTAATCTCCAAATGTATAAGAAACTCAACTCAATATCAAGAAAACAAATAACCACGTCAAAAAATGGGCAAGGTCCTAAATAGACATTTCTCAAAAAAATACACACAAATGACTAACATAAAAAAAGTTTGTCATCCTAATTATCAGGGAAATGCAAATTAAAATGACAGTGAGATGCCACTTCATACCTGTTAGAATGGCTACTATCAAAATCATAAAAGATAACAAGTGTTGAAGAGGATACAGAGAAAAGGGAACCCTCGTACACTGTTGGTGGAAATGTAAATTAATACTATTATGAAAAATAGATAAAAGTTACTCAAAAAACTAAAACTAGAATTACTATATGATCCAGCAATCCCACTTCCTTGTATATATCCAAAGGAATTTAAGTCAGTATGCTGAGGAGATATCTCCAGGCTCATGTTCATTGCAGCATTATTCACAATACCCAAATATGAAATCAACACAGATGTCTATCAACTGACAAATGGATGAAGAAAATGTAGTGTATATATACAATGGAATACTACTCAGCCTTAATAGGAAGGAAAACCTGATATATGTGACAACATGAATTAACCCAGAAGATATCACGCTAAGTGAAATAAGCCAGGCACGAAAAGACAAATATCACATAATCTCACTGACATGTGGAATCTAAAAAAGTTGTATTCATAGAAGTAGAGAATGGAATGGTGATTATCAGAGGCTAGGAGTTGGGGGTAGACATGGAAAAGGTAGATGTTGATAAAAGGGTTCAAAGTTTCAGTTAGACAAAGTTTCAGTGAACTATTGCACAGAATGGTGACTGTAATAAATAACAAGGTATTGTATGTTTCAAAATGACTAACAGAGTAGAATTTAAATGTTTTCACCACAAAAAAGATATGTATGTCAATAACATAGACCTAATCATTCCACAATTTAAACATGTATCAAAACATTACATTGTACCCCATAAATAGATACAATTATTATTTGTCAATTTAAATTTTTTCACTAATTTATATTGTTATTGTCGCACCAACTCCTTTCCATCAGGCAGATTCTCATAAAGACTATTTTCTCTCTTACATGAAGCATTTCCTACACACCTCTTAATCACGGTAGCATTGACGTCATTCCACCAGATTCTATCTCCAGTGTTAAAATAATCAAGAACCCAGAAATCTCCACCAGGGGGCAACCAATGCGTATCAAAGTTTCCCACTTTCCTTTAGATTTACTTATGGGTAACTTATGGGAAAAAATACTTAAGTACTTCCCTTTTTAAAGAAAAAAATTATATGAATTCTTCAAAATTATGGCAGAAAATTTAAGAAGAGCAGATGCTTCCCAACTCATTCTAAAGGGCCAGCATTACCCTGATTCTGAAACAAAAAAACTTTACAAAATCCAAGATCCATTCCTGACTAAAGATAAAGGACGTTTTCAGCAAACTGTGAATACAGAAAACTTTCTCAGCCTGTTAAAGATTACCTATGAAAAAAATTATAGCTAACATTATACTTAATGATGAAATATTTAATATATTTCATAACAGGAACAAGTCAAAGATGTCTGCTCTAACTAATTCTACTCAGCATTCAACAAAATGAATATAATGAATTCATACTAGAATTTTAAAAGCAAATGTCTTTATTCACTGAAAACATAATCATCTATAAAGAAAATCCTACATAACCTATAAAAAACTGATGGAACTAATAAGTTTTGCAAGTTTACAGGATATAATGTCCAACAAAGATCTATTATGTGCCCATAAGCTAAGAATAAACAATTGTAAATTGAAATAAAAATGTCATTTAACAGGGCATCAGAAATATAAAACTTAGAGATAAATATAAAGTACATATGCATAAAGTACCTGTTCACCAAAAACTACAAAACATTGCTGAAAGAAATTAAATGGGCATAATATAGATGTAGAGATGTGTTGAATTTATGACTCATTTTGAACAAGGAATATATTCATCATGTATTCATCAGATAAGAATTATGTTACAGGTCTAATAGCATTCAAATCAATACGTAATGTCTCATAGTTCCTGAATCTAAAATATCAAAGAAAGAAACATAAAGCCATATCATGTTTAATGAGAAGGGCTTATTGTATCATTTATGAGATCTTCTTGTAAATCACTAGCTGTTTGCATACTCTCTTTATTGCTGCCTTCATCTCCTTATTCCTGAATGTATAGACAACTGGATTCAGAAAAGGAGTGAGAACTGCATCAAAAATAGCCAGAAACTTGTCCATCTGTGAATTAGGGTGTGGCCGTGTATACACAAACATGGGTGGACCAAAGAACAAAAGGACCACTGTGCTGTGAGCTGAAAGAGTGGAAAGGGCCTTGGATGAACCACCTGAGGAATGTTTCCAAACAGCAAACAGGATGAAGACGTAGGAGATTAGAAGTATGAAGAAAGTACCCACACAGATAAACCCACTGTTAACAGTGACCATGAACTGCAATCTGTAGGTGTCGGTACAGGCTAGTCTGAGAAGCCGAGGAAGGTCACAGTAGAAGCTGTCCAATATATTAGGGCCACAGAAGGGTAAATTAACAAGAAATGCCAGTTGGAACAGGGAGTGACTGACACCAAGGGTCCAGGCAACAGCCAGAAATGAAAGGCACATTCTTGGGCTTATAATGGTCAGATAGTGGAGGGGCTTACATAGGGCCACATATCTGTCAAAGGCCATGGCTATGAGCAGCACCATCTCCACACCGCCAATGATGTGGATGAAGAAGATCTGAGCGATGCAGCCTCCAATGGAGATGACTTTGCGCTTTCTGAACAGGTCATAAATCATCTTGGGAGAAGTGACAGAGCAGGCTCCTAAGTCAATGAAGGAGAGACTGGCCAGTAGAAAGTACATGGGGGAGTGTAAGTGAGGGTCAGTGGTCACAGAAAACACAATGAGGATGTTTCCAGTAATGCTTGCCACATAGAGCACAGAGGAAAACACTAGGAGGAGGAGCTGGATCTCCCATGAATGAGTCCCAGAAACACAAACTCAGATACCACTGAGTGATTCTCTCCATCCATTGGTCCAGCCAACTGGGCTGTGGCTAAAATTATGAGAACTAAGAAAATGGGGAGGAAATTGTGATTATGAAGATAATAATGTGTACTAATATCATTAATATTGCAATGTCATCACTATGAATAAATAGTATACAGTTATTCATTTCCTCACATATAAAAACAACAAAAAATCAACATAATATTATCACAACATGTGAGCTGCAGCCTGATTTAAACCCATCATCAATACTTTCAGTATAATGTCTGATCTAAAATTAACAGGTTAGGTAAGAACAAGATTCCTGACTATCCATGAAATTCATCAGGTGTTTAAATGACCTGTGATATTGACTATTCCTCATTTCCAACATATTCCATTTGTATTAATACATATTCTTATAATTTCCTTCCCTTCCCAGTTTGTACCCACAATTCTCTGACAGAAAGTAGACATAAGAGGAAAACATGATTAACAGATGGATTATCACTGCAGTAAGAGGTGCCTGGGATGGACTTAGTTGAGGTAGGCTGTGGATTGAGAAAATATAGAGACTGGGGTATGTGAAATCGGAAAGCCCACAACTGTAGCAGAACGGAGTAAGTGGACTTTCACAAGAAATAGAATCACCACCATTATCTACCACATTTTCTCATGCTCACTGCTATTTAAGTGCCTCGGTTTCTATACAATCTTTCACAATTACGAAGCCCTAAATGGCTTCCCATCCTGCAACGATTTCATAAGGAGCCTATGCCACCTGTCATGTAGGGCTTTTTCCATGCCTAATAAATATGTTTTGGAGGGATTTCACCAGTGTTTCTGCTAAGATACATGCATAAAATGGACACAGAGGTTGTGAGAAATCTCCGCAGTTTCTCTTTGTCTATACACATGAAAGTATTGAAGACCAGCACTTGGATTAGTTAAGATAATGTTTTAATTCATCGCTGTCTCTTCCTCCCCTTGGTACCAGCTTTTATGTTCATTGCATTCCCCACCCTTTTAAGTACTCAGTACCTCCTGCATGGTAACCTGTTCTGATATTTGATATTATCATGCTTAATTTGACTGAATCCATTTGGATATTTTATCTTTAAGAAATTTGTAGTTTTATACTTTTAATTTATGATAAAATTAGATTAATATCAAACATTAACAAGTGACTTTTAGCAAGGTATATGAGCTTTCTTATTGACTTCAAACTATAAAGTACAAACTGTGACACTAGAAATTTAGTCCTTTAACACATGTTGTATTTATATGTGAAGTGGAGGGTGAGCAGAAAACAGTGTTATATTTCTCTGTGTCCAGATGGATACTCACCTCAATCATTTTCCTATAGTAGAAAGTAGTTCCTGAAAACACTTAATAGAGATTATTTTAGAAGTTGCTGAGGTACAAATAAAACTGCTATGCTGACATCACACTTTTTTGCACCAACAACTCCAGTTCTTCTGACACAAAGGACCATCTTCCTAGTGCCATAATTTATCTTAGACCCCAAAACTCACAGAGGCACACATCATATCTCTAATACTTGCTCACCACCACTGGCATGAGTCTCTCTCTATCCTCTTCTACGCTAAGTGATTATACTGTCACCTCTGGAGCTAACTGTCCACAGTCTCAAGATGCACACTTTTTACAACCAGAAGCCTATGGACTGGGTGAGGGAGCAGAAACAGCCACAGGTACTGCCCATCAGGGTAATGTAAGTCAGCGTGCAAACAACTGATCAGATGAACACGAATAGCAAGGTGCTGAGGCACTGGGAAGAGGGGCCGGAAAACTCTATAATTGTTGAAAAAGACTCAAGCCCTTGGCAAGGGAAATGCCTACGGAATTATATAAAGACCATTTTATCCAAGTTGGTCATCATTCAGATGAAAACCATGAGGCCCAGAAAAGTAAGCTGAGTTTCCAGAATTCACACAATTGATAGACTAGGAACCAGAATCCAGGACTCTTGCTTCCTATTCCAGAAAGACAAATTGCAATAATAATCAAATAATATGAGCAATCATCCAGTAAAAATAATCTAGTAAAAACAGCAAAACTCAAAAGAGTGATTTTTCCTGGTTAAGACCAAAACTAACCATAGATTGCTATACATAGTATCTATTATAAATACTGAATTATATAGCAGCCTGACAATAAATACATAAAATGTATACACGAAGATTATTGAGCCTGTACAATACAGTAGTAAATAGTAACTTTATATTTGCGAAGTGACTGATCATTACTATCAGAATTTGTTTACCCATTCTTCATATTTTGTTGGTCATATAACCAGTTACTACAACTGCAAAAACAACCTAAGGTCATGTTTCTGTGAAGTCCATCCTTTTGGTCTTTAAATTTTATTATCCTCAAAGGTCAATTATGATCTCAATCTTTTCTTGTAATTTTACTGACAATTCTCCTTCACACTGATTTGTTCTTTCTCTAATTCCTGTAAATAGAAAGAACCAAAAAAAGTTGAAAAAACATGTATTGTACATATAACAAACAATCATATGTGGTATACAATATATATCAAATGAGTATTAAGATAAACATTCAAAGAGTTTTAAAGAAAAAAGTGTTATAGATATTGGAGGGCAGAAGATACGATTGCCATTAAGAACAGGTGGAGGAGGTTATGCCAAGGACATTGACCTGACCCTTTAGGAATTAGTGAAAATTGAATAGGAGAAGAATGAGGTATACAATGTGTGAAAAATACCTAAACTGATATAACAGGAGGAGACCTTTTCATATCAATTATCATTACTTCTGTGTATATAACCATATTAGATACCCACAAACAAATAGAAAGTGGATAGTTCTTGATTGACAAGTAAGACTAAAAATCCCAGATCATAGTAAGGTCTTAACTTCAAGTCAATAATCTTTATTACTTATGGTTCATTCCTCTCCCTCATGTTTTCCAATAATTTTAAAATGCATAATTAAAACAATTCTCATTTAAAAACATAGTAGCCATGACTAATGATCTTCCAGTGGGAAGGTACTAAGACTTTACAACATGTTTCTTGCTGGGGATAAGACAGCCTACAGCCAGCATTCAACTCATTTTTCTAAAGTCTATGGATCAATTTGAAATACAGAAAAAGTAGAACAGAGATAAAGTTAAAAAAAGATTAAAAATATGGGAAGAATGGGAGAAAGGGGAAATTAGAAGATATGAACAATGATTTAAAAATAAAAGAGCCTCAAAGGAGAAGAGAAACTGCTAAGCAAGACTAAGGTAGGATGAAATACAGTAGTCTCTGTTTCTGAGAACACAGGTTAAAAAGAACATAAATAAAATAAATTTATCACCTTTAATACACTCATTCAAGGATGCTACTGACTTTGACTTTGGGAATTTCTCACCTTTAATACACTCGTTTGGGGATGCTACGGACTTTGACATTGGGTTGCATTTAAAGGGGGAGAGAAAGGGCAGTAGCTTCTATTATCTGCCCTGTTGGACTCACAGAGTTTCTTTGAAAAGCACAGATGATAATAAATGGAAATATTGCCTTTTATACTATACAATAATATACACATGCAATTCACTGGAAAAAGTATACTTGTTATGATTTGAGGATCCTACCATATACTAATCAAGACAAACACATGTACAGAACAAAGAAGGCACATGAAATTTTTACTAGTGTGTGTTTTCCTTGTGTTCTACCACCCCAGGAGCAGCTTCTGCTACTGAAGGTCACAGTAGAGTTATTTCCAAAAGTTGTGGGTCTGCAGGGCGGACTTATCACATAGCTGTTTGCCAAAATTCAAAAGTCCAGAAACCATTTCCAAATTTTCACCTCTTTTATCTTCAAATCCTAAAACTATGAAAATTCACAAACTTAGCTCCATACATTATGGTAGAAAGGTTAATAATTTGGACTTTGAGGTTGACCAGGCCTGATTTTTGAATAAATTCACAAACTTACCTCCATACATTATGGTAGAAAGGTCAATAATCTGGACTTTGAGGTCGACCAGGCCTGATTTTTGGATCCAGGCTGCAACACTCACTTGCTGTGTTAACGTAACAAAGTTCCTAGACCATGCTGAGCTTCAGTTTACTTGTTATTGAATTAGGGATATAGCGTTCGAAGGAAGAAGTTCTAGTATTTGATTGCACAGCAGAGAAATTATAGTTATTGAACTGGGGATATGTAGATAGACATAATAAATTCTAGTATTCAATTGTACAATGGAGAAATCATAGGGAACAATAATTTATTATATATTCTAAAATAGCTAGCAGAGAAAAATTATAATGTTCCCAACACAAAGAAAAGATAAATATTCGAGGTGATGAATATCCACATTACTCTGATTTGATCATTACACATTGTATACATGTATCAAAAATATCACATGTACCCCAAAACATGTACAACTATGATACATCAATAAAAAACAACAAAAAAACCAAAAGAATAGAAATCAAAAATAAATACATAAATACATAAAATAGGGATAATAATACCTCCCTTGCTTGCTTGCTCCCTTGCTCCATTTGTAAGAAATAAGTGATATAATATAGGTAAAAATACTTAACCTCATACCTACCACATAGTATAGCACAATAAACGTTATTTATTATAATCTGAGGGCTACCTACATAAGTGACTTTCAAGTATAGAAAATTATTTCTCAAATTTTAAATACTCCCTGATTCTCAGGTATGGTAATTAGACCTGGCTTTAGGTAAAGCTCTCATGTCTACACTTGGATTTAATCACTTAAGTATATTTCCCAGCACCCCCCCCCCAAAAAAATTGCTCCTAGGTGGACGCACTAATCAAAGACTTCCTGAGAAATGCAGGAAGAAGTTTTGTCCTCTGACCACGCTACGCCCTTTCCTTGATGGTAAGCCCCATAATCTAAAGCCATAAGTTTCAATTCCTCACATAAAAAGAAAAAAAATGTCTTTTATGACCACTTCAGATAACACTGGATATTTCCCTTGTCATTAGGAATGAGAAATGGGAGGAAGGTAAACTTGTAGACAGGAGAATTGGTAGATGCTTGAAAGGATTTCTGAAAACTGTGCCTATCCAGGTGTACAAATGTGTTGACCAGCCAAGGCAAAGCAGTCAAACCATACAATACCTTATCCTCAGGAAAATGGACTTTTCTCCCAAATTGCCTTTTTCATGAAAAATATAAAATTCTCCAGTTTCAACCTCATGTTAAATTTCACATGTGAAGAAAACAGTCATGCACATCAGAAAATTAAATGGCGAGTCAAGACCAAATTCCTAGTCACAGTTATGTTCTGTTTCCAGTATTACCTTCTCACTTATTCATTTTGTTAAAGTGGAGCCAAAATTGAAGTGGGTGTCACACATCAAGAAAGACTGAAGTCGTACAAAGCCGATCCTTATCCAACGTGCATTAAAATATGCATCAGGCATGTGTGATGCATATAGTAGAAGTGGAACAAATCAGGCCAGGTGCAGTGGCTCACGCCTGTCAGCCCAGCACTTTGGGAGGCCAAAGCAAGCAAATCGCTTGAGATCAGCAGTTCAAGAAGTGCAACAAATCCTCTACAATATAAGTAGAGTGAAAAGAGATAGCTACAGTGATGAGGGAAGGCACTATAGTGATGTGGCATTTGAGTATAGCCATAAAAGAGGATAAATATTACAATACATGAATATAGGGTCTAAAGAAGTCTTTTCAAGTAGATTGTAAAATATTTCAAAAATGGTAAGTTTGGTGTATGTTGAAGCATACAGATTGTCTACATCCTAAAAATCATTTTGGTGAAGAAAGGAAAATAAGAAAGGTAGTCAAGATTCATTTGTTGCCTATCATTAGAAACTTCTCAAAGGTATATGAGAATTATTAAATAAATTTAGGGAGCCAGTGAAGGTGTGGGTCCCGGGAATTGAGGATGAGGCGAGTAATTAGGGAAGATGCCCCATCTATACGTGTGAGGTATCAAATGGAGGAAAAGAAAAACGGAGGGAAGGAGTTCCCTTAAGAGAAGATTGAAATGGAGCAGACTTGGGGGCTACACAGAGGCACTGGGACTACACAGTTCCAGCTTTAAGGCTATGCAAACAGAAATAGAAATACTGGTAAGTGAAAACCCAAAGGATTGGTGACTTATCACAGCTGGAGTGAATACGAAGGAGCATGAACTCAAAGAAAATATCAAGATTTAAGCACGAATAAATAGGACAATGGTAGGTCCATTTTTAGAAATTAGAAAGTTGAACATAAAATATGTCAGCGTGGAGAAAATAATCACGTGTATTTTAAGCAAATAAGAGTATTAGATATTGAGATGCTCAGGTGAAAACATATGACAGGATATATGGGGGGAAAGTACAAATTCAACATGTAATTGTATAGTAATCCATATAAAAATAATGGACGGATGTGTAAGAGTGCATAAGGTCCCTGAAGGAAATAATACACAGGAAAAAAAAATTAAAAAGCAAAGACCCAACTATAGAAACTATCCACATTGATTATGTAAAGCAGGAAAAGGAAACAATAAACTAGACAGAACATCACAGAGGTAGGAGGACAAGTGCTGGCCTCAAGGAGCCAACACAGAAGCAGGTATCAAGAATAAAGGAGGAGAAGAGAGAACAAAGAGAGAGAGAAGAGAACTTCTGTGGCAGAAGATCAAGTGGGATGGTAGAATAAAGGAGAAGAAATACAAGAAAATTGAAATAAAATTTACAGAAATGTTCTACATTGTAAGTGGGCAGTTTTGACCTGGCACATTGTTGGCACGCATTATAAATGTCAAATGTATTAATGAATGAATGAATGGATAATATAATGAATGTGATGGAGTTGTCAAAAGCTGAGTTAATTAAAAGTCCCCAAGAGAGGTTAGATGACAAAATTTTCAGAAACTTTCCATGCCACTCTGTTGTGACATCAACGGTGCCGGACCCTTGAAATCAAACCAAAAGGACTCCACCATGAGAATGAAAAGGGCTGAGAAGGGGAATGCTGGGTGACACAGAAGGTGACAAAGGGAGAAAGGTTTCTAGGCATTTGATAGACTGATGGACGTCTGAGCTGACCATAAGGCACAGGCCACACAGGAAGGAAAATGAGACCCAACGCGAAAAAAAGTAGGGCTAAACAGTTGGGAAAATGTGGGAAGAAGGATGAATAGTCATACGATCAACTCAGATTCCTCCCTGACATTCTTCTACAGCTTTATTCTCGTCCTTTGGGAGCCGAGATGTTCATCTTCCTACATTCTTAGCTGCCTACACACGGCGACTTTTCTCCACGGTGCCTGATCCCTGCTGCATCCTCCTTCTCTAGTGGCAACAGCAAATGGCCACACAGAAGGCGGACATTGCACCCAACTGAGGAGAATGTAATTCACTCATCGCCAGTCACAGACCTTGGCTCACCGATCTACTAAGTATAGATTTTATTTCTATCCCTCACCTACCTGTTTTGCCAAGGGAACTAAGAAAACAGCATCATCAAAAATTCAGATAGGTATAGTTCTCTCAAGATGAACCAGATCCAGTACGGCATCACTGCAGACATACATACAGAGCTGCATAAAACAGGAAGAGAGCCGGAATCACAGCCCCAGAGGGCAGTGGCCAAAGTGATGCCTTGGAGATCCGAGAATGCCAGACTGAGATCACACGGCCTGGGGAATTACCGCCTATGGTCATTTTGGTTTTCCCGGGATAGCCAAGCCCAGAAACTGTTAATTGGGTGAAATAAAGCATATTTGATTTTCTTATGACAAAAAAGGCCTTTTGCCATTGTCTGCAGATGATACTTTAAATCTTTATTTTATGACTAAAGGTGAATTCCAGAGCAACATTAAATGTTGTCCCTTTAAATTTTTAATCATTTACATAACGATTACCATAATATTCAATTTAAACATAAAATGTAATTGAAAGTATGAGATTAATATGTGGACATGAAATCATATAATATTCCATGGAAAAAATAGAATGTATAAAGCAAAGAGGTTTAAAGTAACATCAAAACTAACGCTCACTATACAAATTCTATGAAATCCTCATAATTACACTGTGAAGCAGGTGTTGTTAGAGCCACATAATCTCAAACAAATTATTTATTATCTAAAATTACATAGATATTAAAAGGTTAGGCCATATATGAATTTAGGATTCTCTCAAAAATTTTTTCTCTTTCTCCTACATCACACTTCCCTAAATTATAGAAAAGTCACAATGTTACCAAACATATTCACAAAACACATATAATCTTGAATCCAAATTTCAGTTACAGCAGAAAAAATAAAACTCTAGATCAATCTCAATCGTGTAAATAAATTCAGATTTCCAATCTAAGAGTCTCAATTTGAGATACTTCTTTCTCTCTCTTCTTTCAAACCAGGAGAAATATAAATATGAGCCACAACCTTACAAAAGCTAGAAAATATTTACAATTCCACACAACAACACATGAAGAAAACCTTCTGGACATCAAAAGTTTAAGCCAGTCAAGACTGAACACCAAGATAAAGTGCATGCCTCTGAAGAGCTTGAGCTAGTCAAGAAGCCCAGAAATCCCTAAAAGAGGTGTGTATACTGAGGACTGAGGATCAAAACCTGTGATCTTTACTTGGAACAGAAATATTGCAGCATGTGAACCCTCTACAGAGTGACAGAGGGAAAGGAGTTTAAAGGGAAACATGCAAATGTATCACCTTTGGAATAATTAGGACACGTGTGTGGTGTAATGAAAGAAGGCAAAAAGATGGGGAAGAAGCCAGACAGATGGCAATTTTCATTCTATTATGAAAAGAAAAGGATAAGTCACAAGTCACATGATGAAATTAACAACTATGAATCCACTCTAAGCCATAGTCAATCCTATAGCCTAGGAGTCATTCTAACAGATGAGAGTGTTTTGGAGACAAGATTCCAAAACTCGTCTGCTTTCCATCATACTTACTACCCCCAGCTCCTCCTCCACAATATCCTTTCACAAGTATCTAGAATATTCAAAGACTAATAATATTATATAATTATTTATAATAATTGTGTTACAAAAATAAAACTTGATGACCTTTATAAAAATACTAGAAGAAAAAGGGAAAATTACATAAGGTACAGAACATACAAATTATACCATGAACCAGTAAAAAATAGGATCAAATTTTCTATGTTTTTTAAAAATATGCCTTCTCTAAAATGTTTTCTCTCTGAAATGATATTTAGAAGACATAATTGAAAATAAATACAAAATAAAGTGATAAAAATAATCTGGCAAAATTCAGGATGTAATGAGTAAAGACAACCATGAAAGAAATGAAGATCAATAAAAGCAGGGAAAAAAGTGGGAAGTGGAGAGAATAATGCTGCTAAAAACACAGATAAGAATATAAATGACAGGCTTAAATATATCCTGAGCAAAACAAAATAGAAAACACAAGAAGGTGAAATGTAACATTAAAGTCAGGTCCAACAAATGAGAAATTAGTGTGAAAGAGCTCACAATATCTGGTTAAAAAATTCAAAGATAAAAGAAAACTTTTCTGAAATGAAGAAAACGTTGAATCTAATGGTTAAAGGGCTTATCTTTATCCAGAAAAAATGTGTTATAGTATGACCACATCAAGGCAGATGCAACTGAATTTACCGGACTTCACAAACACAAAATAAACAACCCACACACAAAAAAATAGAGTCCCCATGAGGCTTTAATGAAGACAAATATTAGAGGACAGGCACAGGGGCTAACACCTACAGTCCCAACACTTTGAAAGGCCAAGGCAGGAGAATCACTTGAGCCCAGGAGTTCAAGATAAGACCAGCCTGGGCAACATAGCAAGACCCCATCTCTATCAGAAAAACTTAAAAAAGAAAACTATCCACTAAAAATGAATAGAGATAACATGACACAAGTGAGCATTCTGAAGCCTAATATCAAAATGTTCTGGGGGTTGCGGTTAAAGAACAGAATGCAAATGTTACAAACCATAACTATATAAAGACTAATTATATTCATAACAAAAATAAGAAGAGAAAGATAGTAGAAATATATTCTGGTCCATTCAACTTTCACAGTGGGAGAGAATCAACAAATTATGTTATGGGTGATTAAATATTATTTTAAAAGGTAAAGGTCATTATTAGAAAAATTAAAAATAACAAAATCAAATAAAGTTGAATGACGAAGGTGGGAGAGGAAAGTGGGTTAAAGGGGTAAAGTGGAACTATATTAAAAGAGTCCATGGAGAGTACCCTTGGAAATAACACAAAAATTAAAGAACTAAATATAATTTATACAGCACATAACTAAAATAAACTATAAATCTTCAAATTAAAAGAAAATATGTACATACAAAATATCACATAGAGAGAAATATTAATACCATGAAAATATTAAAATAAAAGCATAAAATTAATTCATTTATTTACCCTATTAGTATTTTTTGAACACCTATGTGCCAGGTATTGTGCTGAATGCCAGTAAGATATAGTTCCTGCATCTTGGAGTTTTCGTGGAGGAGACAGAGATTAATCAAACAATCACACAAATGTAAAATTGCAACCATAAAAATTACTCTGAAATACAATGAAAATTACTATAAGAGAGGGATTTGATGTGAGTCAGAGAAGTTTCCCCTAAGAAAGTAGCACTGGAGCTGAGATCTAAAGGGTAAACAGCAGTTAACTGAGTGGAGAACAAAGGTTTTCCTGCAGGGGGAACAATCTGCTCCCCGAGGCCAGAGTGGTGCCTTGGGAGTTGTGCCTGAAACCACATTGTGAGGAAGTGAGGGGAAGCATTGTGAAGATAATGCTGAAATAAGTAGTGGAAGATGCTTCCTAAGAGAATGAGAGATCCAAGACTACTAAGCAGAAGAATGATTTGACCAGATTTCACATTTGTAAATATCACTATGGTTACAATGTGTAGAATGGATTTTAAGGAATTCAAATTGGATACAGGTGAGTCAGTTAGAAAGTAACATGCTTGCCAAGGCAAGAAATTTGATTACTTAAACTAGATATGGGAGTTTTGGAAATAAGTAGATAAATTTGTCATATATTTGAGATAATAAATCACCAGGACTTGATGGTAGACTTAGTTGGAGATGCCCTCACTAATGCACCATCTAATGCTTCAAGTCTAATAATTATTCAATTCCTCCAGAGCCACCAATCCAATGGTTCTACCATATTTATGCTGCCATTCACTTTACTGATATCCTTCTTACCTTACCTCTTTTCCCACTTTATATTCCATGATCAATACCTTGCTCCCTCGTAATGATTGTACTCACTTTTCCAAACAACAATCCTGATAAATCCAACTCTCTGCCTTCTACATCTTGATACCACACAGCTATATGTGGCTAGATAAAACAGTCACACTGACAATCGTCCTATACTTTCTGAATCCATCACTCTTCTACTTTTTCAGATCTTTTCTTTCTCCCTCATCCTTACCATGTAATGAACTCATTTTGCATGTCAAGGGCTAAAAGTTGAATATTTTAAAAGTTCTCATTTTCCCACTACTATATAAACCAACAAATATCTTTAGTCTGCATTCACAAATAACATAACAAATGAGCTCTTCATATTTCTATCTGTGGTGAATTAAGATGACTAGAAATTTTGTGGCACCATCCCGTTGAAAACGTGGGGACATATTCTTTCTCCTTGAACCTGGGTGGGTTCTTTGACTGCTTTGACCAATAAAATACAGTGAAAGTAAAACTTCCAGTTTTGATGTCCAGATGTTAAAAGCCTTGAAGCTTCCATTTCTACATCTTGGAACCAACGTGTGTGGGGTGCTGAGTCAGTATCGAAGAATTCTGCTTATTCTGCTTTCATTAGTCCATTTTCATGCTGCTGATAAAGACATATCCAAGACCGGGTAATTTATGAATAAAAAGAGTTTCATGGAATCACAGTTCCATGTGGATGGGGAGGCCTCACAATCATGGCAGAAGGTGAAAAGTATGCATTACATGGGAGCAGACAAGAGACAATGAGAGCTGAGTGAAAGGGGAAGCCCCTTGTAAAGTCATCAGCTCTCATGAGACTTATTCACCACCATAAGAACAGTATGCGGGAATCACCCCGTCATTCAATTATCTCTCACCAGGTCCCTCCACAACACATGGGAATTATGGGAGCTACAATTCAATATGAGATTTGGGAAAGGACACAGCCAAACCACCTCATTCTGCCTCTGGCACCTCCCAAATCTCATGTCCTCACATTTCAAAACCAATCATGCCTTCCCAATAGTCCCCAAAAGTCTTAACTCACTTCAGCATTAACTCAAAAGTTGGCAGTCCAAAGTCTCACCTGAGACAGGGCAAGTCTCTTCCACATATAAACCTGTAAAATCAAAAGCAATTTAGTTATTTTCTAGATACGATAGGAGTACAGGCATTGGGTAAATGCAGCCGTTCCAAATGGTAAAATTTACCCAAAACAAAGGGACTAAAGGCTCCAAGCAAGTCCAAAATCCAGTGGGACAGTCAAATCTTAAAGCTCCAAAATGATCTCCTTTGACTCTATGTCTCACATCCAGGTCATACTCATGCAAGTGGTGGGTTCCCATGGTCTCAGGCAGCTCCACCCCTGTGGTTTTGCAGGGGAGAGCCTTCCTCCCGGTTGCTTTCACAGGCTGGCATTGTATGCAGCTTTTCCAGGCACACAGTGCAAGCTGTCTGTGGATCTACCATTCTGGGGTCTGGAGGACAGCAGCCCTCTTCTCATAGCTCCACTAGGCAGTACCCTAGTGGGGACTCTGTGTTGGGGGCTTCAACCCCACATTTCCATTCCCCACTGCCTTAGCAGAGGTTCTCCATGAAGACCTCACCCCTGCAGCAAACTTCTGTCTGGAGATCCAGGCATTTCCATACATTCTCTGAAATCTAGGTGGAGGTTCCCATACCTCGATTCTGGACTTCCATGAATCCACAGGCTCAACACCACATGGAAGCTGCCAAAGCTTGAGGCTTGCACCCTCTGAAGCCATGGCCTGAGCTGTACCTTGACCCCTTTTAGCTGTGGCTGGAGCAGCTGGGACACAGAGCACCAAGTCCCTAGGCTGTACACAGGCAAACAGCAGAGGGGCCCTGGGCCCAGCCTATGAAACCATTTTTTCCTCCTAGGCCTCTGGGTGTGTGATGGAAGGGGCTGCCACAAAGATCTCTGACATGGCCTGAAGACTTAGCGATTAACATTTGGCTCCTTGTTACTTATGCAAATTTCTGCAGCCAGCTTGAATTTCTCCTCAGAAAATGGATTTTTCTTTTCTATCACAGTGTCATGCTACAAATTTTCTGAACGTTTATGCTCTGTTTTCCTGTTAAAACTGAGTGCTTTTAACACACCCAAGTCACTCTTGAATGCTTTGCTGCTTAGAAATTTCTTCTGCCAGATACCCTAACTCATCTCCCTCAAGTTCAAAGTTCCACAAATCTCTAGGGCAGGGACAAAATGCTGCCAGTCTCTCTCGATAGCAAGAGACACCTTTACTCCAGTTCCAGTGAGTTCCTCATCTCCATCTGAGACCATCTCAGCCTGGATTTCATTTTCTATATCATTATTTGACATTTTAGTCAAAGCCCTTCAACAAGTCTCTAGGAAGTTCCAAACTTTCCCACATTTTCCTGTCGTTTTCTGAGCCCTCCAAACTGTTTCAACCCCTGCCTGTTACCCAGTTCCAAAGTCGCTTCCACATTTTTGGGTTATCTTTACAACAGCACCCCACTCTACCAGTACCAATGTACTGTATTAGTCTGTTTTCATGCTGCTGATAAAGACATACCTGAGACTGAGTGATTTATGAAGAAAAAGACACTTAATGGACTCACATTTCCAGGTGGATGGGGAGGCCTCACAATCATGGTGGAAGGCAAAAGGCACATCTCTACATGATGGCAGACAAGACAGAATGAGAGCTAAGTGAAAGGGGAACCCCCTTATAAAATCATCAGCTCTTGTGAGACTTATTCAAGACCACAAGAACAGTATGGGGGAAATACTCCTGTGATTCAGTTATCTCCCATTGGATCCCTCCCACAAGACACAGAAATTATGGGAGCTACAATTCAAGATGAGATTTGGGTGGGGACACAGCCAAACCATATTGCTGCTGAATAGATCATGTAGACAGGCTCTCAAACTACACGGAGAGCAAGAGAGGCCCACCTTACCACAACATTTCATCCAATCCACTAATAAAACAGGCACATCACTGAAGCCACCTTCAACTCTCCAGACTACCCAGCTGCCAGCTGAATACCACAGATGGCTACAGTTAATACCACATGGAGCAGAATCATGTAGCTAAGCCCTGCTTGCACTAATACAAGTCCACAATTTTTTTTAAGTTTGTTGTTTTAAGCTGCTAAGTTTTGAGGTGGTTTGTGGTACCTGGAATAAGATGTCACTCTAATATAATATAAACTTAAACTATGTGGCATTGGCTTTGGAATCAGACAATGGATAGAAGCCAGAAGGATTTCACAAAGACTGTTAGTGAAAAGTGAACAGACTTCAAGGAAAATGATAGCAAAACCTGTAAAAGCATTCTGGGAACTGACAGTAAACACTGAATGGTCCTTAAGGAGACTGAAAACTTGAAAGAGCTTAAGAAGTCTACTGGAAAGGGCTTTAAGGATAATGAGAAAAAATCATCAGTGAGGCTGAGGAAAACGCACCAAAGTCATATTCTGATGGGAGAGTTAGAAAACGCTTGCCTGGAATGATATAAAAAATAGGAAAAATACCGAAAAAGTTTGTGGATCTGGCTGGGGAGATTTTTGGTGTCAACTAAAGAAAAAATTAAGCTTTTAAGAAATTAAAGTTAGATTTATTTAGGGGTCTGAGAACAAGAGACTGAGGATTACAGCCTAGGAGAAGTCTTTCAGAGAGGTTCTGTCAGACTGCTCTGGTGCAGGTCTTTAGCCCACAGTTTATATGCAAGCTGTACATATACACCATGGAATACTATGCCGCCATTAAAAAATGATATCGTGTCTTTTGCTGGAATATGGATGGACCTTCTATTATCCTTAGCAAACTAATGCAGGAACAGAAAACCAAATACAGCATACTCTCAGTTATAAGTGGGAGCTAAATGATGAGAACTAATGAACAAAAAGAATAAAACAGACACTGGGGTCTACTTGAGGGTGGAGGGTGAGAAAAGGAAGAGAAGCAGAAAAGATAACTATAGGGTACTAGGTTTAATACCTGGGTGATGAAATAATCTGTACAATAACCCCCTGTGACACCAGTTTACCTATGTAACAAATGCCCCTAAACTTAAAATAAAAGTAAAAAAAAAGAAAATTAAAATCTCCTTATCATCTACCTGGTAATATGAAAAACACATATCTTTCATTCATTCCTTTCAACTGATGAGGAAACTGAGGCATCGGGAGTTAGTAAAAGTCCACATTGAGATATGAGACCCACCACTGGCTGGACGCAGAGGCTTACACCTGTAATCCCAGCACTTTGGGAGGCCGATGCTGGTGGATCACCTAAGGTCAGGAGTTCAGGACCAGGCTGGCCAACATGGTGAAACCCCCATCTCTACTAAAAATACAAAAATTAGCTGGGTGTGGTGGCAGGCACCTGTAATACCAGCTACTAGGGAGGCTGAGGCAGGAGAATCGCTTGAACCCAGGAGGTGGAGTTTACAGTGAGCCAAAATCACGCCATTTCACTCCAGCCTGGGCAACAAGAGCAAGACTCTGTCGGGAAAAAACAAAAAAAACAAAAAAACCACCACCATCATTTTGCAAGTGTTACCACTATTGTGTGTTAATATTGTAGAAGTATTCCTAATTATGATTTCTTTGTATTCCTAATTGTAATAGCTTTGTATTTGAAAAATTATTGGTTCATACTCTATATGTTATTATTTTGTATGTGATGACAACAGAATATATTATGCTCCTTTTGTGAATCTCATTCATAATATAAAGTATAAATTTGTGATTTTGCTTTAATTTGAAATATTAATTTCAAATATGTGATCACAATTTGATACAAACTATTGACAGTAAATCTGTGGATTAAGTAATGTCTTAGTAGGTATTGGGAAAATTTGAAACTAGTAACATGGAGGACTATTGTCATTGTTTATTTCAAAGCCAGTTAAAATTCTGCAAAGCAGTGTACATAAAAATAATTTCAAGAAATTTATAAAATACCGAGATTATGGTGTATAAACAACTTTAGATTCTTTGTTTAAGAAATTCTGCCAGTTTGTAATATATGCTTCATTCAAAGTAGCTAAGGGCTGTACCTGGCTAATAGTAGGCACCTAATATTTGTTGAAAAGGAATACTGAGTAGCTGGGACCTCCTGAGTAGCTGGGACCACACACATTTAACCTGTATTTATAAAATGACTGTTTAGAGAATAACATTTGATGGAATCATGCTTTTACTTTCTGCTTATGACTCAATTGTTTGTACTGACATTAACGTCCCAAATCCTTAGCATGGCCTACAAGGCCCTGAGCAATGTGGCACCTGCTGAAGCCTGCTGCCTCATTTAATAACTCTTTGTCTCTTTCCCAGATCCAGCCACTCTAACATTTTTTAGTTCCTGGACCAAGACAAGCTCTTCCCAGAACCTGACCTTTGTACCCGTTCTTTATTCCTGGAGTATTTTTCCCCTGACAAATTACTTATCATCTATCATAATTCAGGTTAAATGGCACTAACTCAGGGAAGGCTTCCTTAACTGCCTCCCTTCTCCAACCAAATTAGGAACAATTATATGGCCACATAGTATGGAATCAAGTTTATAATTTTAAAATAATTGGGAGATTTTGTTGTTTAACACTTGTTTTCACTATAAGACTGTAATTACATGCAAATAAGAATCATGCCTGTTTGTTCACTCCTGCCACAGTCAGAATAGTGCCTGGAATATGCAGTAAGGGCTGAACAAACACTAAATAAATGAACAAGTGAATAAATGGATATTGTCTCGTTTTTAGAACAGAGTACTAAATGGATCATGAACACTATCTGGTATGTCACGTAGGTAATTTACAAGGGCTACAATTTCAGCTCAGATTTACCTTTTCCTGGATACAGGTCTTGATAGGTCTCTTGATGTCATTTCACTTCAGATTCTTCTTTAGAAAACTTGGACAATAGCATTTGCTGTCTTGTCCAAATTGTTACTAAGAATCAAGAGAGATATCTGACATGAAATGACATTGGAAAACATTAAACACGATTGAAATAATGCTAGCCAATATGGTTATTATTAGAAACCAATTACATTTTCAACTTAAAAATAGTAATACTTATTGCAGACTCAAATGTGCTTATTCTAAAACAAGTAAATGTTTGCCTATGGTCTGAGATTCTAATCCATGGAGTTCATTCCAATCCACATTCAACACTATCATGTACCAGTGGGGCTCATAACCCACCTAGCCCTGTGATTTTTCAGGTTCACTTTTCTAAACTTGTGAATTAAATATTTATTTTCTTAGTTCAGAAGAGGAAAAAAACTCTTGTAATTGTTGCCCATTTCAGGAGAAATCTTGCATATGAAAACAAGAGATAAATATACACAACTGAGGGCTGTGGTTTAAACAAAATCTTGAGAATGTTTTTTGACCTTATACATTTGTGCTTTAGTATAACAAAATGATATAGACAAAGGTAACTTTTAATAGAACCAGTCACTAAATTAAAAAAATGACAAATTCTTCTGCTTAGCTAAGCAACAGAGAAGGTAAAATACTAATTCAATTCATCAATTTAAGCAATACTCATTAAGAGCCAAGTATGTGCTTACTGAATAAGCTGCTAAGGTTTGGTGGTTACAGAGTGTGCGGTGAAATGATGTCTACATCACAGTCCAACATTCACAGAGTTTAAAAGCCTACCAAGAATCAAGACAGACACAAATACCTAACATAGACGTTTGTATGTGATAAGAGAGCCAGAGTACAATTTAGGAGAAGAAATTGTATGGAAGGAAGGTTCATTTCCATTAGACCAGAAAAGACCGCACATTTGAAGGCCTGAATAAGAAATATTCTGGATAAGATATTGTGGCTGCTACCAGAATGGCTCTTGATGATCTCTACCTCTTGGTATTTATACCCTTATATAATCTCTTTCCTATAGTATAAGCTGGTCCCAGGTACTTGTTTCTATTGAATAGAATAGAACAAAAGAAATGAGATGCCACTTCTGAGATTAGATTATAAGATACTGTGAATTTCATCTTGTGCCCTCTCCCTCTCTCTCTTTCTCTTGCCCTCTCATTTGAATGAAGCCAACTGGCATGCTGTCAGTGGCCCTGTGTAAGTCCTGTTACAAGAAATTGATGATTGCCTGTAGCCAACCCTAAGTGAAGAACTGAGGTCCTCAGTCCTACAAATGGAGAGAAACTGAATCTAGCTAAGAACCATGTGAGTGAGCTGGGAAGAAGATCCACCCTCAGTTGAAATTTAAGATGACATATTGAGCAGACATACTGAGACACACTGAAAGTAAGAGAGCAGGAGGAAACAAAACCAGGGTCATACAAAGAACACAACTGATTTTGAGATTCTCACATAAGTATTACACCTTCAGTGAGCACGTGTACTAGAAATTTAAAAAATAAATAAAATAAACCTTCAAAGAGAGCTAGCAAATAAATTTCCCTATGGTCTCAGCTCTGAGTGGAGAGAGAAAATGTTCCCTGTGGAGTTTATAGCCAGAATCCAGCTCTCAAACAGGTTTCAGCCTGAACTCACACAATCTGTGTGGCTTCCAAATTTGCAAGCTGAGAATTTAATTCAAAGTGGTCTCAGGTTGATAGCAGTCCAAAATGCTAGGTAGGAAAAAAAATCCTCTCTGGACAAATAAATCATCAAAGCAAGCTCATAAGAGCAGGTTTCAAAGGTCATGAGCTTCTAACACACACACAAAAATCACACACACAAAATGGGGGTAGCAGCAACATGGGTAGTGTATTCAAACTTGAAAAGACTTTAAATATTTGTATTATTAGATGTAGATTATGAAACACATATTTTAATGTGGTTAATTTTTTTAAGGAATCAAAACTATGAGTAAAGACCAAGAAAATTGTGCTGGATGGCCACTTCCACCATGGCTCCCCTCCTATTTAAGTCTGGGTACTGTGTCACCCGAAGTCTTCAGGCACATTGTTCCAGGTTTGGGTTTGCCTATGAAAGAAACTCATGAGAGCTGAAAGTGAGGAGTGAAGGAGGTCTTCACATAAAGCAGGCTTAAGGATTAGACACAGCAGGTTTGACAGATGTGATGGCTTGCAGAATTCTTTATGAGCTCCCACTGTCCATCTGGATAAGATTTACAGACCTTTCAGAAATTCCTATAAGCTTTGGTTCTGTGCCCACACTCTAGACTGTCAGGCTAAGATCTCTGATATAAAACAGACCTCTTCTGATTTTGTCTAGCTGCTTTTCTAATATCTATTCACCAAGATCTTCCAATAATAGCATAAGGCCCTAATTAATATTAAACTTTTATCATTATAATACATAGGATGTCTTCTGTTTTCCTGATCAAATTCTCACTACTATTAAAATATAAAGAATTGTCCAGAAATATATAAAAAAAGAATCACACATTGATCTTCTTTAAATGAAAATATAACAATTGTATGGACTAGGATGATTACAGTTGTTCAGTTCTGACTGTTATTTGAAGAAAAAAGCAATAAGAAGCCTCAGCAACTTAACAGAAGGAGCTGCCATTTACTAGGAGAAAAGATTGTGGATGAGAGTGTAGCAAAGGTCAGAATTCTGTGAAGCTTGAGATGTCTATTATAATGAATTATCTTTTATACTCACTACAATTTCCTAACAATTTTGGGGTTTATATTTTTGAAAGAGATATACCTTTAATTTTCTTTCTTTGTACTATTGTTAGGTAACTTTAATGTGCAGATTATACTACAGTGAAAGTTGCCAATGACAAGGCAAAGTCACTTACATCAGACCCAAAGCAAAGTGGAGCCGGGTCATGAAAAAGGGGATCTTGTGTGTGTGTCCACGATAAGCACTATCACAAGGACTTTCTATCAACTCACAAGAAATTTCTGCCCACCCAGCACACTCTGTTTGTCCAGCTCATCCTGTAGGTGTCTCTATAATAGGACCTATCATAAAAAATTCCTCAAGACTGCAGCATTTCAGATAAGCCACCCTCACAAGAACACTTGCCTAGCAATGGCTGTTTCTGCCAGTAAGTTAACACCAGCTCCTGCATCAGGCCCTGTGACCAATGATGTTTGTTTCAAAACAGCTTGCATAGACTTCTTTTTGTCTTTAAATATTTTCCTTACCTCAACCTCTTGGGATGCACCTATGATTGATCATAGCACAAATATCTCAGATTATAATCCTTGTTCATTTCCAAATAAATTTATTTCTTTGGAGATCCACTTTTTCTGTTATTATACATTGACATTGTTATCATGAAATTGGTTGGGTGATGTGTCTTATTTTCTTGTCTCCAGAAGAATTTCTGTAACAGTGCAATTAAACGTTCTTTGCATGTTTGCTAGAACTCACCTGTAAAATTGTCTGAGCAACCAAAGCCTGGTTTTTGTGTTTAGTTTTTCTTTTGTGATTGGGGAGGGGGGTTTATCGTACTGATTCAAGGTGTGAAGGTAACATCATTTTGATTTTATACATCTTCTTCAGTCCATTTAAGCATGTTACATAGCGTTGTTTGTTCTTTTCATGATATTCTTTACAGTAGTCTCCTAAATGTTCCCTCTGCTTCTGCCATGAGCCCCTACAATCTATTTCAACTCAGAAGCTATAGAGTTTGTTTAAAACATGTAACATATTATGCCACCTTTCTTACTGTAAAACATCCCATGGTTTCTCATAGTATTTATAGTAAAAGTGAAATTTTTATGATGGCTTGAGAAACTTTTCCCATTAGATGCCCAAGTGCTGGTCTGGTCTGATCTTCTCATCTTCCCTTGGGTGATTCTGTGGCAGTCACACTAGCCTCCTTGCTGTTCCACAAAAACTCCAGCATGATCCTACTTCAGGATATTTGCCATTGTTACTGCATCTGCCTGGAACCTTTTCTCCCATATAAACATAGAGATTGCTCTTGCCTGTCCTTCAAGTCTATTCTTAAATGTCCCATTCTCTGTGAAGCTTTCCTGCCCACCCTATTTAAATTACAGACTTCACTCCCAATTCCCCATCTACTTTAAGAGTCTTCATTTATCATTCCTTGACAAACTGTAAATATACATGTTCACTTTTTTATCATCTGTCTCCAAATACTGGAATGTAAAGTTCTGTAATGTCAGATATTTCTGTTTGGTTCACTGGTGTATTCTTAAAGCATATTACATACTAGGTATACTCAATGAATATTTGTTGAATAAATATCATATTGGGCTTATTCCAGAAATTCAAGCTTGTTTCAATAGTTAGAGCAATCTACAAATGTAATTCATTACATTAACTAATTAAAGGAGCTAAATCACATAACCACCACAATAATGCAGAAAAACACATTTGATACAACTCAATATTCATGTCTGCCTAACAAACATCTCATGATACTAGGAAAAGAGGAAGGGATATATTATTTTCATGTATAAAACACTAACCATTTTAGCATGCCAATACACTCAAAATTCAATGAAATTCCTATCAAAATCTTAGCATTCCTCTTAGTCCTCAACAAAGCATTTCTAAAATGTGTATAGAAGACCAAAGGGCCAAAAGAGTCAACTTCTGAAGAAGTGGAAAAAGAAAGTTGAGGAAATCTTAAAACATGTTATTGAGCTTAAAGTTGCAAAAATAAACTCATGTACCATAATTCATGAGTAGAAAAATAGACTAGTGGAATAACATAAAAATAAAAACAATGCTTACATAAAATGTTGTAACTGATTTGGATGTCATTAGAAATCAGTAAGTAAATAGATGGACAATGTAATGAAAGATGCTAGGCAAATAATGTGGTAGGGAGAATAATGGCCCTCAAAGATGCCCATGCCTAACCCTGGAACCTGTGAATATGTTACACTGAATGCAATAAAGGCTTATCAGATGTGATTAAGGATGCAAACTGAGATGGAGAGATCTTCCTGGGTTATCCAGATGGGCCCAGTCTAATCACATGAATTCTTAAAAATGGAGAACCTTTCTTAGCTGAGTCCAGAGAGAGATGTGACAATGAAAGAATGGTCAGAGAAATGTGACATTGCCAGCTTTAAAAAGAGAGAGGGGAGGCAATGAGAAAAGGAATGCTGATGTTCTCTAGAAGATAGAAAAGGCCAGGATATGGATTCTACCCTAGCCGCCATAAAGAAACATGCCTGTCGACAACTTGATTTTAGTTCACGAAAATTCATGCCTGATTTCTGACTTGTGTACACTGTAAGATGACAAGTTTGTGTTATTTTAGGTCACTTAGTTTGTAGAAATTTGTTACAGCAGTAATAGAACAAGTGGTTATCCATATGAGGCAAATTAGATTGGCTACCTATCTCCAATAGAAATCAATTCAAGGTGAAGTCCAGGAAAATACTTAAAACATTTAGATTAAAAATAAATGAGAATTTTTGTTACTTTTGGTAGGTCATAGAACCAAGAAAAACAAACATTAAGGAGGAAAAATGAACATATGGCTGCATCAAAATATAAAGCTTCTCTATTTGGATGATATCATAAGGTGACAAATCATAAACTGTAATATTTGCAAGATATATATGAGTGAATAAATATACATTTAGAATATATATGAACTCCCAAAACTCAACAGGAAAAATAAGACATAGAACAAGCAAAATGCATAAATAAAAGAAGGCAAAACAAAAATAATGACTCATAATTATATGAAAAGAAGCTCATCTGCATAGATGAGCAGATAAATGCAAATTAAAACCACCCTGAGATGCTTTTTACATCCATGAGCCTGATAAAAGTTAGAGTCTAAAAGTAATAATTAACAAATATGGGAAGTAACAGAAAATCTTGTCCATTACTGGTTAAAGTATAAGCTGATACAGCTACTTTATAGAATATTACATTATAGAATACAGTTGTGAGTATGTATATGCAGTGACTCAGCATCTTCATTGCTAGTATGTACTCAAGAGAAACTTACAGGAGTGGACTAGGAAGTAAATACAAAATGATTACAACATTGTTTGTTATATCAAAAAATAAAAAAGACACCCAATTTTCCAGCAAAAAAAAAAAGTAAAAATAAATCCTGGTGTATTCTAACAATGGCATAATATATAGCCATTAAAATAAATCAACTATTACTGTACATATGAATGTAAGTATCAGCAAAACATATTGTTTAGTGAAAAAGTAAGAAGCTGAAGAAGAATATATACAATATGGTTACATTTATATGAAGTCCAAAAACTTGCAAAATAAAGAAATGTATTTAGAAATAGATTCACATGTGAGAAAACTAGAAGAAAATTAATGAAAGGATAAAAGGGATAGCAGTAATTCTGAGTAGTTGAGGGGATTTCAATTGGAAAAAAATAGTATCATATTCTTTAAGTCAGGTAGTGGGTATTAGCATTTGTTTTACCATCGTTCTTTATTCTTATAGCTACATTATATATTTTCTATGTATTTAATGTATTTTTGCATAATTAAATATTATGCAATAAAAATGAGAAAACAAAAAAGTAGAAAATGATAAATTACAATAAAGAAATGGAGAAAAAATTACAATCTAGTTGAGTAATGGTATATTACATAGCTATTTTCTTAAGTAGATGTATGTACATGATGTATGCACGATTGTACATACATGTTCTTAATTATATATAAATATATGTACATATTTTTAATACAAAATACTAAACAAAGTACACCAAAATATTAGCTCCTATGTTAGTGAGATAATGTTTTGTTTTTTTGTATTTTAAGTTTTACATAGTAGGTGTATTTGTCTGTTTTCATACTGCTATAAAGAACTGCCCAAGACTGGGTAATTTATAAAGGAAAGAAGTTTAATTGGCTCACAGTTCAGCACAGCTTGGGAGGCCTCAGGAAATCTACAATCATGGCGGAAGACAAAGAGGAAGCAAGCCAGCTTCTTCGAAAGGCAGCATGAAGAAGTGCCGAGCAAAGGGGAAAGAATCCCTTATAAAACCATCAAATCTCGTGAGAACTCACTATCACAAGAACAGCACAGGGGAAACTGCCCCCATGATTCAATTACCTCCACCTGGTCTCTCCCTTGACCTGTGGGGATTATGGGGGCTATGGGGATTACAATTCAAGATGAGATTCAGGTGGGGATACAAAGCCTAACCATATCAGTAGGCATGTGTTGAATTTTAAACTCAGAGAAAAATACTAGTGTTTTTATAGGATTCTTACTAAAGAAAAACCAGAAAGTAATAAACCATCTACGCTAAGACATAAAATTCAGTTGTTTAGTTACAAGATAGAATGTGGCCTTGTAAGAAAGCAAATTAACTTCTAACATCCAAAGCCTTAGAGAAGATTCAAGTGACTGACGGATCTTAAACAGAGCTATTATTACAACTCAAACTGCAGTAAAATATCCTCAGCAACATAGATGTGTGTGTTTCACTAGTCAGAGCAATACAAATTTAATGAAACTCCATTGGTGGTGTTTTTAATCAGACAATTTCTGAAGATGTCCTGGCTTATTCATAGATGCAAGCCAAATCTCTAGAAGAGTACCATAATAAGAAAAAAAAGAATACAGGCAATTGAGAGCTGTTCCAAAGTTTAGGGAGTTTTTGTAAGGAATTAATAAATAAAAATGTTCTTGAAAGAGAGAAATTAATATGCAGTTCATACTGCCAGAATTGCAGGCAATTTATCAAACTCCCCTAATCCTCCAAAATCGCTATTTTTTTTTGACACACGCTTTACAGTACAGAAGAAAATGTCTCCGGCAATAAATCACAAAGTTAAAATTACCTAGTCTACAATTAACTAGACAGTGATGGTAAATCTTTTTCTACCAAAAGAAAGAAATGTCTTGTCTATTCAGGTTCTGCTCTACTTAAAAGTTTTCCTTGTTGGCGAGCAAGTGGTTAGAAAATCATATTTTATACGTACATTCAGCTTAACTATCATTCAGCTCAGGAAGATGACTCAGGGCCTTATCCATACCTTCAAGTTTGCTCTTAGCAAGTAATTGTTTCAGTATCTGTATCAAAAATGGCTTAAGTCTGCAACATGTTTCTGAATGATTAACAAGGTGATAGTCAGTTCTTCATTGAATCCTGGATGCTTTATTTTTCTTAATAAGAGGAATTCATATGGATCAGCTAGAAAAAAATTAAGAGGAAAATCACATGGAAAGTTATATATTATATATCTATTATACATATAATATTATATATCTATAATATTATATATCTATTATATATTATATATCTATAATATTATATATCTATTATATATAATATATATCTATAATATTATATATCTATTATATATAATATATATCTATAATATTATATATCTATTATATATATTATATATCTATAATATTATATATCTATTATATATATTATATATCTATAATATTATATATCTATTATATATATTATATATCTATAATATTATATATCTATTATATATATTATATATCTATAATATTATATATCTATTATATATATTATATATCTATAATATTATATATCTATTATATATATTATATATCTATTATATAATATATATCTATTATATATAATATTATATATTGTATATCTATTACATATATTATATAATATATCTATTATATATAATATATTATATATCTATTATATATATATAATATATTATATATCTATTATATATATATATTATATATTATATATCATTTCCAAATTCCCCAGCGTTCATATTTGTCAGTGCAAGTAAAGAGCCTTAGTGCTGATGAGGTTTGAGGTATGACCATTTGGCCAGAATTTATGAACTCTACATGTCGCTTGATGTGTGCTTCAGGGTACATTTTTTTTTTTTGAGACGGAGTCTTGCTCTGTCGCCCAGGCTGGAGTGCAGCGGTGCGATCTCAGCTCACCGCAAGCTCCGTCTCCCGGGTTCACGCCATTCTCCTGCCTGAGCCTCCTGAGTAGCTGGGACTACAGGCGCCCGCCACTATGCCCTGCTAACTTTTTGTATTTTTAGTACAGACGGGGTTTCACCGTGTTAGCCAGGATGGTCTCGATCTCCTGACCTCGTGATCCACCCGCCTCGGCCTCCCAAAGTGCTGGAATTACAGGTGTGAGCCACCACGCCCGGCCAGGGTACACTTTTAAGCAGAGACACTACTTTGAAGGTCATAAAAAATATAATAAGAGATAAGACTAATTTCCTTTAATAATAATAAAATCCTTTAATAAAAATATAAAGGAATAATATAATAATTTTCTTTAATAAAATATAATAAGAGATAAGGCTAATTTCCTTTAATAAAATATAGTAACTACATACCAACAGAATTCCAAAAAAAGAAATGGAGAGGAAGGGAGCATGGGTCATTAATCTTGTCAAAAATATAAAATTATATACGAGGAATTCCTAGAAACTGTTTTCCTTGTCTGCGGCCATTGTGCTGCTGCTACACAACTACCGCAAGCAGCCCTTCACGCCCTCCTCCCAGTACAAAGCTAATTGACTTGTGAGAAATGTTAAGCTTGAAAGAGTCAGCATCGCTGCACTTGTTTTTTATTCTACTCTGACATTAGAATAATCCTTGAGTGGGGGAAAGGTTAAAACCCCCCCTGGATAAGTGTTACTAATTAATGATGATTGCTTTAAACAATGTTTGGATAATTTTTCCTTGTCCCTTGGCATAAACTTGATAAATAACTGAGAAGTGAGAAGGAGATTAGTGTGTTGATTAAATTCCATTCAGGTACTTAAAGTTCGCTCCAAAAATTTAGCTATTTATAAATTGTCATGCATTGTTAATGTATAAGAGATGTAGATTTCATTTATCTTTGGTGGAGCGAGATGAAGCAGTGAATCATTGAAGACTGAAAGAAAGAAAAAGGTCTTTTCCCTTTTCTTTAAGAAGCATCATTAGTTAAAAACATGTTAGTTGATACCAGAGAACTATATTTAAAGGGACAGCAATAAGCAAATTGATTACTCTGGTGATTATTGGAGTGACATTGCCTTTTAGTTGTACTTTCACAAAAATTCACAATATTTGCCAAAGTCAAGTTTTCCATTACACTATTAATTTGTCATTCTTTTGTTTATATAGTCAATATCTCTATCTCAATTGGATCTATCTCAACTGCTTCTAAACAAGCCACCATAGTCTCTCCCATTTCAACAATCTCTTCCAAGTACCATTTCATTTCTTCTTCTCATATTTTTGAAAACTTTTGAAAAACTACCTATTTTCCTCCTCCATTTCTTGTTCATTCCATTCTAGTGGACATGGAATCTGTTCCTCCTCCAAAACGGAATTTGGTAACCCTTAAATTACCAAACCCAAAACAATATGTTGTTTTTATCTTTACCTCTCTGTGGCATTTAATGATAAGACCACTACTTTCTTCTCTTTTACCCTTCTTTCTTGAATTCAGTCAAACAACGTACTTACATTTTTCGTCTTATTCTCCATCTTAGAAACCACCTCAGCTTTCTCCATTCAGCCATAAAATTGTGCTTTTCCTCAAAGATTAACCTGCCTCTCCTCTCACTCTATTCTATCTCTGTTAGCTAATTTTATTTGTGCACATTGCTTATACTGGGCATTATATACACATATGCATGTGTGTACATGTGCACACACACACTGTATGTGGACATGTATATATATATGTGTGTGTGTATATATATAGTATATATATAAATTACAATAAAATAAAGGTGGCATTTTAAATTAGTGGAAATTACCCTGATTTGATCACTACACATTCTATACATGTAAAGAAATATCACTCTGTATCCCAAGAATATGTACAATTATGGTTTGCCAAATGAAAAAGTTCATACTTTGAAAAATTTTAGATAAATATCAAACTTTCTCTGAAACTGTAACTGTAAAATGTAAAAAACAGTAATTGCTATATTGCTTATTTCTGAGTAGAAGAATATGAGACATTTCCCTAATCATTATGTGTAATTACAATTACATATATATGTTTATATATTACATACGTATATATATATGTAATTGTAATTACACATAATGATTAGGGAAATGTCTCATATTCTATATATATAGACAGAAAGAGAGAAAATATATGAGGGAGAGAAAGAATCTTTCCATCTCCTTTGAGTTCCACGGTGTTGAGAGTCAGGACAACTACAATTGCTTCATCATGCCTGCTTGCAATTATAGGGCTTTTGAACCATTTGTTCCCTCCTTAGATATCCTCATTTTTTTCAGATTCTTGCTTAGAAGTCACTCCTCCGTGGACCTCCTCTGACATATTAAACATTGCAGTCCATTATAAGCTGCAAGAGGACAGGGATTTTTGCCTGTTTTATTCCCTACTGTATCACCAGGGGCTACAGCAATATCTGACAAACAGTGGGCATGTAATGAATATGTGTTAAGTGAAGTAATAAATTCAATCAAATCACATCACCTGTTTAAAGCACTTCATTGGCTTCACATTGCACTTAGAATAAAGAGAAATTCTTTTTATACAATATAAGTTCCTGCAGAATGCAGACACTTTCTACTTCTCCAGCCTCTTTTCAACTCCTCTCCTACTAGCTTCTGTATTTAAGCCACATTAGACCTTTCTTCAGTTTTTTATATAGACTTTGTTGCATCACACCTCAGAGATTCTGTACATGTTCTTCCTCCTGCCTAGAAAGGATCGTCCCTCCACTTTCGCCAACTAATCCCTGCTCAACTTTTCATCTCAGCAGGAGGCCCATTCTCTTTGGCAATCCTCTGGCCTCCAGCACATTTGTTATATACTCACATGTCAACATGTACTTCGTACAGCATGTAACACAATTGCACTTTTATATTTTAACAAATTATATTTCCCATATTGAACTGTAAGTCTCCTGAAAGGAGGAATTTTGTTCTTGCTCATCATCAACTTTTTCAACATCCGGTGCACCATTTAGAACTTAGATGTAGTCAATACAGGTTTGTGGAATGAAAGAGGAAAAGAAAGAATTAATATTCCTTTAAATTAGGATGGCAAAGATCGTATATAGAAAATTGGCTAAGTTGTGGTCCATTCATCTTTGCTCCCAATTAAGGAGCACAGCTATGAAAAGGAAGGCTTCAAATTAATAACCAATAGATTTTTTTAAAAAAGAAAACTGACCAGGTACCGTGGCTTATGTCTGTAATATCAGCATGTTGGGAGGCCAAGGCAGGATTACTTGAGCCCAGAAATTCCAGACCAGCCTGAGAATTTGGCAAAACTCTGTCTCTACAAAAAATACAAAAATTAGCCAAGTTTGGTGGCATGTGCCTGTAGTACCAGCTACTTGGGAGGCTGAGGTGGAAGAATAGCTTGAGTCTGGGAGGTCAAGGCTGCAATGAGCTGTGATCACACCACTGCACTCAAGCCTGGGTGGTAGAGTAAGACCCTGTCTCAAAAAAAAAAAAAAAAAAAAGAAAAATCACTAAGCAAAATAAGACACGTGAAGGATCATGTCAAAGGTAAGAAAAATTAGGGGAACGTTAAAAGCTTTCTTCCCAAGCCACTAAATCAACTTGACTAACAAAATTACCACTTGATTTAGCATTAGAAAATTACATTACATATCAAACATAAACCCATTAATCAAATACTAAAGAAATTTCTGTGTTAAATGGTATAATGTTAGCTTATGCCAGAGCTGACCTTGAAAGATTGTTCAAATATGGCTCAGTGTGATTGAAAGTTCTGTGTATATGTTTTTGGAAAGATCCAACAGCAACACCTTAGTGTATGTTTTTGAAATAAAATGTGTCTGAGTAGCAGCAAAGTTATTCTCAAATTTCCATTTTATAGCTGGAGATGTTATACCGTGACATATATGATAGGACCCAATATGGATTAATCCCTTTTAGAAGTCAATCAGGAAGAGGGGAGCAGTTAAAACAGTTGCTTGGTTTACAAACATTAGAACAATTTTCTTATTCACACCATCTGATTATTGTATTTTATTTTTTCCCCAATGTTTAGACTACACAATGAGTTAAGAATGATAAAAATAAGCTCACCAATATACTATGTACATATTTACCAAAATCTGTGCATGCTTATACATATAAACACAGCTGATAATGTATTAGTTAGGCTCATTTGTAATTTTTGTCACTATAGACCAGTTTTTTATTTAAATTGAAGATTAGTATACATTTTAAATGATTAGTCAAAATAAAAAATCTAAAATGTGCTCTAAATACCTCTTAGGTCAGAAAAAAAAAAAAGTCAAAAGCTAGAACATAGAGAAATTAAGAAATGCCCTAAATTTCTAATCTGACAAAAATTCATACGAGATTGAAATATTTTAATGGAAAATAGAACACAACTAATCATTGAAGAAATTATAGAAAGGAAACAAAATAAACAGATTATATGGAGTATTTTTAGAAGATAAGTAAATAAATTAATATACTAGGAAAAAACAAGGGAAATATAATTGATAAATAAATACAGGTAAGAGTTCTTTTGAAATAATGATAAAAGAGAAAATCTCTGTCAAAACTAAAAGGAAAGATGCATAAATATATAAATAAATGATAAAACGATGTTGCATACATATACGACTTTTTCAGAATCAAAAAATTTAAATTTCTGTAATAAAATTTAAATGTTTATAAATTTAAAAAACTAGAAGAAAGAATGTTGACTGTTCACAATACAAATAAATGACAAATATTTGAGGTGATGGATATGCTAATTATCCTTATTTGATCATTGGACATTGTATACATGTATCAAAATATCACTCTGTATCACATGAATATGTACAATTATTTGTCTCAAAAACAAACAAACAAAAGATAATGGGAGAATGTTGAAAACTCAGAGAGAAGAGCAACTCTCACAGATAGGGATCCAGATAACATTAGCAGCTGATTTCTCGGCAGAAACCTTGAAGGCCAGTAGGCAGTGGATTATATATTTAAAATAATGAAGAAACCTGTCAATTGAGAAATCTATAGCTGGAAAACTTATCCTTCAAAAATGAGGGAGAAATTAAGACATTTCCGGATTTTTTTTTAAAACTGAAAAAAAATCCATTTATCCCTGAATTTGCCATTCAAGAAGTGTTAAGTCCTTCAGGTTGAAATAAATGAACTCTAGGCAATAACTATATAAGTAAATAAGCAAGCTGTATGAATATACAAAGCTCTCTGGTAAAGGTAAATACATAAACCAACATAAAAACAGTCCTATTGTAATTTTGGTTTGTAACTCTGCTTTTTATTTTCTACATAATTTAAAAGGCAAATGTATAAAATGTAATTGTAAATCTGTTAGCTGGTATGCAATGAATAAAGATATAATCTGTTACATCAATAACATAAAAAGAGTAGAGCTATATGTATAGCAATAGAATTTTGGTATGTGATTGAACTTAAGTTGAAATAAATTCAAATTAAAATGTTGTAACTCTAGGATGTTATATGTAATTCTCATAGTAACCAAAAAAAGAAATATACATATAATATAAACAAAAGGAAATGAGACTAGAAACAAAATGTGTCACTACAAAAAAATCAACTAAAGATAAAAGGAAATAATTGAGAAAATGGCAAAAATCAGCAAGTCTGACGTATTAAAACTTTCCATGCTACATAAATCTGAAAACTCTATTTCACATAAAACTGGAGCTGAAAGAGACAAATATTTACCTATAAAGTTAAAAGTTATATAGGGAACAAACACTAATTTTTTTTAGAAAAAATTCTAAAAAGAGTAAAAATATGCCTTATACTACCTCAATTTCATGTTTTACAGCTCTGGGAAAGTAGAAAATAAAATGTTCTGTTAGCATGAATCTCTCTGTGCCCCCCAAAAACCCTATGGATTGCATCATTATTACCTAAAAAGTCTATTGTCAAATGCAGCAGAGTGATATTTTTTACAAGGTAGATATTAATTTTAGATATGGAATAATATTGGTGATTTCAATTTTATAACACTGGGTTAAGATGAAAGAATGAGAAGATAAAGGTCCCTCAGCAATATAACTCACAAACATGTTCAGAAGCAGTAAGAAGTTACATTAATTATCTTTTGAAAGTCAATAATCTACATCTTTAATGTGTGCATATAGCATAGCTAATGTACTATCGCTGGGTCCATTTATTCAATGAATAATTGCCGCTATGTGTCAGACATTTTTCTAGGCCTAGGAATGGATACATAAGTGAACAAAGCAAAGATTCTGGTTCTTGTAGAGTTTCCATTAAAAGACCATTTACTAAAACTTTTCTTCCCCCAAATTATAAAATCTGTAAGATGATTTAACAACATGTATAAAAGTCATTGTGGGCCACGCACGGTGGCTCATACCAGGTGTGGTGACTCATAGCACTCTGTCACCCAGGCTGGAGTGCAGTGGCACAATCTCTGCTCACTGCAACCTCTGCCTCCTGGGTACAAGCGATTCTCCTGCCTCAGCTTTCTGAGTAGCAAGGACTACAGGTGCACACCATCACGCCTGGCTAATTTTTGTACTATTAGTACAGACGGAGTTTCACCATGTTGGCCAGGCTGGTCTCGAACTCCTGACCTCAAATGATCCGTCTACCTCAGCCTCCCAAAGTGCTGGAATTACAGATGTGAGCCACAATGCCCGGCCTTATTTTCTACAACTTTGGTAACTTTAGCATATACCCCAAATCTGTAAGACATAATATTATAATTCAAATGCAACTCATGGCTTCTCATTGTACTCCTTCTCTAGCTTTTGAATTATTTATTCTAATACCAGTTTTAATTCTGACACAAAAGCATGGGAGTTCTAATCAAAATCCAACCTTTTATCATAAAAACTATGAAGAAATTATGAGTAGAACTTAAAAAGGAAAATAGGCCTATTAATTAGATTTGTCTTTGTAGCATTTAACTCTATAATAAATAACATAATATTTTATGTCTATGAGTACCCAACAAAGCCTCCAGCTTCTATTTAGATATAAAATGTAAAAGTCACTACTGGATCCACAAGCAAGACTATGGTAAAGAAATTTCTCCAACTAACCAGCTTCTTTTACATGATGTTACATGTTTCTTTTGTTTTTTCATTTTGGCAAATATTGATTGTCATCTTCGTGTTTGTCTATGTCCTAAGTGCTGGGATACAGAATCTGAAAAGATGGACACAGGACCTGCCTTCAAGTTCACTCTTTTTTTTTTTTTTTTTTTTTTTTTGAGATGGAGTTTTGCTCTTGTCGCCCAGGCTGGAGTGTAATGGTGAGATCTCGGCTCACTGCAAACTCCACCTCCAGGGTTCAAGTGATTCTCCTGCCTCAGCCTCCCAAGTAGCTGGGATTACAGGTCCCAGCCACCACGCCTAGCTATTTTTTGTATTTTTAGTAGAGATAGCATTTCATCATGTTGGTCAGGCTGGTCTCGAACTCCTGACCTCAGGTAGTCGACCCACCTCGGCCTCCCACAGTGCTGAGATTACAGGCATGAGCCACCATGCCCTGCTAGGAGTTCACGCTTTAGTTGGGGAAAATATACAATAAGCAAGCCAATTTTTAAAAAGAGAACTGCAATTAGAGTTAAATGCTACAAAGACAATCTCACAGGAAGATGGGATGTAGAATGATAAGGCTCTCAGAATAGTAAGAGAAACTATTGCTTCTTACGATGTTTGTCTTTCTTTGTATCAGTGCTCAGCTGAGTCTGCAGTGCTTCAGAGGCAGCTTTCATTTTATAAAAATCTATGATTTCTCCTTCCAGTTGTTTTTTCTCTTCCTCGAGCTTCCTTATCTCCTCCTGTTGAATCATTTTAAGATGCTCGAACTTGTCCTGCAGCTGTGAAACCAATGTGCAGTTGTGACACCAAAGCAGTGGCTGAACACCCAAAAGAATATGCTTTTTTCTGATTATCAAACAAACCCAAATCATCACAGTAGAGCACGATCTTAATAACAATCTCAAAAACTCAGGAGTAAACACTCAGATATGGAATTTTTCTTTTCTTTCTTTTTTCCTTTTATAAGATGGAGTCTCATTCTGTTGCCCAGGCTGGAGTGCACTGGTGTGATCTCAGCTCACTGCAACCTCCATCTCCCAGTTCAAGTGATTCTCCTGCCTCAGCCTCTTGAGTAGCTGGGACTACAGGCATGCACCACCACTACAGGCGTGTGCCACCACACCTGGCTAATTTTTGTATTTTTAGTAGAGATAGGGTTTTGCCATGTTGGCCAGGCTGGTCTCGAACTCCTGACCTCAGGTGATCCTCCCGCTTTGGCCTCCCAAAGACTTTTTTTTTTTTTTTAATATAGAGACAAGTTCTCAGTACGTTGCCCAGGCTGGTCTCTAACTCCTGAGCTCAAGTGATCCTCCCACCTCAGCTTCCCAAAGTGCTGGGACTGACTGGATGCAGTGGCTCATGCTTGTAAACTCAGCACTTTGGGAGGCCAAGGTGGGAGGATCTCTTGAGCCCAGGAGTTCAAGACCAGACTGGGTGATATAACACAATAGTAAACTTCAACAGGAGAGAGAATCTGTAAACTTGAATATAGATCTTCTGAAATTATCCAGTCAGAGGACAAAGAAAAAAAGATTAAAAAAGAGAAAAGAAGGCTGGGCGTGGTGGCTCAAGCCTGTAATCCCAACACTTTGGGAGGCCGAGGCAGGCAGATTAAGAGGTCAGGAGTTCAAGACCAGCCTGACCAACATGACAAAACCCCATCTCTACTAAAAATACAAAAATTAGCCGGGTGTGGTGGCACACACCTGTAGTCCCAGCTACTTGGGAGGCTGAGGCAGGAGAATCGCTTGAACCCAGGAGGCGGAGGTTGGAGTGCAATGTGAGCCAAGACCACACATTGCATTCCAGCCTGGGTGACAGAGCACAACTCTGTCTCAAAAAAAAAGAAAAAAGAAAAAAAAAGAGACAGAGAAAAGAAAGCCAACAAGACACCATTAGGCAAACCATTGTCAGGTTATGGGAGTTTGAGAAGGAAAGTAGAGAAAGGAGAAGAAAGCTTATTTAAAGAATGGCTGAAAACTGCCTAAATCATGGGAAAGATTTAGACATCTAAATCCATGAAGCTTAAAGATTCCGAAAGAGGTTCAAACCAAATAGATACTCACCAAGTCACAATATAATCAAATAGTCAAAAGTTAAAGAAACTTTGCAGGTCAGGACAGAATCGAATAATACATTCAAAGTGCTGAAAGAAAAAAACTGCCAGCAACTAATACTATGTCTGAGAAAGCTGTCCTTCAGAAAGAAAGAAGAAATAACGAGTTTCCTCGACAAACAAAGCTGAGGGCATTCAGGACCACTAGGTCTACCTTAAAAAAATGCTTAAGGGAGTTTTTCAAGTAAAAATGAATGAAGTTGGGAGCGGTGGCTCATACCTGTAATCCCATTTTGGGAGGCTGAGGTGGGTGGATCACCTGAGGTCGGGAGGTCAAGACCAGCCTGGCCAACATGGCAAAACCCCACCTCCAGTAAAAATACAAAAAATTAGCCAGGTATGAAGGCCACTGAGATCGTGCCACTGCACTCCAGCCTGGGTGACAAGAGTCAAACTACATTTCAAAAACAAAAAAACAAACAAAAAAAAACAAAACTTGAGGCCTGGCGTTCTGCTCCTCTCCAACCTCCCCTTCTCTGGGCCCAAGCCACCTTGGCTGAGGAGGGGCAAGGAGTTGTGAGCCCCTGCCAGGGACCCCCTGCCCAGACCAAGTACTCGGCCCCCAGGCCTGCGTTCAGTGAGGCCTCCCGTGGCATCAGCATGTTTGTGTGGAGGAATGTGGAAGGTCACTCTGCGGCCGTGTTCCCCTGGTACTCCATCCCCTTCCTCACCCCTCCCTGCAGCCACACGAGGCCCAGCAAACTGCCAGTCACTCAGTGGCCTCCAACCAGAGAAAACAACCTGCCAAGTTGGCAGCTGTTGCTCATGAGCGTCCACCAGGTGGGACAGGGAGTGTTGACCCTGGGCGGCCCCCTGGAGCCACCTGCCCTGAAAGCCCAGGGCCCGCAACCCCACACACTTTGGGGGTGGTGGAACCTGGTAAAAGCTCACCTCCCACCATGGAGGAGGAGCCCTGTGCCCCTCAGGGGAGTCCCTGCTGGACAGTGAGACAGAGAATGACCATGATGATGCTTTCCTCTCCATCATGTCTCCTGACACCCAGTTGCCTCTACCACTCAGATGATGTCAGGCCCAGTCCCTCAGTGCCCTGCACAAGGAACAGGACTCATCTTCTGAGAAGGATGGACGCAGCCCCAACAAATGGGACAAGGACCACATCCGGTGGCCCATGAGTGGCGGTCATGATCTTCAGCAAGCGGCACCAGGCCCTGGTGTGGCGCACCAGGGTCACCCCAACCAGGACAACCGGACTGTCAGCCAGATGCTGAGCAAGCGGTGGTACACCCTGGGGCCCATTGAGATGCAGAAATACGACCTGGCCTTCCAGGTGAAGGTGGCCCACTTGCAACAAGGACCGAAAGAAGTCCAGCTCAGAGGCCAAGCCCACAAGCCAGGGGCTAGCAGGAGTGTAACAAGGGCTTGTGGGAGCGGAGCATATCAGAGACGGGCACTGCCACTGCCCCTGGGGTGTCCTCTGAACTCCTGTCAGTTGCAGCCCAAACACTCCAGAGCTCAGATACCAAGAAGCAGCTTCTGTGGGGCAGAATGGCTGCACACAGTCAGGGAACCTGGCTCAGCCTGGCCCAAGCCTTCTCCCACAGCGGGGTACACAGCCTGGACGGCAGGGAAATAGACCGTCAGGCACTACGGGAACTGACACAGGTGGTGTCTGGCACTGCATCATACTCTGGCCCAAAGTCTTCTACTCAGTATGGAGCTCCAGGCCACTTTGCAGCCCCTGGTGAGGGAGGTGACCAGTGGGCAGCCCTGCTGCTGCCCACCTGAGCTGCTCATTCCCAGCACATGGCCAGTGAGGACATAGCAAGTGATGAGGAGCACACAGTCATCCATGAGGAGGAGGGGGTGATGATGTCATTGCTGATGATGGCTTTAGCACCACTGACACCGATCTCAAGTTCAAGGAGTGGGTGACCGACTGAGAATGGGGACAACTCTGGGGAGGAGCCAGAGGGCAACAAGTGCTTTGGTGGGAAGGTATTTGCACCTGTCATTCCTTCCTCCTTTACTCCTGCCGCCCCTTGCTGGATCCTGAGCCCCCAGGGTCCCCCGATCCACCTGCAGCTTTTGGCAAAGTCTATGGTCCCACCCTGTCCTCCTCCTACACATACTCGGATGTTCCTCCTCAACCTTGGCACCCACCTCCTTACTGGGCCCAGGAGCCTTCAAAGCCCAGGAGTCTGGTCAAGGCAGCAGAGCGGGCCCCCTACGGCCACTACCCCTGGGGATGGGGGCCCAGGGATGCCTTCCAAGGTGACCTGTTTCCTCCCAATGGATCCTGCCACCTTCTGGTGCAAGAGACCTGAAAGTGTGGGCGACCTGGAGCTACCAGTCTCCTCAGTCATCAGGGTCCCTCCCAACACTAAGGCTTTCCTAGGCAGGAGCTGGGCTGAGCCACACGGGGGGCAGAGCCTGAAGAGAAACTGACTGGGCTTTCGGGGTCGGGGCAGAGGGAACCCCACGGACATGGATCCGACACTGGAGGACCCCACCACACCCAAATGCAAGATGAGAAGATGCTCCAGCTGCAGTCCAAAGCCCAACACCCCCAAGTGTGCCATGTGTGATGGGGACAGCTTCCCCTTTGCCTGTACAGGTGGAGAAGCCGAGGACAGGCTCAGGGAACCGGAGACCGAGAAGGCGCTGTCCTCTTCACTGCACGTGCCCTGGACCAGTGCCGGCCCTGATCAAGCAGCTCTTCCAGGCCCACTGCTTCTTCCTGTCCACTAGGCCACAGCCGCCCTCCAGGCCCACTATGCACACATCTTCCCCTCCAAGGTTTGTTCTGCCCCTGCCCTGACTCCCAGCCCTGTGGGGGTCCTGACCGCACCTCACCTGGCTCAGACTCTTGACGCTGCCCTGGCTGCCTCACCACTGCCTCTGCCCGAGAGTCACGTGAGGCTGAGAGTAGGGGCAGGGGCAGCAGTGATGCCAGTTGGGGGGCGGTCCAGTGGGAGGAGCCTCAGCCTCGCGGGCTGCTCCGTGGGACTGATGACTGCATGATCTTCTGGGCACCTCACGGATCTTCAACTGCAGGTGAAACGGATGATGGTGGTGGGTGCAGGGCCGCTGGGAGCTGCTGCATGGTTCCCAGAGGTTGGACTGGGGCAGGTGCCAACTGAAGCTGCTGGGGCAGCATGGGCAGGATGTTCTGCACACAAACCTTGGAGAAGAAGATGTGTGCATAGTGGGTCCACTGCTGCTGCCCCTGCCCTGACTCCCAGCCCTGCCTGACCCCACCTCAACCTGCTCAGGCTCTGGCGCAACCCTGGCTGCCCTGCCACTGCCTCTGCCCCAGAGTTGGGGCCTTGACAGCCTGGTTGGAAGGGGACACCCCAGCCCTGCCCCAACACCTGGGGGTCTCCATAACTACCACAGGCAGGTGGGCAACCCCAAAGATCCCAGGACTCACAGTACCCCCTGAGAACATGGAAAGTATGTGGGGGTAGCAATGGAGGGCAGGATGGTTATCTTCTCCCAGGTAAAGCCATTTAATCCTTTCAGTTTGGGATGGAGTAAGGCCTGCCTCTTTTTTTTTTTTTTTTTTTTTTTGAGACCGAGTCTTGCTCTGTCGCCCAGGCTGGAGTGCAGTGGTGCGATCTTGGCTCACTGCAACCTCTTCCCGCCGGGTTCACGCCATTCTCCTGCCTCAGCCTTCCAGGTAGCTAGGGTTACAGGTGCACGCTACCACGTCTGGCTAATTTTTGTATTTTTAGTACACATGGGGCTTCATCATCTTGGCCAGGCTGATTTCGATCTCCTGACATCGTGATCTGCCTGCCTCCCCCTCCCAAAGTGCTGGGATTACAGGCATGAGCCACGACGCCTGGCCAAGGCGTGCTCCTCTTATCTATACCCCCTACCCCTGCAGCTGTGCCGGGTGAAAGCTGGGCAGTTTCCCTCCTCCGAGCCCCTGTACGTACCATGAATTGTGGGACCTTCAGAACTTTTCACTTTTCGGAAAATAGCTCCTGCTGGGGCTGCAAGATGGAGTGTGAAGAGGGCCTTGGGCCACAGGGAGGCGCCTGTGGACTAGGGGGAGTTCATGCACCCCTTCTTTCCCCAGAGGGGCTGGACTCAGGTGAGTATGGGGGTGGGGGCTCCTGCACTTCGACACAGGCAGCGGGAGGGTTTTCTCCCCATTCCCTCTGCACTCCCAACTTGAGCTATACTTTTTAAGAAAGTGATTCACCCTGCCTTTGCCCCCTTCCCCAGAACAGAACACGTTGATCATGGGCGATATTTTTCATCGTGCCAAAAAGTTGCCATGACCGTCATTAAACCTGTTTAACACCAAATAATAAGGAAAATAAAATAAAAAATTCGGGCATGGTGCAGAAACTCACTCCAAATAAATTACCTACCAAAATATATAATGGTGGAAATATTCCAAAATTCAATATTTTGGGATTTATACACAAAAGATAAACAAATTAGAGGCCAAGAGGCTGCCGGAAGGGAAAAACGGGGCCTGGAAAGGCCGTTGTGAGGAATGAGCTGGGCCTAAAGAGGCCACTGGCAGGCAGTAGCTGGACCTGCCGAAGTGGCCGAAAGGCAGGAGCTTTGGACTGGGGAGGCCGCAGTGAGGCGAGAGCTAGCTGGGCGTGGAGAGTCCGCTGTGAGGCCGAGGCCAAGGCCGGGCCCGTGCAGGCCTTCGAGAGGCAGGAGGCCGGGCCTGCAAAGGCCAACTGGAGATCAAGTTCTGCGCCTGAAGAGGCTGCCAAAAGTCAAAAGCGGGGCCTGGGAAGGCCGCCGACAGCCATGAGCTGGGCTGGGCCGAAAGAGGCCACTGGGAGGCAGGAGGAGCTGGGCCTGGAGAGGCTGACTCGAGGAAGTTTTGCACCTGGAGAGGCCGCCGAGAGGATGGAGCTGGGCCCGGGGAGGCCGACTTGCTGCTCTTCCAGGCCCACTTCCAGGCCGACTTGAGGACGACTTGGGCCTGCAGAGGCCGCCGGGAGGCCCAAGCTGGGCCTAGAGGAGCCCACCGACCGGAGGCCGTTTGGGGCCTGCAGATGCCATCAGAGGGCAGGAGCTGAGCCTGGAGAGGCCACCGTGAGGCCTGAGCTGGGCCTGGGGAGCTTGGCTTAGGGAAGTTGTGGGCCTACCAGGGCCGCTGGGAGCTGGGCAGGAGCTGAGTCCAAAGACGTTGTTGGGACCTGGAGTCGGCCCAGAGTCCGGCCCGGAGATGCAGCCGGGAGGAAGAGCTGGGCCCGGAGAGGACGCCGGGAGGCTGCAAGTGGGTCTGAGAGGCCAACTTGAGGAGGCCTGGCCTCCGCCTCCCACATGGCCCAGCTGTTCCTCCTGGCTGCATCTCCTGCCTCCCAGCAAACAAGCTCTTTTGGCTCAGCTCCTGCCTGCATTTGTAGACCCCGAAGTTTCTGCAACCAAGCTCTTCAGACCCACATCCCTTCTCCCAGTGACTGAACAGTGCCAGCTCCGGCTGGAGAAGGGCATCTGCAGACCCCGCTGTTGCCTCCCAGGGGAGTCTCCAGGCCCAGCTCTCGCCCCACCGCGACCTCCCGGGCCCAAGTCCCTCCCAGCAGCCCGCGTGCGACCCTGCTCCTCCCTCACGGTGGCCTGTTGAGGCAGGGGCTCACGCTGACCTCTCTCAGCATGGGAGGGGCTGGTGTGAGGCAAGGGGCTCACGCTGACCTCTGTCCACGTGGGAGGGGCCGGTGTGAGGCAAGGGCTCACAGTGACCTCTCTCAGCGTGGGAGGAGCCAGTGTGAGGCAGGGGCTCACGCCTATCGGCAGGGTGCCAGAGGCATGAGTTGGGCATCAACAGGCCACCATGAGGGAGGAGCTGGGCTGCACGCGGGCTGCTGGGAGGCAGGCAAGGACTTGGCCCCGGGAGGCCGCCATGGGGGCAAGAGCTGGGCCTGGAGAGGCACCTGGGAGGCAAGGGCGGGGCCTGCAGAGGCTGTTCTCCAACCAGTGCTAGGCCTGTACAGGCCACCAGGAGGCAGGAAGTGGGCCCTCAGAGCTTGCCTGGAGAAAGTTCGGGGCCTAGAAAGGCGGTTGGGAGCTGGGCAGGAGTTGAGCCAAAAGAGCTTGCTTACTTGCTGGGAGGCAGGGCCGGGAGAGGCCGACTTCAGGACAACTTGGGCCTGCAGCAGTCACCGGGAGGCCCAAGCTTGGCGTGGAGGAGCCCACCGACCAGAGACCATTTGGGGCCTGGAGATGCCATCGGAGGGCAGGAGCTCATCCTGGAGAGGCCACCATGAGGTCTGACCTGGGCCTGGGGAGCTTGGCTTGAGGAAGCTGTGGGCCAACCAAGGCCGCCAGGAGATGGATAGGCACTGAGTCCAAAGAGGTTGTTGAGAGGCAGCAGTCGGGCCTGGAGACGCAACCAGGAAGAAGAGCTGGGCCCAGAGAGGACGCCCGGAGGGTGCAAGTGGGTCTGGAGAGGCTGACTTGAGGAGGTTCTGGTCCCGGAGAGGCCGCTGGAAGGGAAAAATTGGGCCTGGAAAGGCTGTTGTGAGGAATGAGCCCCATGAGCCTGAAGAGGCCACTGGCAGGCGGGAGCTGGGCCTGCCGAAGCGGCCGAGAGGCAGGAGCTTTGGACTCGGGAGGCCGCAGTGAGGCAACAGCTAGCTGGGCGTGGAGAGTCCGCTGTGAGGCAGAGGCTGGGCCTGTGCAGGCCTTCGGGAGTCAGGAGGCTGGGCCTTGTCGAGGCCTGCAGAGGCCACCGAAAGTCAAAAGCGGGGCTTGGGAAGGCCACCGGGAGGCATGAGCTGGGCTGGGCCGAAAGAGGCCACTGGGAGGCAGGAGGAGCTGGGCCTGGAGAGGCTGCCGAAAGGCAGGAGCTTCGCCTGAGGATGCCACAGTGAGACACCATCTCAGTCTGGAGGGTCCACTGTGAGGCAGAGGCTGGCCTGTAGAGTCCGACAGTAGACAGAAGTTGGGCAAAAGGCTGATTTGAGGAAGTTTTGGGCTTCAAGAGTCAGCCACGAGGCAGGCACTAGGCCTGGAAATGGCCCGACAGTCATGAGTTGGGCCTAAATGGGCCACTGTGAGGGAGGAGCTGTGCCTGTTGAGGCTGCTGGCAGGCAGGCAGAAATTTGGCCTGGGGCAGCTGCCATGAGGCAAGAGTTGGGCCTGGAAAAAGCCCCTGGGAGACAAGAGCAGGGCCTGCAGAGGCTGTTCTCAAGTCAAAGCTGGGCCTGTTCATGCCACCGGGAAGAAGAAGGTGGGTCTGGAGAGTTTGACTTGAGGAAGTTTTGGGCCTACATTGGCCGCCATGAGCTGGACAGGAACTGGGCCAAAAAAGGCTGTTGTGAGGCAGCAGTTGTGCCTGTAGACTCAGCCAAGAGGAAGAGGTGGGCCTGGAGAAGCCCCCATGAGGCAGAGTTTGGGCCTGTAGACACTGACAGGAGGCAGGAGCTGGGCCTGGAGAGGTCAACTTGAGGAGATTTTGGGCCTTCATAGCCCACCAGGAGGCAGTAGTTGGGACTAGAGAGTCTGACTTGAGTAAGTTTTGGGCCCAGCGATGACGTCCTGGGACAGGAGTTGGGCCTGGAGAGGCCACCGTGAGGCATAAGCTGGATGTAGAGAGGCCAGTGTGAGGCAAGACCTGGGCCTGTCTAGGCTGTTGGGAGACAGGCAGGAATCTGGCCAGGGAAGGTTGCCATGAGACAAAAGTTGGGCCTGGAAAGGCCCCTGTGAAGCATGAGCTTGGCTTAAAGAGGCCACTGGGTGGCAGGAGCTGGGTGTGTAGAAGCTGCTGAAAGGTTGGGAGCTTGGCTTGGGGGGGTCCACAGTGAGGCAGATGCTGGGCGTGAAGAATCTGCTGTGAGGCAGATGTTGGGACTGTAGAGGCCGACGGGAGGTAGAGGCTGGGCCTGGAGGGGCCACCAAGATGCAGGAGTTGGGCCTGGAGAGGCTGCAAAGAAGCATGAGCTGGGCCTGGTGAGGTCAACTTGAGAAAGTTCAGGGCCTGGAGAGAAGGCTGGGAGGCAGGAGCTGGATCTAAAGAGGCCATTGTAACGATGGAGCTGTGCCTGTGGAGGCTGTTGTGAGGCAGTAGCCTCATCTGCGGAGACTGCCGTGAGGTAGGGTATGGGCCTAAATAGGCCATTGTGAGTCATGAGCTTGGTCTGTAGAGGCTGACTGGAGAAAGTTCTGGGCCTGGAGAGGCTGCCGGGAGGTAGGAGCTTGGCCAAAAGATGTAAGCACACTTGCATTTATTAGGCACTTTATTTCCATTATTCCACTGTAATATATAATAAAATAATTATAGAACTCACCATAATGTAGAATCAGTGGGCGTGTTAAGCTTGTTTTCCTGCAACTGGATGGTCCCACCTGAGCGTGATGGGAGAAAGTGACAGATCAATAGGTATTAGATTCTCATAAGGACAGCGCAACCTAGATCCCTCACATGCACGGTTCACAACAGGGTGCGTTCTCCTATGAGAATCTAATGCTGCTGCTCATCTGAGAAGGTGGAGCTCAGGCGGGAATGTGAGCAAAGGGGAGTGGCTGTAAATACAGACGAAGCTTCCCTCACTCCCTCACTCGATACCACTCACCTGCTGCTGTGTGGCTCCTTGCGGCTCCATGGCTCAGAGGTTGGGGACCCCTGCTCCAGTGCATCCAAAACGACCCTTCCCACACCAGTCTTCACAGTGGTCAAGGGCAGCAACCACTTAGCTCCCAAGGCATGTGCCTCAGCTGGCATTTCGTCACAATCAACAGTAAGTGGTAGCTTGAGTCACTGTGAGGTCACCTACTGGAAATCACCAACATCCCATTTCCCACTGGCAAAGAGCTCAGCACTGCCCCCTGGGAAACCAAACCTATGCCCAAATCCCATCTGTGTGGGTTTATCTCCTGGGACCCTTCCTAACATATTAGTCAGAGTCCAATCAGGAAGCATAAACCACTCAAAAGTTTAAAGTGGTAAAATTTAATACAGAGAATTATTCATTATAACAGGTGAACAGCATAATGAGAGATTGGCTAGCACAAAGTAAAGAGAACTCTAGAGAACATAGGACTAGCCCAGGCCAGGCATGGTGGCTCATGCCTGAAATTCCAGCAATTTGAGAAGCTAATGCAGGAGGATTGCTTAAGGCCAGGAGCTAGAGACCGGTCTGGACAACACAGTGAGACCCTGTCTCTATCCAAAAGAAGAAAAAAGTTAGCTGGGGGTGGTGGTGCACACTTGTAGTCCCAGCTACTTGGAATGCTGAAGTTTGAGCTTGGGAGGTCAAGGCTGCAGTGAGGCATGATTATGCCACTACAGTCCAGCCTGGTGACAGAGCAAGACCCTGTCTCAAAGAACAAAACAACAACAACCATTTACAGACAGAAAAGAAATAGAGCTAATAAGCTGAGGAAAGATGTTGAAATGTGACAAAGTAATATGAGGTCTTTTGTCTATTTAAAATAATCAAACAAAAAATGACTTACTAAATTATAATACCCTGTGCTGGCAAAGGTGCAGTGAAATGGGCACTTTCTTATACTATGAGGGGTGTTTAAATTGTGTATAAGCCTTCCAGGGTAAAGCCTGTCAATTTTTTAAAATAATGGAGACAGGGTCTCACCATACTGCCATACTGCCTCCTCCAACTCTTGGCCTCAAGCAATCCTCCTCTCTCAGCCTCCCAAAGTGCTAAGATTATAGCTGGGAGGCACCCAAAACCCTGTCAATTTACATCAAGGGTAATGAGAACGTCCATTCACCATGACTCACAGTAATCTTACTTCTGGGGAGACAATTCAATCTAAACAAAAGGTCATCTGTACACACACAGTAAAAATCTGGGAGTAACTGAAGACAGAGTTGGTAAGTGAAATAAGAAACAGTTATAAGAAATTAAACTATGGTATCAATAGGCGCCTGGTAAAAGGTCAGTTGATGTTAGCTGCTACTTTTTTGTTGTTTTGAGACAGGGTCTCACTCTGTCACCCAGGCTGGAGTGCAGAGGCCTGATCATGACTCACTGCAGTCTCAGCCTCCCTGGGCTCAAGTGATCCTCCCACCTCAGCCTCCCAAGTAGCTGGGACTACAGGAACATGCCACCACACTAGGCTAATTCATGTATTTTTCTGTAGGGATGGTGACTCCCCCTGCGTTTCCAAGGCCTGTCGCAAACTCTTGGCCTCAAGCCATCCTCCTGCCTCAGCCTCCCAAAGTGTTGCGATGACCAGTGTGAGCCACCACACCTGGCCAGCTGCTACTTTTATCAATATTATTATTATTCCACTCAATTAAAAATTATCATTTTCAAGGCTATGCAACAGTATGTATCCTACAGCATAATTGTAAAAACATATACAGTCGTCGTCCCTCAGTATACAGAATTAGTTCCAGCCCCCCATTTCTGCATATACCAAAATCCATGCTTACTCACGTTTCACTGTCACCCCTCTGGAATCCACATATATGAAAATTCCAAATATTAGTTGGGCATAGTGGCAAGCACCTGTAGTCTCAGCCACGTGGGAGGTTGAGGTGGGAGGATCGCTTCAGCCTGGAAGGTTGAGGCTGCGGTCAGCTGTGATAGCGCTACTACACTCCAGCCTTGGACAACAGAGGGAGACCCTGTCTCAGAAAAAAAAAACAAAATAAAACAGGTTAGAAACTGTAATGAGGTCTGCTGGGCAAAATTCCATATAAGCAAAGTATAAATTAATAAAGCAAATCGTGATAAATTAGTACGATTGACTTTCTGGAGTTTCTGACAATAAAAGTAAGGAAAATGCAGAACACAAAGACAGTAAAAAGAGAAATTAGGAACGCATTCTACATGTTGAATAGGAAGACACTGGCCATGTTCGTGCAGCGGCAGTATGTCGTGACATTACATACCTTGGAGAGAAGTTAACAGATGAGGAAGTTGATAAAAATCATCAGAGAAGCAAAATACTGGTAGCGACACTCAAGTAAACCATGAAATTTCCATAACTTATGTCAGCAAAGTGGGAATATTGTACAGTGTGTGTTGAAGTTCCTATACAACATTGTTTATCTGCCTTTTGTTTGTTTGTAAGGAATGTAGATACTAAAAGTTCTTCTTGCTGTCAAAAGAATATGTGTGAATAAGTCATTTTAACTTATTCTTCTGTTTTTCTTTTATCTTCCTGCCATCATCCCACAGCCTTACTTTAAAAATTTTTTTTTTAGAAAATTGAACAAGTGCTCCTTGTGGTGGCACATGCCTCGAGGATGGGAGGCAGGGGTGGAAGGGTCACTTGAGGCCATTAGTTTGACACCAGCCTGGCCAACAAAGTTAGACCACATGTCTACAAAACAATTTAAAAATTAGCCAAGTATCGTCATGTATACCTACAGTCCTAGCTACTCAGGAGGCTCAGGTAGGAGGATCCTTAGCCCAGGAATTCAAGGCTGCAGTGAGCTGTGATAGCACTACTGTACTCAAGCCTGGGTGACAGGGTGAGACCCCGTCTCCTAAAGTAAAAAGCAAAGAAAAAAAATAGTTCAAGTAGCAAGTTGTATGTGGCTTACTCTGAATATTTCTAAACTAGAAATTCTCAATCTTTTGGGGTCTAACATCCCTTTACATTTTTTAACTTTATTGAAGATCTCTAAGACTATTTCTTTCTGCAGATAATTATATTAAAACTAGAAAATAAGACACAATTTTTAAAATATTATTCATCACATATTAAAGCCATTACATGTTGATATAATACAAGATTTTAAAAATATTTAATATTCATTACATATTAATAATAAAACCATTACCTGTTGATATAATACTTTTTTCTTTTTTTGAGACAAAGTCTTGTTCTTTTGCCCAGGCTGGAGTGAAGTGGCACAATCTCAGCTCATTGCAACCTCCGCCCCGCAGGTTCAAGCGATTCTCCTACCTCAGCCTCCCAAGTAGCTGGGATTACAGGCGCCCACTACCATGTCCAGCTAATTATTGTATTTTCTTAGTACAGAAGGAGTTTTGCCATGTTGGCAAGGCTGGTCTTGAACTCTTGACCTCAGGTGATCCACCCGCCTGGGTCTCCCTAATTGCTGGGATTACAGGTGTGAGCCACCGCGCCCATCCCAATTAATATATGTTTTAAAACACTGATTAATCAGGCAACAACACTGGGCAGGGGTCTCCTCATTCCCAGGGATGCAAACCCCACTGCACGCCTTAGGGGTTGCAAGGGCTGCAGAGCCAAAAGGCTCTGACTTCAGATATTATTTTACTTGTATTTTTATTTGTATTGTGAGACAGGTCCTGCTCTGTCACCCAGACTGGAGTGCAGCTGTGCACTTACAGCTCACTGCAGCCTCGACCTCCTGGGCTCAAGCCATCTTCCTACCTCAGCTCCCCAGTAGCTGGTAGTACAGTTGAGTGTCACCATGCCTGGTTATTTTTTTAATTTTTTTGTAGAGTGAGGGGTCTTGCTATGTTGCCCAAGCTGGCCTCAAACTCCTGACCTCAAGAGATCTGCCCACTTCAGCCTCCTGAGTAGCTGAAACTACAAGTACACATCACCATGTCTAGCTACATTTATTTAATTTTGAAAAATATTTTTGTAAAGAGCAGATCTTGCTGTGTTGTCCAGGCTGGTCTTGAACACCTGCCCTTAAAAGATACTCGCACCTCTGCTTACCAAACAGCTGGGACTACAGGCATGAGCCACTGCAATGAGCCTGAAGAGATTTCTTTAATCTAGCATCCCATACTTGGTAAGATTGGGAAAGGCAGCAGTGTTTTTTAAAATTACTTAATAATTTCAGTAACAATCAAACTCAACCTTGACCCCTGCCTTCTCTCACACCCCATATCCAGTCTGTCAGGAAATCCTGTTGACTGTCTTCGACATGTACTAAAGATCCCCACCCAGCAACTCCCTGGCCTCCTCCCCTACTTCTCCCCTCTGACCATCTCTCAACACCACCATGACCCTGGTCAGGACCACCATCATCTCCTGCCTGGATGTTGCCAAAGCTTGGCCCCCATGCTTCTATCACATCTTCCCACAGTCTTTCTCAACTCAGCAGCCAGAGAATGCTTTTAAATCGGGAGACAGATCATGTCCCCTCTCTGCTCAGAACCCTCCCGCAGTTTCCATCTGAGTCAGAGTAAAAGCCAAAGCCCCAGCAATAACCTCCCAGGGCTTATGTGATCTGTACTGATCCCCACCCAGCAACTCCCTGGCTCCCTCCCCTAATTCTCTCCCTCTCTCCATCTGCTCCATGGGCCTCCTTCCAGAGCCTCAGACACACCTCAGACACTTTATTCTATTGTTTCTGCCTACAATCCTCTTCCCTCAGCACCTTGGCCACCTCCTTCCCCTCCTTCAAGTCTTTACTCAATTTTCATTTAGGAGGCCACCCCTGACCATTCTACTTAACATTGCCATCTGTCCCCATGCCCACCATGCTCATTTCTTCTTTCTTTACTTTCTTCTTTCTTTTTTTCAAGATCTCACCATCACCAAGGCTGGAGTGCAGTGGCAAAATCACAGCTCACTGCAACCTCAAATTTCCAGGCTCAAGCGATCCTCCCACCTCAGCCTCCCGAGTAGCTGGGACTCCAGGTTCATGCCACCATGCCTGGCTAAATTTTTTAGTATTTTATTTTATTTTATTTTGAGACAGAGTTTCACTCTTCTTGCCCAGGCTGTAGTGTAACGGTGCGATCCCGGCTCACTGCAACCTCCACCTCCCAGATTCAAGTGATTCTCCTGCCTCAGCCTTCCAAGTAGCTGGGATTACAGGTGCGTGCCACCACGCCCAGCTAATTTTTGTATTTTTAGTAGAGCCGGGGTTTCACAATGTTGGCCAGGCTGGTCTCGAACTCCTGACCTCAGGTAATCTGCCCGCTTCGGCCTCCCAAAGTGCTGGAATTACAGGCGTGAGCCACCACGCCTGGCCAGTTTTTTCATTTTTTGTAGAGACAAGGTCTTACTATGTTGCCCAGACTGGTCTTGAACTCCTGGCCTCAAGTGATCCTCCTGCCTAAATTCCTAAAGTGCTGGGATTACCGGCATGAGCCATCATGCCTGGCTTCATGTTCATTTCTTCTTGCTGCTGCAACATAGTTTGCAGTTTCCTACATTTAGTGGCTTAAAACACCACAAATCTACCATCTTACAGTTCTAGGGGCCAGAAACCCAAACTAGGTCTATTAAGGCTAAAGTCAAGGTGTCAGCAGGGCTGCATTCCTTCTGGAGACTCTAATATGTTCCCTTGGCTCTTCCAGCTTCTAGAAGCCACCCCCATTCCTTGGATCATGGCCCCTGACTCCATCTTCAAAGCCAGAGGTGAAGCATCTTCAAATCTCCCTCTCTTACCTCTGCTTTCATCACCACATCTCCTGCTCCAATTCTGAATCTCCTACTCTCTTTCTTTTATAAAGACACTTGTGATTGCTGGGCATGGTGGCTCCCACCCAGAATCCCAACACTTTGGGAGGTGAAGGCAGGAGGAACACTTGAGGCCCGAAGTTTGAAACTAGCATGAAAAACACTGAGACCGCCCCCCCCAGAAAAAAATAAAAATAAATATTAGCCCGACATGGTGGTATGCGCCTGTAGTCCCAGCTACTTGAGAGGCTGAGGGGAGACAATCGATTTAGCCCAGGAGTTTGAGATCAGCGTGGATGACATAACTAAATCTCATCTCTACAAGGACGAGGTGGGAGGATCACTTGAGCCCAGGAATTTGTGGCCAGCCTGGGCAACAAAAGAAGACCCCATCTGGCCAACATGGCCAACCTGGCCACCATGGTGAAACTCTGACTCTACAAAAATGAGCTGGGCATGGGTGGCATGCATGTGTAGTCCTAGCTACTTGGGAGGTTGAGATGGGAGGATTGCTTGATCTCAGAAGGCCAAAGCTATAGTGAGCTATGATCACATCACTGCACTCCAGCCTGGATGACACAGGGAGATTCTGTCTCAAAAAAAAAGAAAAGAAATATATATTTAATCTCTGTCCCTGGTTCCTGGCACAGAGCTTCTAAAGCTCTTACAAAGACCTCAGTGATAGATGTGACAGGAACATCTTTTGTTTTAATATTTGGTCTTGGTCCCAGGTTTCTAACACAAGAGCCTCTAAGAACTTTGGGATCTCCAGCATGGTAAGAATGCATTTGGGGATGTTGTTGAGATGACTGGGTGACTGCAAGCTCCTAAATTTCTTCAAGAGGAGGGCTGATTACCATGCAACCACATGGTAAGAGGCTTGGAACTTTCAGCCTCAAGCACTGAACTCCAGGGGGAAGAGGGGCTGGAGACTGACTTAATCACCAACAGCCAAAGATTTTATCAATCATGCTTGCATAATAAAGCCTCCATAAACACCCTAAAAGGGGTTTGCAGAGCTTTCAGGGTTGCTGGACACAGGAGATGCTGGGAGGGTCGCATGTTCAACAGAGGGCATGGGAGCTCTGTGCCCCTCCGAACTTAACTTGCCCTGGGTATCTTTCTTTTTTTTGAGACAGGATGAGGCTCTTTTGTCCAAGCTGGAGTGCAGTGGCACAATCTCAGCTTACTGTAACCTAAGCCTCCCCAGTCCCCAGCTCAAGGTATCCTCTCATCTCAGCTTCCCTAGTAGTTGGAACTCTAGGTGCACAACACCACACCGGTTATTATTATTATTTTTTAATTTTTTATAGAGACAGGTTTTCACCATGTTGCCCAGGGTGGTCTCAAACTCCTGAGTTTAAGCGACCCTCCCACCTTGGCCTCCCAAAGTGCTGAGATTACAGGCATGAGCCACTGCATCCAGCATGCACATCTCTTTCATTGACTGTTTCTGAGATGTATCCTTCACAATGAACCAGTAATAGGAAATGAACTGGCCAGATGTGGTGGCTCACATCTGTAATCCCAGCACTTTCAGAGGCTGAGGTGGGAGGATCACTTGAGACCAGGAATTTGTGGCCAGCCTGGCCAACACAACAAGACCCCATCTATACAAAAAATAAAAGAAACTAGCCAGATGTGGTGGTGCAGGCATGTAGTCTCAGCTACTAGGGAGGCTGAGGTGGGAGAACCACTGGAACCCAGACAATCAAGGCTGCAATGAGCTATGACTGCACCATTGCACACCAGCCTGGGCAACAAAATAAGACCCTCTCTCTCAGAAAAAAAGAAAATAAACTGTTTTTCTGAGTTCTGTAAACTGTTCTAGCAAATTATTAAACCCAAGAAGACAGTTATGGGAACCCCCGATTGGTAACAGGTTGGTCAAAAGTATGGTGACAACTTAGGACTTGCCATTGGCATCTGAAGTGAGGATGGCCTCGTGGGACTGAGCCCCTAACTTGTGGGGTCTGTGCTAACTCCAGGTAGTGTCAGAATAAAGTCATGGGATACCCAGTTAATATCCAGAGCACTGAAGAATTTGGTGTAGAAACTCCATACATACATTCAGTTGGAAGTGTGTGAGTAGAGACAAACATGGGCTTTTCTGTCACCTACCTGCTTAACTGCATAGGAGAGGCAATATGTGGTGCTCATGAACAAAGCAAACATTAAAGTCAGACCAGACCCAACATTTGACTCAGTCTTAATATCCAGGTGAGCCTGCACAAATCATTCATTATTCCTAAGGCTTCATCACTCCATTCATAAAATCGGGATAACTCTGGCACCTACATGTGATTCTGTGAGAATTAATGAAATATTATGCTTGGGGTTATTGTGATCATTATACCTGTTCCAAACTATTTGACAAGGACAGTGATGGATGAAGACATCAAAAAATCAGAAACTGCAATGAGGTCTCTCAGGCAAAATTCCATACAAGCAAATTACTGTGTCTACAAAGCATTCCTGCCACACTTAATTCACCATTCCCTGAACAAAATATGCCATCTTCGTTGTTCAGGTCTGTACAGTGCTGGTTTCCCTTCCCGGGCAGTTTGCGCTATCCCATCCCGGCCCATTCCCCATCCCTCCACCTCCCCCTTCCCTCCCCACTCTCATACAACTCTTCCTCATCTTTCAGGACTTGGCTTCAATGTCACCTTAACTGGAAGCTTCTCTCACTCTCCAGAAGACCTTCCCATTGCACTTGATGCATGCACTATTACTTGATCATTTTTAAGTTACAGTCCAAATCTTTTTGTACCTGAATAACATGTTGCCCAGTCAGTCTCTCTTCCTGGATTCAGAAGTCCTTCATGGTAGATCCAGCTGGAAGTGACAAAAAGACATCTTTTGACATAAAGGGATGACACAGACAGACATAAGTTCTTAAATGTCTTAAATGTTATGTGAAAATTAAACAGAATTCAAAGACTTGTGGGGAACACTTAGGAAGTTACTGGGAATGTCATAAAGGGTTAATTTGTATTTTTTTTTTTTTTTGAGACAGTCTCATTCTGTCACCTAGGCTGGAGTGCAGTGGTGCAATCAGGCTCACTGCAGCCTTGACCACCTGGGCTCAAGTAATCTCACTTAATTTTTATTTGGTTTAAGAAAGTCTTGGTTGAGGGTGGTGGCTTATGCCTGTAATCTCAGCACTTTGGGAGGCTGAGAGAGGTATATTACTTGAGGCCAGGAGTTTGAGATCAGCCTGGGCAATATATTAAGACCCTGCCTCTACCAAAAAACAGAGTGAATGTGTGGAAGACAATTTTTCCACAGACTGGGAGTGAGGGAATAATTTCAGGATGATTCAAGTGCATTACATATATTGTGCACTTTCTTTCTATTATTACTACATAGTAATATATAATGAAATGATTCTACAACTCACTATAACGTAGACTCAGTGGGATCTCTGAGCTTGTTTTCCTGCAACTAGACTGTCCATCTGGGGTGATGGGAGACAGTAACAGAATATCAGGCATTAGATTCTCATAAGGAGTACACAACGTAGATCCGTCACATGCACACTTCACAACAGAGTTTGTGCTCCTATGAGAATCTAATGCTGCTGCTGATCTGACAGGACATGGAGCTCAGGTGGTCATGCAAGCGATGGGAGGGGCTAGAAATACAGATGAAGTTTCCCTTCACTCGCCTGCTGCTCACCTCCAGCTCTGTGGCCCTGTGGTTGGAGACCGCTGCTCAAGTGCATTTGAAAGGATCCATCCCACGCCATTCTTCAGAGTCATCTTTACTGCTGCAGTGGTCAACTTGTAGCACCCCTAAGCTCGCAGGACATATGCTTCAACTGGCATTTCACAATCAACAGTATGTGGCAGCTTGAGTCATTGTGAGCTCACTTCCTGGAAATCACCAGCATCCCATATCCCATTAGCAAGGAGCTCAGCACTGCTCCTTGGATAACCAAACCTATTCCCAAATCCCATCCGTGTGCGTCTATCTCCTGGTACCCTTCCTAGCATCAATTCTGTATTTGTAGGAGTCCAATCAGGAGACACAAACCACTCAAAAGTTTAAACTAGAATGAGCAAGATGGCTCACACCTGTAATCCCAGCACTCTGGGAGGCCAAGGTGGGTGGACTGCTTTGAGCTCAGGAGTTTGAGAACAGTCTGGGAAACACGGCGAAACCTCGTCTCTACAAAAAACACAAAAATCAGCTGGGTGTGGTGGCACTTACCTGTAATCCCAGCTACTCGGGAGGCTGAGGCAGGAGAATTGCTTGAGCCTGGCAGGTGGAGGCTGCAGTGAGCAGAGGTTGTGCCACTGTACTCCAGCCTGGGTGACAGTGTGAGACCCGGTATCAAAAAGAAAAAACATATATATATATGTAAATTTAATATAAAAAGTATTAATTTTGGCCAGGCAAAATGGCTCATGCCTGTAATCCCAGCACTTTGGGAGGCCAAGGCAGACAGATCACCTGAGGTCAGGAGTTTGAGACCAGCCTGACCAGCACAGAGAAACCCCATCTCTACTAAAAATACAAAATTAGCTGGGCATGGTGGCACATGCCTGTAATCCCAACTACTCGGGAGGCTGAGGCAGGAGAATCGCTTGAACCCGGCAGGTGGAGGTTGCGCTGAGCCGAGATAGTGCCATTGCACTCCAGCCTGGGCAACAAGAGTGAAACTCCATCTCAAAAAAAAAAAAAAGGTATTAATTTTTACAGAGGATCAGCACAATGAGGGACACACTAGCACAAAGTAAAGACAACTCTAGAGAATACGGAACTAGCAGAGGCCAGGCATTGTGGCTCATGCCTGTAATCCCAGCAATTTGGGAAGCCTAGGCAGGAGGATCGCTTGAGGCCAGGAGTTGGAGACCAATCAGTGCTAAATAGTGAGACTCTGTGTCTACCAAAAAAAAGAGACATTAGCCAGGTGTGGTGGTGGTGCACACCCGTAGTTCCAGCTACTTGGGAGTCTGGGGTGGGAGAAATCCCTTGAACCTGGGAAGTCTACACTACAGTGAGCCAAGATTGTGCCACTGCACAGCCTTGCGACAGAGTGAGACCCTGTCTTAGAAAGAAAAAAGAAAAGAAAGTGTTAATCCCCCTATGGGAATCTCCTCTTCTCCTGCCCTCTCTGGAACCTCACTTGTCGGTTCTTCCTCCCACTTTCCTGTATCTTTAACCTATCCCCCACTTTTAGCTCCTTCCCATCATCATTTAAATTACTCAAACTTCTTCTGTTTTAAAAACCTCTCCCTAAACTCAGGGAGAGGTCTCCTGCACACCCATTGAGCCATCTGCTCTCCCTGGTGCCTTCTCTATAACAGCCTGAGCCATGTCTCTAATCCATGAATCTCATCATGTTACTCCCCCATTTACATCACTTCTCCTTGCCTCAGGGATTAAGTCCAAACTCCTTAACAGCCCCTGCTCTGCCCTACCTTGCAAGGCAGCCTCACTGCTTGCCCCTCTCCATTTCATCTGCTATGGAGTCCAACTGAGCCTCATCTGCCCCTTGAACACACACTCTTTCTCCTCTGGGAGTCTCTGAAGTGGGTAATATCCTCTGCTTATAATATGCTTCCCCTTAAACCTCTACTCTCTTCCTAGCTAGCTTCGACTCCTCTGTCACTTGTCCGCTTTGGCATCACCTCCTCATAGAAGACTTCTTTGACTCCCGAGATTCTCAGGAGCATGGCAGGTGAAGTGCTCCTCCCATGAATGGATGGAGATTAGGGAGTGTTATTCATGCTTAATTCACCAGTGCTTAGCTGAGTACCTGGCATAAAATAGTTACTGTGGTGGCCAAAGTAATAACCCCCACCACCACCAATTGCTCATGTCCTATGTTACACAGCACAATTACATAGGAACAGGGAATTAAGAGTGCAGATAAAATTAATGTTGCTCATCAGCTGACCTTAAAACAAGATTATCCTGGAGTATCTAGGAGAGCCCATGTAATTACAAGCATTCTTTAAAACTGGAAGAGGGAGGCAGAAGGTTAAGAACCAGAGACGGTGGGCACAATGGCTCATGCCTGTAATACCAATAATTTGGGAGGCCAGGGCAGGAAAATCCCTTGAGTGCAGGAGTTCAAGGTCAGCCGTGGCAACATACTGAGGTCCCATCTCTACAACAAAATAAAAACAAAATTCACTGAGTGTCACGATGCTTACCTGTAGTCCCAGCTACTGGGAAGGCTGACATGGTAGGATTGCTTGAGCCTGGGAGTTTGAGGCTATAATGAGCCATGATAGGACCACTGAACTCCATCCTGAGTGACAGGGCAAGGTCCTGTTTCTGAAGAAAAAAAGGACATTGGAATCAGAGTCCTCTCCATCCTGAGGTGCCTACAAGGCATCTCTCTCTGCAAACGAGTAAACATCACCCTCCAACTCCTTACAGAGTGGAGCAACAGGAAAACTCCTTCACCTCATTTCTGTGCTGCTTGGGAGGCCTGGACAGCCTAATAACCAGCTCCTTGCTGATGAAGCAATCAGAAAATGGCTCGAGTTGAGCTAAGGAGAATTTGGGTCCTTCTTTTGGTTCTCAGTAGGCAGGGTAGGGGCCAGGCATGGTGGCTCATACCTGTAATCCTTGCACTGTGGGGGGCCAAGGTGAGAGGATTGCTTGAGGCCAGGAGCTCAAGACCAGCCTGGACAACATAGCAAGACCTGGGTGGCATACACCTGTGGTCCCTACTACTTGGTAGGATGAGGTGGGAGGATTGATCACTTGATCCCAGGAGTTTCAGGCTGCAGTGAGCCATGATCACACCACTGCACTTCAGCCTGGGTGACAGAGCCAGACCATGTCACAAAAAGTTAGAAAGAAAAAAAAGAGAGAGAGGGAGAGAGACTATACACAGGCACCACCACATTTGGCTAATTTTTAAAAATTCTGTAGAGACAAGGTCTTGCTAGGTTGCCCAGGCTAGTCTAAAACTCCTGGCATCAGGCTGGGCATGGTGGCTCATGCTTGTAATCCCAGCACTTTGGGAAGCTAAGGCAGGAAAATCACCTGAAGTCTGGAGTTCGAGACCAGCCTGGCCAACATGGTGAAACTCTGACTCTATCAAAAATACAAAACTTAGCTGGGCAGTAGTGGCGTGTACCTGTAGTCTCACCTACTCGGGAGGCTGAGGCAGGAGAATCACTTGAACCTGGGAGGTGGAGGTTGCAGTGGACCCCATCACTGCACTCCACCCTGCGTGACAGAGTGAGACTCTGTCAAAAACAACAACAACAATAACAAAAACAAAACAACAACAACAAAAAAAACTCCTGGCATCAAGACATCTTCCTGTCTTAGCCTCCCAATGCCCTGGGATTATACTGTTTCCTATAATTGAAGACACTTGTTCTTACACTGCTTTAAGGTATAAAGGAAGAAAAAAAAAAAACAGATAATGGCAAATGTTGGTGAAGGCCGGGCATGGTGGCAGCCTGTAATTCCAGAACTTAGGGAGGCTGAGGTGGGCAGATCACTTGAGGCCAGGAGTATGAGACCAGCCTGGGCAACATGGTAAAATCCCACCACTACAGAAAAATATAAAAATTAGCCAGGCATGGTGGCATACACCTGTAATTTTCAGCTACTCAGGAGGTTGAGATGAGAGAATCACTTGTGCCTGGGAGGTCAAGGCTGCAGTGAACTGTGATGGCATCATTGCACTGCAGCCTGAGAGACAGAGCAAGCCCCTATCTAGAAAAAAAAAATGTCAGTGAAGATGTGGAGGAATTGGAACCCACATACATTACTGGTGGGAACATAAAATTGTGTAACCATTTTGTTTGGGTATTTTTTTTCTTGTCATTTTAATTGAATTTTTAAAAAATCAAGACAGCGTTTCACTATCTTGCCCAGGCTGGTCTTGAATTCATGGGCTCAAGCCATCCTCCTAGCTGAGCCTCCTGAGTAGCTGGGATTACAGGTGTGAGCCATTGCACCCAACTGGTGTAGCCACATTAGAAAACAGTCTGGCAGTTTCTCAAAAGGCTAAATGCACTGTAATCCTATAATGCAACAATTTCACTCCTAGGCATATATCCCAGAAAAATAAAAATATATGTCCACACAAAAACATGTACAACAATCTTCATAGCAGCATTATTCATAATGACCAATACATGGAATACATGGAAACAACCCAAATATCCACCAACTGATGAACAGATAAACAAAATGCAGTGTGTCTCTACCATGGAATACTGCCACAGAAGGAATGAAATATTGATACACACTATGACATAAAGGAACTTTGAAAACACTGTGCTAAGAGGGAAAAAAAGCCACAAAAGATCACATATTGTACAATTCTATTTGTCCAGATTAGGCAAATCTATAGTGACAAAAAAATTAATCCATGGTTGCCTAAGGCTGGGGGCGAAGTTAGGTGGGGAGAGTAGGAGGTAGTGGCTAAGGGGTATGGATTTCTCTATAGGGTAATGAAAGGTTCTAAAAGTGACTGTGGTGATCGATGCACAGCTCTGTGAATATTCTAAAACCTACTGAATTGCAGATTTCAATAAATAAAATGAATGGTATGTGAATATTTTAATAAATCTATTATTTAAAATAATAATAATAGGGGGCTGGGCAAAGGTGGTCATGCCTGCCTGTAATCCCAGCACTTTGGGAGGCTGAGGCAGGAGGATCACTTGAGGTCAGGAGTTTTGAGCCCAGTCGGAGCAACTTGGCAAGATCCCATCTCTATGATAAAAAATGAGCTGGACATGGTGGCACATGTCTGTAGTCCCAGCTACTTGGGAGACTGAAGTGAGAGAACCGCTTGAGCCCAGGAGTTTGAGGCTACAGTGAACCATGATCATGTCACTGTACTGTAGCCTGAGCAACAGAGCAAGACGCTGTCTCTGAAAAGGAAAGAAAACAAATGCAAGTTTTTATCACTTTGTGAGTGTAGCCAAGTTGGAGGAGAAATAGACAATAATAAAAGAGCACTGAATAATGACGGTGAGTGGCTGGTTAGGCTCAGTTGCTAGCTAAATGGCTTCTAAAAAATTCAATAAAGTTACAGCTCTGGGGACAGGCATGTAGTCAAAGAATGAACGCTAAATTCATTACAAATGCCCATGGTCTTTATTTACATGCCTTCTAGTGAAAAATTCCTAAGTGCCTAAACAGCAAGTCTGCAATGATAGCAGCTGTTTATTAAAGACTACAAAAAAGAAATGGAGACCGGGCGTGGTTGCTCACATCTGTACTCCTTGAATTTTGGGAGGCTGAGGCAGGCAGATTGCCTGAGGTCAGGAGTTCCAGAGGAGCCTGGCCAACATGGTGAAACCCCATCTCTACTAAAAATACAAAAATTAGCTGGGTATGGTGGCGGGCGCCTGTAATCCCCGCTACTCAGGAGGCTGAGGCAGGAGAATTGCTTGAACCCGGAAGGTGAAGGTTGCAGTGAGCCAAAATCGCACCATTGCACTCCAGCCTGGGTGACAAGAGAAAGACACTTATCTTAAAAAAAAAAAAAGAAAAAAAAGAAATGGCATCTTCTTCAAGAATTACATCGTGTTTCATGATAAAGAAGCTCTAATTTTGCATTTGTTCAAGTATTGATGAGATTTACCCAATATGACACCCATCTTTGATAAAATGCAAACAACACAATTTCATTTTCTCATTAACAAAACCGATTAAGTAGTCTAATATCAATTCTGATCTTACTAAAAACTGATCGGATTTAAAAAATTATGGAATTATGGAGCCAATAAGATGTTACAACCTGTTCCAAGGGGAATTCCAAAATCCATACATATCTGAGACCATCAAGTATGATGAAATATATTTGATTACTATATTGAAAAATAAACTGATTACATAGCCAACAATTGGACAGGGGTCTCCTCATCCACAGCCACACAAACCCGATCATGCAGCTATGTGGTTACAAGGCCTACATAGCCTAGAAGGGACTGGTCGGACTTGAGATTTCATTTGTATTTGTATTTTGAGACAGGGTCCCACTCTGTCACCCAGGATGGAGTGCAGTGGTATAATCATAGCTCACTGCAACCTTGACCAACTGGGCTCAAGAGATGCTCCTGCCTCAGCTGCCCCCATACCTGGGAATACAGGCAAGTACCACCATGTCAGGCATTTTTTTCATTTTTGTAGAGAGAGAAGTCTTGCTATGTTGCCCAAGCTGGCCTCAAACTCCTAGAATCAAGAGATCTGCCCATCTCAACCACATGAGTAACTGGGACCATAGGTACATACCATCATGCCTGGCTATATTTATTTTATTTTATTAAATTTTTTTTTTTATTTTTGTAGAGAGGAGGTCTTGCTGTGTTGCCCAGGCTGCTCTCAAACTCATGGCCTTAAAACATACTCCCATCTCTGCCTCTCAAACTGTTGGAACTATAGGTGTGAGCCACTGTACCTGGCCTGACTTGGGATTTCTGTTATCTAGCATCCTTTACTTGGTAGGATTGGGAAAAGCAGTAGTGTTTTTTAAAATTACTTAATAATTCAATCAGAATCAAACTCAACCTTGACCACTGCCTTCTCTCACAGCTCACATCCAGTCTGTCAGGAAATCCTACTGACTGACTTCAACATGTATCCAGGCTCTAACCATCTCTCACCACCACCGTGAACCCGGTCAGGATCACTATCATCTCCCACCGGGATGTTGCCACAGCTTGGCCCCCATGCTTCTACCCAAATCTTCCCATAGTCTTTCTCAACTTGGCAGCCAGGTCGTGCTTTTAAATCAGGAGACAGATCATGTCGCCTCTCTGCTCAGAAGCCCTCGGTGGTTCCCATTTTAGTCAGAGTAAAAGCCAAAGCCCCAGCAATAGCGTCCCAGGGCTTACACGATCTGTACCGATCCCAGCCCAGCAACTCCCTGGCCTCCTCGCTGACTTCGCTCCCTCTATCTCCTTGCTCCACTGGCCTCCTTCCAGAGCCTCAGACACACCAGAGAGTTTCCTCCTAATGCCTTTATCCTGTTGACTCAGCCTACAATGCTCTTCCCTCAGCACCTTGGCCAGCTCCATCACCTGCTTCAAACTTTTGCTCAATATTCACTTATGAGGCCAACCCTGACCACTCTACTTAACACTGCCATCTGTCCCCATTCCCACCATGCTCATTTCTTTCTTTCTTTTTGAAACAAGGTCTTGCTTTATTGCCCAGGCTGGAGTACACCGGTGCAATCACAGCTCACAGCAACTTCAACCTCCCAGGCTTAAACAATCCTCCCGCCTCAGCCACCCTAGGAACTGAGACTACAGCTGCATGCCACAACACATGGCTTTTTTTTTTTTTTTTTTGAGACGGAGTCTCGGTCGCCCAGGCTGAAGTGTAAGGGTGCGATCTTGGCTCACTGCAATGTCTGCCTTTTGGGTTCAAGTGATTCTCTGCCTCCCGAGTAGCTGGGATTACAGGCACCCACCACCACACCTGGCTAATGTTTGTATTTTTAGTAGAGATGGGGTTTCACCATCTTGGCTAGGCTGGTCTTGAACTTCTGACCTCGTGATCCACCCTCCTCGGCCTCCCAAAGTGCTGGGATTACAGGCGTGAGCCACTGCACCTGGCCTTAAAAAATTTTTTTTTTTAGACATGAGGTCTCATTATGTTGCCCAGGCTAGTCTTAAGCTCCTGGGCTTAAGCGATCCTCCCACTTCAGCCTCCTAAAGTTCTGGGATTACAGGCGTGAGCAACTGTAACATGAGGTCCCAGCTTCATGTTCATTTTTTGTTGTTGCTACAACAAAGTACCCTACATTTAGTGGCATCAAACACCACAAATCTACCATCTTACAGTTCTGGGGGCCAGAAGCCCAACTAGGTCTATTAAGGCTAAAGTCAAGGTGTCAGAGGGGCTGCATTCCTTCTGGGGGAGGCTCTAGACAGAATGTGCTCCTTTGCCTTTTCCAGCTTCTACAAGCCACCCCCATTCCTTGACTTACCTCGTGACTCCATATTCAAGGCTATAAGTGCAGCATCTTCAAATTTCCCTCTCTGACCTCTTCTTCCATTACCACATCACTTTCTCTAATTCTGACTCTCCTACCTCCTTCTCTTATAAAGATCCTTGTGATTGGTGGGTATGGGGGCTCCCATCTGTAATCCCAACATTTTGGGAGGCCAAAGAGGAAGGATTTCTTGAGGCCAAGAGTTAGAGATCAGCCTGGGGAAAATAGGAAGACCCTGCCTTTACAAAATTAAAATTAAAATCAGCTGGACATGGTGATGCATGCCTGTAGTTCCAGCTACTGGAGAGGCTAAGGTGGGAGGATTGCTTTAGCCTAGGAGGTCAAGGCTGCAGTGAGCTATGATCACATCACTGCACTCCAGCCTCAGTGGCAGAGTGAGACTCTGTCTCCAATATAAGAAAAGAAATATACATTTGGTCTCTGCCCCTGGTTCCTGGCATAGAGCTTCCAAAGCTCTTATAAAGCCCTTCGTGACAGAGGTAATAGGAGCATTTTCTGTTTTGATATTTAGTCTTAGTCCCAGGCTCCTGACACAAGGGCCTCTAAGGTCTTTCAGATCTGCAGCATGGTAAGAATGCATGTGGGATGCTGTTGAGCTAACAGGGTGGCTGCAAGCTCCTAGACTGCTTCAGGAGGAGGGCTAGCTGCCAGAGAAAGCAACCACATTTTTTTTTAAAAACGGAGTTTGGCTCTTGTAGCCCAGGCTGGAGTGCAATGGCACAATCTCAGCTCACTACAACCTCCACCTCCCGGGTTCAAGCAATTCTCCTGCCTTGGCCTCCCGAGTAGCTGGAATTATAGGGATGTGCCACAACGCCTAGCTAACTGTTGTTATTTTTAGTAGAAATGGGGTTTCACCATGTTGGTCAGGCTGGTCTCAAACTCTTGACCTCAAGTGGTCCATGTGCCTCAGCCTTCCAAACTGCTAGGATTACAGGAGTGAGCCACCGCACCTGGCCCCAACCACATTTTTTGAGGCTTAGAACTTTCAGCCTCACCTGCTGAACTCCAGGAGGCAAAAGGAACTGGAGATTGACTTAACTACCTATGGCCAATGATTTTATCAATCATGCCTCCATAAACACCCAAACAGCAGGGTTTGGAGAGCTTCTGTGTTGCTAAACACAAGGAGGTCCTGGGAGGGTAGTGTGCCCAACAGAGGGCATGGAAGCTCTGTGCCCCTCCCCACTTACCTTGTCCTGTGCATCTCTTTCATTGGCTGTTCCTGAGATGGAGCCATTACATTGAGCCAGTAATAGAAAATAAGGTGGCCAGATGCGCTGGCTCATGCCCGTAATCCCAGCACTTTGGGAGGCAGAGGTGGGCGGAATCACTTGAGTCTAGGAATTTGAGACCAACCTGGGCAACAAAAGAAGACCCCATCTATACAAAAAATAAAAGAAATTAGCCAAATGTGGTGGTGGGAACCCTGTAATTCCAGCTACTTGAGAGGCTGAAGCAGGAGAATCACTTGAGCCCTGGAGGTTGAGGCTTCAATGAGCTATGATTGCACCACTGCACACCAGCTTGGACAACAGAGCGAGGCCCTGTCTCTTAAAAAGAAAAGAAAAAAAACCTGTTTTCCTAAGTTCTGTAAGTTGTTCTAGTAAATAATTAAACTCAAGAAGAGGGTCATGGGAAACCCTGATTTCTAACTGGTTGGTCAAAATACAGGTGACAACCTAGGACTTGCAACTGGCATTGGAAGTGAGGGTGGTCTTGTGGGACTGAGCCCCTAACCTGTGGGTTCTGTGCTAACTCTAGGTAGTGTCAGAATGGAATTGTGGGATACGTGGTTGGTATCCAGAGAGTTGGAGAACTGGTGTAGAAACTCTGCACGCACATTTGGTCAGAAGTCTGTGAGTAGAGAGAAACGTGTTGCGGGAAGTCAGGGACCCCAAACGGAGGGACTGGCTGAAGCCACAGCAGAAGAACATGAATTGTGAAGATTTCATGGACATTTATTAGTTCCCCAAATTAATACTTCTATAATTTCTTAGGCCTGTCATTACTGCAATCTCTGAACATAAATTGTGAAGATTTCATGGACACTTATCACTTCCCCAATCAATACCCTTGTGATTTTCTATGCCTGTCTTTACTTTAATCTCTTAATCCGGTCATCTTTGTAAGCTGAGGATGAATGTCCCCGCAGGACCCTGTGATAATTGCGTTAACTGCACAAGTTGTTTAAACAATATGAAACCTGGGCACCTTGAAAAAAGAACAGGATAACAGCAATTTCAGGGAACAAGGGAGATAACCTTAAACTCTGGCTGCCTGTGGGCCGGGTGGAACAGAGCCATATTCCTCTTCTTTCAAAAGCAAATAGGAGAAGTATTGCTGAATTCTTTTTCTCAGCAAAGAACATCCCTGAGAAAGAGAATGCATCCCTAAGGGGAGGCCTCTGAAATGACCGCTTTGGGGACGGCTGTCTTTTACAGTCGTAAATAAGGGATGAAATAAGCCCTGGGTTTGCGTGGCGCTCCCAGGCTTATCAGGACAAGGAAATTCCTGCCTAATAAATTTTGGTCAGATGGGTTGTCTGCTCTCAAACTCTTTCTCCTGATAAGATGTTATCAATGACAATGCGTGCCCGAAACTTCATTAGCAATTTTAATTTTGCCCCAGTCCTGTGGTCCTGTGATCTTGCCCTGCCTCCATTTGCCTTGTGATATTTTATTACCTTGTGAAGCATGTGATCTCTGTGACCCACACCCTATTCGTACACTCCCTCACCTTTTGAAAATCACTAATAAAAACTTGTTGGTTTTGCAGCTTGGGGGGCATCACGGAACCTGCCGACGTGTGATGTCTCCCCTGGACATCCAGCTTTAAAATTTCTCTCTTTTGTACTCTTTCCCTTTATTTCTCAGACTGGTTGACACTCAGGGAAAATAGAAAAGAACCTACATGAAATATCAGGGGTGAATTTCCCCCGATATCACACGGGCTCTTCTCTCACCTGTCTACCTGCTTAACTTAATAGGAGAGGCAATGCATGGTGCTCATGAACAAGGCAAGCATTAAAGTCAGACCAGACTAACATTTGACTCAGTCCTAATGTTCAGGTGAGCTTGGGCAAATTGCTCATTAACCCCAAGTCTTCATCATTTTGTGCATATAATGGGGATAACTGTGGCACCCACCTGTTTTTGTGAGAATCAATGAAATATTATGCTTGATGTTATTGTGATCATGATACTATCTGACAAGGGCAGTGATGCTTGATAACATCAAAAAATTAGAAACTGTAATGAGGTCTCTTGGGCAAAATTCCATATAAGCAAATTACTGTCTCTACAAAGAATTTCTGCCACACTTAATTCACCATTCCCTGAACAAAATGTGCCATCTTCATTGTTCAGGTCTGTATAGTGCTGGTTTCCCTGCCTGGGCAGCTCACTCCATCCCATCCCAGCCCAATCCCCATCCCTCCACCTCCTCCTTCCCTCCCCACTCTCATACAACTCTTCTTTATCTTACAGGACTTGGCTTCAATGTCACCTTAACTGGAAGCTTCTCTCCCTCTCCAGAAGAGCTTCCAATTGCACTTGATGCATGCACTATTATTTGATCATTTTTGAGTTACAGTCCAAGTCTTTTTGTACCTGAATAACATGTTGCCCAGTCAGTTTCTCTTCCTGGATTCGGAAGTCTTTCATGGTAGGTCCAGCTAGAAGTGACAAAAAGACATTTAAAAAAAAAAAAAGAGGGATGACACAGAAAGACATCAGCACTTAAAAGTTTTAAACGATATGTGAAAAACAAAATTTAAGGGCTTCTAGGAGAAATGTAGGAGGGAAGGTGTTACTGGGAAATATGATAGAAGGTTAATTTTTATTTTATTTTATTTTTAGAGAAAGGGTCTTGCTCTATCGCCTAGGCTGGACTGCAGTGGTGCAATCACAGTTAACTGCAGCCTCAACCTCCAGGGCTTGAGCAATATTCCCATCTAATTTTTATTTTGTTTAAGAAATGCAGTCTTGCCCTTAGCAAAGCTAAAGTGCAATGGTGTGATCATAGCTTACTGCAGCCTCAACCTTCTAGACTCAAGTGATCCTCCAGTCTTATCCTCCCCAGTAGCTCGGACTACAGGTGTGCACTGCAACATGTAGCTCTTTTTTTTTTTTAATTTTTAGTAGAGACAAAGTGTCACTATGTTGACCAGGTTGGTGGTGATCTCCTACACTCAGGCAGTTCTCTCACCTCAGCCTTCCAAAATGCTGGGATTACAGGTGTGAGCTGCCACACCTGGCTGAGGGGGTTAATTTTTAATTATATAAAGAGCTCAAAGCAAATATTAGAAGGAGCCTAAATGCCTCCAGCAGTTGACTGGTACTGGTAAATTGTGATACATCCATATAATAAAATATTATGCAACCATGAAAAGGATTAAGATAGATCAATAGGTATTGGCACGAATGTCCATGAAATATGAAAATATGAAGTGATGGTCAATCACCATGTACGTATCTTGAAGGATATGGCCCATTTTCTCAACTGCAATTATTTCCTGACATAAGATTATGGGTCTAAAGAGTGAAGGACATTTTTCACTTATTTAAAAGTATTTATTATTTTTATAATTTAATAAAAGATTAAACAGATCATTGAATTAGTAAAAGACAAAGTAACTCTATAAATAAATGGAAAAGACACAGATACCCCAGGCATGGTGGCTCATGCTTATAATACCAGTACTTTGGGAGGGGGTGGTGGGGGGATTGCTTGAGGCCAGGAGTTCCAGACCAGCCTAAGAAACAAAGCAAGACCTCCTCTCTAGTAAAAATAAAAAAATAAAAATAATTGGCCAGGCATAGTGGCATGTGCCTATAGTCCCAACTACTGAGGTGGAAGGATCACCTGAGCCTAGGAGGTCAAGGCTGCAGTGAGTTGAGACTGTGCCACTACACTGAAGCCTAGGAGACAGAGTGAGACTTCATCTCAAAAAAAAAAAAAAAAAGGACAATAAAGAAATAAAGCTAATAATCTAACATAAGGAAAGATAAAATATGTGACAAATAGGCTGGGCACATGGCTCACAGCTGTAATCAAGCACTTTGGGAGGCCAAGGCGGGTAGATCATGAGATCAGGAGTTCGAGACCAGCCTGATCAACATGGTGAAACCACGTTTCTACTAAAAATACAAAAATTAGCCAGGCATGGTGGCATGTGCCTGTAATCCCAGCCACTCAGGAGGCTGAGGCAGGAGAATCGCTTGAAACTGGGAGGCACAGGTTGCAGTGAGCCGAGATCACACCACTGCACTCCAGCCTGGTCGACAGAGCGAGACTGTGTCTCAAAAAAGAAAAAAGAATGGGTGACAAAGTAATAATATGAGGTCTTTCATTTATCCCACAGAAAATAACTTGTTAAATTATAATACCTGTGTGGGCGAAGGTGCAGTGAAATGGCCATTTTCTTGTAGTATTAGTGGTGTTTAAAATGTATATAAGCCTTCCAGCATAAAGCTTGGAAATTTTTTTTAAATCATACAGACAGTGACTCATTATACTGCCTCCTCCAACTCCTGGCCTCAAGCAATCCTCCCACCTCAGCCTCCCAAAGTGCTGGAATTACAGGCTGACAGCCACCATGCCTGAAAGCTTTGCAATTTACATCAAGGGTAATAAGAATGCTCATGCCCTGTGACTCACAGTAATCTCACTTCTGGAAATTTCACCTTTGGATATAATTCAACCTAAACAAAAGGTCATATGCACAAACACAGTGAAAATCTGGGAGTAATTTTTTTCTCTTTTTTTTAAAAAAATATGGAATGCTTCACAAATTTGCATGTCATTCTTTCACAGAGGCCGTGCCAATCTCTCTATTGTTCCAACTTAAATATGTGTGCTACTGAGGCAAGCATGAGTAATTTAAGATAGAGTGGTTAAGTGAAATAAGGAAGAATTATGGAGAATTTAAAAATCTATGCTATTTATAGGCACCTAGTAACAGCTCAGTAAATATTAGCTGCTACTATTATTATTTTTATGGTAATTTCACTCAATTAAAAACTGTCATTAAAAATTACCATTGTCATGGAACATAATGTCTCCTACTGTATAATTGTAAAAACAGATACAATTTGTCCCTTGGTATATGGGGTATTAGTTCCAGCTCTCCCATTTCTGTGTATACAAAAATCCACGCATACTCAAGTTTTCGAAGTCAGTCCTGTGGAATCCACATATAACACAAATGGGAAAATTAGTGAGGTGTGGTGACAAGCACCTGTAGTCCCAGCTACTTGTGAGGCTGAGGCAGGAGGATTGCTTGAGCCCAGGAGGTTGAGGCTGCAGTGAGCCATAATTGCACCACTGCACTCCAGTCTGGGCAACAGAGTGAGACAGAAGGTTGACTTTTTAATAGAATTTTTCTGTTCACTTGAAGATATGGTCAGGATTGTGGCATATGAAAATTCCTCATAAAATAACTATCTAATCCAATTAATGCTGGAATTGGGAACAGCAGAAGTGTCATCTCAGAGCTACTCACAATGAAAGGTGATGTCTGGGGCTCAGGTGTGTTGAGGTCCCCATGCCTGGACTATGGGTGCTGAGTGGGATTTACTTGTCCATCCATTTTCTATATTCCAGCACTGGGAAACTAGGGACTGTACTTGTTCTCAAGGGAATCTTCAGCTTAGGTGGCTCTGTAAAAGAGAAATTACATCGTTGAAAAATCATCGCAGGTCAGGTGAGGTGGCTCATACCTATAATCCCAGCCCACTGGGAGACTAAGGCAGGAGGATTCCGTGAGGCCAGGAGTTCAAGACCAGCCTGAGCAACACAGTGAAACCTCATCTCTACAAAAAATTAGAAAAAGAACTGGGTGCAGTAAAACATTCGTATAGTCCCAGCTACTCTGGAGGCTGAAATAGGAGGATCGCTTGAGCCCAGGAAGTGGAAGCTGCAGTGAGCTCTGATCTCACCACTGCACTCTAGCCTTGGTGACAGAGTGAGACCCTGTCTCAAGACACACACAAACACACACACAAACACACACACACACACACACACACCCAATCTCATTCTGTCCAGCCTTGACTAATCAAAAGGGCCTTCTGGTTACAGAAGAGGTATGCTCTTTTGTAGGACAGGGAGAGACCAGCAAGCTTGTTCACAGACTTTTCCTCATCCTCTGCTTAGTTTTCCAAGAACCCTCACAGTGGAAATGGAGTCTCTGGGAAAATGACCTAAATCTTTGGGTTACCAGGGGAGAAATATGCCTCCTTTGTCAATTAATAAATGGAACATCTGCCTTAACATCCAGGGAGTTCTGCTAGAATGAATCACTCCCTAAGACCCTGACCAATGCATGGAACATGAAAAACTGAAGTTTAACTGGGTGCAGTGGATCACGCCTGTAATCCCAGCACTTTGGGAGGCTGAGGTGCGCGGATCACCTGAGGTCAAAAGTTCTAGATCAGCCTGGCCAACATGGTGAAACCCCGTCTCTACTAAAAATACAAAAATTAGTTGGGCATGGTGGTGGACACCTGTAATCCCAGCTACTCGGGAGGCTGAGGCAGGAAAATCGCTTGAACCCGGAAGGCGGAGGTTGCAGTTACTTCTAGAAGAATTTACATTAGCCCTTTGAAATCCTTCAACATTCATGAAGGCCAAAGAGTTTTCACCTAATTTAATCTGATGGGTATGAGACCAGAGTCTCTCTAGGGAATAGAGACTCCCAAACAGTTCGACTGGGAAGTGAAGAGAGAATTTATTACTCAAAATCAAAGGGAAATGAAAAGAGGCCAACATAGAATGTCATTATTCTTTCTTGGTGGGGAATGGATTCCAGAGTCATTCTGTGACCTTTACATGACCTCCTTATTAGCATCTAAAAGCTTCCAGTGTAGGATGCAGCCAGCTAGGTTCTCTTCTAATGTAATAAAATTTGCTTCGGCAAATCTTATGCAGAGCCATCTCCAGGCTCCAGAAACAATAGGCTATAAATTACTGGATCTCCCATTTGATACAATGAAGTATGAGCACGGTCCTGAATGACTCCTCTACATACTACTCTGGGTGGCTTGAAGTGAATTTGATACAAGAACTGGAGTGAGTGCAAAGCAGAGCTAGATCTAGGATTAATGTGCTTGGGCCCAGCTCCTCACTACTCACCTATGAGTCTAGTTCCAGAACCCAAGTAGAGGATGGGGAAACAAGGCTCCTGACTTTTTTTCCCTAATATCTGCATCTCTTTCACATTTCTTATCTCCTTGGAAAGAAACTAAACAGGCTCAACTGAAATAACTAAATGATTAAACCCTATACAGAGAATCTCCAAAGACTGACAAAATATCATTCAAGACTGTTACACAGACAGCCTTGAGGATGACTTGATGTACCAGTGATCTACAATATTTGGGATCATTCCAAATTCCCATCAAGGATCTGCCTATATCAACAAAGGAGCCAAAGACCAACCATTCAAATGGGCCCTGCTGCCATGCCTTTTTTTTTTTTTTTTTTTTTTTTTTACAATGCCATCTCTTCATATTGTTCCATTTAACAAAACTGCAGCCCTTCATCTATCCTTAAGTCCCTTGGCCAATGGTACAGAGCCAGAGTATGCTACTCCCTAGCAGGAAATCAACAGGATGACCTACTAAACACCATTCAGAAGATGCTAAGACCCATGAATTGCAACAGGAAAGAAAAGACAGAGAATTAGTCAGACAGGTACATGCTGTGCCAAAAATGCACTACAGCCCCCACCCAATTCTGCCTAATCCTAGCTGGGCTGACACCAACCTGATGAGACAGGCCTATAAGATCTCAAACTAAAACAGAAACTCCTGAACTGGGTTCTTTTGAGCCCAGGAAGCAGCAGTAAATCATTAAAGAACAGATAAGTTCTTAAGGTGAGGGAGAGTTTCAGATAAATGGAATGCTGGTAGAACACAGGGCCCAAAGGAGCAAAAGCTAACCTAAGCCCAGGTAGAACCTTGTTTACTAGAGTATTAGGCATGGGTTGGGGCAACTATTCTAACCAGAGAAACTGGCTTCAGTGAGGGCAAGTTGGCAATCCAAGGTATAGCATGTATAGGGCTGGCAAAATTCAGGGTGACTGAAGCAAAAGCTTAAGAACCAGAAAGACCACATCTGGGGGTAGAGCACAAAACTCTCAAGAGATGAATCTTTGTAAGAGTGAGGCAGAACTATATAGCAGTTTTAGGAGATCTGTTGGTGCCCAGCAAGAGCTCCAAATGGGCTATATGCAGGGATGCAGGCTGTAGTCTCAGGAGAGGAGGTTCACAAAAGTCATTCAGTCCAAGACCTCAAACTGTGTTCTCTACTAAAAGGAATCAAGGCTCCCTAGAGAAATGGCTGACTCCATGTATGGTGCAGTATATTGATCCTGGAACATCTTTTTTGCCAGAAAGCAAGGAAGCCATCAAAGTCCAACAGGATCACGTCAAAAAGACATGAAAGTCAACTTGAAGAGATAATTATTAACCTAGATGAGACAATGTAAGCATCCAAAACAATAAAGACTGCAATGGCCTGAAATACATCAAATGCAAACAATAATCTATGAGTTCATAATGGTATTCAGAAAAAAAAAAACTACTGGTCATTAGAGGGAAGGTTACTAGGTCACTAACTTACTACTCTGAAAAGTGACTTAAGATGAGAGGTAGGGTGGAGAATTAGCTATTTATTCAGTCTTTCCTGTACAAACATAAATTTTTAGGGAGATTGAAGCAGACGAAAGAAATCTGGAAAAATGGAGGTAACTGCTTAATCTGCGGGTTGGGTGCATGGAGGGTCAACATATTTCTTTTGTGTATATTTGAACCCCCTACAAAAAAAGCACAAGACAGAATGTGAGCCAAGCAACTTAGGGTTTAGGCAAGGCTTCTGCCTACAAGAGACACTAGGATATGAGAGGTAGTTTTAGCCCTAATGGGCTGAGCCAACTGGAGGTATATAGGGAAGTGCTAAATTGCAGAGGTATCATGTTGCCCAGCACTTGATCAAATCCTAGATCCTAGGTCTGCTTGGTAGCATGTTTCCTAGGTAGTGGATCTGAGGCTACCTATAGAACTTCCTTTGCAGTCATAATTCGCTCAGAAACTACAAAAGTGCTTGCTCTTGAAAATGGAGTCTTTGTTCATTTCATGATTCTATAAAAGAACACAGACTGCATAATTTATAAAAAGGAAGGAAAGAAAAAAGGAAGGAAGGAGGGAAGGAGGGAAAAAGGGAAAGAGGGAAGGAAAGGAAGGAAGGGAAAGAAGGAAAGGAAGGAAGGGAAAGAGAGAAAGAGGGAAGGAGGAAGGGAGGGAAGGAGGGAGGGAGGGAGAGAGAGAGGGAGGGAGAGGAAGGGAAGAAAAGGGAAGAGAAGGGAAAGGAAGAAGAAAAGGAAAGGAAAGGAATAAATTTTATTTCTTAACAGTTCTGGATGTTAGGAAGTCCAAGGTTGAGGGGCCTGCATCTGGTAAGGGTCTTCTTGCTGCATCATCCCACTACAGAAGGCAGAAGGAAAAGAGAGTGCAAGAAAGCAAGAGGGCAAAAGGGGCTGAACTCTGTTTTATAATAAGCCCACTCTGTGATTACTAATCTATTACCACAATAACAACATTAACTCATTCATGAAGGCTATTTTATTAGGCCCCACATCCCAACTGTTGCATTGAGGATTGAGTTTCCAGCACATAAACTTTGGGGGACACATTTAAACCATAGCAGAGCACTTAGGTTAATTCAACTAAGAGGAGCTGGGAAAATCAAAGGCATGAGAAAGACAGCAAAAGCTAGCAGAGAGAAATGCATAGGTTAAGGAAAAAAGTCACAGTGAATTCTGTAGTGCAGGCTACTTTATCAAAAGCACCTAAAAAAGATCTCATTAACTCCCCCAGCTCACCTCCACCCACATCTAAAGAGCCACACACAGCACCACCAAAGGCAGCACAATGAGAACAGCATTCTCCTCAACAGACAAGCTGGGAGTATCTAGACACCTGACCTCAATAGCTCCAGAACAGCCCTAAAACATTTCCTCCCTAACCACCACTCAAGTCACCAGCTTGGAAAGTATTAAGAAAACCCGAATCCTGACACACCACTATGAAACAACTTAAAACAGCAAAGAACAACCCATTTAAACAGCAATGCCAGCTGTTGGGAAAAAAAGGAACAATGAGTAGAGGAGAAACAGACCTCTCGGGGTCCACCAAGACCCAGTCTCTCAGCTTCAGCACTTTTAAATGCAGAATCCATACCCCTCTGGGGCCTGTGGAGCTCCACAAGGCATGCCGTCCTCAAAGATAAATAAGCAGGCAAGCTGGCTAGAAAACCACTAAGGGTATTATTCTTTAAAGAATCTTTATAGGGTCAAAGAGGAATGGGTCTTAACTGGCTATGTGAACTCCCCACAGATTCTGAGGATGATGTCAGTATCCCTTTCTGGATGTGTTTAACACTTTGCAGTCACTTGTATTCCTGCCACTGAGTGCCACTGCTTTGCTAATTTGAACTGATTCCAGCTCACGCTGACCCCAGCTCCCTGGATGTTACCATTAGCCAAGACTGTCACCCATACTGTACCCTTTCAAAGAGTCCTAAAAACAGCTCTTCACCTACTCTTCCAAGACAAGTAAAAATGTCTGCCAAAGAAATGGGGAAAAAAGATTCAGAGAGTGAAAACAATTAATATACTAACAAGAGAGCAAAAAGCAAAGGGGGAGGAGAAACTAGGAAAATCATAGATGGGCTCTCACCTATTTCCAAAGCTGGGCTAATGTCCTTTTGCTTGTGTCTGAATAAGGCACCAATTTTAAGCTGCTAATGAAAAAAAAGAAAAAGAGAAAGAAGCAGGCCCAGGCTGGGCGCAGTGGCTCATGCCTGTAATCCCAGCAGTTTGGGAGGCCGAGGCGGGTGGATCACCCAAAGTCAGGAGTTCTAGACCAGCCTGGTCAACATGGTGAAACACCATCTCTACTAAAAATACAAAAAATTAGCCAGGTATCGTGGCACATGTCTGTAAATCCAGCTACTCAGGAGGCTGAGGCAGGAGAATTGCTTGAACCTGGAAGGCAGAGAATGTGGTGACCTGAGATCACGCCATTGCCCTCAAGCCACGGCAATGAGAACAAAATTCAGTAAAAACAAAACAAAACAAAACACAACCACCATAAAATAACTCAGACTTAATTAAATACAACCCTAGTGGTGAATGACTAAAGATGGATTACTCATAACAGAGATAACAGTCCAATAAGAATCCAGGCATCTTACCTTTTAATAACAAAAAAATCCTTTCCTTCGAAAGTAACATCCTCTCAAGGCCAGGAATTCCATTAGTAGAAAGCCTTCCTAAAAAACAAAATTCCTGGCCAGGCATGGGTTCACGTCTGTAATCTCAGCACTCTGGGAGGCCGAGGCGGGAAGATCACTTGATGTCAGGAGTCGAGGCGGGAAGATCACTTGACGTCAGGAGTTTGAGACTGGCCCGGCCAACATGGTGAAACCCCATCTCCACTAAAAAGACAAAAATTAGCCTGCTGTGGTGGTGGGCACCTGTAATCCCAGCGACTTGGGAGGCTAAGGCAGGAGAATTTCTTGAACCCAGGAGGCAGAGGTTGCAGTGACCAGCAAGGTTGCGCCATTGTACCCCAGCCTGGGTGATAAGAGTGAAAACTCCATCTCAAAAAAAAAAAAAAAAATTCCTTTGGGAAGGCCTTCTACATAAAAATCTTCAACATGAGACTGGAAAAAAGGGTATGGGATCATCACCGGACCTTTGGCTTTTACAGCTCAAGCTATAAGAACAAAAAGAAAAAGGGATATCATTTAAACACAGTATGTAGAAAAGAATAATTATTGAATCTGTACTGGTCTTTAACTTTTACACTTTGATCTTTAATTCTGTTATTGTGATTGAGTCCAAAGAAAAATAGTATGAGTAAAATAAAAAGAACACCAAAAATGCTAATATTCTGTTTACCAAAGTCTGTAGTGAAATATCCCATTAAATCCAAGTGCAGTGACACACCCACAATCCCAAGCACTTTGGGAGGCTGAGGCGGGTGAATCTCCTGAAGTCAGGAGTTCAAGGCCAGCCTGGCCAACATGGTGAAACCCCAACTCTACTACAAATACAAAAATTAGGCAGGCGTGGTGGCAGAGGCCTGTAATCCCAGCTACTTAGGAGGCTGAGACAGGGAGAATTGCTTGAACCCAGGAGGTGAGCTTGCCATGAGCTGAGATCATACCACTGCACTCCAGCGTGGGCGACAGAACAAAACTTCAACCTCCAAAAAAAAAAAAAAAAAAAAAAAAAAAAACACAGCTAGCAGGTGACATTTGCTATGGGGAGACTAGGGATATGATCTTGCTGCAATCCTTCCATTTTAGTAAATCTAAACAGTGTGAATCCATTCTGTTTCATCCCCACTCCACTCCAGAGCCAAAACAAGAAAATCAATTATATTTCTAGTTCTTTAAAAACATATCTAACTAAATCATCTAATTAAAAGATAATATGCATGGTTCCATACTCTAAAAGAAAACTTATGTCCTGCATATCATGGACATTTGATGAATGCTTATTCAGTTGACTGGTGTAGACTTCAGTAATAACCTGTTCAATGCATTATGCCAGATGAATCTTGCATCTCAAAAGTAGAACAAATATTGTTCTTTCAGTTTTGTCTACCCATGAATGCAATATTTACTAATAAAAAGAAAATGAGTTTATTGTTCTAGAGAGTATGAGAATTTTGACAACATCAATTCTCCTGTCCTAGGACATAATTAATACTTAGAGGCATAATATTTCATGTGGAAGCTACCATTAAATCAATGTTAAGTGTTAATTACCTCACATAATCTTCTAATCTGACTTAAGACTGAAGACGTACCTCACAAAGTTGATTTATCAAGTTGTAAATCTTCACCTGTTGAATTCATAAGTTCATGTCTGAAAGGAGAAAATAAATACTTAATATTCACTAGGCAATATTCAGCAAAGTAATATCCACTAGTACATATTTAATATTTCATCATGAACTGCGGGTGTGAAGAGAAAAGACAGGCTGGGCACAGTGGCTCACACCTGTAATCCCAGCAGTTTGGGAGGCTGAGGCAGGCAGATTATGAGGTCAGGAGTTCGAGACCAGCCTGGCCAACATGGTAAAACCCCGTCTGTACTAAAAGTACAATAATTAGCTGGGCATGGTGGCAGGCACCTGTAATCCCAGCTACTCGGGAGGCTGAGGCAGGAGAATTGCCTGAACCCAGGAGGTGGAGGTTGCAGAAACCATTATCACGCCACTGCATTCCAGCGTGGGCAAGAGAGCAAGATTCTGTCTCAATCAATCAATCAATAAAAATATAAGGAGGAAGCATTTACTGTGTATTTATATGTCTGGTATTATGTGAAGCACTTTACTATCTTATCAAATCTTTGGGACAGATCTTCAGTTCTCATGACCACAAAAGAGGATACTAAAGCTCAGACAGGAGAAGAGATGTGGCCAGCCTGTGTCCCCAGGGCCTATGGTCTTACCACTATGTTACAGTGTTTCCAGATATCACATGTTGTGAGATTTTTGCTTTAAAATGAACCAAAAAAAAACCAAAGGTGAAAAAGGCATAAGCTATTAAAAAGTGGGAGAAACACTAAGAGAACCTTAAGCATGTAACTAAAAATATTATGGAAATGTTATTGAATTCATTAGCAAATTTAGTGCTAGGTTTTCATTGAGGAGTAGGTTATATTACTCATAATGAAGAAAAATGTTCATTTTAAGTACATTAATACCATCAATATTGTTTATCATGTTTAAATGTTCACTTAAAGCAATTCAGTTAAAATTCTGCATATCATACAATTTTATAGTTTGCTAGTAGGTTACAAGTAAATAGTCACCCAAATAAAAACATCATGTTTTCCACTGGTTGTTGCTCTTTTTAGGTGAGCATTTGATGTATACCAACAGAGAGAGGATAATAACAAATCGCTAATTTCTTTCATCACTATATAAAGGTGGCTTCAGGATAGAATAGTATCAGGGCAATGATGAATTTGAAATCTAACATCAATTCAGTGATGCATCAAGATAAAAGTAGAGACAATAGGGGCACCTTGGTGAGTACTGAACATTTTATTTATTTATTTATTTTGAGATGGAGTTTTGCTCTTTTTGCCCAGGCTAGAGTGCAATGGTGCAACCTCGGCTCACCGCAACCTCTGCCTCCTGGGTTCAAGCGATTCTCCTGCCTTGGCCTCCCGAATAGCTGGGATTACAGACATGCACCACCACACCCGTCTAATTTTGTATTTTTAGTAGAGATGGGGTTTCTCCATGTTGGTCAGGCTGGTCTCGAACTCCCAACCTAGATATCTGCCTGCCTTGGCCTCCCAAAGTGCTAGGATTACAGGTGTGAGCCACCGCGCCCAGATGAATTCCAAATTTAACAAAGCAGACTAAGAGAAACAATTCATTTAAAAAAATAATATTTGGCCAGGCATGGTGGCTCACACCTGTAATCCCAGCACTTTGGGAGGCTGAGTTGAGTGGATCAGGAGGTCAGCAGTTCAAGACCAGCCTAGCCAAGATCATGAAACCCCGTCTCTACTAAAAATACAAAAATCAGCCAGGTGTGGTGGCTGGTGCCTGTAATCCTAGCTGCTCGGGAGGCTGAGACAGAGAACTGCTTGAACCCGGGAGGCGGAGGTTGCAGTGAGCCGAGATCGTGCCACTGCACTCCAGCCTGGGGGACAGAGTGAGGTTCCATCTCAAAAAAAATAAATAAATAATTCAATGAAATCCCTAAGATCCAGGGCTTTGCAATAAATATGTAAATAAATTTCCAATCTCCATACTGAAAGTTTAAAAGAAATGCTAACTAATAACTAAAGAAATACAACTTTTCCTCAGCTTTGCAGCAATCTAGAAACAAAGTGTGTAGACACTACAAAGCACCTTACAAGGAGAAACGTGTAAGGATGGCATGACTCGCCGGCAGCCCTGGGCTTGTCCACGGTACCCCCATGATGAACAGTAACTCCATTGTGTAAACGCCCGTGAACATAAGATTACAGGACTTTTCCAGTTTAGACATACCATATTTTCTTTCAGACAATTCTTCAATTTGTTTACGTAGATCAGCGATACGATGATTCCATTTCTCTGAAAATCAAGCAAAAGTTGCTTCTCAATAATACGTCCCTATGTCAGAACAGCACTAACGTATAATGACTGATTTCATATATTTTACATTCTAACAGTCCATATCATTTTATTGCTTTCAAGAAAAAATTTCCCCTTTTTGATGGTTCTTAGAATTGGTTTAATGGGAGACTATTAGAGAAGCTGAAAAGCAGGAGGGCAGAAAAGTTCAATCAAATTAAACACAATAACAGGGAGGTCACAATGAGGCGGTCTCCAGAAGTCTTTTAGCAAACTTCCTAAAACATGTCTCAGCTGTGTGAAATAAGACTTTACAGCAGCCAGGTGCAGTGGTGCAGGCCTGTAATCCCAGCACTTTGGCAGCAGAGGCAGGCGGATCGCTTTGAGCTCAGGGCAACATAGCCAAAACCCCCCTCCCTAGCCCCACCCCCACCCCGTCCCTATCAAAAATACAAAACAGCAGGGCATGGTGGCGGGCGCCTGTAGTCCCAGCTACTCAGGAGGCTGAGGCAGGAGAATCACCTGAACCCAGGAGGCAGACATTGCAGTGAGCCAAGATCACGCCACTGCTAGCCTGGATGACAGAGCAAGACTCCACCTCAAAAAAACAAAAACAAAAACACAAGATTAAGAGGGACCCCTGACCTTACAGATACAAGTTTAAGAGGGACCCCTAAGCAAAAAATGCCAATCCTTTTTCTCCCGATCATTGAAACACCAGGAGGGTGTAACAGTTTTGCAGCCTAGCTGTAGCAGGCTGATGCCCCCAAGATGCCCATATCCTAATCCCGGGAACTGGTGAACATGACCTTATATGGCAAAAGGGGCTTTGCAGATATAATGAAGTTAATGGTCTTTGGCTTTTGGGGTTGATGTGCTCACTCGGATCCTTGTAAGAGCAGAGCAGGTGATGGAGAGGGTGGGAGGTGTAGTGACAGAAGCAGGAAACTCCAGTCATTCGAGACGGGCAGCACAAGCTGAGGAGTGCAGGCCACCTCTACGGCCAGGAAATGGATTCTCCCGCAGAGCCTCGGAAGCCACCGACCCTGCTCCCACCTTGACTCAGTAGGACTTACTGTAGAATTCTGGCCTTCAGACCTGTAAGGGAATACATTTTGGTTGTTTTAAGTCACTAAGTGTGTGGTAATTTGTTGCAGCAGCCACAGGAAACTAGTATTGTAGTGAAGCCTCAAAACCCCCCTGAAGGGGCTGGGCTCAGTGGCTCATGCCTGTAATCCCAGCACTTTGGGAGGCCGAGGTGGGTGGATCACTTGAGGTCAGGAGTTCGAGACCAGCCCAGCCAACATGGTGAAATGCCATCTATACAAAAAATACAAAAACTAGCCGGGCATGGTGGCACATGCCTGTAATCTCAGCTACTCAGGAGGCTGAGACAGGAGAATTGTTTGAACCCAGGGGGGCGGAGGTTGCAGTGAACTGAGATTCCACCACTGCACTCCAGCCTGGGTGACAGAGCGACGCTCCATCTCGAAAACAAAACAAAACAAAAAAACCCCACCTGAAGGTTTCCAGTTCTGCCAGCAGTCTCCCACCCAACCCCCAGAAGCAGACATTCCATTGCTGTGGGCCATGGACAGGCAGAAGGAAGCACCTTCTCATGGCAGAGGCCTACCCAGGAGAAACCCAAGGGAAGGCACTGCTGGGCTGGCCCCTCTCTGCCAAGGCCATATTCTTTTTTGTTTGAGGCCAGTTTCACTCTGTCTCCCAGACTGGAGTGCAGGGGCACAATCTCGGCTCACTTCAACCTCTGCCTCCCCAGTTCAAGTGATTCTCCTGCCTCAGTCTCCTGAGTAGCTGGGATTACAGGAGTGTAGCATGCCTAGCTAATTTTTGTATTTCTAGTAGAGATGCGGTTTTGCCATGTTGCCCAGGCTGGACTCGAACTCCTTGCCTCAAGTAGTCCACCTGTCTCAGCCCCGCAAAGTGCTTGTATTACAGGAGTGAGCCACTGCACCCAGCATTTGCCAAGACCTTTGATGGCAGGCTTTTTCCAGGTGATCAGTCCTTGTCTGGTCTGGCTCTGCCCCACTCTCCTTCTCACCTAGTTGGAATCCCTAGCTACTTTTCAGTAGAGGAGAGTGTGTACCCCAATCCCAGCTTGGTTCAGATCTGCATTTAACTCATGGAACCTGGCTGCTCCCCAGGTCCTGAAGAAAAAAACGGTCTCTCTGTGGGTATGATAAAAGATGGGCCTGTCCCCAGGACCCTGTGAGAGGGAAGCCCAATGTCCCACCAGGTTGGCAGGGCTGGGGAAGGGAAAGTGTTATGGCAGCCCCAAGAAAAAAAAGAGGCAGCAGAGGGAGCAGGACAGCGCTCACATGGAACTCATGCCACTGCCTGAGGGGAGGGAGGAGTGCACGCCAGTGACGTCAGGGGGCAGAGAGGCGCAGTTCCAGGGCGGCTTTCCCCCTCACTTCCTGCCATGTTACTCTGATCGCCTCCAGGTGAGCCTGCCCACTTTGTGCCCAGGGGCCTGTAGAAAACCACAGCTCCCCATGGTTATGGCCCCAGGAGTGGGGCAGAGCAGGGAGGAGTCCTGGACAGAGGAGAGGCAGGGGCAGGAGGGAGTGGGCCTCAAACTCCAGGAGGGGGCCCTTCTCATGGGTCCTGCTTTCTGGCTTCTCCTTCCTTACCCCTGGGCTGATCACTTGGGGAAGAACTGAGACAAAGTTTCTCACCCTCAGGCCCAAGGGGTTTAATTACTGGGCCCTTAGGGAGGTGTGAGCCCCCTGAAAGGATGCAAGGTTTTGTTTTGTTTTGTTTTTTGAGACAGAGTTTCGCTCCTGTTGCCCAGGCTGGAGTGCAGTGGCGTGATCTCACCACACTACAACCTGCACCTCCCAGATTCAAGTGATTCTCCTGCCTCAGCCTCTGGAGTAGCTGGGATTACAGGTGGCTGCCACCACGCCCGGCTAATTTTTTGTATTTTTAGTAGAGACAGGGTTTCACCATGTTGGGCAGGCTGGTCTTGAACTCCTGACCTCAGGTGATCCGACTGGCTCCACCTCCCAAAGTTCTGGGATTACATGAGCCACTGTGCTTGGCCACGATGAAAGGTTTTGTGTGGAAAGCATGTACATGCCTTTCTGGGAAAACAGTCCACAGCTCTTATTCTCAGCAGGCTTCACAGTCAAAAAAGGTTAGAACTCTTGCTACAGAGCTGTGGAAGCAGCAAGGTGAGGGGCCTGCCAAGGGCACTCTGGGCACCACCTGGGCACTCTCGAGCCCATCATCCCCTAGGCAGGCTGCACTGCTTGGTATTTGCAGAGCTGAGGGGGTGGGGCATGTGGGGACTGTGAAATCGCCCTGAGATGACCCACAGTCCTCAGCTGGGAAGTGAGCGCTGCATCTCCTGCAGCGTCCTCCATCCCTAGAGCCATGGGGCCAGGAGAACTGGCCCTTGCAGCAAGTGAAAAGCCTATTATTGATTCCCTCCCTAGCCATGTAGACAGTGAACCAAGACACTCATATCAGGTAAATGCCTTGTTCTCTGTTACCGAGGTAACCAGTAGGCATTCCCAGATACAGCAAAGGTCCTCACACCAAGATATGCACCTGGCCACCTGAGGAAAGAGAAAGGACTATCTGAGGGGATGGGGCTGAGCTGGGTGTGGAGTGGTCCTTGTGGGTCTTGGAGAGTGGGAGGGGGAGCAGCATGAGCCAGGCCTTGAGGCAGAAGGACAACCAGGAGACAGCCTGGAAAAAGTGCTGGACCCACAAGGGCTCAAGGCTGGCCAGAGGGGAGGTGGGATAGGCTGCAAAGTCCTGAGGTCTGAAGATTGGCCCTGGCAGGAAGAAACCAGGTAAGGTGGGGTGTTACCTACATCCTCGGGGCCAGATGCAGGCCAGAGCCAGCCAATTACCAGGCCCTTAGGGAGGTGTGAGCCCCTTGAAATGATGCAAGCTTTTTTGTTTTTGTTTTGGAGATGGAGTTTCACTCTTGTCGCACAAGCTGGCACCTTTGCCCAGAGCAGGCACCAAGACTTCTGGCTCTGGGTGTGACCTCAGTCTGGGTAAAAGCCCCAGCCCCCACCAGGACCACCTACCCCTTAGACTACTTCAGGTGCTGAGCCCAAGCCAGGGGCAGGAAGCTAAACTGATGCCTAGGGTAATCCCAACAAAGTCCCTGGTTCCCCGCAGCTATGGAGCTGACGGGGAATTACATCCCAAACCCCAGATGCTGGCTCTCAAACTAACACTGAGCCCTCAGTGCCCACAGGGAGATACAATCAGTGCACTTTCCAGATGGGGAAATGGGATCAGAGAAGTGCAACAGCCTTGCCCAATGCCGCAGACCAGGGCTCCAGGCCCAGAGTGTTCTTTTGTCACTGTGTTCGGAGGGCAGCAGCTGCTGTGATGTACCCACCTGAGCCTGGGAGCTTTCTCCAACTTTGGAAGCCCAGGAGCATGGCCCCTGTCCACAGATGCACCTGGCATGAGGCGTGCCCAGAGGGACAGAAGCAGATGAGTTTCGTCTCCTCCACTGGATTGTGAGGGCCTAGAAGGAGACAAGGGTCTGCTTGAGAAGGCAGTGAATAGCGAGCAGCCTGAGGCAGTGTCCCTCTGGATGGATCCACAGTGCCTGGATGGAACCTGGCTCAGACAGAGCTCAGTTCTGCAGGTCCCTGAGGCATGGACAGTTCACAGCTACCAAGTGTAGGAGTCTGGATTCAAAGCCAACGGCGTGACTCCAAAGTCCCTGCCCTAGCCCCTGGGCCACCCTTGCAGGCCCATCAGATGCCCAGGCCAGCAGCACAGCCAGCCAAGACCAGGGAAACTTGGGGAGCCTCAGAGCACCCCCAGGTATTCCAACCTAATCCTCGTGCCCCGCCTCTCACCACCCTTCTTCCTGCTTTAACCTCAACCCCTACACAAAGCCTGGGCCACTTAATGTGGCATCAAACAGATGCCTCAATAAATCAGTCTAATCTTGAAAAAAAAAAGACTTAACAGATATACAATTGCACGTTAGAATGCTAAAGACCATAAACATATAACAACTTAAAGTACATATAAATTCAATATATATCCAATCATTGTAACTACGACACAGTAGAATATTAAAATACTATTTTCAAAATGTATACAAGCTTAATGTTCTATGTATTCAAACTATTCAAAATACAAATCATCAACATAAATTGCCACTAATATTCAGTCCCTTCACAGGACACATGATTCACTGGGAGTTAATTAGCAGCCGGCAGGCAGTAACACACAGCAAAAATGAAAACCAAGAGGTGAAATAGTTCTGAAATAAAGGTTTTAAAGCTAACAGAAATCACTGAATTACTAAGTCATTAGCACTAATTTTGAGCCAACTAACTAATTAATATGAGATGACACAATGTCCTATACTTTGGTAAATACAGACTATGTTTAAACAATGTCTGTAACGTGACTTGTAAAATGCTCCTGGCTTTACAAAGATGTGATTAAGATGTAGTAACACATGCTAAACCATTTCCCCCTGTAGAGCATGTGGTAACTTTCATCAGTCACATTGAGAGTCCAGAAGATAAAGTAAAAGGTCATGGATTTCGCTGAGAACTTACCAGAGTTGAACTCCCTCATTTTCCGTTCCCCAGCATTGGCGGGTTCTGGGACTGGTGGCTGCGGTGGCTCGTTGGTCTTTGTCTCTTAGAAGGTGGGGAATAATCATCATCTTGAAAAAGAAAAAATGGTCATTACTGAAGGAACCATCTTAGGTTACAGCCACCTCTGGGTCAATTCCCAACATTCAAAAGCTGAGCAGGGCTTTAAAGCTATCTTGTTAATAATTATTTCTGTATTGCAAACTTCAGCATACTTTTTTCTAGTTACATTTGAAATGTTATTCTTTTGGGATGTGCTCAAGTGAGTACTGCTTTTTCCTCTGCCTTGCTTCATTACTTTTTAGTTTCCTTCATTTGAATCATCATTGTAAGTCTCCCCTTCTCCTCAAATAACTTTCAAATTGCTGCCAAGAACTATGTTCTATCTTAAGGCTTTTGAGAAAAAACTTTCAATGAAGATAGCCACCTAAAGTTATACAAATATAGAAGAAACAGGATAAAATAAAGCTTAGATTGGAAAAAATATTTAAGATTATACAAAATTCACGTGTAAACAAGGGAAGCTGAGTAATTGTATGTTCAAATACTTTTAACAAGTGCAAAACATGTAGGCTTAAAGAAATAGAGCTGGCCAGGCATGGTGGTTCATGCCTGTAATTCCAACAGTTTGGGAGGCCGAGGCAGGCAGATAACTTGAAGTCAGGAATTCGAGACCAGCCTGGCCAACAGAGTGAAACCCTCTCTCTACTAAAAATACAAAAATTAGGCCAGGAGTGATGGCTCATGCCTGTGATCCCAGCACTTTGAGAGGCCGAGGCGGGTAGATCACCTGAGGTCAGGAGTTTGAGACCAGCCTAACCAACATAGGGAAACCCCGTCTCTACTAAAACTACAACATTAGCCGGGTGTGGTGGCACATGCCTGTAATCCCAGCTACTCAGGAGGCTGAGACAGGAGAAACCCTTGAACCCAAAAGGCAAAGATTGTGGTGAGCCGAGATTGTGCCATTGCACTCCAGCCTGGGCAAAAACAGCGAAACTCCGTCTCAAAAAAAAAAAAAAAGAAAAAATTAGCCAGGCGTGGTGGCACATGCCTGTAATCCCAGCTACTTGGGAGGCTGAGGCAGGAGAATTGCTTGAACCCAGGAGGCTGAAGTTGCGGTGAGCTGAGACTGCACCATTGCACTCCAGCCTGGGTAGCAGAGCAAGACCCTGTCTCAAAAAAAAAAAAAAAAAAAAAAGAGAGAGAGAAAGAAAGAAAGAGGGCTACATTATTTATGAAACAGATACTGTTAACTCAGTCACCAGAAAGCCTGTGTATAAATGAGCAGTGAGATATTCAAGCACAGCACACACACACTTCTCAGGACAGCTGTCATGAGAGTTCCGTGCTCGTTTGCTTCTGGATACATCAGCAACTCACTCTGCTATGATCCTGCAATACATCTCATGTTAGAATTAGAGACATCTGGGCCAGGCACAGTGGCTGACGCCTGTAATCCTAACACTTTGGGAAGCCGAGGCAGGCAGATCACCTAAGGTCAGGAGGTTGAGACCAGCCTGGCCAACATGGTGAAATGCTGTCTCTACCAAAAATACAAAAAATTAGCTGGGCATGGTGGCACGCACCTGTAATCCCAGCTACTCAGGAGCCTGAGGCAGGAGAATCGCTTGAACCTGGGAGGTGGAAGTTGCAGTGAGCCGAGATCATGCCACTGCACTCCAGCATCGGGGACAGAGCAAGGCTCTGTCAAAAAAAAAAAAAAAAAAAGAAACAGAAAAAGAATAAGAAAAAGAAAAAAGAATTAGAGACATCTGGATCAAATCAGCTGCCAGTCTCGCAAAGTGTCGGGTAACATCCTATTAAGATTGCTGCTTACACATCATCTATAAAATACTGAAAATATCATTTTAAGAAATCTTTTTTTTTATTTTGAGACAGAGTTTTGCTCGTTGCCCAGGCTGGAGTGCAAAGTTGCGATCTCAGCTCACTGCAATCTCTGCCCCCTGGGTTCAAGCAATTCTCCTTCCTCAGCCTCCTGAGTAGGTGGGATTACAGGCATGCACCACCATGCCTGGCTAATTTTGTATTTTCAGTTGAGACAGGGTTTCTCCATATTGGTCAGGCTGGTCTCGAACTCCCGACCTCAGGTGATCCACTGATCTTGGCCTCCCAAAGTGCTGGGATTACAGGTGTGAGCCACCATGCCTAGCCAAGAAACCCTTATTTTAAAACAAGCCAGGCGCGGTGGCTCATGCCTATAATCCCAGCACTTTGGGAAGCCAAGGCGGGTGGATCACTTGACGTCAGTTGTTTGAGACCAGCCTGGGCAACATGTTGTAACCCCATCTCTACTAAAAATATATTTTAAAAATTAGCTGGGCATGGTGGTGGGCACCTGTAATCCCAGCTTCTCAGGAGGCTGAGGCAGGAGAACCACTTGAACCTGGGAGGTGGAGGTTGCAGTGAGTGGAGATCACGCCACTGCACTCTAGCCTGGGTGACAATAGAAAGACTCCATCTCAAAAACAAAACAAAACAAAACAAAACAAAAAACCACTAAAAAAAAGACTCCATTTCAAAAACAAAACTAAAACCAGAAACACAACACAAATGTAGTACACAAATGAAAATAATTACTGTGTTAAATACAGTTTCATAGAAAATAAAAGACCAATCAAATACAATAAGCTGCCTTTTTAGATGGGTATGTTATTCTTCTTTCACAGCTAAAGAAACAGGCTCAGAGAATGTTATTTGATTGGACCGTGTTGCATTTCTGGACAGTGCAGCTGAGATCAGACTTTGTGTGTAACTCCACTAGCCTACCAGGGTGACTCTCATAAAGGTAAGAAATGTAAATTTGGCCTAATATACAAAGTTGCCAGGGCAGCACTGGGTCAATTCTACATACAGTACTTCTATGTTCATCAAGGGAAACCTTAAGGGAAAGTGAAAATGCTTCTAGAAGGCGACTGGACACCAGCGCCTTTGCTTGTTGCCTTTGGGCTCTTTTTCTAAGGCCAACAGTGACCTGAAATTATTGACTGGCTTTTCCAATCAAGTGGACAAAATGGTACCAAGGTCGCCAACATCGATGTAGAACATCGATGTTCTACAACATTGCTTAACGCAAGGGGAGACGCTCCTGACTCAGAGTGTTTAATTGCTCACCTACTTCTTTTTCTGCCCTCTTGGGCTTCTGAAATGAAAAGAACCCTGGGGTGATACAGTGAGTCAAAGGGGTGCCAGCCGCATCACAGCAAAATAGATTCCTAAAAAATCCCTGGCCTAAGATGACAGCCTTGGCTGGATCAGTTTGAATGTGCTGATAGTGGACATGGTAGAGGGAAGGTGGTTGAAATGTTCATATTAAAGAACTTCCACACAGATTGCAAGAAAAGAGAGAGGAATGGAGATGGCAGCACGAGCCCCTAAATAAAAGCAGATGCTTTGAGATCAGTTATATTTCTTCTGACAAAAATTAAAGACAGAAACCAAAGTTTAGCCTGAGACTACAATTAATTGGGCAATAAGCCAGAGGCACATATGGCATAGACAGATTTAAACATTTCTCCCTTATATTAATACAAATACTAAAATTACAAATACTTTGATTCCAAATAAAACAAATATTTTAAAACTTTAATGAATAAATACTGGGGTCTACAGTAGTATTTGAAGGAGATCTCACAAACAGGTTTGGGTTTTGAAGGTTAGAACTAGTGGTCTGGAGAATTCATTTCATTCTGAGACAGAAAGAGAGGAATTTCTTGGGTTCCTTCAGGAATGCGTCTAGTTTTGCCTCATCTTTGTTTGAACTATAGATACAGCAGAAGAAAACATGAGGATTTCACAGATTTAAGGTGCAAAAGTCACTGGGTTCTCTAAGAAGTCTGGGATTCTTCTGCTGGAAAAATAAGTTTGTTGAGAAAAAATGAGTTGGGGAGGCTGTTATTGAAGTGAAGCAGAATTGTTTTTACTAATCTGCTTATTACCCACTCTGTAATGTGGAAACAAATTATTCACTCACAAGGTCCTCTTACTGTTCCTAGAATGCAGTGGAAAGAGAACAGATTAGTTTTTCTCCCTCAGAACACAACCACTAGAAACATTCTACCTCAGATGAGATATTGCCTAATTATTTTCAAAAGACAGTGAAAAATCATGGATGTAAATGTTTGCTGCAAAATAAATACATGCTAGAAACAGAAGCATCTGGGTCACAGCTATATTAGAGCTACCTGTGTTCCCCTGTCACTGAGATTAAAACAAAAATGTCCAATACAATCATTCACAGCATGGGAGAGGGGAAGTTGAGGGATGGAAAGGCCAGGCATAAAAGGATTTCAGAATTTCCGTCCATAAGGAAGTGGCTTTGTGCACTGTCTGTTACTGCGTGCAAGGTGAAGTTTGGAGAATGAAAACGTGCAGTAACAAGGGCTCCTTTGTCCATCTCACCTCTCCAGATACCACGTTTCAGACATGTTGCATTTCACTTGAAAGATTGATATAATTCTTTTAAAAGAACACTTGCGGTGTTTGAAGCGACAAAGGCTGCTGTGACAAAAAAGCAGTGAAAGGGAATTTTTTTTAAAAAAAATCAAACAACAACAACAAAAACCCCACAGAAAAGCAAACAACAAACAAACAAAAAACAGAGGAAGAAGTCAAACACCCTGAGCTATGACTACTTCAAGGAAGGGGCTACAAGAGGCAGTTGGAAATTCTATTTGCTTTGCAACTGTGGGTTTTCCGGCCTGCTTCCTTTCTAAAGTATATTATTCTGCTTTTGGTTCATGAAATTATCAGTTTCTGTTTTCTGGAACAGCTATGTACTTTCTTTATCTATCATCTATCTATCTGTTTACTATCTGTCTTTTCTACCTTTTGCTATCAAAAGCTTGGGTCAAGCAGTATAGAATTCCAGTGTATGTTCACTCTACCATTTAAAACAAGAGCTCTTCTAGGAATTCTCCATCACATCATAAACCTGAGCTTTCTAAAACAAGGTGTGGCAAACTACCATACATGGACAATGTCTGACACAGTCTGCGTTTGTAAGTAAAGTTGTAATGGGACACAGCCACATACATGTGTTATATAACGTCTCTGGCTACTTTCATGGTATAATGGAAGAGCTGAGTCATTGAGAGAGAGACCATATGGCTTGGAAAATTTAAAATATTTAACATTTAGCCCTTTGCAGAAAATATTTGCTGACTCTTGTTTTAAAAGATCTCTGTGTCCAGGCGCGGTGGCTCACGCCTGTAATCCCAGCACTTTGGGAGGCCGAGGCTAGCTAATCACGAGGCCAGGAGATCGAGACCATCCTGGCTAACCCAGTGAAACCCCGTCTCTACTAAAAATACAAAAAAATTAGCCGGGTGTGGTGGCGGGCGACTGTAGTCCCAGCTACTCCAGAGGCTGAGGCAGGAGAATGGTGTGAACCTGGGAGGAGGAGCTTGCAGTGAGCCGAGATCGTGCCACTGCATTCCAGCCTGGGCAACAGAGCAAGACTCCATCTCAAAAAAAAAAAAAAAGGATCTCTGTTTAGAATGCTACCTATTGCCTTCTGGATAGAATCACAACTCTTTACCACAATCAACACAGCTTCAGCCCTGCTTCTATATCCAGCCTCATCTATTTCTGCTCCTCCTCCTTATTTTCCTCCTGGACATGCTGATGGATTGTCAGCTTCCCAGATGTGTGAGAGTCTCTCCTGCCTTCCTAACATTCTCATGCTCTCCCTCTGCCTCTCAAGAACTTCCTGCCCCATCTCTCATGACAAATCCCTTCTTCATTCTTTAAGATGAAGCCCCTTTGCTCCTTCCTTAAGGATGTCTGTCTGGCTTCATTTTGGGGGACGTGCTCCTTCTGCATCTCCCAGAGCCAGCCTGTGTGTGTCAGCTACAACATTTCTTTGCATCTCTGTGTCATATATCACCAAATCTGCCTAAGCTTGAGTGAGTCACTGCATGACAATTTCAGACTCCACCAGCAATGTCCCCACTAACCACAAGGCTTAGACATTTGTCCAGTATGCTCGGGGTTGTGGGATGGTAGCAGTAACCAGCTGGTGAGCATCATTTCTTACATCAGAATCAAATCTGTAGATCTCTGCCATTCATAAGTATTTGGAGTTTAAAATTAGCATAAAGATTTTCCTTAAAATAAGAACAAATGGCTTGAGTAGGCTTTTGGAACGTAGGATGTTTCCATTGGTTCATTTCTGTGTTTAGTATTCCCATATGAATCTAAACACTACTCTGCTCTTAGTAGCTGTGTGACCCTGGGAAAGTCACTCAATCTCCCTCAGCTAAATTTTGTTGTGTGTGTAATGAGAAGAGAGTTGTGATTTGTATTTAGTGAATAATAACAAACAAAAAGCATTTAGCTTTCTGGAACCTGGTATGTAGTAGAACCTCATGTAAATACTAGCTCTGTTGATAAAACTAGACCAAAAGAAGGTTTCAAGGTCAACAACAGTATGAGGCAGTGAAGAACATAGAGGAGAAGCTGCTTCTGCAGCCTGTAGCTCCTGGGGACCCGTTTTGTCCATGATTTAGCAGGAACACACTACCTTTCCATGAGGAGAAACTGTCCACAGAAACCAAGGCAATTCATTGAAGACAAACATGTCTTAATAGCCTTTACATTAAGTAATAGTGCAATATAAATAATACTTTATTATTAGTAATAATGTGAAATTATTTACACTACCCTAACCCTAAACCTAACCCCAATCCTAACCCTAACCCTAAATCCTAACCCTAACCCTAACCGTAACCCATAACCCTAACCCTAACCCAGCCCTAACCCCTAACCCTAACCCCTAACCCTAACCCGTAACCCTAACCCTAACTCTTAACCTGAACCCGAACCCGAATCCAAACTTGAACCTGAACCCTAAGCCTTACCCTAAACCTAAGCCTAACCCTAAGCCTAAGCCTAACCCCTAACCCTAACCCTAACCCTAACCCTAAACCTAATGCTTACCCTAACCCTAACCCTCACCCTCACCCTAACCCTCACCCTCGCCATTGTGACATATTGCAGGAAACAAAATCCAGGTGATGTAACTCTTGTCTAGCCTCTGCCTACAGGAGGCATTGTGACATATCTCTACACTGATCACACAGGTGATGGAACTCTTGTCTAGGCTCTGCCTATGGGGGCACTGTGATAGATCTCTGCACTGATCACCCAAGTGATGTAATACTTGTCTACACTCTGCCTACGGCAGCTTTGACATATGTCTGCACTGATGACCCAGATGATGTAACTCTTGTCTAGTCTTTTCCTATGTGGGTTTTGTGACTTGTCTCTGCACTGATCACTCAGATGATGTAACTTTTGTCTAGGCTCTGCTTACTTGGGGGATTGTGACGTATCTCTGCAAAGATCACCCAGATGATGTAACTCTCCTCTAGGCTCTGCCTACTGGGGGCATTGTTACGTATCTCTGCACTGATCACCCAGGTGATGTAACTCTTGTGTTGGATCTGCCTATAGGGGCATTGCAACATATTTCTGCACTGATCACCCAGGTGATGTAACTCTTGTCTAGGCTCCGCCCACAGGGGGCATAGTGACATATCACTGTACTGATCATCCAGGTAATATAATTCTTGTCTAGGCTCTGCCTACAGGGGGCATTGTGAAATATCTCTGCACTGATCATCTAGGTGATGTAACTCTTGTCTACACTCTGCCTGCAGGGACATTGTGAGATATCTCTGCACTGATCAACCAGGTGATGTAACTCTTGTCTAGGCTCTGCTTACGGGGGTATTGTGACATAGCTCTGCACTGATCACCTAAGTGATGTAACGCTTGTGTAGGCTCTGCCTACATGGGCATTGTGACACATCTCTGAACTGATCAACCAAGTGATGTAACTGTTGTCTAGGCTCTGCCTATGGGGGCTTTGTGACATATCTCTGCCCTGATCACCCTGGTGATGGGACTTTTGTCTACGCTCTGCCTATGGTGGCATTGTGACATATCTCTACACTGATCACCCAGGTGATGTAACTCTTGTGTTGGATCTGCCTATGGGGGCATTGTGACATATTTCTGCACTGATAATCCAAGGGGATGGGACTGTTGTCTAGGCTCTGTGTATGGGGGCTTTGTGACATATCTCTGCACTGATCACTCAGGTGATGTAATGCTTGACTAGGCTCTGCCTACTGGGGCATAGTGACAAATCACTGCATTGATCACTCAGGTGATGTAACTATTGTCTAGGCTCTGCTTAAAGGGGCCTTGTCACATATCTCTGCACTGACCACCCAGGTGATGGAACACTTGTCTAGGCTCTGCCTACATGGGCATTGTGACACATCTCTGAACTGATCAACAAAGTGATGTAACTCTTGTCTAGGCTCTGCCTACAGGGGCTTTGTGACATATCTCTGCACTGATCACCCAGGTGATGGGACTTTTGTCTAGGCTCTGTCTACGGGGGCATTGTGACATATCTCTACACTGATCACCCAGGTGATGTAACTCTTGTGTTGGATCTGCCTATGGGGACATTGCGACATATTTCTGCACTGATCACCCAGGTGATGTAACACGTGTGTTGGATCTGCCTGTAGGGGCATTGTGACATATTTCTGCACTGATCACCCAGGTGATGGGACTCTTGTCTAGGCTCTGTGTATGGGGGCTTTCTGACATATCTCTGCACTGATCACCCAGGTGATGTAACGCTTGACTAGGCTCTGCCTACGGGGCATAGTGACATATCACTGCATTGATCACCGAGGTGATGTAACTCTTGTCCAGGCTCTGCCTATAGGGGGCCTTGTGAAGTATCTCTGCACTGATCATCTAGGTGATGTAACTCTTGCTTACGCTCTGCCTGCAGGGGCATTGTGAAATATCTCTTTACTGATCAACCAGATGATGTAACTCTTGTCTAGGCTCTGCCTACAGGGGGCATTGTGGCATAACTCTGCACTGATCACCCAGGTGATGGGACTCTTCTCTAGGCTCTGCCTACTGGGGGCATTGTCACATATTTCTGCACTGATCACCCAGGTGACTGACTCTTGTCTTGGATTTGCCTATGGGGGCAATGTGACATATCTCTGCACTGATCACCCAGGTGATGTAACTCTGGTCTAAGCTCTGCCTAAAGGGGCATTGTGACAGATCTCTGCACTGATCACTCAGGTGATGTAACTATTGTCTAGGCTCTGCTTAAAGGGGCCTTGTCACATATCTCTGCACTGATCACCCAGGTGATGTAACTCTTGTCTATGCTCTGCTTACAGGGGGTATTGTGATATATCTCTGCACTGATCACCTAAGTGATGTAATACTTGTGTAGGCTCTGCCTACAGGGGCATTTTGACATATCTCTGCACTGTTAACCAAGGTGATGTAACTCTTGTCTAGGCTGTGCCCACAGGGGGATTGAGACATATCTCTGCACTGATCCCGAGGTGATCCAACTCTTGCCTGGTCTCTGCCTACTGGGGACATTGTGACATATCTCTGCACTGATCTCCCAGGTGCTGTAACTTTTGTCTAGGCTCTGGCTACACGGCATTGTGACATATCACTGCACTGATCACCCAGGTGATATAACTCTTCTCTAGGCTCTGCCTACAGGGGGCTTGTGACATATCTCTGCACTGATCAACCAGGTGATATAACTCTTCTCTAGGATCTGCCTACAGGGTGCTTTGTGACATATCCCTGCAATGATCACCCAGGTGATGTACCACTTGTCAAGGCTCTGCCTACAGGGGCATTGTGATGTATCTCTGCACTGATCACCTAGGTCATGTAACTCTTGTCTAGGCTCTGCCTACAGTGGCATTGTGACATATCTCTGCACTGATCACCCAGGTGATGTAACTCTTGTCTAGGATCTTCCTACAGGGTGCTTTGTGACATATCCCTGCAATGATCACCCAGGTGATGTACCACTTGTCAGGGCTCTGCCTACAGGGGCATTGCAATGTATCTCTGCACTGATCACCTAGGTCATGTAACTCTTGTCTAGGCTCTGCCTACAGTGGCATTGTGACATATCTCTGCACTGATCACCCAAGTGATGGGACTCTTGTCTAGGATCTGCCAAAAGGGAATTTGTGACATAACTCTGCACTGATCACCCAAGTGATGGCACTCTTGTCTAGGATCTGCCTAAAGGGACTTTGTGACATAACTCTGCACTAATCATCCAGGTGATGGGACTTTTGTCTAGGCTCTGCCTAAGGGGGCATTGTGACGTATTTCTGCACTGATCACCCAGGAGACGGACTCTTGTCTTGGATCTGCCAATGGGGGCATTGTGACATATATCTGCACTGATCACCCAGGTGATGTAACTGTTGTATAAGCTCTGCCTACAGGGGAATTGTGAGAGATCTCGCCACTGATCACCCAAGTGATGTAACTATTGTCTAGGCTTTGGCCTACAGGGGGCTTTGTGACATACCTTTGCTCTGATCACCCAGGTGATGTAACTCATCTAAGCTCTGCCTACAGGAGCTTTGTGACATATCTCTGCACTGATCACTTAGGTGATGTAACACTTTTATAAGCACTGCCTACAGGGAATTTCGACAAATCTCTGCACTGATCACCTAGGTGATGTAACTCTTGTCTACCCTCTGCCTACAGGGGGTGTTGTGAAATATCTCTGCACTGATCACCCAGCTGATGCAACTCTTGTCTAGGATCTGCCTACAGGGGGTATTGTGAAATATCTCCGCACTGATCAACTAGGTGATGTAACTCTTGTCTAAGCTCTGCCTACAGGGGCATTTTCACATATCCCTGAACTGATGACAAAGGTGATGTAACTCTTGCCTAGGCTTTGCCTACAGGGGACATTGTGACATATCTCTGCACTGATCACCCATGTGATGCAACTCTTCTCTGTGCTCTGCCTACAGGGGACATTGTGACATATCTCTACTGATCACCCAGGTGATGCAACTCTTCTCTATGCTCTGCCTACAGGGGGCATTGTGACATATCTCTGCACTGATCACCCAGGTAATGTAACTCTTTTCTAGTCTCTGCCTACAGAGGGCGTTGTGACATCACTCTGCACGGATCACCTAGGTTATGTAACTCTTGTCTAGGCTCTGCCTACAGGGGCATTGTGACATATCTCTGCACTGATCACCGAGGTGATGCAACCCTTGTCTAGGCTCTGCCAAAAGGGGGTATTGTGATATAATTCTGCACTGATCACCCAGGTGATGGGACTCTTGTCTAGGCTCTGCCTACAGGGGCATTGTGACATATCTCTGCAGTGATCACGCAGGTGATGTAACTCTTGTCTATATCTGCCTACTGGTGGCATTGTGGCATATTTATGCACTGATCACCCAGGTGATGGACTCTTGTCTTGGATCTGCCTATGGGGGCATAGTGACATATCTCTGCACTGATCACTCATGTGATGTAACGCTTGTCTAAGCTGCGCCTAAAGGGGAATTGTGACAGATATCTCCACTGATCACCCAGGTGATGTAACAATTTTCTGGGATTTGTCTACAGGGGGCTTTGTGACATATCTTTGCACTGATCACCCAGGAGATGTAACTCTTGTCTAGACTCGGCCTACAGGGGCTTTGTGACATATTTCTGCACTGATCACCCAGGTGATGTAACTCTTGTCTAGGCCCCACCTACAGGGGGTATTGTGACGTATCTCTGCAATGATCACCCAGGTGATGTAACACTCATCTAGGCTCTGCCTACAGGGGCGTTTTGACATAGCTCTGCACAGATCATCTAGGTTATGTAACTCTTGTCCACTCTCTGCCTACAGGGGGCATTGTGAAATATCTCTGCACTGATCACCAAGGTGATGGGACTCTTCTCTATACTCTGCCTAGAGGGGGATTTGTGACATATCTCTGCACTGATCACCCAGGTGATGGAAGTCTTGTCTAGGCTCTGTCTATGGGGGCATTGTGTCAAATATCTGCACTGATCACCCAAGTGATGTAACTCTTGTCTAGGCTCTGTCTACAGTGATTTTTGTGACATATCACTGCACTGATCACCTAGGTGATGTAAACCTTCTATGGGCTTTGCCTACAGAAGGCTTTGTGACATATCTATGCACTGATCTCTGAGGTGATTCAACTCTTGTCTAGGCACTGCCTACAGGGGACATTGGTATATATCTCTGCACTGATCACTCAGGTGATGGACCCTTGTCTTAGATCTGCCTACATGGACATTGTGACACATCTCTGAACTGATCAACCAAGTGATGAAACTCTTGTCTAGGCTCTGCCTACAGGGGCTTTGTGACACATCTCTGCACTGATCACCCAGGGGAGGGAACTCTTGTCTACGCTCTGCCTACAGGAGGCTTTATGACTAATACTTACACTGATAACCTAGGTGATGTAACACTTCTCTAGGCTCTGCCTACAAGGGAATTCTCACATATCTCTGCACTGATCCCCCAGGTGATGTAACTCCTGTCTAGGTTCAGCCTACAGGAGCGTTTTGACATATCTCTGCACTGATCACCCAGGTGATGTAACACTTGTCTAAGCTCTGCTTACAGGGGCATTGTGACAGATCTCTCCAATGCTCACTCAGGAGATGTAAAAATTGTCTGGGCTTTGCCTACAGGGGGCTTTGTGACATATATTTCCATTGATCAAACAGGTGATGTAACCCTTGTCAAGGTTCTGCTTAAAGGGGCTTTGTGAGATATCGCTGCACTGATCAGCCCAGGGAGGGAACACTTGTCTACACTCTGCCTACAGGAGGATTTATGACTTATCCCTGCAGTGATCACTAGGTGATGTAACAATTGTCTAGGCTCTGTCTACACGGGAATTTTCACATATCTCTACACTGATCACCAAAGTGATGTAACCCATGTCTAGGTTCACCCTACTACGGAGCTCTGATACACCTCTGCACAGATAACCGAGGTGATGTAAATCATTTCCAGGCTTCTTCTACAGGGGACATTGTGACGTATCTCTGCACTGATCACAGAAATGGTGCAAATCTTCCTTAGGATCCACAGGGAGAGGGCATTGTGACATATCTCTGAACTGATGACCCAGGAGATGTAACTCTACTCCAGGTTTGGCCTACACAGCGTCGGAAGGTGGGGGGAGAGACTCATCAAGAATTTCACGGATAAAAAAGGGCACAGAGAGGCCAGGGAGCTCCCTTGCACGTCAGATGGGGTGCGCACTGCGCGAAGGTCTAGCCAGGAGGCTGGCAAAGACAGCCAGAGGTGTGCCTTCGACCGCCACACAGTCCGTGCTGGCAGCTGGGAGGCTGCAGGGGCCCGGGCGGGCGGGCGGGCGACGGTGGCGCGGAGGCGCAGAGGAGGCGAGAGCCGCCGGAGCGGCGTCAGGCCTGGACGCTGCGCGGGCCCGGTGTTTCGCGGGACGGGGGTCTCCACCCAGCCCAGGGGACGACGCATTTTCCGGCGGTGGGGGGTGGGGGTGGGGAGGGGGCGGTCAGGCGGCGGGGTGGGGTGGTGGGAAGGCATGAGAGCTCTGCCCGGGCTGCTCCCACAGCCCAGGCGGCTGCCCGCAGACCCGCAAACCCGCGCGTGCGCAGTAGGCGGCCCACCTGCTGGTACCTGGGCCGGCTCTGGGATCCCCGGGATGCCCAGGAAAGAATGGCCGTTCTCCGCTGTGTGGAGTCTCTCACCGGGCCTAGACCTAGAAGGCAGGAATCCCAGGCCGGTCAGCCCGGTGGCGGGGGCGGGGCGAAGACACGCCCCTCCGTAGCCAGCCAGGTGTTCCCCGCGAAAGAGAGGCCACCGCCCTCGCCCCGAACCACCCGACCCCGTCCCAACCCCGCGTCCTAAAGCTCCTCCAGCAGAGCCCGGTATTCTTCCTCGCTGAGGGGTGCTTCCAGCGAGGCGGCCTCTTCCGAGGCCTCCAGCTCCCCCGGGGCCTCCGTTTCTAGGAAAGCTTGCGCCTGCTGCAGAAACTCCGGGCTCGCCAGGAGCTCATCCAGCAGCAGGCCGCCGGGGAGTGCAGACGAGCGCCCCGGCTCCTGGAGCGCCTGGGAGGGCGCCGGGATGCCTTGCATCTGCCCCTGCCGCGCGGAGGCCTCCGGGGGCGCGGGCTGGGGAGGTGGAGCTGCCCCGGCTTGGGGTTCCCACGCCGCCCCGGCGACCTGGGGACCCCGGCCCCAGCCCCACCACGGGCTCCCCTGGGACGTGGGTGGCGCAAGCACACCTTGGCCCTGCGGCCCCGCTTGAGCGGGCCCAGGCTGTCCCACCGCGCAAGGGCCCGGCAGGCCGTCGCGCTGCGGGTCCCGGTCCTCCCGGCTTTTGCCCGGGTGCGGAGGCCACCGAGGAGCCTGAGGGTGGGAGAGCGCCCCTTCCGGAGGAGCCGGGGCGGCGTAGGCAAAATCCCCGCGCGCCGGGGCAGGTTGGGAGATCCCCTCTGCCGGCGCGGCCCGGCTGGGCTGCAGCACGGGGGCGGCCCTCGCTGCCTGGCTCACGAAAGCCCCCTGTGGGAGAGCCCCAGGCGCGCAGGGCACGTGGGGTGCGGGAAGCCCCGTTCCCCACGCGCCGGTGTGGGCGAAGGCGACCCACGAGGGAGCAGGGTGACACCCGCCGGGGGCCGCGTTGCACAGGCCGCCTGCCTGCGCGGGCGCCCTGCCGCCCTGTCCCGGGTGCCTGGCCCTTCGATTCTGAAACCAGATCTGAATCCTGGACTCCGGGAGGCCCGTCTCTCTGGCCAGCTCTTCCCGGGCGGCGATGCCTGGAAAGCGATCCTTCTCAAAGGCTCGGAGGAGCAGGGCGGTCTGGGATCCGGTGACGGCGGTCCGCTTTCGCCGGCCTTCTGGCGGGCCGCGTCTCCCGGGCCAGGGCCGAGATTCCCGCCGGTGCTGCCTCAGCTGGCGTGACCTCTCGTTCTGAAACCAAATCTGGACCCTGGGCTCCGGAATGCCGATGGCCTGGGCCAGCCGTTCTCTGGTGGCGATGCCCGGGTACGGGTTCCGCTCAAAGCAGGCTCGCAGGGCCTCGCTTTGGCTCGGGGTCCAAACGAGTCTCCGTCGCCGTCCTGGTCCCCGGGCTCCCGCGGGGAGGGTGCTGTCCGAAGGTGTCGGGAGGGCCATCGCGGTGAGCCCCGGCCGGAATTTCACGGACGGACGCGGGCAGAGAGAGGCCGGCGGGCTCCCGTGCACCTCAGCCGGCCTGTGCACTGCGGCAGGTGCAGCCAGGAGGCCTGCCCGGACAGCCAGCCAGCCAGCCAGCGGCCCTTATAAAGGCCCACAGGCAGGCAGGCTCCACCCCTTCATGAATGGCGGTGAGCCCCCCTGGGACAGCCCGCCCCACCCCGGAAGGGACCCAGGGCAAGTCGAGGCCTGCGGCCGGCGGGGTGGTGGTGGTGGTGGTGGTGGGGGGGGGGGATGGGGGAGGGCGTGGTGGTGTTGGTGGTGGTGGTGGTGGGGGGGCCGGAGAGACGAAGAGGAGGGGGGAGAGGGGGAAGGGGTGAGGGGGGCGCGTTTCGGGGGCCGGCTCCCCGGACCCCTCCAGGCATCCCGCGGGAACGGGAAGCCGCTCTCTGGGCTCCCACGCGTCTGCAGCAGGGAGAAACCAGCCTGGGAGGGTGGAGGGGAGTGTGGAACTGAACCTCCGTGGGAGTCTTGAGTGTTCCAGGCCCTCTCTCCGTGAAGGAGGCAATGCCTGTGGGTGTCGCCGTTGCCGGGACAGTCTCACACACGCAGGCGTGTGGCTGTCGTTCATTTCCACGTAGAAGACCAGAGCGAGACCCCAGAGAGGAGATGCCTCCCCGGCGTGATGGCCTGACGATGGATTCCCGTGTGCGGCAACATGGGGAGTCTGCAGTGTGGCCGGTTTGGAAGCTGGCAAGGAGAGCGAAGGCACCACGCCGGGCTTCCACCCTTCCCTGCATGTTTCCGGGTGCCCGCAGAGCTCCGGGAGCAAACAGTCAGCATGGCCAGCCTTTCGGGGGCCGGAGAGACGTGGGCAACAGGCCGCCTTGCAGAGGGCGAAGCCACGCGGAAACCAAAATCACGCCTCCGTCGTCCTGCGTGTGGCTCCTCCGTGGTCGGGGCTGTCGGCCTCGCGCTGCGTTGCAGGGCTCAGCCTGGGGATGTGCGGTCTGTGAACCGCGCGGGTGAAAACCCGACGGCAACCCGAGTCCCGGTCTTTTGTCCCTGAGGAAACCGCCCACTCCCTCCCTGGGCCACGGAACCGGGGCGAATGAGTGCCCCGCCGGCCGGCGCGGCGGCGGCTGTGGGCCCAGCCCTCAGCCCGCGCCGGACGCTGACCGTTTTCCCGGAGGGCGGGGGTCCCGCTACTCCCGGAGGCCGAAGACCGCTTTTCCTCCCTGCCTTCCTCCCTCTGTCCCCGGCTCCCTCCCGCCCGCCCCCAGTCCCTGCGTCGCTCTGTCTTTCCCTCCGTTCCTCCCTGCCTCCCTGCCTCCCTCCCTCCCTCCCTCCCTCCTAACGTCCCTCCGCCCATCCTTCCGCCCCTCTAGGTCTCCCGTTCCTCTCTCCATCTCTGCCCGCCTTCCCTCCCGCCTGGAACGCTCAGCGTCCCCGGTGTGCGCCGGGCCTGGGGTCTGCGTTCCGCCGCCAGGCGCTCCGTGCTGGCAGCTGGGAGGCTGCAGGGGCCCGGGCGGGCGGGCGGGCGACGGTGGCGCGGAGGCGCAGAGGAGGCGAGAGCCGCCGGAGCGGCGTCAGGCCTGGACGCTGCGCGGGCCCGGTGTTTCGCGGGACGGGGGTCTCCACCCAGCCCAGGGGACGACGCATTTTCCGGCGGTGGGGGGTGGGGGTGGGGAGGGGGCGGTCAGGCGGCGGGGTGGGGTGGTGGGAAGGCATGAGAGCTCTGCCCGGGCTGCTCCCACAGCCCAGGCGGCTGCCCGCAGACCCGCAAACCCGCGCGTGCGCAGTAGGCGGCCCACCTGCTGGTACCTGGGCCGGCTCTGGGATCCCCGGGATGCCCAGGAAAGAATGGCCGTTCTCCGCTGTGTGGAGTCTCTCACCGGGCCTAGACCTAGAAGGCAGGAATCCCAGGCCGGTCAGCCCGGTGGCGGGGGCGGGGCGAAGACACGCCCCTCCGTAGCCAGCCAGGTGTTCCCCGCGAAAGAGAGGCCACCGCCCTCGCCCCGAACCACCCGACCCCGTCCCAACCCCGCGTCCTAAAGCTCCTCCAGCAGAGCCCGGTATTCTTCCTCGCTGAGGGGTGCTTCCAGCGAGGCGGCCTCTTCCGAGGCCTCCAGCTCCCCCGGGGCCTCCGTTTCTAGGAAAGCTTGCGCCTGCTGCAGAAACTCCGGGCTCGCCAGGAGCTCATCCAGCAGCAGGCCGCCGGGGAGTGCAGACGAGCGCCCCGGCTCCTGGAGCGCCTGGGAGGGCGCCGGGATGCCTTGCATCTGCCCCTGCCGCGCGGAGGCCTCCGGGGGCGCGGGCTGGGGAGGTGGAGCTGCCCCGGCTTGGGGTTCCCACGCCGCCCCGGCGACCTGGGGACCCCGGCCCCAGCCCCACCACGGGCTCCCCTGGGACGTGGGTGGCGCAAGCACACCTTGGCCCTGCGGCCCCGCTTGAGCGGGCCCAGGCTGTCCCACCGCGCAAGGGCCCGGCAGGCCGTCGCGCTGCGGGTCCCGGTCCTCCCGGCTTTTGCCCGGGTGCGGAGGCCACCGAGGAGCCTGAGGGTGGGAGAGCGCCCCTTCCGGAGGAGCCGGGGCGGCGTAGGCAAAATCCCCGCGCGCCGGGGCAGGTTGGGAGATCCCCTCTGCCGGCGCGGCCCGGCTGGGCTGCAGCACGGGGGCGGCCCTCGCTGCCTGGCTCACGAAAGCCCCCTGTGGGAGAGCCCCAGGCGCGCAGGGCACGTGGGGTGCGGGAAGCCCCGTTCCCCACGCGCCGGTGTGGGCGAAGGCGACCCACGAGGGAGCAGGGTGACACCCGCCGGGGGCCGCGTTGCACAGGCCGCCTGCCTGCGCGGGCGCCCTGCCGCCCTGTCCCGGGTGCCTGGCCCTTCGATTCTGAAACCAGATCTGAATCCTGGACTCCGGGAGGCCCGTCTCTCTGGCCAGCTCTTCCCGGGCGGCGATGCCTGGAAAGCGATCCTTCTCAAAGGCTCGGAGGAGCAGGGCGGTCTGGGATCCGGTGACGGCGGTCCGCTTTCGCCGGCCTTCTGGCGGGCCGCGTCTCCCGGGCCAGGGCCGAGATTCCCGCCGGTGCTGCCTCAGCTGGCGTGACCTCTCGTTCTGAAACCAAATCTGGACCCTGGGCTCCGGAATGCCGATGGCCTGGGCCAGCCGTTCTCTGGTGGCGATGCCCGGGTACGGGTTCCGCTCAAAGCAGGCTCGCAGGGCCTCGCTTTGGCTCGGGGTCCAAACGAGTCTCCGTCGCCGTCCTGGTCCCCGGGCTCCCGCGGGGAGGGTGCTGTCCGAAGGTGTCGGGAGGGCCATCGCGGTGAGCCCCGGCCGGAATTTCACGGACGGACGCGGGCAGAGAGAGGCCGGCGGGCTCCCGTGCACCTCAGCCGGCCTGTGCACTGCGGCAGGTGCAGCCAGGAGGCCTGCCCGGACAGCCAGCCAGCCAGCCAGCGGCCCTTATAAAGGCCCACAGGCAGGCAGGCTCCACCCCTTCATGAATGGCGGTGAGCCCCCCTGGGACAGCCCGCCCCACCCCGGAAGGGACCCAGGGCAAGTCGAGGCCTGCGGCCGGCGGGGTGGTGGTGGTGGTGGTGGTGGGGGGGGGGGGATGGGGGAGGGCGTGGTGGTGTTGGTGGTGGTGGTGGTGGGGGGGCCGGAGAGACGAAGAGGAGGGGGGAGAGGGGGAAGGGGTGAGGGGGGCGCGTTTCGGGGGCCGGCTCCCCGGACCCCTCCAGGCATCCCGCGGGAACGGGAAGCCGCTCTCTGGGCTCCCACGCGTCTGCAGCAGGGAGAAACCAGCCTGGGAGGGTGGAGGGGAGTGTGGAACTGAACCTCCGTGGGAGTCTTGAGTGTTCCAGGCCCTCTCTCCGTGAAGGAGGCAATGCCTGTGGGTGTCGCCGTTGCCGGGACAGTCTCACACACGCAGGCGTGTGGCTGTCGTTCATTTCCACGTAGAAGACCAGAGCGAGACCCCAGAGAGGAGATGCCTCCCCGGCGTGATGGCCTGACGATGGATTCCCGTGTGCGGCAACATGGGGAGTCTGCAGTGTGGCCGGTTTGGAAGCTGGCAAGGAGAGCGAAGGCACCACGCCGGGCTTCCACCCTTCCCTGCATGTTTCCGGGTGCCCGCAGAGCTCCGGGAGCAAACAGTCAGCATGGCCAGCCTTTCGGGGGCCGGAGAGACGTGGGCAACAGGCCGCCTTGCAGAGGGCGAAGCCACGCGGAAACCAAAATCACGCCTCCGTCGTCCTGCGTGTGGCTCCTCCGTGGTCGGGGCTGTCGGCCTCGCGCTGCGTTGCAGGGCTCAGCCTGGGGATGTGCGGTCTGTGAACCGCGCGGGTGAAAACCCGACGGCAACCCGAGTCCCGGTCTTTTGTCCCTGAGGAAACCGCCCACTCCCTCCCTGGGCCACGGAACCGGGGCGAATGAGTGCCCCGCCGGCCGGCGCGGCGGCGGCTGTGGGCCCAGCCCTCAGCCCGCGCCGGACGCTGACCGTTTTCCCGGAGGGCGGGGGTCCCGCTACTCCCGGAGGCCGAAGACCGCTTTTCCGCCCTGCCTTCCTCCCTCTGTCCCCGGCTCCCTCCCGCCCGCCCCCAGTCCCTGCGTCGCTCTGTCTTTCCCTCCGTTCCTCCCTGCCTCCCTGCCTCCCTCCCTCCCTCCCTCCCTCCTAACGTCCCTCCGCCCATCCTTCCGCCCCTCTAGGTCTCCCGTTCCTCTCTCCATCTCTGCCCGCCTTCCCTCCCGCCTGGAACGCTCAGCGTCCCCGGTGTGCGCCGGGCCTGGGGTCTGCGTTCCGCCGCCAGGCGCTCCGTGCTGGCAGCTGGGAGGCTGCAGGGGCCCGGGCGGGCGGGCGGGCGACGGTGGCGCGGAGGCGCAGAGGAGGCGAGAGCCGCCGGAGCGGCGTCAGGCCTGGACGCTGCGCGGGCCCGGTGTTTCGCGGGACGGGGGTCTCCACCCAGCCCAGGGGACGACGCATTTTCCGGCGGTGGGGGGTGGGGGTGGGGAGGGGGCGGTCAGGCGGCGGGGTGGGGTGGTGGGAAGGCATGAGAGCTCTGCCCGGGCTGCTCCCACAGCCCAGGCGGCTGCCCGCAGACCCGCAAACCCGCGCGTGCGCAGTAGGCGGCCCACCTGCTGGTACCTGGGCCGGCTCTGGGATCCCCGGGATGCCCAGGAAAGAATGGCCGTTCTCCGCTGTGTGGAGTCTCTCACCGGGCCTAGACCTAGAAGGCAGGAATCCCAGGCCGGTCAGCCCGGTGGCGGGGGCGGGGCGAAGACACGCCCCTCCGTAGCCAGCCAGGTGTTCCCCGCGAAAGAGAGGCCACCGCCCTCGCCCCGAACCACCCGACCCCGTCCCAACCCCGCGTCCTAAAGCTCCTCCAGCAGAGCCCGGTATTCTTCCTCGCTGAGGGGTGCTTCCAGCGAGGCGGCCTCTTCCGAGGCCTCCAGCTCCCCCGGGGCCTCCGTTTCTAGGAAAGCTTGCGCCTGCTGCAGAAACTCCGGGCTCGCCAGGAGCTCATCCAGCAGCAGGCCGCCGGGGAGTGCAGACGAGCGCCCCGGCTCCTGGAGCGCCTGGGAGGGCGCCGGGATGCCTTGCATCTGCCCCTGCCGCGCGGAGGCCTCCGGGGGCGCGGGCTGGGGAGGTGGAGCTGCCCCGGCTTGGGGTTCCCACGCCGCCCCGGCGACCTGGGGACCCCGGCCCCAGCCCCACCACGGGCTCCCCTGGGACGTGGGTGGCGCAAGCACACCTTGGCCCTGCGGCCCCGCTTGAGCGGGCCCAGGCTGTCCCACCGCGCAAGGGCCCGGCAGGCCGTCGCGCTGCGGGTCCCGGTCCTCCCGGCTTTTGCCCGGGTGCGGAGGCCACCGAGGAGCCTGAGGGTGGGAGAGCGCCCCTTCCGGAGGAGCCGGGGCGGCGTAGGCAAAATCCCCGCGCGCCGGGGCAGGTTGGGAGATCCCCTCTGCCGGCGCGGCCCGGCTGGGCTGCAGCACGGGGGCGGCCCTCGCTGCCTGGCTCACGAAAGCCCCCTGTGGGAGAGCCCCAGGCGCGCAGGGCACGTGGGGTGCGGGAAGCCCCGTTCCCCACGCGCCGGTGTGGGCGAAGGCGACCCACGAGGGAGCAGGGTGACACCCGCCGGGGGCCGCGTTGCACAGGCCGCCTGCCTGCGCGGGCGCCCTGCCGCCCTGTCCCGGGTGCCTGGCCCTTCGATTCTGAAACCAGATCTGAATCCTGGACTCCGGGAGGCCCGTCTCTCTGGCCAGCTCTTCCCGGGCGGCGATGCCTGGAAAGCGATCCTTCTCAAAGGCTCGGAGGAGCAGGGCGGTCTGGGATCCGGTGACGGCGGTCCGCTTTCGCCGGCCTTCTGGCGGGCCGCGTCTCCCGGGCCAGGGCCGAGATTCCCGCCGGTGCTGCCTCAGCTGGCGTGACCTCTCGTTCTGAAACCAAATCTGGACCCTGGGCTCCGGAATGCCGATGGCCTGGGCCAGCCGTTCTCTGGTGGCGATGCCCGGGTACGGGTTCCGCTCAAAGCAGGCTCGCAGGGCCTCGCTTTGGCTCGGGGTCCAAACGAGTCTCCGTCGCCGTCCTGGTCCCCGGGCTCCCGCGGGGAGGGTGCTGTCCGAAGGTGTCGGGAGGGCCATCGCGGTGAGCCCCGGCCGGAATTTCACGGACGGACGCGGGCAGAGAGAGGCCGGCGGGCTCCCGTGCACCTCAGCCGGCCTGTGCACTGCGGCAGGTGCAGCCAGGAGGCCTGCCCGGACAGCCAGCCAGCCAGCCAGCGGCCCTTATAAAGGCCCACAGGCAGGCAGGCTCCACCCCTTCATGAATGGCGGTGAGCCCCCCTGGGACAGCCCGCCCCACCCCGGAAGGGACCCAGGGCAAGTCGAGGCCTGCGGCCGGCGGGGTGGTGGTGGTGGTGGTGGTGGGGGGGGGGGGGATGGGGGAGGGCGTGGTGGTGTTGGTGGTGGTGGTGGTGGGGGGGCCGGAGAGACGAAGAGGAGGGGGGAGAGGGGGAAGGGGTGAGGGGGGCGCGTTTCGGGGGCCGGCTCCCCGGACCCCTCCAGGCATCCCGCGGGAACGGGAAGCCGCTCTCTGGGCTCCCACGCGTCTGCAGCAGGGAGAAACCAGCCTGGGAGGGTGGAGGGGAGTGTGGAACTGAACCTCCGTGGGAGTCTTGAGTGTTCCAGGCCCTCTCTCCGTGAAGGAGGCAATGCCTGTGGGTGTCGCCGTTGCCGGGACAGTCTCACACACGCAGGCGTGTGGCTGTCGTTCATTTCCACGTAGAAGACCAGAGCGAGACCCCAGAGAGGAGATGCCTCCCCGGCGTGATGGCCTGACGATGGATTCCCGTGTGCGGCAACATGGGGAGTCTGCAGTGTGGCCGGTTTGGAAGCTGGCAAGGAGAGCGAAGGCACCACGCCGGGCTTCCACCCTTCCCTGCATGTTTCCGGGTGCCCGCAGAGCTCCGGGAGCAAACAGTCAGCATGGCCAGCCTTTCGGGGGCCGGAGAGACGTGGGCAACAGGCCGCCTTGCAGAGGGCGAAGCCACGCGGAAACCAAAATCACGCCTCCGTCGTCCTGCGTGTGGCTCCTCCGTGGTCGGGGCTGTCGGCCTCGCGCTGCGTTGCAGGGCTCAGCCTGGGGATGTGCGGTCTGTGAACCGCGCGGGTGAAAACCCGACGGCAACCCGAGTCCCGGTCTTTTGTCCCTGAGGAAACCGCCCACTCCCTCCCTGGGCCACGGAACCGGGGCGAATGAGTGCCCCGCCGGCCGGCGCGGCGGCGGCTGTGGGCCCAGCCCTCAGCCCGCGCCGGACGCTGACCGTTTTCCCGGAGGGCGGGGGTCCCGCTACTCCCGGAGGCCGAAGACCGCTTTTCCGCCCTGCCTTCCTCCCTCTGTCCCCGGCTCCCTCCCGCCCGCCCCCAGTCCCTGCGTCGCTCTGTCTTTCCCTCCGTTCCTCCCTGCCTCCCTGCCTCCCTCCCTCCCTCCCTCCCTCCTAACGTCCCTCCGCCCATCCTTCCGCCCCTCTAGGTCTCCCGTTCCTCTCTCCATCTCTGCCCGCCTTCCCTCCCGCCTGGAACGCTCAGCGTCCCCGGTGTGCGCCGGGCCTGGGGTCTGCGTTCCGCCGCCAGGCGCTCCGTGCTGGCAGCTGGGAGGCTGCAGGGGCCCGGGCGGGCGGGCGGGCGACGGTGGCGCGGAGGCGCAGAGGAGGCGAGAGCCGCCGGAGCGGCGTCAGGCCTGGACGCTGCGCGGGCCCGGTGTTTCGCGGGACGGGGGTCTCCACCCAGCCCAGGGGACGACGCATTTTCCGGCGGTGGGGGGTGGGGGTGGGGAGGGGGCGGTCAGGCGGCGGGGTGGGGTGGTGGGAAGGCATGAGAGCTCTGCCCGGGCTGCTCCCACAGCCCAGGCGGCTGCCCGCAGACCCGCAAACCCGCGCGTGCGCAGTAGGCGGCCCACCTGCTGGTACCTGGGCCGGCTCTGGGATCCCCGGGATGCCCAGGAAAGAATGGCCGTTCTCCGCTGTGTGGAGTCTCTCACCGGGCCTAGACCTAGAAGGCAGGAATCCCAGGCCGGTCAGCCCGGTGGCGGGGGCGGGGCGAAGACACGCCCCTCCGTAGCCAGCCAGGTGTTCCCCGCGAAAGAGAGGCCACCGCCCTCGCCCCGAACCACCCGACCCCGTCCCAACCCCGCGTCCTAAAGCTCCTCCAGCAGAGCCCGGTATTCTTCCTCGCTGAGGGGTGCTTCCAGCGAGGCGGCCTCTTCCGAGGCCTCCAGCTCCCCCGGGGCCTCCGTTTCTAGGAAAGCTTGCGCCTGCTGCAGAAACTCCGGGCTCGCCAGGAGCTCATCCAGCAGCAGGCCGCCGGGGAGTGCAGACGAGCGCCCCGGCTCCTGGAGCGCCTGGGAGGGCGCCGGGATGCCTTGCATCTGCCCCTGCCGCGCGGAGGCCTCCGGGGGCGCGGGCTGGGGAGGTGGAGCTGCCCCGGCTTGGGGTTCCCACGCCGCCCCGGCGACCTGGGGACCCCGGCCCCAGCCCCACCACGGGCTCCCCTGGGACGTGGGTGGCGCAAGCACACCTTGGCCCTGCGGCCCCGCTTGAGCGGGCCCAGGCTGTCCCACCGCGCAAGGGCCCGGCAGGCCGTCGCGCTGCGGGTCCCGGTCCTCCCGGCTTTTGCCCGGGTGCGGAGGCCACCGAGGAGCCTGAGGGTGGGAGAGCGCCCCTTCCGGAGGAGCCGGGGCGGCGTAGGCAAAATCCCCGCGCGCCGGGGCAGGTTGGGAGATCCCCTCTGCCGGCGCGGCCCGGCTGGGCTGCAGCACGGGGGCGGCCCTCGCTGCCTGGCTCACGAAAGCCCCCTGTGGGAGAGCCCCAGGCGCGCAGGGCACGTGGGGTGCGGGAAGCCCCGTTCCCCACGCGCCGGTGTGGGCGAAGGCGACCCACGAGGGAGCAGGGTGACACCCGCCGGGGGCCGCGTTGCACAGGCCGCCTGCCTGCGCGGGCGCCCTGCCGCCCTGTCCCGGGTGCCTGGCCCTTCGATTCTGAAACCAGATCTGAATCCTGGACTCCGGGAGGCCCGTCTCTCTGGCCAGCTCTTCCCGGGCGGCGATGCCTGGAAAGCGATCCTTCTCAAAGGCTCGGAGGAGCAGGGCGGTCTGGGATCCGGTGACGGCGGTCCGCTTTCGCCGGCCTTCTGGCGGGCCGCGTCTCCCGGGCCAGGGCCGAGATTCCCGCCGGTGCTGCCTCAGCTGGCGTGACCTCTCGTTCTGAAACCAAATCTGGACCCTGGGCTCCGGAATGCCGATGGCCTGGGCCAGCCGTTCTCTGGTGGCGATGCCCGGGTACGGGTTCCGCTCAAAGCAGGCTCGCAGGGCCTCGCTTTGGCTCGGGGTCCAAACGAGTCTCCGTCGCCGTCCTGGTCCCCGGGCTCCCGCGGGGAGGGTGCTGTCCGAAGGTGTCGGGAGGGCCATCGCGGTGAGCCCCGGCCGGAATTTCACGGACGGACGCGGGCAGAGAGAGGCCGGCGGGCTCCCGTGCACCTCAGCCGGCCTGTGCACTGCGGCAGGTGCAGCCAGGAGGCCTGCCCGGACAGCCAGCCAGCCAGCCAGCGGCCCTTATAAAGGCCCACAGGCAGGCAGGCTCCACCCCTTCATGAATGGCGGTGAGCCCCCCTGGGACAGCCCGCCCCACCCCGGAAGGGACCCAGGGCAAGTCGAGGCCTGCGGCCGGCGGGGTGGTGGTGGTGGTGGTGGTGGTGGGGGGGGATGGGGGAGGGCGTGGTGGTGTTGGTGGTGGTGGTGGTGGGGGGGCCGGAGAGACGAAGAGGAGGGGGGAGAGGGGGAAGGGGTGAGGGGGGCGCGTTTCGGGGGCCGGCTCCCCGGACCCCTCCAGGCATCCCGCGGGAACGGGAAGCCGCTCTCTGGGCTCCCACGCGTCTGCAGCAGGGAGAAACCAGCCTGGGAGGGTGGAGGGGAGTGTGGAACTGAACCTCCGTGGGAGTCTTGAGTGTTCCAGGCCCTCTCTCCGTGAAGGAGGCAATGCCTGTGGGTGTCGCCGTTGCCGGGACAGTCTCACACACGCAGGCGTGTGGCTGTCGTTCATTTCCACGTAGAAGACCAGAGCGAGACCCCAGAGAGGAGATGCCTCCCCGGCGTGATGGCCTGACGATGGATTCCCGTGTGCGGCAACATGGGGAGTCTGCAGTGTGGCCGGTTTGGAAGCTGGCAAGGAGAGCGAAGGCACCACGCCGGGCTTCCACCCTTCCCTGCATGTTTCCGGGTGCCCGCAGAGCTCCGGGAGCAAACAGTCAGCATGGCCAGCCTTTCGGGGGCCGGAGAGACGTGGGCAACAGGCCGCCTTGCAGAGGGCGAAGCCACGCGGAAACCAAAATCACGCCTCCGTCGTCCTGCGTGTGGCTCCTCCGTGGTCGGGGCTGTCGGCCTCGCGCTGCGTTGCAGGGCTCAGCCTGGGGATGTGCGGTCTGTGAACCGCGCGGGTGAAAACCCGACGGCAACCCGAGTCCCGGTCTTTTGTCCCTGAGGAAACCGCCCACTCCCTCCCTGGGCCACGGAACCGGGGCGAATGAGTGCCCCGCCGGCCGGCGCGGCGGCGGCTGTGGGCCCAGCCCTCAGCCCGCGCCGGACGCTGACCGTTTTCCCGGAGGGCGGGGGTCCCGCTACTCCCGGAGGCCGAAGACCGCTTTTCCGCCCTGCCTTCCTCCCTCTGTCCCCGGCTCCCTCCCGCCCGCCCCCAGTCCCTGCGTCGCTCTGTCTTTCCCTCCGTTCCTCCCTGCCTCCCTGCCTCCCTCCCTCCCTCCCTCCCTCCTAACGTCCCTCCGCCCATCCTTCCGCCCCTCTAGGTCTCCCGTTCCTCTCTCCATCTCTGCCCGCCTTCCCTCCCGCCTGGAACGCTCAGCGTCCCCGGTGTGCGCCGGGCCTGGGGTCTGCGTTCCGCCGCCAGGCGCTCCGTGCTGGCAGCTGGGAGGCTGCAGGGGCCCGGGCGGGCGGGCGGGCGACGGTGGCGCGGAGGCGCAGAGGAGGCGAGAGCCGCCGGAGCGGCGTCAGGCCTGGACGCTGCGCGGGCCCGGTGTTTCGCGGGACGGGGGTCTCCACCCAGCCCAGGGGACGACGCATTTTCCGGCGGTGGGGGGTGGGGGTGGGGAGGGGGCGGTCAGGCGGCGGGGTGGGGTGGTGGGAAGGCATGAGAGCTCTGCCCGGGCTGCTCCCACAGCCCAGGCGGCTGCCCGCAGACCCGCAAACCCGCGCGTGCGCAGTAGGCGGCCCACCTGCTGGTACCTGGGCCGGCTCTGGGATCCCCGGGATGCCCAGGAAAGAATGGCCGTTCTCCGCTGTGTGGAGTCTCTCACCGGGCCTAGACCTAGAAGGCAGGAATCCCAGGCCGGTCAGCCCGGTGGCGGGGGCGGGGCGAAGACACGCCCCTCCGTAGCCAGCCAGGTGTTCCCCGCGAAAGAGAGGCCACCGCCCTCGCCCCGAACCACCCGACCCCGTCCCAACCCCGCGTCCTAAAGCTCCTCCAGCAGAGCCCGGTATTCTTCCTCGCTGAGGGGTGCTTCCAGCGAGGCGGCCTCTTCCGAGGCCTCCAGCTCCCCCGGGGCCTCCGTTTCTAGGAAAGCTTGCGCCTGCTGCAGAAACTCCGGGCTCGCCAGGAGCTCATCCAGCAGCAGGCCGCCGGGGAGTGCAGACGAGCGCCCCGGCTCCTGGAGCGCCTGGGAGGGCGCCGGGATGCCTTGCATCTGCCCCTGCCGCGCGGAGGCCTCCGGGGGCGCGGGCTGGGGAGGTGGAGCTGCCCCGGCTTGGGGTTCCCACGCCGCCCCGGCGACCTGGGGACCCCGGCCCCAGCCCCACCACGGGCTCCCCTGGGACGTGGGTGGCGCAAGCACACCTTGGCCCTGCGGCCCCGCTTGAGCGGGCCCAGGCTGTCCCACCGCGCAAGGGCCCGGCAGGCCGTCGCGCTGCGGGTCCCGGTCCTCCCGGCTTTTGCCCGGGTGCGGAGGCCACCGAGGAGCCTGAGGGTGGGAGAGCGCCCCTTCCGGAGGAGCCGGGGCGGCGTAGGCAAAATCCCCGCGCGCCGGGGCAGGTTGGGAGATCCCCTCTGCCGGCGCGGCCCGGCTGGGCTGCAGCACGGGGGCGGCCCTCGCTGCCTGGCTCACGAAAGCCCCCTGTGGGAGAGCCCCAGGCGCGCAGGGCACGTGGGGTGCGGGAAGCCCCGTTCCCCACGCGCCGGTGTGGGCGAAGGCGACCCACGAGGGAGCAGGGTGACACCCGCCGGGGGCCGCGTTGCACAGGCCGCCTGCCTGCGCGGGCGCCCTGCCGCCCTGTCCCGGGTGCCTGGCCCTTCGATTCTGAAACCAGATCTGAATCCTGGACTCCGGGAGGCCCGTCTCTCTGGCCAGCTCTTCCCGGGCGGCGATGCCTGGAAAGCGATCCTTCTCAAAGGCTCGGAGGAGCAGGGCGGTCTGGGATCCGGTGACGGCGGTCCGCTTTCGCCGGCCTTCTGGCGGGCCGCGTCTCCCGGGCCAGGGCCGAGATTCCCGCCGGTGCTGCCTCAGCTGGCGTGACCTCTCGTTCTGAAACCAAATCTGGACCCTGGGCTCCGGAATGCCGATGGCCTGGGCCAGCCGTTCTCTGGTGGCGATGCCCGGGTACGGGTTCCGCTCAAAGCAGGCTCGCAGGGCCTCGCTTTGGCTCGGGGTCCAAACGAGTCTCCGTCGCCGTCCTGGTCCCCGGGCTCCCGCGGGGAGGGTGCTGTCCGAAGGTGTCGGGAGGGCCATCGCGGTGAGCCCCGGCCGGAATTTCACGGACGGACGCGGGCAGAGAGAGGCCGGCGGGCTCCCGTGCACCTCAGCCGGCCTGTGCACTGCGGCAGGTGCAGCCAGGAGGCCTGCCCGGACAGCCAGCCAGCCAGCCAGCGGCCCTTATAAAGGCCCACAGGCAGGCAGGCTCCACCCCTTCATGAATGGCGGTGAGCCCCCCTGGGACAGCCCGCCCCACCCCGGAAGGGACCCAGGGCAAGTCGAGGCCTGCGGCCGGCGGGGTGGTGGTGGTGGTGGTGGTGGTGGGGGGGGATGGGGGAGGGCGTGGTGGTGTTGGTGGTGGTGGTGGTGGGGGGGCCGGAGAGACGAAGAGGAGGGGGGAGAGGGGGAAGGGGTGAGGGGGGCGCGTTTCGGGGGCCGGCTCCCCGGACCCCTCCAGGCATCCCGCGGGAACGGGAAGCCGCTCTCTGGGCTCCCACGCGTCTGCAGCAGGGAGAAACCAGCCTGGGAGGGTGGAGGGGAGTGTGGAACTGAACCTCCGTGGGAGTCTTGAGTGTTCCAGGCCCTCTCTCCGTGAAGGAGGCAATGCCTGTGGGTGTCGCCGTTGCCGGGACAGTCTCACACACGCAGGCGTGTGGCTGTCGTTCATTTCCACGTAGAAGACCAGAGCGAGACCCCAGAGAGGAGATGCCTCCCCGGCGTGATGGCCTGACGATGGATTCCCGTGTGCGGCAACATGGGGAGTCTGCAGTGTGGCCGGTTTGGAAGCTGGCAAGGAGAGCGAAGGCACCACGCCGGGCTTCCACCCTTCCCTGCATGTTTCCGGGTGCCCGCAGAGCTCCGGGAGCAAACAGTCAGCATGGCCAGCCTTTCGGGGGCCGGAGAGACGTGGGCAACAGGCCGCCTTGCAGAGGGCGAAGCCACGCGGAAACCAAAATCACGCCTCCGTCGTCCTGCGTGTGGCTCCTCCGTGGTCGGGGCTGTCGGCCTCGCGCTGCGTTGCAGGGCTCAGCCTGGGGATGTGCGGTCTGTGAACCGCGCGGGTGAAAACCCGACGGCAACCCGAGTCCCGGTCTTTTGTCCCTGAGGAAACCGCCCACTCCCTCCCTGGGCCACGGAACCGGGGCGAATGAGTGCCCCGCCGGCCGGCGCGGCGGCGGCTGTGGGCCCAGCCCTCAGCCCGCGCCGGACGCTGACCGTTTTCCCGGAGGGCGGGGGTCCCGCTACTCCCGGAGGCCGAAGACCGCTTTTCCGCCCTGCCTTCCTCCCTCTGTCCCCGGCTCCCTCCCGCCCGCCCCCAGTCCCTGCGTCGCTCTGTCTTTCCCTCCGTTCCTCCCTGCCTCCCTGCCTCCCTCCCTCCCTCCCTCCCTCCTAACGTCCCTCCGCCCATCCTTCCGCCCCTCTAGGTCTCCCGTTCCTCTCTCCATCTCTGCCCGCCTTCCCTCCCGCCTGGAACGCTCAGCGTCCCCGGTGTGCGCCGGGCCTGGGGTCTGCGTTCCGCCGCCAGGCGCTCCGTGCTGGCAGCTGGGAGGCTGCAGGGGCCCGGGCGGGCGGGCGGGCGACGGTGGCGCGGAGGCGCAGAGGAGGCGAGAGCCGCCGGAGCGGCGTCAGGCCTGGACGCTGCGCGGGCCCGGTGTTTCGCGGGACGGGGGTCTCCACCCAGCCCAGGGGACGACGCATTTTCCGGCGGTGGGGGGTGGGGGTGGGGAGGGGGCGGTCAGGCGGCGGGGTGGGGTGGTGGGAAGGCATGAGAGCTCTGCCCGGGCTGCTCCCACAGCCCAGGCGGCTGCCCGCAGACCCGCAAACCCGCGCGTGCGCAGTAGGCGGCCCACCTGCTGGTACCTGGGCCGGCTCTGGGATCCCCGGGATGCCCAGGAAAGAATGGCCGTTCTCCGCTGTGTGGAGTCTCTCACCGGGCCTAGACCTAGAAGGCAGGAATCCCAGGCCGGTCAGCCCGGTGGCGGGGGCGGGGCGAAGACACGCCCCTCCGTAGCCAGCCAGGTGTTCCCCGCGAAAGAGAGGCCACCGCCCTCGCCCCGAACCACCCGACCCCGTCCCAACCCCGCGTCCTAAAGCTCCTCCAGCAGAGCCCGGTATTCTTCCTCGCTGAGGGGTGCTTCCAGCGAGGCGGCCTCTTCCGAGGCCTCCAGCTCCCCCGGGGCCTCCGTTTCTAGGAAAGCTTGCGCCTGCTGCAGAAACTCCGGGCTCGCCAGGAGCTCATCCAGCAGCAGGCCGCCGGGGAGTGCAGACGAGCGCCCCGGCTCCTGGAGCGCCTGGGAGGGCGCCGGGATGCCTTGCATCTGCCCCTGCCGCGCGGAGGCCTCCGGGGGCGCGGGCTGGGGAGGTGGAGCTGCCCCGGCTTGGGGTTCCCACGCCGCCCCGGCGACCTGGGGACCCCGGCCCCAGCCCCACCACGGGCTCCCCTGGGACGTGGGTGGCGCAAGCACACCTTGGCCCTGCGGCCCCGCTTGAGCGGGCCCAGGCTGTCCCACCGCGCAAGGGCCCGGCAGGCCGTCGCGCTGCGGGTCCCGGTCCTCCCGGCTTTTGCCCGGGTGCGGAGGCCACCGAGGAGCCTGAGGGTGGGAGAGCGCCCCTTCCGGAGGAGCCGGGGCGGCGTAGGCAAAATCCCCGCGCGCCGGGGCAGGTTGGGAGATCCCCTCTGCCGGCGCGGCCCGGCTGGGCTGCAGCACGGGGGCGGCCCTCGCTGCCTGGCTCACGAAAGCCCCCTGTGGGAGAGCCCCAGGCGCGCAGGGCACGTGGGGTGCGGGAAGCCCCGTTCCCCACGCGCCGGTGTGGGCGAAGGCGACCCACGAGGGAGCAGGGTGACACCCGCCGGGGGCCGCGTTGCACAGGCCGCCTGCCTGCGCGGGCGCCCTGCCACCCTGTCCCGGGTGCCTGGCCCTTCGATTCTGAAACCAGATCTGAATCCTGGACTCCGGGAGGCCCGTCTCTCTGGCCAGCTCTTCCCGGGCGGCGATGCCTGGAAAGCGATCCTTCTCAAAGGCTCGGAGGAGCAGGGCGGTCTGGGATCCGGTGACGGCGGTCCGCTTTCGCCGGCCTTCTGGCGGGCCGCGTCTCCCGGGCCAGGGCCGAGATTCCCGCCGGTGCTGCCTCAGCTGGCGTGACCTCTCGTTCTGAAACCAAATCTGGACCCTGGGCTCCGGAATGCCGATGGCCTGGGCCAGCCGTTCTCTGGTGGCGATGCCCGGGTACGGGTTCCGCTCAAAGCAGGCTCGCAGGGCCTCGCTTTGGCTCGGGGTCCAAACGAGTCTCCGTCGCCGTCCTGGTCCCCGGGCTCCCGCGGGGAGGGTGCTGTCCGAAGGTGTCGGGAGGGCCATCGCGGTGAGCCCCGGCCGGAATTTCACGGACGGACGCGGGCAGAGAGAGGCCGGCGGGCTCCCGTGCACCTCAGCCGGCCTGTGCACTGCGGCAGGTGCAGCCAGGAGGCCTGCCCGGACAGCCAGCCAGCCAGCCAGCGGCCCTTATAAAGGCCCACAGGCAGGCAGGCTCCACCCCTTCATGAATGGCGGTGAGCCCCCCTGGGACAGCGCGCCCCACCCCGGAAGGGACCCAGGGCAAGTCGAGGCCTGCGGCCGGCGGGGTGGTGGTGGTGGTGGTGGTGGGGGGGGGGATGGGGGAGGGCGTGGTGGTGTTGGTGGTGGTGGTGGGGGGGGGGCCGGAGAGACGAAGAGGAGGGGGGAGAGGGGGAAGGGGTGAGGGGGGCACGTTTCGGGGGCCGGCTCCCCGGACCCCTCCAGGCATCCCGCGGGAACGGGAAGCCGCTCTCTGGGCTCCCACGCGTCTGCAGCAGGGAGAAACCAGCCTGGGAGGGTGGAGGGGAGTGTGGAACTGAACCTCCGTGGGAGTCTTGAGTGTTCCAGGCCCTCTCTCCGTGAAGGAGGCAATGCCTGTGGGTGTCGCCGTTGCCGGGACAGTCTCACACACGCAGGCGTGTGGCTGTCGTTCATTTCCACGTAGAAGACCAGAGCGAGACCCCAGAGAGGAGATGCCTCCCCGGCGTGATGGCCTGACGATGGATTCCCGTGTGCGGCAACATGGGGAGTCTGCAGTGTGGCCGGTTTGGAAGCTGGCAAGGAGAGCGAAGGCACCATGCCGGGCTTCCACCCTTCCCTGCATGTTTCCGGGTGCCCGCAGAGCTCCGGGAGCAAACAGTCAGCATGGCCAGCCTTTCGGGGGCCGGAGAGACGTGGGCAACAGGCCGCCTTGCAGAGGGCGAAGCCACGCGGAAACCAAAATCACGCCTCCGTCGTCCTGCGTGTGGCTCCTCCGTGGTCGGGGCTGTCGGCCTCGCGCTGCGTTGCAGGGCTCAGCCTGGGGATGTGCGGTCTGTGAGCCGCGCGGGTGAAAACCCGACGGCAACCCGAGTCCCGGTCTTTTGTCCCTGAGGAAACCGCCCACTCCCTCCCTGGGCCACGGAACCGGGGCGAATGAGTGCCCCGCCGGCCGGCGCGGCGGCGGCTGTGGGCCCAGCCCTCAGCCCGCGCCGGACGCTGACCGTTTTCCCGGAGGGCGGGGGTCCCGCTACTCCCGGAGGCCGAAGACCGCTTTTCCTCCCTGCCTTCCTCCCTCTGTCCCCGGCTCCCTCCCGCCCGCCCCCAGTCCCTGCGTCGCTCTGTCTTTCCCTCCGTTCCTCCCTGCCTCCCTGCCTCCCTCCCTCCCTCCCTCCTAACGTCCCTCCGCCCATCCTTCCGCCCCTCTAGGTCTCCCGTTCCTCTCTCCATCTCTGCCCGCCTTCCCTCCCGCCTGGAACGCTCAGCGTCCCCGGTGTGCGCCGGGCCTGGGGTCTGCGTTCCGCCGCCAGGCGCTCCGTGCTGGCAGCTGGGAGGCTGCAGGGGCCCGGGCGGGCGGGCGGGCGGGCGACGGTGGCGCGGAGGCGCAGAGGAGGCGAGAGCCGCCGGAGCGGCGTCAGGCCTGGACGCTGCGCGGGCCCGGTGTTTCGCGGGACGGGGGTCTCCACCCAGCCCAGGGGACGACGCATTTTCCGGCGGTGGGGGGTGGGGGTGGGGAGGGGGCGGTCAGGCGGCGGGGTGGGGTGGCGGGAAGGCATGAGAGCTCTGCCCGGGCTGCTCCCACAGCCCAGGCGGCTGCCCGCAGACCCGCAAACCCGCGCGTGCGCAGTAGGCGGCCCACCTGCTGGTACCTGGGCCGGCTCTGGGATCCCCGGGATGCCCAGGAAAGAATGGCCGTTCTCCGCTGTGTGGAGTCTCTCACCGGGCCTAGACCTAGAAGGCAGGAATCCCAGGCCGGTCAGCCCGGTGGCGGGGGCGGGGCGAAGACACGCCCCTCCGTAGCCAGCCAGGTGTTCCCCGCGAAAGAGAGGCCACCGCCCTCGCCCCGAACCACCCGACCCCGTCCCAACCCCGCGTCCTAAAGCTCCTCCAGCAGAGCCCGGTATTCTTCCTCGCTGAGGGGTGCTTCCAGCGAGGCGGCCTCTTCCGAGGCCTCCAGCTCCCCCGGGGCCTCCGTTTCTAGGAAAGCTTGCGCCTGCTGCAGAAACTCCGGGCTCGCCAGGAGCTCATCCAGCAGCAGGCCGCCGGGGAGTGCAGACGAGCGCCCCGGCTCCTGGAGCGCCTGGGAGGGCGCCGGGATGCCTTGCATCTGCCCCTGCCGCGCGGAGGCCTCCGGGGGCGCGGGCTGGGGAGGTGGAGCTGCCCCGGCTTGGGGTTCCCACGCCGCCCCGGCGACCTGGGGACCCCGGCCCCAGCCCCACCACGGGCTCCCCTGGGACGTGGGTGGCGCAAGCACACCTTGGCCCTGCGGCCCCGCTTGAGCGGGCCCAGGCTGTCCCACCGCGCAAGGGCCCGGCAGGCCGTCGCGCTGCGGGTCCCGGTCCTCCCGGCTTTTGCCCGGGTGCGGAGGCCACCGAGGAGCCTGAGGGTGGGAGAGCGCCCCTTCCGGAGGAGCCGGGGCGGCGTAGGCAAAATCCCCGCGCGCCGGGGCAGGTTGGGAGATCCCCTCTGCCGGCGCGGCCCGGCTGGGCTGCAGCACGGGGGCGGCCCTCGCTGCCTGGCTCACGAAAGCCCCCTGTGGGAGAGCCCCAGGCGCGCAGGGCACGTGGGGTGCGGGAAGCCCCGTTCCCCACGCGCCGGTGTGGGCGAAGGCGACCCACGAGGGAGCAGGGTGACACCCGCCGGGGGCCGCGTTGCACAGGCCGCCTGCCTGCGCGGGCGCCCTGCCACCCTGTCCCGGGTGCCTGGCCCTTCGATTCTGAAACCAGATCTGAATCCTGGACTCCGGGAGGCCCGTCTCTCTGGCCAGCTCTTCCCGGGCGGCGATGCCTGGAAAGCGATCCTTCTCAAAGGCTCGGAGGAGCAGGGCGGTCTGGGATCCGGTGACGGCGGTCCGCTTTCGCCGGCCTTCTGGCGGGCCGCGTCTCCCGGGCCAGGGCCGAGATTCCCGCCGGTGCTGCCTCAGCTGGCGTGACCTCTCGTTCTGAAACCAAATCTGGACCCTGGGCTCCGGAATGCCGATGGCCTGGGCCAGCCGTTCTCTGGTGGCGATGCCCGGGTACGGGTTCCGCTCAAAGCAGGCTCGCAGGGCCTCGCTTTGGCTCGGGGTCCAAACGAGTCTCCGTCGCCGTCCTGGTCCCCGGGCTCCCGCGGGGAGGGTGCTGTCCGAAGGTGTCGGGAGGGCCATCGCGGTGAGCCCCGGCCGGAATTTCACGGACGGACGCGGGCAGAGAGAGGCCGGCGGGCTCCCGTGCACCTCAGCCGGCCTGTGCACTGCGGCAGGTGCAGCCAGGAGGCCTGCCCGGACAGCCAGCCAGCCAGCCAGCGGCCCTTATAAAGGCCCACAGGCAGGCAGGCTCCACCCCTTCATGAATGGCGGTGAGCCCCCCTGGGACAGCGCGCCCCACCCCGGAAGGGACCCAGGGCAAGTCGAGGCCTGCGGCCGGCGGGGTGGTGGTGGTGGTGGTGGTGGGGGGGGGGATGGGGGAGGGCGTGGTGGTGTTGGTGGTGGTGGTGGTGGGGGGGCCGGAGAGACGAAGAGGAGGGGGGAGAGGGGGAAGGGGTGAGGGGGGCACGTTTCGGGGGCCGGCTCCCCGGACCCCTCCAGGCATCCCGCGGGAACGGGAAGCCGCTCTCTGGGCTCCCACGCGTCTGCAGCAGGGAGAAACCAGCCTGGGAGGGTGGAGGGGAGTGTGGAACTGAACCTCCGTGGGAGTCTTGAGTGTTCCAGGCCCTCTCTCCGTGAAGGAGGCAATGCCTGTGGGTGTCGCCGTTGCCGGGACAGTCTCACACACGCAGGCGTGTGGCTGTCGTTCATTTCCACGTAGAAGACCAGAGCGAGACCCCAGAGAGGAGATGCCTCCCCGGCGTGATGGCCTGACGATGGATTCCCGTGTGCGGCAACATGGGGAGTCTGCAGTGTGGCCGGTTTGGAAGCTGGCAAGGAGAGCGAAGGCACCATGCCGGGCTTCCACCCTTCCCTGCATGTTTCCGGGTGCCCGCAGAGCTCCGGGAGCAAACAGTCAGCATGGCCAGCCTTTCGGGGGCCGGAGAGACGTGGGCAACAGGCCGCCTTGCAGAGGGCGAAGCCACGCGGAAACCAAAATCACGCCTCCGTCGTCCTGCGTGTGGCTCCTCCGTGGTCGGGGCTGTCGGCCTCGCGCTGCGTTGCAGGGCTCAGCCTGGGGATGTGCGGTCTGTGAGCCGCGCGGGTGAAAACCCGACGGCAACCCGAGTCCCGGTCTTTTGTCCCTGAGGAAACCGCCCACTCCCTCCCTGGGCCACGGAACCGGGGCGAATGAGTGCCCCGCCGGCCGGCGCGGCGGCGGCTGTGGGCCCAGCCCTCAGCCCGCGCCGGACGCTGACCGTTTTCCCGGAGGGCGGGGGTCCCGCTACTCCCGGAGGCCGAAGACCGCTTTTCCGCCCTGCCTTCCTCCCTCTGTCCCCGGCTCCCTCCCGCCCGCCCCCAGTCCCTGCGTCGCTCTGTCTTTCCCTCCGTTCCTCCCTGCCTCCCTGCCTCCCTCCCTCCCTCCCTCCCTCCTAACGTCCCTCCGCCCATCCTTCCGCCCCTCTAGGTCTCCCGTTCCTCTCTCCATCTCTGCCCGCCTTCCCTCCCGCCTGGAACGCTCAGCGTCCCCGGTGTGCGCCGGGCCTGGGGTCTGCGTTCCGCCGCCAGGCGCTCCGTGCTGGCAGCTGGGAGGCTGCAGGGGCCCGGGCGGGCGGGCGGGCGACGGTGGCGCGGAGGCGCAGAGGAGGCGAGAGCCGCCGGAGCGGCGTCAGGCCTGGACGCTGCGCGGGCCCGGTGTTTCGCGGGACGGGGGTCTCCACCCAGCCCAGGGGACGACGCATTTTCCGGCGGTGGGGGGCGGGGGTGGGGAGGGGGCGGTCAGGCGGCGGGGTGGGGTGGTGGGAAGGCATGAGAGCTCTGCCCGGGCTGCTCCCACAGCCCAGGCGGCTGCCCGCAGACCCGCAAACCCGCGCGTGCGCAGTAGGCGGCCCACCTGCTGGTACCTGGGCCGGCTCTGGGATCCCCGGGATGCCCAGGAAAGAATGGCCGTTCTCCGCTGTGTGGAGTCTCTCACCGGGCCTAGACCTAGAAGGCAGGAATCCCAGGCCGGTCAGCCCGGTGGCGGGGGCGGGGCGAAGACACGCCCCTCCGTAGCCAGCCAGGTGTTCCCCGCGAAAGAGAGGCCACCGCCCTCGCCCCGAACCACCCGACCCCGTCCCAACCCCGCGTCCTAAAGCTCCTCCAGCAGAGCCCGGTATTCTTCCTCGCTGAGGGGTGCTTCCAGCGAGGCGGCCTCTTCCGAGGCCTCCAGCTCCCCCGGGGCCTCCGTTTCTAGGAAAGCTTGCGCCTGCTGCAGAAACTCCGGGCTCGCCAGGAGCTCATCCAGCAGCAGGCCGCCGGGGAGTGCAGACGAGCGCCCCGGCTCCTGGAGCGCCTGGGAGGGCGCCGGGATGCCTTGCATCTGCCCCTGCCGCGCGGAGGCCTCCGGGGGCGCGGGCTGGGGAGGTGGAGCTGCCCCGGCTTGGGGTTCCCACGCCGCCCCGGCGACCTGGGGACCCCGGCCCCAGCCCCACCACGGGCTCCCCTGGGACGTGGGTGGCGCAAGCACACCTTGGCCCTGCGGCCCCGCTTGAGCGGGCCCAGGCTGTCCCACCGCGCAAGGGCCCGGCAGGCCGTCGCGCTGCGGGTCCCGGTCCTCCCGGCTTTTGCCCGGGTGCGGAGGCCACCGAGGAGCCTGAGGGTGGGAGAGCGCCCCTTCCGGAGGAGCCGGGGCGGCGTAGGCAAAATCCCCGCGCGCCGGGGCAGGTTGGGAGATCCCCTCTGCCGGCGCGGCCCGGCTGGGCTGCAGCACGGGGGCGGCCCTCGCTGCCTGGCTCACGAAAGCCCCCTGTGGGAGAGCCCCAGGCGCGCAGGGCACGTGGGGTGCGGGAAGCCCCGTTCCCCACGCGCCGGTGTGGGCGAAGGCGACCCACGAGGGAGCAGGGTGACACCCGCCGGGGGCCGCGTTGCACAGGCCGCCTGCCTGCGCGGGCGCCCTGCCGCCCTGTCCCGGGTGCCTGGCCCTTCGATTCTGAAACCAGATCTGAATCCTGGACTCCGGGAGGCCCGTCTCTCTGGCCAGCTCTTCCCGGGCGGCGATGCCTGGAAAGCGATCCTTCTCAAAGGCTCGGAGGAGCAGGGCGGTCTGGGATCCGGTGACGGCGGTCCGCTTTCGCCGGCCTTCTGGCGGGCCGCGTCTCCCGGGCCAGGGCCGAGATTCCCGCCGGTGCTGCCTCAGCTGGCGTGACCTCTCGTTCTGAAACCAAATCTGGACCCTGGGCTCCGGAATGCCGATGGCCTGGGCCAGCCGTTCTCTGGTGGCGATGCCCGGGTACGGGTTCCGCTCAAAGCAGGCTCGCAGGGCCTCGCTTTGGCTCGGGGTCCAAACGAGTCTCCGTCGCCGTCCTGGTCCCCGGGCTCCCGCGGGGAGGGTGCTGTCCGAAGGTGTCGGGAGGGCCATCGCGGTGAGCCCCGGCCGGAATTTCACGGACGGACGCGGGCAGAGAGAGGCCGGCGGGCTCCCGTGCACCTCAGCCGGCCTGTGCACTGCGGCAGGTGCAGCCAGGAGGCCTGCCCGGACAGCCAGCCAGCCAGCCAGCGGCCCTTATAAAGGCCCACAGGCAGGCAGGCTCCACCCCTTCATGAATGGCGGTGAGCCCCCCTGGGACAGCCCGCCCCACCCCGGAAGGGACCCAGGGCAAGTCGAGGCCTGCGGCCGGCGGGGTGGTGGTGGTGGTGGTGGTGGTGGGGGGGGATGGGGGAGGGCGTGGTGGTGTTGGTGGTGGTGGTGGTGGGGGGGCCGGAGAGACGAAGAGGAGGGGGGAGAGGGGGAAGGGGTGAGGGGGGCGCGTTTCGGGGGCCGGCTCCCCGGACCCCTCCAGGCATCCCGCGGGAACGGGAAGCCGCTCTCTGGGCTCCCACGCGTCTGCAGCAGGGAGAAACCAGCCTGGGAGGGTGGAGGGGAGTGTGGAACTGAACCTCCGTGGGAGTCTTGAGTGTTCCAGGCCCTCTCTCCGTGAAGGAGGCAATGCCTGTGGGTGTCGCCGTTGCCGGGACAGTCTCACACACGCAGGCGTGTGGCTGTCGTTCATTTCCACGTAGAAGACCAGAGCGAGACCCCAGAGAGGAGATGCCTCCCCGGCGTGATGGCCTGACGATGGATTCCCGTGTGCGGCAACATGGGGAGTCTGCAGTGTGGCCGGTTTGGAAGCTGGCAAGGAGAGCGAAGGCACCACGCCGGGCTTCCACCCTTCCCTGCATGTTTCCGGGTGCCCGCAGAGCTCCGGGAGCAAACAGTCAGCATGGCCAGCCTTTCGGGGGCCGGAGAGACGTGGGCAACAGGCCGCCTTGCAGAGGGCGAAGCCACGCGGAAACCAAAATCACGCCTCCGTCGTCCTGCGTGTGGCTCCTCCGTGGTCGGGGCTGTCGGCCTCGCGCTGCGTTGCAGGGCTCAGCCTGGGGATGTGCGGTCTGTGAACCGCGCGGGTGAAAACCCGACGGCAACCCGAGTCCCGGTCTTTTGTCCCTGAGGAAACCGCCCACTCCCTCCCTGGGCCACGGAACCGGGGCGAATGAGTGCCCCGCCGGCCGGCGCGGCGGCGGCTGTGGGCCCAGCCCTCAGCCCGCGCCGGACGCTGACCGTTTTCCCGGAGGGCGGGGGTCCCGCTACTCCCGGAGGCCGAAGACCGCTTTTCCGCCCTGCCTTCCTCCCTCTGTCCCCGGCTCCCTCCCGCCCGCCCCCAGTCCCTGCGTCGCTCTGTCTTTCCCTCCGTTCCTCCCTGCCTCCCTGCCTCCCTCCCTCCCTCCCTCCCTCCTAACGTCCCTCCGCCCATCCTTCCGCCCCTCTAGGTCTCCCGTTCCTCTCTCCATCTCTGCCCGCCTTCCCTCCCGCCTGGAACGCTCAGCGTCCCCGGTGTGCGCCGGGCCTGGGGTCTGCGTTCCGCCGCCAGGCGCTCCGTGCTGGCAGCTGGGAGGCTGCAGGGGCCCGGGCGGGCGGGCGGGCGACGGTGGCGCGGAGGCGCAGAGGAGGCGAGAGCCGCCGGAGCGGCGTCAGGCCCGGACGCTGCGCGGGCCCGGTGTTTCGCGGGACGGGGGTCTCCACCCAGCCCAGGGGACGACGCATTTTCCGGCGGTGGGGGGTGGGGGTGGGAAGGCATGAGAGCTCTGCCCGGGCTGCTCCCACAGCCCAGGCGGCTGCCCGCAAACCCGCAAACCCGCGCGTGCGCAGTAGGCGGCCCACCTGCTGGTACCTGGGCCGGCTCTGGGATCCCCGGGATGCCCAGGAAAGAATGGCCGTTCTCCGCTGTGTGGAGTCTCTCACCGGGCCTAGACCTAGAAGGCAGGAATCCCAGGCCGGTCAGCCCGGTGGCGGGGGCGGGGCGAAGACACGCCCCTCCGTAGCCAGCCAGGTGTTCCCCGCGAAAGAGAGGCCACCGCCCTCGCCCCGAACCACCCGACCCCGTCCCAACCCCGCGTCCTAAAGCTCCTCCAGCAGAGCCCGGTATTCTTCCTCGCTGAGGGGTGCTTCCAGCGAGGCGGCCTCTTCCGAGGCCTCCAGCTCCCCCGGGGCCTCCGTTTCTAGGAAAGCTTGCGCCTGCTGCAGAAACTCCGGGCTCGCCAGGAGCTCATCCAGCAGCAGGCCGCCGGGGAGTGCAGACGAGCGCCCCGGCTCCTGGAGCGCCTGGGAGGGCGCCGGGATGCCTTGCATCTGCCCCTGCCGCGCGGAGGCCTCCGGGGGCGCGGGCTGGGGAGGTGGAGCTGCCCCGGCTTGGGGTTCCCACGCCGCCCCGGCGACCTGGGGACCCCGGCCCCAGCCCCACCACGGGCTCCCCTGGGACGTGGGTGGCGCAAGCACACCTTGGCCCTGCGGCCCCGCTTGAGCGGGCCCAGGCTGTCCCACCGCGCAAGGGCCCGGCAGGCCGTCGCGCTGCGGGTCCCGGTCCTCCCGGCTTTTGCCCGGGTGCGGAGGCCACCGAGGAGCCTGAGGGTGGGAGAGCGCCCCTTCCGGAGGAGCCGGGGCGGCGTAGGCAAAATCCCCGCGCGCCGGGGCAGGTTGGGAGATCCCCTCTGCCGGCGCGGCCCGGCTGGGCTGCAGCACGGGGGCGGCCCTCGCTGCCTGGCTCACGAAAGCCCCCTGTGGGGGAGCCCCAGCCGCGCAAATCCCAATGTCTCCCCATCTCCCCTCACACACTTCTGAGTTTAGGCACAACAGATTTATAAAAAATAGCATGACAAGGGTCTCCAGAAGTGTGCACATATTTTCCCAGATCCCCAAAAGCAATGCCAAACTAGTCAGATCATTTATGTTCTCACAAGATTCTGGGAGGATTTTGCCTGTCAGTTCGAATGCACTTTAAGATTCTGGGAGGGAGAGAAAAAGCCTTAGAGGATTGCAGAGTAGAATAAGCATAAGACAGGAAATGTTCCTCTGTTACGGCAAGGAAAATAAAAGTAGGCTTTTCGAAAACAATTTCCACTGGAGCAGAGATGACCACAGTATATTCAAACTCTGGCCGTGTCCGTGACGTTTAATAGGGTTTTTTGTTTTTCTCTTGTAATTTTTTTTTCATTGCTGCAGAAATTTGATGAAGTCTGGCTTACAGACTGTCCACTGCAGTTTCTTTTTTCACCCAGAACAGTAACTGGGCTAATCAGAAAATGCCCAACTCCCAGTATCTCCTTCAGGAGAGAATTAAAACGGTAGAATGTGTGTTGAAATATTTGGCTTTTTGATAAATTGTCTAATGACTAGATTCTGTCTCTCCTGATGTGGAGTGCTGAAGGACATGATGGAGTCATATAGATGACAGTTTGTGTCTGCTGAGAAGAAAGATGAGTGTTTGCTACAGCACTAGAGAAACTGCAATACCACAGACAGCCAACTGGGGAAGAAAATAGACAATAGAATCTAAAATACATTGAGAAAAAATTCTCTTTAACTTGGAAACACACCCAAGTCCAGAGAAAATATATTTGGGAATGTGTTTGTGAAGCACCTAGAATCTATAGCTTGGACTATTGCTGTCGGTATCCCCGTTTACTGAGCCAGTCTTTAAATGCTAGATTTGATGAGTGCTGTATAGATCCCCAGATCTCTTTAAAAAAAAAAAATCACAAGGCACACAGAGAAGGCAGAAAATATTCCCCATTGGAAGAAAAACATAAATATTCAGAAACTGAATTTTAACCAATAAAGATTTTTGCATATCTGATGGAGAACTTAAAATAATCATCTTATGCATTCTCAGTGAGCAAAACTATAACAGAAAGAGACAACTGAGTGAAATTTAAAAATAACGAATGAGCAAAATATCAACAAAGAGATAAAAACTATTTTTAAAAACCCAACAGAAATCATAGAGTTGAAGAATATAATAACTGAGTTTTATAAATTCACTACAGATACACAACAGCAAACAATGGAGCAGAAAAAAGAAAATTGAACATACATTATTCACAAATATTGAGTCCTGGAAACTAATATTTTAAAGAATGGGAAAAATACGGGTGAAATATAAGACTTACTGGACACCATCAAGTAGACCAATACATTCAGAGATAGAGTCTTTTAAAAAGAATAGAGGGAGAAAATGGCATAAACATTATTTCAGAGAAAAAGCGGGGATGCTAAGAACTTTCCAGATTTCAAAGCGATGAAAGAAAAAATACTAGCAACCAATAATAATTGATCTGGGAAATACTGTATTTCAAAAATTAGAAAGAAATAAAGACTTTCAAAGATTAAAATAAAAAAGCTGAGGTTGTTAACTACTAGAATAACCCTAGGAAAAATAATGCTAAAGAGAGTTAATTATGTTGAAAAATTAAATGATGCTGGACAGCATCATAAAACCACATGAAAATATAAAGCTCTCTGTTCAATGTAAATATATACACAGATATACAATTTTCTACTATAATGGTGCATTAAATTCTTAAATCTCTGTGAAAATACAAATCATATATAAAGATACAATTTGTAATGTGAAGAAAGTGACGGAAGTAAAAATGAATATATTTTGTATGTTGTTAAGGTGAAGTTGAAGGCAAAAGCCATTTGCCCTGGGGACCTTAGCACTGGGCAAGGGAGGAGGCAAGGCTGCCATTTTCTCTCCCTCGTTTCTTCCATCTCCCCTAACTCTGCATAGGGATTTTTCTTGGTCTACAGGAATAGTCAATGGGCCAGGCTCTGTCCTGCGTGCACAAACACACACACACACACACACACACACACAGGTGCAGGTGGGCATGGCATGTATACGCGGAACCTGGGATTTTAATTTTAAAATTTTTTAAAAGTGGGAAACCAAGGATTTTTGGCATGATTCTCAGGACTTTGGGCTGGGGAAAGGGTAAGTCTTTGCTTTCTGCCATGTGGCATGCCATCAGTTGTTGGGGCTTTCTCCCTGAAGGTGTCCCCCAAGGAGATTGTGCAGGAGATTTACCCGGTGCTCATGGTCCGTGAAGACATGTGTCACCGCACCTGCTTCTCACTGCCCCTGGACAGCAACATGCTGGACCACTTCTCAGAGATGTGCAACATTGAGGAGCGGCAGGAGGGCTCAGGGCTGTGTGTGAGGGAAGGCTGTTTTGGAAGTTGGGTGGACTGCCTTGGGGACGGCCCCCAGAAGCAGGGCCAGGAAGCACTTCCCCACTTCTCTGAGGGCTCTGCGTCAGATGAGCGCATGAAGGTGGGATTGGAGCTGCGCTCTGCTTGTCAGGCTGTCACACCAGCACCTTCTAACTTCACAACCCGTGAGTTAAAGAACAGGGTTCTGATTCCAAAAAAAAATGAGGCAGTACCAAGCCAGGCTTGATATCAGCCCAACAAAATTCTATAAAGAAAAATAATGTTTTAAAAAAAAGAAAGAAAAGCTTCACAGCCTTTGAGTAGGGAAGTCTGCCCAGTGCAGCACTGCCAACTGCTGAGGTGAGATTGGCATGGTTGTAAAGCAAAAGTTCTCATGCACTCAAGTTACCTGCGGGGAAGCTACTCATGTTCTCAGGGTCTACCTGCTTGTTAAGAGCAATTGTGAAAAAGATCTGTAGCTCAATGTGTCCCATAATTGATCACAGAACCTTTCCTTTTTCCCAAAAGAACCACCATTAAAATATCGTGAAACACACATTGGAAGACAGTGCTGAACTTGTGGGTCCTGAAAAGTTCTTAGGACACCCCTGCATGAGGGCTGCCCCTGGACAGCAGGGCAAGGTTGTGGAGGCCCCAAAGCTCTGAAGGCTATGCCTACCCAAGACACTAGTGCACAAAGAGGAAGTGGCCTTGTGGCTCCCCAAGACCTGCCTGTGCTTCAGAGGCATTTGGCAGAAGGTTTCTTGTTAACAAGGATCCTTGCCCACTAGCAGGAAGGAGAGAGAGAGAGACAGAAAGAGACATACAGAGAGAGAGAATGTGTGTGTGTGTGTGTTTGTGTGTGTGTGTGTGTGCTGAAACCAGAACCCCACCTTATGTGTTTATTGTGGAATTTGAAAATGAAAGCCTAAAGTTGAAAACTAAAATCACACATGACCGCACCCTGCCAACTATTTACTGTCTGAGAAGGGTCGTTCCAGGGTGTAGGACCCTGGTAACACCCTTTTCCCTTCCTTCCTGAAAGAGCTACACACACTGCTCAAAGCCTGTATCCACATGTTCCATGTCCAAGATGAGCTCAAGAGCCTGGACCCATCTGCCACTTTCAGCAGGGTTAACTGCAGCTGCTTGTTCTTCCTGAGCATCTTCTCCAATGGTGACCTGAGAGTTGAGGGAGGCATTGGTGCCAGGATTGAACAGAGGAAAAGGGAGCACGGACGCCAGGTGGTGAGGACCAGGCCATCTCACCTGGAGGGTTCTGGCCCTGAGACATCCAGACAAGCATCGCATTTAGGTGCAGACAGCTGGCCTTGGGTGGCTCTGTGCTTGTCACCGGCCTCGGGTCCCTCAAACAGTGGGAAATGGAAGAATGGCTTGGAAATGGGCCCCATCAACTGTGTGTCACCTGAGCACATTCTCCCAGGGGTCCAGGAGGGGCCATCGTGTCTCCAGAACCAGAACTGGAAGGTCCAACGTCCAGGGGAAGCAAGGAAGAGTGTTCTTAGTGAAGTGGAGGGCCTCACAGCAAGATGCCTGGCTTAATCAAGCTTGGACGTGCCTGAAGCATGTTCAGTGACTAAAAGTGCCTACCATGAGCAGCTGGAACCCACTCCCTGAGAGCTTCAAGATGCATGGGTACCTCATGTACCTGTTTGTAATTACAGCCAAGGACCAGCAGGCAGCATTACTGCATCCACATGGGGCTTTTACTGGAACCAGTAAGTCTCTGCCAGCCCCTCACAGGCTCCTGGGATGCCACTCATTCTGCGTCTATGGACAGACAACCAGGACACTTGCTCAGTGCCCACCCACTCCTTGTGGCCCACAGCCCATCACTCAACCCCAGCCCCACCATCCCCTGCTTCCTAAGCCATTCCTCATGCCAGAAGAAAAGGCAATACCTTTGTCCCACAGCCTCTGCCTTGTGTCATGTCATGTGGGCGTATGGAATGAACTGGCCAGCCTAAACTCCAGTGCTTCTGCCTGAGGAATCTGTCCCCGCTGTCTGAGTCCCCCTCTAGGGAGCTGTCAGTGGGGGAGACAGCAGCCCTGGAAGAGAGGCCCACCTGCTTCTGTTTGACTTCAGGGCAGCCTCTCAGGGCAAGAACCCAGAGCAGATGGAGGCCTCACAGAAGCCTGTGGCAGGGCTCTGGGCTTGGTGGCTGAACATCTCCCTCTCTGCTGCCAGCCATGGGGCCCAGAACCACTCATTCATGAGGGTCACCACCACATTGCAGGTGTGCAGCTGGACGGCTCCCCAGGCAGAGCCTGCCATGGACTCCATGCACACAGAGGATGCACACCTTGAGGCTGGACTATGAGGAGAACATTCCTGAAGAGGTGCATGAAGCCTGGTCCTGCCCTCACTGGGAACCCCCTTCCCTCTGGGTACCAGACAGAATTCTATGCACTTTCCTGGAGGCTCCATGCTGGTCTGTTCATTTGGAAGTTTGAGGCTGTCCATGAGGAAGTAACAAAAGAGATATCTCAGAGCAGGTTGTGGGGCACAGGCTGAGCCCTTGCCTAGTCCCTCCCTAGTCCCTTTGCAGAGCCGGGGCTGGAACAAGGACCTGTGGATAATGAGGGAACTGCTCTGCAATAACCAGCCTGAGCAGCTGCTTCAAGAAACAGCCACAATCGAGGCACCTATAGCCTCTGGTGAGTGACTGGCAGCCTCAGGCCCACCTGCCATCTGTGAGCAGATTTTCTTGCTAACAGAATGAAAGCAAAGAAAGCTGGAATAAGCCCAGCCCTCTCAGGCACCTTGAAGTCTGTTGGGGTTCCTTGCAAAGCCTTCTAGCCTTCTGCTTCTTGGCAGCCCACCCAAGCACCTTTTTCCAGCCTCTAAGACTTTGATGCTCTGGAAGGAGAGGGCCCTAGTTTTCACTAGGCTATGGGGCCAGGCCCATCCAGGTCCCTACTTCCACTAACAACCACAGGGCTCTCACCTGGGCACACACTGCCCAGCCATAGCCCTTCTAAGGCAGAAGATCATTTGTCTTGCAGTTTCAGCTTGCTAGGGCTTAAAAGTTATCAGTGCTGTTATTAAGATAGAGAAGTGAGATCATCAGCACGGGTGACAGCACAGGCCGGGCTGCTGGGGAGGCTGAGGGAGAGTGTCCAGCCTATTCTGCCAGCTGGGCCTTGCCAGGGGTGTCTCGTGACCCAGTCCCTTAGAGAAACACGCAGACATCTCAGCAAGGAGCTGGAAGGTGCAGATCAGGGCAGCCCAGCACCACTGATGGTGGAGTGGGGCTACCTCCCATCAAGCTGTGTCTCCACAGCTGACCCGTGGAGCCAGGAGGTGATTTACAACATCTGCAAGGCAGTCAGCCCCATCAGCTCTATGCCCTTCAACATTCACTTCAACTCAAACATCCCACCAGAAAGCAGTGGGGACTGGCCAATGCAGCAGCCCTGCAAAGTGGAACAGAGCATCCTGGGGTGGGGAATCTGGGGCCTGCCTGCTCATCTGAGCACTGCTCCCTGGGGGTGTGCTCTGCAGGATCCCTGAAGGAGGGCTGTGAGCTCATCAGGGAGACCCTGAGCCTGTGGAACATGCCTGAGGCCATGTCCATGGGGATTTGTGCCTACTTGCACCTCCTTGCTCATCTCACTACGCTATTGGTGACTGTGCTGAGGTGGGCCTCGAGCATCCCCTGGGCTGTGTCAGCACAGGGCTCTGGGCCTGGCCTGGCATTGAGGGATGGCAAATAAGGGGCCTGGGTTTGCATTGTCACCTCCTGTGGTTCCAGAAAATGAGGAGGTCCAGACCTGCAGTACTGGAACCCTAGCAAAGGGGTTAGGAGGCCGCTCACTTTCCCTTAGGGCCCCATGTGGAGGAGCTGAGGGAGGTTAAGGAGACCCTGGGGACTCACTTGTTCTGTCTGGGCTTCCCCCAGCTCCACCCTTTGATAACCATTTTCTGGGAAGAGCTCAGGAACCTCTCGTGCTGTAGTGAGGTGGGGCCTTCCCTCACAGGGTATTGGTGAGGAGGCATTCTGAGACTCTGTGAGTGAGAAGCTAACACAGTGCCTGAGAATACTCATGGGAGCTGTCATCCTCTGTGACCATCACGTGACCTTGTAGTGTTCAGACTGCCTGGCCTGGCCTTGGGCTTGCTAAGGCTGTTTTGGGGTCAGCTGCTTTAGACTCCCACTTTCTGTGCATTCAAACAGTGACTGTTTTAGTGTTTGTTTATGGGTTTAAAAAATCCTAATATTTCATTTATAGTAGTTTCAGCTTGTATGTGTGTATTTGTATAAATTTTATTAGAAGAAAGAGGGCTTAAGGCAACAGCATTTTAAGAAGGTCTTAATGGGGCATAGACTTTTATGTCACAACAGCTAATACTGACCTCTTTTTCTACCTTTGCATAAAGTATACGTAGAAAGTGTAGCCAGAGGTGGTGAGGCTAAGTGTCTAGAGCTGAGCTGCTGGGCTTGCTTGCTGGCCTGCAGTCAGGTGGACTCTGGCTGTGAGGCGGTGCCCACCCTGGATCTACATCCCCCACCCCCTCTCCTTAGTCCCTGAGTAACCAATACAAGGCAGTGCTAATGAGCAGGGGAGTGATGGGCATCGGGAACCCCAATACTATCCGGGAAGATCTGAATGCCATCTGGGCTGGGGCTGTTGGGGGTAGGGGCTGTGGCTGCCTTGGCTTGTCAGGGTGCCACCCACAGATGTGCCTGCCCTGTGCTGCTTCTCCAGCAGCCGGCTGCCTATGGCCCTGAGCCTGTCACACCGTGCTTGCTACCTCATGCTACTTGTGTTTGAAAAACCATCCTAAGATGGTGCTGCTGGATGTGAGTGCTGAAAAGGGGGCAGCACCTTTGTCCTGGGGGATTAGGAGCTGACCAGATTCCTCTTGACTCCCTCCCAAAACAAGTGGGGCTGGTGCTGCAATCAATGATGCCCCCCAGAAGATGCGTTTGCACTGGCTGAACAAATACATGATGCAGAGGCCTAAATGAAGACACATGAATGGGGTGTGTGGACATCAGCTAGCAGCTGGGAAACAGGTGTCTCTCAGGCCTCTCATTCTTCAGCAAGTGTGGAATGTGCCCATGCCCTTGAGTGTATACATCTGGAGTGTATACATCTGGCTGTTGCTTTTGCTGCCACTATCCCCAGGCCCAATCTGGCTTAAAGTCCAGGTTTTAAGTAAAAAAGATAAGAGGATTTTCTGTGTTCTGGGATAGGAAGCCAGGGATCTGTGTAGGGCTGCGGCTGGGTGCACATTAGTTTTGTGACAGGATGAGAGCTGCAGTGGTTTTATTAATCGTGATAGCCTGGGCTGGTTGTAGCTTCAGGTGAGGGGGAGGGAGTCAGCAGTGGAGGTCCCGGAGACATCCATGTGCCCAGCCCTGGCCTTCCTGCCCTCAGGCACAGCAAAAGGCACCGCCACAGGCCCCGACTTCCTTCTCTACTCTCTGCAGCCCAGATGGGAAAACTTGGAGGCTACAATCTGAATATATTTTTCTCCCATTTTAACCCGAGCTGCCTAACACACAGTGGGGGCAGGGTGGGTGAAGGGCCTAGGGGAAAGCAGGGCTGGATCATGGATCCTGGGGGAAATTTAGAGATACAGAAGTGGTTGTCACCTCTCTGTGGAACCCAGCTCCATACCTGGTCCTTGCCACACAGCCCTTTCTACAGAGAATAGCTCTGGGGCGTTTGGGGATCCCTGTGGCCCCGGGTGGCTTCCTGTCCCCCGCTGCCTGTGCTGCTTCCCTTGCCTGCTGTCAGAGCCCAACATGGAGGAGGAAGTTGCCGCCCTGAGAGCCTGAGGGAGCTGTGTCTGACTGGGGCTTCTGCCTGGGGGTTTGCAAAGAGCTATTTATGAATATAGTCTCTCCAGATTCCTTGTTTCAAAGGAAGTGAGCATGAGCTAGCAAGTGTAGCAACCCCACAGCTGATAAACAACTTTGTCTTGGTTTTAAACCATCACATCTTCATTTCACATTGGAATAAAGTAAGTGAAACCTGCTACCCCAGCCTCGCCCATGTGTTCTGTAACCCAGTCTCCTTTGGTTGTGAGGGCTGTTGTCAGAAATGTTATAAGAAAAGATTATGGATAAATTAAATCAAATGTAAAATTATGCTTATAATGTCACTTGAGTGAAAGGTAAGAGGGTAGAGTCACAGGCACTCAGCTGGGGTTTACCCACCCATCACTTACCACACTCATAAGAGTGTGGCACAGGTGAATGTCACTTGACATTGGTGACAGAAGAGAAAAGGCCGGCATGAAGGCCAGGTAGGGGAGAGGTGCCAGGCTGTGGGGCCAGGCCCTGGGCATGCTGGACCTGTGAGGTCACTGAACATCTAACTGCCCAGGCACTGGCCCTTTTCACATCAGTTGAGGTAAGAGGATGGGGGAGCACTCTCTGGAAGTCACACTGCACTGGAAGAATGGAGGAGAGTCTACAACTCACCATCCTAGTGTAGGTTTTAGAGTGAGATGGACTGTCTTGGAGAGCTAATGAAATGGGAGGAAAGCAGTCCCCCAGGTGCATCTGAGGGCCACAGCCTATGAAGTAAGCAGTGTGTGTGGGAGTGGCCTGTCCCTGTGAGAGGAGAAGTTTAAAGCTATTACAGCTGGTGGCTGCTGCTCAGCCATCCCTCTGCAGAGCAGGCAGGTCCTCAGCTGCATGTATATCTGAATGTCTTTTGGAGTGTTTAGAGAGTCCTCTATGTCTTAGAAATTTTGAAAAGAAAAACAAATTTCAATTCTAATGTTTATTAGTTTCCCTGAGCCAATTGGAAAAAAAATGTCCTTCACCTTGAAGTTTTAAGTGACACCCAAGGGTAGTACCAGTATCTCAGCCACTGAAGCCTTGTGCATGCTCCCACTACCAGTTTGATTTGCAGCCTCATGGTTGTGTTGTAGTAAATGTTCTTTCTTCTGGCCTTGTCCAGTGAAAACGGTTCACATGGCTAACACCACTTCTTGAGATACGGGCACCATGTAAAGCTGAGAATGGATTGGTTTAGTTACTATTGTGCCTCCTCCTGACCCGAGAGGCCCATTTCTCCTGGTTGATTCATTAAGTGTATTAGTGCTGTCACTCGCCTTCGGACAACTCAAATGACAAGTGGCTGTTGTTTCATAAAGAAAATGAAGGCTTTAGATGTGAAACACTCCTTTTCTCTTCTGCTTCTCTTAGGTGAAAGATTTTATTTTTTTAAAAAGGGTACATAGTCGTATCCCAGCAGGTGTAGTGTGATAACTGGCATGTGCTGGGCTATGGTTTCAGTGTGGATGGGCAATTCTTCAAGATGGAAAACCAAGTTTCACTGAGTTGCTGGAGCCGCACTCACCTTTCTCCACATCCCCCACCATGGGCTTTCACTCTTCTCCCGGGCTTGAATTTTTTTCACATCCATATTGTTTATACACACACACACACACACACACACACATCTGTCTGTCAGTGCAGTGGCTGAATGATGGGTCAGTGCAGCCTCAAACCCTTAGGCTCGAGTGATCCTTTCACATCAGCTTCTCAAATAGCGAGGACTACACTACAGGCATGCAATGCTACACCCAGCCAATTAAAAAAAATTTTTTGTAGAAACTGAGCCTACTTATGTTGACCAAACTGGTCTTGAACTCATAGGATCCAGCGATCATCCCACCTTGGCCTCCCAAATTGTTTACATTACAGGTGTGAGCTACCAAACTCAGCCAAAAATATTTTTTAAAGAACAGTTACAACCAAATTATGAGTTATGATTGTGCCACTGCCCTCCAGCCTGGGCACCAGAGCAAGACCTTGTATCCAAAAAGAAAGCAAAACAAAACAAGAACAAAAAACCTTATAACCAAATTAAACTTCGAAGATTGTGTCATCTGTGTCCCTCTCTGCCCTCCAGTTATCACCGTTAAATATAATGGTTATTGAGAAAACGGTTAGATATTATTAAGAAATTTCTATATCTACTCCAGCTGAGAATAGGTATTCTGATGTGGCCAAAACATTTTCTCACTGCTACCTTCAGGGTCTAAACTAGCAGACAAAATCAGGACACCTGCAGAGGACAGTTGGCCATTTTCAAATAGAAACAGAAATACCCCCATTAATGAGAGTAATCCAGTGATTTTCAGAAAGACAAGTCAGACTGACATGCAGCACAGTCAGGGCACAATTACCCTGGAATAATCACTTCACACAGAATGGTTGTGGAGCCTTTCTAAGATGAGCAAATATGGGCAACATCATTCTTGCTTATTTATTCCCAGCCCCCACTGCCCGCCTTATTCTGGCCTGATTCTGGCCCGCCTGATAATGGCCACCCCACGATGTCGTCAGCAGTGAGGTGCAGCATGGTGAGAGAGGGGCTCAGGGATGGGATGAGGGTCTTTCCTGCATTATGAAAATGCCTAATAAGTTGTTGAAAAGATGTCCAAATGTTCTACTTCCTACCCTTAAATAGCTGCTAAGATGCATGACTCAACAGATCCTGGTAAGGGAAAGAGCATGCGCATTTCAAGTCTCAGCTCACTTCTTAATTAGCTGTGATACTCTGCGCATGTGACCCCAACTATTCCAGCCTGTTTGCCTGTCCACCCAAGACAATCCTAAGCAAAAACAACAAAGCTGGAGGCATCATGCTACCAGACTTCAAACTATACTTCAAGGCTACAGTAACCAAAACACCACGGTACTGGTACCAAAACAGATATATAGACCAATGGAACAGAACAAAGACCTCTGAAATAACACCACACATCTACAACCATCTGATCTTTGACAAACCTGACAAAAACAAGCAATGGGGAAAGATTTTCTATTTAACAAATGGTGCTGAAAAAACTGGCTAGCCATATGCAGAAAACAGAAACTGCACCCCTTCCTTACACCTTAAACATTATCTCAAGATGGATTAAAGTCTTAAATGTAAAACCCCAAACCATAAAAACCCTAGAAGAAAACCTAGGCAATACCATTCAGGACATAGGTATGAGCAAAGACTTCATGACTAAAATACCAAAAGCAATTGCAACAAAAGCCAAAATTGACAAATGAGATCTAATTAAAGAGCTTCTGCACAGCAAAAGAAGCTATCATCAGAGTGAAAGGCAACCTACAGAATGAGAAAATTTTTGCCATCTATCCATCTGACAAAGGTCTAACATCTGGAATCTACAAGGAACTCAAACGAATTCACAAGAAAAAAAAACCATCAAAAAGTGGGCAGAGAATATGAACAGACTCTTCTCAAAAGAAGATATTTGACTGAGTGTGGTGGCTCACACCTGTAATCCCAGCACTTTGGAACGTGGAGGCAGGTGGATCATGAGGTCAGGAGTTTGAGACCAGCCTGGCCAACATGCTGAAATCTCGTCTCTACTGAAAACACAAAAAATTAGCCAGGCATATTGGCAGGTGCCTGTAATCCCAGCTTCTCGGGAGGCTGAAGCAGGAGAATCACTTGAACCCGGGAAGCAGATGTTGCAGTGAGCCAAGATCCTGCCACTGCATTCCAGCCTGGGTGACAGAGCAAGACTTTGTGGAGAAGAAGAAGAAGAAGAAGAAGAAGAAGAAGAAGAAGAAGAAGAAGCAGCAGCAGAAGCAGGAGGAGGAGGAGAAGAAGGAGAAGAAGGAGAAGAAGGAGAAGAAGGAGAAGGAGAAGGAGAAGGAGAAGAAGAAGAAGAAGAAGAAGACATTTATGTGGCCAAAAAATACTTTAAAATATCTCATCATCACTAGTTATTAGAGAAAGGCAAATCAAAACCACAATGAGATACCATCTCACGCCAGTTGGAATGGCAATTATTAAAAAGTCAGGAAACAACAGATGCTGGTGAGGCTGTGGAGAAATAGAAACGTTTTTACACTGCTGGAGGGAGTGTAAATTAGTTCAACCATTGTGGAAGACAGTGTGGTGATTCCTCAAGGATCTACAAGCAGAAATACCATTTGACCCAGCAATCCCATTACTGGGTATATATCCAAAGGAATATAAATCATTCTACTATAAAGACACATGCACATTTACGTTTATTGCAGCACTGTTTACAATAGCAAAGACTTGGAACCAACCCAAATGCCCATCAATGATAGACTGGAAAAAGAAAATGTGGCACATATACACCATGGAATACTATGCAGCCATAAAAAAGAATAAGTTCATGTCCTTTGCAGGGACGTGAGTGAAGCTGGAAACCATTATCCTCAGCAAACTAACACAGGGAACAGGAAACCAAACACCATATGTTCTCACTCATATGTGGGAGTTGAACAATGAGAACACATGTACACCAGAAGGGAACATCACACACTGGGGCCTGTTAGGGGGTTGGGCTCAAGGGGAGGGAGAGCATTAGGACAAATATCTAATGCATGTGGGGCTTAAAACCTAAATGGCAGGTTGATAAGTGCAGAAAACCACCATGGCACATGTAAACCTCTGTAACAAACCTGCACGTTCTGCACATGTATCCCAAAACTTAAAGTAAAACAAAGAAACAAACAAAAACGCACTAACGCTCAGGGTGAGTGGGGTAGGGGCCGGGGTGGGGTGCGGGTGGGTGGGTCCTGGCGTTTTATTCCATCAGTGGCGCTGGTGTGGGAACCACCGAATCAGGCGCACAGTTTGAGAAGAGAGGAGGGTGTGGCTTCCGGCGTTTGGCGGGGCCTTTGTCTCTCGCTGGTGCTGGTGCAGGAGCTTGGGATCCATCTCCTCTTTCGCCTCCTCCACCTTGGGAAATCCAGACAACTCCCTCACAGCCCCTGTTGCCCTGTGATCTGTAGGTCCTTGGGGACACATAGTTAAGGTGCTGTTACCATGGGGCGGTCTTTGCTCCCAGAGCTCCCAAGATGGTGGCGGGCCACTTCCATAATTTTGGCAGACCACTTCCAAGATGGTGGCAAGCCTCCTGTTCTCTGACCTGGGGCTCTTGGCCTCACGGATTCCAAGGAATGGAATCTTGAGCCATGCGGTGAGTGTTATAGCTCTATTAGAAGCTGTGGGTCACGGAAGAGAACCGTGGAACCCAGTGACTAGTGTTCAGCTTGATTAGGATGAACCCAGGCGCTTAGCTGTGCAGGAACAATGGCAAGCCTTTAGCCCGATCGGGAGTGGCAATGGATGCCTCACTGGATCAGGAGCACAGCGGACACCTTGCTAGCCAGGATGGTCTTGATCTCCTGACCTTGTGATCCGCCCGCCTCGGCCTCCCAAAGTGCTGGGATTACAGGTGTGAGCCATCGTGCCCAGCCAAGAACTGTCTTCACAACAATTGGTGCTGGGGAAATTAGGTACCCACATGTAAAAGAATGAACCTGGGCCCTTCACTTATACTGTAAGAAAAAATTAACTAACTGGATCAAATACCTAAATGTAAGAGCTAAAACTACAAAATTCTTAGAATAAAATATAGGGGAAATACGTCATAACACTGGATTTGGCAGTTTTTTTTTTTTTTAAACAGGACACCCACAACACAAGAAACAAAAGAAAAATAGACGAATAGGAATCTATCCAGAATATGCAAAGAACAATTCAGCAACAATAAAACAAACTACTTGTTTAAAATATTGGCAAAAACTTAAGCAGACATTTCTCTAAAAATTATGTAAAGTAGCTAATAAGCACATGAAAAGACGCTCAACAAAACTCATCATTAGTGAAATGCAAATCTAACCCCAAATGACATATCACTTAATACCCATCAGCATAGCTACTACCAAAAGAAAAAAAAATACAGAAAATCCAAAGTGTTGGTGAGGACGTGGAGCAATTAGAATCCTTGTACACTGTTGGTGGGAATGTAAAATGCTGCAGCTGCTATAAAATAACAACACAGTAACTAAAAAATTTACACATAAAATCACCATACGATCCAGCAATTTCACATCTGGGTATGCAGCAAAAGATATGAAAGCAAAGACACAAAATAATACACATACACCTAGGTTCATAGCAGCATTACTCACATCACCAAAAAGGTGTTTGAATTACTCAAGTGTTGTTTGAATTACCATCAATGATTAATAGATAAAATGTGATTTATACATAGAGTGGAATATTATTCAGCTCTGTAAAATAAGGAAATTCTGACACATGGTATGTCATGCATGAACCTTAAGGACATTGTGCAAAGTGACATGAGCCAGTCATAAAAGGACAAATACTGAATCATTCCACTTACGAGATACTTAGAGTAGTTAAATTCTAGAAACCCAAATAGAAGAGTGGTTCTTAGGAGCTAGAGGGGGAGTAACAAGGAGCTTATTTAATGGGTATAGAGTTTTGTTTCTGCAAGTTGAAAGAAGGTCCCTATGAGTGGTAATGACAGTTGCAAAACAATGTGAAAGTAGTTAATTTTTCTGAGCTGCACACTTAAAATAGCTAAAATGGTTAATTTTATGTATACTTTACCACAGTGTAAAAAATAATTTTTAAATAAACTATAGCTATCTGCAATATCATGAATTAATATCATAAATATAATGTTGCATAGAAGAAAGTAGATGTAAAAGTATACATATTACACAATCTCACTGATATAAAATCCAAAAAGTAAACACAACTGAGCTTCTGGCTTCCAGTAATAATGAAGTAAAGTAGTTTGTTGAACACTTCACAGATAACTATAACAAAGCTCTTTGGTCACAGGGCTGCAGCACTGCAATCCCAGCATGCACCAGGCTCAGGGAGAGTGCGCTAATCACTGGAGGAAGGGACGAGGCTCCGCGCCTCTCGCTTTTTTTGAGAGAAATCTTCCACCTGGCCTGCTTGTGAGCAGCTTCAGAGCTCTGCAGGGGTGACAAAGGCTGTGGCTTCCTGGAAAGGTCACTTTCAATGGCGCCTTTTTCACGAATGTGAAAGTCTAGGGATCAGAAAGGTTAATTATTGGGTTGCATAAAATCTGCTAAGAGCAAAGGAATAAAACCCATTTCTGAGGCGTGAGTCTTGTGAGCCATTTTCATCAACCCACTTAAGTGGACAAGCTCCAAAATGCAACCTGAAGCTACTGACTATTTAGGCATTTTACACTTGAAATCATTGGTCTCATCTCAAGTCAGGCCTGGCTTGCCAGTGGCTCAGAGCCACAAATGGGACCTGATACCTCAGGAACAGATAGTGTTCCAGCTTTACGGGAGGAACATTTAAGACGTGGAGCACTTGGGGTCATTTGAAACCCGCTATCTTCAGTAGGGACTTTTACTTCTACAGAGCATGTGCATTTTGATTTTATCTGTCCTCAAGCTGACCCTTTGTTCATTTTAATAGTAAAAAACACATTCCTGGGTGGAGATTTAAGATGCTAGTGAGGCATGCAATGTATGCACAAATATGTAGAGCTACTGCACATGTGTACCCAGAAGACCAGTCAGAACATGCTTACCGTAACACTTCTTTCCACCTTCTTATGAAATAATCATGCAAAACTCCCATAAAGAGGGTTTCTCCAGCAATAATTAATGCTGTCTCACTTTTATGAGCAGGCTGCCCTGGAATCTCTTTCTCAGACTGTACCGTCTATTCTGCACTTAATTTTCAAAATATTCCTTTTTTTTGCAATAAATTATGCTGTACTTCTTTTGCTGTGTGTCTCTTGTTTAAATTCTTTTAAACTAAGAAGATAAGAACCAAGGTATTACATCAGCCATCAACATTTCTGGTGCCATGACCTGCGGAGACGTTTGTCTGCTTCATTAATTTCAGTTTCCCTTTACTTGCAGTGAATACTATGGCAGTTTCAGACTACCTGGTTAACTATCGCTGCTGGTTCCAGCGCTGTTTCAGTAAAGTTCTGGGGGAAACGTTTTTAAGTCACCTGCATTCTTTAGAGAGAGAATATATGTCCGCTCTCCTTTTCTCTGCGGCTTCTGTAGTATCGATAAATACGCCAACCACATGGGTTGCCCTCAATATTTCATATTTGGGCTATTTGCCGCTTAGTTTCACACCTTTCTGGCCACAGTTTAGACTCGGCTTATCGTTTGCTGTCCGTTCAGCAATACTCGATCGCCACCTAGTGGCTACTATAATTTATTTTCTGGTCAGGTTTTCTGTTTACAAAATTTTTGCTTTGTTTTAAGCAGCACATTAAGAGAACCCTGTCCCTTCAGGCTTTATGCATTTCCCAGCTCCTTGAAATTGTTCTTCAACCGGCTTTCTTTGCTGAACAAAAGATGCACAGTCAAGCAGATGCCCAGTCGTAGGGTTTGCATCTGAGCATTCCAGGTGTTGTAACTGGGCATCACAAATGGCAAACCAGTGAATTAGAGCAAGGCTTGTCAGCCAGACATCTGCCCCCCAGCCCGCAGTGGGGCTCATCTCCGTAGGGCTGGAGATGTCCACCGCTGGGGGAGCTAGGACAGTGTATGGCAAATGCCTATGACCTCCTAGAGCTTCAGTTAATGGGGTTTCGAGGGGATGCGCTGGACCCCTTGGTGTTTTCACTTGGCTCATGAGGACGCCCACAGCCTCCTGGACTTCAGTAAATGTTCTGTCATTGCAGGATTCTCTCGGCACCATGGGAGCCGCTTCCTCTACTGTCACTGAAACACCCCTGGGATGTATATCTAAAAATTAGAACAGCTTTTGGCTAAATGAACTTAGAAAAAAGAAAACCTTATCTTCTTTTGTAATACTATTTAGCCTGCCTACAGATTAGCTGACAAAACATGGCTGGAGAAGGAGACTGTGAACTTTAACTCCATCCTACAGCTAGATCTTTTCTGTAGCAATCAGGGAAAATGGTCTGAAGTACCCTATGTGCAAGCCGTTCTGGCCTGACAACAAAATCCAGCTCTATGCAGCACCTGTGGGCTAAAGCCTAGTAAGCCAGAAAGCCCCTCAGAACCATTGGAAGATCATCTCTTATTAAGGGGAAGGGACCCCAGACCCCACAGCCCAACACCAGCTCCAGACAGGGGCACTCAGGGGTCCACACCTCCTTTAGAATACCCAGCATCCCCACACTATCAGAGTCTTCTGTAGAATCTAAGCTTGTTTCACCTCCTCCTTATGCTCCTTTCTATCAGCCTTTGCCAGGTACAATAGAGACCAGCCCAGCTGCAGTTACTCACAGTGGGACTTCACACCATCCAGGGCCAGAGAAATTGCTCCTCTTACAGAAAGTTCCAAATGGAGAGAGGACCATCAGAGTGCTTGTTCTACTCTCAATAAATGATCTAATCCAATATAAGCAACAACTCTGATGGCCCTCAGACAACTTCAGCGCATTTACTGAAGGCTTCCAGGCTCTAACTTTGACCACCATTCAACTGTACCATCCATAAATGGACCGAATGACTGCTGCCAACTTAGCTGCACAAAATTTTGCTTATTAGCAAAAAATAGAAAATACTTAAAACGTTTGTTGCTTTCACCATTTTAATGCAAAATACTTTTGCAGCATAAATGTCACCATAAGGTGGAGCCTTGGGAATCCAGTATAAACTATCTCAGAAAACCTCAATGGGTCCGCAACAAGCAGCAGAGGGCCTCAGTAGACTTCAACAACATCTGGACTCCATGGCCACTGTAGTCCGACAAAAGCAAAGAGCCTGGGATCTTCTCCCAGCCAGGCAAAGAGGAACATGTTTATATCTAAAAGAGGAATGCTGTTTTTGAGATCAATCAGCCCGGTTTAGTCCAAGAAAATATTAAAAATATCATCACCCAGGCAGACAAAATTGAATCTCTATGAACTTCCATGGGACCATGAAAGCAATGTCTATTACCTGCCTTACTCTCTTTAATAGTAACAGCCATTACTATACTTTCAGCTTTTACTTTTGTTCCAATTTTGTTTAAAATGTTAACTGATTTCTTGCTCTCTTGCTTACGGCAACTCCATGTTTGCATGATGGTTTTGCAAGGCTTTCAACATTTGGCTGCCAACATCTTGCCCACTGGTTCCACAAATTACATGGTTTACACCCAGTTAGATCACACAGGAAGAAACTTTAGGGCCCAGACTAGGCAGAAATAACACCCACTCAGCAGGAAACAGCTCCAGAAAAAGTGACCTAGCCCCTCAACCTCCAATATGATTATGACCCTAAGATCTCTTAGGGGGAAACTGAGGCAGAATAGATCAGAATAGATAGTCAAGAAAATGACCATGATCTCGGGATACAGAAATGTGGGGAAATTATAAATAGAACTACCATATGATGCAGCAATCTCATTGCTGGGTTTATATCAAAAGGAAACAAAATAAGCATGTCAAAAAAGACAACTGCACTCTCATGTGTATTAAGCAGTATTCAAAATAACCCAAACCACTATTTCTTCTAAGTATTTCTTAATTTACCTTTTTTTTCATATATTACACCCTAAACTTTTAAAGGTTTCATGTCTGGTTTCCAATTTCTGAAACTTACAAGTCACTGATTCTTTGTTGCCTTCCTATTTAGAGTCTGGTAAAACAATTAAATGCTTTTTATTTCTTCTCAATCTAATCTTCATATATAAATATATTTATATTTTCTATTAATTTGCCTTCTATAACATATATGACTACATTAATTGTGATCAGCATTTCACTTTACTAGCCCTCTTTTTGGCTCAGCCTATTTTAATATGTAATTTGTATGTTGTACATTAAATTGTTTTACAACACTTTCAATACTTTACTTTTCATTGGCCTCTTTTCCAAAGATAGCTTGACAAGCTCGTAGTTTCTTTCCACATTATTTTGGTTTCTTGTTTTTCCATTATATTGACTTAAACATGTAAATATAAATTCAATATCTGAGATTTATGTGCCATATAATTTCTTCTGATGCTTCACACCAGTAGCTCATCTCCTTGTGTGCGACATAATTTATAATTTAATCCTCACATATGGGAGACACCGCATTCCAATGCCTGCAGGCAGTTTCTCTTTATTTATTCCATTTGCTTTGTCAGAAGGGAACAACCCACACGGACCTGACATTCTTGTAATCAGACGCATCTGAGTGGAGCCCTGGCCTCTTAGGTTGATTACTTCTCTGGATCATTACCTTTATTTACTTCCAGTGCTGGGAGGTTTTCTTAATTTCCTTTCAACTCTATTAGGCATTCTGTGAATTCTTGTAACTTCTTGGTGATTTTAATTGTCTGCATTAAGTGTTTAAAGTATATTACTTTTCTGAAAAGCAGAAATATCAATAATTGCATATATGACTGAAATATTTTACATAGATTTTCTATGGCATCTATCACCATGAGAAATTCCAAGTTTTTTTCATTTGAAACACCCCTCTCATCAATAGACCATATTGTAATAATTTGTAGAGTGTGATTACTTTTATACCATTAGAAAAATAATTATATATTATGTACATATTTTTGAAATACTCCACTGCAATAAATAGTATATGGTCAGAAGTATTGTTTTCTCTAACCTAAAACTAATATGAGTAAAATTATCTACCTGAATTCAGACCTTTTGGCTTCAATGGCCATTCTGTCTCATTAGCACTTCCCTGATCCATAAAAGACATCATTCGTATTTTTTGTTTAATTCATAATTTATTGAAATGAGTAATTTAATGTTATAATGTTTTATGGCAATTTAGGACATTTTCAATAAATATATTGAGCTTGAGGCCCTGGCTAAGTATTCCTTTTGTACTCAAAATCAGATTTTTCTGGCACAACTTCATTGCCTGCAATGGTATTTATAAAAAGTATGAATGCCAGCACATGGACTATTTCAATACTGTACTCTTTTTTTCATGTATAAACATTTCATTAGCTATGAAACAAACCAAATACCAATGCTGAATGCACAGTATATATCAACAAATGCAGATTCTTCACCGAAGAAAACAATAAAAGACTAATTTTCTGTGACATGTCACCTGTTCATTAGTTCTTTAATATGATTTAGGCTATTCCAAATATAAGAAAATGTGTGCATCACTATTCATGTCTCAACATTTTTTATCTAGGTCCTGAAGGACATAAAAAAGAATGTATATTGTCAGATTTATTTTTATAGATTTTAGATGTTTCTTTTGCTGTATTTTCTGTGCATGCTACTATGAATATATGGAGACAAGGACAAATGAGCATTTAAGTGGTTATATGAATTTTGCTTATATGGCTAATTGCTTATATGGATGTTGTAAATGACAAGATAAAATAGTAAAGTTTGATAAACTTATCTGTGCCCTGTGAACTTTAGTTCACTTACTGTATAACTTAATTCAGTCACTAATTATTAATTTAAAAAGTGTTTTTTAAAAGCTGCAAACCACATTTTATTACACATTTCTGAATCAGGAAGGGGTAAACTGTGACACAGCTTTCTTATGCCACTGACTTTTTTGGGGAGAAACATTCTGCAATAAAATAAGAGTTTCCAAACTCTATTTATAAAAAAGCTTGAGTTTTCTTCTGTGATTAACCTTCACTCCTCAGTCCCTTTTACCCGAGGAATGGTTCCTAGGTCATCTTTTGGAAGTTTAGTATCTGGAAAGTTTTTGGCAAACCTCTCCTGTGCTTTGTCCCAGTTGTTGTTGTTGTTCTTGTTTTGGAGAAGGTGAGTCTCTTTAACTGAGGATGGTTTGTCTGTCTCCAATCCTGCATGTGTTTGCCAAAGCTGAAGCTGTATTGGAGTTTTTATTCTCCCACCATCCTTCCCCGGGCCTTCTCCTGTTTTCAACACATCTTTTTCAACATCTTCTGACCTTTGTCGCCATCAGTAATTTCAGAATGAACAGATGCAGCAGCAGCATCTCTTTGGAAATTTCCTTCACTTCCAATCTGCTCCCTATGTTTTCCAGCTCTATCTTTATATTTTTGATTCTCCAGTATCTTAACATCTTTGTAGTCTGTATTCTGTAAACCATATTTTACTCATGTATTTTTAAAATCCTTTTCTTCTTTCCAAGTCGTTTCCTTCTTAGTTAATGATGGACCAACAAATGATTCATCTTTCTTATCAAGGAAAAGGTGAGCTCTAACCTGCCTGGTTCACATCCAGCACAGCTATTTCTGCCAGGGTGAATGTAATAGGATAACACAGTGTCTCCAACTTTCACTTTACCTCCCTGCTCAGGTTCATAAGGGTCACATTTAGTTTTCAGCTGAACAATCCATTTTCCATTAACAATTGTTCCATTTTGACTGCCTGATCCAAAAGGACATCACTTTGTAAGTCATGGTCAAAAGAGATTTCTGCATGAAACTTACACCAGCTTCAGGGATTCGAAGAGTATGCTCCATGTCATTTTCTCTTCCAATTGGAGCAGGTTTTACAGCAGTAATGATGAAGAATGATCCTGTCTGTAGCACAGGTGATCTAATGACAATTACTCTCATATATGAGGTCCACAATTTTTCCTCATCTTCCTCCTCAGTGTCTTTTGCAGTTGCATTGCGTTTACTGGTAATGCCTTCATCATAACTACCCTCGGTCTGAGAGTCTGTAATTTCACCTTCTTCTGGTTCACTATCAGTCTCCGTGATTTTCTCATCCTTAACGATGAATTGAGATGTTTTCATTAAAAGGGGATTCCATAGTATTTCCACTAACTGCAACAGCGAATTTTGGGGATTATTTTTGTGATGAATGCCTATTTTGGCTTTTTTTTTCACATTTGTGAAATTGTCTTTCTCATTGCAGCTTGTATGTTCAACACTGAAGGCTTCTCGATCCTCTGAATTCAAATCCTTTTCCTCATCGTTTTTTTGTAGAAGAATCCTTTCTTTTCTCAATGTTTCATTTTTGTTTCGTGCTATAAGTCTCATAAGGTTGCAAATCTACTCGAGAATGAAACCGATAGCGACCACTTTCCACATCACAGTAGTAATAAATTAAATCATAATATATTTGATTCTCAGAATCTTAATAGAAACCAGTGCTGTGCTGAAAATACAGTCCAGTATTTTCATCATCACTAAATCCAGTCTGTGATAAACCCGCTTCTGCTGCAGCTCTCAAACTTCCAGCTAATGACGAACCTTCTAAGGACGTATCTTGTGCTGCTAATGCAGAGGCTGGCTCCTGTGAATTGGAGGCAGATGACCCTCTTGTCTACACTTAACATTTGCTGTCCTATCAGTACCAGGGTGAGCGTCATTTTCTATTTATAACTTGTCGTTAGAATTCAAAGCAGGACTTTCAATATCCTGATCTTGCTGATCTGACCGTTCAGTCACTCACTTTATTTGGAAGACTAACATCATTAGAGTAGGTCTGATAATAATCTGAGATTGACCAAGGAGCATGGTTCTCTGCGAGTACTTCTACATCAGACTTTTATTATCTCCATTTCTCCCACAGCGGAGTACGTTACTGAGTTCTTCCAGCTGCGTGCGGAGCTCCTGGCGGTTGCTCGTGTCGCTCTGAGCAGCCGTCCTGTGCGAGGCCATAGCTTCTCCCGTTCCCGCACCTGCCGCCTGCAGCTCCGCGTTCGGGTTCCAGCTTCTCCGCCCTCCTTCTCCGCTGGGCCCGCTCGGGCTCGGGGAGGGGGAGGAGCGGCCACAGCGAAGGCGCTGGCGGCGGGTACGGGCAGAGGCCGCGAGTTCGGGCGCCAGACGGCTGCGGCCTCGGAGGGGCTGCGCGGGGCCGAAGCGGGGGCCGGCGGAGCCACAGCCCCGGGGGCGCGCGGGCAGCCACAGGCAGCCTCCCCGGCCAGGAGGCCCCGAAACGCGGAGCCTAACGGGGCTGCGGCAAGAGCAAGGGGACGGCGATGGCCCTGCCGGATCTGCGTGCCTGGAATCCTGGGAACGACTGTACCCTCCCCAGCCACGGGGGCGCGGGAGGAGCGTCGAAGTCCAGGGGCCCGAAGCGCTCCGGCCGTTCCCGAGTTGAGCTGCGAACAGTGGCCAAGCGTGTTTTAAATCGAGTTTCCGTGTGGCTAGATATGACCTGCTGGTTACTCTTATTTTTTCTCCATTCGTTGAGCTATGATTGACAAATTGAAAAGTGTGTATTTTTAGGGTGTACAATAGAGTGTTTTGAGATGTCAGTGGTCTTTAAATTACCTCAGTTAAGCTAGTTAGCCTATCTATCCCCTCACATAGTGAATACGTTTCTGTGTGTGTGGTGAGAGCACCTGAGATCTACTCTTGCAGCAAATTTCAAGTACACGGTATTGTTAACTATAGTCACTATTCTGTACATTAGGTCCCCAGCAGTTACTCACCTTGTAACTGAAGGTGCGCCCCTTCCATGGAAATCTCCCCACTTTCCCCACTTCCTAGCCCATGGGAACCAGCGTTCTACTGTTTCCATGGCTTTTTAAAATTTTTATTTACTTTTTTAGATTTTACATACAAACGAGATCATGCAGTAGTTGTCTTTCTGTATTCAGCTTATTTCATTTAGCATAATGTCTTCAAGATTTATCAATATTGTTGTGGATGAAAGAGTTTCATTTTTATTAAAGCTGAAATTATGTCTCTCAGTTTATCTGTATCAGAGGAGTGCAGATACCCTTGATGATCCTGATTTTATGTCCTTTGGCTAAATACTCCTAATTGGGATTAATGGTAGTTCTAGTTTAAAAATTTGAAGGAACCTCCATACTGTTTTTCATAATAGCTGCACCAATTGACATCCTCAGCAACAGTGCACAAGTGTTCTCTTTTTCCACACCCTAACACTTTTTGTCTTTTGACTTTTTAATAATAGGTATCCAAACACCACGATAAGGTGATACCTCATTGTGATTTTGATTTTAATTACTGTGATAATTAGTGATGTTGAGCATTTTTTATATACCTGCTGGCCATTTGTATATCTTTGGAAAAATTACTATTTATATATTTTGCCCAATTATTAATCAAGAAATTGCTTTTAATTCTGCTGTGGGTTTTTTGTATTGATTAGTATGACATATATTTTGGATAGTAACATATTATCCTACATATGGTTTACAAATATTTTCTCCCATTCCATATAATGCCTTTATATTTTGCTGATTGTTTCCTTTATTGTGCAGAAAATTTTTACTTTGACATAGTTCCACTTGTTTATTTTTGCTTTTGTTGACTGTGTTCTTGGTGTCAAATCCAAAACATCATTGCCATGACCAGTGTCAAGGAGGTTTTTCTCCATTTTTTTTTTTTAGAGGATTCATGATTTCAGTTCTTATGTTTAAGTCTTTATTTCATTTCAAATTCATTTTGTGATGACATCAGAGAAAGGTTTACTTTTTGTCTGTGCGTATCTAGTTTTTCCTACACCACTCCTTGATGTGTTTATCCTTTCTCCATTCTGTGGGATTGGTTGACTGTATATCTGTGAGTTTATTTCTGGGTCCTCTATTCTGTTCTATTGGTTTTTATGTAGGTACTATACTATATTAATGACTACAGCTTTGTAATATAGTTTGAAATCAGGAAGTGTGAGGCTTTCAGCCTTTTTGTTCTCAGTATTTGGCTATTTGAGGTCTTTTGTGGTTCCATACTAATTTTAAAATTGTTGTTCTACATTTTAATAAAATGGCATTAAAATTTTGATAGAAATTTAACTCTGTAGATCACTTTGTGTAGTATGGATATTTTAACAATATTAATTTTTAAAATCCATGAACACATATTTCCCATTTTGTATTCTTCATTTTCTTTCCTCAACATTTTATAGTTTTCAGCATGCAGATCTTTCATATTCTTTGTTAACTCATTCCTAAGTACTTCATTCTATTTGCTAATATTGTAAATGGAACTATCTTTATTCCTGTTTCAGATATTTTGTTGTTACTGTAAAAAAATGCCACTGATGTTCATATGTTAATATTGTATCCTGAGAATTTACTGACTTAGTTGGTTAGTTATAACAGGTTTTTTTTTTTTTTCTGGTAAAATGGTGGGTATTCTGAATTCTGGTTAAACTTTAAATTGATAATTGCTATTATCATTTCAAAATTATTTAAAATATGACCAGATGGATTCCTGCTTTCATGAATTCAATGGAATTCAAATCTTCCCATTTAAAATAATTTTGCCGGTTGACCTAGACCCCGGGGATCGGGGGCACCCCGTGGGAGCCCGGAGATTCGCTTGGGGGTGGGAGGGAGAAGCCATCAGAGACGGGGCTGAGCTGGGGAAGCGGAGAGGGGCTCCGGGGACAGCCGGGAGGAGAGAGGGTCGTGTCGGAGACCCAGTGGGGAGAGAGAATGGGCCGGAAAAGGAGGAAGGGTGAGAGTGGGCAACAGGACGGCTTCCCGGCGCGGCAGGGAACTTTGCTGAAACTGCGGGCCCCAGGGAACAGCGCGGGCAGGGTGGGAGGGAGTGGAGAGGACCCAGCAGACCCGAAGGTCAGTGTGGAGAAAGGGACATTTCCGGGTTCCTTCGCCTCTGCCCAGCGTTCTGCGGGCATGGCTCCCCCCAGGGGCAGGGGAGGAGGTGGCTCCCGGCGGGCTCGGAGAACTAAGGGGCGCACACCCACTTCGCAGGGCCGGGGTGACAGGGGAAGCCTGAGACGGCTGCGGATCTCGCTGGCCCCGTGGGTGGGCGCGGGGGACGCGGGAGGGGCCGAGCTCACCGGGCCAGCGCCGGGGCCTGCAGGTGGCCCTGGAGGAATCTGCAAGCACCCGCCCGTGCAGCGGGCCTTCCGGGAGACCAGTGTGGACAGCGCCCTGGACACGCCCTTCCCAGCTGGAACATCTGTGAGGCTGGAATTTAAGCTCCAGCAGACAGGGAAGCGGCTGGAGGAAGGACTGGAAGAAACCCAAGTGCAAAGTCAGCCCGAGAGGAGGAAGCAGAAATGCCTGACCTGCGTCAAACTGGACTGTGAGGATAAGGTTCTGGGCAGGATGGTTCGCTGCCCTCCAGAGACGCAGACTCGGCGGGAGCCTGAGGAGCACCAGGGGGCCGGGTGCAGCCCGGCGGAGCGGGCGGTGAGGACCCCACAGCTGCTGCTTCCCTGCACAGTTCGCCTCCTCCAAGGCCCGGCCCCCAGCGGAGCCCAGCGCTGAATCGCATGGCGCCCCCTGGAGCCCTGGCGGGGATAACCAGTGGAAGACCCCACCTCCCAGGGAGAAGACCCCACTGTATCCCCAGATAATAAAACTGTTCTCTCCCCCAAAAAATAAATAAATAATTTTGTCTGGTCTTTGAAAATGTGTATCCCCTGTGTACTGGTCAAAATGCTGCCCATTTATCTATATGCCTAATTAGCCAACTTTTTAATGAAGTTATTAAACATTCTTTTTTATTATGAAACAAAACAGTAAATTTGTTAATGGTTTTAATATCATCTAATATGATTGAAAATATGTCAATTTGTCATTGCCAATGAATCTTTGTGTTATTTATTTTACTCTGTTATGTATTCTGTCCATAAAGGTCTAAGTGGCTTAGAATCTTGCCTAACATATTGTATGTGCTAAGTACTAACTACTCTAATTCATCAAATTATCTTTCTATACCATTCTTAAAATACAATATTATTTTTATTTAGTTTTATTAAAATTTTTTGCCTAATCTAATTATTTATGAAAATTATGAGGTCTATTCAGTTTGTCCTCTTGATAAAAGCCAAAGTTTTTTTTTTTCTCTCTTTTTTTTTTTTTGAGACCGAGTTTCCCTCTGTTCCCCAGGCTGGAGTGCAGTGACACAATCTCGGCTCACCACAAGCTCCGCTTCCCGGGTTCAAGTGATTCTCCTGCCTCAGCCTCCCAAGTAGCTAGGACTACAGGCATGTGCCACCACGCCTGGCTAATTTTTGTATTTTTAGTAGAGATGGGGTTTCACTATATTGGCCACGCTGGTCTTGAACTCCTGACCACGTGATCCGCCCTCCTCAGCCTCCCAAAGTGCTGGGATTATAGGCTTGAGCCACCGCACCAGGCCTTTTTTTTATCTCTTTATTAATACGTGAGAGAGTACAAATGCAGCTCCCTTACAGAAGCATGTTGCATAGTGATGAAGTATGGGCTTTTGGTGTGACAATCATCTGAATGTTGTTTATTGTTCCAATTAGTTATTTTCTCATTCCTAAACCCTCTCCAACCTCCCATCTTTCTGAGTCTCCAGTGTCTATTTTTCCAGTCTCTATATCCAAGTGTATGCTTAATTGAGTTCCCACTTACAAGTGAGAAAATACTGAATTTGATTTTCTGTTTCTGAGTTTTTTCACTTACAGTAATGGCCTCCGGTTTTATTCATGTTGTTGCAAAAGACATGATTTTATTCTTCTTCATGGCTGAGTAGCATTCCATGGTATACTTGTATAGCACATTTTCTTTATTCGATTATTGATTGATAAATTTAAATTGATTTCATATATCGGCTATTATGAATAGTGCTGTGATAAACATGTCAGCATGGGTATTTTCTTTATGTAACAAATTGTTTTCCTTTGGGTAGATACCAAGCAGTGGGAGTGCTGAATCAAATGGAAGTTCTATTTTTAGTCTATTTTGAAATCTCCATACTGTTTTCCAGAGGTTGTAGAAAGTTACTTTCCCACAAACAATGTATAAGTGTTCTCTTTTCTCTCTATCCTTGCTGATAGCGTATTTTTCTGCTTTTTAGTAATAGCCATTCTGCATGGTGTAAGTTGGTATCACCTTGTGGTTTTTAATTGGCATTTCTCTGATCATTGACAAGGTTGAGCATCTTTTACGTGCTTGTTGACCATTGACCATCAGTGTCTTTTTTTTTTTTAATGTTCATGTTCTTTGCTTGCTTTTTAATGAGGTTACTTGTTTTATTTTTGTTGAGCTGTTTGAGTTCCTTGCATATTCTGGACATTAGATCTTTGTCACATGCAAAACTCGTAAACATTTATCTCATTCCATAGGTTTTCTGTTCACTGTGTTAATTAGAAAGCTCATTTTCAGGAGCTTTTTAGTTTAATTGAGTTGCTGTTGTCTATTTTTGTTATTGTTACATCTGCTTTTGAGATCTTAGTCATAAATTCTATGTCCAAGTCAATGTCTAGAAGAGTTTATCCTAGAGTTTCTTCTAGCATTTTTATAGTTTCAGGTCTTACATTTTAGTCTTTTAATCCATATTGAGTTGATTTTTGTATATGGTGGGACACAGGGGTCCCATTCCATTCTTCTGCATACGGAAATATAATTTTTCCAGCACAATTTGTTGAATAGGATGTCATTTCTCCAGTGTGTGTTTTTGTTGACTTTGTAAAAGATCAGTCATTTGTAGGTATGTGGCTTTATTTCTAGGTTCTCTATTCTGTACCATTGATCTATGTGTCGATTTATATCAGTACCATGCTGTTTTGGTTACTACAGCCTTCTAGCATAATTTTAAATCAGATAATGTAATATCTCCAGCTTTATTCTCTTTGCTTAGATTTGCTTTGACTATTCAGGCTCTTTTTGTGGTTCCATAAGAATTTTAGTGGGTTTTTTTTCTAATTTTATAAAAAATAACATTGGCATTTTGGTAGGAATTGCATTTAATATGTAGATTGTTTTGGGCAGTAGAGTCATTTTATTGATCATAATTCTTCCAATCCATAAGCATGGGGATGTTTTTCTCATTTGTGTCATGTACAATTTCTTTCATCAGTGTTTTGTAGTTTTCCTTGAAGGGATCATTCATCTCTTTGACCAATTGTATTTCTAAGCATTTTACCTTTTTTTTGTAGCTGTTGTAAAAGGAAGTGACTTTTTAATTCAGTTCTCAGCTTGATCATCCTTAGTGTATAAAAATGCTATCAATTTTTGTACTTTGATTTTTGCATCCTGAAACATTATTAAATTTATCAAATCTGAGTTTATTGGTGGTCTTTAGAATTTTTGTATATATGATATTATATTATCATCAAAGAGGGAAAATTTGACTTTCTAATTACAACCACATAGATGCTCCCACGAAGATCAATAGACAGAGTCTCTGGGGAGGGCACAAGTGATGGTATTTCTTTAAGCTGGCCATGTGATTATGGCTGGAAGCATGGGCCGAGAGCCACTTAGCTAAGCCTTGCCTCTCAAGTCTGTCTGTCTTTCTTTCTTTCTTTCTTTCTTTCTTTCTTTCTTTCTGTCTGTCTGTCTTTCTTTCTGTCTGTCTGTCTTTCTTTCTTTTCTTTCGACAGAGTTTTCACTCATTGTACAGGCAGGAGTGCAGTGGCACCATCTTGGCCCACTGCAACCTCCACTTCCCAGGTTCAAGGGATTCTGCAGACTCAGCCACCCGAGTAGCTAGGATTACAGGCACCAGCCACCACACCTGGCTAATTTTTGTATGTTTTAGTAGAGACATGGTTTGGCCATGTTGCCCAGGCTGGTCTTGAACTCCTGACTTCAGGTTATCTGCCCACTACCACCTCCCAAAGTGTTGGGATTACAGGCATAAGTCACCACACCCGGCTGCCTCTCAAGTTTCAATGTGCATATGAATTATTTCCGATTCCAGGCTCTCTCTTAGTAATGTGATTCTGTGGGTTTGGAAGGGGTCCATGAATTGGCTTCTTTAAAAAGTCTCCTCTTAATGCTGATGTTTCTTCCACTACATCCAATATAGTAGCACTCACCTAGAGAAAGTAGGCACAGCACAGAGCTCCTGACACCCAACACTGTTACCACAACACAAATACTTTTGGCTCAAAGTGGAAGCCACCAATCGCCATTTTCAAACATGTCATTTTCTGCTGGCTCTTTGCAGTTTAGAAAGCCTAGAGAAGGCATCAATGTTTGAGTAAGTCTGCATTTGGAAAACATGTACACATGAGTTAATACAATGTTTACTGAGCACGTACTATGTGTTCAGAAGTCTGTTACAGAGCACTGTTCAGGAAACATTACATGATGTGAGTTAATCCTCATAGCACCCTGGGGAGTTGGGTGCTAAGTTTTCTGTAATTTTCAGGACTTAAATGAAGGGCCTAGCATTTCTATTTTTTCTTCCATTTAAAAAATTATTTACCTGGAAAATAAAATGTGCAGAATAAAAGCTATATCGACAGATGAAGGCATAGAGAAAAAAGGATGAACTGTTCAGAGAGATGTTTTATATTTATATTTACCTTCTTGTGCCTTGTGGAGCAGCTACTGAATTTGCAGGAATGGAAAACAAGTTGCTAGGTGAGGTGTTTCTAGAAGCGCTAGCTTCAATGAAAAAGAAATTGTAACCCCCAAATATAGAATTATTTGCTTCCACTTATCTGCTTTTCCATTTTAGGAAACTGTGGGCACCAGCTCAGGAGAGGCAGCAGGAGCCCCCGCCCGAATCTCTGGTCTCCTTTAATGAGTTCTGTGAGAGAAGACTCTAGGGTGAGGCCAGACCTGGATGAGGCCTTAGAAGAGGGTGGATCTGGGCAGGGCTGGAACAGAAACTGGACCCCATGTTTCTGATGTTCATGCTGGTGGAGTATTTCCAGTTCTGTCTTTCCTAAGCCTTCCCAACAGAGACTTGACTCTTAGAGCTTGTGTAATTTTAATCTGTTTTAGCCACTTCCCTGTCAATTTTTATAACACATGATAACAAGAAACTTAAGCAAAACTCGTAGGGTTTTTTAGGACAATTATATGAGAAGCTAAAAACTTATTTTTACCAAGATAAAAGAAATAGAAATAATCACAACAATAACAATAATTCTTCGTCCATGAATAGCCCTTCAGGTAGTGACATCGGAACTCAAGGAACAGCATAAGGGAAATGGAGCAAATGCAGCCAAGGCCCCCTGTGCAGCTCCCTTCTCCCTTCCGACTACAGGATGCTGAATTCAGCCATTAATCCATTTCCCTTCCGACCACGGGATGCTGAATTCAGCCATTAATCCGTTTCCCTTCCGACCACAGGATGCTGAATTCAGCCATTAATCCGTTTCCCTTCTGACCACAGGATGCTGAATTCAGCCATTAATCTGTTTGCTCTAGATGAAAAGTTTCTGGACAGTAGAAACCATGAATTCTTCATCTGTTTTTCTGATGGTCATGTGATATAGTTTAGATGTCCCCTCCAAATCTCATATTGAATTTTAATCCCCAATGTGGCAGGTGGGGCCTGGGGAGGAGATGGTTGAATCACCGGGTGAGTCCCTCATGGCTCTGTGCCGTCCTTGTGATAGTGAGTACTCGTGAGATCTGGCTGTTTAGAAGTGTGGCGCATCCCTCCCCCATCTTTCTTGTTTCTGCTTCTACCATGTGAGATGCCTGCTTCTCTTTCACCATGATTGTAAGCTTCCCCAGGCCTTCCCAGAAGCAGACGCTGGTGCTTCCTGTACAGCCTGCAGAACCATGAGCCAATCAAACTCTTTTCTTATAAATTACCCAGTCTCAGGTTTTTTAAATAGCAATGCAAGAATAGCTTAATACCTCATATGAAAAGAAAGCAGTTGATATATTTACCAGTTTGAGTACTTACCAGTTTGAGTCTCCAGACCTCTGCCTTGCTTCAACTCAAAGAACAGGAAGGGAGCAACCTCCATCTACTGCCCCTGATTATGGGAGAATCTTCAGTTCATCTTAAAACATTTCAGTCAAAAGCACCGTGTTTTATGTAGAAGAATGAGGGTGTCTGAAAGAATGGGTCTCTTTATTTATTTTTATTTCTGAGACAGGGTCTCTTTCCCTGTCATTCTGGCTGGGGTGCAGTGGTTCACTGCAGCTTTGACATTCTGTGCTCCAGCGATTCTCCCACCTCAGCCTCCCAAGTAGCTGGGACCACACGTGCACACTACCACAACCAGATAATATTTGTATTTTTGGCAGAGATGAGGTTTTTCTGTGTTGAGCATGCTGGTCTTGAACTCCTGAGCTCAAGTGATCCTCCAGCCTCTGCCTTTCAAAGTGCTGGAATTATAGGTGTGAGCCACCACCCCGGGCAGATGGGTCTTAACTGATTTTAATCAGGATACCTGAGCATGGAAGACATGCCCTTAATTTTTTTCCTAATACAATATTTGACAGTTATATAACTATGATTTTTTTATTCCTGTGATTCATAAGGATATGATAGTAAAAGGCCTTGAAAGCCTATAGAAAAAAAGTGCTATATTGTGCTTGAAACCACCTTTTACTCTGAAAGCAAGTGCCATCCAGATACATCTTTTGAGAAGATATTTTCTCCTGCTGCATTTTAGTCAAACAGCTGAGTGTGTCTTGAAGTTGTTTTTTGATTTTTAACAGGACAAGTGTATTTTCTAAGACCCCAAACTCAGGAGTGGCCATGGGGCAAATCACCGCTGCACACATGGAATGCATGCACAGCAAATGCATTTCTCATCCCGAACCAGCAGTTGTTCCCCCTGGGTGCACACAGGAATCACCAGGGAGGCTTTTAAAATTACCTAAACTCAAAAGGCAATAGATAAGTGAACTCAGAATCCCTGCAGTGGGACCTGAGCCATAGTGCTGTTTAAAGCTCTCTGGGTGACTATGGGGTACAACCAAGCCCCCAAACTGCTGCTTTAAATCAGCTTCTTCAGATGAACTAGTGGCAAATGGTTTCCTGAAATGAATGGTTTAAATCAGCCTCTTCCGGTGAACTAGTGGCAAACGGGTTCCTGAAATAAATGGAAAGATTTGCTGCTGGGTTGTGCTCTTCTGATCTTACCTGCATTACCTACTTTTCCTTGCCGAACTGACCTCTGCTACATATTTTATTCCTGATTCAATCCAGTTCTACTCATACCAAATGCATAATATGCACTAGGTGCCCTTGCATTGCTGAACCTCACCGTGGGGAGAGGACTTTGCTGAATAATAATTGCATCCTAAAAAAACTCAAAATACTGGACTCAAATGATCCTCCTGCCTTGGCCTCCCAAAGAGCTGAGAGTGTAGGCATGAGCCACCGTGCTTGGCCTATACCCTAAAAAATTAAAACTATCTTACTTACTAAATTGATGTAAACATGGGAAGACCTAGAAGGTCACCGAAGTGTTACAACATAAGTAAATACCTTGGAATATTAATATCCATCTGATGATGCCCTGAGCAAACATGTCCCACTTTAAAACAGTACAAAACGGTGCTATTATTCTGAGATATGAAGTTAAAATTTTGTGCAAATAGGTAATATTTAAATTTTTATATATGTATAACATTCATGCAGAAAGACGTATACAAAGAAATCATGTAAAGTTCAATGAATTATTACAAAGTGAACACACGTGTGCAATCTAGAAATAGAACCAGCTTCACGGATGTCCTGGCAACCACTTTCTCTCTTTTGCTCCCCCAAAGTCACTAAGATCTTAAGAGCTAACAGTGTAGATCAACTTTGTATTATTATGCATGTTTTATTACAGAAAATTTAAAACATACACAAAATAAAAGAAACAGTACAATAGGCCTGTTACCCAGGCTCAACAACAACTAATAACATGCCAATTTTGTGTTATCTATACTTCAACTCATTTCTCATACAGACTTTGTTATTTATTATTATTTTTTGTGGTGTAAAATGTGTGCTCATTGAAGGTAAAATCTTGGCTGAGCACAATGGCTTAAGCCTGTGTAATCCCATCACTTTGGAATGACAAGGCAGGAGGATCATTTGAGGTCAGGAGTTTGAGAGCAGCCTGGGCAGCATAGTGAGACCACATCTTTATTAAATTTTTTTTTAAATTAATCAGGTGCGGTGGTGCCCGCCTGTAGTTCCAGCTACTTGGGATGTTGACATAGCAGGATCCCTTGATTCTACGAGTTTGAGGCTACAGTGAGTTGTGATTGTGCCACTGCACATCAGCTTGGGTGACAGAGTGAGACTCTGTCTCAAAAAAAAAATAAATAAAGATTCGACCTTAACTAGCTTTTTACACATAAACACACCCATATAAGCAATCCCTCTTTTAACAATAGAAGTACCAAATTAAAAATCATTAATGTGAACCCATTTTTAACTCAGACTTTATCTTTTAATAAGTTTCTTTTCTTTTCTTTTTTTTTTTTTTTTTGAGGTAAGATGTGCACTCATTGAAAGGTCTAATCTTGGCTGGGCACGGTGGCTCACATTCGTAACCTCATCACTTTGGAAGCCAGAGCTCAGGAGTTTGAGGCCAGCCTAGGCAACACAACAAGGCCTCACTGGGGCAAGAGAGTGAGACCTCATCTCTACAATAATTTTTTAAAAGTTAGTTGGGCATAGTGGTGCACACTTGTAGTCACAGCTATTTGGGAGACTGACTTGGGAGGATCACTGGAGTCTGGGAGGTCAAGGCTGCAGTGAGCTGTGATTGCACCACTGCACTCCTTCCAGAGGGACAGAGTGAGGCTCTGTCAAAAAAAGGTACAATTTTAACTGTACATGTTTGACACATCAAACATCCTTATAACAATCCCTCTCCTAAAAATAAAAGTACCCAATTTAACAGTTATTAATATTCATATGAATTACCTAGAAATTTTTTGTTTGTTTTGATTTGGATTTTTATTGAAAGAGGACACCTAGAAATGTTATTTAAAATAGAGGACACCTAGAAATGTTATTTACAATCTAGATTTTGATAAAAATAAGCCTGAGTTTTTTCTTTTTTTGAGATGCAGTTTTGCTCTGTCTCCCAGCTGGAGTGCAGTGGTGTGATCTCGGCTCACCAAAACTTCTGCCTCCTGGGTTCAAGCAATCCTTCTGCCTCCCAACTAGCTGGGATTACAGGCGTGAGCCACCACATTCAGCTAATTTTTTTTTTTTTTTGTATTTTTAGTGCAGATGGGGTTTCCTTATGTTGGCTAGGCTAGCCTTGAACTCCTGACCTAAGGTGATCCACCAGCCTTGGCCTCGCAAAGTGCTGGGATTACAGGCATAAGCCACCGTGCCCGGCCAGGCCTGAGTTTTGCCTGAGAATTTCTCTTTCTAAGAAAGTACATCATATGGCAGTTACAAGGTCTCTTTTGTCTAAAATAAATAGAATTTAATAAATAAAAATTTAAAAAATTTACCTGAGATTAAAGGACAAATCAAAACACATGGGTAATATGTTCTCTGTAGGAATATATTTTAACAATGACATAAATTATTAATTATCAGTAAATGTTATAATAATTTATTAACTAAAATTAACAAAATTCCTATTACGATATCTATGAAAACACTTTCTTAGAGTAAAATATTCTCATATCTTGAGAGGGCACTGGTTAAAAACAGCAAAGATGTGGAAGTCGATGTCTTATCAAGTACTTACTATCACGTAAGTAGCAGACCCCTCTTCACAGCTTTTACAGAGTTATCCAAAAAGCAGTCATTTACACAAGAGCAGACAATTTTCCTAGCTTTCTATTGAGTTTATATGTTAATGTTGTTACAAAATTTATAAAATTACCTGACCAAATTTTATATATTATTTCATAATATATCAAAATTTATTTAGATGTCAAATAAATTTTATATCATAATATTATAATATATAATGATATCATATTATGATAAGTTCCATTTACATTCAGACAATTTCACTGGGCAGTGTCTGTCTACCACTAATTATTTTTTCGTTCCGCTATTTGCACAGGCAGCACAGCTGGGAAAACACAGACTCACCCAACACAGTCTCTTCCCTGTGTCTTTCTCCTCCTCAAGGAATCAGTTCATCAGTCAATCAAGTCATTTGGGACTGGAGGCTGAGTACTCCTTAACATAGAAGGTCTCATTCCTGCATGCTTTCCTCAGCAGAGGGGGAGACAAGAAGGTCCTTTTAGGGGACACTTGCTTGGACATAGACTAGGCTAGTTGGAGGGCTCTGACCAGCAGAGACAGACTCCACCGCAGTAGGAAGGGATGAGGCAGCTATTCTGAACCTGGAGCTCCACCACACCTTGCCCCGTCTCACTGAGGCAGTTTTGAGAGGCTGCCCTGGAATACGTCTTGCTGGTGGATGTTGAGAAACAATGTGGGCTTTGACGGGATTCAGGTGGTGTCCGCAGTGTGAAGACAGGAGCTGATGTTCAGAATCTAGGCTGTTTTTCTTGTGATCAGTTGGGTTACCTGTTTGAGACCAAGTCCATTTTTACTAGGGAGGCTGAACAAAGTCCACAGAACACAATGGCGCTCCCAGGATGACTGAGGAAGGGTGAGAAGGGGGGAAAGTTTTTCCACCGAGACTTTTTGCTACCTCAGGAATCGGGGGCTAATTAGGTTAGCACTGGCTCAACCTAATCAATTCAATTTTATTGCATTTGATCTAATTATCTTCCCCATTTTTAAGGTAGGAAGGGCCATTTCATTTGGTATTTATTTTTTCTCTGCATTTTTATTTCATCATATATGTGTGAATCTAATACAATCAACCATAATTTGACATGTGTTGTTTCCAAGCATTTAAGAAATTATAATATCTATGCATACAATGTTAACACTATGTATAATAAATTCTCTTTCTGTGCAAAATATATAACATATGACAATATAGGCATGTTTAATTGTGCATCTTGAAAGGTGAACAGGATCATAAATCCTTCCAGGTAGGAACTGGGACAGAAATAGGGAGAAATGGTTCCCCGATTTTCCGGTCCCTGTGCTCCCGGTTCTTTGTTTTCTGGACACCATGACAGGATCCTGAAAATGTCTCCCTTTAACTGTATCTAGGTCCCCAGTAGAACTACAGCAAGAAACTTCTGATTGAGGCTCTAAGAAGCAGCAGGAATGAGAAAACTCTTCAGCCAATAAGAGTAAGCCACGCCCAGCCGAGGGATGTATAAAAGGCAGGTCTAGCAGACTAACCCACACTCTGCCTTTGGACGTGAGAGAGAGCGCACCTTTCGCTTGAGCTTCAACATGGGAAAGGGAAATGAAGACCACGATCTCCACTGCTCCTCCATCCAGTGCTCCACTGACCAGCCCCCTTTCCAACAGATCTCCTTTACAGAAAAGGGCTCAGATGAGAAGAAACCATTCAAAGAAAAAGGCAAGACCGCCTTCTCCCATTCCAGTGAGAAGCACACACAAAGGCAAGGTAAGGCCTTGGGCTGCTCCTATAGAGGCTGGAAGGAGGGTTGGAATCAGGGATACTGAGCTGTGTCTTTAGCAGGGTTTTATTTTGAGATTTGGGGATGGGAAATGGCTTAGTGCCCTCAGGGGACTTGAGAAATGTGTTCACTCGTGACACTGGCAGAAGAGCTTCACATGAAAGACTGATTCGCAAAAATGCATCAGAGATAGACTATGGGACTCTGCCTAGGGAGAGGTGAGTCATCTAAACTTTCTTTTGCAGCAGGATCGGAGCCCAATCCAAACAAGGAGAATTCTAAGGAAACCAAGCTCAAGGCTGGGAACAGCACTGCTGGATCAGGTAAGATTTGACTCTTTCAAGGTGAGAAGGGACAGGGAAGCAACACAGGCTCCCCTGGCAAGGAAACTGGGAGCTCCTTGGCAGCCAGGGCCGTACAGATCCTGGACACTGGAGAACAGAAGAGAGCTGGGGTTTGGTGGTAACCTCAGCTCCTGTGTGTCCAGGATGGACTAGGAATTTCAGGGTGTTCAGTTGGAGGCACTTTCTCAAACTCTCATTGTGTTCACAGAACCAGAGTCCAGCTCATATCCGGAAAACTGCAGGAAAAGAAAAATCAGTTCCAAGGACAGCTGCCAAGACACAGCAGGTAGAATCTTGGTGTTTGTTGGTGGTGGTGGTGGTTTTTTTGTTTTTGGTTTGCCCCAAAAGGCAAATAATCAGGAAACTTTTATACGAGGCTTGAGCGGAAAGGGAGTTACTTATTGACAAGTAAATTTTTGAGATCTTAGCACTCTGAGAATATTTGGGGACTCACAAGGGGTTCAGCCTCACTTCATTCCAGTGCTGAGATGGTCAGGAAGGAGTGGGAGAGACAAGTGGGGTTCACCTGGGTGTACAGGGGGTTCTGGAAATCAGGGTCTGTGGGGACTGCTCTGGTGAGTCTCTCACATGCTTTCTTTGCAGGGAACTGTCCAGAAAAGGAGTGCAGCTTGTCGTTGAATAAAAAATCAAGATCCTCCACTGCTGTGCACAACAGTGAAATCCAGGAGACCTGTGATGCCCACCATAGGGGACGTTCCAGGGCTTGCACTGGGCGCAGCAAGCGGCATAGGTCTCGGGCCCTAGGAGTCCAAACACCGTCAATTCGAAAAAGCTTGGTGACCTCTGTGCGAGCTATGTCAGAGGCTGTTTATCAAGACCTAGCCCAGGTGTGGGCACAGCAGATCCATTCTCCACTGACCTGTGAGCAGCTGACACTGCTCACTCGGCTCCGGGGGCCTCTGTGTGCCCAGGTGCAGACCTTGTATTCCATGGCCACCCAGGCAGCTTATGTCTTCCCTGCTGAGAGCTGGCTTGTCCCAGCCACACTGCCTGGTCCTAGGGATTCAGCCCTGGATAGAGAAGCCCATCCCTTCCCTGGGCAGGAGATAACTGAGACTGTCAGTGGATCAGATGAGGCTAAGCTGTGAGCACCCTGACCCTATTCAGCAGAGATGCAGCTCTGGGAATGAGAACAAGGATCTGCTTCTTCTCAGATTCTTCCAGATGACCAGCAGTGACAATTTTAGACACACTGTGTTAATAAATGACAGAACCTGAAGAAGTCATAGGAAAGAAACTTGAGCGGTATACTCAGAATGGTGAGCCCTGAATTTTGCAGACCGCTAAGACTATAGACAAATTTTATATTTCATGTTAGACATTTGATGCCTTTTGGATGTCTGATGACAGTCGTGCGTTTCTATATAATCAGAAAAACATTAGAATGTAATCGTGAATTTGCATATTTTAGATTGTAGAAAAGTAAATATAAAATTATGTGCTCCTTTTTTGTTTTTTGTTTTTTTTTGAGACAGTCTTGCTATGTTACCCAGACTGGAGTGCAGTGGCACAATCTTAGCTCACTGCAATCTCTGCTTCCTGGGTTCAAACAATTCTCATGCCTCAGCCTCCCAAGTAGCTGGGACTACAGGCATGTACTGCTATGCCTGGCTAATTTTTTTTTTTTCTTGTATTGTTAGTAGAGACAGAGTTTTGTCACTTTGGCCAGGTTGGCCTCAAACTCAGGTGATCCACCAGCCTCCGCCTCCCAACGTGCTGGGATTACAGGCATGAGCCGCCTTACCAAGAAATTGTTTCTCTTTTAATCCAGAAAAGGTTGTAGGCTCTCACTCTTCCAGCCTGAACCCATGGAGTGCTAATATCCAAAAACCATTAATAGCACTCCCTGTGGGAAAATGTCTATATATTTTTAGTTTGATATAATTATAGTAAAATTACTATGCAAGCTGTTTACTTTTAATATTTCTACATAAAATTTAAGTCAAGATATATTAAATGGTAAATGATTGTACTTATTTATTGACCTGCCTCATGTTTCATTTCATTTTAAACATCCTAAATTTATATTTTATTATATTTTATACATTTCAAATGATTGTACTTATTTATTGACCTGCCTCATGTTTCATTTCATTTTAAACATCCTAAATTTATATTTTATTATATTTTATACATTTCAATTGATTGTACTATATTGCAGGATATGGAGATTTCATCACGTACTACAATACAGTGTATTTTGTTATATTTGACGTATATTCTACTTGTATTTTGTACTGAGATCATACACTATTTCATTATCTAAGTGTATTAATTACTTGTTTGGTTGCTTTATAATTTTCATTTTATGTAATGAAATAAACAATGTTGTTTGGAATTTTAAATTTCTTTCATATGGAATTTGAATTTAATAAAGATGTGAAAAAGAGAATGTCTTATCGTCACTTCTGTGTCATCCTATCCCTGACCTCCCCACAGCCCACAGCTCTTGTCATAGTCCGGGAATAGTGTTCTATCACTACAGGAAATGGGGCCAATTCAATGGTAATACACAGATATAAATTGGAGATACGGAGATTTTATTCTCGACCACTGCAGTATAAAAGAATCACAGTAACGCGAGTCACACAATTTTTGGGTTGACACTGTTTATGAGTTATGCTTACACTATGCTGTAGAATAACGCTGAAATAAATTATGTCTATTAAACAAATGCACATACATAAATAATGTGTCTAAATAACAATGTACATATCTTAATGAAAATGAATTTTATTGCTAAAAAATGTTAACACACAGATACACACAGTGGGATCATATAATGTTGAAAAATAGAGATGGGGAGAGGAACAGAGACAGAGAGAAAGGGAGGAATGGAGAGAGAAAAGGACAGATGGACAGAGGGACATTGGAAAAGAGAAAGTGGGGAGGGGGGAGGAAGGGAGGTAGGGAGGGAGGAGGGAGGAAGGGAAGGACAGAGGGAGAAAGGGAGCAAGAGACAGAGAGAGGAAAGCAGAGAGAAAAGCGGTCTTCTGCCTCCAGGACCAGCAGGACCTCGCACTCCGGGAAAATGTTGGGTGCCCAGTGCAGGCTGAGTGCTCGGCCGACAGCCACGTCTGCTTGCGGGGCGCTCACCAGCTCACCAGCCCTCCGGACCGCCAGCCCGGGTCACTTCATCCCGGAACAATTCAGACGAATTCCGCCTCCCAAGGAATGAGAGAATTGCCCAGAGAGCAATGAGCCGAGACTCCGGTGATTGTCCGTTTTTAATCCACATGGTTCACAGATGACACAGCCCCACGTTGAGCCTGCAACAGAGCGCGAGGCGGATACTCCCATCCACACGGGAGTCACACTCAGGCCGAGTGAACCGTGATTCCGGGTTCCACGTTCCTTCGTCCTCTGCAAGGGGGCCTGTTGCTCACGTGTCTCCCGCCCCCGAAAGCGTGACCATGTTGACTGTTTCCCGAGCTCTGCAGGGACACAGAAACCTCCAGCGAAGCGTGGAAAAGCAGCATCGTGACTTCGCTCTCCTTTCCAGTTTCCAAACCGGCCACAGTGGAGAATCCCCTTGTTGCAGGAAACAGGAATCCGTCGTCAGGCCGTGATGCACCCGACGTTTCTTTTCTCTGCAGTTTCGCTCTCGTTTTCTACATGAAAATGAACGAGATCCACACCCCTGCGCGCGTGAGACTATCACGGCAATGGCGACACCCACAGGCATTGCCGCCTTCCCGGAGAGGGCCTGGAAAACTCAAGACTGTCATGGAAGTTCAGTTCCACACTCCACCCTTCAGGGTGGTTTCTGCCTGAAAACTGAGTCAAGACAGCGGCTTCCAGTTTCCATAGAATTACGGGAGAGCCTCAGAGAGCCAGCCCCCGAAGCCACTCTTTCCCTCCAATCCGGCCCTACACCCACCCACCCCACAAGGCCCTGGTCCCTGCGGTTTTCGGCTTCGGAGGGCGGGCTACCCCGGGAACTTGGGCCCCGAGCTCATGCATATTCATAACGCGGTGGAGGTGGTAGGTCTTTCTAAGGGCCTCCAGGCTGCACCTGCCGCAGCGCTCCTCCGAGCCTTTGAGAAGGATCACTTTCCAGGCATCGCCGCCTGGGAAGAGCTGGCCAGAGAGACGGGCCTCCCGGAGTCCAGGATTCAGATCTGGTTTCAGAATCGAAGGGCCAGGCACCCGGGACAGGGTGGCAGGGCGCCCGCGCAGGCAGGCGGCCTGTGCAACGCGGCCCCCGGCGGGTGTCACCCTGCTCCCTCGTGGGTCGCCTTCGCCCACACCGGCGCGTGGGGAACGGGGCTTCCCGCACCCCACGTGCCCTGCGCGCCTGGGGCTCTCCCACAGGGGGCTTTCGTGAGCCAGGCAGCGAGGGCCGCCCCCGTGCTGCAGCCCAGCCGGGCCGCGCCGGCAGAGGGGATCTCCCAACCTGCCCCGGCGCGCGGGGATTTTGCCTACGCCGCCCCGGCTCCTCCGGAAGGGGCGCTCTCCCACCCTCAGGCTCCTCGGTGGCCTCCGCACCCGGGCAAAAGCCGGGAGGACCGGGACCCGCAGCGCGACGGCCTGCCGGGCCCTTGCGCGGTGGGACAGCCTGGGCCCGCTCAAGCGGGGCCGCAGGGCCAAGGTGTGCTTGCGCCACCCACGTCCCAGGGGAGCCCGTGGTGGGGCTGGGGCCGGGGTCCCCAGGTCGCCGGGGCGGCGTGGGAACCCCAAGCCGGGGCAGCTCCACCTCCCCAGCCCGCGCCCCCGGAGGCCTCCGCGCGGCAGGGGCAGATGCAAGGCATCCCGGCGCCCTCCCAGGCGCTCCAGGAGCCGGGGCGCTCGTCTGCACTCCCCGGCGGCCTGCTGCTGGATGAGCTCCTGGCGAGCCCGGAGTTTCTGCAGCAGGCGCAAGCTTTCCTAGAAACGGAGGCCCCGGGGGAGCTGGAGGCCTCGGAAGAGGCCGCCTCGCTGGAAGCACCCCTCAGCGAGGAAGAATACCGGGCTCTGCTGGAGGAGCTTTAGGACGCGGGGTTGGGACGGGGTCGGGTGGTTCGGGGCGAGGGCGGTGGCCTCTCTTTCGCGGGGAACACCTGGCTGGCTACGGAGGGGCGTGTCTTCGCCCCGCCCCCGCCACCGGGCTGACCGGCCTGGGATTCCTGCCTTCTAGGTCTAGGCCCGGTGAGAGACTCCACACAGCGGAGAACGGCCATTCTTTCCTGGGCATCCCGGGGATCCCAGAGCCGGCCCAGGTACCAGCAGGTGGGCCGCCTACTGCGCACGCGCGGGTTTGCGGGTTTGCGGGCAGCCGCCTGGGCTGTGGGAGCAGCCCGGGCAGAGCTCTCATGCCTTCCCACCACCCCACCCCGCCGCCTGACCGCCCCCTCCCCACCCCCACCCCCACCCCCCACCGCCGGAAAATGCGTCGTCCCCTGGGCTGGGTGGAGACCCCCGTCCCGCGAAACACCGGGCCCGCGCAGCGTCCAGGCCTGACGCCGCTCCGGCGGCTCTCGCCTCCTCTGCGCCTCCGCGCCACCGTCGCCCGCCCGCCCGCCCGGGCCCCTGCAGCCTCCCAGCTGCCAGCACGGAGCGCCTGGCGGCGGAACGCAGACCCCAGGCCCGGCGCACACCGGGGACGCTGAGCGTTCCAGGCGGGAGGGAAGGCGGGCAGAGATGGAGAGAGGAACGGGAGACCTAGAGGGGCGGAAGGATGGGCGGAGGGACGTTAGGAGGGAGGGAGGGAGGGAGGCAGGGAGGCAGGGAGGAACGGAGGGAAAGACAGAGCGACGCAGGGACTGGGGGCGGGCGGGAGGGAGCCGGGGACAGAGGGAGGAAGGCAGGGAGGAAAAGCGGTCTTCGGCCTCCGGGAGTAGCGGGACCCCCGCCCTCCGGGAAAACGGTCAGCGTCCGGCGCGGGCTGAGGGCTGGGCCCACAGCCGCCGCCGCGCCGGCCGGCGGGGCACTCATTCGCCCCGGTTCCGTGGCCCAGGGAGGGAGTGGGCGGTTTCCTCAGGGACAAAAGACCGGGACTCGGGTTGCCGTCGGGTTTTCACCCGCGCGGCTCACAGACCGCACATCCCCAGGCTGAGCCCTGCAACGCAGCGCGAGGCCGACAGCCCCGACCACGGAGGAGCCACACGCAGGACGACGGAGGCGTGATTTTGGTTTCCGCGTGGCTTCGCCCTCTGCAAGGCGGCCTGTTGCCCACGTCTCTCCGGCCCCCGAAAGGCTGGCCATGCTGACTGTTTGCTCCCGGAGCTCTGCGGGCACCCGGAAACATGCAGGGAAGGGTGGAAGCCCGGCATGGTGCCTTCGCTCTCCTTGCCAGCTTCCAAACCGGCCACACTGCAGACTCCCCATGTTGCCGCACACGGGAATCCATCGTCAGGCCATCACGCCGGGGAGGCATCTCCTCTCTGGGGTCTCGCTCTGGTCTTCTACGTGGAAATGAACGACAGCCACACGCCTGCGTGTGTGAGACTGTCCCGGCAACGGCGACACCCACAGGCATTGCCTCCTTCACGGAGAGAGGGCCTGGAACACTCAAGACTCCCACGGAGGTTCAGTTCCACACTCCCCTCCACCCTCCCAGGCTGGTTTCTCCCTGCTGCAGACGCGTGGGAGCCCAGAGAGCGGCTTCCCGTTCCCGCGGGATGCCTGGAGGGGTCCGGGGAGCCGGCCCCCGAAACGTGCCCCCCTCACCCCTTCCCCCTCTCCCCCCTCCTCTTCGTCTCTCCGGCCCCCCCACCACCACCACCACCAACACCACCACGCCCTCCCCCATCCCCCCCCCCCCCCCACCACCACCACCACCCCGCCGGCCGCAGGCCTCGACTTGCCCTGGGTCCCTTCCGGGGTGGGGCGCGCTGTCCCAGGGGGGCTCACCGCCATTCATGAAGGGGTGGAGCCTGCCTGCCTGTGGGCCTTTATAAGGGCCGCTGGCTGGCTGGCTGGCTGTCCGGGCAGGCCTCCTGGCTGCACCTGCCGCAGTGCACAGGCCGGCTGAGGTGCACGGGAGCCCGCCGGCCTCTCTCTGCCCGCGTCCGTCCGTGAAATTCCGGCCGGGGCTCACCGCGATGGCCCTCCCGACACCTTCGGACAGCACCCTCCCCGCGGGAGCCCGGGGACCAGGACGGCGACGGAGACTCGTTTGGACCCCGAGCCAAAGCGAGGCCCTGCGAGCCTGCTTTGAGCGGAACCCGTACCCGGGCATCGCCACCAGAGAACGGCTGGCCCAGGCCATCGGCATTCCGGAGCCCAGGGTCCAGATTTGGTTTCAGAACGAGAGGTCACGCCAGCTGAGGCAGCACCGGCGGGAATCTCGGCCCTGGCCCGGGAGACGCGGCCCGCCAGAAGGCCGGCGAAAGCGGACCGCCGTCACCGGATCCCAGACCGCCCTGCTCCTCCGAGCCTTTGAGAAGGATCGCTTTCCAGGCATCGCCGCCCGGGAAGAGCTGGCCAGAGAGACGGGCCTCCCGGAGTCCAGGATTCAGATCTGGTTTCAGAATCGAAGGGCCAGGCACCCGGGACAGGGTGGCAGGGCGCCCGCGCAGGCAGGCGGCCTGTGCAACGCGGCCCCCGGCGGGTGTCACCCTGCTCCCTCGTGGGTCGCCTTCGCCCACACCGGCGCGTGGGGAACGGGGCTTCCCGCACCCCACGTGCCCTGCGCGCCTGGGGCTCTCCCACAGGGGGCTTTCGTGAGCCAGGCAGCGAGGGCCGCCCCCGTGCTGCAGCCCAGCCGGGCCGCGCCGGCAGAGGGGATCTCCCAACCTGCCCCGGCGCGCGGGGATTTTGCCTACGCCGCCCCGGCTCCTCCGGAAGGGGCGCTCTCCCACCCTCAGGCTCCTCGGTGGCCTCCGCACCCGGGCAAAAGCCGGGAGGACCGGGACCCGCAGCGCGACGGCCTGCCGGGCCCTTGCGCGGTGGGACAGCCTGGGCCCGCTCAAGCGGGGCCGCAGGGCCAAGGTGTGCTTGCGCCACCCACGTCCCAGGGGAGCCCGTGGTGGGGCTGGGGCCGGGGTCCCCAGGTCGCCGGGGCGGCGTGGGAACCCCAAGCCGGGGCAGCTCCACCTCCCCAGCCCGCGCCCCCGGAGGCCTCCGCGCGGCAGGGGCAGATGCAAGGCATCCCGGCGCCCTCCCAGGCGCTCCAGGAGCCGGGGCGCTCGTCTGCACTCCCCGGCGGCCTGCTGCTGGATGAGCTCCTGGCGAGCCCGGAGTTTCTGCAGCAGGCGCAAGCTTTCCTAGAAACGGAGGCCCCGGGGGAGCTGGAGGCCTCGGAAGAGGCCGCCTCGCTGGAAGCACCCCTCAGCGAGGAAGAATACCGGGCTCTGCTGGAGGAGCTTTAGGACGCGGGGTTGGGACGGGGTCGGGTGGTTCGGGGCGAGGGCGGTGGCCTCTCTTTCGCGGGGAACACCTGGCTGGCTACGGAGGGGCGTGTCTTCGCCCCGCCCCCGCCACCGGGCTGACCGGCCTGGGATTCCTGCCTTCTAGGTCTAGGCCCGGTGAGAGACTCCACACAGCGGAGAACGGCCATTCTTTCCTGGGCATCCCGGGGATCCCAGAGCCGGCCCAGGTACCAGCAGGTGGGCCGCCTACTGCGCACGCGCGGGTTTGCGGGTCTGCGGGCAGCCGCCTGGGCTGTGGGAGCAGCCCGGGCAGAGCTCTCATGCCTTCCCACCACCCCACCCCGCCGCCTGACCGCCCCCTCCCCACCCCCACCCCCCACCGCCGGAAAATGCGTCGTCCCCTGGGCTGGGTGGAGACCCCCGTCCCGCGAAACACCGGGCCCGCGCAGCGTCCAGGCCTGACGCCGCTCCGGCGGCTCTCGCCTCCTCTGCGCCTCCGCGCCACCGTCGCCCGCCCGCCCGCCCGCCCGGGCCCCTGCAGCCTCCCAGCTGCCAGCACGGAGCGCCTGGCGGCGGAACGCAGACCCCAGGCCCGGCGCACACCGGGGACGCTGAGCGTTCCAGGCGGGAGGGAAGGCGGGCAGAGATGGAGAGAGGAACGGGAGACCTAGAGGGGCGGAAGGATGGGCGGAGGGACGTTAGGAGGGAGGGAGGGAGGGAGGCAGGGAGGCAGGGAGGAACGGAGGGAAAGACAGAGCGACGCAGGGACTGGGGGCGGGCGGGAGGGAGCCGGGGACAGAGGGAGGAAGGCAGGGAGGAAAAGCGGTCTTCGGCCTCCGGGAGTAGCGGGACCCCCGCCCTCCGGGAAAACGGTCAGCGTCCGGCGCGGGCTGAGGGCTGGGCCCACAGCCGCCGCCGCGCCGGCCGGCGGGGCACTCATTCGCCCCGGTTCCGTGGCCCAGGGAGGGAGTGGGCGGTTTCCTCAGGGACAAAAGACCGGGACTCGGGTTGCCGTCGGGTTTTCACCCGCGCGGCTCACAGACCGCACATCCCCAGGCTGAGCCCTGCAACGCAGCGCGAGGCCGACAGCCCCGACCACGGAGGAGCCACACGCAGGACGACGGAGGCGTGATTTTGGTTTCCGCGTGGCTTCGCCCTCTGCAAGGCGGCCTGTTGCCCACGTCTCTCCGGCCCCCGAAAGGCTGGCCATGCTGACTGTTTGCTCCCGGAGCTCTGCGGGCACCCGGAAACATGCAGGGAAGGGTGGAAGCCCGGCATGGTGCCTTCGCTCTCCTTGCCAGCTTCCAAACCGGCCACACTGCAGACTCCCCATGTTGCCGCACACGGGAATCCATCGTCAGGCCATCACGCCGGGGAGGCATCTCCTCTCTGGGGTCTCGCTCTGGTCTTCTACGTGGAAATGAACGACAGCCACACGCCTGCGTGTGTGAGACTGTCCCGGCAACGGCGACACCCACAGGCATTGCCTCCTTCACGGAGAGAGGGCCTGGAACACTCAAGACTCCCACGGAGGTTCAGTTCCACACTCCCCTCCACCCTCCCAGGCTGGTTTCTCCCTGCTGCAGACGCGTGGGAGCCCAGAGAGCGGCTTCCCGTTCCCGCGGGATGCCTGGAGGGGTCCGGGGAGCCGGCCCCCGAAACGCGCCCCCCTCACCCCTTCCCCCTCTCCCCCCTCCACTTCGTCTCTCCGGCCCCACCACCACCACCACCACCAACACCACCACGCCCTCCCCCATCCCCCCCCCCCCCCCACCACCACCACCCCGCCGGCCGCAGGCCTCGACTTGCCCTGGGTCCCTTCCGGGGTGGGGCGCGCTGTCCCAGGGGGGCTCACCGCCATTCATGAAGGGGTGGAGCCTGCCTGCCTGTGGGCCTTTATAAGGGCCGCTGGCTGGCTGGCTGGCTGTCCGGGCAGGCCTCCTGGCTGCACCTGCCGCAGTGCACAGGCCGGCTGAGGTGCACGGGAGCCCGCCGGCCTCTCTCTGCCCGCGTCCGTCCGTGAAATTCCGGCCGGGGCTCACCGCGATGGCCCTCCCGACACCTTCGGACAGCACCCTCCCCGCGGGAGCCCGGGGACCAGGACGGCGACGGAGACTCGTTTGGACCCCGAGCCAAAGCGAGGCCCTGCGAGCCTGCTTTGAGCGGAACCCGTACACGGGCATCGCCACCAGAGAACGGCTGGCCCAGGCCATCGGCATTCCGGAGCCCAGGGTCCAGATTTGGTTTCAGAACGAGAGGTCACGCCAGCTGAGGCAGCACCGGCGGGAATCTCGGCCCTGGCCCGGGAGACGCGGCCCGCCAGAAGGCCGGCGAAAGCGGACCGCCGTCACCGGATCCCAGACCGCCCTGCTCCTCCGAGCCTTTGAGAAGGATCGCTTTCCAGGCATCGCCGCCCGGGAAGAGCTGGCCAGAGAGACGGGCCTCCCGGAGTCCAGGATTCAGATCTGGTTTCAGAATCGAAGGGCCAGGCACCCGGGACAGGGTGGCAGGGCGCCCGCGCAGGCAGGCGGCCTGTGCAACGCGGCCCCCGGCGGGTGTCACCCTGCTCCCTCGTGGGTCGCCTCGTGGGTCGCTTCCCGCACCCCACGTGCCCTGCGCGCCTGGGGCTCTCCCGCAGGGGGCTTTCGTGGGCCAGGCAGCAAGGGCCGCCCCCGTGCTGCAGCCCAGCCGGGCCGCGCCGGCTGCGCTCCCCGGCGGCCTGCTGCTGGATGAGCTCCTGGCGAGCCCGGAGTTTCTGCAGCAGGCGCAAGCTTTCCTAGAAACGGAGGCCCCGGGGGAGCTGGAGGCCTCGGAAGAGGCCGCCTCGCTGGAAGCACCCCTCAGCGAGGAAGAATACCGGGCTCTGCTGGAGGAGCTTTAGGACGCGGGGTTGGGACGGGGTCGGGTGGTTCGGGGCAAGGGCGGTGGCCTCTCTTTCGCGGGGAACACCTGGCTGGCTACGGAGGGGCGTGTCTTCGCCCCGCCCCCTCCACCGGGCTGACAGGCCTGGGATTCCTGCCTTCTAGGTCTAGGCCCGGTGAGAGACTCCACACAGCGGAGAACGGCCATTCTTTCCTGGGCATCCCGGGGATCCCAGAGCCGGCCCAGGTACCAGCAGGTGGGCCGCCTACTGCGCACGCGCGGGTTTGCGGGTTTGCGGGCAGCCGCCTGGGCTGTGGGAGCAGCCCGGGCAGAGCTCTCACGCCTTTCCACCAGCCCACCCCGCCGCCTGTCCGCCCCCACCCCACCCCCACCCCCCACCCCCGGAAAATGCGTCGTCCCCTGGGCTGGGTGGAGACCCCCGTCCCGCGAAACACCGGGCCCGCGCAGCGTCCAGGCCTGACGCCGCTCCGGCGGCTCTCGCCTCCTCTGCGCCTCCGCGCCACCGTCGCCCGCCCGCCCGGGCCCCTGCAGCCTCCCAGCTGCCAGCACGGAGCGCCTGGCGGCGGAACGCAGACCCCAGGCCCGGCGCACACCGGGGACGCTGAGCGTTCCAGGCGGGAGGGAAGGCGGGCAGAGATGGAGAGAGGAACGGGAGACCTAGAGGGGCGGAAGGATGGGCGGAGGGACGTTAGAAGGGAGGGAGGGAGGGCGGGAGGCAGGGAGGGACAGCCAGCCCCACCCCGGAAGGGACCCAGGGCAAGTCGAGGCCTGCGGCCTGCGGGGTTGTGGTTGTGGTGGGAGGGGTGGGTGGGGGAGGGCGTGGTGGTGTTGGTGATGGTGGTGGTGGTGGGGCCGGAGAGACGAAGAGGAAGGGGGAGAGGGGGAAGGGGTGAGGGGGGCGCGTTTCGGTGGCTGGCTCTCCGGACCTCTCCAGGGATCCCGCGGGAACGGGAAGCGGCTCCCTGGGCTCCCACGCGTCTGCAGCAGGGAGAAACCAGCCTGGGAGGGTGGAGGGGAGTGTGGAACTGAACCTCCGTGGGAGTCTTGAGTGTTCCAGGCCCTCTCTCCGTGAAGGAGGCAATGCCTGTGGGTGTCGCCGTTGCCGGGACAGTCTAACACGCAGGCGTGTGGCTGTCGTTCATTTCCGTTCCTCCCTGCCTCCCTGCCTCCCTCCCTCCCTCCCTCCCTCCTAACGTCCCTCCGCCCATCCTTCCGCCCCTCTAGGTCTCCCGTTCCTCTCTCCATCTCTGCCCGCCTTCCCTCCCGCCTGGAACGCTCAGCGTCCCCGGTGTGCGCCGGGCCTGGGGTCTGCGTTCCGCCGCCAGGCGCTCCGTGGTGGCAGCTGGGAGGCTGCAGGGGCCCGGGCGGGCGGGCGGGCGACGGTGGCGCGGAGGCGCAGAGGAGGCGAGAGCCGCCGGAGCGGCGTCAGGCCTGGACGCTGCGCGGGCCCGGTGTTTCGCGGGACGGGGGTCTCCACCCAGCCCAGGGGACGACGCATTTTCCGGCGGTGGGGGGTGGGGGTGGGGAGGGGGCGGTCAGGCGGCGGGGTGGGGTGGTGGGAAGGCATGAGAGCTCTGCCCGGGCTGCTCCCACAGCCCAGGCGGCTGCCCGCAGACCCGCAAACCCGCGCGTGCGCAGTAGGCGGCCCACCTGCTGGTACCTGGGCCGGCTCTGGGATCCCCGGGATGCCCAGGAAAGAATGGCCGTTCTCCGCTGTGTGGAGTCTCTCACCGGGCCTAGACCTAGAAGGCAGGAATCCCAGGCCGGTCAGCCCGGTGGCGGGGGCGGGGCGAAGACACGCCCCTCCGTAGCCAGCCAGGTGTTCCCCGCGAAAGAGAGGCCACCGCCCTCGCCCCGAACCACCCGACCCCGTCCCAACCCCGCGTCCTAAAGCTCCTCCAGCAGAGCCCGGTATTCTTCCTCGCTGAGGGGTGCTTCCAGCGAGGCGGCCTCTTCCGAGGCCTCCAGCTCCCCCGGGGCCTCCGTTTCTAGGAAAGCTTGCGCCTGCTGCAGAAACTCCGGGCTCGCCAGGAGCTCATCCAGCAGCAGGCCGCCGGGGAGTGCAGACGAGCGCCCCGGCTCCTGGAGCGCCTGGGAGGGCGCCGGGATGCCTTGCATCTGCCCCTGCCGCGCGGAGGCCTCCGGGGGCGCGGGCTGGGGAGGTGGAGCTGCCCCGGCTTGGGGTTCCCACGCCGCCCCGGCGACCTGGGGACCCCGGCCCCAGCCCCACCACGGGCTCCCCTGGGACGTGGGTGGCGCAAGCACACCTTGGCCCTGCGGCCCCGCTTGAGCGGGCCCAGGCTGTCCCACCGCGCAAGGGCCCGGCAGGCCGTCGCGCTGCGGGTCCCGGTCCTCCCGGCTTTTGCCCGGGTGCGGAGGCCACCGAGGAGCCTGAGGGTGGGAGAGCGCCCCTTCCGGAGGAGCCGGGGCGGCGTAGGCAAAATCCCCGCGCGCCGGGGCAGGTTGGGAGATCCCCTCTGCCGGCGCGGCCCGGCTGGGCTGCAGCACGGGGGCGGCCCTCGCTGCCTGGCTCACGAAAGCCCCCTGTGGGAGAGCCCCAGGCGCGCAGGGCACGTGGGGTGCGGGAAGCCCCGTTCCCCACGCGCCGGTGTGGGCGAAGGCGACCCACGAGGGAGCAGGGTGACACCCGCCGGGGGCCGCGTTGCACAGGCCGCCTGCCTGCGCGGGCGCCCTGCCACCCTGTCCCGGGTGCCTGGCCCTTCGATTCTGAAACCAGATCTGAATCCTGGACTCCGGGAGGCCCGTCTCTCTGGCCAGCTCTTCCCGGGCGGCGATGCCTGGAAAGCGATCCTTCTCAAAGGCTCGGAGGAGCAGGGCGGTCTGGGATCCGGTGACGGCGGTCCGCTTTCGCCGGCCTTCTGGCGGGCCGCGTCTCCCGGGCCAGGGCCGAGATTCCCGCCGGTGCTGCCTCAGCTGGCGTGACCTCTCGTTCTGAAACCAAATCTGGACCCTGGGCTCCGGAATGCCGATGGCCTGGGCCAGCCGTTCTCTGGTGGCGATGCCCGGGTACGGGTTCCGCTCAAAGCAGGCTCGCAGGGCCTCGCTTTGGCTCGGGGTCCAAACGAGTCTCCGTCGCCGTCCTGGTCCCCGGGCTCCCGCGGGGAGGGTGCTGTCCGAAGGTGTCGGGAGGGCCATCGCGGTGAGCCCCGGCCGGAATTTCACGGACGGACGCGGGCAGAGAGAGGCCGGCGGGCTCCCGTGCACCTCAGCCGGCCTGTGCACTGCGGCAGGTGCAGCCAGGAGGCCTGCCCGGACAGCCAGCCAGCCAGCCAGCGGCCCTTATAAAGGCCCACAGGCAGGCAGGCTCCACCCCTTCATGAATGGCGGTGAGCCCCCCTGGGACAGCGCGCCCCACCCCGGAAGGGACCCAGGGCAAGTCGAGGCCTGCGGCCGGCGGGGTGGTGGTGGTGGTGGGGGGGGGGGGGATGGGGGAGGGCGTGGTGGTGTTGGTGGTGGTGGTGGTGGTGGGGCCGGAGAGACGAAGTGGAGGGGGGAGAGGGGGAAGGGGTGAGGGGGGCGCGTTTCGGGGGCCGGCTCCCCGGACCCCTCCAGGCATCCCGCGGGAACGGGAAGCCGCTCTCTGGGCTCCCACGCGTCTGCAGCAGGGAGAAACCAGCCTGGGAGGGTGGAGGGGAGTGTGGAACTGAACCTCCGTGGGAGTCTTGAGTGTTCCAGGCCCTCTCTCCGTGAAGGAGGCAATGCCTGTGGGTGTCGCCGTTGCCGGGACAGTCTCACACACGCAGGCGTGTGGCTGTCGTTCATTTCCACGTAGAAGACCAGAGCGAGACCCCAGAGAGGAGATGCCTCCCCGGCGTGATGGCCTGACGATGGATTCCCGTGTGCGGCAACATGGGGAGTCTGCAGTGTGGCCGGTTTGGAAGCTGGCAAGGAGAGCGAAGGCACCATGCCGGGCTTCCACCCTTCCCTGCATGTTTCCGGGTGCCCGCAGAGCTCCGGGAGCAAACAGTCAGCATGGCCAGCCTTTCGGGGGCCGGAGAGACGTGGGCAACAGGCCGCCTTGCAGAGGGCGAAGCCACGCGGAAACCAAAATCACGCCTCCGTCGTCCTGCGTGTGGCTCCTCCGTGGTCGGGGCTGTCGGCCTCGCGCTGCGTTGCAGGGCTCAGCCTGGGGATGTGCGGTCTGTGAGCCGCGCGGGTGAAAACCCGACGGCAACCCGAGTCCCGGTCTTTTGTCCCTGAGGAAACCGCCCACTCCCTCCCTGGGCCACGGAACCGGGGCGAATGAGTGCCCCGCCGGCCGGCGCGGCGGCGGCTGTGGGCCCAGCCCTCAGCCCGCGCCGGACGCTGACCGTTTTCCCGGAGGGCGGGGGTCCCGCTACTCCCGGAGGCCGAAGACCGCTTTTCCTCCCTGCCTTCCTCCCTCTGTCCCCGGCTCCCTCCCGCCCGCCCCCAGTCCCTGCGTCGCTCTGTCTTTCCCTCCGTTCCTCCCTGCCTCCCTGCCTCCCTCCCTCCCTCCCTCCTAACGTCCCTCCGCCCATCCTTCCGCCCCTCTAGGTCTCCCGTTCCTCTCTCCATCTCTGCCCGCCTTCCCTCCCGCCTGGAACGCTCAGCGTCCCCGGTGTGCGCCGGGCCTGGGGTCTGCGTTCCGCCGCCAGGCGCTCCGTGCTGGCAGCTGGGAGGCTGCAGGGGCCCGGGCGGGCGGGCGGGCGGGCGACGGTGGCGCGGAGGCGCAGAGGAGGCGAGAGCCGCCGGAGCGGCGTCAGGCCTGGACGCTGCGCGGGCCCGGTGTTTCGCGGGACGGGGGTCTCCACCCAGCCCAGGGGACGACGCATTTTCCGGCGGTGGGGGGTGGGGGTGGGGAGGGGGCGGTCAGGCGGCGGGGTGGGGTGGTGGGAAGGCATGAGAGCTCTGCCCGGGCTGCTCCCACAGCCCAGGCGGCTGCCCGCAGACCCGCAAACCCGCGCGTGCGCAGTAGGCGGCCCACCTGCTGGTACCTGGGCCGGCTCTGGGATCCCCGGGATGCCCAGGAAAGAATGGCCGTTCTCCGCTGTGTGGAGTCTCTCACCGGGCCTAGACCTAGAAGGCAGGAATCCCAGGCCGGTCAGCCCGGTGGCGGGGGCGGGGCGAAGACACGCCCCTCCGTAGCCAGCCAGGTGTTCCCCGCGAAAGAGAGGCCACCGCCCTCGCCCCGAACCACCCGACCCCGTCCCAACCCCGCGTCCTAAAGCTCCTCCAGCAGAGCCCGGTATTCTTCCTCGCTGAGGGGTGCTTCCAGCGAGGCGGCCTCTTCCGAGGCCTCCAGCTCCCCCGGGGCCTCCGTTTCTAGGAAAGCTTGCGCCTGCTGCAGAAACTCCGGGCTCGCCAGGAGCTCATCCAGCAGCAGGCCGCCGGGGAGTGCAGACGAGCGCCCCGGCTCCTGGAGCGCCTGGGAGGGCGCCGGGATGCCTTGCATCTGCCCCTGCCGCGCGGAGGCCTCCGGGGGCGCGGGCTGGGGAGGTGGAGCTGCCCCGGCTTGGGGTTCCCACGCCGCCCCGGCGACCTGGGGACCCCGGCCCCAGCCCCACCACGGGCTCCCCTGGGACGTGGGTGGCGCAAGCACACCTTGGCCCTGCGGCCCCGCTTGAGCGGGCCCAGGCTGTCCCACCGCGCAAGGGCCCGGCAGGCCGTCGCGCTGCGGGTCCCGGTCCTCCCGGCTTTTGCCCGGGTGCGGAGGCCACCGAGGAGCCTGAGGGTGGGAGAGCGCCCCTTCCGGAGGAGCCGGGGCGGCGTAGGCAAAATCCCCGCGCGCCGGGGCAGGTTGGGAGATCCCCTCTGCCGGCGCGGCCCGGCTGGGCTGCAGCACGGGGGCGGCCCTCGCTGCCTGGCTCACGAAAGCCCCCTGTGGGAGAGCCCCAGGCGCGCAGGGCACGTGGGGTGCGGGAAGCCCCGTTCCCCACGCGCCGGTGTGGGCGAAGGCGACCCACGAGGGAGCAGGGTGACACCCGCCGGGGGCCGCGTTGCACAGGCCGCCTGCCTGCGCGGGCGCCCTGCCACCCTGTCCCGGGTGCCTGGCCCTTCGATTCTGAAACCAGATCTGAATCCTGGACTCCGGGAGGCCCGTCTCTCTGGCCAGCTCTTCCCGGGCGGCGATGCCTGGAAAGCGATCCTTCTCAAAGGCTCGGAGGAGCAGGGCGGTCTGGGATCCGGTGACGGCGGTCCGCTTTCGCCGGCCTTCTGGCGGGCCGCGTCTCCCGGGCCAGGGCCGAGATTCCCGCCGGTGCTGCCTCAGCTGGCGTGACCTCTCGTTCTGAAACCAAATCTGGACCCTGGGCTCCGGAATGCCGATGGCCTGGGCCAGCCGTTCTCTGGTGGCGATGCCCGGGTACGGGTTCCGCTCAAAGCAGGCTCGCAGGGCCTCGCTTTGGCTCGGGGTCCAAACGAGTCTCCGTCGCCGTCCTGGTCCCCGGGCTCCCGCGGGGAGGGTGCTGTCCGAAGGTGTCGGGAGGGCCATCGCGGTGAGCCCCGGCCGGAATTTCACGGACGGACGCGGGCAGAGAGAGGCCGGCGGGCTCCCGTGCACCTCAGCCGGCCTGTGCACTGCGGCAGGTGCAGCCAGGAGGCCTGCCCGGACAGCCAGCCAGCCAGCCAGCGGCCCTTATAAAGGCCCACAGGCAGGCAGGCTCCACCCCTTCATGAATGGCGGTGAGCCCCCCTGGGACAGCGCGCCCCACCCCGGAAGGGACCCAGGGCAAGTCGAGGCCTGCGGCCGGCGGGGTGGTGGTGGTGGTGGTGGTGGGGGGGGGGATGGGGGAGGGCGTGGTGGTGTTGGTGGTGGTGGTGGGGGGGGGCCGGAGAGACGAAGAGGAGGGGGGAGAGGGGGAAGGGGTGAGGGGGGCGCGTTTCGGGGGCCGGCTCCCCGGACCCCTCCAGGCATCCCGCGGGAACGGGAAGCCGCTCTCTGGGCTCCCACGCGTCTGCAGCAGGGAGAAACCAGCCTGGGAGGGTGGAGGGGAGTGTGGAACTGAACCTCCGTGGGAGTCTTGAGTGTTCCAGGCCCTCTCTCCGTGAAGGAGGCAATGCCTGTGGGTGTCGCCGTTGCCGGGACAGTCTCACACACGCAGGCGTGTGGCTGTCGTTCATTTCCACGTAGAAGACCAGAGCGAGACCCCAGAGAGGAGATGCCTCCCCGGCGTGATGGCCTGACGATGGATTCCCGTGTGCGGCAACATGGGGAGTCTGCAGTGTGGCCGGTTTGGAAGCTGGCAAGGAGAGCGAAGGCACCATGCCGGGCTTCCACCCTTCCCTGCATGTTTCCGGGTGCCCGCAGAGCTCCGGGAGCAAACAGTCAGCATGGCCAGCCTTTCGGGGGCCGGAGAGACGTGGGCAACAGGCCGCCTTGCAGAGGGCGAAGCCACGCGGAAACCAAAATCACGCCTCCGTCGTCCTGCGTGTGGCTCCTCCGTGGTCGGGGCTGTCGGCCTCGCGCTGCGTTGCAGGGCTCAGCCTGGGGATGTGCGGTCTGTGAGCCGCGCGGGTGAAAACCCGACGGCAACCCGAGTCCCGGTCTTTTGTCCCTGAGGAAACCGCCCACTCCCTCCCTGGGCCACGGAACCGGGGCGAATGAGTGCCCCGCCGGCCGGCGCGGCGGCGGCTGTGGGCCCAGCCCTCAGCCCGCGCCGGACGCTGACCGTTTTCCCGGAGGGCGGGGGTCCCGCTACTCCCGGAGGCCGAAGACCGCTTTTCCTCCCTGCCTTCCTCCCTCTGTCCCCGGCTCCCTCCCGCCCGCCCCCAGTCCCTGCGTCGCTCTGTCTTTCCCTCCGTTCCTCCCTGCCTCCCTGCCTCCCTCCCTCCCTCCCTCCTAACGTCCCTCCGCCCATCCTTCCGCCCCTCTAGGTCTCCCGTTCCTCTCTCCATCTCTGCCCGCCTTCCCTCCCGCCTGGAACGCTCAGCGTCCCCGGTGTGCGCCGGGCCTGGGGTCTGCGTTCCGCCGCCAGGCGCTCCGTGCTGGCAGCTGGGAGGCTGCAGGGGCCCGGGCGGGCGGGCGGGCGGGCGACGGTGGCGCGGAGGCGCAGAGGAGGCGAGAGCCGCCGGAGCGGCGTCAGGCCTGGACGCTGCGCGGGCCCGGTGTTTCGCGGGACGGGGGTCTCCACCCAGCCCAGGGGACGACGCATTTTCCGGCGGTGGGGGGTGGGGGTGGGGAGGGGGCGGTCAGGCGGCGGGGTGGGGTGGCGGGAAGGCATGAGAGCTCTGCCCGGGCTGCTCCCACAGCCCAGGCGGCTGCCCGCAGACCCGCAAACCCGCGCGTGCGCAGTAGGCGGCCCACCTGCTGGTACCTGGGCCGGCTCTGGGATCCCCGGGATGCCCAGGAAAGAATGGCCGTTCTCCGCTGTGTGGAGTCTCTCACCGGGCCTAGACCTAGAAGGCAGGAATCCCAGGCCGGTCAGCCCGGTGGCGGGGGCGGGGCGAAGACACGCCCCTCCGTAGCCAGCCAGGTGTTCCCCGCGAAAGAGAGGCCACCGCCCTCGCCCCGAACCACCCGACCCCGTCCCAACCCCGCGTCCTAAAGCTCCTCCAGCAGAGCCCGGTATTCTTCCTCGCTGAGGGGTGCTTCCAGCGAGGCGGCCTCTTCCGAGGCCTCCAGCTCCCCCGGGGCCTCCGTTTCTAGGAAAGCTTGCGCCTGCTGCAGAAACTCCGGGCTCGCCAGGAGCTCATCCAGCAGCAGGCCGCCGGGGAGTGCAGACGAGCGCCCCGGCTCCTGGAGCGCCTGGGAGGGCGCCGGGATGCCTTGCATCTGCCCCTGCCGCGCGGAGGCCTCCGGGGGCGCGGGCTGGGGAGGTGGAGCTGCCCCGGCTTGGGGTTCCCACGCCGCCCCGGCGACCTGGGGACCCCGGCCCCAGCCCCACCACGGGCTCCCCTGGGACGTGGGTGGCGCAAGCACACCTTGGCCCTGCGGCCCCGCTTGAGCGGGCCCAGGCTGTCCCACCGCGCAAGGGCCCGGCAGGCCGTCGCGCTGCGGGTCCCGGTCCTCCCGGCTTTTGCCCGGGTGCGGAGGCCACCGAGGAGCCTGAGGGTGGGAGAGCGCCCCTTCCGGAGGAGCCGGGGCGGCGTAGGCAAAATCCCCGCGCGCCGGGGCAGGTTGGGAGATCCCCTCTGCCGGCGCGGCCCGGCTGGGCTGCAGCACGGGGGCGGCCCTCGCTGCCTGGCTCACGAAAGCCCCCTGTGGGAGAGCCCCAGGCGCGCAGGGCACGTGGGGTGCGGGAAGCCCCGTTCCCCACGCGCCGGTGTGGGCGAAGGCGACCCACGAGGGAGCAGGGTGACACCCGCCGGGGGCCGCGTTGCACAGGCCGCCTGCCTGCGCGGGCGCCCTGCCACCCTGTCCCGGGTGCCTGGCCCTTCGATTCTGAAACCAGATCTGAATCCTGGACTCCGGGAGGCCCGTCTCTCTGGCCAGCTCTTCCCGGGCGGCGATGCCTGGAAAGCGATCCTTCTCAAAGGCTCGGAGGAGCAGGGCGGTCTGGGATCCGGTGACGGCGGTCCGCTTTCGCCGGCCTTCTGGCGGGCCGCGTCTCCCGGGCCAGGGCCGAGATTCCCGCCGGTGCTGCCTCAGCTGGCGTGACCTCTCGTTCTGAAACCAAATCTGGACCCTGGGCTCCGGAATGCCGATGGCCTGGGCCAGCCGTTCTCTGGTGGCGATGCCCGGGTACGGGTTCCGCTCAAAGCAGGCTCGCAGGGCCTCGCTTTGGCTCGGGGTCCAAACGAGTCTCCGTCGCCGTCCTGGTCCCCGGGCTCCCGCGGGGAGGGTGCTGTCCGAAGGTGTCGGGAGGGCCATCGCGGTGAGCCCCGGCCGGAATTTCACGGACGGACGCGGGCAGAGAGAGGCCGGCGGGCTCCCGTGCACCTCAGCCGGCCTGTGCACTGCGGCAGGTGCAGCCAGGAGGCCTGCCCGGACAGCCAGCCAGCCAGCCAGCGGCCCTTATAAAGGCCCACAGGCAGGCAGGCTCCACCCCTTCATGAATGGCGGTGAGCCCCCCTGGGACAGCGCGCCCCACCCCGGAAGGGACCCAGGGCAAGTCGAGGCCTGCGGCCGGCGGGGTGGTGGTGGTGGTGGTGGTGGGGGGGGGGATGGGGGAGGGCGTGGTGGTGTTGGTGGTGGTGGTGGGGGGGGGGCCGGAGAGACGAAGAGGAGGGGGGAGAGGGGGAAGGGGTGAGGGGGGCACGTTTCGGGGGCCGGCTCCCCGGACCCCTCCAGGCATCCCGCGGGAACGGGAAGCCGCTCTCTGGGCTCCCACGCGTCTGCAGCAGGGAGAAACCAGCCTGGGAGGGTGGAGGGGAGTGTGGAACTGAACCTCCGTGGGAGTCTTGAGTGTTCCAGGCCCTCTCTCCGTGAAGGAGGCAATGCCTGTGGGTGTCGCCGTTGCCGGGACAGTCTCACACACGCAGGCGTGTGGCTGTCGTTCATTTCCACGTAGAAGACCAGAGCGAGACCCCAGAGAGGAGATGCCTCCCCGGCGTGATGGCCTGACGATGGATTCCCGTGTGCGGCAACATGGGGAGTCTGCAGTGTGGCCGGTTTGGAAGCTGGCAAGGAGAGCGAAGGCACCATGCCGGGCTTCCACCCTTCCCTGCATGTTTCCGGGTGCCCGCAGAGCTCCGGGAGCAAACAGTCAGCATGGCCAGCCTTTCGGGGGCCGGAGAGACGTGGGCAACAGGCCGCCTTGCAGAGGGCGAAGCCACGCGGAAACCAAAATCACGCCTCCGTCGTCCTGCGTGTGGCTCCTCCGTGGTCGGGGCTGTCGGCCTCGCGCTGCGTTGCAGGGCTCAGCCTGGGGATGTGCGGTCTGTGAGCCGCGCGGGTGAAAACCCGACGGCAACCCGAGTCCCGGTCTTTTGTCCCTGAGGAAACCGCCCACTCCCTCCCTGGGCCACGGAACCGGGGCGAATGAGTGCCCCGCCGGCCGGCGCGGCGGCGGCTGTGGGCCCAGCCCTCAGCCCGCGCCGGACGCTGACCGTTTTCCCGGAGGGCGGGGGTCCCGCTACTCCCGGAGGCCGAAGACCGCTTTTCCTCCCTGCCTTCCTCCCTCTGTCCCCGGCTCCCTCCCGCCCGCCCCCAGTCCCTGCGTCGCTCTGTCTTTCCCTCCGTTCCTCCCTGCCTCCCTGCCTCCCTCCCTCCCTCCCTCCTAACGTCCCTCCGCCCATCCTTCCGCCCCTCTAGGTCTCCCGTTCCTCTCTCCATCTCTGCCCGCCTTCCCTCCCGCCTGGAACGCTCAGCGTCCCCGGTGTGCGCCGGGCCTGGGGTCTGCGTTCCGCCGCCAGGCGCTCCGTGCTGGCAGCTGGGAGGCTGCAGGGGCCCGGGCGGGCGGGCGGGCGGGCGACGGTGGCGCGGAGGCGCAGAGGAGGCGAGAGCCGCCGGAGCGGCGTCAGGCCTGGACGCTGCGCGGGCCCGGTGTTTCGCGGGACGGGGGTCTCCACCCAGCCCAGGGGACGACGCATTTTCCGGCGGTGGGGGGTGGGGGTGGGGAGGGGGCGGTCAGGCGGCGGGGTGGGGTGGCGGGAAGGCATGAGAGCTCTGCCCGGGCTGCTCCCACAGCCCAGGCGGCTGCCCGCAGACCCGCAAACCCGCGCGTGCGCAGTAGGCGGCCCACCTGCTGGTACCTGGGCCGGCTCTGGGATCCCCGGGATGCCCAGGAAAGAATGGCCGTTCTCCGCTGTGTGGAGTCTCTCACCGGGCCTAGACCTAGAAGGCAGGAATCCCAGGCCGGTCAGCCCGGTGGCGGGGGCGGGGCGAAGACACGCCCCTCCGTAGCCAGCCAGGTGTTCCCCGCGAAAGAGAGGCCACCGCCCTCGCCCCGAACCACCCGACCCCGTCCCAACCCCGCGTCCTAAAGCTCCTCCAGCAGAGCCCGGTATTCTTCCTCGCTGAGGGGTGCTTCCAGCGAGGCGGCCTCTTCCGAGGCCTCCAGCTCCCCCGGGGCCTCCGTTTCTAGGAAAGCTTGCGCCTGCTGCAGAAACTCCGGGCTCGCCAGGAGCTCATCCAGCAGCAGGCCGCCGGGGAGTGCAGACGAGCGCCCCGGCTCCTGGAGCGCCTGGGAGGGCGCCGGGATGCCTTGCATCTGCCCCTGCCGCGCGGAGGCCTCCGGGGGCGCGGGCTGGGGAGGTGGAGCTGCCCCGGCTTGGGGTTCCCACGCCGCCCCGGCGACCTGGGGACCCCGGCCCCAGCCCCACCACGGGCTCCCCTGGGACGTGGGTGGCGCAAGCACACCTTGGCCCTGCGGCCCCGCTTGAGCGGGCCCAGGCTGTCCCACCGCGCAAGGGCCCGGCAGGCCGTCGCGCTGCGGGTCCCGGTCCTCCCGGCTTTTGCCCGGGTGCGGAGGCCACCGAGGAGCCTGAGGGTGGGAGAGCGCCCCTTCCGGAGGAGCCGGGGCGGCGTAGGCAAAATCCCCGCGCGCCGGGGCAGGTTGGGAGATCCCCTCTGCCGGCGCGGCCCGGCTGGGCTGCAGCACGGGGGCGGCCCTCGCTGCCTGGCTCACGAAAGCCCCCTGTGGGAGAGCCCCAGGCGCGCAGGGCACGTGGGGTGCGGGAAGCCCCGTTCCCCACGCGCCGGTGTGGGCGAAGGCGACCCACGAGGGAGCAGGGTGACACCCGCCGGGGGCCGCGTTGCACAGGCCGCCTGCCTGCGCGGGCGCCCTGCCACCCTGTCCCGGGTGCCTGGCCCTTCGATTCTGAAACCAGATCTGAATCCTGGACTCCGGGAGGCCCGTCTCTCTGGCCAGCTCTTCCCGGGCGGCGATGCCTGGAAAGCGATCCTTCTCAAAGGCTCGGAGGAGCAGGGCGGTCTGGGATCCGGTGACGGCGGTCCGCTTTCGCCGGCCTTCTGGCGGGCCGCGTCTCCCGGGCCAGGGCCGAGATTCCCGCCGGTGCTGCCTCAGCTGGCGTGACCTCTCGTTCTGAAACCAAATCTGGACCCTGGGCTCCGGAATGCCGATGGCCTGGGCCAGCCGTTCTCTGGTGGCGATGCCCGGGTACGGGTTCCGCTCAAAGCAGGCTCGCAGGGCCTCGCTTTGGCTCGGGGTCCAAACGAGTCTCCGTCGCCGTCCTGGTCCCCGGGCTCCCGCGGGGAGGGTGCTGTCCGAAGGTGTCGGGAGGGCCATCGCGGTGAGCCCCGGCCGGAATTTCACGGACGGACGCGGGCAGAGAGAGGCCGGCGGGCTCCCGTGCACCTCAGCCGGCCTGTGCACTGCGGCAGGTGCAGCCAGGAGGCCTGCCCGGACAGCCAGCCAGCCAGCCAGCGGCCCTTATAAAGGCCCACAGGCAGGCAGGCTCCACCCCTTCATGAATGGCGGTGAGCCCCCCTGGGACAGCGCGCCCCACCCCGGAAGGGACCCAGGGCAAGTCGAGGCCTGCGGCCGGCGGGGTGGTGGTGGTGGTGGTGGTGGGGGGGGGGATGGGGGAGGGCGTGGTGGTGTTGGTGGTGGTGGTGGTGGGGGGGCCGGAGAGACGAAGAGGAGGGGGGAGAGGGGGAAGGGGTGAGGGGGGCACGTTTCGGGGGCCGGCTCCCCGGACCCCTCCAGGCATCCCGCGGGAACGGGAAGCCGCTCTCTGGGCTCCCACGCGTCTGCAGCAGGGAGAAACCAGCCTGGGAGGGTGGAGGGGAGTGTGGAACTGAACCTCCGTGGGAGTCTTGAGTGTTCCAGGCCCTCTCTCCGTGAAGGAGGCAATGCCTGTGGGTGTCGCCGTTGCCGGGACAGTCTCACACACGCAGGCGTGTGGCTGTCGTTCATTTCCACGTAGAAGACCAGAGCGAGACCCCAGAGAGGAGATGCCTCCCCGGCGTGATGGCCTGACGATGGATTCCCGTGTGCGGCAACATGGGGAGTCTGCAGTGTGGCCGGTTTGGAAGCTGGCAAGGAGAGCGAAGGCACCATGCCGGGCTTCCACCCTTCCCTGCATGTTTCCGGGTGCCCGCAGAGCTCCGGGAGCAAACAGTCAGCATGGCCAGCCTTTCGGGGGCCGGAGAGACGTGGGCAACAGGCCGCCTTGCAGAGGGCGAAGCCACGCGGAAACCAAAATCACGCCTCCGTCGTCCTGCGTGTGGCTCCTCCGTGGTCGGGGCTGTCGGCCTCGCGCTGCGTTGCAGGGCTCAGCCTGGGGATGTGCGGTCTGTGAGCCGCGCGGGTGAAAACCCGACGGCAACCCGAGTCCCGGTCTTTTGTCCCTGAGGAAACCGCCCACTCCCTCCCTGGGCCACGGAACCGGGGCGAATGAGTGCCCCGCCGGCCGGCGCGGCGGCGGCTGTGGGCCCAGCCCTCAGCCCGCGCCGGACGCTGACCGTTTTCCCGGAGGGCGGGGGTCCCGCTACTCCCGGAGGCCGAAGACCGCTTTTCCTCCCTGCCTTCCTCCCTCTGTCCCCGGCTCCCTCCCGCCCGCCCCCAGTCCCTGCGTCGCTCTGTCTTTCCCTCCGTTCCTCCCTGCCTCCCTGCCTCCCTCCCTCCCTCCCTCCTAACGTCCCTCCGCCCATCCTTCCGCCCCTCTAGGTCTCCCGTTCCTCTCTCCATCTCTGCCCGCCTTCCCTCCCGCCTGGAACGCTCAGCGTCCCCGGTGTGCGCCGGGCCTGGGGTCTGCGTTCCGCCGCCAGGCGCTCCGTGCTGGCAGCTGGGAGGCTGCAGGGGCCCGGGCGGGCGGGCGGGCGGGCGACGGTGGCGCGGAGGCGCAGAGGAGGCGAGAGCCGCCGGAGCGGCGTCAGGCCTGGACGCTGCGCGGGCCCGGTGTTTCGCGGGACGGGGGTCTCCACCCAGCCCAGGGGACGACGCATTTTCCGGCGGTGGGGGGTGGGGGTGGGGAGGGGGCGGTCAGGCGGCGGGGTGGGGTGGCGGGAAGGCATGAGAGCTCTGCCCGGGCTGCTCCCACAGCCCAGGCGGCTGCCCGCAGACCCGCAAACCCGCGCGTGCGCAGTAGGCGGCCCACCTGCTGGTACCTGGGCCGGCTCTGGGATCCCCGGGATGCCCAGGAAAGAATGGCCGTTCTCCGCTGTGTGGAGTCTCTCACCGGGCCTAGACCTAGAAGGCAGGAATCCCAGGCCGGTCAGCCCGGTGGCGGGGGCGGGGCGAAGACACGCCCCTCCGTAGCCAGCCAGGTGTTCCCCGCGAAAGAGAGGCCACCGCCCTCGCCCCGAACCACCCGACCCCGTCCCAACCCCGCGTCCTAAAGCTCCTCCAGCAGAGCCCGGTATTCTTCCTCGCTGAGGGGTGCTTCCAGCGAGGCGGCCTCTTCCGAGGCCTCCAGCTCCCCCGGGGCCTCCGTTTCTAGGAAAGCTTGCGCCTGCTGCAGAAACTCCGGGCTCGCCAGGAGCTCATCCAGCAGCAGGCCGCCGGGGAGTGCAGACGAGCGCCCCGGCTCCTGGAGCGCCTGGGAGGGCGCCGGGATGCCTTGCATCTGCCCCTGCCGCGCGGAGGCCTCCGGGGGCGCGGGCTGGGGAGGTGGAGCTGCCCCGGCTTGGGGTTCCCACGCCGCCCCGGCGACCTGGGGACCCCGGCCCCAGCCCCACCACGGGCTCCCCTGGGACGTGGGTGGCGCAAGCACACCTTGGCCCTGCGGCCCCGCTTGAGCGGGCCCAGGCTGTCCCACCGCGCAAGGGCCCGGCAGGCCGTCGCGCTGCGGGTCCCGGTCCTCCCGGCTTTTGCCCGGGTGCGGAGGCCACCGAGGAGCCTGAGGGTGGGAGAGCGCCCCTTCCGGAGGAGCCGGGGCGGCGTAGGCAAAATCCCCGCGCGCCGGGGCAGGTTGGGAGATCCCCTCTGCCGGCGCGGCCCGGCTGGGCTGCAGCACGGGGGCGGCCCTCGCTGCCTGGCTCACGAAAGCCCCCTGTGGGAGAGCCCCAGGCGCGCAGGGCACGTGGGGTGCGGGAAGCCCCGTTCCCCACGCGCCGGTGTGGGCGAAGGCGACCCACGAGGGAGCAGGGTGACACCCGCCGGGGGCCGCGTTGCACAGGCCGCCTGCCTGCGCGGGCGCCCTGCCACCCTGTCCCGGGTGCCTGGCCCTTCGATTCTGAAACCAGATCTGAATCCTGGACTCCGGGAGGCCCGTCTCTCTGGCCAGCTCTTCCCGGGCGGCGATGCCTGGAAAGCGATCCTTCTCAAAGGCTCGGAGGAGCAGGGCGGTCTGGGATCCGGTGACGGCGGTCCGCTTTCGCCGGCCTTCTGGCGGGCCGCGTCTCCCGGGCCAGGGCCGAGATTCCCGCCGGTGCTGCCTCAGCTGGCGTGACCTCTCGTTCTGAAACCAAATCTGGACCCTGGGCTCCGGAATGCCGATGGCCTGGGCCAGCCGTTCTCTGGTGGCGATGCCCGGGTACGGGTTCCGCTCAAAGCAGGCTCGCAGGGCCTCGCTTTGGCTCGGGGTCCAAACGAGTCTCCGTCGCCGTCCTGGTCCCCGGGCTCCCGCGGGGAGGGTGCTGTCCGAAGGTGTCGGGAGGGCCATCGCGGTGAGCCCCGGCCGGAATTTCACGGACGGACGCGGGCAGAGAGAGGCCGGCGGGCTCCCGTGCACCTCAGCCGGCCTGTGCACTGCGGCAGGTGCAGCCAGGAGGCCTGCCCGGACAGCCAGCCAGCCAGCCAGCGGCCCTTATAAAGGCCCACAGGCAGGCAGGCTCCACCCCTTCATGAATGGCGGTGAGCCCCCCTGGGACAGCGCGCCCCACCCCGGAAGGGACCCAGGGCAAGTCGAGGCCTGCGGCCGGCGGGGTGGTGGTGGTGGTGGTGGTGGGGGGGGGGATGGGGGAGGGCGTGGTGGTGTTGGTGGTGGTGGTGGGGGGGGGGCCGGAGAGACGAAGAGGAGGGGGGAGAGGGGGAAGGGGTGAGGGGGGCACGTTTCGGGGGCCGGCTCCCCGGACCCCTCCAGGCATCCCGCGGGAACGGGAAGCCGCTCTCTGGGCTCCCACGCGTCTGCAGCAGGGAGAAACCAGCCTGGGAGGGTGGAGGGGAGTGTGGAACTGAACCTCCGTGGGAGTCTTGAGTGTTCCAGGCCCTCTCTCCGTGAAGGAGGCAATGCCTGTGGGTGTCGCCGTTGCCGGGACAGTCTCACACACGCAGGCGTGTGGCTGTCGTTCATTTCCACGTAGAAGACCAGAGCGAGACCCCAGAGAGGAGATGCCTCCCCGGCGTGATGGCCTGACGATGGATTCCCGTGTGCGGCAACATGGGGAGTCTGCAGTGTGGCCGGTTTGGAAGCTGGCAAGGAGAGCGAAGGCACCATGCCGGGCTTCCACCCTTCCCTGCATGTTTCCGGGTGCCCGCAGAGCTCCGGGAGCAAACAGTCAGCATGGCCAGCCTTTCGGGGGCCGGAGAGACGTGGGCAACAGGCCGCCTTGCAGAGGGCGAAGCCACGCGGAAACCAAAATCACGCCTCCGTCGTCCTGCGTGTGGCTCCTCCGTGGTCGGGGCTGTCGGCCTCGCGCTGCGTTGCAGGGCTCAGCCTGGGGATGTGCGGTCTGTGAGCCGCGCGGGTGAAAACCCGACGGCAACCCGAGTCCCGGTCTTTTGTCCCTGAGGAAACCGCCCACTCCCTCCCTGGGCCACGGAACCGGGGCGAATGAGTGCCCCGCCGGCCGGCGCGGCGGCGGCTGTGGGCCCAGCCCTCAGCCCGCGCCGGACGCTGACCGTTTTCCCGGAGGGCGGGGGTCCCGCTACTCCCGGAGGCCGAAGACCGCTTTTCCTCCCTGCCTTCCTCCCTCTGTCCCCGGCTCCCTCCCGCCCGCCCCCAGTCCCTGCGTCGCTCTGTCTTTCCCTCCGTTCCTCCCTGCCTCCCTGCCTCCCTCCCTCCCTCCCTCCTAACGTCCCTCCGCCCATCCTTCCGCCCCTCTAGGTCTCCCGTTCCTCTCTCCATCTCTGCCCGCCTTCCCTCCCGCCTGGAACGCTCAGCGTCCCCGGTGTGCGCCGGGCCTGGGGTCTGCGTTCCGCCGCCAGGCGCTCCGTGCTGGCAGCTGGGAGGCTGCAGGGGCCCGGGCGGGCGGGCGGGCGGGCGACGGTGGCGCGGAGGCGCAGAGGAGGCGAGAGCCGCCGGAGCGGCGTCAGGCCTGGACGCTGCGCGGGCCCGGTGTTTCGCGGGACGGGGGTCTCCACCCAGCCCAGGGGACGACGCATTTTCCGGCGGTGGGGGGTGGGGGTGGGGAGGGGGCGGTCAGGCGGCGGGGTGGGGTGGCGGGAAGGCATGAGAGCTCTGCCCGGGCTGCTCCCACAGCCCAGGCGGCTGCCCGCAGACCCGCAAACCCGCGCGTGCGCAGTAGGCGGCCCACCTGCTGGTACCTGGGCCGGCTCTGGGATCCCCGGGATGCCCAGGAAAGAATGGCCGTTCTCCGCTGTGTGGAGTCTCTCACCGGGCCTAGACCTAGAAGGCAGGAATCCCAGGCCGGTCAGCCCGGTGGCGGGGGCGGGGCGAAGACACGCCCCTCCGTAGCCAGCCAGGTGTTCCCCGCGAAAGAGAGGCCACCGCCCTCGCCCCGAACCACCCGACCCCGTCCCAACCCCGCGTCCTAAAGCTCCTCCAGCAGAGCCCGGTATTCTTCCTCGCTGAGGGGTGCTTCCAGCGAGGCGGCCTCTTCCGAGGCCTCCAGCTCCCCCGGGGCCTCCGTTTCTAGGAAAGCTTGCGCCTGCTGCAGAAACTCCGGGCTCGCCAGGAGCTCATCCAGCAGCAGGCCGCCGGGGAGTGCAGACGAGCGCCCCGGCTCCTGGAGCGCCTGGGAGGGCGCCGGGATGCCTTGCATCTGCCCCTGCCGCGCGGAGGCCTCCGGGGGCGCGGGCTGGGGAGGTGGAGCTGCCCCGGCTTGGGGTTCCCACGCCGCCCCGGCGACCTGGGGACCCCGGCCCCAGCCCCACCACGGGCTCCCCTGGGACGTGGGTGGCGCAAGCACACCTTGGCCCTGCGGCCCCGCTTGAGCGGGCCCAGGCTGTCCCACCGCGCAAGGGCCCGGCAGGCCGTCGCGCTGCGGGTCCCGGTCCTCCCGGCTTTTGCCCGGGTGCGGAGGCCACCGAGGAGCCTGAGGGTGGGAGAGCGCCCCTTCCGGAGGAGCCGGGGCGGCGTAGGCAAAATCCCCGCGCGCCGGGGCAGGTTGGGAGATCCCCTCTGCCGGCGCGGCCCGGCTGGGCTGCAGCACGGGGGCGGCCCTCGCTGCCTGGCTCACGAAAGCCCCCTGTGGGAGAGCCCCAGGCGCGCAGGGCACGTGGGGTGCGGGAAGCCCCGTTCCCCACGCGCCGGTGTGGGCGAAGGCGACCCACGAGGGAGCAGGGTGACACCCGCCGGGGGCCGCGTTGCACAGGCCGCCTGCCTGCGCGGGCGCCCTGCCACCCTGTCCCGGGTGCCTGGCCCTTCGATTCTGAAACCAGATCTGAATCCTGGACTCCGGGAGGCCCGTCTCTCTGGCCAGCTCTTCCCGGGCGGCGATGCCTGGAAAGCGATCCTTCTCAAAGGCTCGGAGGAGCAGGGCGGTCTGGGATCCGGTGACGGCGGTCCGCTTTCGCCGGCCTTCTGGCGGGCCGCGTCTCCCGGGCCAGGGCCGAGATTCCCGCCGGTGCTGCCTCAGCTGGCGTGACCTCTCGTTCTGAAACCAAATCTGGACCCTGGGCTCCGGAATGCCGATGGCCTGGGCCAGCCGTTCTCTGGTGGCGATGCCCGGGTACGGGTTCCGCTCAAAGCAGGCTCGCAGGGCCTCGCTTTGGCTCGGGGTCCAAACGAGTCTCCGTCGCCGTCCTGGTCCCCGGGCTCCCGCGGGGAGGGTGCTGTCCGAAGGTGTCGGGAGGGCCATCGCGGTGAGCCCCGGCCGGAATTTCACGGACGGACGCGGGCAGAGAGAGGCCGGCGGGCTCCCGTGCACCTCAGCCGGCCTGTGCACTGCGGCAGGTGCAGCCAGGAGGCCTGCCCGGACAGCCAGCCAGCCAGCCAGCGGCCCTTATAAAGGCCCACAGGCAGGCAGGCTCCACCCCTTCATGAATGGCGGTGAGCCCCCCTGGGACAGCGCGCCCCACCCCGGAAGGGACCCAGGGCAAGTCGAGGCCTGCGGCCGGCGGGGTGGTGGTGGTGGTGGTGGTGGGGGGGGGGATGGGGGAGGGCGTGGTGGTGTTGGTGGTGGTGGTGGGGGGGGGGCCGGAGAGACGAAGAGGAGGGGGGAGAGGGGGAAGGGGTGAGGGGGGCACGTTTCGGGGGCCGGCTCCCCGGACCCCTCCAGGCATCCCGCGGGAACGGGAAGCCGCTCTCTGGGCTCCCACGCGTCTGCAGCAGGGAGAAACCAGCCTGGGAGGGTGGAGGGGAGTGTGGAACTGAACCTCCGTGGGAGTCTTGAGTGTTCCAGGCCCTCTCTCCGTGAAGGAGGCAATGCCTGTGGGTGTCGCCGTTGCCGGGACAGTCTCACACACGCAGGCGTGTGGCTGTCGTTCATTTCCACGTAGAAGACCAGAGCGAGACCCCAGAGAGGAGATGCCTCCCCGGCGTGATGGCCTGACGATGGATTCCCGTGTGCGGCAACATGGGGAGTCTGCAGTGTGGCCGGTTTGGAAGCTGGCAAGGAGAGCGAAGGCACCATGCCGGGCTTCCACCCTTCCCTGCATGTTTCCGGGTGCCCGCAGAGCTCCGGGAGCAAACAGTCAGCATGGCCAGCCTTTCGGGGGCCGGAGAGACGTGGGCAACAGGCCGCCTTGCAGAGGGCGAAGCCACGCGGAAACCAAAATCACGCCTCCGTCGTCCTGCGTGTGGCTCCTCCGTGGTCGGGGCTGTCGGCCTCGCGCTGCGTTGCAGGGCTCAGCCTGGGGATGTGCGGTCTGTGAGCCGCGCGGGTGAAAACCCGACGGCAACCCGAGTCCCGGTCTTTTGTCCCTGAGGAAACCGCCCACTCCCTCCCTGGGCCACGGAACCGGGGCGAATGAGTGCCCCGCCGGCCGGCGCGGCGGCGGCTGTGGGCCCAGCCCTCAGCCCGCGCCGGACGCTGACCGTTTTCCCGGAGGGCGGGGGTCCCGCTACTCCCGGAGGCCGAAGACCGCTTTTCCTCCCTGCCTTCCTCCCTCTGTCCCCGGCTCCCTCCCGCCCGCCCCCAGTCCCTGCGTCGCTCTGTCTTTCCCTCCGTTCCTCCCTGCCTCCCTGCCTCCCTCCCTCCCTCCCTCCTAACGTCCCTCCGCCCATCCTTCCGCCCCTCTAGGTCTCCCGTTCCTCTCTCCATCTCTGCCCGCCTTCCCTCCCGCCTGGAACGCTCAGCGTCCCCGGTGTGCGCCGGGCCTGGGGTCTGCGTTCCGCCGCCAGGCGCTCCGTGCTGGCAGCTGGGAGGCTGCAGGGGCCCGGGCGGGCGGGCGGGCGGGCGACGGTGGCGCGGAGGCGCAGAGGAGGCGAGAGCCGCCGGAGCGGCGTCAGGCCTGGACGCTGCGCGGGCCCGGTGTTTCGCGGGACGGGGGTCTCCACCCAGCCCAGGGGACGACGCATTTTCCGGCGGTGGGGGGTGGGGGTGGGGAGGGGGCGGTCAGGCGGCGGGGTGGGGTGGCGGGAAGGCATGAGAGCTCTGCCCGGGCTGCTCCCACAGCCCAGGCGGCTGCCCGCAGACCCGCAAACCCGCGCGTGCGCAGTAGGCGGCCCACCTGCTGGTACCTGGGCCGGCTCTGGGATCCCCGGGATGCCCAGGAAAGAATGGCCGTTCTCCGCTGTGTGGAGTCTCTCACCGGGCCTAGACCTAGAAGGCAGGAATCCCAGGCCGGTCAGCCCGGTGGCGGGGGCGGGGCGAAGACACGCCCCTCCGTAGCCAGCCAGGTGTTCCCCGCGAAAGAGAGGCCACCGCCCTCGCCCCGAACCACCCGACCCCGTCCCAACCCCGCGTCCTAAAGCTCCTCCAGCAGAGCCCGGTATTCTTCCTCGCTGAGGGGTGCTTCCAGCGAGGCGGCCTCTTCCGAGGCCTCCAGCTCCCCCGGGGCCTCCGTTTCTAGGAAAGCTTGCGCCTGCTGCAGAAACTCCGGGCTCGCCAGGAGCTCATCCAGCAGCAGGCCGCCGGGGAGTGCAGACGAGCGCCCCGGCTCCTGGAGCGCCTGGGAGGGCGCCGGGATGCCTTGCATCTGCCCCTGCCGCGCGGAGGCCTCCGGGGGCGCGGGCTGGGGAGGTGGAGCTGCCCCGGCTTGGGGTTCCCACGCCGCCCCGGCGACCTGGGGACCCCGGCCCCAGCCCCACCACGGGCTCCCCTGGGACGTGGGTGGCGCAAGCACACCTTGGCCCTGCGGCCCCGCTTGAGCGGGCCCAGGCTGTCCCACCGCGCAAGGGCCCGGCAGGCCGTCGCGCTGCGGGTCCCGGTCCTCCCGGCTTTTGCCCGGGTGCGGAGGCCACCGAGGAGCCTGAGGGTGGGAGAGCGCCCCTTCCGGAGGAGCCGGGGCGGCGTAGGCAAAATCCCCGCGCGCCGGGGCAGGTTGGGAGATCCCCTCTGCCGGCGCGGCCCGGCTGGGCTGCAGCACGGGGGCGGCCCTCGCTGCCTGGCTCACGAAAGCCCCCTGTGGGAGAGCCCCAGGCGCGCAGGGCACGTGGGGTGCGGGAAGCCCCGTTCCCCACGCGCCGGTGTGGGCGAAGGCGACCCACGAGGGAGCAGGGTGACACCCGCCGGGGGCCGCGTTGCACAGGCCGCCTGCCTGCGCGGGCGCCCTGCCACCCTGTCCCGGGTGCCTGGCCCTTCGATTCTGAAACCAGATCTGAATCCTGGACTCCGGGAGGCCCGTCTCTCTGGCCAGCTCTTCCCGGGCGGCGATGCCTGGAAAGCGATCCTTCTCAAAGGCTCGGAGGAGCAGGGCGGTCTGGGATCCGGTGACGGCGGTCCGCTTTCGCCGGCCTTCTGGCGGGCCGCGTCTCCCGGGCCAGGGCCGAGATTCCCGCCGGTGCTGCCTCAGCTGGCGTGACCTCTCGTTCTGAAACCAAATCTGGACCCTGGGCTCCGGAATGCCGATGGCCTGGGCCAGCCGTTCTCTGGTGGCGATGCCCGGGTACGGGTTCCGCTCAAAGCAGGCTCGCAGGGCCTCGCTTTGGCTCGGGGTCCAAACGAGTCTCCGTCGCCGTCCTGGTCCCCGGGCTCCCGCGGGGAGGGTGCTGTCCGAAGGTGTCGGGAGGGCCATCGCGGTGAGCCCCGGCCGGAATTTCACGGACGGACGCGGGCAGAGAGAGGCCGGCGGGCTCCCGTGCACCTCAGCCGGCCTGTGCACTGCGGCAGGTGCAGCCAGGAGGCCTGCCCGGACAGCCAGCCAGCCAGCCAGCGGCCCTTATAAAGGCCCACAGGCAGGCAGGCTCCACCCCTTCATGAATGGCGGTGAGCCCCCCTGGGACAGCGCGCCCCACCCCGGAAGGGACCCAGGGCAAGTCGAGGCCTGCGGCCGGCGGGGTGGTGGTGGTGGTGGTGGTGGGGGGGGGGATGGGGGAGGGCGTGGTGGTGTTGGTGGTGGTGGTGGGGGGGGGGCCGGAGAGACGAAGAGGAGGGGGGAGAGGGGGAAGGGGTGAGGGGGGCACGTTTCGGGGGCCGGCTCCCCGGACCCCTCCAGGCATCCCGCGGGAACGGGAAGCCGCTCTCTGGGCTCCCACGCGTCTGCAGCAGGGAGAAACCAGCCTGGGAGGGTGGAGGGGAGTGTGGAACTGAACCTCCGTGGGAGTCTTGAGTGTTCCAGGCCCTCTCTCCGTGAAGGAGGCAATGCCTGTGGGTGTCGCCGTTGCCGGGACAGTCTCACACACGCAGGCGTGTGGCTGTCGTTCATTTCCACGTAGAAGACCAGAGCGAGACCCCAGAGAGGAGATGCCTCCCCGGCGTGATGGCCTGACGATGGATTCCCGTGTGCGGCAACATGGGGAGTCTGCAGTGTGGCCGGTTTGGAAGCTGGCAAGGAGAGCGAAGGCACCATGCCGGGCTTCCACCCTTCCCTGCATGTTTCCGGGTGCCCGCAGAGCTCCGGGAGCAAACAGTCAGCATGGCCAGCCTTTCGGGGGCCGGAGAGACGTGGGCAACAGGCCGCCTTGCAGAGGGCGAAGCCACGCGGAAACCAAAATCACGCCTCCGTCGTCCTGCGTGTGGCTCCTCCGTGGTCGGGGCTGTCGGCCTCGCGCTGCGTTGCAGGGCTCAGCCTGGGGATGTGCGGTCTGTGAGCCGCGCGGGTGAAAACCCGACGGCAACCCGAGTCCCGGTCTTTTGTCCCTGAGGAAACCGCCCACTCCCTCCCTGGGCCACGGAACCGGGGCGAATGAGTGCCCCGCCGGCCGGCGCGGCGGCGGCTGTGGGCCCAGCCCTCAGCCCGCGCCGGACGCTGACCGTTTTCCCGGAGGGCGGGGGTCCCGCTACTCCCGGAGGCCGAAGACCGCTTTTCCTCCCTGCCTTCCTCCCTCTGTCCCCGGCTCCCTCCCGCCCGCCCCCAGTCCCTGCGTCGCTCTGTCTTTCCCTCCGTTCCTCCCTGCCTCCCTGCCTCCCTCCCTCCCTCCCTCCTAACGTCCCTCCGCCCATCCTTCCGCCCCTCTAGGTCTCCCGTTCCTCTCTCCATCTCTGCCCGCCTTCCCTCCCGCCTGGAACGCTCAGCGTCCCCGGTGTGCGCCGGGCCTGGGGTCTGCGTTCCGCCGCCAGGCGCTCCGTGCTGGCAGCTGGGAGGCTGCAGGGGCCCGGGCGGGCGGGCGGGCGGGCGACGGTGGCGCGGAGGCGCAGAGGAGGCGAGAGCCGCCGGAGCGGCGTCAGGCCTGGACGCTGCGCGGGCCCGGTGTTTCGCGGGACGGGGGTCTCCACCCAGCCCAGGGGACGACGCATTTTCCGGCGGTGGGGGGTGGGGGTGGGGAGGGGGCGGTCAGGCGGCGGGGTGGGGTGGTGGGAAGGCATGAGAGCTCTGCCCGGGCTGCTCCCACAGCCCAGGCGGCTGCCCGCAGACCCGCAAACCCGCGCGTGCGCAGTAGGCGGCCCACCTGCTGGTACCTGGGCCGGCTCTGGGATCCCCGGGATGCCCAGGAAAGAATGGCCGTTCTCCGCTGTGTGGAGTCTCTCACCGGGCCTAGACCTAGAAGGCAGGAATCCCAGGCCGGTCAGCCCGGTGGCGGGGGCGGGGCGAAGACACGCCCCTCCGTAGCCAGCCAGGTGTTCCCCGCGAAAGAGAGGCCACCGCCCTCGCCCCGAACCACCCGACCCCGTCCCAACCCCGCGTCCTAAAGCTCCTCCAGCAGAGCCCGGTATTCTTCCTCGCTGAGGGGTGCTTCCAGCGAGGCGGCCTCTTCCGAGGCCTCCAGCTCCCCCGGGGCCTCCGTTTCTAGGAAAGCTTGCGCCTGCTGCAGAAACTCCGGGCTCGCCAGGAGCTCATCCAGCAGCAGGCCGCCGGGGAGTGCAGACGAGCGCCCCGGCTCCTGGAGCGCCTGGGAGGGCGCCGGGATGCCTTGCATCTGCCCCTGCCGCGCGGAGGCCTCCGGGGGCGCGGGCTGGGGAGGTGGAGCTGCCCCGGCTTGGGGTTCCCACGCCGCCCCGGCGACCTGGGGACCCCGGCCCCAGCCCCACCACGGGCTCCCCTGGGACGTGGGTGGCGCAAGCACACCTTGGCCCTGCGGCCCCGCTTGAGCGGGCCCAGGCTGTCCCACCGCGCAAGGGCCCGGCAGGCCGTCGCGCTGCGGGTCCCGGTCCTCCCGGCTTTTGCCCGGGTGCGGAGGCCACCGAGGAGCCTGAGGGTGGGAGAGCGCCCCTTCCGGAGGAGCCGGGGCGGCGTAGGCAAAATCCCCGCGCGCCGGGGCAGGTTGGGAGATCCCCTCTGCCGGCGCGGCCCGGCTGGGCTGCAGCACGGGGGCGGCCCTCGCTGCCTGGCTCACGAAAGCCCCCTGTGGGAGAGCCCCAGGCGCGCAGGGCACGTGGGGTGCGGGAAGCCCCGTTCCCCACGCGCCGGTGTGGGCGAAGGCGACCCACGAGGGAGCAGGGTGACACCCGCCGGGGGCCGCGTTGCACAGGCCGCCTGCCTGCGCGGGCGCCCTGCCACCCTGTCCCGGGTGCCTGGCCCTTCGATTCTGAAACCAGATCTGAATCCTGGACTCCGGGAGGCCCGTCTCTCTGGCCAGCTCTTCCCGGGCGGCGATGCCTGGAAAGCGATCCTTCTCAAAGGCTCGGAGGAGCAGGGCGGTCTGGGATCCGGTGACGGCGGTCCGCTTTCGCCGGCCTTCTGGCGGGCCGCGTCTCCCGGGCCAGGGCCGAGATTCCCGCCGGTGCTGCCTCAGCTGGCGTGACCTCTCGTTCTGAAACCAAATCTGGACCCTGGGCTCCGGAATGCCGATGGCCTGGGCCAGCCGTTCTCTGGTGGCGATGCCCGGGTACGGGTTCCGCTCAAAGCAGGCTCGCAGGGCCTCGCTTTGGCTCGGGGTCCAAACGAGTCTCCGTCGCCGTCCTGGTCCCCGGGCTCCCGCGGGGAGGGTGCTGTCCGAAGGTGTCGGGAGGGCCATCGCGGTGAGCCCCGGCCGGAATTTCACGGACGGACGCGGGCAGAGAGAGGCCGGCGGGCTCCCGTGCACCTCAGCCGGCCTGTGCACTGCGGCAGGTGCAGCCAGGAGGCCTGCCCGGACAGCCAGCCAGCCAGCCAGCGGCCCTTATAAAGGCCCACAGGCAGGCAGGCTCCACCCCTTCATGAATGGCGGTGAGCCCCCCTGGGACAGCGCGCCCCACCCCGGAAGGGACCCAGGGCAAGTCGAGGCCTGCGGCCGGCGGGGTGGTGGTGGTGGGGGGGGGGGGGGGATGGGGGAGGGCGTGGTGGTGTTGGTGGTGGTGGTGGTGGTGGGGCCGGAGAGACGAAGTGGAGGGGGGAGAGGGGGAAGGGGTGAGGGGGGCGCGTTTCGGGGGCCGGCTCCCCGGACCCCTCCAGGCATCCCGCGGGAACGGGAAGCCGCTCTCTGGGCTCCCACGCGTCTGCAGCAGGGAGAAACCAGCCTGGGAGGGTGGAGGGGAGTGTGGAACTGAACCTCCGTGGGAGTCTTGAGTGTTCCAGGCCCTCTCTCCGTGAAGGAGGCAATGCCTGTGGGTGTCGCCGTTGCCGGGACAGTCTCACACACGCAGGCGTGTGGCTGTCGTTCATTTCCACGTAGAAGACCAGAGCGAGACCCCAGAGAGGAGATGCCTCCCCGGCGTGATGGCCTGACGATGGATTCCCGTGTGCGGCAACATGGGGAGTCTGCAGTGTGGCCGGTTTGGAAGCTGGCAAGGAGAGCGAAGGCACCATGCCGGGCTTCCACCCTTCCCTGCATGTTTCCGGGTGCCCGCAGAGCTCCGGGAGCAAACAGTCAGCATGGCCAGCCTTTCGGGGGCCGGAGAGACGTGGGCAACAGGCCGCCTTGCAGAGGGCGAAGCCACGCGGAAACCAAAATCACGCCTCCGTCGTCCTGCGTGTGGCTCCTCCGTGGTCGGGGCTGTCGGCCTCGCGCTGCGTTGCAGGGCTCAGCCTGGGGATGTGCGGTCTGTGAGCCGCGCGGGTGAAAACCCGACGGCAACCCGAGTCCCGGTCTTTTGTCCCTGAGGAAACCGCCCACTCCCTCCCTGGGCCACGGAACCGGGGCGAATGAGTGCCCCGCCGGCCGGCGCGGCGGCGGCTGTGGGCCCAGCCCTCAGCCCGCGCCGGACGCTGACCGTTTTCCCGGAGGGCGGGGGTCCCGCTACTCCCGGAGGCCGAAGACCGCTTTTCCTCCCTGCCTTCCTCCCTCTGTCCCCGGCTCCCTCCCGCCCGCCCCCAGTCCCTGCGTCGCTCTGTCTTTCCCTCCGTTCCTCCCTGCCTCCCTGCCTCCCTCCCTCCCTCCCTCCTAACGTCCCTCCGCCCATCCTTCCGCCCCTCTAGGTCTCCCGTTCCTCTCTCCATCTCTGCCCGCCTTCCCTCCCGCCTGGAACGCTCAGCGTCCCCGGTGTGCGCCGGGCCTGGGGTCTGCGTTCCGCCGCCAGGCGCTCCGTGCTGGCAGCTGGGAGGCTGCAGGGGCCCGGGCGGGCGGGCGGGCGGGCGACGGTGGCGCGGAGGCGCAGAGGAGGCGAGAGCCGCCGGAGCGGCGTCAGGCCTGGACGCTGCGCGGGCCCGGTGTTTCGCGGGACGGGGGTCTCCACCCAGCCCAGGGGACGACGCATTTTCCGGCGGTGGGGGGTGGGGGTGGGGAGGGGGCGGTCAGGCGGCGGGGTGGGGTGGTGGGAAGGCATGAGAGCTCTGCCCGGGCTGCTCCCACAGCCCAGGCGGCTGCCCGCAGACCCGCAAACCCGCGCGTGCGCAGTAGGCGGCCCACCTGCTGGTACCTGGGCCGGCTCTGGGATCCCCGGGATGCCCAGGAAAGAATGGCCGTTCTCCGCTGTGTGGAGTCTCTCACCGGGCCTAGACCTAGAAGGCAGGAATCCCAGGCCGGTCAGCCCGGTGGCGGGGGCGGGGCGAAGACACGCCCCTCCGTAGCCAGCCAGGTGTTCCCCGCGAAAGAGAGGCCACCGCCCTCGCCCCGAACCACCCGACCCCGTCCCAACCCCGCGTCCTAAAGCTCCTCCAGCAGAGCCCGGTATTCTTCCTCGCTGAGGGGTGCTTCCAGCGAGGCGGCCTCTTCCGAGGCCTCCAGCTCCCCCGGGGCCTCCGTTTCTAGGAAAGCTTGCGCCTGCTGCAGAAACTCCGGGCTCGCCAGGAGCTCATCCAGCAGCAGGCCGCCGGGGAGTGCAGACGAGCGCCCCGGCTCCTGGAGCGCCTGGGAGGGCGCCGGGATGCCTTGCATCTGCCCCTGCCGCGCGGAGGCCTCCGGGGGCGCGGGCTGGGGAGGTGGAGCTGCCCCGGCTTGGGGTTCCCACGCCGCCCCGGCGACCTGGGGACCCCGGCCCCAGCCCCACCACGGGCTCCCCTGGGACGTGGGTGGCGCAAGCACACCTTGGCCCTGCGGCCCCGCTTGAGCGGGCCCAGGCTGTCCCACCGCGCAAGGGCCCGGCAGGCCGTCGCGCTGCGGGTCCCGGTCCTCCCGGCTTTTGCCCGGGTGCGGAGGCCACCGAGGAGCCTGAGGGTGGGAGAGCGCCCCTTCCGGAGGAGCCGGGGCGGCGTAGGCAAAATCCCCGCGCGCCGGGGCAGGTTGGGAGATCCCCTCTGCCGGCGCGGCCCGGCTGGGCTGCAGCACGGGGGCGGCCCTCGCTGCCTGGCTCACGAAAGCCCCCTGTGGGAGAGCCCCAGGCGCGCAGGGCACGTGGGGTGCGGGAAGCCCCGTTCCCCACGCGCCGGTGTGGGCGAAGGCGACCCACGAGGGAGCAGGGTGACACCCGCCGGGGGCCGCGTTGCACAGGCCGCCTGCCTGCGCGGGCGCCCTGCCACCCTGTCCCGGGTGCCTGGCCCTTCGATTCTGAAACCAGATCTGAATCCTGGACTCCGGGAGGCCCGTCTCTCTGGCCAGCTCTTCCCGGGCGGCGATGCCTGGAAAGCGATCCTTCTCAAAGGCTCGGAGGAGCAGGGCGGTCTGGGATCCGGTGACGGCGGTCCGCTTTCGCCGGCCTTCTGGCGGGCCGCGTCTCCCGGGCCAGGGCCGAGATTCCCGCCGGTGCTGCCTCAGCTGGCGTGACCTCTCGTTCTGAAACCAAATCTGGACCCTGGGCTCCGGAATGCCGATGGCCTGGGCCAGCCGTTCTCTGGTGGCGATGCCCGGGTACGGGTTCCGCTCAAAGCAGGCTCGCAGGGCCTCGCTTTGGCTCGGGGTCCAAACGAGTCTCCGTCGCCGTCCTGGTCCCCGGGCTCCCGCGGGGAGGGTGCTGTCCGAAGGTGTCGGGAGGGCCATCGCGGTGAGCCCCGGCCGGAATTTCACGGACGGACGCGGGCAGAGAGAGGCCGGCGGGCTCCCGTGCACCTCAGCCGGCCTGTGCACTGCGGCAGGTGCAGCCAGGAGGCCTGCCCGGACAGCCAGCCAGCCAGCCAGCGGCCCTTATAAAGGCCCACAGGCAGGCAGGCTCCACCCCTTCATGAATGGCGGTGAGCCCCCCTGGGACAGCGCGCCCCACCCCGGAAGGGACCCAGGGCAAGTCGAGGCCTGCGGCCGGCGGGGTGGTGGTGGTGGTGGTGGTGGGGGGGGGATGGGGGAGGGCGTGGTGGTGTTGGTGGTGGTGGTGGTGGTGGGGCCGGAGAAACGAAGAGGAGGGGGGAGAGGGGGAAGGGGTGAGGGGGGCGCGTTTCGGGGGCCGGCTCCCCGGACCCCTCCAGGCATCCCGCGGGAACGGGAAGCCGCTCTCTGGGCTCCCACGCGTCTGCAGCAGGGAGAAACCAGCCTGGGAGGGTGGAGGGGAGTGTGGAACTGAACCTCCGTGGGAGTCTTGAGTGTTCCAGGCCCTCTCTCCGTGAAGGAGGCAATGCCTGTGGGTGTCGCCGTTGCCGGGACAGTCTCACACACGCAGGCGTGTGGCTGTCGTTCATTTCCACGTAGAAGACCAGAGCGAGACCCCAGAGAGGAGATGCCTCCCCGGCGTGATGGCCTGACGATGGATTCCCGTGTGCGGCAACACGGGGAGTCTGCAGTGTGGCCGGTTTGGAAGCTGGCAAGGAGAGCGAAGGCACCACGCCGGGCTTCCACCCTTCCCTGCATGTTTCCGGGTGCCCGCAGAGCTCCGGGAGCAAACAGTCAGCATGGCCAGCCTTTCGGGGGCCGGAGAGACGTGGGCAACAGGCCGCCTTGCAGAGGGCGAAGCCACGCGGAAACCAAAATCACGCCTCCGTCGTCCTGCGTGTGGCTCCTCCGTGGTCGGGGCTGTCGGCCTCGCGCTGCGTTGCAGGGCTCAGCCTGGGGATGTGCGGTCTGTGAGCCGCGCGGGTGAAAACCCGACGGCAACCCGAGTCCCGGTCTTTTGTCCCTGAGGAAACCGCCCACTCCCTCCCTGGGCCACGGAACCGGGGCGAATGAGTGCCCCGCCGGCCGGCGCGGCGGCGGCTGTGGGCCCAGCCCTCAGCCCGCGCCGGACGCTGACCGTTTTCCCGGAGGGCGGGGGTCCCGCTACTCCCGGAGGCCGAAGACCGCTTTTCCTCCCTGCCTTCCTCCCTCTGTCCCCGGCTCCCTCCCGCCCGCCCCCAGTCCCTGCGTCGCTCTGTCTTTCCCTCCGTTCCTCCCTGCCTCCCTGCCTCCCTCCCTCCCTCCCTCCTAACGTCCCTCCGCCCATCCTTCCGCCCCTCTAGGTCTCCCGTTCCTCTCTCCATCTCTGCCCGCCTTCCCTCCCGCCTGGAACGCTCAGCGTCCCCGGTGTGCGCCGGGCCTGGGGTCTGCGTTCCGCCGCCAGGCGCTCCGTGCTGGCAGCTGGGAGGCTGCAGGGGCCCGGGCGGGCGGGCGGGCGACGGTGGCGCGGAGGCGCAGAGGAGGCGAGAGCCGCCGGAGCGGCGTCAGGCCTGGACGCTGCGCGGGCCCGGTGTTTCGCGGGACGGGGGTCTCCACCCAGCCCAGGGGACGACGCATTTTCCGGCGGTGGGGGGTGGGGGTGGGGGTGGGGAGGGGGCGGTCAGGCGGCGGGGTGGGGTGGTGGGAAGGCATGAGAGCTCTGCCCGGGCTGCTCCCACAGCCCAGGCGGCTGCCCGCAAACCCGCAAACCCGCGCGTGCGCAGTAGGCGGCCCACCTGCTGGTACCTGGGCCGGCTCTGGGATCCCCGGGATGCCCAGGAAAGAATGGCCGTTCTCCGCTGTGTGGAGTCTCTCACCGGGCCTAGACCTAGAAGGCAGGAATCCCAGGCCGGTCAGCCCGGTGGCGGGGGCGGGGCGAAGACACGCCCCTCCGTAGCCAGCCAGGTGTTCCCCGCGAAAGAGAGGCCACCGCCCTCGCCCCGAACCACCCGACCCCGTCCCAACCCCGCGTCCTAAAGCTCCTCCAGCAGAGCCCGGTATTCTTCCTCGCTGAGGGGTGCTTCCAGCGAGGCGGCCTCTTCCGAGGCCTCCAGCTCCCCCAGGGCCTCCGTTTCTAGGAAAGCTTGCGCCTGCTGCAGAAACTCCGGGCTCGCCAGGAGCTCATCCAGCAGCAGGCCGCCGGGGAGTGCAGACGAGCGCCCCGGCTCCTGGAGCGCCTGGGAGGGCGCCGGGATGCCTTGCATCTGCCCCTGCCGCGCGGAGGCCTCCGGGGGCGCGGGCTGGGGAGGTGGAGCTGCCCCGGCTTGGGGTTCCCACGCCGCCCCGGCGACCTGGGGACCCCGGCCCCAGCCCCACCACGGGCTCCCCTGGGACGTGGGTGGCGCAAGCACACCTTGGCCCTGCGGCCCCGCTTGAGCGGGCCCAGGCTGTCCCACCGCGCAAGGGCCCGGCAGGCCGTCGCGCTGCGGGTCCCGGTCCTCCCGGCTTTTGCCCGGGTGCGGAGGCCACCGAGGAGCCTGAGGGTGGGAGAGCGCCCCTTCCGGAGGAGCCGGGGCGGCGTAGGCAAAATCCCCGCGCGCCGGGGCAGGTTGGGAGATCCCCTCTGCCGGCGCGGCCCGGCTGGGCTGCAGCACGGGGGCGGCCCTCGCTGCCTGGCTCACGAAAGCCCCCTGTGGGGGAGCCCCAGCCGCGCAAATCCCAATGTCTCCCCATCTCCCCTCACACACTTCTGAGTTTAGGCACAACAGATTTATAAAAAATAGCATGACAAGGGTCTCCAGAAGTGTGCACATATTTTCCCAGATCCCCAAAAGCAATGCCAAACTAGTCAGATCATTTATGTTCTCACAAGATTCTGGGAGGATTTTGCCTGTCAGTTCGAATGCCCTTTAAGATTCTGGGAGGGTGAGAAAAAGCCTTAGAGGATTGCAGATTAGAATAAGCATAAGACAGGAAATGTTCCTCTGTTACGGCAAGGAAAATAAAAGTAGGCTTTTCGAAAACAATTTCCACTGGAGCAGAGATGACCACAGTATATTCAAACTCTGGCCGTGTCCGTGACGTTTAATAGGGTTTTTTGTTTTTCTCTTGTAATTTTTTTTTCATTGCTGCAGAAATTTGATGAAGTCTGGCTTACAGACTGTCCACTGCAGTTTCTTTTTTCACCCAGAACAGTAACTGGGCTAATCAGAAAATGCCCAACTCCCAGTATCTCCTTCAGGAGAGAATTAAAACGGTAGAATGTGTGTTGAAATATTTGGCTTTTTGATAAATTGTCTAATGACTAGATTCTGTCTCTCCTGATGTGGAGTGCTGAAGGACATGATGGAGTCATATAGATGACAGTTTGTGTCTGCTGAGAAGAAAGATGAGTGTTTGCTACAGCACTAGAGAAACTGCAATACCACAGACAGCCAACTGGGGAAGAAAATAGACAATAGAATCTAAAATACATTGAGAAAAAATTCTCTTTAACTTGGAAACACACCCAAGTCCAGAGAAAATATATTTGGGAATGTGTTTGTGAAGCACCTAGAATCTATAGCTTGGACTATTGCTGTCGGTATCCCCGTTTACTGAGCCAGTCTTTATATGCTAGATTTGATGAGTGCTGTATAGATCCCCAGATCTCTTTAAAAAAAAAAAAATCACAAGGCACACAGAGAAGGCAGAAAATATTCCCCATTGGAAGAAAAACATAAATATTCAGAAACTGAATTTTAACCAATAAAGATTTTTGCATATCTGATGGAGAACTTAAAATAATCATCTTATGCATTCTCAGTGAGCAAAACTATAACAGAAAGAGACAACTGAGTGAAATTTAAAAATAACGAATGAGCAAAATATCAACAAAGAGATAAAAACTATTTTTAAAAACCCAACAGAAATCATAGAGTTGAAGAATATAATAACTGAGTTTTATAAATTCACTACAGATACACAACAGCAAACAATGGAGCAGAAAAAAGAAAATTGAACATACATTATTCACAAATATTGAGTCCTGGAAACTAATATTTTAAAGAATGGGAAAAATACGGGTGAAATATAAGACTTACTGGACACCATCAAGTAGACCAATACATTCAGAGATAGAGTCTTTTAAAAAGAATAGAGGGAGAAAATGGCATAAACATTATTTCAGAGAAAAAGCGGGGATGCTAAGAACTTTCCAGATTTCAAAGCGATGAAAGAAAAAATACTAGCAACCAATAATAATTGATCTGGGAAATACTGTATTTCAAAAATTAGAAAGAAATAAAGACTTTCAAAGATTAAAATAAAAAAGCTGAGGTTGTTAACTACTAGAATAACCCTAGGAAAAATAATGCTAAAGAGAGTTAATTATGTTGAAAAATTAAATGATGCTGGACAGCATCATAAAACCACATGAAAATATAAAGCTCTCTGTTCAATGTAAATATATACACAGATATACAATTTTCTACTATAATGGTGCATTAAATTCTTAAATCTCTGTGAAAATACAAATCATATATAAAGATACAATTTGTAATGTGAAGAAAGTGACGGAAGTAAAAATGAATATATTTTGTATGTTGTTAAGGTGAAGTTGAAGGCAAAAGCCATTTGCCCTGGGGACCTTAGCACTGGGCAAGGGAGGAGGCAAGGCTGCCATTTTCTCTCCCTCGTTTCTTCCATCTCCCCTAACTCTGCATAGGGATTTTTCTTGGTCTACAGGAATAGTCAATGGGCCAGGCTCTGTCCTGCGTGCACAAACACACACACACACACACACACACACACAGGTGCAGGTGGGCATGGCATGTATACGCGGAACCTGGGATTTTAATTTTAAAATTTTTTAAAAGTGGGAAACCAAGGATTTTTGGCATGATTCTCAGGACTTTGGGCTGGGGAAAGGGTAAGTCTTTGCTTTCTGCCATGTGGCATGCCATCAGTTGTTGGGGCTTTCTCCCTGAAGGTGTCCCCCAAGGAGATTGTGCAGGAGATTTACCCGGTGCTCATGGTCCGTGAAGACATGTGTCACCGCACCTGCTTCTCACTGCCCCTGGACAGCAACATGCTGGACCACTTCTCAGAGATGTGCAACATTGAGGAGCGGCAGGAGGGCTCAGGGCTGTGTGTGAGGGAAGGCTGTTTTGGAAGTTGGGTGGACTGCCTTGGGGACGGCCCCCAGAAGCAGGGCCAGGAAGCACTTCCCCACTTCTCTGAGGGCTCTGCGTCAGATGAGCGCATGAAGGTGGGATTGGAGCTGCGCTCTGCTTGTCAGGCTGTCACACCAGCACCTTCTAACTTCACAACCCGTGAGTTAAAGAACAGGGTTCTGATTCCAAAAAAAAATGAGGCAGTACCAAGCCAGGCTTGATATCAGCCCAACAAAATTCTATAAAGAAAAATAATGTTTTAAAAAAAAGAAAGAAAAGCTTCACAGCCTTTGAGTAGGGAAGTCTGCCCAGTGCAGCACTGCCAACTGCTGAGGTGAGATTGGCATGGTTGTAAAGCAAAAGTTCTCATGCACTCAAGTTACCTGCGGGGAAGCTACTCATGTTCTCAGGGTCTACCTGCTTGTTAAGAGCAATTGTGAAAAAGATCTGTAGCTCAATGTGTCCCATAATTGATCACAGAACCTTTCCTTTTTCCCAAAAGAACCACCATTAAAATATCGTGAAACACACATTGGAAGACAGTGCTGAACTTGTGGGTCCTGAAAAGTTCTTAGGACACCCCTGCATGAGGGCTGCCCCTGGACAGCAGGGCAAGGTTGTGGAGGCCCCAAAGCTCTGAAGGCTATGCCTACCCAAGACACTAGTGCACAAAGAGGAAGTGGCCTTGTGGCTCCCCAAGACCTGCCTGTGCTTCAGAGGCATTTGGCAGAAGGTTTCTTGTTAACAAGGATCCTTGCCCACTAGCAGGAAGGAGAGAGAGAGAGACAGAAAGAGACATACAGAGAGAGAGAATGTGTGTGTGTGTGTGTTTGTGTGTGTGTGTGCTGAAACCAGAACCCCACCTTATGTGTTTATTGTGGAATTTGAAAATGAAAGCCTAAAGTTGAAAACTAAAATCACACATGACCGCACCCTGCCAACTATTTACTGTCTGAGAAGGGTCGTTCCAGGGTGTAGGACCCTGGTAACACCCTTTTCCCTTCCTTCCTGAAAGAGCTACACACACTGCTCAAAGCCTGTATCCACATGTTCCATGTCCAAGATGAGCTCAAGAGCCTGGACCCATCTGCCACTTTCAGCAGGGTTAACTGCAGCTGCTTGTTCTTCCTGAGCATCTTCTCCAATGGTGACCTGAGAGTTGAGGGAGGCATTGGTGCCAGGATTGAACAGAGGAAAAGGGAGCACGGACGCCAGGTGGTGAGGACCAGGCCATCTCACCTGGAGGGTTCTGGCCCTGAGACATCCAGACAAGCATCACATTTAGGTGCAGACAGCTGGCCTTGGGTGGCTCTGTGCTTGTCACCGGCCTCGGGTCCCTCAAACAGTGGGAAATGGAAGAATGGCTTGGAAATGGGCCCCATCAACTGTGTGTCACCTGAGCACATTCTCCCAGGGGTCCAGGAGGGGCCATCGTGTCTCCAGAACCAGAACTGGAAGGTCCAACGTCCAGGGGAAGCAAGGAAGAGTGTTCTTAGTGAAGTGGAGGGCCTCACAGCAAGATGCCTGGCTTAATCAAGCTTGGACGTGCCTGAAGCATGTTCAGTGACTAAAAGTGCCTACCATGAGCAGCTGGAACCCACTCCCTGAGAGCTTCAAGATGCATGGGTACCTCATGTACCTGTTTGTAATTACAGCCAAGGACCAGCAGGCAGCATTACTGCATCCACATGGGGCTTTTACTGGAACCAGTAAGTCTCTGCCAGCCCCTCACAGGCTCCTGGGATGCCACTCATTCTGCATCTATGGACAGACAACCAGGACACTTGCTCAGTGCCCACCCACTCCTTGTGGCCCACAGCCCATCACTCAACCCCAGCCCCACCATCCCCTGCTTCCTAAGCCATTCCTCATGCCAGAAGAAAAGGCAATACCTTTGTCCCACAGCCTCTGCCTTGTGTCATGTCATGTGGGCGTATGGACTGAACTGGCCAGCCTAAACTCCAGTGCTTCTGCCTGAGGAATCTGTCCCCGCTGTCTGAGTCCCCCTCTAGGGAGCTGTCAGTGGGGGAGACAGCAGCCCTGGAAGAGAGGCCCACCTGCTTCTGTTTGACTTCAGGGCAGCCTCTCAGGGCAAGAACCCAGAGCAGATGGAGGCCTCACAGAAGCCTGTGGCAGGGCTCTGGGCTTGGTGGCTGAACATCTCCCTCTCTGCTGCCAGCCATGGGGCCCAGAACCACTCATTCATGAGGGTCACCACCACATTGCAGGTGTGCAGCTGGACGGCTCCCCAGGCAGAGCCTGCCATGGACTCCATGCACACAGAGGATGCACACCTTGAGGCTGGACTATGAGGAGAACATTCCTGAAGAGGTGCATGAAGCCTGGTCCTGCCCTCACTGGGAACCCCCTTCCCTCTGGGTACCAGACAGAATTCTATGCACTTTCCTGGAGGCTCCATGCTGGTCTGTTCATTTGGAAGTTTGAGGCTGTCCATGAGGAAGTAACAAAAGAGATATCTCAGAGCAGGTTGTGGGGCACAGGCTGAGCCCTTGCCTAGTCCCTCTCTAGTCCCTTTGCAGAACCGGGGCTGGAACAAGGACCTGTGGATAATGAGGGAACTGCTCTGCAATAACCAGCCTGAGCAGCTGCTTCAAGAAACAGCCACAATCGAGGCACCTATAGCCTCTGGTGAGTGACTGGCAGCCTCAGGCCCACCTGCCATCTGTGAGCAGATTTTCTTGCTAACAGAATGAAAGCAAAGAAAGCTGGAATAAGCCCAGCCCTCTCAGGCACCTTGAAGTCTGTTGGGGTTCCTTGCAAAGCCTTCTAGCCTTCTGCTTCTTGGCAGCCCACCCAAGCACCTTTTTCCAGCCTCTAAGACTTTGATGCTCTGGAAGGAGAGGGCCCTAGTTTTCACTAGGCTATGGGGCCAGGCCCATCCAGGTCCCTACTTCCACTAACAACCACAGGGCTCTCACCTGGGCACACACTGCCCAGCCATAGCCCTTCTAAGGCAGAAGATCATTTGTCTTGCAGTTTCAGCTTGCTAGGGCTTAAAAGTTATCAGTGCTGTTATTAAGATAGAGAAGTGAGATCATCAGCACGGGTGACAGCACAGGCCGGGCTGCTGGGGAGGCTGAGGGAGAGTGTCCAGCCTATTCTGCCAGCTGGGCCTTGCCAGGGGTGTCTCGTGACCCAGTCCCTTAGAGAAACACGCAGACATCTCAGCAAGGAGCTGGAAGGTGCAGATCAGGGCAGCCCAGCACCACTGATGGTGGAGTGGGGCTACCTCCCATCAAGCTGTGTCTCCACAGCTGACCCGTGGAGCCAGGAGGTGATTTACAACATCTGCAAGGCAGTCAGCCCCATCAGCTCTATGCCCTTCAACATTCACTTCAACTCAAACATCCCACCAGAAAGCAGTGGGGACTGGCCAATGCAGCAGCCCTGCAAAGTGGAACAGAGCATCCTGGGGTGGGGAATCTGGGGCCTGCCTGCTCATCTGAGCACTGCTCCCTGGGGGTGTGCTCTGCAGGATCCCTGAAGGAGGGCTGTGAGCTCATCAGGGAGACCCTGAGCCTGTGGAACATGCCTGAGGCCATGTCCATGGGGATTTGTGCCTACTTGCACCTCCTTGCTCATCTCACTACGCTATTGGTGACTGTGCTGAGGTGGGCCTCGAGCATCCCCTGGGCTGTGTCAGCACAGGGCTCTGGGCCTGGCCTGGCATTGAGGGATGGCAAATAAGGGGCCTGGGTTTGCATTGTCACCTCCTGTGGTTCCAGAAAATGAGGAGGTCCAGACCTGCAGTACTGGAACCCTAGCAAAGGGGTTAGGAGGCCGCTCACTTTCCCTTAGGGCCCCATGTGGAGGAGCTGAGGGAGGTTAAGGAGACCCTGGGGACTCACTTGTTCTGTCTGGGCTTCCCCCAGCTCCACCCTTTGATAACCATTTTCTGGGAAGAGCTCAGGAACCTCTCGTGCTGTAGTGAGGTGGGGCCTTCCCTCACAGGGTATTGGTGAGGAGGCATTCTGAGACTCTGTGAGTGAGAAGCTAACACAGTGCCTGAGAATACTCATGGGAGCTGTCATCCTCTGTGACCATCACGTGACCTTGTAGTGTTCAGACTGCCTGGCCTGGCCTTGGGCTTGCTAAGGCTGTTTTGGGGTCAGCTGCTTTAGACTCCCACTTTCTGTGCATTCAAACAGTGACTGTTTTAGTGTTTGTTTATGGGTTTAAAAAATCCTAATATTTCATTTATAGTAGTTTCAGCTTGTATGTGTGTATTTGTATAAATTTTATTAGAAGAAAGAGGGCTTAAGGCAACAGCATTTTAAGAAGGTCTTAATGGGGCATAGACTTTTATGTCACAACAGCTAATACTGACCTCTTTTTCTACCTTTGCATAAAGTATACGTAGAAAGTGTAGCCAGAGGTGGTGAGGCTAAGTGTCTAGAGCTGAGCTGCTGGGCTTGCTTGCTGGCCTGCAGTCAGGTGGACTCTGGCTGTGAGGCGGTGCCCACCCTGGATCTACATCCCCCACCCCCTCTCCTTAGTCCCTGAGTAACCAATACAAGGCAGTGCTAATGAGCAGGGGAGTGATGGGCATCGGGAACCCCAATACTATCCGGGAAGATCTGAATGCCATCTGGGCTGGGGCTGTTGGGGGTAGGGGCTGTGGCTGCCTTGGCTTGTCAGGGTGCCACCCACAGATGTGCCTGCCCTGTGCTGCTTCTCCAGCAGCCGGCTGCCTATGGCCCTGAGCCTGTCACACCGTGCTTGCTACCTCATGCTACTTGTGTTTGAAAAACCATCCTAAGATGGTGCTGCTGGATGTGAGTGCTGAAAAGGGGGCAGCACCTTTGTCCTGGGGGATTAGGAGCTGACCAGATTCCTCTTGACTCCCTCCCAAAACAAGTGGGGCTGGTGCTGCAATCAATGATGCCCCCCAGAAGATGCGTTTGCACTGGCTGAACAAATACATGATGCAGAGGCCTAAATGAAGACACATGAATGGGGTGTGTGGACATCAGCTAGCAGCTGGGAAACAGGTGTCTCTCAGGCCTCTCATTCTTCAGCAAGTGTGGAATGTGCCCATGCCCTTGAGTGTATACATCTGGAGTGTATACATCTGGCTGTTGCTTTTGCTGCCACTATCCCCAGGCCCAATCTGGCTTAAAGTCCAGGTTTTAAGTAAAAAAGATAAGAGGATTTTCTGTGTTCTGGGATAGGAAGCCAGGGATCTGTGTAGGGCTGCGGCTGGGTGCACATTAGTTTTGTGACAGGATGAGAGCTGCAGTGGTTTTATTAATCGTGATAGCCTGGGCTGGTTGTAGCTTCAGGTGAGGGGGAGGGAGTCAGCAGTGGAGGTCCCGGAGACATCCATGTGCCCAGCCCTGGCCTTCCTGCCCTCAGGCACAGCAAAAGGCACCGCCACAGGCCCCGACTTCCTTCTCTACTCTCTGCAGCCCAGATGGGAAAACTTGGAGGCTACAATCTGAATATATTTTTCTCCCATTTTAACCCGAGCTGCCTAACACACAGTGGGGGCAGGGTGGGTGAAGGGCCTAGGGGAAAGCAGGGCTGGATCATGGATCCTGGGGGAAATTTAGAGATACAGAAGTGGTTGTCACCTCTCTGTGGAACCCAGCTCCATACCTGGTCCTTGCCACACAGCCCTTTCTACAGAGAATAGCTCTGGGGCGTTTGGGGATCCCTGTGGCCCCGGGTGGCTTCCTGTCCCCCGCTGCCTGTGCTGCTTCCCTTGCCTGCTGTCAGAGCCCAACATGGAGGAGGAAGTTGCCGCCCTGAGAGCCTGAGGGAGCTGTGTCTGACTGGGGCTTCTGCCTGGGGGTTTGCAAAGAGCTATTTATGAATATAGTCTCTCCAGATTCCTTGTTTCAAAGGAAGTGAGCATGAGCTAGCAAGTGTAGCAACCCCACAGCTGATAAACAACTTTGTCTTGGTTTTAAACCATCACATCTTCATTTCACATTGGAATAAAGTAAGTGAAACCTGCTACCCCAGCCTCGCCCATGTGTTCTGTAACCCAGTCTCCTTTGGTTGTGAGGGCTGTTGTCAGAAATGTTATAAGAAAAGATTATGCATAAATTAAATCAAATGTAAAATTATGCTTATAATGTCACTTGAGTGAAAGGTAAGAGGGTAGAGTCACAGGCACTCAGCTGGGGTTTACCCACCCATCACTTACCACACTCATAAGAGTGTGGCACAGGTGAATGTCACTTGACATTGGTGACAGAAGAGAAAAGGCCGGCATGAAGGCCAGGTAGGGGAGAGGTGCCAGGCTGTGGGGCCAGGCCCTGGGCATGCTGGACCTGTGAGGTCACTGAACATCTAACTGCCCAGGCACTGGCCCTTTTCACATCAGTTGAGGTAAGAGGATGGGGGAGCACTCTCTGGAAGTCACACTGCACTGGAAGAATGGAGGAGAGTCTACAACTCACCATCCTAGTGTAGGTTTTAGAGTGAGATGGACTGTCTTGGAGAGCTAATGAAATGGGAGGAAAGCAGTCCCCCAGGTGCATCTGAGGGCCACAGCCTATGAAGTAAGCAGTGTGTGTGGGAGTGGCCTGTCCCTGTGAGAGGAGAAGTTTAAAGCTATTACAGCTGGTGGCTGCTGCTCAGCCATCCCTCTGCAGAGCAGGCAGGTCCTCAGCTGCATGTATATCTGAATGTCTTTTGGAGTGTTTAGAGAGTCCTCTATGTCTTAGAAATTTTGAAAAGAAAAACAAATTTCAATTCTAACGTTTATTAGTTTCCCTGAGCCAATTGGAAAAAAAATGTCCTTCACCTTGAAGTTTTAAGTGACACCCAAGGGTAGTACCAGTATCTCAGCCACTGAAGCCTTGTGCATGCTCCCACTACCAGTTTGATTTGCAGCCTCATGGTTGTGTTGTAGTAAATGTTCTTTCTTCTGGCCTTGTCCAGTGAAAACGGTTCACATGGCTAACACCACTTCTTGAGATACGGGCACCATGTAAAGCTGAGAATGGATTGGTTTAGTTACTATTGTGCCTCCTCCTGACCCGAGAGGCCCATTTCTCCTGGTTGATTCATTAAGTGTATTAGTGCTGTCACTCGCCTTCGGACAACTCAAATGACAAGTGGCTGTTGTTTCATAAAGAAAATGAAGGCTTTAGATGTGAAACACTCCTTTTCTCTTCTGCTTCTCTTAGGTGAAAGATTTTATTTTTTTAAAAAGGGTACATAGTCGTATCCCAGCAGGTGTAGTGTGATAACTGGCATGTGCTGGGCTATGGTTTCAGTGTGGATGGGCAATTCTTCAAGATGGAAAACCAAGTTTCACTGAGTTGCTGGAGCCGCACTCACCTTTCTCCACATCCCCCACCATGGGCTTTCACTCTTCTCCCGGGCTTGAATTTTTTTCACATCCATATTGTTTATACACACACACACACACACACACACACATCTGTCTGTCAGTGCAGTGGCTGAATGATGGGTCAGTGCAGCCTCAAACCCTTAGGCTCGAGTGATCCTTTCACATCAGCTTCTCAAATAGCGAGGACTACACTACAGGCATGCAATGCTACACCCAGCCAATTAAAAAAATTTTTTTGTAGAAACTGAGCCTACTTATGTTGACCAAACTGGTCTTGAACTCATAGGATCCAGCGATCATCCCACCTTGGCCTCCCAAATTGTTTACATTACAGGTGTGAGCTACCAAACTCAGCCAAAAATATTTTTTAAAGAACAGTTACAACCAAATTATGAGTTATGATTGTGCCACTGCCCTCCAGCCTGGGCACCAGAGCAAGACCTTGTATCCAAAAAGAAAGCAAAACAAAACAAGAACAAAAAACCTTATAACCAAATTAAACTTCGAAGATTGTGTCATCTGTGTCCCTCTCTGCCCTCCAGTTATCACCGTTAAATATAATGGTTATTGAGAAAACGGTTAGATATTATTAAGAAATTTCTATATCTACTCCAGCTGAGAATAGGTATTCTGATGTGGCCAAAACATTTTCTCACTGCTACCTTCAGGGTCTAAACTAGCAGACAAAATCAGGACACCTGCAGAGGACAGTTGGCCATTTTCAAATAGAAACAGAAATACCCCCATTAATGAGAGTAATCCAGTGATTTTCAGAAAGACAAGTCAGACTGACATGCAGCACAGTCAGGGCACAATTACCCTGGAATAATCACTTCACACAGAATGGTTGTGGAGCCTTTCTAAGATGAGCAAATATGGGCAACATCATTCTTGCTTATTTATTCCCAGCCCCCACTGCCCGCCTTATTCTGGCCTGATTCTGGCCCGCCTGATAATGGCCACCCCACGATGTGGTCAGCAGTGAGGTGCAGCATGGTGAGAGAGGGGCTCAGGGATGGGATGAGGGTCTTTCCTGCATTATGAAAATGCCTAATAAGTTGTTGAAAAGATGTCCAAATGTTCTACTTCCTACCCTTAAATAGCTGCTAAGATGCATGACTCAACAGATCCTGGTAAGGGAAAGAGCATGCGCATTTCAAGTCTCAGCTCACTTCTTAATTAGCTGTGATACTCTGCGCATGTGACCCCAACTATTCCAGCCTGTTTGCCTGTCCACCCAAGACAATCCTAAGCAAAAACAACAAAGCTGGAGGCATCATGCTACCAGACTTCAAACTATACTTCAAGGCTACAGTAACCAAAACACCACGGTACTGGTACCAAAACAGATATATAGACCAATGGAACAGAACAAAGACCTCTGAAATAACACCACACATCTACAACCATCTGATCTTTGACAAACCTGACAAAAACAAGCAATGGGGAAAGATTTTCTATTTAACAAATGGTGCTGAAAAAACTGGCTAGCCATATGCAGAAAACAGAAACTGCACCCCTTCCTTACACCTTAAACATTATCTCAAGATGGATTAAAGTCTTAAATGTAAAACCCCAAACCATAAAAACCCTAGAAGAAAACCTAGGCAATACCATTCAGGACATAGGTATGAGCAAAGACTTCATGACTAAAATACCAAAAGCAATTGCAACAAAAGCCAAAATTGACAAATGAGATCTAATTAAAGAGCTTCTGCACAGCAAAAGAAGCTATCATCAGAGTGAAAGGCAACCTACAGAATGAGAAAATTTTTGCCATCTATCCATCTGACAAAGGTCTAACATCTGGAATCTACAAGGAACTCAAACGAATTCACAAGAAAAAAAAAACCATCAAAAAGTGGGCAGAGAATATGAACAGACTCTTCTCAAAAGAAGATATTTGACTGAGTGTGGTGGCTCACACCTGTAATCCCAGCACTTTGGAACGTGGAGGCAGGTGGATCATGAGGTCAGGAGTTTGAGACCAGCCTGGCCAACATGCTGAAATCTCGTCTCTACTGAAAACACAAAAAATTAGCCAGGCATATTGGCAGGTGCCTGTAATCCCAGCTTCTCGGGAGGCTGAAGCAGGAGAATCACTTGAACCCGGGAAGCAGATGTTGCAGTGAGCCAAGATCCTGCCACTGCATTCCAGCCTGGGTGACAGAGCAAGACTTTGTGGAGAAGAAGAAGAAGAAGAAGAAGAAGAAGAAGAAGAAGAAGAAGAAGAAGAAGAAGAAGAAGAAGCAGAAGCAGGAGGAGGAGGAGGAGAAGAAGGAGAAGAAGGAGAAGAAGGAGAAGAAGGAGAAGAAGGAGAAGAAGGAGAAGGAGAAGGAGAAGAAGAAGAAGAAGAAGAAGACATTTATGTGGCCAAAAAATACTTTAAAATATCTCATCATCACTAGTTATTAGAGAAAGGCAAATCAAAACCACAATGAGATACCATCTCACGCCAGTTGGAATGGCAATTATTAAAAAGTCAGGAAACAACAGATGCTGGTGAGGCTGTGGAGAAATAGAAACGTTTTTACACTGCTGGAGGGAGTGTAAATTAGTTCAACCATTGTGGAAGACAGTGTGGTGATTCCTCAAGGATCTACAAGCAGAAATACCATTTGACCCAGCAATCCCATTACTGGGTATATATCCAAAGGAATATAAATCATTCTACTATAAAGACACATGCACATTTACGTTTATTGCAGCACTGTTTACAATAGCAAAGACTTGGAACCAACCCAAATGCCCATCAATGATAGACTGGAAAAAGAAAATGTGGCACATATACACCATGGAATACTATGCAGCCATAAAAAAGAATAAGTTCATGTCCTTTGCAGGGACGTGAGTGAAGCTGGAAACCATTATCCTCAGCAAACTAACACAGGGAACAGGAAACCAAACACCATATGTTCTCACTCATATGTGGGAGTTGAACAATGAGAACACATGTACACCAGAAGGGAACATCACACACTGGGGCCTGTTAGGGGGTTGGGCTCAAGGGGAGGGAGAGCATTAGGACAAATATCTAATGCATGTGGGGCTTAAAACCTAAATGGCAGGTTGATAAGTGCAGAAAACCACCATGGCACATGTAAACCTCTGTAACAAACCTGCACGTTCTGCACATGTATCCCAAAACTTAAAGTAAAACAAAGAAACAAACAAAAACGCACTAACGCTCAGGGTGAGTGGGGTAGGGGCCGGGGTGGGGTGCGGGTGGGTGGGTCCTGGCGTTTTATTCCATCAGTGGCGCTGGTGTGGGAACCACCGAATCAGGCGCACAGTTTGAGAAGAGAGGAGGGTGTGGCTTCCGGCGTTTGGCGGGGCCTTTGTCTCTCGCTGGTGCTGGTGCAGGAGCTTGGGATCCATCTCCTCTTTCGCCTCCTCCACCTTGGGAAATCCAGACAACTCCCTCACAGCCCCTGTTGCCCTGTGATCTGTAGGTCCTTGGGGACACATAGTTAAGGTGCTGTTACCATGGGGCGGTCTTTGCTCCCAGAGCTCCCAAGATGGTGGCGGGCCACTTCCATAATTTTGGCAGACCACTTCCAAGATGGTGGCAAGCCTCCTGTTCTCTGACCTGGGGCTCTTGGCCTCACGGATTCCAAGGAATGGAATCTTGAGCCATGCGGTGAGTGTTATAGCTCTATTAGAAGCTGTGGGTCACGGAAGAGAACCGTGGAACCCAGTGACTAGTGTTCAGCTTGATTAGGATGAACCCAGGCGCTTAGCTGTGCAGGAACAATGGCAAGCCTTTAGCCCGATCGGGAGTGGCAATGGATGCCTCACTGGATCAGGAGCACAGCGGACACCTTGCTAGCCAGGATGGTCTTGATCTCCTGACCTTGTGATCCGCCCGCCTCGGCCTCCCAAAGTGCTGGGATTACAGGTGTGAGCCATCGTGCCCAGCCAAGAACTGTCTTCACAACAATTGGTGCTGGGGAAATTAGGTACCCACATGTAAAAGAATGAACCTGGGCCCTTCACTTATACTGTAAGAAAAAATTAACTAACTGGATCAAATACCTAAATGTAAGAGCTAAAACTACAAAATTCTTAGAATAAAATATAGGGGAAATACGTCATAACACTGGATTTGGCAGTTTTTTTTTTTTTTAAACAGGACACCCACAACACAAGAAACAAAAGAAAAATAGACGAATAGGAATCTATCCAGAATATGCAAAGAACAATTCAGCAACAATAAAACAAACTACTTGTTTAAAATATTGGCAAAAACTTAAGCAGACATTTCTCTAAAAATTATGTAAAGTAGCTAATAAGCACATGAAAAGACGCTCAACAAAACTCATCATTAGTGAAATGCAAATCTAACCCCAAATGACATATCACTTAATACCCATCAGCATAGCTACTACCAAAAGAAAAAAAAATACAGAAAATCCAAAGTGTTGGTGAGGACGTGGAGCAATTAGAATCCTTGTACACTGTTGGTGGGAATGTAAAATGCTGCAGCTGCTATAAAATAACAACACAGTAACTAAAAAATTTACACATAAAATCACCATACAATCCAGCAATTTCACATCTGGGTATGCAGCAAAAGATATGAAAGCAAAGACACAAAATAATACACATACACCTAGGTTCATAGCAGCATTACTCACATCACCAAAAAGGTGTTTGAATTACTCAAGTGTTGTTTGAATTACCATCAATGATTAATAGATAAAATGTGATTTATACATAGAGTGGAATATTATTCAGCTCTGTAAAATAAGGAAATTCTGACACATGGTATGTCATGCATGAACCTTAAGGACATTGTGCAAAGTGACATGAGCCAGTCATAAAAGGACAAATACTGAATCATTCCACTTACGAGATACTTAGAGTAGTTAAATTCTAGAAACCCAAATAGAAGAGTGGTTCTTAGGAGCTAGAGGGGGAGTAACAAGGAGCTTATTTAATGGGTATAGAGTTTTGTTTCTGCAAGTTGAAAGAAGGTCCCTATGAGTGGTAATGACAGTTGCAAAACAATGTGAAAGTAGTTAATTTTTCTGAGCTGCACACTTAAAATAGCTAAAATGGTTAATTTTATGTATACTTTACCACAGTGTAAAAAATAATTTTTAAATAAACTATAGCTATCTGCAATATCATGAATTAATATCATAAATATAATGTTGCATAGAAGAAAGTAGATGTAAAAGTATACATATTACACAATCTCACTGATATAAAATCCAAAAAGTAAACACAACTGAGCTTCTGGCTTCCAGTAATAATGAAGTAAAGTAGTTTGTTGAACACTTCACAGATAACTATAACAAAGCTCTTTGGTCACAGGGCTGCAGCACTGCAATCCCAGCATGCACCAGGCTCAGGGAGAGTGCGCTAATCACTGGAGGAAGGGACGAGGCTCCGCGCCTCTCGCTTTTTTTGAGAGAAATCTTCCACCTGGCCTGCTTGTGAGCAGCTTCAGAGCTCTGCAGGGGTGACAAAGGCTGTGGCTTCCTGGAAAGGTCACTTTCAATGGCGCCTTTTTCACGAATGTGAAAGTCTAGGGATCAGAAAGGTTAATTATTGGGTTGCATAAAATCTGCTAAGAGCAAAGGAATAAAACCCATTTCTGAGGCGTGAGTCTTGTGAGCCATTTTCATCAACCCACTTAAGTGGACAAGCTCCAAAATGCAACCTGAAGCTACTGACTATTTAGGCATTTTACACTTGAAATCATTGGTCTCATCTCAAGTCAGGCCTGGCTTGCCAGTGGCTCAGAGCCACAAATGGGACCTGATACCTCAGGAACAGATAGTGTTCCAGCTTTACGGGAGGAACATTTAAGACGTGGAGCACTTGGGGTCATTTGAAACCCGCTATCTTCAGTAGGGACTTTTACTTCTACAGAGCATGTGCATTTTGATTTTATCTGTCCTCAAGCTGACCCTTTGTTCATTTTAATAGTAAAAAACACATTCCTGGGTGGAGATTTAAGATGCTAGTGAGGCATGCAATGTATGCACAAATATGTAGAGCTACTGCACATGTGTACCCAGAAGACCAGTCAGAACATGCTTACCGTAACACTTCTTTCCACCTTCTTATGAAATAATCATGCAAAACTCCCATAAAGAGGGTTTCTCCAGCAATAATTAATGCTGTCTCACTTTTATGAGCAGGCTGCCCTGGAATCTCTTTCTCAGACTGTACCGTCTATTCTGCACTTAATTTTCAAAATATTCCTTTTTTTTGCAATAAATTATGCTGTACTTCTTTTGCTGTGTGTCTCTTGTTTAAATTCTTTTAAACTAAGAAGATAAGAACCAAGGTATTACATCAGCCATCAACATTTCTGGTGCCATGACCTGCGGAGACGTTTGTCTGCTTCATTAATTTCAGTTTCCCTTTACTTGCAGTGAATACTATGGCAGTTTCAGACTACCTGGTTAACTATCGCTGCTGGTTCCAGCGCTGTTTCAGTAAAGTTCTGGGGGAAACGTTTTTAAGTCACCTGCATTCTTTAGAGAGAGAATATATGTCCGCTCTCCTTTTCTCTGCGGCTTCTGTAGTATCGATAAATACGCCAACCACATGGGTTGCCCTCAATATTTCATATTTGGGCTATTTGCCGCTTAGTTTCACACCTTTCTGGCCACAGTTTAGACTCGGCTTATCGTTTGCTGTCCGTTCAGCAATACTCGATCGCCACCTAGTGGCTACTATAATTTATTTTCTGGTCAGGTTTTCTGTTTACAAAATTTTTGCTTTGTTTTAAGCAGCACATTAAGAGAACCCTGTCCCTTCAGGCTTTATGCATTTCCCAGCTCCTTGAAATTGTTCTTCAACCGGCTTTCTTTGCTGAACAAAAGATGCACAGTCAAGCAGATGCCCAGTCGTAGGGTTTGCATCTGAGCATTCCAGGTGTTGTAACTGGGCATCACAAATGGCAAACCAGTGAATTAGAGCAAGGCTTGTCAGCCAGACATCTGCCCCCCAGCCCGCAGTGGGGCTCATCTCCGTAGGGCTGGAGATGTCCACCGCTGGGGGAGCTAGGACAGTGTATGGCAAATGCCTATGACCTCCTAGAGCTTCAGTTAATGGGGTTTCGAGGGGATGCGCTGGACCCCTTGGTGTTTTCACTTGGCTCATGAGGACGCCCACAGCCTCCTGGACTTCAGTAAATGTTCTGTCATTGCAGGATTCTCTCGGCACCATGGGAGCCGCTTCCTCTACTGTCACTGAAACACCCCTGGGATGTATATCTAAAAATTAGAACAGCTTTTGGCTAAATGAACTTAGAAAAAAGAAAACCTTATCTTCTTTTGTAATACTATTTAGCCTGCCTACAGATTAGCTGACAAAACATGGCTGGAGAAGGAGACTGTGAACTTTAACTCCATCCTACAGCTAGATCTTTTCTGTAGCAATCAGGGAAAATGGTCTGAAGTACCCTATGTGCAAGCCGTTCTGGCCTGACAACAAAATCCAGCTCTATGCAGCACCTGTGGGCTAAAGCCTAGTAAGCCAGAAAGCCCCTCAGAACCATTGGAAGATCATCTCTTATTAAGGGGAAGGGACCCCAGACCCCACAGCCCAACACCAGCTCCAGACAGGGGCACTCAGGGGTCCACACCTCCTTTAGAATACCCAGCATCCCCACACTATCAGAGTCTTCTGTAGAATCTAAGCTTGTTTCACCTCCTCCTTATGCTCCTTTCTATCAGCCTTTGCCAGGTACAATAGAGACCAGCCCAGCTGCAGTTACTCACAGTGGGACTTCACACCATCCAGGGCCAGAGAAATTGCTCCTCTTACAGAAAGTTCCAAATGGAGAGAGGACCATCAGAGTGCTTGTTCTACTCTCAATAAATGATCTAATCCAATATAAGCAACAACTCTGATGGCCCTCAGACAACTTCAGCGCATTTACTGAAGGCTTCCAGGCTCTAACTTTGACCACCATTCAACTGTACCATCCATAAATGGACCGAATGACTGCTGCCAACTTAGCTGCACAAAATTTTGCTTATTAGCAAAAAATAGAAAATACTTAAAACGTTTGTTGCTTTCACCATTTTAATGCAAAATACTTTTGCAGCATAAATGTCACCATAAGGTGGAGCCTTGGGAATCCAGTATAAACTATCTCAGAAAACCTCAATGGGTCCGCAACAAGCAGCAGAGGGCCTCAGTAGACTTCAACAACATCTGGACTCCATGGCCACTGTAGTCCGACAAAAGCAAAGAGCCTGGGATCTTCTCCCAGCCAGGCAAAGAGGAACATGTTTATATCTAAAAGAGGAATGCTGTTTTTGAGATCAATCAGCCCGGTTTAGTCCAAGAAAATATTAAAAATATCATCACCCAGGCAGACAAAATTGAATCTCTATGAACTTCCATGGGACCATGAAAGCAATGTCTATTACCTGCCTTACTCTCTTTAATAGTAACAGCCATTACTATACTTTCAGCTTTTACTTTTGTTCCAATTTTGTTTAAAATGTTAACTGATTTCTTGCTCTCTTGCTTACGGCAACTCCATGTTTGCATGATGGTTTTGCAAGGCTTTCAACATTTGGCTGCCAACATCTTGCCCACTGGTTCCACAAATTACATGGTTTACACCCAGTTAGATCACACAGGAAGAAACTTTAGGGCCCAGACTAGGCAGAAATAACACCCACTCAGCAGGAAACAGCTCCAGAAAAAGTGACCTAGCCCCTCAACCTCCAATATGATTATGACCCTAAGATCTCTTAGGGGGAAACTGAGGCAGAATAGATCAGAATAGATAGTCAAGAAAATGACCATGATCTCGGGATACAGAAATGTGGGGAAATTATAAATAGAACTACCATATGATGCAGCAATCTCATTGCTGGGTTTATATCAAAAGGAAACAAAATAAGCATGTCAAAAAAGACAACTGCACTCTCATGTGTATTAAGCAGTATTCAAAATAACCCAAACCACTATTTCTTCTAAGTATTTCTTAATTTACCTTTTTTTTCATATATTACACCCTAAACTTTTAAAGGTTTCATGTCTGGTTTCCAATTTCTGAAACTTACAAGTCACTGATTCTTTGTTGCCTTCCTATTTAGAGTCTGGTAAAACAATTAAATGCTTTTTATTTCTTCTCAATCTAATCTTCATATATAAATATATTTATATTTTCTATTAATTTGCCTTCTATAACATATATGACTACATTAATTGTGATCAGCATTTCACTTTACTAGCCCTCTTTTTGGCTCAGCCTATTTTAATATGTAATTTGTATGTTGTACATTAAATTGTTTTACAACACTTTCAATACTTTACTTTTCATTGGCCTCTTTTCCAAAGATAGCTTGACAAGCTCGTAGTTTCTTTCCACATTATTTTGGTTTCTTGTTTTTCCATTATATTGACTTAAACATGTAAATATAAATTCAATATCTGAGATTTATGTGCCATATAATTTCTTCTGATGCTTCACACCAGTAGCTCATCTCCTTGTGTGCGACATAATTTATAATTTAATCCTCACATATGGGAGACACCGCATTCCAATGCCTGCAGGCAGTTTCTCTTTATTTATTCCATTTGCTTTGTCAGAAGGGAACAACCCACACGGACCTGACATTCTTGTAATCAGACGCATCTGAGTGGAGCCCTGGCCTCTTAGGTTGATTACTTCTCTGGATCATTACCTTTATTTACTTCCAGTGCTGGGAGGTTTTCTTAATTTCCTTTCAACTATATTAGGCATTCTGTGAATTCTTGTAACTTCTTGGTGATTTTAATTGTCTGCATTAAGTGTTTAAAGTATATTACTTTTCTGAAAAGCAGAAATATCAATAATTGCATATATGACTGAAATATTTTACATAGATTTTCTATGGCATCTATCACCATGAGAAATTCCAAGTTTTTTTCATTTGAAACACCCCTCTCATCAATAGACCATATTGTAATAATTTGTAGAGTGTGATTACTTTTATACCATTAGAAAAATAATTATATATTATGTACATATTTTTGAAATACTCCACTGCAATAAATAGTATATGGTCAGAAGTATTGTTTTCTCTAACCTAAAACTAATATGAGTAAAATTATCTACCTGAATTCAGACCTTTTGGCTTCAATGGCCATTCTGTCTCATTAGCACTTCCCTGATCCATAAAAGACATCATTCGTATTTTTTGTTTAATTCATAATTTATTGAAATGAGTAATTTAATGTTATAATGTTTTATGGCAATTTAGGACATTTTCAATAAATATATTGAGCTTGAGGCCCTGGCTAAGTATTCCTTTTGTACTCAAAATCAGATTTTTCTGGCACAACTTCATTGCCTGCAATGGTATTTATAAAAAGTATGAATGCCAGCACATGGACTATTTCAATACTGTACTCTTTTTTTCATGTATAAACATTTCATTAGCTATGAAACAAACCAAATACCAATGCTGAATGCACAGTATATATCAACAAATGCAGATTCTTCACCGAAGAAAACAATAAAAGACTAATTTTCTGTGACATGTCACCTGTTCATTAGTTCTTTAATATGATTTAGGCTATTCCAAATATAAGAAAATGTATGCATCACTATTCATGTCTCAACATTTTTTATCTAGGTCCTGAAGGACATAAAAAAGAATGTATATTGTCAGATTTATTTTTATAGATTTTAGATGTTTCTTTTGCTGTATTTTCTGTGCATGCTACTATGAATATATGGAGACAAGGACAAATGAGCATTTAAGTGGTTATATGAATTTTGCTTATATGGCTAATTGCTTATATGGATGTTGTAAATGACAAGATAAAATAGTAAAGTTTGATAAACTTATCTGTGCCCTGTGAACTTTAGTTCACTTACTGTATAACTTAATTCAGTCACTAATTATTAATTTAAAAAGTGTTTTTTAAAAGCTGCAAACCACATTTTATTACACATTTCTGAATCAGGAAGGGGTAAACTGTGACACAGCTTTCTTATGCCACTGACTTTTTTGGGGAGAAACATTCTGCAATAAAATAAGAGTTTCCAAACTCTATTTATAAAAAAGCTTGAGTTTTCTTCTGTGATTAACCTTCACTCCTCAGTCCCTTTTACCCGAGGAATGGTTCCTAGGTCATCTTTTGGAAGTTTAGTATCTGGAAAGTTTTTGGCAAACCTCTCCTGTGCTTTGTCCCAGTTGTTGTTGTTGTTCTTGTTTTGGAGAAGGTGAGTCTCTTTAACTGAGGATGGTTTGTCTGTCTCCAATCCTGCATGTGTTTGCCAAAGCTGAAGCTGTATTGGAGTTTTTATTCTCCCACCATCCTTCCCCGGGCCTTCTCCTGTTTTCAACACATCTTTTTCAACATCTTCTGACCTTTGTCGCCATCAGTAATTTCAGAATGAACAGATGCAGCAGCAGCATCTCTTTGGAAATTTCCTTCACTTCCAATCTGCTCCCTATGTTTTCCAGCTCTATCTTTATATTTTTGATTCTCCAGTATCTTAACATCTTTGTAGTCTGTATTCTGTAAACCATATTTTACTCATGTATTTTTAAAATCCTTTTCTTCTTTCCAAGTCGTTTCCTTCTTAGTTAATGATGGACCAACAAATGATTCATCTTTCTTATCAAGGAAAAGGTGAGCTCTAACCTGCCTGGTTCACATCCAGCACAGCTATTTCTGCCAGGGTGAATGTAATAGGATAACACAGTGTCTCCAACTTTCACTTTACCTCCCTGCTCAGGTTCATAAGGGTCACATTTAGTTTTCAGCTGAACAATCCATTTTCCATTAACAATTGTTCCATTTTGACTGCCTGATCCAAAAGGACATCACTTTGTAAGTCATGGTCAAAAGAGATTTCTGCATGAAACTTACACCAGCTTCAGGGATTCGAAGAGTATGCTCCATGTCATTTTCTCTTCCAATTGGAGCAGGTTTTACAGCAGTAATGATGAAGAATGATCCTGTCTGTAGCACAGGTGATCTAATGACAATTACTCTCATATATGAGGTCCACAATTTTTCCTCATCTTCCTCCTCAGTGTCTTTTGCAGTTGCATTGCGTTTACTGGTAATGCCTTCATCATAACTACCCTCGGTCTGAGAGTCTGTAATTTCACCTTCTTCTGGTTCACTATCAGTCTCCGTGATTTTCTCATCCTTAACGATGAATTGAGATGTTTTCATTAAAAGGGGATTCCATAGTATTTCCACTAACTGCAACAGCGAATTTTGGGGATTATTTTTGTGATGAATGCCTATTTTGGCTTTTTTTTTCACATTTGTGAAATTGTCTTTCTCATTGCAGCTTGTATGTTCAACACTGAAGGCTTCTCGATCCTCTGAATTCAAATCCTTTTCCTCATCGTTTTTTTGTAGAAGAATCCTTTCTTTTCTCAATGTTTCATTTTTGTTTCGTGCTATAAGTCTCATAAGGTTGCAAATCTACTCGAGAATGAAACCGATAGCGACCACTTTCCACATCACAGTAGTAATAAATTAAATCATAATATATTTGATTCTCAGAATCTTAATAGAAACCAGTGCTGTGCTGAAAATACAGTCCAGTATTTTCATCATCACTAAATCCAGTCTGTGATAAACCCGCTTCTGCTGCAGCTCTCAAACTTCCAGCTAATGACGAACCTTCTAAGGACGTATCTTGTGCTGCTAATGCAGAGGCTGGCTCCTGTGAATTGGAGGCAGATGACCCTCTTGTCTACACTTAACATTTGCTGTCCTATCAGTACCAGGGTGAGCGTCATTTTCTATTTATAACTTGTCGTTAGAATTCAAAGCAGGACTTTCAATATCCTGATCTTGCTGATCTGACCGTTCAGTCACTCACTTTATTTGGAAGACTAACATCATTAGAGTAGGTCTGATAATAATCTGAGATTGACCAAGGAGCATGGTTCTCTGCGAGTACTTCTACATCAGACTTTTATTATCTCCATTTCTCCCACAGCGGAGTACGTTACTGAGTTCTTCCAGCTGCGTGCGGAGCTCCTGGCGGTTGCTCGTGTCGCTCTGAGCAGCCGTCCTGTGCGAGGCCATAGCTTCTCCCGTTCCCGCACCTGCCGCCTGCAGCTCCGCGTTCGGGTTCCAGCTTCTCCGCCCTCCTTCTCCGCTGGGCCCGCTCGGGCTCGGGGAGGGGGAGGAGCGGCCACAGCGAAGGCGCTGGCGGCGGGTACGGGCAGAGGCCGCGGGTACGGGCGCCAGACGGCTGCGGCCTCGGAGGGGCTGCGCGGGGCCGAAGCGGGGGCCGGCGGAGCCACAGCCCCGGGGGCGCGCGGGCAGCCACAGGCAGCCTCCCCGGCCAGGAGGCCCCGAAACGCGGAGCCTAACGGGGCTGCGGCAAGAGCAAGGGGACGGCGATGGCCCTGCCGGATCTGCGTGCCTGGAATCCTGGGAACGACTGTACCCTCCCCAGCCACGGGGGCGCGGGAGGAGCGTCGAAGTCCAGGGGCCCGAAGCGCTCCGGCCGTTCCCGAGTTGAGCTGCGAACAGTGGCCAAGCGTGTTTTAAATCGAGTTTCCGTGTGGCTAGATATGACCTGCTGGTTACTCTTATTTTTTCTCCATTCGTTGAGCTATGATTGACAAATTGAAAAGTGTGTATTTTTAGGGTGTACAATAGAGTGTTTTGAGATGTCAGTGGTCTTTAAATTACCTCAGTTAAGCTAGTTAGCCTATCTATCCCCTCACATAGTGAATACGTTTCTGTGTGTGTGGTGAGAGCACCTGAGATCTACTCTTGCAGCAAATTTCAAGTACACGGTATTGTTAACTATAGTCACTATTCTGTACATTAGGTCCCCAGCAGTTACTCACCTTGTAACTGAAGGTGCGCCCCTTCCATGGAAATCTCCCCACTTTCCCCACTTCCTAGCCCATGGGAACCAGCGTTCTACTGTTTCCATGGCTTTTTAAAATTTTTATTTACTTTTTTAGATTTTACATACAAACGAGATCATGCAGTAGTTGTCTTTCTGTATTCAGCTTATTTCATTTAGCATAATGTCTTCAAGATTTATCAATATTGTTGTGGATGAAAGAGTTTCATTTTTATTAAAGCTGAAATTATGTCTCTCAGTTTATCTGTATCAGAGGAGTGCAGATACCCTTGATGATCCTGATTTTATGTCCTTTGGCTAAATACTCCTAATTGGGATTAATGGTAGTTCTAGTTTAAAAATTTGAAGGAACCTCCATACTGTTTTTCATAATAGCTGCACCAATTGACATCCTCAGCAACAGTGCACAAGTGTTCTCTTTTTCCACACCCTAACACTTTTTGTCTTTTGACTTTTTAATAATAGGTATCCAAACACCACGATAAGGTGATACCTCATTGTGATTTTGATTTTAATTACTGTGATAATTAGTGATGTTGAGCATTTTTTATATACCTGCTGGCCATTTGTATATCTTTGGAAAAATTACTATTTATATATTTTGCCCAATTATTAATCAAGAAATTGCTTTTAATTCTGCTGTGGGTTTTTTGTATTGATTAGTATGACATATATTTTGGATAGTAACATATTATCCTACATATGGTTTACAAATATTTTCTCCCATTCCATATAATGCCTTTATATTTTGCTGATTGTTTCCTTTATTGTGCAGAAAATTTTTACTTTGACATAGTTCCACTTGTTTATTTTTGCTTTTGTTGACTGTGTTCTTGGTGTCAAATCCAAAACATCATTGCCATGACCAGTGTCAAGGAGGTTTTTCTCCATTTTTTTTTTTTAGAGGATTCATGATTTCAGTTCTTATGTTTAAGTCTTTATTTCATTTCAAATTCATTTTGTGATGACATCAGAGAAAGGTTTACTTTTTGTCTGTGCGTATCTAGTTTTTCCTACACCACTCCTTGATGTGTTTATCCTTTCTCCATTCTGTGGGATTGGTTGACTGTATATCTGTGAGTTTATTTCTGGGTCCTCTATTCTGTTCTATTGGTTTTTATGTAGGTACTATACTATATTAATGACTACAGCTTTGTAATATAGTTTGAAATCAGGAAGTGTGAGGCTTTCAGCCTTTTTGTTCTCAGTATTTGGCTATTTGAGGTCTTTTGTGGTTCCATACTAATTTTAAAATTGTTGTTCTACATTTTAATAAAATGGCATTAAAATTTTGATAGAAATTTAACTCTGTAGATCACTTTGTGTAGTATGGATATTTTAACAATATTAATTTTTAAAATCCATGAACACATATTTCCCATTTTGTATTCTTCATTTTCTTTCCTCAACATTTTATAGTTTTCAGCATGCAGATCTTTCATATTCTTTGTTAACTCATTCCTAAGTACTTCATTCTATTTGCTAATATTGTAAATGGAACTATCTTTATTCCTGTTTCAGATATTTTGTTGTTACTGTAAAAAAATGCCACTGATGTTCATATGTTAATATTGTATCCTGAGAATTTACTGACTTAGTTGGTTAGTTATAACAGGTTTTTTTTTTTTTTCTGGTAAAATGGTGGGTATTCTGAATTCTGGTTAAACTTTAAATTGATAATTGCTATTATCATTTCAAAATTATTTAAAATATGACCAGATGGATTCCTGCTTTCATGAATTCAATGGAATTCAAATCTTCCCATTTAAAATAATTTTGCCGGTTGACCTAGACCCCGGGGATCGGGGGCACCCCGTGGGAGCCCGGAGATTCGCTTGGGGGTGGGAGGGAGAAGCCATCAGAGACGGGGCTGAGCTGGGGAAGCGGAGAGGGGCTCCGGGGACAGCCGGGAGGAGAGAGGGTCGTGTCGGAGACCCAGTGGGGAGAGAGAATGGGCCGGAAAAGGAGGAAGGGTGAGAGTGGGCAACAGGACGGCTTCCCGGCGCGGCAGGGAACTTTGCTGAAACTGCGGGCCCCAGGGAACAGCGCGGGCAGGGTGGGAGGGAGTGGAGAGGACCCAGCAGACCCGAAGGTCAGTGTGGAGAAAGGGACATTTCCGGGTTCCTTCGCCTCTGCCCAGCGTTCTGCGGGCATGGCTCCCCCCAGGGGCAGGGGAGGAGGTGGCTCCCGGCGGGCTCGGAGAACTAAGGGGCGCACACCCACTTCGCAGGGCCGGGGTGACAGGGGAAGCCTGAGACGGCTGCGGATCTCGCTGGCCCCGTGGGTGGGCGCGGGGGACGCGGGAGGGGCCGAGCTCACCGGGCCAGCGCCGGGGCCTGCAGGTGGCCCTGGAGGAATCTGCAAGCACCCGCCCGTGCAGCGGGCCTTCCGGGAGACCAGTGTGGACAGCGCCCTGGACACGCCCTTCCCAGCTGGAACATCTGTGAGGCTGGAATTTAAGCTCCAGCAGACAGGGAAGCGGCTGGAGGAAGGACTGGAAGAAACCCAAGTGCAAAGTCAGCCCGAGAGGAGGAAGCAGAAATGCCTGACCTGCGTCAAACTGGACTGTCAGGATAAGGTTCTGGGCAGGATGGTTCGCTGCCCTCCAGAGACGCAGACTCGGCGGGAGCCTGAGGAGCACCAGGGGGCCGGGTGCAGCCCGGCGGAGCGGGCGGTGAGGACCCCACAGCTGCTGCTTCCCTGCACAGTTCGCCTCCTCCAAGGCCCGGCCCCCAGCGGAGCCCAGCGCTGAATCGCATGGCGCCCCCTGGAGCCCTGGCGGGGATAACCAGTGGAAGACCCCACCTCCCAGGGAGAAGACCCCACTGTATCCCCAGATAATAAAACTGTTCTCTCCCCCAAAAAATAAATAAATAATTTTGTCTGGTCTTTGAAAATGTGTATCCCCTGTGTACTGGTCAAAATGCTGCCCATTTATCTATATGCCTAATTAGCCAACTTTTTAATGAAGTTATTAAACATTCTTTTTTATTATGAAACAAAACAGTAAATTTGTTAATGGTTTTAATATCATCTAATATGATTGAAAATATGTCAATTTGTCATTGCCAATGAATCTTTCTGTTATTTATTTTACTCTGTTATGTATTCTGTCCATAAAGGTCTAAGTGGCTTAGAATCTTGCCTAACATATTGTATGTGCTAAGTACTAACTACTCTAATTCATCAAATTATCTTTCTATACCATTCTTAAAATACAATATTATTTTTATTTAGTTTTATTAAAATTTTTTGCCTAATCTAATTATTTATGAAAATTATGAGGTCTATTCAGTTTGTCCTCTTGATAAAAGCCAAAGTTTTTTTTTTTCTCTCTTTTTTTTTTTTTGAGACCGAGTTTCCCTCTGTTCCCCAGGCTGGAGTGCAGTGACACAATCTCGGCTCACCACAAGCTCCGCTTCCCGGGTTCAAGTGATTCTCCTGCCTCAGCCTCCCAAGTAGCTAGGACTACAGGCATGTGCCACCACGCCTGGCTAATTTTTGTATTTTTAGTAGAGATGGGGTTTCACTATATTGGCCACGCTGGTCTTGAACTCCTGACCACGTGATCCGCCCTCCTCAGCCTCCCAAAGTGCTGGGATTATAGGCTTGAGCCACCGCACCAGGCCTTTTTTTTATCTCTTTATTAATACGTGAGAGAGTACAAATGCAGCTCCCTTACAGAAGCATGTTGCATAGTGATGAAGTATGGGCTTTTGGTGTGACAATCATCTGAATGTTGTTTATTGTTCCAATTAGTTATTTTCTCATTCCTAAACCCTCTCCAACCTCCCATCTTTCTGAGTCTCCAGTGTCTATTTTTCCAGTCTCTATATCCAAGTGTATGCTTAATTGAGTTCCCACTTACAAGTGAGAAAATACTGAATTTGATTTTCTGTTTCTGAGTTTTTTCACTTACAGTAATGGCCTCCGGTTTTATTCATGTTGTTGCAAAAGACATGATTTTATTCTTCTTCATGGCTGAGTAGCATTCCATGGTATACTTGTATAGCACATTTTCTTTATTCGATTATTGATTGATAAATTTAAATTGATTTCATATATCGGCTATTATGAATAGTGCTGTGATAAACATGTCAGCATGGGTATTTTCTTTATGTAACAAATTGTTTTCCTTTGGGTAGATACCAAGCAGTGGGAGTGCTGAATCAAATGGAAGTTCTATTTTTAGTCTATTTTGAAATCTCCATACTGTTTTCCAGAGGTTGTAGAAAGTTACTTTCCCACAAACAATGTATAAGTGTTCTCTTTTCTCTCTATCCTTGCTGATAGCGTATTTTTCTGCTTTTTAGTAATAGCCATTCTGCATGGTGTAAGTTGGTATCACCTTGTGGTTTTTAATTGGCATTTCTCTGATCATTGACAAGGTTGAGCATCTTTTACGTGCTTGTTGACCATTGACCATCAGTGTCTTTTTTTTTTTTAATGTTCATGTTCTTTGCTTGCTTTTTAATGAGGTTACTTGTTTTATTTTTGTTGAGCTGTTTGAGTTCCTTGCATATTCTGGACATTAGATCTTTGTCACATGCAAAACTCGTAAACATTTATCTCATTCCATAGGTTTTCTGTTCACTGTGTTAATTAGAAAGCTCATTTTCAGGAGCTTTTTAGTTTAATTGAGTTGCTGTTGTCTATTTTTGTTATTGTTACATCTGCTTTTGAGATCTTAGTCATAAATTCTATGTCCAAGTCAATGTCTAGAAGAGTTTATCCTAGAGTTTCTTCTAGCATTTTTATAGTTTCAGGTCTTACATTTTAGTCTTTTAATCCATATTGAGTTGATTTTTGTATATGGTGGGACACAGGGGTCCCATTCCATTCTTCTGCATACGGAAATATAATTTTTCCAGCACAATTTGTTGAATAGGATGTCATTTCTCCAGTGTGTGTTTTTGTTGACTTTGTAAAAGATCAGTCATTTGTAGGTATGTGGCTTTATTTCTAGGTTCTCTATTCTGTACCATTGATCTATGTGTCGATTTATATCAGTACCATGCTGTTTTGGTTACTACAGCCTTCTAGCATAATTTTAAATCAGATAATGTAATATCTCCAGCTTTATTCTCTTTGCTTAGATTTGCTTTGACTATTCAGGCTCTTTTTGTGGTTCCATAAGAATTTTAGTGGGTTTTTTTTCTAATTTTATAAAAAATAACATTGGCATTTTGGTAGGAATTGCATTTAATATGTAGATTGTTTTGGGCAGTAGAGTCATTTTATTGATCATAATTCTTCCAATCCATAAGCATGGGGATGTTTTTCTCATTTGTGTCATGTACAATTTCTTTCATCAGTGTTTTGTAGTTTTCCTTGAAGGGATCATTCATCTCTTTGACCAATTGTATTTCTAAGCATTTTACCTTTTTTTTGTAGCTGTTGTAAAAGGAAGTGACTTTTTAATTCAGTTCTCAGCTTGATCATCCTTAGTGTATAAAAATGCTATCAATTTTTGTACTTTGATTTTTGCATCCTGAAACATTATTAAATTTATCAAATCTGAGTTTATTGGTGGTCTTTAGAATTTTTGTATATATGATATTATATTATCATCAAAGAGGGAAAATTTGACTTTCTAATTACAACCACATAGATGCTCCCACGAAGATCAATAGACAGAGTCTCTGGGGAGGGCACAAGTGATGGTATTTCTTTAAGCTGGCCATGTGATTATGGCTGGAAGCATGGGCCGAGAGCCACTTAGCTAAGCCTTGCCTCTCAAGTCTGTCTGTCTTTCTTTCTTTCTTTCTTTCTTTCTTTCTTTCTGTCTGTCTGTCTTTCTTTCTGTCTGTCTGTCTTTCTTTCTTTTCTTTCGACAGAGTTTTCACTCATTGTACAGGCAGGAGTGCAGTGGCACCATCTTGGCCCACTGCAACCTCCACTTCCCAGGTTCAAGGGATTCTGCAGACTCAGCCACCCGAGTAGCTAGGATTACAGGCACCAGCCACCACACCTGGCTAATTTTTGTATGTTTTAGTAGAGACATGGTTTGGCCATGTTGCCCAGGCTGGTCTTGAACTCCTGACTTCAGGTTATCTGCCCACTACCACCTCCCAAAGTGTTGGGATTACAGGCATAAGTCACCACACCCGGCTGCCTCTCAAGTTTCAATGTGCATATGAATTATTTCCGATTCCAGGCTCTCTCTTAGTAATGTGATTCTGTGGGTTTGGAAGGGGTCCATGAATTGGCTTCTTTAAAAAGTCTCCTCTTAATGCTGATGTTTCTTCCACTACATCCAATATAGTAGCACTCACCTAGAGAAAGTAGGCACAGCACAGAGCTCCTGACACCCAACACTGTTACCACAACACAAATACTTTTGGCTCAAAGTGGAAGCCACCAATCGCCATTTTCAAACATGTCATTTTCTGCTGGCTCTTTGCAGTTTAGAAAGCCTAGAGAAGGCATCAATGTTTGAGTAAGTCTGCATTTGGAAAACATGTACACATGAGTTAATACAATGTTTACTGAGCACGTACTATGTGTTCAGAAGTCTGTTACAGAGCACTGTTCAGGAAACATTACATGATGTGAGTTAATCCTCATAGCACCCTGGGGAGTTGGGTGCTAAGTTTTCTGTAATTTTCAGGACTTAAATGAAGGGCCTAGCATTTCTATTTTTTCTTCCATTTAAAAAATTATTTACCTGGAAAATAAAATGTGCAGAATAAAAGCTATATCGACAGATGAAGGCATAGAGAAAAAAGGATGAACTGTTCAGAGAGATGTTTTATATTTATATTTACCTTCTTGTGCCTTGTGGAGCAGCTACTGAATTTGCAGGAATGGAAAACAAGTTGCTAGGTGAGGTGTTTCTAGAAGCGCTAGCTTCAATGAAAAAGAAATTGTAACCCCCAAATATAGAATTATTTGCTTCCACTTATCTGCTTTTCCATTTTAGGAAACTGTGGGCACCAGCTCAGGAGAGGCAGCAGGAGCCCCCGCCCGAATCTCTGGTCTCCTTTAATGAGTTCTGTGAGAGAAGACTCTAGGGTGAGGCCAGACCTGGATGAGGCCTTAGAAGAGGGTGGATCTGGGCAGGGCTGGAACAGAAACTGGACCCCATGTTTCTGATGTTCATGCTGGTGGAGTATTTCCAGTTCTGTCTTTCCTAAGCCTTCCCAACAGAGACTTGACTCTTAGAGCTTGTGTAATTTTAATCTGTTTTAGCCACTTCCCTGTCAATTTTTATAACACATGATAACAAGAAACTTAAGCAAAACTCGTAGGGTTTTTTAGGACAATTATATGAGAAGCTAAAAACTTATTTTTACCAAGATAAAAGAAATAGAAATAATCACAACAATAACAATAATTCTTCGTCCATGAATAGCCCTTCAGGTAGTGACATCGGAACTCAAGGAACAGCATAAGGGAAATGGAGCAAATGCAGCCAAGGCCCCCTGTGCAGCTCCCTTCTCCCTTCCGACTACAGGATGCTGAATTCAGCCATTAATCCATTTCCCTTCCGACCACGGGATGCTGAATTCAGCCATTAATCCGTTTCCCTTCCGACCACAGGATGCTGAATTCAGCCATTAATCCGTTTCCCTTCTGACCACAGGATGCTGAATTCAGCCATTAATCTGTTTGCTCTAGATGAAAAGTTTCTGGACAGTAGAAACCATGAATTCTTCATCTGTTTTTCTGATGGTCATGTGATATAGTTTAGATGTCCCCTCCAAATCTCATATTGAATTTTAATCCCCAATGTGGCAGGTGGGGCCTGGGGAGGAGATGGTTGAATCACCGGGTGAGTCCCTCATGGCTCTGTGCCGTCCTTGTGATAGTGAGTACTCGTGAGATCTGGCTGTTTAGAAGTGTGGCGCATCCCTCCCCCATCTTTCTTGTTTCTGCTTCTACCATGTGAGATGCCTGCTTCTCTTTCACCATGATTGTAAGCTTCCCCAGGCCTTCCCAGAAGCAGACGCTGGTGCTTCCTGTACAGCCTGCAGAACCATGAGCCAATCAAACTCTTTTCTTATAAATTACCCAGTCTCAGGTTTTTTAAATAGCAATGCAAGAATAGCTTAATACCTCATATGAAAAGAAAGCAGTTGATATATTTACCAGTTTGAGTACTTACCAGTTTGAGTCTCCAGACCTCTGCCTTGCTTCAACTCAAAGAACAGGAAGGGAGCAACCTCCATCTACTGCCCCTGATTATGGGAGAATCTTCAGTTCATCTTAAAACATTTCAGTCAAAAGCACCGTGTTTTATGTAGAAGAATGAGGGTGTCTGAAAGAATGGGTCTCTTTATTTATTTTTATTTCTGAGACAGGGTCTCTTTCCCTGTCATTCTGGCTGGGGTGCAGTGGTTCACTGCAGCTTTGACATTCTGTGCTCCAGCGATTCTCCCACCTCAGCCTCCCAAGTAGCTGGGACCACACGTGCACACTACCACAACCAGATAATATTTGTATTTTTGGCAGAGATGAGGTTTTTCTGTGTTGAGCATGCTGGTCTTGAACTCCTGAGCTCAAGTGATCCTCCAGCCTCTGCCTTTCAAAGTGCTGGAATTATAGGTGTGAGCCACCACCCCGGGCAGATGGGTCTTAACTGATTTTAATCAGGATACCTGAGCATGGAAGACATGCCCTTAATTTTTTTCCTAATACAATATTTGACAGTTATATAACTATGATTTTTTTATTCCTGTGATTCATAAGGATATGATAGTAAAAGGCCTTGAAAGCCTATAGAAAAAAAGTGCTATATTGTGCTTGAAACCACCTTTTACTCTGAAAGCAAGTGCCATCCAGATACATCTTTTGAGAAGATATTTTCTCCTGCTGCATTTTAGTCAAACAGCTGAGTGTGTCTTGAAGTTGTTTTTTGATTTTTAACAGGACAAGTGTATTTTCTAAGACCCCAAACTCAGGAGTGGCCATGGGGCAAATCACCGCTGCACACATGGAATGCATGCACAGCAAATGCATTTCTCATCCCGAACCAGCAGTTGTTCCCCCTGGGTGCACACAGGAATCACCAGGGAGGCTTTTAAAATTACCTAAACTCAAAAGGCAATAGATAAGTGAACTCAGAATCCCTGCAGTGGGACCTGAGCCATAGTGCTGTTTAAAGCTCTCTGGGTGACTATGGGGTACAACCAAGCCCCCAAACTGCTGCTTTAAATCAGCTTCTTCAGATGAACTAGTGGCAAATGGTTTCCTGAAATGAATGGTTTAAATCAGCCTCTTCCGGTGAACTAGTGGCAAACGGGTTCCTGAAATAAATGGAAAGATTTGCTGCTGGGTTGTGCTCTTCTGATCTTACCTGCATTACCTACTTTTCCTTGCCGAACTGACCTCTGCTACATATTTTATTCCTGATTCAATCCAGTTCTACTCATACCAAATGCATAATATGCACTAGGTGCCCTTGCATTGCTGAACCTCACCGTGGGGAGAGGACTTTGCTGAATAATAATTGCATCCTAAAAAAACTCAAAATACTGGACTCAAATGATCCTCCTGCCTTGGCCTCCCAAAGAGCTGAGAGTGTAGGCATGAGCCACCGTGCTTGGCCTATACCCTAAAAAATTAAAACTATCTTACTTACTAAATTGATGTAAACATGGGAAGACCTAGAAGGTCACCGAAGTGTTACAACATAAGTAAATACCTTGGAATATTAATATCCATCTGATGATGCCCTGAGCAAACATGTCCCACTTTAAAACAGTACAAAACGGTGCTATTATTCTGAGATATGAAGTTAAAATTTTGTGCAAATAGGTAATATTTAAATTTTTATATATGTATAACATTCATGCAGAAAGACGTATACAAAGAAATCATGTAAAGTTCAATGAATTATTACAAAGTGAACACACGTGTGCAATCTAGAAATAGAACCAGCTTCACGGATGTCCTGGCAACCACTTTCTCTCTTTTGCTCCCCCAAAGTCACTAAGATCTTAAGAGCTAACAGTGTAGATCAACTTTGTATTATTATGCATGTTTTATTACAGAAAATTTAAAACATACACAAAATAAAAGAAACAGTACAATAGGCCTGTTACCCAGGCTCAACAACAACTAATAACATGCCAATTTTGTGTTATCTATACTTCAACTCATTTCTCATACAGACTTTGTTATTTATTATTATTTTTTGTGGTGTAAAATGTGTGCTCATTGAAGGTAAAATCTTGGCTGAGCACAATGGCTTAAGCCTGTGTAATCCCATCACTTTGGAATGACAAGGCAGGAGGATCATTTGAGGTCAGGAGTTTGAGAGCAGCCTGGGCAGCATAGTGAGACCACATCTTTATTAAATTTTTTTTTAAATTAATCAGGTGCGGTGGTGCCCGCCTGTAGTTCCAGCTACTTGGGATGTTGACATAGCAGGATCCCTTGATTCTACGAGTTTGAGGCTACAGTGAGTTGTGATTGTGCCACTGCACATCAGCTTGGGTGACAGAGTGAGACTCTGTCTCAAAAAAAAAATAAATAAAGATTCGACCTTAACTAGCTTTTTACACATAAACACACCCATATAAGCAATCCCTCTTTTAACAATAGAAGTACCAAATTAAAAATCATTAATGTGAACCCATTTTTAACTCAGACTTTATCTTTTAATAAGTTTCTTTTCTTTTCTTTTTTTTTTTTTTTTTGAGGTAAGATGTGCACTCATTGAAAGGTCTAATCTTGGCTGGGCACGGTGGCTCACATTCGTAACCTCATCACTTTGGAAGCCAGAGCTCAGGAGTTTGAGGCCAGCCTAGGCAACACAACAAGGCCTCACTGGGGCAAGAGAGTGAGACCTCATCTCTACAATAATTTTTTAAAAGTTAGTTGGGCATAGTGGTGCACACTTGTAGTCACAGCTATTTGGGAGACTGACTTGGGAGGATCACTGGAGTCTGGGAGGTCAAGGCTGCAGTGAGCTGTGATTGCACCACTGCACTCCTTCCAGAGGGACAGAGTGAGGCTCTGTCAAAAAAAGGTACAATTTTAACTGTACATGTTTGACACATCAAACATCCTTATAACAATCCCTCTCCTAAAAATAAAAGTACCCAATTTAACAGTTATTAATATTCATATGAATTACCTAGAAATTTTTTGTTTGTTTTGATTTGGATTTTTATTGAAAGAGGACACCTAGAAATGTTATTTAAAATAGAGGACACCTAGAAATGTTATTTACAATCTAGATTTTGATAAAAATAAGCCTGAGTTTTTTCTTTTTTTGAGATGCAGTTTTGCTCTGTCTCCCAGCTGGAGTGCAGTGGTGTGATCTCGGCTCACCAAAACTTCTGCCTCCTGGGTTCAAGCAATCCTTCTGCCTCCCAACTAGCTGGGATTACAGGCGTGAGCCACCACATTCAGCTAATTTTTTTTTTTTTTTGTATTTTTAGTGCAGATGGGGTTTCCTTATGTTGGCTAGGCTAGCCTTGAACTCCTGACCTAAGGTGATCCACCAGCCTTGGCCTCGCAAAGTGCTGGGATTACAGGCATAAGCCACCGTGCCCGGCCAGGCCTGAGTTTTGCCTGAGAATTTCTCTTTCTAAGAAAGTACATCATATGGCAGTTACAAGGTCTCTTTTGTCTAAAATAAATAGAATTTAATAAATAAAAATTTAAAAAATTTACCTGAGATTAAAGGACAAATCAAAACACATGGGTAATATGTTCTCTGTAGGAATATATTTTAACAATGACATAAATTATTAATTATCAGTAAATGTTATAATAATTTATTAACTAAAATTAACAAAATTCCTATTACGATATCTATGAAAACACTTTCTTAGAGTAAAATATTCTCATATCTTGAGAGGGCACTGGTTAAAAACAGCAAAGATGTGGAAGTCGATGTCTTATCAAGTACTTACTATCACGTAAGTAGCAGACCCCTCTTCACAGCTTTTACAGAGTTATCCAAAAAGCAGTCATTTACACAAGAGCAGACAATTTTCCTAGCTTTCTATTGAGTTTATATGTTAATGTTGTTACAAAATTTATAAAATTACCTGACCAAATTTTATATATTATTTCATAATATATCAAAATTTATTTAGATGTCAAATAAATTTTATATCATAATATTATAATATATAATGATATCATATTATGATAAGTTCCATTTACATTCAGACAATTTCACTGGGCAGTGTCTGTCTACCACTAATTATTTTTTCGTTCCGCTATTTGCACAGGCAGCACAGCTGGGAAAACACAGACTCACCCAACACAGTCTCTTCCCTGTGTCTTTCTCCTCCTCAAGGAATCAGTTCATCAGTCAATCAAGTCATTTGGGACTGGAGGCTGAGTACTCCTTAACATAGAAGGTCTCATTCCTGCATGCTTTCCTCAGCAGAGGGGGAGACAAGAAGGTCCTTTTAGGGGACACTTGCTTGGACATAGACTAGGCTAGTTGGAGGGCTCTGACCAGCAGAGACAGACTCCACCGCAGTAGGAAGGGATGAGGCAGCTATTCTGAACCTGGAGCTCCACCACACCTTGCCCCGTCTCACTGAGGCAGTTTTGAGAGGCTGCCCTGGAATACGTCTTGCTGGTGGATGTTGAGAAACAATGTGGGCTTTGACGGGATTCAGGTGGTGTCCGCAGTGTGAAGACAGGAGCTGATGTTCAGAATCTAGGCTGTTTTTCTTGTGATCAGTTGGGTTACCTGTTTGAGACCAAGTCCATTTTTACTAGGGAGGCTGAACAAAGTCCACAGAACACAATGGCGCTCCCAGGATGACTGAGGAAGGGTGAGAAGGGGGGAAAGTTTTTCCACCGAGACTTTTTGCTACCTCAGGAATCGGGGGCTAATTAGGTTAGCACTGGCTCAACCTAATCAATTCAATTTTATTGCATTTGATCTAATTATCTTCCCCATTTTTAAGGTAGGAAGGGCCATTTCATTTGGTATTTATTTTTTCTCTGCATTTTTATTTCATCATATATGTGTGAATCTAATACAATCAACCATAATTTGACATGTGTTGTTTCCAAGCATTTAAGAAATTATAATATCTATGCATACAATGTTAACACTATGTATAATAAATTCTCTTTCTGTGCAAAATATATAACATATGACAATATAGGCATGTTTAATTGTGCATCTTGAAAGGTGAACAGGATCATAAATCCTTCCAGGTAGGAACTGGGACAGAAATAGGGAGAAATGGTTCCCCGATTTTCCGGTCCCTGTGCTCCCGGTTCTTTGTTTTCTGGACACCATGACAGGATCCTGAAAATGTCTCCCTTTAACTGTATCTAGGTCCCCAGTAGAACTACAGCAAGAAACTTCTGATTGAGGCTCTAAGAAGCAGCAGGAATGAGAAAACTCTTCAGCCAATAAGAGTAAGCCACGCCCAGCCGAGGGATGTATAAAAGGCAGGTCTAGCAGACTAACCCACACTCTGCCTTTGGACGTGAGAGAGAGCGCACCTTTCGCTTGAGCTTCAACATGGGAAAGGGAAATGAAGACCACGATCTCCACTGCTCCTCCATCCAGTGCTCCACTGACCAGCCCCCTTTCCAACAGATCTCCTTTACAGAAAAGGGCTCAGATGAGAAGAAACCATTCAAAGAAAAAGGCAAGACCGCCTTCTCCCATTCCAGTGAGAAGCACACACAAAGGCAAGGTAAGGCCTTGGGCTGCTCCTATAGAGGCTGGAAGGAGGGTTGGAATCAGGGATACTGAGCTGTGTCTTTAGCAGGGTTTTATTTTGAGATTTGGGGATGGGAAATGGCTTAGTGCCCTCAGGGGACTTGAGAAATGTGTTCACTCGTGACACTGGCAGAAGAGCTTCACATGAAAGACTGATTCGCAAAAATGCATCAGAGATAGACTATGGGACTCTGCCTAGGGAGAGGTGAGTCATCTAAACTTTCTTTTGCAGCAGGATCGGAGCCCAATCCAAACAAGGAGAATTCTAAGGAAACCAAGCTCAAGGCTGGGAACAGCACTGCTGGATCAGGTAAGATTTGACTCTTTCAAGGTGAGAAGGGACAGGGAAGCAACACAGGCTCCCCTGGCAAGGAAACTGGGAGCTCCTTGGCAGCCAGGGCCGTACAGATCCTGGACACTGGAGAACAGAAGAGAGCTGGGGTTTGGTGGTAACCTCAGCTCCTGTGTGTCCAGGATGGACTAGGAATTTCAGGGTGTTCAGTTGGAGGCACTTTCTCAAACTCTCATTGTGTTCACAGAACCAGAGTCCAGCTCATATCCGGAAAACTGCAGGAAAAGAAAAATCAGTTCCAAGGACAGCTGCCAAGACACAGCAGGTAGAATCTTGGTGTTTGTTGGTGGTGGTGGTGGTTTTTTTGTTTTTGGTTTGCCCCAAAAGGCAAATAATCAGGAAACTTTTATACGAGGCTTGAGCGGAAAGGGAGTTACTTATTGACAAGTAAATTTTTGAGATCTTAGCACTCTGAGAATATTTGGGGACTCACAAGGGGTTCAGCCTCACTTCATTCCAGTGCTGAGATGGTCAGGAAGGAGTGGGAGAGACAAGTGGGGTTCACCTGGGTGTACAGGGGGTTCTGGAAATCAGGGTCTGTGGGGACTGCTCTGGTGAGTCTCTCACATGCTTTCTTTGCAGGGAACTGTCCAGAAAAGGAGTGCAGCTTGTCGTTGAATAAAAAATCAAGATCCTCCACTGCTGTGCACAACAGTGAAATCCAGGAGACCTGTGATGCCCACCATAGGGGACGTTCCAGGGCTTGCACTGGGCGCAGCAAGCGGCATAGGTCTCGGGCCCTAGGAGTCCAAACACCGTCAATTCGAAAAAGCTTGGTGACCTCTGTGCGAGCTATGTCAGAGGCTGTTTATCAAGACCTAGCCCAGGTGTGGGCACAGCAGATCCATTCTCCACTGACCTGTGAGCAGCTGACACTGCTCACTCGGCTCCGGGGGCCTCTGTGTGCCCAGGTGCAGACCTTGTATTCCATGGCCACCCAGGCAGCTTATGTCTTCCCTGCTGAGAGCTGGCTTGTCCCAGCCACACTGCCTGGTCCTAGGGATTCAGCCCTGGATAGAGAAGCCCATCCCTTCCCTGGGCAGGAGATAACTGAGACTGTCAGTGGATCAGATGAGGCTAAGCTGTGAGCACCCTGACCCTATTCAGCAGAGATGCAGCTCTGGGAATGAGAACAAGGATCTGCTTCTTCTCAGATTCTTCCAGATGACCAGCAGTGACAATTTTAGACACACTGTGTTAATAAATGACAGAACCTGAAGAAGTCATAGGAAAGAAACTTGAGCGGTATACTCAGAATGGTGAGCCCTGAATTTTGCAGACCGCTAAGACTATAGACAAATTTTATATTTCATGTTAGACATTTGATGCCTTTTGGATGTCTGATGACAGTCGTGCGTTTCTATATAATCAGAAAAACATTAGAATGTAATCGTGAATTTGCATATTTTAGATTGTAGAAAAGTAAATATAAAATTATGTGCTCCTTTTTTGTTTTTTGTTTTTTTTTGAGACAGTCTTGCTATGTTACCCAGACTGGAGTGCAGTGGCACAATCTTAGCTCACTGCAATCTCTGCTTCCTGGGTTCAAACAATTCTCATGCCTCAGCCTCCCAAGTAGCTGGGACTACAGGCATGTACTGCTATGCCTGGCTAATTTTTTTTTTTTCTTGTATTGTTAGTAGAGACAGAGTTTTGTCACTTTGGCCAGGTTGGCCTCAAACTCAGGTGATCCACCAGCCTCCGCCTCCCAACGTGCTGGGATTACAGGCATGAGCCGCCTTACCAAGAAATTGTTTCTCTTTTAATCCAGAAAAGGTTGTAGGCTCTCACTCTTCCAGCCTGAACCCATGGAGTGCTAATATCCAAAAACCATTAATAGCACTCCCTGTGGGAAAATGTCTATATATTTTTAGTTTGATATAATTATAGTAAAATTACTATGCAAGCTGTTTACTTTTAATATTTCTACATAAAATTTAAGTCAAGATATATTAAATGGTAAATGATTGTACTTATTTATTGACCTGCCTCATGTTTCATTTCATTTTAAACATCCTAAATTTATATTTTATTATATTTTATACATTTCAAATGATTGTACTTATTTATTGACCTGCCTCATGTTTCATTTCATTTTAAACATCCTAAATTTATATTTTATTATATTTTATACATTTCAATTGATTGTACTATATTGCAGGATATGGAGATTTCATCACGTACTACAATACAGTGTATTTTGTTATATTTGACGTATATTCTACTTGTATTTTGTACTGAGATCATACACTATTTCATTATCTAAGTGTATTAATTACTTGTTTGGTTGCTTTATAATTTTCATTTTATGTAATGAAATAAACAATGTTGTTTGGAATTTTAAATTTCTTTCATATGGAATTTGAATTTAATAAAGATGTGAAAAAGAGAATGTCTTATCGTCACTTCTGTGTCATCCTATCCCTGACCTCCCCACAGCCCACAGCTCTTGTCATAGTCCGGGAATAGTGTTCTATCACTACAGGAAATGGGGCCAATTCAATGGTAATACACAGATATAAATTGGAGATACGGAGATTTTATTCTCGACCACTGCAGTATAAAAGAATCACAGTAACGCGAGTCACACAATTTTTGGGTTGACACTGTTTATGAGTTATGCTTACACTATGCTGTAGAATAACGCTGAAATAAATTATGTCTATTAAACAAATGCACATACATAAATAATGTGTCTAAATAACAATGTACATATCTTAATGAAAATGAATTTTATTGCTAAAAAATGTTAACACACAGATACACACAGTGGGATCATATAATGTTGAAAAATAGAGATGGGGAGAGGAACAGAGACAGAGAGAAAGGGAGGAATGGAGAGAGAAAAGGACAGATGGACAGAGGGACATTGGAAAAGAGAAAGTGGGGAGGGGGGAGGAAGGGAGGTAGGGAGGGAGGAGGGAGGAAGGGAAGGACAGAGGGAGAAAGGGAGCAAGAGACAGAGAGAGGAAAGCAGAGAGAAAAGCGGTCTTCTGCCTCCAGGACCAGCAGGACCTCGCACTCCGGGAAAATGTTGGGTGCCCAGTGCAGGCTGAGTGCTCGGCCGACAGCCACGTCTGCTTGCGGGGCGCTCACCAGCTCACCAGCCCTCCGGACCGCCAGCCCGGGTCACTTCATCCCGGAACAATTCAGACGAATTCCGCCTCCCAAGGAATGAGAGAATTGCCCAGAGAGCAATGAGCCGAGACTCCGGTGATTGTCCGTTTTTAATCCACATGGTTCACAGATGACACAGCCCCACGTTGAGCCTGCAACAGAGCGCGAGGCGGATACTCCCATCCACACGGGAGTCACACTCAGGCCGAGTGAACCGTGATTCCGGGTTCCACGTTCCTTCGTCCTCTGCAAGGGGGCCTGTTGCTCACGTGTCTCCCGCCCCCGAAAGCGTGACCATGTTGACTGTTTCCCGAGCTCTGCAGGGACACAGAAACCTCCAGCGAAGCGTGGAAAAGCAGCATCGTGACTTCGCTCTCCTTTCCAGTTTCCAAACCGGCCACAGTGGAGAATCCCCTTGTTGCAGGAAACAGGAATCCGTCGTCAGGCCGTGATGCACCCGACGTTTCTTTTCTCTGCAGTTTCGCTCTCGTTTTCTACATGAAAATGAACGAGATCCACACCCCTGCGCGCGTGAGACTATCACGGCAATGGCGACACCCACAGGCATTGCCGCCTTCCCGGAGAGGGCCTGGAAAACTCAAGACTGTCATGGAAGTTCAGTTCCACACTCCACCCTTCAGGGTGGTTTCTGCCTGAAAACTGAGTCAAGACAGCGGCTTCCAGTTTCCATAGAATTACGGGAGAGCCTCAGAGAGCCAGCCCCCGAAGCCACTCTTTCCCTCCAATCCGGCCCTACACCCACCCACCCCACAAGGCCCTGGTCCCTGCGGTTTTCGGCTTCGGAGGGCGGGCTACCCCGGGAACTTGGGCCCCGAGCTCATGCATATTCATAACGCGGTGGAGGTGGTAGGTCTTTCTAAGGGCCTCCAGGCTGCACCTGCCGCAGCGCTCCTCCGAGCCTTTGAGAAGGATCACTTTCCAGGCATCGCCGCCTGGGAAGAGCTGGCCAGAGAGACGGGCCTCCCGGAGTCCAGGATTCAGATCTGGTTTCAGAATCGAAGGGCCAGGCACCCGGGACAGGGTGGCAGGGCGCCCGCGCAGGCAGGCGGCCTGTGCAACGCGGCCCCCGGCGGGTGTCACCCTGCTCCCTCGTGGGTCGCCTTCGCCCACACCGGCGCGTGGGGAACGGGGCTTCCCGCACCCCACGTGCCCTGCGCGCCTGGGGCTCTCCCACAGGGGGCTTTCGTGAGCCAGGCAGCGAGGGCCGCCCCCGTGCTGCAGCCCAGCCGGGCCGCGCCGGCAGAGGGGATCTCCCAACCTGCCCCGGCGCGCGGGGATTTTGCCTACGCCGCCCCGGCTCCTCCGGAAGGGGCGCTCTCCCACCCTCAGGCTCCTCGGTGGCCTCCGCACCCGGGCAAAAGCCGGGAGGACCGGGACCCGCAGCGCGACGGCCTGCCGGGCCCTTGCGCGGTGGGACAGCCTGGGCCCGCTCAAGCGGGGCCGCAGGGCCAAGGTGTGCTTGCGCCACCCACGTCCCAGGGGAGCCCGTGGTGGGGCTGGGGCCGGGGTCCCCAGGTCGCCGGGGCGGCGTGGGAACCCCAAGCCGGGGCAGCTCCACCTCCCCAGCCCGCGCCCCCGGAGGCCTCCGCGCGGCAGGGGCAGATGCAAGGCATCCCGGCGCCCTCCCAGGCGCTCCAGGAGCCGGGGCGCTCGTCTGCACTCCCCGGCGGCCTGCTGCTGGATGAGCTCCTGGCGAGCCCGGAGTTTCTGCAGCAGGCGCAAGCTTTCCTAGAAACGGAGGCCCCGGGGGAGCTGGAGGCCTCGGAAGAGGCCGCCTCGCTGGAAGCACCCCTCAGCGAGGAAGAATACCGGGCTCTGCTGGAGGAGCTTTAGGACGCGGGGTTGGGACGGGGTCGGGTGGTTCGGGGCGAGGGCGGTGGCCTCTCTTTCGCGGGGAACACCTGGCTGGCTACGGAGGGGCGTGTCTTCGCCCCGCCCCCGCCACCGGGCTGACCGGCCTGGGATTCCTGCCTTCTAGGTCTAGGCCCGGTGAGAGACTCCACACAGCGGAGAACGGCCATTCTTTCCTGGGCATCCCGGGGATCCCAGAGCCGGCCCAGGTACCAGCAGGTGGGCCGCCTACTGCGCACGCGCGGGTTTGCGGGTTTGCGGGCAGCCGCCTGGGCTGTGGGAGCAGCCCGGGCAGAGCTCTCATGCCTTCCCACCACCCCACCCCGCCGCCTGACCGCCCCCTCCCCACCCCCACCCCCACCCCCCACCGCCGGAAAATGCGTCGTCCCCTGGGCTGGGTGGAGACCCCCGTCCCGCGAAACACCGGGCCCGCGCAGCGTCCAGGCCTGACGCCGCTCCGGCGGCTCTCGCCTCCTCTGCGCCTCCGCGCCACCGTCGCCCGCCCGCCCGCCCGGGCCCCTGCAGCCTCCCAGCTGCCAGCACGGAGCGCCTGGCGGCGGAACGCAGACCCCAGGCCCGGCGCACACCGGGGACGCTGAGCGTTCCAGGCGGGAGGGAAGGCGGGCAGAGATGGAGAGAGGAACGGGAGACCTAGAGGGGCGGAAGGATGGGCGGAGGGACGTTAGGAGGGAGGGAGGGAGGGAGGCAGGGAGGCAGGGAGGAACGGAGGGAAAGACAGAGCGACGCAGGGACTGGGGGCGGGCGGGAGGGAGCCGGGGACAGAGGGAGGAAGGCAGGGAGGAAAAGCGGTCTTCGGCCTCCGGGAGTAGCGGGACCCCCGCCCTCCGGGAAAACGGTCAGCGTCCGGCGCGGGCTGAGGGCTGGGCCCACAGCCGCCGCCGCGCCGGCCGGCGGGGCACTCATTCGCCCCGGTTCCGTAGCCCAGGGAGGGAGTGGGCGGTTTCCTCAGGGACAAAAGACCGGGACTCGGGTTGCCGTCGGGTTTTCACCCGCGCGGCTCACAGACCGCACATCCCCAGGCTGAGCCCTGCAACGCAGCGCGAGGCCGACAGCCCCGACCACGGAGGAGCCACACGCAGGACGACGGAGGCGTGATTTTGGTTTCCGCGTGGCTTCGCCCTCTGCAAGGCGGCCTGTTGCCCACGTCTCTCCGGCCCCCGAAAGGCTGGCCATGCTGACTGTTTGCTCCCGGAGCTCTGCGGGCACCCGGAAACATGCAGGGAAGGGTGGAAGCCCGGCATGGTGCCTTCGCTCTCCTTGCCAGCTTCCAAACCGGCCACACTGCAGACTCCCCATGTTGCCGCACACGGGAATCCATCGTCAGGCCATCACGCCGGGGAGGCATCTCCTCTCTGGGGTCTCGCTCTGGTCTTCTACGTGGAAATGAACGACAGCCACACGCCTGCGTGTGTGAGACTGTCCCGGCAACGGCGACACCCACAGGCATTGCCTCCTTCATGGAGAGAGGGCCTGGAACACTCAAGACTCCCACGGAGGTTCAGTTCCACACTCCCCTCCACCCTCCCAGGCTGGTTTCTCCCTGCTGCAGACGCGTGGGAGCCCAGAGAGCGGCTTCCCGTTCCCGCGGGATGCCTGGAGGGGTCCGGGGAGCCGGCCCCCGAAACGCGCCCCCCTCACCCCTTCCCCCTCTCCCCCCTCCACTTCGTCTCTCCGGCCCCACCACCACCACCACCACCAACACCACCACGCCCTCCCCCATCCCCCCCCCCCCACCACCACCACCACCCCGCCGGCCGCAGGCCTCGACTTGCCCTGGGTCCCTTCCGGGGTGGGGCGCGCTGTCCCAGGGGGGCTCACCGCCATTCATGAAGGGGTGGAGCCTGCCTGCCTGTGGGCCTTTATAAGGGCCGCTGGCTGGCTGGCTGGCTGTCCGGGCAGGCCTCCTGGCTGCACCTGCCGCAGTGCACAGGCCGGCTGAGGTGCACGGGAGCCCGCCGGCCTCTCTCTGCCCGCGTCCGTCCGTGAAATTCCGGCCGGGGCTCACCGCGATGGCCCTCCCGACACCTTCGGACAGCACCCTCCCCGCGGGAGCCCGGGGACCAGGACGGCGACGGAGACTCGTTTGGACCCCGAGCCAAAGCGAGGCCCTGCGAGCCTGCTTTGAGCGGAACCCGTACCCGGGCATCGCCACCAGAGAACGGCTGGCCCAGGCCATCGGCATTCCGGAGCCCAGGGTCCAGATTTGGTTTCAGAACGAGAGGTCACGCCAGCTGAGGCAGCACCGGCGGGAATCTCGGCCCTGGCCCGGGAGACGCGGCCCGCCAGAAGGCCGGCGAAAGCGGACCGCCGTCACCGGATCCCAGACCGCCCTGCTCCTCCGAGCCTTTGAGAAGGATCGCTTTCCAGGCATCGCCGCCCGGGAAGAGCTGGCCAGAGAGACGGGCCTCCCGGAGTCCAGGATTCAGATCTGGTTTCAGAATCGAAGGGCCAGGCACCCGGGACAGGGTGGCAGGGCGCCCGCGCAGGCAGGCGGCCTGTGCAACGCGGCCCCCGGCGGGTGTCACCCTGCTCCCTCGTGGGTCGCCTTCGCCCACACCGGCGCGTGGGGAACGGGGCTTCCCGCACCCCACGTGCCCTGCGCGCCTGGGGCTCTCCCACAGGGGGCTTTCGTGAGCCAGGCAGCGAGGGCCGCCCCCGTGCTGCAGCCCAGCCGGGCCGCGCCGGCAGAGGGGATCTCCCAACCTGCCCCGGCGCGCGGGGATTTTGCCTACGCCGCCCCGGCTCCTCCGGAAGGGGCGCTCTCCCACCCTCAGGCTCCTCGGTGGCCTCCGCACCCGGGCAAAAGCCGGGAGGACCGGGACCCGCAGCGCGACGGCCTGCCGGGCCCTTGCGCGGTGGGACAGCCTGGGCCCGCTCAAGCGGGGCCGCAGGGCCAAGGTGTGCTTGCGCCACCCACGTCCCAGGGGAGCCCGTGGTGGGGCTGGGGCCGGGGTCCCCAGGTCGCCGGGGCGGCGTGGGAACCCCAAGCCGGGGCAGCTCCACCTCCCCAGCCCGCGCCCCCGGAGGCCTCCGCGCGGCAGGGGCAGATGCAAGGCATCCCGGCGCCCTCCCAGGCGCTCCAGGAGCCGGGGCGCTCGTCTGCACTCCCCGGCGGCCTGCTGCTGGATGAGCTCCTGGCGAGCCCGGAGTTTCTGCAGCAGGCGCAAGCTTTCCTAGAAACGGAGGCCCCGGGGGAGCTGGAGGCCTCGGAAGAGGCCGCCTCGCTGGAAGCACCCCTCAGCGAGGAAGAATACCGGGCTCTGCTGGAGGAGCTTTAGGACGCGGGGTTGGGACGGGGTCGGGTGGTTCGGGGCGAGGGCGGTGGCCTCTCTTTCGCGGGGAACACCTGGCTGGCTACGGAGGGGCGTGTCTTCGCCCCGCCCCCGCCACCGGGCTGACCGGCCTGGGATTCCTGCCTTCTAGGTCTAGGCCCGGTGAGAGACTCCACACAGCGGAGAACGGCCATTCTTTCCTGGGCATCCCGGGGATCCCAGAGCCGGCCCAGGTACCAGCAGGTGGGCCGCCTACTGCGCACGCGCGGGTTTGCGGGTCTGCGGGCAGCCGCCTGGGCTGTGGGAGCAGCCCGGGCAGAGCTCTCATGCCTTCCCACCACCCCACCCCGCCGCCTGACCGCCCCCTCCCCACCCCCACCCCCCACCGCCGGAAAATGCGTCGTCCCCTGGGCTGGGTGGAGACCCCCGTCCCGCGAAACACCGGGCCCGCGCAGCGTCCAGGCCTGACGCCGCTCCGGCGGCTCTCGCCTCCTCTGCGCCTCCGCGCCACCGTCGCCCGCCCGCCCGCCCGCCCGGGCCCCTGCAGCCTCCCAGCTGCCAGCACGGAGCGCCTGGCGGCGGAACGCAGACCCCAGGCCCGGCGCACACCGGGGACGCTGAGCGTTCCAGGCGGGAGGGAAGGCGGGCAGAGATGGAGAGAGGAACGGGAGACCTAGAGGGGCGGAAGGATGGGCGGAGGGACGTTAGGAGGGAGGGAGGGAGGGAGGCAGGGAGGCAGGGAGGAACGGAGGGAAAGACAGAGCGACGCAGGGACTGGGGGCGGGCGGGAGGGAGCCGGGGACAGAGGGAGGAAGGCAGGGAGGAAAAGCGGTCTTCGGCCTCCGGGAGTAGCGGGACCCCCGCCCTCCGGGAAAACGGTCAGCGTCCGGCGCGGGCTGAGGGCTGGGCCCACAGCCGCCGCCGCGCCGGCCGGCGGGGCACTCATTCGCCCCGGTTCCGTGGCCCAGGGAGGGAGTGGGCGGTTTCCTCAGGGACAAAAGACCGGGACTCGGGTTGCCGTCGGGTTTTCACCCGCGCGGCTCACAGACCGCACATCCCCAGGCTGAGCCCTGCAACGCAGCGCGAGGCCGACAGCCCCGACCACGGAGGAGCCACACGCAGGACGACGGAGGCGTGATTTTGGTTTCCGCGTGGCTTCGCCCTCTGCAAGGCGGCCTGTTGCCCACGTCTCTCCGGCCCCCGAAAGGCTGGCCATGCTGACTGTTTGCTCCCGGAGCTCTGCGGGCACCCGGAAACATGCAGGGAAGGGTGGAAGCCCGGCATGGTGCCTTCGCTCTCCTTGCCAGCTTCCAAACCGGCCACACTGCAGACTCCCCGTGTTGCCGCACACGGGAATCCATCGTCAGGCCATCACGCCGGGGAGGCATCTCCTCTCTGGGGTCTCGCTCTGGTCTTCTACGTGGAAATGAACGACAGCCACACGCCTGCGTGTGTGAGACTGTCCCGGCAACGGCGACACCCACAGGCATTGCCTCCTTCACGGAGAGAGGGCCTGGAACACTCAAGACTCCCACGGAGGTTCAGTTCCACACTCCCCTCCACCCTCCCAGGCTGGTTTCTCCCTGCTGCAGACGCGTGGGAGCCCAGAGAGCGGCTTCCCGTTCCCGCGGGATGCCTGGAGGTGTCCGGGGAGCCGGCCCCCGAAACGCGCCCCCCTCACCGCTTCCCCCTCTCCCCCCTCCTCTTCGTCTCTCCGGCCCCACCACCACCAACACCACCACGCCCTCCCCCATCCCCCCCCCCCCAACACCACCACCACCACCCCGCCGGCCGCAGGCCTCGACTTGCCCTGGGTCCCTTCCGGGGTGGGGCGGGCTGTCCCAGGGGGGCTCACCGCCATTCATGAAGGGGTGGAGCCTGCCTGCCTGTGGGCCTTTATAAGGGCCGCTGGCTGGCTGGCTGGCTGTCCGGGCAGGCCTCCTGGCTGCACCTGCCGCAGTGCACAGGCCGGCTGAGGTGCACGGGAGCCCGCCGGCCTCTCTCTGCCCGCGTCCGTCCGTGAAATTCCGGCCGGGGCTCACCGCGATGGCCCTCCCGACACCTTCGGACAGCACCCTCCCCGCGGGAGCCCGGGGACCAGGACGGCGACGGAGACTCGTTTGGACCCCGAGCCAAAGCGAGGCCCTGCGAGCCTGCTTTGAGCGGAACCCGTACACGGGCATCGCCACCAGAGAACGGCTGGCCCAGGCCATCGGCATTCCGGAGCCCAGGGTCCAGATTTGGTTTCAGAACGAGAGGTCACGCCAGCTGAGGCAGCACCGGCGGGAATCTCGGCCCTGGCCCGGGAGACGCGGCCCGCCAGAAGGCCGGCGAAAGCGGACCGCCGTCACCGGATCCCAGACCGCCCTGCTCCTCCGAGCCTTTGAGAAGGATCGCTTTCCAGGCATCGCCGCCCGGGAAGAGCTGGCCAGAGAGACGGGCCTCCCGGAGTCCAGGATTCAGATCTGGTTTCAGAATCGAAGGGCCAGGCACCCGGGACAGGGTGGCAGGGCGCCCGCGCAGGCAGGCGGCCTGTGCAACGCGGCCCCCGGCGGGTGTCACCCTGCTCCCTCGTGGGTCGCCTTCGCCCACACCGGCGCGTGGGGAACGGGGCTTCCCGCACCCCACGTGCCCTGCGCGCCTGGGGCTCTCCCACAGGGGGCTTTCGTGAGCCAGGCAGCGAGGGCCGCCCCCGTGCTGCAGCCCAGCCGGGCCGCGCCGGCAGAGGGGATCTCCCAACCTGCCCCGGCGCGCGGGGATTTTGCCTACGCCGCCCCGGCTCCTCCGGAAGGGGCGCTCTCCCACCCTCAGGCTCCTCGGTGGCCTCCGCACCCGGGCAAAAGCCGGGAGGACCGGGACCCGCAGCGCGACGGCCTGCCGGGCCCTTGCGCGGTGGGACAGCCTGGGCCCGCTCAAGCGGGGCCGCAGGGCCAAGGTGTGCTTGCGCCACCCACGTCCCAGGGGAGCCCGTGGTGGGGCTGGGGCCGGGGTCCCCAGGTCGCCGGGGCGGCGTGGGAACCCCAAGCCGGGGCAGCTCCACCTCCCCAGCCCGCGCCCCCGGAGGCCTCCGCGCGGCAGGGGCAGATGCAAGGCATCCCGGCGCCCTCCCAGGCGCTCCAGGAGCCGGGGCGCTCGTCTGCACTCCCCGGCGGCCTGCTGCTGGATGAGCTCCTGGCGAGCCCGGAGTTTCTGCAGCAGGCGCAAGCTTTCCTAGAAACGGAGGCCCCGGGGGAGCTGGAGGCCTCGGAAGAGGCCGCCTCGCTGGAAGCACCCCTCAGCGAGGAAGAATACCGGGCTCTGCTGGAGGAGCTTTAGGACGCGGGGTTGGGACGGGGTCGGGTGGTTCGGGGCGAGGGCGGTGGCCTCTCTTTCGCGGGGAACACCTGGCTGGCTACGGAGGGGCGTGTCTTCGCCCCGCCCCCGCCACCGGGCTGACCGGCCTGGGATTCCTGCCTTCTAGGTCTAGGCCCGGTGAGAGACTCCACACAGCGGAGAACGGCCATTCTTTCCTGGGCATCCCGGGGATCCCAGAGCCGGCCCAGGTACCAGCAGGTGGGCCGCCTACTGCGCACGCGCGGGTTTGCGGGTCTGCGGGCAGCCGCCTGGGCTGTGGGAGCAGCCCGGGCAGAGCTCTCATGCCTTCCCACCACCCCACCCCGCCGCCTGACCGCCCCCTCCCCACCCCCACCCCCCACCGCCGGAAAATGCGTCGTCCCCTGGGCTGGGTGGAGACCCCCGTCCCGCGAAACACCGGGCCCGCGCAGCGTCCAGGCCTGACGCCGCTCCGGCGGCTCTCGCCTCCTCTGCGCCTCCGCGCCACCGTCGCCCGCCCGCCCGCCCGCCCGGGCCCCTGCAGCCTCCCAGCTGCCAGCACGGAGCGCCTGGCGGCGGAACGCAGACCCCAGGCCCGGCGCACACCGGGGACGCTGAGCGTTCCAGGCGGGAGGGAAGGCGGGCAGAGATGGAGAGAGGAACGGGAGACCTAGAGGGGCGGAAGGATGGGCGGAGGGACGTTAGGAGGGAGGGAGGGAGGGAGGCAGGGAGGCAGGGAGGAACGGAGGGAAAGACAGAGCGACGCAGGGACTGGGGGCGGGCGGGAGGGAGCCGGGGACAGAGGGAGGAAGGCAGGGAGGAAAAGCGGTCTTCGGCCTCCGGGAGTAGCGGGACCCCCGCCCTCCGGGAAAACGGTCAGCGTCCGGCGCGGGCTGAGGGCTGGGCCCACAGCCGCCGCCGCGCCGGCCGGCGGGGCACTCATTCGCCCCGGTTCCGTGGCCCAGGGAGGGAGTGGGCGGTTTCCTCAGGGACAAAAGACCGGGACTCGGGTTGCCGTCGGGTTTTCACCCGCGCGGCTCACAGACCGCACATCCCCAGGCTGAGCCCTGCAACGCAGCGCGAGGCCGACAGCCCCGACCACGGAGGAGCCACACGCAGGACGACGGAGGCGTGATTTTGGTTTCCGCGTGGCTTCGCCCTCTGCAAGGCGGCCTGTTGCCCACGTCTCTCCGGCCCCCGAAAGGCTGGCCATGCTGACTGTTTGCTCCCGGAGCTCTGCGGGCACCCGGAAACATGCAGGGAAGGGTGGAAGCCCGGCATGGTGCCTTCGCTCTCCTTGCCAGCTTCCAAACCGGCCACACTGCAGACTCCCCGTGTTGCCGCACACGGGAATCCATCGTCAGGCCATCACGCCGGGGAGGCATCTCCTCTCTGGGGTCTCGCTCTGGTCTTCTACGTGGAAATGAACGACAGCCACACGCCTGCGTGTGTGAGACTGTCCCGGCAACGGCGACACCCACAGGCATTGCCTCCTTCACGGAGAGAGGGCCTGGAACACTCAAGACTCCCACGGAGGTTCAGTTCCACACTCCCCTCCACCCTCCCAGGCTGGTTTCTCCCTGCTGCAGACGCGTGGGAGCCCAGAGAGCGGCTTCCCGTTCCCGCGGGATGCCTGGAGGGGTCCGGGGAGCCGGCCCCCGAAACGCGCCCCCCTCACCCCTTCCCCCTCTCCCCCCTCCACTTCGTCTCTCCGGCCCCACCACCACCACCACCACCAACACCACCACGCCCTCCCCCATCCCCCCCCCCCCACCACCACCACCACCCCGCCGGCCGCAGGCCTCGACTTGCCCTGGGTCCCTTCCGGGGTGGGGCGCGCTGTCCCAGGGGGGCTCACCGCCATTCATGAAGGGGTGGAGCCTGCCTGCCTGTGGGCCTTTATAAGGGCCGCTGGCTGGCTGGCTGGCTGTCCGGGCAGGCCTCCTGGCTGCACCTGCCGCAGTGCACAGGCCGGCTGAGGTGCACGGGAGCCCGCCGGCCTCTCTCTGCCCGCGTCCGTCCGTGAAATTCCGGCCGGGGCTCACCGCGATGGCCCTCCCGACACCTTCGGACAGCACCCTCCCCGCGGGAGCCCGGGGACCAGGACGGCGACGGAGACTCGTTTGGACCCCGAGCCAAAGCGAGGCCCTGCGAGCCTGCTTTGAGCGGAACCCGTACACGGGCATCGCCACCAGAGAACGGCTGGCCCAGGCCATCGGCATTCCGGAGCCCAGGGTCCAGATTTGGTTTCAGAACGAGAGGTCACGCCAGCTGAGGCAGCACCGGCGGGAATCTCGGCCCTGGCCCGGGAGACGCGGCCCGCCAGAAGGCCGGCGAAAGCGGACCGCCGTCACCGGATCCCAGACCGCCCTGCTCCTCCGAGCCTTTGAGAAGGATCGCTTTCCAGGCATCGCCGCCCGGGAAGAGCTGGCCAGAGAGACGGGCCTCCCGGAGTCCAGGATTCAGATCTGGTTTCAGAATCGAAGGGCCAGGCACCCGGGACAGGGTGGCAGGGCGCCCGCGCAGGCAGGCGGCCTGTGCAACGCGGCCCCCGGCGGGTGTCACCCTGCTCCCTCGTGGGTCGCCTTCGCCCACACCGGCGCGTGGGGAACGGGGCTTCCCGCACCCCACGTGCCCTGCGCGCCTGGGGCTCTCCCACAGGGGGCTTTCGTGAGCCAGGCAGCGAGGGCCGCCCCCGTGCTGCAGCCCAGCCGGGCCGCGCCGGCAGAGGGGATCTCCCAACCTGCCCCGGCGCGCGGGGATTTTGCCTACGCCGCCCCGGCTCCTCCGGAAGGGGCGCTCTCCCACCCTCAGGCTCCTCGGTGGCCTCCGCACCCGGGCAAAAGCCGGGAGGACCGGGACCCGCAGCGCGACGGCCTGCCGGGCCCTTGCGCGGTGGGACAGCCTGGGCCCGCTCAAGCGGGGCCGCAGGGCCAAGGTGTGCTTGCGCCACCCACGTCCCAGGGGAGCCCGTGGTGGGGCTGGGGCCGGGGTCCCCAGGTCGCCGGGGCGGCGTGGGAACCCCAAGCCGGGGCAGCTCCACCTCCCCAGCCCGCGCCCCCGGAGGCCTCCGCGCGGCAGGGGCAGATGCAAGGCATCCCGGCGCACTCCCAGGCGCTCCAGGAGCCGGGGCGCTCGTCTGCACTCCCCGGCGGCCTGCTGCTGGATGAGCTCCTGGCGAGCCCGGAGTTTCTGCAGCAGGCGCAAGCTTTCCTAGAAACGGAGGCCCCGGGGGAGCTGGAGGCCTCGGAAGAGGCCGCCTCGCTGGAAGCACCCCTCAGCGAGGAAGAATACCGGGCTCTGCTGGAGGAGCTTTAGGACGCGGGGTTGGGACGGGGTCGGGTGGTTCGGGGCGAGGGCGGTGGCCTCTCTTTCGCGGGGAACACCTGGCTGGCTACGGAGGGGCGTGTCTTCGCCCCGCCCCCGCCACCGGGCTGACCGGCCTGGGATTCCTGCCTTCTAGGTCTAGGCCCGGTGAGAGACTCCACACAGCGGAGAACGGCCATTCTTTCCTGGGCATCCCGGGGATCCCAGAGCCGGCCCAGGTACCAGCAGGTGGGCCGCCTACTGCGCACGCGCGGGTTTGCGGGTTTGCGGGCAGCCGCCTGGGCTGTGGGAGCAGCCCGGGCAGAGCTCTCATGCCTTCCCACCACCCCACCCCGCCGCCTGACCGCCCCCTCCCCACCCCCACCCCCACCCCCCACCGCCGGAAAATGCGTCGTCCCCTGGGCTGGGTGGAGACCCCCGTCCCGCGAAACACCGGGCCCGCGCAGCGTCCAGGCCTGACGCCGCTCCGGCGGCTCTCGCCTCCTCTGCGCCTCCGCGCCACCGTCGCCCGCCCGCCCGCCCGGGCCCCTGCAGCCTCCCAGCTGCCAGCACGGAGCGCCTGGCGGCGGAACGCAGACCCCAGGCCCGGCGCACACCGGGGACGCTGAGCGTTCCAGGCGGGAGGGAAGGCGGGCAGAGATGGAGAGAGGAACGGGAGACCTAGAGGGGCGGAAGGATGGGCGGAGGGACGTTAGGAGGGAGGGAGGGAGGGAGGCAGGGAGGCAGGGAGGAACGGAGGGAAAGACAGAGCGACGCAGGGACTGGGGGCGGGCGGGAGGGAGCCGGGGACAGAGGGAGGAAGGCAGGGAGGAAAAGCGGTCTTCGGCCTCCGGGAGTAGCGGGACCCCCGCCCTCCGGGAAAACGGTCAGCGTCCGGCGCGGGCTGAGGGCTGGGCCCACAGCCGCCGCCGCGCCGGCCGGCGGGGCACTCATTCGCCCCGGTTCCGTGGCCCAGGGAGGGAGTGGGCGGTTTCCTCAGGGACAAAAGACCGGGACTCGGGTTGCCGTCGGGTTTTCACCCGCGCGGCTCACAGACCGCACATCCCCAGGCTGAGCCCTGCAACGCAGCGCGAGGCCGACAGCCCCGACCACGGAGGAGCCACACGCAGGACGACGGAGGCGTGATTTTGGTTTCCGCGTGGCTTCGCCCTCTGCAAGGCGGCCTGTTGCCCACGTCTCTCCGGCCCCCGAAAGGCTGGCCATGCTGACTGTTTGCTCCCGGAGCTCTGCGGGCACCCGGAAACATGCAGGGAAGGGTGGAAGCCCGGCATGGTGCCTTCGCTCTCCTTGCCAGCTTCCAAACCGGCCACACTGCAGACTCCCCATGTTGCCGCACACGGGAATCCATCGTCAGGCCATCACGCCGGGGAGGCATCTCCTCTCTGGGGTCTCGCTCTGGTCTTCTACGTGGAAATGAACGACAGCCACACGCCTGCGTGTGTGAGACTGTCCCGGCAACGGCGACACCCACAGGCATTGCCTCCTTCACGGAGAGAGGGCCTGGAACACTCAAGACTCCCACGGAGGTTCAGTTCCACACTCCCCTCCACCCTCCCAGGCTGGTTTCTCCCTGCTGCAGACGCGTGGGAGCCCAGAGAGCGGCTTCCCGTTCCCGCGGGATGCCTGGAGGGGTCCGGGGAGCCGGCCCCCGAAACGCGCCCCCCTCACCCCTTCCCCCTCTCCCCCCTCCACTTCGTCTCTCCGGCCCCACCACCACCACCACCACCAACACCACCACGCCCTCCCCCATCCCCCCCCCCCCCCCCACCACCACCACCCCGCCGGCCGCAGGCCTCGACTTGCCCTGGGTCCCTTCCGGGGTGGGGCGCGCTGTCCCAGGGGGGCTCACCGCCATTCATGAAGGGGTGGAGCCTGCCTGCCTGTGGGCCTTTATAAGGGCCGCTGGCTGGCTGGCTGGCTGTCCGGGCAGGCCTCCTGGCTGCACCTGCCGCAGTGCACAGGCCGGCTGAGGTGCACGGGAGCCCGCCGGCCTCTCTCTGCCCGCGTCCGTCCGTGAAATTCCGGCCGGGGCTCACCGCGATGGCCCTCCCGACACCTTCGGACAGCACCCTCCCCGCGGGAGCCCGGGGACCAGGACGGCGACGGAGACTCGTTTGGACCCCGAGCCAAAGCGAGGCCCTGCGAGCCTGCTTTGAGCGGAACCCGTACACGGGCATCGCCACCAGAGAACGGCTGGCCCAGGCCATCGGCATTCCGGAGCCCAGGGTCCAGATTTGGTTTCAGAACGAGAGGTCACGCCAGCTGAGGCAGCACCGGCGGGAATCTCGGCCCTGGCCCGGGAGACGCGGCCCGCCAGAAGGCCGGCGAAAGCGGACCGCCGTCACCGGATCCCAGACCGCCCTGCTCCTCCGAGCCTTTGAGAAGGATCGCTTTCCAGGCATCGCCGCCCGGGAAGAGCTGGCCAGAGAGACGGGCCTCCCGGAGTCCAGGATTCAGATCTGGTTTCAGAATCGAAGGGCCAGGCACCCGGGACAGGGTGGCAGGGCGCCCGCGCAGGCAGGCGGCCTGTGCAACGCGGCCCCCGGCGGGTGTCACCCTGCTCCCTCGTGGGTCGCCTCGTGGGTCGCTTCCCGCACCCCACGTGCCCTGCGCGCCTGGGGCTCTCCCGCAGGGGGCTTTCGTGGGCCAGGCAGCAAGGGCCGCCCCCGTGCTGCAGCCCAGCCGGGCCGCGCCGGCAGAGGGGATCTCCCAACCTGCCCCGGCGCGCGGGGATTTTGCCTACGCCGCCCCGGCTCCTCCGGAAGGGGCGCTCTCCCACCCTCAGGCTCCTCGGTGGCCTCCGCACCCGGGCAAAAGCCGGGAGGACCGGGACCCGCAGCGCGACGGCCTGCCGGGCCCTTGCGCGGTGGGACAGCCTGGGCCCGCTCAAGCGGGGCCGCAGGGCCAAGGTGTGCTTGCGCCACCCACGTCCCAGGGGAGCCCGTGGTGGGGCTGGGGCCGGGGTCCCCAGGTCGCCGGGGCGGCGTGGGAACCCCAAGCCGGGGCAGCTCCACCTCCCCAGCCCGCGCCCCCGGAGGCCTCCGCGCGGCAGGGGCAGATGCAAGGCATCCCGGCGCACTCCCAGGCGCTCCAGGAGCCGGGGCGCTCGTCTGCACTCCCCGGCGGCCTGCTGCTGGATGAGCTCCTGGCGAGCCCGGAGTTTCTGCAGCAGGCGCAAGCTTTCCTAGAAACGGAGGCCCCGGGGGAGCTGGAGGCCTCGGAAGAGGCCGCCTCGCTGGAAGCACCCCTCAGCGAGGAAGAATACCGGGCTCTGCTGGAGGAGCTTTAGGACGCGGGGTTGGGACGGGGTCGGGTGGTTCGGGGCGAGGGCGGTGGCCTCTCTTTCGCGGGGAACACCTGGCTGGCTACGGAGGGGCGTGTCTTCGCCCCGCCCCCGCCACCGGGCTGACCGGCCTGGGATTCCTGCCTTCTAGGTCTAGGCCCGGTGAGAGACTCCACACAGCGGAGAACGGCCATTCTTTCCTGGGCATCCCGGGGATCCCAGAGCCGGCCCAGGTACCAGCAGGTGGGCCGCCTACTGCGCACGCGCGGGTTTGCGGGTTTGCGGGCAGCCGCCTGGGCTGTGGGAGCAGCCCGGGCAGAGCTCTCATGCCTTCCCACCACCCCACCCCGCCGCCTGACCGCCCCCTCCCCACCCCCACCCCCACCCCCCACCGCCGGAAAATGCGTCGTCCCCTGGGCTGGGTGGAGACCCCCGTCCCGCGAAACACCGGGCCCGCGCAGCGTCCAGGCCTGACGCCGCTCCGGCGGCTCTCGCCTCCTCTGCGCCTCCGCGCCACCGTCGCCCGCCCGCCCGCCCGGGCCCCTGCAGCCTCCCAGCTGCCAGCACGGAGCGCCTGGCGGCGGAACGCAGACCCCAGGCCCGGCGCACACCGGGGACGCTGAGCGTTCCAGGCGGGAGGGAAGGCGGGCAGAGATGGAGAGAGGAACGGGAGACCTAGAGGGGCGGAAGGATGGGCGGAGGGACGTTAGGAGGGAGGGAGGGAGGGAGGCAGGGAGGCAGGGAGGAACGGAGGGAAAGACAGAGCGACGCAGGGACTGGGGGCGGGCGGGAGGGAGCCGGGGACAGAGGGAGGAAGGCAGGGAGGAAAAGCGGTCTTCGGCCTCCGGGAGTAGCGGGACCCCCGCCCTCCGGGAAAACGGTCAGCGTCCGGCGCGGGCTGAGGGCTGGGCCCACAGCCGCCGCCGCGCCGGCCGGCGGGGCACTCATTCGCCCCGGTTCCGTGGCCCAGGGAGGGAGTGGGCGGTTTCCTCAGGGACAAAAGACCGGGACTCGGGTTGCCGTCGGGTTTTCACCCGCGCGGCTCACAGACCGCACATCCCCAGGCTGAGCCCTGCAACGCAGCGCGAGGCCGACAGCCCCGACCACGGAGGAGCCACACGCAGGACGACGGAGGCGTGATTTTGGTTTCCGCGTGGCTTCGCCCTCTGCAAGGCGGCCTGTTGCCCACGTCTCTCCGGCCCCCGAAAGGCTGGCCATGCTGACTGTTTGCTCCCGGAGCTCTGCGGGCACCCGGAAACATGCAGGGAAGGGTGGAAGCCCGGCATGGTGCCTTCGCTCTCCTTGCCAGCTTCCAAACCGGCCACACTGCAGACTCCCCATGTTGCCGCACACGGGAATCCATCGTCAGGCCATCACGCCGGGGAGGCATCTCCTCTCTGGGGTCTCGCTCTGGTCTTCTACGTGGAAATGAACGACAGCCACACGCCTGCGTGTGTGAGACTGTCCCGGCAACGGCGACACCCACAGGCATTGCCTCCTTCACGGAGAGAGGGCCTGGAACACTCAAGACTCCCACGGAGGTTCAGTTCCACACTCCCCTCCACCCTCCCAGGCTGGTTTCTCCCTGCTGCAGACGCGTGGGAGCCCAGAGAGCGGCTTCCCGTTCCCGCGGGATGCCTGGAGGGGTCCGGGGAGCCGGCCCCCGAAACGCGCCCCCCTCACCCCTTCCCCCTCTCCCCCCTCCACTTCGTCTCTCCGGCCCCACCACCACCACCACCACCAACACCACCACGCCCTCCCCCATCCCCCCCCCCCCCCCACCACCACCACCCCGCCGGCCGCAGGCCTCGACTTGCCCTGGGTCCCTTCCGGGGTGGGGCGCGCTGTCCCAGGGGGGCTCACCGCCATTCATGAAGGGGTGGAGCCTGCCTGCCTGTGGGCCTTTATAAGGGCCGCTGGCTGGCTGGCTGGCTGTCCGGGCAGGCCTCCTGGCTGCACCTGCCGCAGTGCACAGGCCGGCTGAGGTGCACGGGAGCCCGCCGGCCTCTCTCTGCCCGCGTCCGTCCGTGAAATTCCGGCCGGGGCTCACCGCGATGGCCCTCCCGACACCTTCGGACAGCACCCTCCCCGCGGGAGCCCGGGGACCAGGACGGCGACGGAGACTCGTTTGGACCCCGAGCCAAAGCGAGGCCCTGCGAGCCTGCTTTGAGCGGAACCCGTACACGGGCATCGCCACCAGAGAACGGCTGGCCCAGGCCATCGGCATTCCGGAGCCCAGGGTCCAGATTTGGTTTCAGAACGAGAGGTCACGCCAGCTGAGGCAGCACCGGCGGGAATCTCGGCCCTGGCCCGGGAGACGCGGCCCGCCAGAAGGCCGGCGAAAGCGGACCGCCGTCACCGGATCCCAGACCGCCCTGCTCCTCCGAGCCTTTGAGAAGGATCGCTTTCCAGGCATCGCCGCCCGGGAAGAGCTGGCCAGAGAGACGGGCCTCCCGGAGTCCAGGATTCAGATCTGGTTTCAGAATCGAAGGGCCAGGCACCCGGGACAGGGTGGCAGGGCGCCCGCGCAGGCAGGCGGCCTGTGCAACGCGGCCCCCGGCGGGTGTCACCCTGCTCCCTCGTGGGTCGCCTCGTGGGTCGCTTCCCGCACCCCACGTGCCCTGCGCGCCTGGGGCTCTCCCGCAGGGGGCTTTCGTGGGCCAGGCAGCAAGGGCCGCCCCCGTGCTGCAGCCCAGCCGGGCCGCGCCGGCTGCGCTCCCCGGCGGCCTGCTGCTGGATGAGCTCCTGGCGAGCCCGGAGTTTCTGCAGCAGGCGCAAGCTTTCCTAGAAACGGAGGCCCCGGGGGAGCTGGAGGCCTCGGAAGAGGCCGCCTCGCTGGAAGCACCCCTCAGCGAGGAAGAATACCGGGCTCTGCTGGAGGAGCTTTAGGACGCGGGGTTGGGACGGGGTCGGGTGGTTCGGGGCAAGGGCGGTGGCCTCTCTTTCGCGGGGAACACCTGGCTGGCTACGGAGGGGCGTGTCTTCGCCCCGCCCCCTCCACCGGGCTGACAGGCCTGGGATTCCTGCCTTCTAGGTCTAGGCCCGGTGAGAGACTCCACACAGCGGAGAACGGCCATTCTTTCCTGGGCATCCCGGGGATCCCAGAGCCGGCCCAGGTACCAGCAGGTGGGCCGCCTACTGCGCACGCGCGGGTTTGCGGGTTTGCGGGCAGCCGCCTGGGCTGTGGGAGCAGCCCGGGCAGAGCTCTCACGCCTTTCCACCAGCCCACCCCGCCGCCTGTCCGCCCCCACCCCACCCCCACCCCCCACCCCCGGAAAATGCGTCGTCCCCTGGGCTGGGTGGAGACCCCCGTCCCGCGAAACACCGGGCCCGCGCAGCGTCCAGGCCTGACGCCGCTCCGGCGGCTCTCGCCTCCTCTGCGCCTCCGCGCCACCGTCGCCCGCCCGCCCGGGCCCCTGCAGCCTCCCAGCTGCCAGCACGGAGCGCCTGGCGGCGGAACGCAGACCCCAGGCCCGGCGCACACCGGGGACGCTGAGCGTTCCAGGCGGGAGGGAAGGCGGGCAGAGATGGAGAGAGGAACGGGAGACCTAGAGGGGCGGAAGGATGGGCGGAGGGACGTTAGAAGGGAGGGAGGGAGGGCGGGAGGCAGGGAGGGACAGCCAGCCCCACCCCGGAAGGGACCCAGGGCAAGTCGAGGCCTGCGGCCTGCGGGGTTGTGGTTGTGGTGGGAGGGGTGGGTGGGGGAGGGCGTGGTGGTGTTGGTGATGGTGGTGGTGGTGGGGCCGGAGAGACGAAGAGGAAGGGGGAGAGGGGTAAGGGGTGAGGGGGGCGCGTTTCGGTGGCTGGCTCTCCGGACCTCTCCAGGGATCCCGCGGGAACGGGAAGCGGCTCCCTGGGCTCCCACGCGTCTGCAGCAGGGAGAAACCAGCCTGGGAGGGTGGAGGGGAGTGTGGAACTGAACCTCCGTGGGAGTCTTGAGTGTTCCAGGCCCTCTCTCCGTGAAGGAGGCAATGCCTGTGGGTGTCGCCGTTGCCGGGACAGTCTAACACGCAGGCGTGTGGCTGTCGTTCATTTCCGTTCCTCCCTGCCTCCCTGCCTCCCTCCCTCCCTCCCTCCCTCCTAACGTCCCTCCGCCCATCCTTCCGCCCCTCTAGGTCTCCCGTTCCTCTCTCCATCTCTGCCCGCCTTCCCTCCCGCCTGGAACGCTCAGCGTCCCCGGTGTGCGCCGGGCCTGGGGTCTGCGTTCCGCCGCCAGGCGCTCCGTGCTGGCAGCTGGGAGGCTGCAGGGGCCCGGGCGGGCGGGCGGGCGGGCGACGGTGGCGCGGAGGCGCAGAGGAGGCGAGAGCCGCCGGAGCGGCGTCAGGCCTGGACGCTGCGCGGGCCCGGTGTTTCGCGGGACGGGGGTCTCCACCCAGCCCAGGGGACGACGCATTTTCCGGCGGTGGGGGGTGGGGGTGGGGAGGGGGCGGTCAGGCGGCGGGGTGGGGTGGTGGGAAGGCATGAGAGCTCTGCCCGGGCTGCTCCCACAGCCCAGGCGGCTGCCCGCAGACCCGCAAACCCGCGCGTGCGCAGTAGGCGGCCCACCTGCTGGTACCTGGGCCGGCTCTGGGATCCCCGGGATGCCCAGGAAAGAATGGCCGTTCTCCGCTGTGTGGAGTCTCTCACCGGGCCTAGACCTAGAAGGCAGGAATCCCAGGCCGGTCAGCCCGGTGGCGGGGGCGGGGCGAAGACACGCCCCTCCGTAGCCAGCCAGGTGTTCCCCGCGAAAGAGAGGCCACCGCCCTCGCCCCGAACCACCCGACCCCGTCCCAACCCCGCGTCCTAAAGCTCCTCCAGCAGAGCCCGGTATTCTTCCTCGCTGAGGGGTGCTTCCAGCGAGGCGGCCTCTTCCGAGGCCTCCAGCTCCCCCGGGGCCTCCGTTTCTAGGAAAGCTTGCGCCTGCTGCAGAAACTCCGGGCTCGCCAGGAGCTCATCCAGCAGCAGGCCGCCGGGGAGTGCAGACGAGCGCCCCGGCTCCTGGAGCGCCTGGGAGGGCGCCGGGATGCCTTGCATCTGCCCCTGCCGCGCGGAGGCCTCCGGGGGCGCGGGCTGGGGAGGTGGAGCTGCCCCGGCTTGGGGTTCCCACGCCGCCCCGGCGACCTGGGGACCCCGGCCCCAGCCCCACCACGGGCTCCCCTGGGACGTGGGTGGCGCAAGCACACCTTGGCCCTGCGGCCCCGCTTGAGCGGGCCCAGGCTGTCCCACCGCGCAAGGGCCCGGCAGGCCGTCGCGCTGCGGGTCCCGGTCCTCCCGGCTTTTGCCCGGGTGCGGAGGCCACCGAGGAGCCTGAGGGTGGGAGAGCGCCCCTTCCGGAGGAGCCGGGGCGGCGTAGGCAAAATCCCCGCGCGCCGGGGCAGGTTGGGAGATCCCCTCTGCCGGCGCGGCCCGGCTGGGCTGCAGCACGGGGGCGGCCCTCGCTGCCTGGCTCACGAAAGCCCCCTGTGGGAGAGCCCCAGGCGCGCAGGGCACGTGGGGTGCGGGAAGCCCCGTTCCCCACGCGCCGGTGTGGGCGAAGGCGACCCACGAGGGAGCAGGGTGACACCCGCCGGGGGCCGCGTTGCACAGGCCGCCTGCCTGCGCGGGCGCCCTGCCACCCTGTCCCGGGTGCCTGGCCCTTCGATTCTGAAACCAGATCTGAATCCTGGACTCCGGGAGGCCCGTCTCTCTGGCCAGCTCTTCCCGGGCGGCGATGCCTGGAAAGCGATCCTTCTCAAAGGCTCGGAGGAGCAGGGCGGTCTGGGATCCGGTGACGGCGGTCCGCTTTCGCCGGCCTTCTGGCGGGCCGCGTCTCCCGGGCCAGGGCCGAGATTCCCGCCGGTGCTGCCTCAGCTGGCGTGACCTCTCGTTCTGAAACCAAATCTGGACCCTGGGCTCCGGAATGCCGATGGCCTGGGCCAGCCGTTCTCTGGTGGCGATGCCCGGGTACGGGTTCCGCTCAAAGCAGGCTCGCAGGGCCTCGCTTTGGCTCGGGGTCCAAACGAGTCTCCGTCGCCGTCCTGGTCCCCGGGCTCCCGCGGGGAGGGTGCTGTCCGAAGGTGTCGGGAGGGCCATCGCGGTGAGCCCCGGCCGGAATTTCACGGACGGACGCGGGCAGAGAGAGGCCGGCGGGCTCCCGTGCACCTCAGCCGGCCTGTGCACTGCGGCAGGTGCAGCCAGGAGGCCTGCCCGGACAGCCAGCCAGCCAGCCAGCGGCCCTTATAAAGGCCCACAGGCAGGCAGGCTCCACCCCTTCATGAATGGCGGTGAGCCCCCCTGGGACAGCGCGCCCCACCCCGGAAGGGACCCAGGGCAAGTCGAGGCCTGCGGCCGGCGGGGTGGTGGTGGTGGTGGGGGGGGGGGGGGATGGGGGAGGGCGTGGTGGTGTTGGTGGTGGTGGTGGTGGTGGGGCCGGAGAGACGAAGTGGAGGGGGGAGAGGGGGAAGGGGTGAGGGGGGCGCGTTTCGGGGGCCGGCTCCCCGGACCCCTCCAGGCATCCCGCGGGAACGGGAAGCCGCTCTCTGGGCTCCCACGCGTCTGCAGCAGGGAGAAACCAGCCTGGGAGGGTGGAGGGGAGTGTGGAACTGAACCTCCGTGGGAGTCTTGAGTGTTCCAGGCCCTCTCTCCGTGAAGGAGGCAATGCCTGTGGGTGTCGCCGTTGCCGGGACAGTCTCACACACGCAGGCGTGTGGCTGTCGTTCATTTCCACGTAGAAGACCAGAGCGAGACCCCAGAGAGGAGATGCCTCCCCGGCGTGATGGCCTGACGATGGATTCCCGTGTGCGGCAACATGGGGAGTCTGCAGTGTGGCCGGTTTGGAAGCTGGCAAGGAGAGCGAAGGCACCATGCCGGGCTTCCACCCTTCCCTGCATGTTTCCGGGTGCCCGCAGAGCTCCGGGAGCAAACAGTCAGCATGGCCAGCCTTTCGGGGGCCGGAGAGACGTGGGCAACAGGCCGCCTTGCAGAGGGCGAAGCCACGCGGAAACCAAAATCACGCCTCCGTCGTCCTGCGTGTGGCTCCTCCGTGGTCGGGGCTGTCGGCCTCGCGCTGCGTTGCAGGGCTCAGCCTGGGGATGTGCGGTCTGTGAGCCGCGCGGGTGAAAACCCGACGGCAACCCGAGTCCCGGTCTTTTGTCCCTGAGGAAACCGCCCACTCCCTCCCTGGGCCACGGAACCGGGGCGAATGAGTGCCCCGCCGGCCGGCGCGGCGGCGGCTGTGGGCCCAGCCCTCAGCCCGCGCCGGACGCTGACCGTTTTCCCGGAGGGCGGGGGTCCCGCTACTCCCGGAGGCCGAAGACCGCTTTTCCTCCCTGCCTTCCTCCCTCTGTCCCCGGCTCCCTCCCGCCCGCCCCCAGTCCCTGCGTCGCTCTGTCTTTCCCTCCGTTCCTCCCTGCCTCCCTGCCTCCCTCCCTCCCTCCCTCCTAACGTCCCTCCGCCCATCCTTCCGCCCCTCTAGGTCTCCCGTTCCTCTCTCCATCTCTGCCCGCCTTCCCTCCCGCCTGGAACGCTCAGCGTCCCCGGTGTGCGCCGGGCCTGGGGTCTGCGTTCCGCCGCCAGGCGCTCCGTGCTGGCAGCTGGGAGGCTGCAGGGGCCCGGGCGGGCGGGCGGGCGGGCGACGGTGGCGCGGAGGCGCAGAGGAGGCGAGAGCCGCCGGAGCGGCGTCAGGCCTGGACGCTGCGCGGGCCCGGTGTTTCGCGGGACGGGGGTCTCCACCCAGCCCAGGGGACGACGCATTTTCCGGCGGTGGGGGGTGGGGGTGGGGAGGGGGCGGTCAGGCGGCGGGGTGGGGTGGCGGGAAGGCATGAGAGCTCTGCCCGGGCTGCTCCCACAGCCCAGGCGGCTGCCCGCAGACCCGCAAACCCGCGCGTGCGCAGTAGGCGGCCCACCTGCTGGTACCTGGGCCGGCTCTGGGATCCCCGGGATGCCCAGGAAAGAATGGCCGTTCTCCGCTGTGTGGAGTCTCTCACCGGGCCTAGACCTAGAAGGCAGGAATCCCAGGCCGGTCAGCCCGGTGGCGGGGGCGGGGCGAAGACACGCCCCTCCGTAGCCAGCCAGGTGTTCCCCGCGAAAGAGAGGCCACCGCCCTCGCCCCGAACCACCCGACCCCGTCCCAACCCCGCGTCCTAAAGCTCCTCCAGCAGAGCCCGGTATTCTTCCTCGCTGAGGGGTGCTTCCAGCGAGGCGGCCTCTTCCGAGGCCTCCAGCTCCCCCGGGGCCTCCGTTTCTAGGAAAGCTTGCGCCTGCTGCAGAAACTCCGGGCTCGCCAGGAGCTCATCCAGCAGCAGGCCGCCGGGGAGTGCAGACGAGCGCCCCGGCTCCTGGAGCGCCTGGGAGGGCGCCGGGATGCCTTGCATCTGCCCCTGCCGCGCGGAGGCCTCCGGGGGCGCGGGCTGGGGAGGTGGAGCTGCCCCGGCTTGGGGTTCCCACGCCGCCCCGGCGACCTGGGGACCCCGGCCCCAGCCCCACCACGGGCTCCCCTGGGACGTGGGTGGCGCAAGCACACCTTGGCCCTGCGGCCCCGCTTGAGCGGGCCCAGGCTGTCCCACCGCGCAAGGGCCCGGCAGGCCGTCGCGCTGCGGGTCCCGGTCCTCCCGGCTTTTGCCCGGGTGCGGAGGCCACCGAGGAGCCTGAGGGTGGGAGAGCGCCCCTTCCGGAGGAGCCGGGGCGGCGTAGGCAAAATCCCCGCGCGCCGGGGCAGGTTGGGAGATCCCCTCTGCCGGCGCGGCCCGGCTGGGCTGCAGCACGGGGGCGGCCCTCGCTGCCTGGCTCACGAAAGCCCCCTGTGGGAGAGCCCCAGGCGCGCAGGGCACGTGGGGTGCGGGAAGCCCCGTTCCCCACGCGCCGGTGTGGGCGAAGGCGACCCACGAGGGAGCAGGGTGACACCCGCCGGGGGCCGCGTTGCACAGGCCGCCTGCCTGCGCGGGCGCCCTGCCACCCTGTCCCGGGTGCCTGGCCCTTCGATTCTGAAACCAGATCTGAATCCTGGACTCCGGGAGGCCCGTCTCTCTGGCCAGCTCTTCCCGGGCGGCGATGCCTGGAAAGCGATCCTTCTCAAAGGCTCGGAGGAGCAGGGCGGTCTGGGATCCGGTGACGGCGGTCCGCTTTCGCCGGCCTTCTGGCGGGCCGCGTCTCCCGGGCCAGGGCCGAGATTCCCGCCGGTGCTGCCTCAGCTGGCGTGACCTCTCGTTCTGAAACCAAATCTGGACCCTGGGCTCCGGAATGCCGATGGCCTGGGCCAGCCGTTCTCTGGTGGCGATGCCCGGGTACGGGTTCCGCTCAAAGCAGGCTCGCAGGGCCTCGCTTTGGCTCGGGGTCCAAACGAGTCTCCGTCGCCGTCCTGGTCCCCGGGCTCCCGCGGGGAGGGTGCTGTCCGAAGGTGTCGGGAGGGCCATCGCGGTGAGCCCCGGCCGGAATTTCACGGACGGACGCGGGCAGAGAGAGGCCGGCGGGCTCCCGTGCACCTCAGCCGGCCTGTGCACTGCGGCAGGTGCAGCCAGGAGGCCTGCCCGGACAGCCAGCCAGCCAGCCAGCGGCCCTTATAAAGGCCCACAGGCAGGCAGGCTCCACCCCTTCATGAATGGCGGTGAGCCCCCCTGGGACAGCGCGCCCCACCCCGGAAGGGACCCAGGGCAAGTCGAGGCCTGCGGCCGGCGGGGTGGTGGTGGTGGTGGTGGTGGGGGGGGGGATGGGGGAGGGCGTGGTGGTGTTGGTGGTGGTGGTGGGGGGGGGGCCGGAGAGACGAAGAGGAGGGGGGAGAGGGGGAAGGGGTGAGGGGGGCGCGTTTCGGGGGCCGGCTCCCCGGACCCCTCCAGGCATCCCGCGGGAACGGGAAGCCGCTCTCTGGGCTCCCACGCGTCTGCAGCAGGGAGAAACCAGCCTGGGAGGGTGGAGGGGAGTGTGGAACTGAACCTCCGTGGGAGTCTTGAGTGTTCCAGGCCCTCTCTCCGTGAAGGAGGCAATGCCTGTGGGTGTCGCCGTTGCCGGGACAGTCTCACACACGCAGGCGTGTGGCTGTCGTTCATTTCCACGTAGAAGACCAGAGCGAGACCCCAGAGAGGAGATGCCTCCCCGGCGTGATGGCCTGACGATGGATTCCCGTGTGCGGCAACATGGGGAGTCTGCAGTGTGGCCGGTTTGGAAGCTGGCAAGGAGAGCGAAGGCACCATGCCGGGCTTCCACCCTTCCCTGCATGTTTCCGGGTGCCCGCAGAGCTCCGGGAGCAAACAGTCAGCATGGCCAGCCTTTCGGGGGCCGGAGAGACGTGGGCAACAGGCCGCCTTGCAGAGGGCGAAGCCACGCGGAAACCAAAATCACGCCTCCGTCGTCCTGCGTGTGGCTCCTCCGTGGTCGGGGCTGTCGGCCTCGCGCTGCGTTGCAGGGCTCAGCCTGGGGATGTGCGGTCTGTGAGCCGCGCGGGTGAAAACCCGACGGCAACCCGAGTCCCGGTCTTTTGTCCCTGAGGAAACCGCCCACTCCCTCCCTGGGCCACGGAACCGGGGCGAATGAGTGCCCCGCCGGCCGGCGCGGCGGCGGCTGTGGGCCCAGCCCTCAGCCCGCGCCGGACGCTGACCGTTTTCCCGGAGGGCGGGGGTCCCGCTACTCCCGGAGGCCGAAGACCGCTTTTCCTCCCTGCCTTCCTCCCTCTGTCCCCGGCTCCCTCCCGCCCGCCCCCAGTCCCTGCGTCGCTCTGTCTTTCCCTCCGTTCCTCCCTGCCTCCCTGCCTCCCTCCCTCCCTCCCTCCTAACGTCCCTCCGCCCATCCTTCCGCCCCTCTAGGTCTCCCGTTCCTCTCTCCATCTCTGCCCGCCTTCCCTCCCGCCTGGAACGCTCAGCGTCCCCGGTGTGCGCCGGGCCTGGGGTCTGCGTTCCGCCGCCAGGCGCTCCGTGCTGGCAGCTGGGAGGCTGCAGGGGCCCGGGCGGGCGGGCGGGCGGGCGACGGTGGCGCGGAGGCGCAGAGGAGGCGAGAGCCGCCGGAGCGGCGTCAGGCCTGGACGCTGCGCGGGCCCGGTGTTTCGCGGGACGGGGGTCTCCACCCAGCCCAGGGGACGACGCATTTTCCGGCGGTGGGGGGTGGGGGTGGGGAGGGGGCGGTCAGGCGGCGGGGTGGGGTGGCGGGAAGGCATGAGAGCTCTGCCCGGGCTGCTCCCACAGCCCAGGCGGCTGCCCGCAGACCCGCAAACCCGCGCGTGCGCAGTAGGCGGCCCACCTGCTGGTACCTGGGCCGGCTCTGGGATCCCCGGGATGCCCAGGAAAGAATGGCCGTTCTCCGCTGTGTGGAGTCTCTCACCGGGCCTAGACCTAGAAGGCAGGAATCCCAGGCCGGTCAGCCCGGTGGCGGGGGCGGGGCGAAGACACGCCCCTCCGTAGCCAGCCAGGTGTTCCCCGCGAAAGAGAGGCCACCGCCCTCGCCCCGAACCACCCGACCCCGTCCCAACCCCGCGTCCTAAAGCTCCTCCAGCAGAGCCCGGTATTCTTCCTCGCTGAGGGGTGCTTCCAGCGAGGCGGCCTCTTCCGAGGCCTCCAGCTCCCCCGGGGCCTCCGTTTCTAGGAAAGCTTGCGCCTGCTGCAGAAACTCCGGGCTCGCCAGGAGCTCATCCAGCAGCAGGCCGCCGGGGAGTGCAGACGAGCGCCCCGGCTCCTGGAGCGCCTGGGAGGGCGCCGGGATGCCTTGCATCTGCCCCTGCCGCGCGGAGGCCTCCGGGGGCGCGGGCTGGGGAGGTGGAGCTGCCCCGGCTTGGGGTTCCCACGCCGCCCCGGCGACCTGGGGACCCCGGCCCCAGCCCCACCACGGGCTCCCCTGGGACGTGGGTGGCGCAAGCACACCTTGGCCCTGCGGCCCCGCTTGAGCGGGCCCAGGCTGTCCCACCGCGCAAGGGCCCGGCAGGCCGTCGCGCTGCGGGTCCCGGTCCTCCCGGCTTTTGCCCGGGTGCGGAGGCCACCGAGGAGCCTGAGGGTGGGAGAGCGCCCCTTCCGGAGGAGCCGGGGCGGCGTAGGCAAAATCCCCGCGCGCCGGGGCAGGTTGGGAGATCCCCTCTGCCGGCGCGGCCCGGCTGGGCTGCAGCACGGGGGCGGCCCTCGCTGCCTGGCTCACGAAAGCCCCCTGTGGGAGAGCCCCAGGCGCGCAGGGCACGTGGGGTGCGGGAAGCCCCGTTCCCCACGCGCCGGTGTGGGCGAAGGCGACCCACGAGGGAGCAGGGTGACACCCGCCGGGGGCCGCGTTGCACAGGCCGCCTGCCTGCGCGGGCGCCCTGCCACCCTGTCCCGGGTGCCTGGCCCTTCGATTCTGAAACCAGATCTGAATCCTGGACTCCGGGAGGCCCGTCTCTCTGGCCAGCTCTTCCCGGGCGGCGATGCCTGGAAAGCGATCCTTCTCAAAGGCTCGGAGGAGCAGGGCGGTCTGGGATCCGGTGACGGCGGTCCGCTTTCGCCGGCCTTCTGGCGGGCCGCGTCTCCCGGGCCAGGGCCGAGATTCCCGCCGGTGCTGCCTCAGCTGGCGTGACCTCTCGTTCTGAAACCAAATCTGGACCCTGGGCTCCGGAATGCCGATGGCCTGGGCCAGCCGTTCTCTGGTGGCGATGCCCGGGTACGGGTTCCGCTCAAAGCAGGCTCGCAGGGCCTCGCTTTGGCTCGGGGTCCAAACGAGTCTCCGTCGCCGTCCTGGTCCCCGGGCTCCCGCGGGGAGGGTGCTGTCCGAAGGTGTCGGGAGGGCCATCGCGGTGAGCCCCGGCCGGAATTTCACGGACGGACGCGGGCAGAGAGAGGCCGGCGGGCTCCCGTGCACCTCAGCCGGCCTGTGCACTGCGGCAGGTGCAGCCAGGAGGCCTGCCCGGACAGCCAGCCAGCCAGCCAGCGGCCCTTATAAAGGCCCACAGGCAGGCAGGCTCCACCCCTTCATGAATGGCGGTGAGCCCCCCTGGGACAGCGCGCCCCACCCCGGAAGGGACCCAGGGCAAGTCGAGGCCTGCGGCCGGCGGGGTGGTGGTGGTGGTGGTGGTGGGGGGGGGGATGGGGGAGGGCGTGGTGGTGTTGGTGGTGGTGGTGGGGGGGGGGCCGGAGAGACGAAGAGGAGGGGGGAGAGGGGGAAGGGGTGAGGGGGGCGCGTTTCGGGGGCCGGCTCCCCGGACCCCTCCAGGCATCCCGCGGGAACGGGAAGCCGCTCTCTGGGCTCCCACGCGTCTGCAGCAGGGAGAAACCAGCCTGGGAGGGTGGAGGGGAGTGTGGAACTGAACCTCCGTGGGAGTCTTGAGTGTTCCAGGCCCTCTCTCCGTGAAGGAGGCAATGCCTGTGGGTGTCGCCGTTGCCGGGACAGTCTCACACACGCAGGCGTGTGGCTGTCGTTCATTTCCACGTAGAAGACCAGAGCGAGACCCCAGAGAGGAGATGCCTCCCCGGCGTGATGGCCTGACGATGGATTCCCGTGTGCGGCAACATGGGGAGTCTGCAGTGTGGCCGGTTTGGAAGCTGGCAAGGAGAGCGAAGGCACCATGCCGGGCTTCCACCCTTCCCTGCATGTTTCCGGGTGCCCGCAGAGCTCCGGGAGCAAACAGTCAGCATGGCCAGCCTTTCGGGGGCCGGAGAGACGTGGGCAACAGGCCGCCTTGCAGAGGGCGAAGCCACGCGGAAACCAAAATCACGCCTCCGTCGTCCTGCGTGTGGCTCCTCCGTGGTCGGGGCTGTCGGCCTCGCGCTGCGTTGCAGGGCTCAGCCTGGGGATGTGCGGTCTGTGAGCCGCGCGGGTGAAAACCCGACGGCAACCCGAGTCCCGGTCTTTTGTCCCTGAGGAAACCGCCCACTCCCTCCCTGGGCCACGGAACCGGGGCGAATGAGTGCCCCGCCGGCCGGCGCGGCGGCGGCTGTGGGCCCAGCCCTCAGCCCGCGCCGGACGCTGACCGTTTTCCCGGAGGGCGGGGGTCCCGCTACTCCCGGAGGCCGAAGACCGCTTTTCCTCCCTGCCTTCCTCCCTCTGTCCCCGGCTCCCTCCCGCCCGCCCCCAGTCCCTGCGTCGCTCTGTCTTTCCCTCCGTTCCTCCCTGCCTCCCTGCCTCCCTCCCTCCCTCCCTCCTAACGTCCCTCCGCCCATCCTTCCGCCCCTCTAGGTCTCCCGTTCCTCTCTCCATCTCTGCCCGCCTTCCCTCCCGCCTGGAACGCTCAGCGTCCCCGGTGTGCGCCGGGCCTGGGGTCTGCGTTCCGCCGCCAGGCGCTCCGTGCTGGCAGCTGGGAGGCTGCAGGGGCCCGGGCGGGCGGGCGGGCGGGCGACGGTGGCGCGGAGGCGCAGAGGAGGCGAGAGCCGCCGGAGCGGCGTCAGGCCTGGACGCTGCGCGGGCCCGGTGTTTCGCGGGACGGGGGTCTCCACCCAGCCCAGGGGACGACGCATTTTCCGGCGGTGGGGGGTGGGGGTGGGGGTGGGGAGGGGGCGGTCAGGCGGCGGGGTGGGGTGGCGGGAAGGCATGAGAGCTCTGCCCGGGCTGCTCCCACAGCCCAGGCGGCTGCCCGCAGACCCGCAAACCCGCGCGTGCGCAGTAGGCGGCCCACCTGCTGGTACCTGGGCCGGCTCTGGGATCCCCGGGATGCCCAGGAAAGAATGGCCGTTCTCCGCTGTGTGGAGTCTCTCACCGGGCCTAGACCTAGAAGGCAGGAATCCCAGGCCGGTCAGCCCGGTGGCGGGGGCGGGGCGAAGACACGCCCCTCCGTAGCCAGCCAGGTGTTCCCCGCGAAAGAGAGGCCACCGCCCTCGCCCCGAACCACCCGACCCCGTCCCAACCCCGCGTCCTAAAGCTCCTCCAGCAGAGCCCGGTATTCTTCCTCGCTGAGGGGTGCTTCCAGCGAGGCGGCCTCTTCCGAGGCCTCCAGCTCCCCCGGGGCCTCCGTTTCTAGGAAAGCTTGCGCCTGCTGCAGAAACTCCGGGCTCGCCAGGAGCTCATCCAGCAGCAGGCCGCCGGGGAGTGCAGACGAGCGCCCCGGCTCCTGGAGCGCCTGGGAGGGCGCCGGGATGCCTTGCATCTGCCCCTGCCGCGCGGAGGCCTCCGGGGGCGCGGGCTGGGGAGGTGGAGCTGCCCCGGCTTGGGGTTCCCACGCCGCCCCGGCGACCTGGGGACCCCGGCCCCAGCCCCACCACGGGCTCCCCTGGGACGTGGGTGGCGCAAGCACACCTTGGCCCTGCGGCCCCGCTTGAGCGGGCCCAGGCTGTCCCACCGCGCAAGGGCCCGGCAGGCCGTCGCGCTGCGGGTCCCGGTCCTCCCGGCTTTTGCCCGGGTGCGGAGGCCACCGAGGAGCCTGAGGGTGGGAGAGCGCCCCTTCCGGAGGAGCCGGGGCGGCGTAGGCAAAATCCCCGCGCGCCGGGGCAGGTTGGGAGATCCCCTCTGCCGGCGCGGCCCGGCTGGGCTGCAGCACGGGGGCGGCCCTCGCTGCCTGGCTCACGAAAGCCCCCTGTGGGAGAGCCCCAGGCGCGCAGGGCACGTGGGGTGCGGGAAGCCCCGTTCCCCACGCGCCGGTGTGGGCGAAGGCGACCCACGAGGGAGCAGGGTGACACCCGCCGGGGGCCGCGTTGCACAGGCCGCCTGCCTGCGCGGGCGCCCTGCCACCCTGTCCCGGGTGCCTGGCCCTTCGATTCTGAAACCAGATCTGAATCCTGGACTCCGGGAGGCCCGTCTCTCTGGCCAGCTCTTCCCGGGCGGCGATGCCTGGAAAGCGATCCTTCTCAAAGGCTCGGAGGAGCAGGGCGGTCTGGGATCCGGTGACGGCGGTCCGCTTTCGCCGGCCTTCTGGCGGGCCGCGTCTCCCGGGCCAGGGCCGAGATTCCCGCCGGTGCTGCCTCAGCTGGCGTGACCTCTCGTTCTGAAACCAAATCTGGACCCTGGGCTCCGGAATGCCGATGGCCTGGGCCAGCCGTTCTCTGGTGGCGATGCCCGGGTACGGGTTCCGCTCAAAGCAGGCTCGCAGGGCCTCGCTTTGGCTCGGGGTCCAAACGAGTCTCCGTCGCCGTCCTGGTCCCCGGGCTCCCGCGGGGAGGGTGCTGTCCGAAGGTGTCGGGAGGGCCATCGCGGTGAGCCCCGGCCGGAATTTCACGGACGGACGCGGGCAGAGAGAGGCCGGCGGGCTCCCGTGCACCTCAGCCGGCCTGTGCACTGCGGCAGGTGCAGCCAGGAGGCCTGCCCGGACAGCCAGCCAGCCAGCCAGCGGCCCTTATAAAGGCCCACAGGCAGGCAGGCTCCACCCCTTCATGAATGGCGGTGAGCCCCCCTGGGACAGCGCGCCCCACCCCGGAAGGGACCCAGGGCAAGTCGAGGCCTGCGGCCGGCGGGGTGGTGGTGGTGGTGGTGGGGGGGGGGGGGATGGGGGAGGGCGTGGTGGTGTTGGTGGTGGTGGTGGTGGGGGGGCCGGAGAGACGAAGAGGAGGGGGGAGAGGGGGAAGGGGTGAGGGGGGCACGTTTCGGGGGCCGGCTCCCCGGACCCCTCCAGGCATCCCGCGGGAACGGGAAGCCGCTCTCTGGGCTCCCACGCGTCTGCAGCAGGGAGAAACCAGCCTGGGAGGGTGGAGGGGAGTGTGGAACTGAACCTCCGTGGGAGTCTTGAGTGTTCCAGGCCCTCTCTCCGTGAAGGAGGCAATGCCTGTGGGTGTCGCCGTTGCCGGGACAGTCTCACACACGCAGGCGTGTGGCTGTCGTTCATTTCCACGTAGAAGACCAGAGCGAGACCCCAGAGAGGAGATGCCTCCCCGGCGTGATGGCCTGACGATGGATTCCCGTGTGCGGCAACATGGGGAGTCTGCAGTGTGGCCGGTTTGGAAGCTGGCAAGGAGAGCGAAGGCACCATGCCGGGCTTCCACCCTTCCCTGCATGTTTCCGGGTGCCCGCAGAGCTCCGGGAGCAAACAGTCAGCATGGCCAGCCTTTCGGGGGCCGGAGAGACGTGGGCAACAGGCCGCCTTGCAGAGGGCGAAGCCACGCGGAAACCAAAATCACGCCTCCGTCGTCCTGCGTGTGGCTCCTCCGTGGTCGGGGCTGTCGGCCTCGCGCTGCGTTGCAGGGCTCAGCCTGGGGATGTGCGGTCTGTGAGCCGCGCGGGTGAAAACCCGACGGCAACCCGAGTCCCGGTCTTTTGTCCCTGAGGAAACCGCCCACTCCCTCCCTGGGCCACGGAACCGGGGCGAATGAGTGCCCCGCCGGCCGGCGCGGCGGCGGCTGTGGGCCCAGCCCTCAGCCCGCGCCGGACGCTGACCGTTTTCCCGGAGGGCGGGGGTCCCGCTACTCCCGGAGGCCGAAGACCGCTTTTCCTCCCTGCCTTCCTCCCTCTGTCCCCGGCTCCCTCCCGCCCGCCCCCAGTCCCTGCGTCGCTCTGTCTTTCCCTCCGTTCCTCCCTGCCTCCCTGCCTCCCTCCCTCCCTCCCTCCTAACGTCCCTCCGCCCATCCTTCCGCCCCTCTAGGTCTCCCGTTCCTCTCTCCATCTCTGCCCGCCTTCCCTCCCGCCTGGAACGCTCAGCGTCCCCGGTGTGCGCCGGGCCTGGGGTCTGCGTTCCGCCGCCAGGCGCTCCGTGCTGGCAGCTGGGAGGCTGCAGGGGCCCGGGCGGGCGGGCGGGCGGGCGACGGTGGCGCGGAGGCGCAGAGGAGGCGAGAGCCGCCGGAGCGGCGTCAGGCCTGGACGCTGCGCGGGCCCGGTGTTTCGCGGGACGGGGGTCTCCACCCAGCCCAGGGGACGACGCATTTTCCGGCGGTGGGGGGTGGGGGTGGGGAGGGGGCGGTCAGGCGGCGGGGTGGGGTGGTGGGAAGGCATGAGAGCTCTGCCCGGGCTGCTCCCACAGCCCAGGCGGCTGCCCGCAGACCCGCAAACCCGCGCGTGCGCAGTAGGCGGCCCACCTGCTGGTACCTGGGCCGGCTCTGGGATCCCCGGGATGCCCAGGAAAGAATGGCCGTTCTCCGCTGTGTGGAGTCTCTCACCGGGCCTAGACCTAGAAGGCAGGAATCCCAGGCCGGTCAGCCCGGTGGCGGGGGCGGGGCGAAGACACGCCCCTCCGTAGCCAGCCAGGTGTTCCCCGCGAAAGAGAGGCCACCGCCCTCGCCCCGAACCACCCGACCCCGTCCCAACCCCGCGTCCTAAAGCTCCTCCAGCAGAGCCCGGTATTCTTCCTCGCTGAGGGGTGCTTCCAGCGAGGCGGCCTCTTCCGAGGCCTCCAGCTCCCCCGGGGCCTCCGTTTCTAGGAAAGCTTGCGCCTGCTGCAGAAACTCCGGGCTCGCCAGGAGCTCATCCAGCAGCAGGCCGCCGGGGAGTGCAGACGAGCGCCCCGGCTCCTGGAGCGCCTGGGAGGGCGCCGGGATGCCTTGCATCTGCCCCTGCCGCGCGGAGGCCTCCGGGGGCGCGGGCTGGGGAGGTGGAGCTGCCCCGGCTTGGGGTTCCCACGCCGCCCCGGCGACCTGGGGACCCCGGCCCCAGCCCCACCACGGGCTCCCCTGGGACGTGGGTGGCGCAAGCACACCTTGGCCCTGCGGCCCCGCTTGAGCGGGCCCAGGCTGTCCCACCGCGCAAGGGCCCGGCAGGCCGTCGCGCTGCGGGTCCCGGTCCTCCCGGCTTTTGCCCGGGTGCGGAGGCCACCGAGGAGCCTGAGGGTGGGAGAGCGCCCCTTCCGGAGGAGCCGGGGCGGCGTAGGCAAAATCCCCGCGCGCCGGGGCAGGTTGGGAGATCCCCTCTGCCGGCGCGGCCCGGCTGGGCTGCAGCACGGGGGCGGCCCTCGCTGCCTGGCTCACGAAAGCCCCCTGTGGGAGAGCCCCAGGCGCGCAGGGCACGTGGGGTGCGGGAAGCCCCGTTCCCCACGCGCCGGTGTGGGCGAAGGCGACCCACGAGGGAGCAGGGTGACACCCGCCGGGGGCCGCGTTGCACAGGCCGCCTGCCTGCGCGGGCGCCCTGCCACCCTGTCCCGGGTGCCTGGCCCTTCGATTCTGAAACCAGATCTGAATCCTGGACTCCGGGAGGCCCGTCTCTCTGGCCAGCTCTTCCCGGGCGGCGATGCCTGGAAAGCGATCCTTCTCAAAGGCTCGGAGGAGCAGGGCGGTCTGGGATCCGGTGACGGCGGTCCGCTTTCGCCGGCCTTCTGGCGGGCCGCGTCTCCCGGGCCAGGGCCGAGATTCCCGCCGGTGCTGCCTCAGCTGGCGTGACCTCTCGTTCTGAAACCAAATCTGGACCCTGGGCTCCGGAATGCCGATGGCCTGGGCCAGCCGTTCTCTGGTGGCGATGCCCGGGTACGGGTTCCGCTCAAAGCAGGCTCGCAGGGCCTCGCTTTGGCTCGGGGTCCAAACGAGTCTCCGTCGCCGTCCTGGTCCCCGGGCTCCCGCGGGGAGGGTGCTGTCCGAAGGTGTCGGGAGGGCCATCGCGGTGAGCCCCGGCCGGAATTTCACGGACGGACGCGGGCAGAGAGAGGCCGGCGGGCTCCCGTGCAACTCAGCCGGCCTGTGCACTGCGGCAGGTGCAGCCAGGAGGCCTGCCCGGACAGCCAGCCAGCCAGCCAGCGGCCCTTATAAAGGCCCACAGGCAGGCAGGCTCCACCCCTTCATGAATGGCGGTGAGCCCCCCTGGGACAGCCCGCCCCACCCCGGAAGGGACCCAGGGCAAGTCGAGGCCTGCGGCCGGCGGGGTGGTGGTGGTGGTGGTGGTGGGGGGGGGGATGGGGGAGGGCGTGGTGGTGTTGGTGGTGGTGGTGGTGGGGGGGCCGGAGAGACGAAGAGGAGGGGGGAGAGGGGGAAGGGGTGAGGGGGGCACGTTTCGGGGGCCGGCTCCCCGGACCCCTCCAGGCATCCCGCGGGAACGGGAAGCCGCTCTCTGGGCTCCCACGCGTCTGCAGCAGGGAGAAACCAGCCTGGGAGGGTGGAGGGGAGTGTGGAACTGAACCTCCGTGGGAGTCTTGAGTGTTCCAGGCCCTCTCTCCGTGAAGGAGGCAATGCCTGTGGGTGTCGCCGTTGCCGGGACAGTCTCACACACGCAGGCGTGTGGCTGTCGTTCATTTCCACGTAGAAGACCAGAGCGAGACCCCAGAGAGGAGATGCCTCCCCGGCGTGATGGCCTGACGATGGATTCCCGTGTGCGGCAACATGGGGAGTCTGCAGTGTGGCCGGTTTGGAAGCTGGCAAGGAGAGCGAAGGCACCATGCCGGGCTTCCACCCTTCCCTGCATGTTTCCGGGTGCCCGCAGAGCTCCGGGAGCAAACAGTCAGCATGGCCAGCCTTTCGGGGGCCGGAGAGACGTGGGCAACAGGCCGCCTTGCAGAGGGCGAAGCCACGCGGAAACCAAAATCACGCCTCCGTCGTCCTGCGTGTGGCTCCTCCGTGGTCGGGGCTGTCGGCCTCGCGCTGCGTTGCAGGGCTCAGCCTGGGGATGTGCGGTCTGTGAGCCGCGCGGGTGAAAACCCGACGGCAACCCGAGTCCCGGTCTTTTGTCCCTGAGGAAACCGCCCACTCCCTCCCTGGGCCACGGAACCGGGGCGAATGAGTGCCCCGCCGGCCGGCGCGGCGGCGGCTGTGGGCCCAGCCCTCAGCCCGCGCCGGACGCTGACCGTTTTCCCGGAGGGCGGGGGTCCCGCTACTCCCGGAGGCCGAAGACCGCTTTTCCTCCCTGCCTTCCTCCCTCTGTCCCCGGCTCCCTCCCGCCCGCCCCCAGTCCCTGCGTCGCTCTGTCTTTCCCTCCGTTCCTCCCTGCCTCCCTGCCTCCCTCCCTCCCTCCCTCCTAACGTCCCTCCGCCCATCCTTCCGCCCCTCTAGGTCTCCCGTTCCTCTCTCCATCTCTGCCCGCCTTCCCTCCCGCCTGGAACGCTCAGCGTCCCCGGTGTGCGCCGGGCCTGGGGTCTGCGTTCCGCCGCCAGGCGCTCCGTGCTGGCAGCTGGGAGGCTGCAGGGGCCCGGGCGGGCGGGCGGGCGGGCGACGGTGGCGCGGAGGCGCAGAGGAGGCGAGAGCCGCCGGAGCGGCGTCAGGCCTGGACGCTGCGCGGGCCCGGTGTTTCGCGGGACGGGGGTCTCCACCCAGCCCAGGGGACGACGCATTTTCCGGCGGTGGGGGGTGGGGGTGGGGAGGGGGCGGTCAGGCGGCGGGGTGGGGTGGTGGGAAGGCATGAGAGCTCTGCCCGGGCTGCTCCCACAGCCCAGGCGGCTGCCCGCAGACCCGCAAACCCGCGCGTGCGCAGTAGGCGGCCCACCTGCTGGTACCTGGGCCGGCTCTGGGATCCCCGGGATGCCCAGGAAAGAATGGCCGTTCTCCGCTGTGTGGAGTCTCTCACCGGGCCTAGACCTAGAAGGCAGGAATCCCAGGCCGGTCAGCCCGGTGGCGGGGGCGGGGCGAAGACACGCCCCTCCGTAGCCAGCCAGGTGTTCCCCGCGAAAGAGAGGCCACCGCCCTCGCCCCGAACCACCCGACCCCGTCCCAACCCCGCGTCCTAAAGCTCCTCCAGCAGAGCCCGGTATTCTTCCTCGCTGAGGGGTGCTTCCAGCGAGGCGGCCTCTTCCGAGGCCTCCAGCTCCCCCGGGGCCTCCGTTTCTAGGAAAGCTTGCGCCTGCTGCAGAAACTCCGGGCTCGCCAGGAGCTCATCCAGCAGCAGGCCGCCGGGGAGTGCAGACGAGCGCCCCGGCTCCTGGAGCGCCTGGGAGGGCGCCGGGATGCCTTGCATCTGCCCCTGCCGCGCGGAGGCCTCCGGGGGCGCGGGCTGGGGAGGTGGAGCTGCCCCGGCTTGGGGTTCCCACGCCGCCCCGGCGACCTGGGGACCCCGGCCCCAGCCCCACCACGGGCTCCCCTGGGACGTGGGTGGCGCAAGCACACCTTGGCCCTGCGGCCCCGCTTGAGCGGGCCCAGGCTGTCCCACCGCGCAAGGGCCCGGCAGGCCGTCGCGCTGCGGGTCCCGGTCCTCCCGGCTTTTGCCCGGGTGCGGAGGCCACCGAGGAGCCTGAGGGTGGGAGAGCGCCCCTTCCGGAGGAGCCGGGGCGGCGTAGGCAAAATCCCCGCGCGCCGGGGCAGGTTGGGAGATCCCCTCTGCCGGCGCGGCCCGGCTGGGCTGCAGCACGGGGGCGGCCCTCGCTGCCTGGCTCACGAAAGCCCCCTGTGGGAGAGCCCCAGGCGCGCAGGGCACGTGGGGTGCGGGAAGCCCCGTTCCCCACGCGCCGGTGTGGGCGAAGGCGACCCACGAGGGAGCAGGGTGACACCCGCCGGGGGCCGCGTTGCACAGGCCGCCTGCCTGCGCGGGCGCCCTGCCACCCTGTCCCGGGTGCCTGGCCCTTCGATTCTGAAACCAGATCTGAATCCTGGACTCCGGGAGGCCCGTCTCTCTGGCCAGCTCTTCCCGGGCGGCGATGCCTGGAAAGCGATCCTTCTCAAAGGCTCGGAGGAGCAGGGCGGTCTGGGATCCGGTGACGGCGGTCCGCTTTCGCCGGCCTTCTGGCGGGCCGCGTCTCCCGGGCCAGGGCCGAGATTCCCGCCGGTGCTGCCTCAGCTGGCGTGACCTCTCGTTCTGAAACCAAATCTGGACCCTGGGCTCCGGAATGCCGATGGCCTGGGCCAGCCGTTCTCTGGTGGCGATGCCCGGGTACGGGTTCCGCTCAAAGCAGGCTCGCAGGGCCTCGCTTTGGCTCGGGGTCCAAACGAGTCTCCGTCGCCGTCCTGGTCCCCGGGCTCCCGCGGGGAGGGTGCTGTCCGAAGGTGTCGGGAGGGCCATCGCGGTGAGCCCCGGCCGGAATTTCACGGACGGACGCGGGCAGAGAGAGGCCGGCGGGCTCCCGTGCACCTCAGCCGGCCTGTGCACTGCGGCAGGTGCAGCCAGGAGGCCTGCCCGGACAGCCAGCCAGCCAGCCAGCGGCCCTTATAAAGGCCCACAGGCAGGCAGGCTCCACCCCTTCATGAATGGCGGTGAGCCCCCCTGGGACAGCGCGCCCCACCCCGGAAGGGACCCAGGGCAAGTCGAGGCCTGCGGCCGGCGGGGTGGTGGTGGTGGTGGTGGTGGGGGGGGGGATGGGGGAGGGCGTGGTGGTGTTGGTGGTGGTGGTGGTGGGGGGGCCGGAGAGACGAAGAGGAGGGGGGAGAGGGGGAAGGGGTGAGGGGGGCACGTTTCGGGGGCCGGCTCCCCGGACCCCTCCAGGCATCCCGCGGGAACGGGAAGCCGCTCTCTGGGCTCCCACGCGTCTGCAGCAGGGAGAAACCAGCCTGGGAGGGTGGAGGGGAGTGTGGAACTGAACCTCCGTGGGAGTCTTGAGTGTTCCAGGCCCTCTCTCCGTGAAGGAGGCAATGCCTGTGGGTGTCGCCGTTGCCGGGACAGTCTCACACACGCAGGCGTGTGGCTGTCGTTCATTTCCACGTAGAAGACCAGAGCGAGACCCCAGAGAGGAGATGCCTCCCCGGCGTGATGGCCTGACGATGGATTCCCGTGTGCGGCAACATGGGGAGTCTGCAGTGTGGCCGGTTTGGAAGCTGGCAAGGAGAGCGAAGGCACCATGCCGGGCTTCCACCCTTCCCTGCATGTTTCCGGGTGCCCGCAGAGCTCCGGGAGCAAACAGTCAGCATGGCCAGCCTTTCGGGGGCCGGAGAGACGTGGGCAACAGGCCGCCTTGCAGAGGGCGAAGCCACGCGGAAACCAAAATCACGCCTCCGTCGTCCTGCGTGTGGCTCCTCCGTGGTCGGGGCTGTCGGCCTCGCGCTGCGTTGCAGGGCTCAGCCTGGGGATGTGCGGTCTGTGAGCCGCGCGGGTGAAAACCCGACGGCAACCCGAGTCCCGGTCTTTTGTCCCTGAGGAAACCGCCCACTCCCTCCCTGGGCCACGGAACCGGGGCGAATGAGTGCCCCGCCGGCCGGCGCGGCGGCGGCTGTGGGCCCAGCCCTCAGCCCGCGCCGGACGCTGACCGTTTTCCCGGAGGGCGGGGGTCCCGCTACTCCCGGAGGCCGAAGACCGCTTTTCCTCCCTGCCTTCCTCCCTCTGTCCCCGGCTCCCTCCCGCCCGCCCCCAGTCCCTGCGTCGCTCTGTCTTTCCCTCCGTTCCTCCCTGCCTCCCTGCCTCCCTCCCTCCCTCCCTCCTAACGTCCCTCCGCCCATCCTTCCGCCCCTCTAGGTCTCCCGTTCCTCTCTCCATCTCTGCCCGCCTTCCCTCCCGCCTGGAACGCTCAGCGTCCCCGGTGTGCGCCGGGCCTGGGGTCTGCGTTCCGCCGCCAGGCGCTCCGTGCTGGCAGCTGGGAGGCTGCAGGGGCCCGGGCGGGCGGGCGGGCGGGCGACGGTGGCGCGGAGGCGCAGAGGAGGCGAGAGCCGCCGGAGCGGCGTCAGGCCTGGACGCTGCGCGGGCCCGGTGTTTCGCGGGACGGGGGTCTCCACCCAGCCCAGGGGACGACGCATTTTCCGGCGGTGGGGGGTGGGGGTGGGGAGGGGGCGGTCAGGCGGCGGGGTGGGGTGGTGGGAAGGCATGAGAGCTCTGCCCGGGCTGCTCCCACAGCCCAGGCGGCTGCCCGCAGACCCGCAAACCCGCGCGTGCGCAGTAGGCGGCCCACCTGCTGGTACCTGGGCCGGCTCTGGGATCCCCGGGATGCCCAGGAAAGAATGGCCGTTCTCCGCTGTGTGGAGTCTCTCACCGGGCCTAGACCTAGAAGGCAGGAATCCCAGGCCGGTCAGCCCGGTGGCGGGGGCGGGGCGAAGACACGCCCCTCCGTAGCCAGCCAGGTGTTCCCCGCGAAAGAGAGGCCACCGCCCTCGCCCCGAACCACCCGACCCCGTCCCAACCCCGCGTCCTAAAGCTCCTCCAGCAGAGCCCGGTATTCTTCCTCGCTGAGGGGTGCTTCCAGCGAGGCGGCCTCTTCCGAGGCCTCCAGCTCCCCCGGGGCCTCCGTTTCTAGGAAAGCTTGCGCCTGCTGCAGAAACTCCGGGCTCGCCAGGAGCTCATCCAGCAGCAGGCCGCCGGGGAGTGCAGACGAGCGCCCCGGCTCCTGGAGCGCCTGGGAGGGCGCCGGGATGCCTTGCATCTGCCCCTGCCGCGCGGAGGCCTCCGGGGGCGCGGGCTGGGGAGGTGGAGCTGCCCCGGCTTGGGGTTCCCACGCCGCCCCGGCGACCTGGGGACCCCGGCCCCAGCCCCACCACGGGCTCCCCTGGGACGTGGGTGGCGCAAGCACACCTTGGCCCTGCGGCCCCGCTTGAGCGGGCCCAGGCTGTCCCACCGCGCAAGGGCCCGGCAGGCCGTCGCGCTGCGGGTCCCGGTCCTCCCGGCTTTTGCCCGGGTGCGGAGGCCACCGAGGAGCCTGAGGGTGGGAGAGCGCCCCTTCCGGAGGAGCCGGGGCGGCGTAGGCAAAATCCCCGCGCGCCGGGGCAGGTTGGGAGATCCCCTCTGCCGGCGCGGCCCGGCTGGGCTGCAGCACGGGGGCGGCCCTCGCTGCCTGGCTCACGAAAGCCCCCTGTGGGAGAGCCCCAGGCGCGCAGGGCACGTGGGGTGCGGGAAGCCCCGTTCCCCACGCGCCGGTGTGGGCGAAGGCGACCCACGAGGGAGCAGGGTGACACCCGCCGGGGGCCGCGTTGCACAGGCCGCCTGCCTGCGCGGGCGCCCTGCCACCCTGTCCCGGGTGCCTGGCCCTTCGATTCTGAAACCAGATCTGAATCCTGGACTCCGGGAGGCCCGTCTCTCTGGCCAGCTCTTCCCGGGCGGCGATGCCTGGAAAGCGATCCTTCTCAAAGGCTCGGAGGAGCAGGGCGGTCTGGGATCCGGTGACGGCGGTCCGCTTTCGCCGGCCTTCTGGCGGGCCGCGTCTCCCGGGCCAGGGCCGAGATTCCCGCCGGTGCTGCCTCAGCTGGCGTGACCTCTCGTTCTGAAACCAAATCTGGACCCTGGGCTCCGGAATGCCGATGGCCTGGGCCAGCCGTTCTCTGGTGGCGATGCCCGGGTACGGGTTCCGCTCAAAGCAGGCTCGCAGGGCCTCGCTTTGGCTCGGGGTCCAAACGAGTCTCCGTCGCCGTCCTGGTCCCCGGGCTCCCGCGGGGAGGGTGCTGTCCGAAGGTGTCGGGAGGGCCATCGCGGTGAGCCCCGGCCGGAATTTCACGGACGGACGCGGGCAGAGAGAGGCCGGCGGGCTCCCGTGCAACTCAGCCGGCCTGTGCACTGCGGCAGGTGCAGCCAGGAGGCCTGCCCGGACAGCCAGCCAGCCAGCCAGCGGCCCTTATAAAGGCCCACAGGCAGGCAGGCTCCACCCCTTCATGAATGGCGGTGAGCCCCCCTGGGACAGCCCGCCCCACCCCGGAAGGGACCCAGGGCAAGTCGAGGCCTGCGGCCGGCGGGGTGGTGGTGGTGGTGGTGGTGGGGGGGGGGATGGGGGAGGGCGTGGTGGTGTTGGTGGTGGTGGTGGTGGGGGGGCCGGAGAGACGAAGAGGAGGGGGGAGAGGGGGAAGGGGTGAGGGGGGCACGTTTCGGGGGCCGGCTCCCCGGACCCCTCCAGGCATCCCGCGGGAACGGGAAGCCGCTCTCTGGGCTCCCACGCGTCTGCAGCAGGGAGAAACCAGCCTGGGAGGGTGGAGGGGAGTGTGGAACTGAACCTCCGTGGGAGTCTTGAGTGTTCCAGGCCCTCTCTCCGTGAAGGAGGCAATGCCTGTGGGTGTCGCCGTTGCCGGGACAGTCTCACACACGCAGGCGTGTGGCTGTCGTTCATTTCCACGTAGAAGACCAGAGCGAGACCCCAGAGAGGAGATGCCTCCCCGGCGTGATGGCCTGACGATGGATTCCCGTGTGCGGCAACATGGGGAGTCTGCAGTGTGGCCGGTTTGGAAGCTGGCAAGGAGAGCGAAGGCACCATGCCGGGCTTCCACCCTTCCCTGCATGTTTCCGGGTGCCCGCAGAGCTCCGGGAGCAAACAGTCAGCATGGCCAGCCTTTCGGGGGCCGGAGAGACGTGGGCAACAGGCCGCCTTGCAGAGGGCGAAGCCACGCGGAAACCAAAATCACGCCTCCGTCGTCCTGCGTGTGGCTCCTCCGTGGTCGGGGCTGTCGGCCTCGCGCTGCGTTGCAGGGCTCAGCCTGGGGATGTGCGGTCTGTGAGCCGCGCGGGTGAAAACCCGACGGCAACCCGAGTCCCGGTCTTTTGTCCCTGAGGAAACCGCCCACTCCCTCCCTGGGCCACGGAACCGGGGCGAATGAGTGCCCCGCCGGCCGGCGCGGCGGCGGCTGTGGGCCCAGCCCTCAGCCCGCGCCGGACGCTGACCGTTTTCCCGGAGGGCGGGGGTCCCGCTACTCCCGGAGGCCGAAGACCGCTTTTCCTCCCTGCCTTCCTCCCTCTGTCCCCGGCTCCCTCCCGCCCGCCCCCAGTCCCTGCGTCGCTCTGTCTTTCCCTCCGTTCCTCCCTGCCTCCCTGCCTCCCTCCCTCCCTCCCTCCTAACGTCCCTCCGCCCATCCTTCCGCCCCTCTAGGTCTCCCGTTCCTCTCTCCATCTCTGCCCGCCTTCCCTCCCGCCTGGAACGCTCAGCGTCCCCGGTGTGCGCCGGGCCTGGGGTCTGCGTTCCGCCGCCAGGCGCTCCGTGCTGGCAGCTGGGAGGCTGCAGGGGCCCGGGCGGGCGGGCGGGCGGGCGACGGTGGCGCGGAGGCGCAGAGGAGGCGAGAGCCGCCGGAGCGGCGTCAGGCCTGGACGCTGCGCGGGCCCGGTGTTTCGCGGGACGGGGGTCTCCACCCAGCCCAGGGGACGACGCATTTTCCGGCGGTGGGGGGTGGGGGTGGGGAGGGGGCGGTCAGGCGGCGGGGTGGGGTGGTGGGAAGGCATGAGAGCTCTGCCCGGGCTGCTCCCACAGCCCAGGCGGCTGCCCGCAGACCCGCAAACCCGCGCGTGCGCAGTAGGCGGCCCACCTGCTGGTACCTGGGCCGGCTCTGGGATCCCCGGGATGCCCAGGAAAGAATGGCCGTTCTCCGCTGTGTGGAGTCTCTCACCGGGCCTAGACCTAGAAGGCAGGAATCCCAGGCCGGTCAGCCCGGTGGCGGGGGCGGGGCGAAGACACGCCCCTCCGTAGCCAGCCAGGTGTTCCCCGCGAAAGAGAGGCCACCGCCCTCGCCCCGAACCACCCGACCCCGTCCCAACCCCGCGTCCTAAAGCTCCTCCAGCAGAGCCCGGTATTCTTCCTCGCTGAGGGGTGCTTCCAGCGAGGCGGCCTCTTCCGAGGCCTCCAGCTCCCCCGGGGCCTCCGTTTCTAGGAAAGCTTGCGCCTGCTGCAGAAACTCCGGGCTCGCCAGGAGCTCATCCAGCAGCAGGCCGCCGGGGAGTGCAGACGAGCGCCCCGGCTCCTGGAGCGCCTGGGAGGGCGCCGGGATGCCTTGCATCTGCCCCTGCCGCGCGGAGGCCTCCGGGGGCGCGGGCTGGGGAGGTGGAGCTGCCCCGGCTTGGGGTTCCCACGCCGCCCCGGCGACCTGGGGACCCCGGCCCCAGCCCCACCACGGGCTCCCCTGGGACGTGGGTGGCGCAAGCACACCTTGGCCCTGCGGCCCCGCTTGAGCGGGCCCAGGCTGTCCCACCGCGCAAGGGCCCGGCAGGCCGTCGCGCTGCGGGTCCCGGTCCTCCCGGCTTTTGCCCGGGTGCGGAGGCCACCGAGGAGCCTGAGGGTGGGAGAGCGCCCCTTCCGGAGGAGCCGGGGCGGCGTAGGCAAAATCCCCGCGCGCCGGGGCAGGTTGGGAGATCCCCTCTGCCGGCGCGGCCCGGCTGGGCTGCAGCACGGGGGCGGCCCTCGCTGCCTGGCTCACGAAAGCCCCCTGTGGGAGAGCCCCAGGCGCGCAGGGCACGTGGGGTGCGGGAAGCCCCGTTCCCCACGCGCCGGTGTGGGCGAAGGCGACCCACGAGGGAGCAGGGTGACACCCGCCGGGGGCCGCGTTGCACAGGCCGCCTGCCTGCGCGGGCGCCCTGCCACCCTGTCCCGGGTGCCTGGCCCTTCGATTCTGAAACCAGATCTGAATCCTGGACTCCGGGAGGCCCGTCTCTCTGGCCAGCTCTTCCCGGGCGGCGATGCCTGGAAAGCGATCCTTCTCAAAGGCTCGGAGGAGCAGGGCGGTCTGGGATCCGGTGACGGCGGTCCGCTTTCGCCGGCCTTCTGGCGGGCCGCGTCTCCCGGGCCAGGGCCGAGATTCCCGCCGGTGCTGCCTCAGCTGGCGTGACCTCTCGTTCTGAAACCAAATCTGGACCCTGGGCTCCGGAATGCCGATGGCCTGGGCCAGCCGTTCTCTGGTGGCGATGCCCGGGTACGGGTTCCGCTCAAAGCAGGCTCGCAGGGCCTCGCTTTGGCTCGGGGTCCAAACGAGTCTCCGTCGCCGTCCTGGTCCCCGGGCTCCCGCGGGGAGGGTGCTGTCCGAAGGTGTCGGGAGGGCCATCGCGGTGAGCCCCGGCCGGAATTTCACGGACGGACGCGGGCAGAGAGAGGCCGGCGGGCTCCCGTGCACCTCAGCCGGCCTGTGCACTGCGGCAGGTGCAGCCAGGAGGCCTGCCCGGACAGCCAGCCAGCCAGCCAGCGGCCCTTATAAAGGCCCACAGGCAGGCAGGCTCCACCCCTTCATGAATGGCGGTGAGCCCCCCTGGGACAGCGCGCCCCACCCCGGAAGGGACCCAGGGCAAGTCGAGGCCTGCGGCCGGCGGGGTGGTGGTGGTGGTGGTGGTGGGGGGGGGGATGGGGGAGGGCGTGGTGGTGTTGGTGGTGGTGGTGGTGGGGGGGCCGGAGAGACGAAGAGGAGGGGGGAGAGGGGGAAGGGGTGAGGGGGGCACGTTTCGGGGGCCGGCTCCCCGGACCCCTCCAGGCATCCCGCGGGAACGGGAAGCCGCTCTCTGGGCTCCCACGCGTCTGCAGCAGGGAGAAACCAGCCTGGGAGGGTGGAGGGGAGTGTGGAACTGAACCTCCGTGGGAGTCTTGAGTGTTCCAGGCCCTCTCTCCGTGAAGGAGGCAATGCCTGTGGGTGTCGCCGTTGCCGGGACAGTCTCACACACGCAGGCGTGTGGCTGTCGTTCATTTCCACGTAGAAGACCAGAGCGAGACCCCAGAGAGGAGATGCCTCCCCGGCGTGATGGCCTGACGATGGATTCCCGTGTGCGGCAACATGGGGAGTCTGCAGTGTGGCCGGTTTGGAAGCTGGCAAGGAGAGCGAAGGCACCATGCCGGGCTTCCACCCTTCCCTGCATGTTTCCGGGTGCCCGCAGAGCTCCGGGAGCAAACAGTCAGCATGGCCAGCCTTTCGGGGGCCGGAGAGACGTGGGCAACAGGCCGCCTTGCAGAGGGCGAAGCCACGCGGAAACCAAAATCACGCCTCCGTCGTCCTGCGTGTGGCTCCTCCGTGGTCGGGGCTGTCGGCCTCGCGCTGCGTTGCAGGGCTCAGCCTGGGGATGTGCGGTCTGTGAGCCGCGCGGGTGAAAACCCGACGGCAACCCGAGTCCCGGTCTTTTGTCCCTGAGGAAACCGCCCACTCCCTCCCTGGGCCACGGAACCGGGGCGAATGAGTGCCCCGCCGGCCGGCGCGGCGGCGGCTGTGGGCCCAGCCCTCAGCCCGCGCCGGACGCTGACCGTTTTCCCGGAGGGCGGGGGTCCCGCTACTCCCGGAGGCCGAAGACCGCTTTTCCTCCCTGCCTTCCTCCCTCTGTCCCCGGCTCCCTCCCGCCCGCCCCCAGTCCCTGCGTCGCTCTGTCTTTCCCTCCGTTCCTCCCTGCCTCCCTGCCTCCCTCCCTCCCTCCCTCCTAACGTCCCTCCGCCCATCCTTCCGCCCCTCTAGGTCTCCCGTTCCTCTCTCCATCTCTGCCCGCCTTCCCTCCCGCCTGGAACGCTCAGCGTCCCCGGTGTGCGCCGGGCCTGGGGTCTGCGTTCCGCCGCCAGGCGCTCCGTGCTGGCAGCTGGGAGGCTGCAGGGGCCCGGGCGGGCGGGCGGGCGGGCGACGGTGGCGCGGAGGCGCAGAGGAGGCGAGAGCCGCCGGAGCGGCGTCAGGCCTGGACGCTGCGCGGGCCCGGTGTTTCGCGGGACGGGGGTCTCCACCCAGCCCAGGGGACGACGCATTTTCCGGCGGTGGGGGGTGGGGGTGGGGAGGGGGCGGTCAGGCGGCGGGGTGGGGTGGTGGGAAGGCATGAGAGCTCTGCCCGGGCTGCTCCCACAGCCCAGGCGGCTGCCCGCAGACCCGCAAACCCGCGCGTGCGCAGTAGGCGGCCCACCTGCTGGTACCTGGGCCGGCTCTGGGATCCCCGGGATGCCCAGGAAAGAATGGCCGTTCTCCGCTGTGTGGAGTCTCTCACCGGGCCTAGACCTAGAAGGCAGGAATCCCAGGCCGGTCAGCCCGGTGGCGGGGGCGGGGCGAAGACACGCCCCTCCGTAGCCAGCCAGGTGTTCCCCGCGAAAGAGAGGCCACCGCCCTCGCCCCGAACCACCCGACCCCGTCCCAACCCCGCGTCCTAAAGCTCCTCCAGCAGAGCCCGGTATTCTTCCTCGCTGAGGGGTGCTTCCAGCGAGGCGGCCTCTTCCGAGGCCTCCAGCTCCCCCGGGGCCTCCGTTTCTAGGAAAGCTTGCGCCTGCTGCAGAAACTCCGGGCTCGCCAGGAGCTCATCCAGCAGCAGGCCGCCGGGGAGTGCAGACGAGCGCCCCGGCTCCTGGAGCGCCTGGGAGGGCGCCGGGATGCCTTGCATCTGCCCCTGCCGCGCGGAGGCCTCCGGGGGCGCGGGCTGGGGAGGTGGAGCTGCCCCGGCTTGGGGTTCCCACGCCGCCCCGGCGACCTGGGGACCCCGGCCCCAGCCCCACCACGGGCTCCCCTGGGACGTGGGTGGCGCAAGCACACCTTGGCCCTGCGGCCCCGCTTGAGCGGGCCCAGGCTGTCCCACCGCGCAAGGGCCCGGCAGGCCGTCGCGCTGCGGGTCCCGGTCCTCCCGGCTTTTGCCCGGGTGCGGAGGCCACCGAGGAGCCTGAGGGTGGGAGAGCGCCCCTTCCGGAGGAGCCGGGGCGGCGTAGGCAAAATCCCCGCGCGCCGGGGCAGGTTGGGAGATCCCCTCTGCCGGCGCGGCCCGGCTGGGCTGCAGCACGGGGGCGGCCCTCGCTGCCTGGCTCACGAAAGCCCCCTGTGGGAGAGCCCCAGGCGCGCAGGGCACGTGGGGTGCGGGAAGCCCCGTTCCCCACGCGCCGGTGTGGGCGAAGGCGACCCACGAGGGAGCAGGGTGACACCCGCCGGGGGCCGCGTTGCACAGGCCGCCTGCCTGCGCGGGCGCCCTGCCACCCTGTCCCGGGTGCCTGGCCCTTCGATTCTGAAACCAGATCTGAATCCTGGACTCCGGGAGGCCCGTCTCTCTGGCCAGCTCTTCCCGGGCGGCGATGCCTGGAAAGCGATCCTTCTCAAAGGCTCGGAGGAGCAGGGCGGTCTGGGATCCGGTGACGGCGGTCCGCTTTCGCCGGCCTTCTGGCGGGCCGCGTCTCCCGGGCCAGGGCCGAGATTCCCGCCGGTGCTGCCTCAGCTGGCGTGACCTCTCGTTCTGAAACCAAATCTGGACCCTGGGCTCCGGAATGCCGATGGCCTGGGCCAGCCGTTCTCTGGTGGCGATGCCCGGGTACGGGTTCCGCTCAAAGCAGGCTCGCAGGGCCTCGCTTTGGCTCGGGGTCCAAACGAGTCTCCGTCGCCGTCCTGGTCCCCGGGCTCCCGCGGGGAGGGTGCTGTCCGAAGGTGTCGGGAGGGCCATCGCGGTGAGCCCCGGCCGGAATTTCACGGACGGACGCGGGCAGAGAGAGGCCGGCGGGCTCCCGTGCACCTCAGCCGGCCTGTGCACTGCGGCAGGTGCAGCCAGGAGGCCTGCCCGGACAGCCAGCCAGCCAGCCAGCGGCCCTTATAAAGGCCCACAGGCAGGCAGGCTCCACCCCTTCATGAATGGCGGTGAGCCCCCCTGGGACAGCGCGCCCCACCCCGGAAGGGACCCAGGGCAAGTCGAGGCCTGCGGCCGGCGGGGTGGTGGTGGTGGTGGTGGTGGGGGGGGGGATGGGGGAGGGCGTGGTGGTGTTGGTGGTGGTGGTGGTGGGGGGGCCGGAGAGACGAAGAGGAGGGGGGAGAGGGGGAAGGGGTGAGGGGGGCACGTTTCGGGGGCCGGCTCCCCGGACCCCTCCAGGCATCCCGCGGGAACGGGAAGCCGCTCTCTGGGCTCCCACGCGTCTGCAGCAGGGAGAAACCAGCCTGGGAGGGTGGAGGGGAGTGTGGAACTGAACCTCCGTGGGAGTCTTGAGTGTTCCAGGCCCTCTCTCCGTGAAGGAGGCAATGCCTGTGGGTGTCGCCGTTGCCGGGACAGTCTCACACACGCAGGCGTGTGGCTGTCGTTCATTTCCACGTAGAAGACCAGAGCGAGACCCCAGAGAGGAGATGCCTCCCCGGCGTGATGGCCTGACGATGGATTCCCGTGTGCGGCAACATGGGGAGTCTGCAGTGTGGCCGGTTTGGAAGCTGGCAAGGAGAGCGAAGGCACCATGCCGGGCTTCCACCCTTCCCTGCATGTTTCCGGGTGCCCGCAGAGCTCCGGGAGCAAACAGTCAGCATGGCCAGCCTTTCGGGGGCCGGAGAGACGTGGGCAACAGGCCGCCTTGCAGAGGGCGAAGCCACGCGGAAACCAAAATCACGCCTCCGTCGTCCTGCGTGTGGCTCCTCCGTGGTCGGGGCTGTCGGCCTCGCGCTGCGTTGCAGGGCTCAGCCTGGGGATGTGCGGTCTGTGAGCCGCGCGGGTGAAAACCCGACGGCAACCCGAGTCCCGGTCTTTTGTCCCTGAGGAAACCGCCCACTCCCTCCCTGGGCCACGGAACCGGGGCGAATGAGTGCCCCGCCGGCCGGCGCGGCGGCGGCTGTGGGCCCAGCCCTCAGCCCGCGCCGGACGCTGACCGTTTTCCCAGAGGGCGGGGGTCCCGCTACTCCCGGAGGCCGAAGACCGCTTTTCCTCCCTGCCTTCCTCCCTCTGTCCCCGGCTCCCTCCCGCCCGCCCCCAGTCCCTGCGTCGCTCTGTCTTTCCCTCCGTTCCTCCCTGCCTCCCTGCCTCCCTCCCTCCCTCCCTCCTAACGTCCCTCCGCCCATCCTTCCGCCCCTCTAGGTCTCCCGTTCCTCTCTCCATCTCTGCCCGCCTTCCCTCCCGCCTGGAACGCTCAGCGTCCCCGGTGTGCGCCGGGCCTGGGGTCTGCGTTCCGCCGCCAGGCGCTCCGTGCTGGCAGCTGGGAGGCTGCAGGGGCCCGGGCGGGCGGGCGGGCGGGCGACGGTGGCGCGGAGGCGCAGAGGAGGCGAGAGCCGCCGGAGCGGCGTCAGGCCTGGACGCTGCGCGGGCCCGGTGTTTCGCGGGACGGGGGTCTCCACCCAGCCCAGGGGACGACGCATTTTCCGGCGGTGGGGGGTGGGGGTGGGGGTGGGGAGGGGGCGGTCAGGCGGCGGGGTGGGGTGGCGGGAAGGCATGAGAGCTCTGCCCGGGCTGCTCCCACAGCCCAGGCGGCTGCCCGCAGACCCGCAAACCCGCGCGTGCGCAGTAGGTGGCCCACCTGCTGGTACCTGGGCCGGCTCTGGGATCCCCGGGATGCCCAGGAAAGAATGGCCGTTCTCCGCTGTGTGGAGTCTCTCACCGGGCCTAGACCTAGAAGGCAGGAATCCCAGGCCGGTCAGCCCGGTGGCGGGGGCGGGGCGAAGACACGCCCCTCCGTAGCCAGCCAGGTGTTCCCCGCGAAAGAGAGGCCACCGCCCTCGCCCCGAACCACCCGACCCCGTCCCAACCCCGCGTCCTAAAGCTCCTCCAGCAGAGCCCGGTATTCTTCCTCGCTGAGGGGTGCTTCCAGCGAGGCGGCCTCTTCCGAGGCCTCCAGCTCCCCCGGGGCCTCCGTTTCTAGGAAAGCTTGCGCCTGCTGCAGAAACTCCGGGCTCGCCAGGAGCTCATCCAGCAGCAGGCCGCCGGGGAGTGCAGACGAGCGCCCCGGCTCCTGGAGCGCCTGGGAGGGCGCCGGGATGCCTTGCATCTGCCCCTGCCGCGCGGAGGCCTCCGGGGGCGCGGGCTGGGGAGGTGGAGCTGCCCCGGCTTGGGGTTCCCACGCCGCCCCGGCGACCTGGGGACCCCGGCCCCAGCCCCACCACGGGCTCCCCTGGGACGTGGGTGGCGCAAGCACACCTTGGCCCTGCGGCCCCGCTTGAGCGGGCCCAGGCTGTCCCACCGCGCAAGGGCCCGGCAGGCCGTCGCGCTGCGGGTCCCGGTCCTCCCGGCTTTTGCCCGGGTGCGGAGGCCACCGAGGAGCCTGAGGGTGGGAGAGCGCCCCTTCCGGAGGAGCCGGGGCGGCGTAGGCAAAATCCCCGCGCGCCGGGGCAGGTTGGGAGATCCCCTCTGCCGGCGCGGCCCGGCTGGGCTGCAGCACGGGGGCGGCCCTCGCTGCCTGGCTCACGAAAGCCCCCTGTGGGAGAGCCCCAGGCGCGCAGGGCACGTGGGGTGCGGGAAGCCCCGTTCCCCACGCGCCGGTGTGGGCGAAGGCGACCCACGAGGGAGCAGGGTGACACCCGCCGGGGGCCGCGTTGCACAGGCCGCCTGCCTGCGCGGGCGCCCTGCCACCCTGTCCCGGGTGCCTGGCCCTTCGATTCTGAAACCAGATCTGAATCCTGGACTCCGGGAGGCCCGTCTCTCTGGCCAGCTCTTCCCGGGCGGCGATGCCTGGAAAGCGATCCTTCTCAAAGGCTCGGAGGAGCAGGGCGGTCTGGGATCCGGTGACGGCGGTCCGCTTTCGCCGGCCTTCTGGCGGGCCGCGTCTCCCGGGCCAGGGCCGAGATTCCCGCCGGTGCTGCCTCAGCTGGCGTGACCTCTCGTTCTGAAACCAAATCTGGACCCTGGGCTCCGGAATGCCGATGGCCTGGGCCAGCCGTTCTCTGGTGGCGATGCCCGGGTACGGGTTCCGCTCAAAGCAGGCTCGCAGGGCCTCGCTTTGGCTCGGGGTCCAAACGAGTCTCCGTCGCCGTCCTGGTCCCCGGGCTCCCGCGGGGAGGGTGCTGTCCGAAGGTGTCGGGAGGGCCATCGCGGTGAGCCCCGGCCGGAATTTCACGGACGGACGCGGGCAGAGAGAGGCCGGCGGGCTCCCGTGCACCTCAGCCGGCCTGTGCACTGCGGCAGGTGCAGCCAGGAGGCCTGCCCGGACAGCCAGCCAGCCAGCCAGCGGCCCTTATAAAGGCCCACAGGCAGGCAGGCTCCACCCCTTCATGAATGGCGGTGAGCCCCCCTGGGACAGCGCGCCCCACCCCGGAAGGGACCCAGGGCAAGTCGAGGCCTGCGGCCGGCGGGGTGGTGGTGGTGGTGGGGGGGGGGGGGATGGGGGAGGGCGTGGTGGTGTTGGTGGTGGTGGTGGTGGGGGGGCCGGAGAGACGAAGAGGAGGGGGGAGAGGGGGAAGGGGTGAGGGGGGCACGTTTCGGGGGCCGGCTCCCCGGACCCCTCCAGGCATCCCGCGGGAACGGGAAGCCGCTCTCTGGGCTCCCACGCGTCTGCAGCAGGGAGAAACCAGCCTGGGAGGGTGGAGGGGAGTGTGGAACTGAACCTCCGTGGGAGTCTTGAGTGTTCCAGGCCCTCTCTCCGTGAAGGAGGCAATGCCTGTGGGTGTCGCCGTTGCCGGGACAGTCTCACACACGCAGGCGTGTGGCTGTCGTTCATTTCCACGTAGAAGACCAGAGCGAGACCCCAGAGAGGAGATGCCTCCCCGGCGTGATGGCCTGACGATGGATTCCCGTGTGCGGCAACATGGGGAGTCTGCAGTGTGGCCGGTTTGGAAGCTGGCAAGGAGAGCGAAGGCACCATGCCGGGCTTCCACCCTTCCCTGCATGTTTCCGGGTGCCCGCAGAGCTCCGGGAGCAAACAGTCAGCATGGCCAGCCTTTCGGGGGCCGGAGAGACGTGGGCAACAGGCCGCCTTGCAGAGGGCGAAGCCACGCGGAAACCAAAATCACGCCTCCGTCGTCCTGCGTGTGGCTCCTCCGTGGTCGGGGCTGTCGGCCTCGCGCTGCGTTGCAGGGCTCAGCCTGGGGATGTGCGGTCTGTGAGCCGCGCGGGTGAAAACCCGACGGCAACCCGAGTCCCGGTCTTTTGTCCCTGAGGAAACCGCCCACTCCCTCCCTGGGCCACGGAACCGGGGCGAATGAGTGCCCCGCCGGCCGGCGCGGCGGCGGCTGTGGGCCCAGCCCTCAGCCCGCGCCGGACGCTGACCGTTTTCCCGGAGGGCGGGGGTCCCGCTACTCCCGGAGGCCGAAGACCGCTTTTCCTCCCTGCCTTCCTCCCTCTGTCCCCGGCTCCCTCCCGCCCGCCCCCAGTCCCTGCGTCGCTCTGTCTTTCCCTCCGTTCCTCCCTGCCTCCCTGCCTCCCTCCCTCCCTCCCTCCTAACGTCCCTCCGCCCATCCTTCCGCCCCTCTAGGTCTCCCGTTCCTCTCTCCATCTCTGCCCGCCTTCCCTCCCGCCTGGAACGCTCAGCGTCCCCGGTGTGCGCCGGGCCTGGGGTCTGCGTTCCGCCGCCAGGCGCTCCGTGCTGGCAGCTGGGAGGCTGCAGGGGCCCGGGCGGGCGGGCGGGCGGGCGACGGTGGCGCGGAGGCGCAGAGGAGGCGAGAGCCGCCGGAGCGGCGTCAGGCCTGGACGCTGCGCGGGCCCGGTGTTTCGCGGGACGGGGGTCTCCACCCAGCCCAGGGGACGACGCATTTTCCGGCGGTGGGGGGTGGGGGTGGGGGTGGGGAGGGGGCGGTCAGGCGGCGGGGTGGGGTGGTGGGAAGGCATGAGAGCTCTGCCCGGGCTGCTCCCACAGCCCAGGCGGCTGCCCGCAGACCCGCAAACCCGCGCGTGCGCAGTAGGCGGCCCACCTGCTGGTACCTGGGCCGGCTCTGGGATCCCCGGGATGCCCAGGAAAGAATGGCCGTTCTCCGCTGTGTGGAGTCTCTCACCGGGCCTAGACCTAGAAGGCAGGAATCCCAGGCCGGTCAGCCCGGTGGCGGGGGCGGGGCGAAGACACGCCCCTCCGTAGCCAGCCAGGTGTTCCCCGCGAAAGAGAGGCCACCGCCCTCGCCCCGAACCACCCGACCCCGTCCCAACCCCGCGTCCTAAAGCTCCTCCAGCAGAGCCCGGTATTCTTCCTCGCTGAGGGGTGCTTCCAGCGAGGCGGCCTCTTCCGAGGCCTCCAGCTCCCCCGGGGCCTCCGTTTCTAGGAAAGCTTGCGCCTGCTGCAGAAACTCCGGGCTCGCCAGGAGCTCATCCAGCAGCAGGCCGCCGGGGAGTGCAGACGAGCGCCCCGGCTCCTGGAGCGCCTGGGAGGGCGCCGGGATGCCTTGCATCTGCCCCTGCCGCGCGGAGGCCTCCGGGGGCGCGGGCTGGGGAGGTGGAGCTGCCCCGGCTTGGGGTTCCCACGCCGCCCCGGCGACCTGGGGACCCCGGCCCCAGCCCCACCACGGGCTCCCCTGGGACGTGGGTGGCGCAAGCACACCTTGGCCCTGCGGCCCCGCTTGAGCGGGCCCAGGCTGTCCCACCGCGCAAGGGCCCGGCAGGCCGTCGCGCTGCGGGTCCCGGTCCTCCCGGCTTTTGCCCGGGTGCGGAGGCCACCGAGGAGCCTGAGGGTGGGAGAGCGCCCCTTCCGGAGGAGCCGGGGCGGCGTAGGCAAAATCCCCGCGCGCCGGGGCAGGTTGGGAGATCCCCTCTGCCGGCGCGGCCCGGCTGGGCTGCAGCACGGGGGCGGCCCTCGCTGCCTGGCTCACGAAAGCCCCCTGTGGGAGAGCCCCAGGCGCGCAGGGCACGTGGGGTGCGGGAAGCCCCGTTCCCCACGCGCCGGTGTGGGCGAAGGCGACCCACGAGGGAGCAGGGTGACACCCGCCGGGGGCCGCGTTGCACAGGCCGCCTGCCTGCGCGGGCGCCCTGCCACCCTGTCCCGGGTGCCTGGCCCTTCGATTCTGAAACCAGATCTGAATCCTGGACTCCGGGAGGCCCGTCTCTCTGGCCAGCTCTTCCCGGGCGGCGATGCCTGGAAAGCGATCCTTCTCAAAGGCTCGGAGGAGCAGGGCGGTCTGGGATCCGGTGACGGCGGTCCGCTTTCGCCGGCCTTCTGGCGGGCCGCGTCTCCCGGGCCAGGGCCGAGATTCCCGCCGGTGCTGCCTCAGCTGGCGTGACCTCTCGTTCTGAAACCAAATCTGGACCCTGGGCTCCGGAATGCCGATGGCCTGGGCCAGCCGTTCTCTGGTGGCGATGCCCGGGTACGGGTTCCGCTCAAAGCAGGCTCGCAGGGCCTCGCTTTGGCTCGGGGTCCAAACGAGTCTCCGTCGCCGTCCTGGTCCCCGGGCTCCCGCGGGGAGGGTGCTGTCCGAAGGTGTCGGGAGGGCCATCGCGGTGAGCCCCGGCCGGAATTTCACGGACGGACGCGGGCAGAGAGAGGCCGGCGGGCTCCCGTGCACCTCAGCCGGCCTGTGCACTGCGGCAGGTGCAGCCAGGAGGCCTGCCCGGACAGCCAGCCAGCCAGCCAGCGGCCCTTATAAAGGCCCACAGGCAGGCAGGCTCCACCCCTTCATGAATGGCGGTGAGCCCCCCTGGGACAGCGCGCCCCACCCCGGAAGGGACCCAGGGCAAGTCGAGGCCTGCGGCCGGCGGGGTGGTGGTGGTGGTGGGGGGGGGGGGGATGGGGGAGGGCGTGGTGGTGTTGGTGGTGGTGGTGGTGGTGGGGCCGGAGAGACGAAGTGGAGGGGGGAGAGGGGGAAGGGGTGAGGGGGGCGCGTTTCGGGGGCCGGCTCCCCGGACCCCTCCAGGCATCCCGCGGGAACGGGAAGCCGCTCTCTGGGCTCCCACGCGTCTGCAGCAGGGAGAAACCAGCCTGGGAGGGTGGAGGGGAGTGTGGAACTGAACCTCCGTGGGAGTCTTGAGTGTTCCAGGCCCTCTCTCCGTGAAGGAGGCAATGCCTGTGGGTGTCGCCGTTGCCGGGACAGTCTCACACACGCAGGCGTGTGGCTGTCGTTCATTTCCACGTAGAAGACCAGAGCGAGACCCCAGAGAGGAGATGCCTCCCCGGCGTGATGGCCTGACGATGGATTCCCGTGTGCGGCAACATGGGGAGTCTGCAGTGTGGCCGGTTTGGAAGCTGGCAAGGAGAGCGAAGGCACCATGCCGGGCTTCCACCCTTCCCTGCATGTTTCCGGGTGCCCGCAGAGCTCCGGGAGCAAACAGTCAGCATGGCCAGCCTTTCGGGGGCCGGAGAGACGTGGGCAACAGGCCGCCTTGCAGAGGGCGAAGCCACGCGGAAACCAAAATCACGCCTCCGTCGTCCTGCGTGTGGCTCCTCCGTGGTCGGGGCTGTCGGCCTCGCGCTGCGTTGCAGGGCTCAGCCTGGGGATGTGCGGTCTGTGAGCCGCGCGGGTGAAAACCCGACGGCAACCCGAGTCCCGGTCTTTTGTCCCTGAGGAAACCGCCCACTCCCTCCCTGGGCCACGGAACCGGGGCGAATGAGTGCCCCGCCGGCCGGCGCGGCGGCGGCTGTGGGCCCAGCCCTCAGCCCGCGCCGGACGCTGACCGTTTTCCCGGAGGGCGGGGGTCCCGCTACTCCCGGAGGCCGAAGACCGCTTTTCCTCCCTGCCTTCCTCCCTCTGTCCCCGGCTCCCTCCCGCCCGCCCCCAGTCCCTGCGTCGCTCTGTCTTTCCCTCCGTTCCTCCCTGCCTCCCTGCCTCCCTCCCTCCCTCCCTCCTAACGTCCCTCCGCCCATCCTTCCGCCCCTCTAGGTCTCCCGTTCCTCTCTCCATCTCTGCCCGCCTTCCCTCCCGCCTGGAACGCTCAGCGTCCCCGGTGTGCGCCGGGCCTGGGGTCTGCGTTCCGCCGCCAGGCGCTCCGTGCTGGCAGCTGGGAGGCTGCAGGGGCCCGGGCGGGCGGGCGGGCGGGCGACGGTGGCGCGGAGGCGCAGAGGAGGCGAGAGCCGCCGGAGCGGCGTCAGGCCTGGACGCTGCGCGGGCCCGGTGTTTCGCGGGACGGGGGTCTCCACCCAGCCCAGGGGACGACGCATTTTCCGGCGGTGGGGGGTGGGGGTGGGGAGGGGGCGGTCAGGCGGCGGGGTGGGGTGGTGGGAAGGCATGAGAGCTCTGCCCGGGCTGCTCCCACAGCCCAGGCGGCTGCCCGCAGACCCGCAAACCCGCGCGTGCGCAGTAGGCGGCCCACCTGCTGGTACCTGGGCCGGCTCTGGGATCCCCGGGATGCCCAGGAAAGAATGGCCGTTCTCCGCTGTGTGGAGTCTCTCACCGGGCCTAGACCTAGAAGGCAGGAATCCCAGGCCGGTCAGCCCGGTGGCGGGGGCGGGGCGAAGACACGCCCCTCCGTAGCCAGCCAGGTGTTCCCCGCGAAAGAGAGGCCACCGCCCTCGCCCCGAACCACCCGACCCCGTCCCAACCCCGCGTCCTAAAGCTCCTCCAGCAGAGCCCGGTATTCTTCCTCGCTGAGGGGTGCTTCCAGCGAGGCGGCCTCTTCCGAGGCCTCCAGCTCCCCCGGGGCCTCCGTTTCTAGGAAAGCTTGCGCCTGCTGCAGAAACTCCGGGCTCGCCAGGAGCTCATCCAGCAGCAGGCCGCCGGGGAGTGCAGACGAGCGCCCCGGCTCCTGGAGCGCCTGGGAGGGCGCCGGGATGCCTTGCATCTGCCCCTGCCGCGCGGAGGCCTCCGGGGGCGCGGGCTGGGGAGGTGGAGCTGCCCCGGCTTGGGGTTCCCACGCCGCCCCGGCGACCTGGGGACCCCGGCCCCAGCCCCACCACGGGCTCCCCTGGGACGTGGGTGGCGCAAGCACACCTTGGCCCTGCGGCCCCGCTTGAGCGGGCCCAGGCTGTCCCACCGCGCAAGGGCCCGGCAGGCCGTCGCGCTGCGGGTCCCGGTCCTCCCGGCTTTTGCCCGGGTGCGGAGGCCACCGAGGAGCCTGAGGGTGGGAGAGCGCCCCTTCCGGAGGAGCCGGGGCGGCGTAGGCAAAATCCCCGCGCGCCGGGGCAGGTTGGGAGATCCCCTCTGCCGGCGCGGCCCGGCTGGGCTGCAGCACGGGGGCGGCCCTCGCTGCCTGGCTCACGAAAGCCCCCTGTGGGAGAGCCCCAGGCGCGCAGGGCACGTGGGGTGCGGGAAGCCCCGTTCCCCACGCGCCGGTGTGGGCGAAGGCGACCCACGAGGGAGCAGGGTGACACCCGCCGGGGGCCGCGTTGCACAGGCCGCCTGCCTGCGCGGGCGCCCTGCCACCCTGTCCCGGGTGCCTGGCCCTTCGATTCTGAAACCAGATCTGAATCCTGGACTCCGGGAGGCCCGTCTCTCTGGCCAGCTCTTCCCGGGCGGCGATGCCTGGAAAGCGATCCTTCTCAAAGGCTCGGAGGAGCAGGGCGGTCTGGGATCCGGTGACGGCGGTCCGCTTTCGCCGGCCTTCTGGCGGGCCGCGTCTCCCGGGCCAGGGCCGAGATTCCCGCCGGTGCTGCCTCAGCTGGCGTGACCTCTCGTTCTGAAACCAAATCTGGACCCTGGGCTCCGGAATGCCGATGGCCTGGGCCAGCCGTTCTCTGGTGGCGATGCCCGGGTACGGGTTCCGCTCAAAGCAGGCTCGCAGGGCCTCGCTTTGGCTCGGGGTCCAAACGAGTCTCCGTCGCCGTCCTGGTCCCCGGGCTCCCGCGGGGAGGGTGCTGTCCGAAGGTGTCGGGAGGGCCATCGCGGTGAGCCCCGGCCGGAATTTCACGGACGGACGCGGGCAGAGAGAGGCCGGCGGGCTCCCGTGCACCTCAGCCGGCCTGTGCACTGCGGCAGGTGCAGCCAGGAGGCCTGCCCGGACAGCCAGCCAGCCAGCCAGCGGCCCTTATAAAGGCCCACAGGCAGGCAGGCTCCACCCCTTCATGAATGGCGGTGAGCCCCCCTGGGACAGCGCGCCCCACCCCGGAAGGGACCCAGGGCAAGTCGAGGCCTGCGGCCGGCGGGGTGGTGGTGGTGGTGGGGGGGGGGGGGATGGGGGAGGGCGTGGTGGTGTTGGTGGTGGTGGTGGTGGTGGGGCCGGAGAGACGAAGTGGAGGGGGGAGAGGGGGAAGGGGTGAGGGGGGCGCGTTTCGGGGGCCGGCTCCCCGGACCCCTCCAGGCATCCCGCGGGAACGGGAAGCCGCTCTCTGGGCTCCCACGCGTCTGCAGCAGGGAGAAACCAGCCTGGGAGGGTGGAGGGGAGTGTGGAACTGAACCTCCGTGGGAGTCTTGAGTGTTCCAGGCCCTCTCTCCGTGAAGGAGGCAATGCCTGTGGGTGTCGCCGTTGCCGGGACAGTCTCACACACGCAGGCGTGTGGCTGTCGTTCATTTCCACGTAGAAGACCAGAGCGAGACCCCAGAGAGGAGATGCCTCCCCGGCGTGATGGCCTGACGATGGATTCCCGTGTGCGGCAACATGGGGAGTCTGCAGTGTGGCCGGTTTGGAAGCTGGCAAGGAGAGCGAAGGCACCATGCCGGGCTTCCACCCTTCCCTGCATGTTTCCGGGTGCCCGCAGAGCTCCGGGAGCAAACAGTCAGCATGGCCAGCCTTTCGGGGGCCGGAGAGACGTGGGCAACAGGCCGCCTTGCAGAGGGCGAAGCCACGCGGAAACCAAAATCACGCCTCCGTCGTCCTGCGTGTGGCTCCTCCGTGGTCGGGGCTGTCGGCCTCGCGCTGCGTTGCAGGGCTCAGCCTGGGGATGTGCGGTCTGTGAGCCGCGCGGGTGAAAACCCGACGGCAACCCGAGTCCCGGTCTTTTGTCCCTGAGGAAACCGCCCACTCCCTCCCTGGGCCACGGAACCGGGGCGAATGAGTGCCCCGCCGGCCGGCGCGGCGGCGGCTGTGGGCCCAGCCCTCAGCCCGCGCCGGACGCTGACCGTTTTCCCGGAGGGCGGGGGTCCCGCTACTCCCGGAGGCCGAAGACCGCTTTTCCTCCCTGCCTTCCTCCCTCTGTCCCCGGCTCCCTCCCGCCCGCCCCCAGTCCCTGCGTCGCTCTGTCTTTCCCTCCGTTCCTCCCTGCCTCCCTGCCTCCCTCCCTCCCTCCCTCCTAACGTCCCTCCGCCCATCCTTCCGCCCCTCTAGGTCTCCCGTTCCTCTCTCCATCTCTGCCCGCCTTCCCTCCCGCCTGGAACGCTCAGCGTCCCCGGTGTGCGCCGGGCCTGGGGTCTGCGTTCCGCCGCCAGGCGCTCCGTGCTGGCAGCTGGGAGGCTGCAGGGGCCCGGGCGGGCGGGCGGGCGGGCGACGGTGGCGCGGAGGCGCAGAGGAGGCGAGAGCCGCCGGAGCGGCGTCAGGCCTGGACGCTGCGCGGGCCCGGTGTTTCGCGGGACGGGGGTCTCCACCCAGCCCAGGGGACGACGCATTTTCCGGCGGTGGGGGGTGGGGGTGGGGAGGGGGCGGTCAGGCGGCGGGGTGGGGTGGTGGGAAGGCATGAGAGCTCTGCCCGGGCTGCTCCCACAGCCCAGGCGGCTGCCCGCAGACCCGCAAACCCGCGCGTGCGCAGTAGGCGGCCCACCTGCTGGTACCTGGGCCGGCTCTGGGATCCCCGGGATGCCCAGGAAAGAATGGCCGTTCTCCGCTGTGTGGAGTCTCTCACCGGGCCTAGACCTAGAAGGCAGGAATCCCAGGCCGGTCAGCCCGGTGGCGGGGGCGGGGCGAAGACACGCCCCTCCGTAGCCAGCCAGGTGTTCCCCGCGAAAGAGAGGCCACCGCCCTCGCCCCGAACCACCCGACCCCGTCCCAACCCCGCGTCCTAAAGCTCCTCCAGCAGAGCCCGGTATTCTTCCTCGCTGAGGGGTGCTTCCAGCGAGGCGGCCTCTTCCGAGGCCTCCAGCTCCCCCGGGGCCTCCGTTTCTAGGAAAGCTTGCGCCTGCTGCAGAAACTCCGGGCTCGCCAGGAGCTCATCCAGCAGCAGGCCGCCGGGGAGTGCAGACGAGCGCCCCGGCTCCTGGAGCGCCTGGGAGGGCGCCGGGATGCCTTGCATCTGCCCCTGCCGCGCGGAGGCCTCCGGGGGCGCGGGCTGGGGAGGTGGAGCTGCCCCGGCTTGGGGTTCCCACGCCGCCCCGGCGACCTGGGGACCCCGGCCCCAGCCCCACCACGGGCTCCCCTGGGACGTGGGTGGCGCAAGCACACCTTGGCCCTGCGGCCCCGCTTGAGCGGGCCCAGGCTGTCCCACCGCGCAAGGGCCCGGCAGGCCGTCGCGCTGCGGGTCCCGGTCCTCCCGGCTTTTGCCCGGGTGCGGAGGCCACCGAGGAGCCTGAGGGTGGGAGAGCGCCCCTTCCGGAGGAGCCGGGGCGGCGTAGGCAAAATCCCCGCGCGCCGGGGCAGGTTGGGAGATCCCCTCTGCCGGCGCGGCCCGGCTGGGCTGCAGCACGGGGGCGGCCCTCGCTGCCTGGCTCACGAAAGCCCCCTGTGGGAGAGCCCCAGGCGCGCAGGGCACGTGGGGTGCGGGAAGCCCCGTTCCCCACGCGCCGGTGTGGGCGAAGGCGACCCACGAGGGAGCAGGGTGACACCCGCCGGGGGCCGCGTTGCACAGGCCGCCTGCCTGCGCGGGCGCCCTGCCACCCTGTCCCGGGTGCCTGGCCCTTCGATTCTGAAACCAGATCTGAATCCTGGACTCCGGGAGGCCCGTCTCTCTGGCCAGCTCTTCCCGGGCGGCGATGCCTGGAAAGCGATCCTTCTCAAAGGCTCGGAGGAGCAGGGCGGTCTGGGATCCGGTGACGGCGGTCCGCTTTCGCCGGCCTTCTGGCGGGCCGCGTCTCCCGGGCCAGGGCCGAGATTCCCGCCGGTGCTGCCTCAGCTGGCGTGACCTCTCGTTCTGAAACCAAATCTGGACCCTGGGCTCCGGAATGCCGATGGCCTGGGCCAGCCGTTCTCTGGTGGCGATGCCCGGGTACGGGTTCCGCTCAAAGCAGGCTCGCAGGGCCTCGCTTTGGCTCGGGGTCCAAACGAGTCTCCGTCGCCGTCCTGGTCCCCGGGCTCCCGCGGGGAGGGTGCTGTCCGAAGGTGTCGGGAGGGCCATCGCGGTGAGCCCCGGCCGGAATTTCACGGACGGACGCGGGCAGAGAGAGGCCGGCGGGCTCCCGTGCACCTCAGCCGGCCTGTGCACTGCGGCAGGTGCAGCCAGGAGGCCTGCCCGGACAGCCAGCCAGCCAGCCAGCGGCCCTTATAAAGGCCCACAGGCAGGCAGGCTCCACCCCTTCATGAATGGCGGTGAGCCCCCCTGGGACAGCGCGCCCCACCCCGGAAGGGACCCAGGGCAAGTCGAGGCCTGCGGCCGGCGGGGTGGTGGTGGTGGTGGGGGGGGGGGGGATGGGGGAGGGCGTGGTGGTGTTGGTGGTGGTGGTGGTGGTGGGGCCGGAGAGACGAAGTGGAGGGGGGAGAGGGGGAAGGGGTGAGGGGGGCGCGTTTCGGGGGCCGGCTCCCCGGACCCCTCCAGGCATCCCGCGGGAACGGGAAGCCGCTCTCTGGGCTCCCACGCGTCTGCAGCAGGGAGAAACCAGCCTGGGAGGGTGGAGGGGAGTGTGGAACTGAACCTCCGTGGGAGTCTTGAGTGTTCCAGGCCCTCTCTCCGTGAAGGAGGCAATGCCTGTGGGTGTCGCCGTTGCCGGGACAGTCTCACACACGCAGGCGTGTGGCTGTCGTTCATTTCCACGTAGAAGACCAGAGCGAGACCCCAGAGAGGAGATGCCTCCCCGGCGTGATGGCCTGACGATGGATTCCCGTGTGCGGCAACATGGGGAGTCTGCAGTGTGGCCGGTTTGGAAGCTGGCAAGGAGAGCGAAGGCACCATGCCGGGCTTCCACCCTTCCCTGCATGTTTCCGGGTGCCCGCAGAGCTCCGGGAGCAAACAGTCAGCATGGCCAGCCTTTCGGGGGCCGGAGAGACGTGGGCAACAGGCCGCCTTGCAGAGGGCGAAGCCACGCGGAAACCAAAATCACGCCTCCGTCGTCCTGCGTGTGGCTCCTCCGTGGTCGGGGCTGTCGGCCTCGCGCTGCGTTGCAGGGCTCAGCCTGGGGATGTGCGGTCTGTGAGCCGCGCGGGTGAAAACCCGACGGCAACCCGAGTCCCGGTCTTTTGTCCCTGAGGAAACCGCCCACTCCCTCCCTGGGCCACGGAACCGGGGCGAATGAGTGCCCCGCCGGCCGGCGCGGCGGCGGCTGTGGGCCCAGCCCTCAGCCCGCGCCGGACGCTGACCGTTTTCCCGGAGGGCGGGGGTCCCGCTACTCCCGGAGGCCGAAGACCGCTTTTCCTCCCTGCCTTCCTCCCTCTGTCCCCGGCTCCCTCCCGCCCGCCCCCAGTCCCTGCGTCGCTCTGTCTTTCCCTCCGTTCCTCCCTGCCTCCCTGCCTCCCTCCCTCCCTCCCTCCTAACGTCCCTCCGCCCATCCTTCCGCCCCTCTAGGTCTCCCGTTCCTCTCTCCATCTCTGCCCGCCTTCCCTCCCGCCTGGAACGCTCAGCGTCCCCGGTGTGCGCCGGGCCTGGGGTCTGCGTTCCGCCGCCAGGCGCTCCGTGCTGGCAGCTGGGAGGCTGCAGGGGCCCGGGCGGGCGGGCGGGCGGGCGACGGTGGCGCGGAGGCGCAGAGGAGGCGAGAGCCGCCGGAGCGGCGTCAGGCCTGGACGCTGCGCGGGCCCGGTGTTTCGCGGGACGGGGGTCTCCACCCAGCCCAGGGGACGACGCATTTTCCGGCGGTGGGGGGTGGGGGTGGGGAGGGGGCGGTCAGGCGGCGGGGTGGGGTGGTGGGAAGGCATGAGAGCTCTGCCCGGGCTGCTCCCACAGCCCAGGCGGCTGCCCGCAGACCCGCAAACCCGCGCGTGCGCAGTAGGCGGCCCACCTGCTGGTACCTGGGCCGGCTCTGGGATCCCCGGGATGCCCAGGAAAGAATGGCCGTTCTCCGCTGTGTGGAGTCTCTCACCGGGCCTAGACCTAGAAGGCAGGAATCCCAGGCCGGTCAGCCCGGTGGCGGGGGCGGGGCGAAGACACGCCCCTCCGTAGCCAGCCAGGTGTTCCCCGCGAAAGAGAGGCCACCGCCCTCGCCCCGAACCACCCGACCCCGTCCCAACCCCGCGTCCTAAAGCTCCTCCAGCAGAGCCCGGTATTCTTCCTCGCTGAGGGGTGCTTCCAGCGAGGCGGCCTCTTCCGAGGCCTCCAGCTCCCCCGGGGCCTCCGTTTCTAGGAAAGCTTGCGCCTGCTGCAGAAACTCCGGGCTCGCCAGGAGCTCATCCAGCAGCAGGCCGCCGGGGAGTGCAGACGAGCGCCCCGGCTCCTGGAGCGCCTGGGAGGGCGCCGGGATGCCTTGCATCTGCCCCTGCCGCGCGGAGGCCTCCGGGGGCGCGGGCTGGGGAGGTGGAGCTGCCCCGGCTTGGGGTTCCCACGCCGCCCCGGCGACCTGGGGACCCCGGCCCCAGCCCCACCACGGGCTCCCCTGGGACGTGGGTGGCGCAAGCACACCTTGGCCCTGCGGCCCCGCTTGAGCGGGCCCAGGCTGTCCCACCGCGCAAGGGCCCGGCAGGCCGTCGCGCTGCGGGTCCCGGTCCTCCCGGCTTTTGCCCGGGTGCGGAGGCCACCGAGGAGCCTGAGGGTGGGAGAGCGCCCCTTCCGGAGGAGCCGGGGCGGCGTAGGCAAAATCCCCGCGCGCCGGGGCAGGTTGGGAGATCCCCTCTGCCGGCGCGGCCCGGCTGGGCTGCAGCACGGGGGCGGCCCTCGCTGCCTGGCTCACGAAAGCCCCCTGTGGGAGAGCCCCAGGCGCGCAGGGCACGTGGGGTGCGGGAAGCCCCGTTCCCCACGCGCCGGTGTGGGCGAAGGCGACCCACGAGGGAGCAGGGTGACACCCGCCGGGGGCCGCGTTGCACAGGCCGCCTGCCTGCGCGGGCGCCCTGCCACCCTGTCCCGGGTGCCTGGCCCTTCGATTCTGAAACCAGATCTGAATCCTGGACTCCGGGAGGCCCGTCTCTCTGGCCAGCTCTTCCCGGGCGGCGATGCCTGGAAAGCGATCCTTCTCAAAGGCTCGGAGGAGCAGGGCGGTCTGGGATCCGGTGACGGCGGTCCGCTTTCGCCGGCCTTCTGGCGGGCCGCGTCTCCCGGGCCAGGGCCGAGATTCCCGCCGGTGCTGCCTCAGCTGGCGTGACCTCTCGTTCTGAAACCAAATCTGGACCCTGGGCTCCGGAATGCCGATGGCCTGGGCCAGCCGTTCTCTGGTGGCGATGCCCGGGTACGGGTTCCGCTCAAAGCAGGCTCGCAGGGCCTCGCTTTGGCTCGGGGTCCAAACGAGTCTCCGTCGCCGTCCTGGTCCCCGGGCTCCCGCGGGGAGGGTGCTGTCCGAAGGTGTCGGGAGGGCCATCGCGGTGAGCCCCGGCCGGAATTTCACGGACGGACGCGGGCAGAGAGAGGCCGGCGGGCTCCCGTGCACCTCAGCCGGCCTGTGCACTGCGGCAGGTGCAGCCAGGAGGCCTGCCCGGACAGCCAGCCAGCCAGCCAGCGGCCCTTATAAAGGCCCACAGGCAGGCAGGCTCCACCCCTTCATGAATGGCGGTGAGCCCCCCTGGGACAGCGCGCCCCACCCCGGAAGGGACCCAGGGCAAGTCGAGGCCTGCGGCCGGCGGGGTGGTGGTGGTGGTGGGGGGGGGGGGGGATGGGGGAGGGCGTGGTGGTGTTGGTGGTGGTGGTGGTGGTGGGGCCGGAGAGACGAAGTGGAGGGGGGAGAGGGGGAAGGGGTGAGGGGGGCGCGTTTCGGGGGCCGGCTCCCCGGACCCCTCCAGGCATCCCGCGGGAACGGGAAGCCGCTCTCTGGGCTCCCACGCGTCTGCAGCAGGGAGAAACCAGCCTGGGAGGGTGGAGGGGAGTGTGGAACTGAACCTCCGTGGGAGTCTTGAGTGTTCCAGGCCCTCTCTCCGTGAAGGAGGCAATGCCTGTGGGTGTCGCCGTTGCCGGGACAGTCTCACACACGCAGGCGTGTGGCTGTCGTTCATTTCCACGTAGAAGACCAGAGCGAGACCCCAGAGAGGAGATGCCTCCCCGGCGTGATGGCCTGACGATGGATTCCCGTGTGCGGCAACATGGGGAGTCTGCAGTGTGGCCGGTTTGGAAGCTGGCAAGGAGAGCGAAGGCACCATGCCGGGCTTCCACCCTTCCCTGCATGTTTCCGGGTGCCCGCAGAGCTCCGGGAGCAAACAGTCAGCATGGCCAGCCTTTCGGGGGCCGGAGAGACGTGGGCAACAGGCCGCCTTGCAGAGGGCGAAGCCACGCGGAAACCAAAATCACGCCTCCGTCGTCCTGCGTGTGGCTCCTCCGTGGTCGGGGCTGTCGGCCTCGCGCTGCGTTGCAGGGCTCAGCCTGGGGATGTGCGGTCTGTGAGCCGCGCGGGTGAAAACCCGACGGCAACCCGAGTCCCGGTCTTTTGTCCCTGAGGAAACCGCCCACTCCCTCCCTGGGCCACGGAACCGGGGCGAATGAGTGCCCCGCCGGCCGGCGCGGCGGCGGCTGTGGGCCCAGCCCTCAGCCCGCGCCGGACGCTGACCGTTTTCCCGGAGGGCGGGGGTCCCGCTACTCCCGGAGGCCGAAGACCGCTTTTCCTCCCTGCCTTCCTCCCTCTGTCCCCGGCTCCCTCCCGCCCGCCCCCAGTCCCTGCGTCGCTCTGTCTTTCCCTCCGTTCCTCCCTGCCTCCCTGCCTCCCTCCCTCCCTCCCTCCTAACGTCCCTCCGCCCATCCTTCCGCCCCTCTAGGTCTCCCGTTCCTCTCTCCATCTCTGCCCGCCTTCCCTCCCGCCTGGAACGCTCAGCGTCCCCGGTGTGCGCCGGGCCTGGGGTCTGCGTTCCGCCGCCAGGCGCTCCGTGCTGGCAGCTGGGAGGCTGCAGGGGCCCGGGCGGGCGGGCGGGCGGGCGACGGTGGCGCGGAGGCGCAGAGGAGGCGAGAGCCGCCGGAGCGGCGTCAGGCCTGGACGCTGCGCGGGCCCGGTGTTTCGCGGGACGGGGGTCTCCACCCAGCCCAGGGGACGACGCATTTTCCGGCGGTGGGGGGTGGGGGTGGGGGTGGGGAGGGGGCGGTCAGGCGGCGGGGTGGGGTGGCGGGAAGGCATGAGAGCTCTGCCCGGGCTGCTCCCACAGCCCAGGCGGCTGCCCGCAGACCCGCAAACCCGCGCGTGCGCAGTAGGCGGCCCACCTGCTGGTACCTGGGCCGGCTCTGGGATCCCCGGGATGCCCAGGAAAGAATGGCCGTTCTCCGCTGTGTGGAGTCTCTCACCGGGCCTAGACCTAGAAGGCAGGAATCCCAGGCCGGTCAGCCCGGTGGCGGGGGCGGGGCGAAGACACGCCCCTCCGTAGCCAGCCAGGTGTTCCCCGCGAAAGAGAGGCCACCGCCCTCGCCCCGAACCACCCGACCCCGTCCCAACCCCGCGTCCTAAAGCTCCTCCAGCAGAGCCCGGTATTCTTCCTCGCTGAGGGGTGCTTCCAGCGAGGCGGCCTCTTCCGAGGCCTCCAGCTCCCCCGGGGCCTCCGTTTCTAGGAAAGCTTGCGCCTGCTGCAGAAACTCCGGGCTCGCCAGGAGCTCATCCAGCAGCAGGCCGCCGGGGAGTGCAGACGAGCGCCCCGGCTCCTGGAGCGCCTGGGAGGGCGCCGGGATGCCTTGCATCTGCCCCTGCCGCGCGGAGGCCTCCGGGGGCGCGGGCTGGGGAGGTGGAGCTGCCCCGGCTTGGGGTTCCCACGCCGCCCCGGCGACCTGGGGACCCCGGCCCCAGCCCCACCACGGGCTCCCCTGGGACGTGGGTGGCGCAAGCACACCTTGGCCCTGCGGCCCCGCTTGAGCGGGCCCAGGCTGTCCCACCGCGCAAGGGCCCGGCAGGCCGTCGCGCTGCGGGTCCCGGTCCTCCCGGCTTTTGCCCGGGTGCGGAGGCCACCGAGGAGCCTGAGGGTGGGAGAGCGCCCCTTCCGGAGGAGCCGGGGCGGCGTAGGCAAAATCCCCGCGCGCCGGGGCAGGTTGGGAGATCCCCTCTGCCGGCGCGGCCCGGCTGGGCTGCAGCACGGGGGCGGCCCTCGCTGCCTGGCTCACGAAAGCCCCCTGTGGGAGAGCCCCAGGCGCGCAGGGCACGTGGGGTGCGGGAAGCCCCGTTCCCCACGCGCCGGTGTGGGCGAAGGCGACCCACGAGGGAGCAGGGTGACACCCGCCGGGGGCCGCGTTGCACAGGCCGCCTGCCTGCGCGGGCGCCCTGCCACCCTGTCCCGGGTGCCTGGCCCTTCGATTCTGAAACCAGATCTGAATCCTGGACTCCGGGAGGCCCGTCTCTCTGGCCAGCTCTTCCCGGGCGGCGATGCCTGGAAAGCGATCCTTCTCAAAGGCTCGGAGGAGCAGGGCGGTCTGGGATCCGGTGACGGCGGTCCGCTTTCGCCGGCCTTCTGGCGGGCCGCGTCTCCCGGGCCAGGGCCGAGATTCCCGCCGGTGCTGCCTCAGCTGGCGTGACCTCTCGTTCTGAAACCAAATCTGGACCCTGGGCTCCGGAATGCCGATGGCCTGGGCCAGCCGTTCTCTGGTGGCGATGCCCGGGTACGGGTTCCGCTCAAAGCAGGCTCGCAGGGCCTCGCTTTGGCTCGGGGTCCAAACGAGTCTCCGTCGCCGTCCTGGTCCCCGGGCTCCCGCGGGGAGGGTGCTGTCCGAAGGTGTCGGGAGGGCCATCGCGGTGAGCCCCGGCCGGAATTTCACGGACGGACGCGGGCAGAGAGAGGCCGGCGGGCTCCCGTGCACCTCAGCCGGCCTGTGCACTGCGGCAGGTGCAGCCAGGAGGCCTGCCCGGACAGCCAGCCAGCCAGCCAGCGGCCCTTATAAAGGCCCACAGGCAGGCAGGCTCCACCCCTTCATGAATGGCGGTGAGCCCCCCTGGGACAGCGCGCCCCACCCCGGAAGGGACCCAGGGCAAGTCGAGGCCTGCGGCCGGCGGGGTGGTGGTGGTGGTGGGGGGGGGGGGGGATGGGGGAGGGCGTGGTGGTGTTGGTGGTGGTGGTGGTGGGGGGGCCGGAGAGACGAAGAGGAGGGGGGAGAGGGGGAAGGGGTGAGGGGGGCACGTTTCGGGGGCCGGCTCCCCGGACCCCTCCAGGCATCCCGCGGGAACGGGAAGCCGCTCTCTGGGCTCCCACGCGTCTGCAGCAGGGAGAAACCAGCCTGGGAGGGTGGAGGGGAGTGTGGAACTGAACCTCCGTGGGAGTCTTGAGTGTTCCAGGCCCTCTCTCCGTGAAGGAGGCAATGCCTGTGGGTGTCGCCGTTGCCGGGACAGTCTCACACACGCAGGCGTGTGGCTGTCGTTCATTTCCACGTAGAAGACCAGAGCGAGACCCCAGAGAGGAGATGCCTCCCCGGCGTGATGGCCTGACGATGGATTCCCGTGTGCGGCAACATGGGGAGTCTGCAGTGTGGCCGGTTTGGAAGCTGGCAAGGAGAGCGAAGGCACCATGCCGGGCTTCCACCCTTCCCTGCATGTTTCCGGGTGCCCGCAGAGCTCCGGGAGCAAACAGTCAGCATGGCCAGCCTTTCGGGGGCCGGAGAGACGTGGGCAACAGGCCGCCTTGCAGAGGGCGAAGCCACGCGGAAACCAAAATCACGCCTCCGTCGTCCTGCGTGTGGCTCCTCCGTGGTCGGGGCTGTCGGCCTCGCGCTGCGTTGCAGGGCTCAGCCTGGGGATGTGCGGTCTGTGAGCCGCGCGGGTGAAAACCCGACGGCAACCCGAGTCCCGGTCTTTTGTCCCTGAGGAAACCGCCCACTCCCTCCCTGGGCCACGGAACCGGGGCGAATGAGTGCCCCGCCGGCCGGCGCGGCGGCGGCTGTGGGCCCAGCCCTCAGCCCGCGCCGGACGCTGACCGTTTTCCCGGAGGGCGGGGGTCCCGCTACTCCCGGAGGCCGAAGACCGCTTTTCCTCCCTGCCTTCCTCCCTCTGTCCCCGGCTCCCTCCCGCCCGCCCCCAGTCCCTGCGTCGCTCTGTCTTTCCCTCCGTTCCTCCCTGCCTCCCTGCCTCCCTCCCTCCCTCCCTCCTAACGTCCCTCCGCCCATCCTTCCGCCCCTCTAGGTCTCCCGTTCCTCTCTCCATCTCTGCCCGCCTTCCCTCCCGCCTGGAACGCTCAGCGTCCCCGGTGTGCGCCGGGCCTGGGGTCTGCGTTCCGCCGCCAGGCGCTCCGTGCTGGCAGCTGGGAGGCTGCAGGGGCCCGGGCGGGCGGGCGGGCGGGCGACGGTGGCGCGGAGGCGCAGAGGAGGCGAGAGCCGCCGGAGCGGCGTCAGGCCTGGACGCTGCGCGGGCCCGGTGTTTCGCGGGACGGGGGTCTCCACCCAGCCCAGGGGACGACGCATTTTCCGGCGGTGGGGGGTGGGGGTGGGGGTGGGGAGGGGGCGGTCAGGCGGCGGGGTGGGGTGGCGGGAAGGCATGAGAGCTCTGCCCGGGCTGCTCCCACAGCCCAGGCGGCTGCCCGCAGACCCGCAAACCCGCGCGTGCGCAGTAGGCGGCCCACCTGCTGGTACCTGGGCCGGCTCTGGGATCCCCGGGATGCCCAGGAAAGAATGGCCGTTCTCCGCTGTGTGGAGTCTCTCACCGGGCCTAGACCTAGAAGGCAGGAATCCCAGGCCGGTCAGCCCGGTGGCGGGGGCGGGGCGAAGACACGCCCCTCCGTAGCCAGCCAGGTGTTCCCCGCGAAAGAGAGGCCACCGCCCTCGCCCCGAACCACCCGACCCCGTCCCAACCCCGCGTCCTAAAGCTCCTCCAGCAGAGCCCGGTATTCTTCCTCGCTGAGGGGTGCTTCCAGCGAGGCGGCCTCTTCCGAGGCCTCCAGCTCCCCCGGGGCCTCCGTTTCTAGGAAAGCTTGCGCCTGCTGCAGAAACTCCGGGCTCGCCAGGAGCTCATCCAGCAGCAGGCCGCCGGGGAGTGCAGACGAGCGCCCCGGCTCCTGGAGCGCCTGGGAGGGCGCCGGGATGCCTTGCATCTGCCCCTGCCGCGCGGAGGCCTCCGGGGGCGCGGGCTGGGGAGGTGGAGCTGCCCCGGCTTGGGGTTCCCACGCCGCCCCGGCGACCTGGGGACCCCGGCCCCAGCCCCACCACGGGCTCCCCTGGGACGTGGGTGGCGCAAGCACACCTTGGCCCTGCGGCCCCGCTTGAGCGGGCCCAGGCTGTCCCACCGCGCAAGGGCCCGGCAGGCCGTCGCGCTGCGGGTCCCGGTCCTCCCGGCTTTTGCCCGGGTGCGGAGGCCACCGAGGAGCCTGAGGGTGGGAGAGCGCCCCTTCCGGAGGAGCCGGGGCGGCGTAGGCAAAATCCCCGCGCGCCGGGGCAGGTTGGGAGATCCCCTCTGCCGGCGCGGCCCGGCTGGGCTGCAGCACGGGGGCGGCCCTCGCTGCCTGGCTCACGAAAGCCCCCTGTGGGAGAGCCCCAGGCGCGCAGGGCACGTGGGGTGCGGGAAGCCCCGTTCCCCACGCGCCGGTGTGGGCGAAGGCGACCCACGAGGGAGCAGGGTGACACCCGCCGGGGGCCGCGTTGCACAGGCCGCCTGCCTGCGCGGGCGCCCTGCCACCCTGTCCCGGGTGCCTGGCCCTTCGATTCTGAAACCAGATCTGAATCCTGGACTCCGGGAGGCCCGTCTCTCTGGCCAGCTCTTCCCGGGCGGCGATGCCTGGAAAGCGATCCTTCTCAAAGGCTCGGAGGAGCAGGGCGGTCTGGGATCCGGTGACGGCGGTCCGCTTTCGCCGGCCTTCTGGCGGGCCGCGTCTCCCGGGCCAGGGCCGAGATTCCCGCCGGTGCTGCCTCAGCTGGCGTGACCTCTCGTTCTGAAACCAAATCTGGACCCTGGGCTCCGGAATGCCGATGGCCTGGGCCAGCCGTTCTCTGGTGGCGATGCCCGGGTACGGGTTCCGCTCAAAGCAGGCTCGCAGGGCCTCGCTTTGGCTCGGGGTCCAAACGAGTCTCCGTCGCCGTCCTGGTCCCCGGGCTCCCGCGGGGAGGGTGCTGTCCGAAGGTGTCGGGAGGGCCATCGCGGTGAGCCCCGGCCGGAATTTCACGGACGGACGCGGGCAGAGAGAGGCCGGCGGGCTCCCGTGCACCTCAGCCGGCCTGTGCACTGCGGCAGGTGCAGCCAGGAGGCCTGCCCGGACAGCCAGCCAGCCAGCCAGCGGCCCTTATAAAGGCCCACAGGCAGGCAGGCTCCACCCCTTCATGAATGGCGGTGAGCCCCCCTGGGACAGCGCGCCCCACCCCGGAAGGGACCCAGGGCAAGTCGAGGCCTGCGGCCGGCGGGGTGGTGGTGGTGGTGGGGGGGGGGGGGATGGGGGAGGGCGTGGTGGTGTTGGTGGTGGTGGTGGTGGGGGGGCCGGAGAGACGAAGAGGAGGGGGGAGAGGGGGAAGGGGTGAGGGGGGCACGTTTCGGGGGCCGGCTCCCCGGACCCCTCCAGGCATCCCGCGGGAACGGGAAGCCGCTCTCTGGGCTCCCACGCGTCTGCAGCAGGGAGAAACCAGCCTGGGAGGGTGGAGGGGAGTGTGGAACTGAACCTCCGTGGGAGTCTTGAGTGTTCCAGGCCCTCTCTCCGTGAAGGAGGCAATGCCTGTGGGTGTCGCCGTTGCCGGGACAGTCTCACACACGCAGGCGTGTGGCTGTCGTTCATTTCCACGTAGAAGACCAGAGCGAGACCCCAGAGAGGAGATGCCTCCCCGGCGTGATGGCCTGACGATGGATTCCCGTGTGCGGCAACATGGGGAGTCTGCAGTGTGGCCGGTTTGGAAGCTGGCAAGGAGAGCGAAGGCACCATGCCGGGCTTCCACCCTTCCCTGCATGTTTCCGGGTGCCCGCAGAGCTCCGGGAGCAAACAGTCAGCATGGCCAGCCTTTCGGGGGCCGGAGAGACGTGGGCAACAGGCCGCCTTGCAGAGGGCGAAGCCACGCGGAAACCAAAATCACGCCTCCGTCGTCCTGCGTGTGGCTCCTCCGTGGTCGGGGCTGTCGGCCTCGCGCTGCGTTGCAGGGCTCAGCCTGGGGATGTGCGGTCTGTGAGCCGCGCGGGTGAAAACCCGACGGCAACCCGAGTCCCGGTCTTTTGTCCCTGAGGAAACCGCCCACTCCCTCCCTGGGCCACGGAACCGGGGCGAATGAGTGCCCCGCCGGCCGGCGCGGCGGCGGCTGTGGGCCCAGCCCTCAGCCCGCGCCGGACGCTGACCGTTTTCCCGGAGGGCGGGGGTCCCGCTACTCCCGGAGGCCGAAGACCGCTTTTCCTCCCTGCCTTCCTCCCTCTGTCCCCGGCTCCCTCCCGCCCGCCCCCAGTCCCTGCGTCGCTCTGTCTTTCCCTCCGTTCCTCCCTGCCTCCCTGCCTCCCTCCCTCCCTCCCTCCTAACGTCCCTCCGCCCATCCTTCCGCCCCTCTAGGTCTCCCGTTCCTCTCTCCATCTCTGCCCGCCTTCCCTCCCGCCTGGAACGCTCAGCGTCCCCGGTGTGCGCCGGGCCTGGGGTCTGCGTTCCGCCGCCAGGCGCTCCGTGCTGGCAGCTGGGAGGCTGCAGGGGCCCGGGCGGGCGGGCGGGCGGGCGACGGTGGCGCGGAGGCGCAGAGGAGGCGAGAGCCGCCGGAGCGGCGTCAGGCCTGGACGCTGCGCGGGCCCGGTGTTTCGCGGGACGGGGGTCTCCACCCAGCCCAGGGGACGACGCATTTTCCGGCGGTGGGGGGTGGGGGTGGGGGTGGGGAGGGGGCGGTCAGGCGGCGGGGTGGGGTGGTGGGAAGGCATGAGAGCTCTGCCCGGGCTGCTCCCACAGCCCAGGCGGCTGCCCGCAGACCCGCAAACCCGCGCGTGCGCAGTAGGCGGCCCACCTGCTGGTACCTGGGCCGGCTCTGGGATCCCCGGGATGCCCAGGAAAGAATGGCCGTTCTCCGCTGTGTGGAGTCTCTCACCGGGCCTAGACCTAGAAGGCAGGAATCCCAGGCCGGTCAGCCCGGTGGCGGGGGCGGGGCGAAGACACGCCCCTCCGTAGCCAGCCAGGTGTTCCCCGCGAAAGAGAGGCCACCGCCCTCGCCCCGAACCACCCGACCCCGTCCCAACCCCGCGTCCTAAAGCTCCTCCAGCAGAGCCCGGTATTCTTCCTCGCTGAGGGGTGCTTCCAGCGAGGCGGCCTCTTCCGAGGCCTCCAGCTCCCCCGGGGCCTCCGTTTCTAGGAAAGCTTGCGCCTGCTGCAGAAACTCCGGGCTCGCCAGGAGCTCATCCAGCAGCAGGCCGCCGGGGAGTGCAGACGAGCGCCCCGGCTCCTGGAGCGCCTGGGAGGGCGCCGGGATGCCTTGCATCTGCCCCTGCCGCGCGGAGGCCTCCGGGGGCGCGGGCTGGGGAGGTGGAGCTGCCCCGGCTTGGGGTTCCCACGCCGCCCCGGAGACCTGGGGACCCCGGCCCCAGCCCCACCACGGGCTCCCCTGGGACGTGGGTGGCGCAAGCACACCTTGGCCCTGCGGCCCCGCTTGAGCGGGCCCAGGCTGTCCCACCGCGCAAGGGCCCGGCAGGCCGTCGCGCTGCGGGTCCCGGTCCTCCCGGCTTTTGCCCGGGTGCGGAGGCCACCGAGGAGCCTGAGGGTGGGAGAGCGCCCCTTCCGGAGGAGCCGGGGCGGCGTAGGCAAAATCCCCGCGCGCCGGGGCAGGTTGGGAGATCCCCTCTGCCGGCGCGGCCCGGCTGGGCTGCAGCACGGGGGCGGCCCTCGCTGCCTGGCTCACGAAAGCCCCCTGTGGGAGAGCCCCAGGCGCGCAGGGCACGTGGGGTGCGGGAAGCCCCGTTCCCCACGCGCCGGTGTGGGCGAAGGCGACCCACGAGGGAGCAGGGTGACACCCGCCGGGGGCCGCGTTGCACAGGCCGCCTGCCTGCGCGGGCGCCCTGCCACCCTGTCCCGGGTGCCTGGCCCTTCGATTCTGAAACCAGATCTGAATCCTGGACTCCGGGAGGCCCGTCTCTCTGGCCAGCTCTTCCCGGGCGGCGATGCCTGGAAAGCGATCCTTCTCAAAGGCTCGGAGGAGCAGGGCGGTCTGGGATCCGGTGACGGCGGTCCGCTTTCGCCGGCCTTCTGGCGGGCCGCGTCTCCCGGGCCAGGGCCGAGATTCCCGCCGGTGCTGCCTCAGCTGGCGTGACCTCTCGTTCTGAAACCAAATCTGGACCCTGGGCTCCGGAATGCCGATGGCCTGGGCCAGCCGTTCTCTGGTGGCGATGCCCGGGTACGGGTTCCGCTCAAAGCAGGCTCGCAGGGCCTCGCTTTGGCTCGGGGTCCAAACGAGTCTCCGTCGCCGTCCTGGTCCCCGGGCTCCCGCGGGGAGGGTGCTGTCCGAAGGTGTCGGGAGGGCCATCGCGGTGAGCCCCGGCCGGAATTTCACGGACGGACGCGGGCAGAGAGAGGCCGGCGGGCTCCCGTGCACCTCAGCCGGCCTGTGCACTGCGGCAGGTGCAGCCAGGAGGCCTGCCCGGACAGCCAGCCAGCCAGCCAGCGGCCCTTATAAAGGCCCACAGGCAGGCAGGCTCCACCCCTTCATGAATGGCGGTGAGCCCCCCTGGGACAGCGCGCCCCACCCCGGAAGGGACCCAGGGCAAGTCGAGGCCTGCGGCCGGCGGGGTGGTGGTGGTGGTGGGGGGGGGGGGGGGATGGGGGAGGGCGTGGTGGTGTTGGTGGTGGTGGTGGTGGGGGGGCCGGAGAGACGAAGAGGAGGGGGGAGAGGGGGAAGGGGTGAGGGGGGCACGTTTCGGGGGCCGGCTCCCCGGACCCCTCCAGGCATCCCGCGGGAACGGGAAGCCGCTCTCTGGGCTCCCACGCGTCTGCAGCAGGGAGAAACCAGCCTGGGAGGGTGGAGGGGAGTGTGGAACTGAACCTCCGTGGGAGTCTTGAGTGTTCCAGGCCCTCTCTCCGTGAAGGAGGCAATGCCTGTGGGTGTCGCCGTTGCCGGGACAGTCTCACACACGCAGGCGTGTGGCTGTCGTTCATTTCCACGTAGAAGACCAGAGCGAGACCCCAGAGAGGAGATGCCTCCCCGGCGTGATGGCCTGACGATGGATTCCCGTGTGCGGCAACATGGGGAGTCTGCAGTGTGGCCGGTTTGGAAGCTGGCAAGGAGAGCGAAGGCACCATGCCGGGCTTCCACCCTTCCCTGCATGTTTCCGGGTGCCCGCAGAGCTCCGGGAGCAAACAGTCAGCATGGCCAGCCTTTCGGGGGCCGGAGAGACGTGGGCAACAGGCCGCCTTGCAGAGGGCGAAGCCACGCGGAAACCAAAATCACGCCTCCGTCGTCCTGCGTGTGGCTCCTCCGTGGTCGGGGCTGTCGGCCTCGCGCTGCGTTGCAGGGCTCAGCCTGGGGATGTGCGGTCTGTGAGCCGCGCGGGTGAAAACCCGACGGCAACCCGAGTCCCGGTCTTTTGTCCCTGAGGAAACCGCCCACTCCCTCCCTGGGCCACGGAACCGGGGCGAATGAGTGCCCCGCCGGCCGGCGCGGCGGCGGCTGTGGGCCCAGCCCTCAGCCCGCGCCGGACGCTGACCGTTTTCCCGGAGGGCGGGGGTCCCGCTACTCCCGGAGGCCGAAGACCGCTTTTCCTCCCTGCCTTCCTCCCTCTGTCCCCGGCTCCCTCCCGCCCGCCCCCAGTCCCTGCGTCGCTCTGTCTTTCCCTCCGTTCCTCCCTGCCTCCCTGCCTCCCTCCCTCCCTCCCTCCTAACGTCCCTCCGCCCATCCTTCCGCCCCTCTAGGTCTCCCGTTCCTCTCTCCATCTCTGCCCGCCTTCCCTCCCGCCTGGAACGCTCAGCGTCCCCGGTGTGCGCCGGGCCTGGGGTCTGCGTTCCGCCGCCAGGCGCTCCGTGCTGGCAGCTGGGAGGCTGCAGGGGCCCGGGCGGGCGGGCGGGCGGGCGACGGTGGCGCGGAGGCGCAGAGGAGGCGAGAGCCGCCGGAGCGGCGTCAGGCCTGGACGCTGCGCGGGCCCGGTGTTTCGCGGGACGGGGGTCTCCACCCAGCCCAGGGGACGACGCATTTTCCGGCGGTGGGGGGTGGGGGTGGGGGTGGGGAGGGGGCGGTCAGGCGGCGGGGTGGGGTGGCGGGAAGGCATGAGAGCTCTGCCCGGGCTGCTCCCACAGCCCAGGCGGCTGCCCGCAGACCCGCAAACCCGCGCGTGCGCAGTAGGCGGCCCACCTGCTGGTACCTGGGCCGGCTCTGGGATCCCCGGGATGCCCAGGAAAGAATGGCCGTTCTCCGCTGTGTGGAGTCTCTCACCGGGCCTAGACCTAGAAGGCAGGAATCCCAGGCCGGTCAGCCCGGTGGCGGGGGCGGGGCGAAGACACGCCCCTCCGTAGCCAGCCAGGTGTTCCCCGCGAAAGAGAGGCCACCGCCCTCGCCCCGAACCACCCGACCCCGTCCCAACCCCGCGTCCTAAAGCTCCTCCAGCAGAGCCCGGTATTCTTCCTCGCTGAGGGGTGCTTCCAGCGAGGCGGCCTCTTCCGAGGCCTCCAGCTCCCCCGGGGCCTCCGTTTCTAGGAAAGCTTGCGCCTGCTGCAGAAACTCCGGGCTCGCCAGGAGCTCATCCAGCAGCAGGCCGCCGGGGAGTGCAGACGAGCGCCCCGGCTCCTGGAGCGCCTGGGAGGGCGCCGGGATGCCTTGCATCTGCCCCTGCCGCGCGGAGGCCTCCGGGGGCGCGGGCTGGGGAGGTGGAGCTGCCCCGGCTTGGGGTTCCCACGCCGCCCCGGCGACCTGGGGACCCCGGCCCCAGCCCCACCACGGGCTCCCCTGGGACGTGGGTGGCGCAAGCACACCTTGGCCCTGCGGCCCCGCTTGAGCGGGCCCAGGCTGTCCCACCGCGCAAGGGCCCGGCAGGCCGTCGCGCTGCGGGTCCCGGTCCTCCCGGCTTTTGCCCGGGTGCGGAGGCCACCGAGGAGCCTGAGGGTGGGAGAGCGCCCCTTCCGGAGGAGCCGGGGCGGCGTAGGCAAAATCCCCGCGCGCCGGGGCAGGTTGGGAGATCCCCTCTGCCGGCGCGGCCCGGCTGGGCTGCAGCACGGGGGCGGCCCTCGCTGCCTGGCTCACGAAAGCCCCCTGTGGGAGAGCCCCAGGCGCGCAGGGCACGTGGGGTGCGGGAAGCCCCGTTCCCCACGCGCCGGTGTGGGCGAAGGCGACCCACGAGGGAGCAGGGTGACACCCGCCGGGGGCCGCGTTGCACAGGCCGCCTGCCTGCGCGGGCGCCCTGCCACCCTGTCCCGGGTGCCTGGCCCTTCGATTCTGAAACCAGATCTGAATCCTGGACTCCGGGAGGCCCGTCTCTCTGGCCAGCTCTTCCCGGGCGGCGATGCCTGGAAAGCGATCCTTCTCAAAGGCTCGGAGGAGCAGGGCGGTCTGGGATCCGGTGACGGCGGTCCGCTTTCGCCGGCCTTCTGGCGGGCCGCGTCTCCCGGGCCAGGGCCGAGATTCCCGCCGGTGCTGCCTCAGCTGGCGTGACCTCTCGTTCTGAAACCAAATCTGGACCCTGGGCTCCGGAATGCCGATGGCCTGGGCCAGCCGTTCTCTGGTGGCGATGCCCGGGTACGGGTTCCGCTCAAAGCAGGCTCGCAGGGCCTCGCTTTGGCTCGGGGTCCAAACGAGTCTCCGTCGCCGTCCTGGTCCCCGGGCTCCCGCGGGGAGGGTGCTGTCCGAAGGTGTCGGGAGGGCCATCGCGGTGAGCCCCGGCCGGAATTTCACGGACGGACGCGGGCAGAGAGAGGCCGGCGGGCTCCCGTGCACCTCAGCCGGCCTGTGCACTGCGGCAGGTGCAGCCAGGAGGCCTGCCCGGACAGCCAGCCAGCCAGCCAGCGGCCCTTATAAAGGCCCACAGGCAGGCAGGCTCCACCCCTTCATGAATGGCGGTGAGCCCCCCTGGGACAGCGCGCCCCACCCCGGAAGGGACCCAGGGCAAGTCGAGGCCTGCGGCCGGCGGGGTGGTGGTGGTGGTGGGGGGGGGGGGGGATGGGGGAGGGCGTGGTGGTGTTGGTGGTGGTGGTGGTGGGGGGGCCGGAGAGACGAAGAGGAGGGGGGAGAGGGGGAAGGGGTGAGGGGGGCACGTTTCGGGGGCCGGCTCCCCGGACCCCTCCAGGCATCCCGCGGGAACGGGAAGCCGCTCTCTGGGCTCCCACGCGTCTGCAGCAGGGAGAAACCAGCCTGGGAGGGTGGAGGGGAGTGTGGAACTGAACCTCCGTGGGAGTCTTGAGTGTTCCAGGCCCTCTCTCCGTGAAGGAGGCAATGCCTGTGGGTGTCGCCGTTGCCGGGACAGTCTCACACACGCAGGCGTGTGGCTGTCGTTCATTTCCACGTAGAAGACCAGAGCGAGACCCCAGAGAGGAGATGCCTCCCCGGCGTGATGGCCTGACGATGGATTCCCGTGTGCGGCAACATGGGGAGTCTGCAGTGTGGCCGGTTTGGAAGCTGGCAAGGAGAGCGAAGGCACCATGCCGGGCTTCCACCCTTCCCTGCATGTTTCCGGGTGCCCGCAGAGCTCCGGGAGCAAACAGTCAGCATGGCCAGCCTTTCGGGGGCCGGAGAGACGTGGGCAACAGGCCGCCTTGCAGAGGGCGAAGCCACGCGGAAACCAAAATCACGCCTCCGTCGTCCTGCGTGTGGCTCCTCCGTGGTCGGGGCTGTCGGCCTCGCGCTGCGTTGCAGGGCTCAGCCTGGGGATGTGCGGTCTGTGAGCCGCGCGGGTGAAAACCCGACGGCAACCCGAGTCCCGGTCTTTTGTCCCTGAGGAAACCGCCCACTCCCTCCCTGGGCCACGGAACCGGGGCGAATGAGTGCCCCGCCGGCCGGCGCGGCGGCGGCTGTGGGCCCAGCCCTCAGCCCGCGCCGGACGCTGACCGTTTTCCCGGAGGGCGGGGGTCCCGCTACTCCCGGAGGCCGAAGACCGCTTTTCCTCCCTGCCTTCCTCCCTCTGTCCCCGGCTCCCTCCCGCCCGCCCCCAGTCCCTGCGTCGCTCTGTCTTTCCCTCCGTTCCTCCCTGCCTCCCTGCCTCCCTCCCTCCCTCCCTCCTAACGTCCCTCCGCCCATCCTTCCGCCCCTCTAGGTCTCCCGTTCCTCTCTCCATCTCTGCCCGCCTTCCCTCCCGCCTGGAACGCTCAGCGTCCCCGGTGTGCGCCGGGCCTGGGGTCTGCGTTCCGCCGCCAGGCGCTCCGTGCTGGCAGCTGGGAGGCTGCAGGGGCCCGGGCGGGCGGGCGGGCGGGCGACGGTGGCGCGGAGGCGCAGAGGAGGCGAGAGCCGCCGGAGCGGCGTCAGGCCTGGACGCTGCGCGGGCCCGGTGTTTCGCGGGACGGGGGTCTCCACCCAGCCCAGGGGACGACGCATTTTCCGGCGGTGGGGGGTGGGGGTGGGGGTGGGGAGGGGGCGGTCAGGCGGCGGGGTGGGGTGGCGGGAAGGCATGAGAGCTCTGCCCGGGCTGCTCCCACAGCCCAGGCGGCTGCCCGCAGACCCGCAAACCCGCGCGTGCGCAGTAGGCGGCCCACCTGCTGGTACCTGGGCCGGCTCTGGGATCCCCGGGATGCCCAGGAAAGAATGGCCGTTCTCCGCTGTGTGGAGTCTCTCACCGGGCCTAGACCTAGAAGGCAGGAATCCCAGGCCGGTCAGCCCGGTGGCGGGGGCGGGGCGAAGACACGCCCCTCCGTAGCCAGCCAGGTGTTCCCCGCGAAAGAGAGGCCACCGCCCTCGCCCCGAACCACCCGACCCCGTCCCAACCCCGCGTCCTAAAGCTCCTCCAGCAGAGCCCGGTATTCTTCCTCGCTGAGGGGTGCTTCCAGCGAGGCGGCCTCTTCCGAGGCCTCCAGCTCCCCCGGGGCCTCCGTTTCTAGGAAAGCTTGCGCCTGCTGCAGAAACTCCGGGCTCGCCAGGAGCTCATCCAGCAGCAGGCCGCCGGGGAGTGCAGACGAGCGCCCCGGCTCCTGGAGCGCCTGGGAGGGCGCCGGGATGCCTTGCATCTGCCCCTGCCGCGCGGAGGCCTCCGGGGGCGCGGGCTGGGGAGGTGGAGCTGCCCCGGCTTGGGGTTCCCACGCCGCCCCGGCGACCTGGGGACCCCGGCCCCAGCCCCACCACGGGCTCCCCTGGGACGTGGGTGGCGCAAGCACACCTTGGCCCTGCGGCCCCGCTTGAGCGGGCCCAGGCTGTCCCACCGCGCAAGGGCCCGGCAGGCCGTCGCGCTGCGGGTCCCGGTCCTCCCGGCTTTTGCCCGGGTGCGGAGGCCACCGAGGAGCCTGAGGGTGGGAGAGCGCCCCTTCCGGAGGAGCCGGGGCGGCGTAGGCAAAATCCCCGCGCGCCGGGGCAGGTTGGGAGATCCCCTCTGCCGGCGCGGCCCGGCTGGGCTGCAGCACGGGGGCGGCCCTCGCTGCCTGGCTCACGAAAGCCCCCTGTGGGAGAGCCCCAGGCGCGCAGGGCACGTGGGGTGCGGGAAGCCCCGTTCCCCACGCGCCGGTGTGGGCGAAGGCGACCCACGAGGGAGCAGGGTGACACCCGCCGGGGGCCGCGTTGCACAGGCCGCCTGCCTGCGCGGGCGCCCTGCCACCCTGTCCCGGGTGCCTGGCCCTTCGATTCTGAAACCAGATCTGAATCCTGGACTCCGGGAGGCCCGTCTCTCTGGCCAGCTCTTCCCGGGCGGCGATGCCTGGAAAGCGATCCTTCTCAAAGGCTCGGAGGAGCAGGGCGGTCTGGGATCCGGTGACGGCGGTCCGCTTTCGCCGGCCTTCTGGCGGGCCGCGTCTCCCGGGCCAGGGCCGAGATTCCCGCCGGTGCTGCCTCAGCTGGCGTGACCTCTCGTTCTGAAACCAAATCTGGACCCTGGGCTCCGGAATGCCGATGGCCTGGGCCAGCCGTTCTCTGGTGGCGATGCCCGGGTACGGGTTCCGCTCAAAGCAGGCTCGCAGGGCCTCGCTTTGGCTCGGGGTCCAAACGAGTCTCCGTCGCCGTCCTGGTCCCCGGGCTCCCGCGGGGAGGGTGCTGTCCGAAGGTGTCGGGAGGGCCATCGCGGTGAGCCCCGGCCGGAATTTCACGGACGGACGCGGGCAGAGAGAGGCCGGCGGGCTCCCGTGCACCTCAGCCGGCCTGTGCACTGCGGCAGGTGCAGCCAGGAGGCCTGCCCGGACAGCCAGCCAGCCAGCCAGCGGCCCTTATAAAGGCCCACAGGCAGGCAGGCTCCACCCCTTCATGAATGGCGGTGAGCCCCCCTGGGACAGCGCGCCCCACCCCGGAAGGGACCCAGGGCAAGTCGAGGCCTGCGGCCGGCGGGGTGGTGGTGGTGGTGGTGGTGGGGGGGGGGATGGGGGAGGGCGTGGTGGTGTTGGTGGTGGTGGTGGTGGGGGGGCCGGAGAGACGAAGAGGAGGGGGGAGAGGGGGAAGGGGTGAGGGGGGCGCGTTTCGGGGGCCGGCTCCCCGGACCCCTCCAGGCATCCCGCGGGAACGGGAAGCCGCTCTCTGGGCTCCCACGCGTCTGCAGCAGGGAGAAACCAGCCTGGGAGGGTGGAGGGGAGTGTGGAACTGAACCTCCGTGGGAGTCTTGAGTGTTCCAGGCCCTCTCTCCGTGAAGGAGGCAATGCCTGTGGGTGTCGCCGTTGCCGGGACAGTCTCACACACGCAGGCGTGTGGCTGTCGTTCATTTCCACGTAGAAGACCAGAGCGAGACCCCAGAGAGGAGATGCCTCCCCGGCGTGATGGCCTGACGATGGATTCCCGTGTGCGGCAACATGGGGAGTCTGCAGTGTGGCCGGTTTGGAAGCTGGCAAGGAGAGCGAAGGCACCATGCCGGGCTTCCACCCTTCCCTGCATGTTTCCGGGTGCCCGCAGAGCTCCGGGAGCAAACAGTCAGCATGGCCAGCCTTTCGGGGGCCGGAGAGACGTGGGCAACAGGCCGCCTTGCAGAGGGCGAAGCCACGCGGAAACCAAAATCACGCCTCCGTCGTCCTGCGTGTGGCTCCTCCGTGGTCGGGGCTGTCGGCCTCGCGCTGCGTTGCAGGGCTCAGCCTGGGGATGTGCGGTCTGTGAGCCGCGCGGGTGAAAACCCGACGGCAACCCGAGTCCCGGTCTTTTGTCCCTGAGGAAACCGCCCACTCCCTCCCTGGGCCACGGAACCGGGGCGAATGAGTGCCCCGCCGGCCGGCGCGGCGGCGGCTGTGGGCCCAGCCCTCAGCCCGCGCCGGACGCTGACCGTTTTCCCGGAGGGCGGGGGTCCCGCTACTCCCGGAGGCCGAAGACCGCTTTTCCTCCCTGCCTTCCTCCCTCTGTCCCCGGCTCCCTCCCGCCCGCCCCCAGTCCCTGCGTCGCTCTGTCTTTCCCTCCGTTCCTCCCTGCCTCCCTGCCTCCCTCCCTCCCTCCCTCCTAACGTCCCTCCGCCCATCCTTCCGCCCCTCTAGGTCTCCCGTTCCTCTCTCCATCTCTGCCCGCCTTCCCTCCCGCCTGGAACGCTCAGCGTCCCCGGTGTGCGCCGGGCCTGGGGTCTGCGTTCCGCCGCCAGGCGCTCCGTGCTGGCAGCTGGGAGGCTGCAGGGGCCCGGGCGGGCGGGCGGGCGGGCGACGGTGGCGCGGAGGCGCAGAGGAGGCGAGAGCCGCCGGAGCGGCGTCAGGCCTGGACGCTGCGCGGGCCCGGTGTTTCGCGGGACGGGGGTCTCCACCCAGCCCAGGGGACGACGCATTTTCCGGCGGTGGGGGGTGGGGGTGGGGGTGGGGAGGGGGCGGTCAGGCGGCGGGGTGGGGTGGCGGGAAGGCATGAGAGCTCTGCCCGGGCTGCTCCCACAGCCCAGGCGGCTGCCCGCAGACCCGCAAACCCGCGCGTGCGCAGTAGGCGGCCCACCTGCTGGTACCTGGGCCGGCTCTGGGATCCCCGGGATGCCCAGGAAAGAATGGCCGTTCTCCGCTGTGTGGAGTCTCTCACCGGGCCTAGACCTAGAAGGCAGGAATCCCAGGCCGGTCAGCCCGGTGGCGGGGGCGGGGCGAAGACACGCCCCTCCGTAGCCAGCCAGGTGTTCCCCGCGAAAGAGAGGCCACCGCCCTCGCCCCGAACCACCCGACCCCGTCCCAACCCCGCGTCCTAAAGCTCCTCCAGCAGAGCCCGGTATTCTTCCTCGCTGAGGGGTGCTTCCAGCGAGGCGGCCTCTTCCGAGGCCTCCAGCTCCCCCGGGGCCTCCGTTTCTAGGAAAGCTTGCGCCTGCTGCAGAAACTCCGGGCTCGCCAGGAGCTCATCCAGCAGCAGGCCGCCGGGGAGTGCAGACGAGCGCCCCGGCTCCTGGAGCGCCTGGGAGGGCGCCGGGATGCCTTGCATCTGCCCCTGCCGCGCGGAGGCCTCCGGGGGCGCGGGCTGGGGAGGTGGAGCTGCCCCGGCTTGGGGTTCCCACGCCGCCCCGGCGACCTGGGGACCCCGGCCCCAGCCCCACCACGGGCTCCCCTGGGACGTGGGTGGCGCAAGCACACCTTGGCCCTGCGGCCCCGCTTGAGCGGGCCCAGGCTGTCCCACCGCGCAAGGGCCCGGCAGGCCGTCGCGCTGCGGGTCCCGGTCCTCCCGGCTTTTGCCCGGGTGCGGAGGCCACCGAGGAGCCTGAGGGTGGGAGAGCGCCCCTTCCGGAGGAGCCGGGGCGGCGTAGGCAAAATCCCCGCGCGCCGGGGCAGGTTGGGAGATCCCCTCTGCCGGCGCGGCCCGGCTGGGCTGCAGCACGGGGGCGGCCCTCGCTGCCTGGCTCACGAAAGCCCCCTGTGGGAGAGCCCCAGGCGCGCAGGGCACGTGGGGTGCGGGAAGCCCCGTTCCCCACGCGCCGGTGTGGGCGAAGGCGACCCACGAGGGAGCAGGGTGACACCCGCCGGGGGCCGCGTTGCACAGGCCGCCTGCCTGCGCGGGCGCCCTGCCACCCTGTCCCGGGTGCCTGGCCCTTCGATTCTGAAACCAGATCTGAATCCTGGACTCCGGGAGGCCCGTCTCTCTGGCCAGCTCTTCCCGGGCGGCGATGCCTGGAAAGCGATCCTTCTCAAAGGCTCGGAGGAGCAGGGCGGTCTGGGATCCGGTGACGGCGGTCCGCTTTCGCCGGCCTTCTGGCGGGCCGCGTCTCCCGGGCCAGGGCCGAGATTCCCGCCGGTGCTGCCTCAGCTGGCGTGACCTCTCGTTCTGAAACCAAATCTGGACCCTGGGCTCCGGAATGCCGATGGCCTGGGCCAGCCGTTCTCTGGTGGCGATGCCCGGGTACGGGTTCCGCTCAAAGCAGGCTCGCAGGGCCTCGCTTTGGCTCGGGGTCCAAACGAGTCTCCGTCGCCGTCCTGGTCCCCGGGCTCCCGCGGGGAGGGTGCTGTCCGAAGGTGTCGGGAGGGCCATCGCGGTGAGCCCCGGCCGGAATTTCACGGACGGACGCGGGCAGAGAGAGGCCGGCGGGCTCCCGTGCAACTCAGCCGGCCTGTGCACTGCGGCAGGTGCAGCCAGGAGGCCTGCCCGGACAGCCAGCCAGCCAGCCAGCGGCCCTTATAAAGGCCCACAGGCAGGCAGGCTCCACCCCTTCATGAATGGCGGTGAGCCCCCCTGGGACAGCCCGCCCCACCCCGGAAGGGACCCAGGGCAAGTCGAGGCCTGCGGCCGGCGGGGTGGTGGTGGTGGTGGTGGTGGGGGGGGGGATGGGGGAGGGCGTGGTGGTGTTGGTGGTGGTGGTGGTGGGGGGGCCGGAGAGACGAAGAGGAGGGGGGGAGGGGGAAGGGGTGAGGGGGGCACGTTTCGGGGGCCGGCTCCCCGGACCCCTCCAGGCATCCCGCGGGAACGGGAAGCCGCTCTCTGGGCTCCCACGCGTCTGCAGCAGGGAGAAACCAGCCTGGGAGGGTGGAGGGGAGTGTGGAACTGAACCTCCGTGGGAGTCTTGAGTGTTCCAGGCCCTCTCTCCGTGAAGGAGGCAATGCCTGTGGGTGTCGCCGTTGCCGGGACAGTCTCACACACGCAGGCGTGTGGCTGTCGTTCATTTCCACGTAGAAGACCAGAGCGAGACCCCAGAGAGGAGATGCCTCCCCGGCGTGATGGCCTGACGATGGATTCCCGTGTGCGGCAACATGGGGAGTCTGCAGTGTGGCCGGTTTGGAAGCTGGCAAGGAGAGCGAAGGCACCATGCCGGGCTTCCACCCTTCCCTGCATGTTTCCGGGTGCCCGCAGAGCTCCGGGAGCAAACAGTCAGCATGGCCAGCCTTTCGGGGGCCGGAGAGACGTGGGCAACAGGCCGCCTTGCAGAGGGCGAAGCCACGCGGAAACCAAAATCACGCCTCCGTCGTCCTGCGTGTGGCTCCTCCGTGGTCGGGGCTGTCGGCCTCGCGCTGCGTTGCAGGGCTCAGCCTGGGGATGTGCGGTCTGTGAGCCGCGCGGGTGAAAACCCGACGGCAACCCGAGTCCCGGTCTTTTGTCCCTGAGGAAACCGCCCACTCCCTCCCTGGGCCACGGAACCGGGGCGAATGAGTGCCCCGCCGGCCGGCGCGGCGGCGGCTGTGGGCCCAGCCCTCAGCCCGCGCCGGACGCTGACCGTTTTCCCGGAGGGCGGGGGTCCCGCTACTCCCGGAGGCCGAAGACCGCTTTTCCTCCCTGCCTTCCTCCCTCTGTCCCCGGCTCCCTCCCGCCCGCCCCCAGTCCCTGCGTCGCTCTGTCTTTCCCTCCGTTCCTCCCTGCCTCCCTGCCTCCCTCCCTCCCTCCCTCCTAACGTCCCTCCGCCCATCCTTCCGCCCCTCTAGGTCTCCCGTTCCTCTCTCCATCTCTGCCCGCCTTCCCTCCCGCCTGGAACGCTCAGCGTCCCCGGTGTGCGCCGGGCCTGGGGTCTGCGTTCCGCCGCCAGGCGCTCCGTGCTGGCAGCTGGGAGGCTGCAGGGGCCCGGGCGGGCGGGCGGGCGGGCGACGGTGGCGCGGAGGCGCAGAGGAGGCGAGAGCCGCCGGAGCGGCGTCAGGCCTGGACGCTGCGCGGGCCCGGTGTTTCGCGGGACGGGGGTCTCCACCCAGCCCAGGGGACGACGCATTTTCCGGCGGTGGGGGGTGGGGGTGGGGAGGGGGCGGTCAGGCGGCGGGGTGGGGTGGTGGGAAGGCATGAGAGCTCTGCCCGGGCTGCTCCCACAGCCCAGGCGGCTGCCCGCAGACCCGCAAACCCGCGCGTGCGCAGTAGGCGGCCCACCTGCTGGTACCTGGGCCGGCTCTGGGATCCCCGGGATGCCCAGGAAAGAATGGCCGTTCTCCGCTGTGTGGAGTCTCTCACCGGGCCTAGACCTAGAAGGCAGGAATCCCAGGCCGGTCAGCCCGGTGGCGGGGGCGGGGCGAAGACACGCCCCTCCGTAGCCAGCCAGGTGTTCCCCGCGAAAGAGAGGCCACCGCCCTCGCCCCGAACCACCCGACCCCGTCCCAACCCCGCGTCCTAAAGCTCCTCCAGCAGAGCCCGGTATTCTTCCTCGCTGAGGGGTGCTTCCAGCGAGGCGGCCTCTTCCGAGGCCTCCAGCTCCCCCGGGGCCTCCGTTTCTAGGAAAGCTTGCGCCTGCTGCAGAAACTCCGGGCTCGCCAGGAGCTCATCCAGCAGCAGGCCGCCGGGGAGTGCAGACGAGCGCCCCGGCTCCTGGAGCGCCTGGGAGGGCGCCGGGATGCCTTGCATCTGCCCCTGCCGCGCGGAGGCCTCCGGGGGCGCGGGCTGGGGAGGTGGAGCTGCCCCGGCTTGGGGTTCCCACGCCGCCCCGGCGACCTGGGGACCCCGGCCCCAGCCCCACCACGGGCTCCCCTGGGACGTGGGTGGCGCAAGCACACCTTGGCCCTGCGGCCCCGCTTGAGCGGGCCCAGGCTGTCCCACCGCGCAAGGGCCCGGCAGGCCGTCGCGCTGCGGGTCCCGGTCCTCCCGGCTTTTGCCCGGGTGCGGAGGCCACCGAGGAGCCTGAGGGTGGGAGAGCGCCCCTTCCGGAGGAGCCGGGGCGGCGTAGGCAAAATCCCCGCGCGCCGGGGCAGGTTGGGAGATCCCCTCTGCCGGCGCGGCCCGGCTGGGCTGCAGCACGGGGGCGGCCCTCGCTGCCTGGCTCACGAAAGCCCCCTGTGGGAGAGCCCCAGGCGCGCAGGGCACGTGGGGTGCGGGAAGCCCCGTTCCCCACGCGCCGGTGTGGGCGAAGGCGACCCACGAGGGAGCAGGGTGACACCCGCCGGGGGCCGCGTTGCACAGGCCGCCTGCCTGCGCGGGCGCCCTGCCACCCTGTCCCGGGTGCCTGGCCCTTCGATTCTGAAACCAGATCTGAATCCTGGACTCCGGGAGGCCCGTCTCTCTGGCCAGCTCTTCCCGGGCGGCGATGCCTGGAAAGCGATCCTTCTCAAAGGCTCGGAGGAGCAGGGCGGTCTGGGATCCGGTGACGGCGGTCCGCTTTCGCCGGCCTTCTGGCGGGCCGCGTCTCCCGGGCCAGGGCCGAGATTCCCGCCGGTGCTGCCTCAGCTGGCGTGACCTCTCGTTCTGAAACCAAATCTGGACCCTGGGCTCCGGAATGCCGATGGCCTGGGCCAGCCGTTCTCTGGTGGCGATGCCCGGGTACGGGTTCCGCTCAAAGCAGGCTCGCAGGGCCTCGCTTTGGCTCGGGGTCCAAACGAGTCTCCGTCGCCGTCCTGGTCCCCGGGCTCCCGCGGGGAGGGTGCTGTCCGAAGGTGTCGGGAGGGCCATCGCGGTGAGCCCCGGCCGGAATTTCACGGACGGACGCGGGCAGAGAGAGGCCGGCGGGCTCCCGTGCACCTCAGCCGGCCTGTGCACTGCGGCAGGTGCAGCCAGGAGGCCTGCCCGGACAGCCAGCCAGCCAGCCAGCGGCCCTTATAAAGGCCCACAGGCAGGCAGGCTCCACCCCTTCATGAATGGCGGTGAGCCCCCCTGGGACAGCGCGCCCCACCCCGGAAGGGACCCAGGGCAAGTCGAGGCCTGCGGCCGGCGGGGTGGTGGTGGTGGTGGTGGTGGGGGGGGGGATGGGGGAGGGCGTGGTGGTGTTGGTGGTGGTGGTGGTGGGGGGGCCGGAGAGACGAAGAGGAGGGGGGAGAGGGGGAAGGGGTGAGGGGGGCGCGTTTCGGGGGCCGGCTCCCCGGACCCCTCCAGGCATCCCGCGGGAACGGGAAGCCGCTCTCTGGGCTCCCACGCGTCTGCAGCAGGGAGAAACCAGCCTGGGAGGGTGGAGGGGAGTGTGGAACTGAACCTCCGTGGGAGTCTTGAGTGTTCCAGGCCCTCTCTCCGTGAAGGAGGCAATGCCTGTGGGTGTCGCCGTTGCCGGGACAGTCTCACACACGCAGGCGTGTGGCTGTCGTTCATTTCCACGTAGAAGACCAGAGCGAGACCCCAGAGAGGAGATGCCTCCCCGGCGTGATGGCCTGACGATGGATTCCCGTGTGCGGCAACATGGGGAGTCTGCAGTGTGGCCGGTTTGGAAGCTGGCAAGGAGAGCGAAGGCACCATGCCGGGCTTCCACCCTTCCCTGCATGTTTCCGGGTGCCCGCAGAGCTCCGGGAGCAAACAGTCAGCATGGCCAGCCTTTCGGGGGCCGGAGAGACGTGGGCAACAGGCCGCCTTGCAGAGGGCGAAGCCACGCGGAAACCAAAATCACGCCTCCGTCGTCCTGCGTGTGGCTCCTCCGTGGTCGGGGCTGTCGGCCTCGCGCTGCGTTGCAGGGCTCAGCCTGGGGATGTGCGGTCTGTGAGCCGCGCGGGTGAAAACCCGACGGCAACCCGAGTCCCGGTCTTTTGTCCCTGAGGAAACCGCCCACTCCCTCCCTGGGCCACGGAACCGGGGCGAATGAGTGCCCCGCCGGCCGGCGCGGCGGCGGCTGTGGGCCCAGCCCTCAGCCCGCGCCGGACGCTGACCGTTTTCCCGGAGGGCGGGGGTCCCGCTACTCCCGGAGGCCGAAGACCGCTTTTCCTCCCTGCCTTCCTCCCTCTGTCCCCGGCTCCCTCCCGCCCGCCCCCAGTCCCTGCGTCGCTCTGTCTTTCCCTCCGTTCCTCCCTGCCTCCCTGCCTCCCTCCCTCCCTCCCTCCTAACGTCCCTCCGCCCATCCTTCCGCCCCTCTAGGTCTCCCGTTCCTCTCTCCATCTCTGCCCGCCTTCCCTCCCGCCTGGAACGCTCAGCGTCCCCGGTGTGCGCCGGGCCTGGGGTCTGCGTTCCGCCGCCAGGCGCTCCGTGCTGGCAGCTGGGAGGCTGCAGGGGCCCGGGCGGGCGGGCGGGCGGGCGACGGTGGCGCGGAGGCGCAGAGGAGGCGAGAGCCGCCGGAGCGGCGTCAGGCCTGGACGCTGCGCGGGCCCGGTGTTTCGCGGGACGGGGGTCTCCACCCAGCCCAGGGGACGACGCATTTTCCGGCGGTGGGGGGTGGGGGTGGGGAGGGGGCGGTCAGGCGGCGGGGTGGGGTGGTGGGAAGGCATGAGAGCTCTGCCCGGGCTGCTCCCACAGCCCAGGCGGCTGCCCGCAGACCCGCAAACCCGCGCGTGCGCAGTAGGCGGCCCACCTGCTGGTACCTGGGCCGGCTCTGGGATCCCCGGGATGCCCAGGAAAGAATGGCCGTTCTCCGCTGTGTGGAGTCTCTCACCGGGCCTAGACCTAGAAGGCAGGAATCCCAGGCCGGTCAGCCCGGTGGCGGGGGCGGGGCGAAGACACGCCCCTCCGTAGCCAGCCAGGTGTTCCCCGCGAAAGAGAGGCCACCGCCCTCGCCCCGAACCACCCGACCCCGTCCCAACCCCGCGTCCTAAAGCTCCTCCAGCAGAGCCCGGTATTCTTCCTCGCTGAGGGGTGCTTCCAGCGAGGCGGCCTCTTCCGAGGCCTCCAGCTCCCCCGGGGCCTCCGTTTCTAGGAAAGCTTGCGCCTGCTGCAGAAACTCCGGGCTCGCCAGGAGCTCATCCAGCAGCAGGCCGCCGGGGAGTGCAGACGAGCGCCCCGGCTCCTGGAGCGCCTGGGAGGGCGCCGGGATGCCTTGCATCTGCCCCTGCCGCGCGGAGGCCTCCGGGGGCGCGGGCTGGGGAGGTGGAGCTGCCCCGGCTTGGGGTTCCCACGCCGCCCCGGCGACCTGGGGACCCCGGCCCCAGCCCCACCACGGGCTCCCCTGGGACGTGGGTGGCGCAAGCACACCTTGGCCCTGCGGCCCCGCTTGAGCGGGCCCAGGCTGTCCCACCGCGCAAGGGCCCGGCAGGCCGTCGCGCTGCGGGTCCCGGTCCTCCCGGCTTTTGCCCGGGTGCGGAGGCCACCGAGGAGCCTGAGGGTGGGAGAGCGCCCCTTCCGGAGGAGCCGGGGCGGCGTAGGCAAAATCCCCGCGCGCCGGGGCAGGTTGGGAGATCCCCTCTGCCGGCGCGGCCCGGCTGGGCTGCAGCACGGGGGCGGCCCTCGCTGCCTGGCTCACGAAAGCCCCCTGTGGGAGAGCCCCAGGCGCGCAGGGCACGTGGGGTGCGGGAAGCCCCGTTCCCCACGCGCCGGTGTGGGCGAAGGCGACCCACGAGGGAGCAGGGTGACACCCGCCGGGGGCCGCGTTGCACAGGCCGCCTGCCTGCGCGGGCGCCCTGCCACCCTGTCCCGGGTGCCTGGCCCTTCGATTCTGAAACCAGATCTGAATCCTGGACTCCGGGAGGCCCGTCTCTCTGGCCAGCTCTTCCCGGGCGGCGATGCCTGGAAAGCGATCCTTCTCAAAGGCTCGGAGGAGCAGGGCGGTCTGGGATCCGGTGACGGCGGTCCGCTTTCGCCGGCCTTCTGGCGGGCCGCGTCTCCCGGGCCAGGGCCGAGATTCCCGCCGGTGCTGCCTCAGCTGGCGTGACCTCTCGTTCTGAAACCAAATCTGGACCCTGGGCTCCGGAATGCCGATGGCCTGGGCCAGCCGTTCTCTGGTGGCGATGCCCGGGTACGGGTTCCGCTCAAAGCAGGCTCGCAGGGCCTCGCTTTGGCTCGGGGTCCAAACGAGTCTCCGTCGCCGTCCTGGTCCCCGGGCTCCCGCGGGGAGGGTGCTGTCCGAAGGTGTCGGGAGGGCCATCGCGGTGAGCCCCGGCCGGAATTTCACGGACGGACGCGGGCAGAGAGAGGCCGGCGGGCTCCCGTGCACCTCAGCCGGCCTGTGCACTGCGGCAGGTGCAGCCAGGAGGCCTGCCCGGACAGCCAGCCAGCCAGCCAGCGGCCCTTATAAAGGCCCACAGGCAGGCAGGCTCCACCCCTTCATGAATGGCGGTGAGCCCCCCTGGGACAGCGCGCCCCACCCCGGAAGGGACCCAGGGCAAGTCGAGGCCTGCGGCCGGCGGGGTGGTGGTGGTGGTGGTGGTGGGGGGGGGGATGGGGGAGGGCGTGGTGGTGTTGGTGGTGGTGGTGGTGGGGGGGCCGGAGAGACGAAGAGGAGGGGGGAGAGGGGGAAGGGGTGAGGGGGGCGCGTTTCGGGGGCCGGCTCCCCGGACCCCTCCAGGCATCCCACGGGAACGGGAAGCCGCTCTCTGGGCTCCCACGCGTCTGCAGCAGGGAGAAACCAGCCTGGGAGGGTGGAGGGGAGTGTGGAACTGAACCTCCGTGGGAGTCTTGAGTGTTCCAGGCCCTCTCTCCGTGAAGGAGGCAATGCCTGTGGGTGTCGCCGTTGCCGGGACAGTCTCACACACGCAGGCGTGTGGCTGTCGTTCATTTCCACGTAGAAGACCAGAGCGAGACCCCAGAGAGGAGATGCCTCCCCGGCGTGATGGCCTGACGATGGATTCCCGTGTGCGGCAACATGGGGAGTCTGCAGTGTGGCCGGTTTGGAAGCTGGCAAGGAGAGCGAAGGCACCATGCCGGGCTTCCACCCTTCCCTGCATGTTTCCGGGTGCCCGCAGAGCTCCGGGAGCAAACAGTCAGCATGGCCAGCCTTTCGGGGGCCGGAGAGACGTGGGCAACAGGCCGCCTTGCAGAGGGCGAAGCCACGCGGAAACCAAAATCACGCCTCCGTCGTCCTGCGTGTGGCTCCTCCGTGGTCGGGGCTGTCGGCCTCGCGCTGCGTTGCAGGGCTCAGCCTGGGGATGTGCGGTCTGTGAGCCGCGCGGGTGAAAACCCGACGGCAACCCGAGTCCCGGTCTTTTGTCCCTGAGGAAACCGCCCACTCCCTCCCTGGGCCACGGAACCGGGGCGAATGAGTGCCCCGCCGGCCGGCGCGGCGGCGGCTGTGGGCCCAGCCCTCAGCCCGCGCCGGACGCTGACCGTTTTCCCGGAGGGCGGGGGTCCCGCTACTCCCGGAGGCCGAAGACCGCTTTTCCTCCCTGCCTTCCTCCCTCTGTCCCCGGCTCCCTCCCGCCCGCCCCCAGTCCCTGCGTCGCTCTGTCTTTCCCTCCGTTCCTCCCTGCCTCCCTGCCTCCCTCCCTCCCTCCCTCCTAACGTCCCTCCGCCCATCCTTCCGCCCCTCTAGGTCTCCCGTTCCTCTCTCCATCTCTGCCCGCCTTCCCTCCCGCCTGGAACGCTCAGCGTCCCCGGTGTGCGCCGGGCCTGGGGTCTGCGTTCCGCCGCCAGGCGCTCCGTGCTGGCAGCTGGGAGGCTGCAGGGGCCCGGGCGGGCGGGCGGGCGGGCGACGGTGGCGCGGAGGCGCAGAGGAGGCGAGAGCCGCCGGAGCGGCGTCAGGCCTGGACGCTGCGCGGGCCCGGTGTTTCGCGGGACGGGGGTCTCCACCCAGCCCAGGGGACGACGCATTTTCCGGCGGTGGGGGGTGGGGGTGGGGGTGGGGAGGGGGCGGTCAGGCGGCGGGGTGGGGTGGCGGGAAGGCATGAGAGCTCTGCCCGGGCTGCTCCCACAGCCCAGGCGGCTGCCCGCAGACCCGCAAACCCGCGCGTGCGCAGTAGGCGGCCCACCTGCTGGTACCTGGGCCGGCTCTGGGATCCCCGGGATGCCCAGGAAAGAATGGCCGTTCTCCGCTGTGTGGAGTCTCTCACCGGGCCTAGACCTAGAAGGCAGGAATCCCAGGCCGGTCAGCCCGGTGGCGGGGGCGGGGCGAAGACACGCCCCTCCGTAGCCAGCCAGGTGTTCCCCGCGAAAGAGAGGCCACCGCCCTCGCCCCGAACCACCCGACCCCGTCCCAACCCCGCGTCCTAAAGCTCCTCCAGCAGAGCCCGGTATTCTTCCTCGCTGAGGGGTGCTTCCAGCGAGGCGGCCTCTTCCGAGGCCTCCAGCTCCCCCGGGGCCTCCGTTTCTAGGAAAGCTTGCGCCTGCTGCAGAAACTCCGGGCTCGCCAGGAGCTCATCCAGCAGCAGGCCGCCGGGGAGTGCAGACGAGCGCCCCGGCTCCTGGAGCGCCTGGGAGGGCGCCGGGATGCCTTGCATCTGCCCCTGCCGCGCGGAGGCCTCCGGGGGCGCGGGCTGGGGAGGTGGAGCTGCCCCGGCTTGGGGTTCCCACGCCGCCCCGGCGACCTGGGGACCCCGGCCCCAGCCCCACCACGGGCTCCCCTGGGACGTGGGTGGCGCAAGCACACCTTGGCCCTGCGGCCCCGCTTGAGCGGGCCCAGGCTGTCCCACCGCGCAAGGGCCCGGCAGGCCGTCGCGCTGCGGGTCCCGGTCCTCCCGGCTTTTGCCCGGGTGCGGAGGCCACCGAGGAGCCTGAGGGTGGGAGAGCGCCCCTTCCGGAGGAGCCGGGGCGGCGTAGGCAAAATCCCCGCGCGCCGGGGCAGGTTGGGAGATCCCCTCTGCCGGCGCGGCCCGGCTGGGCTGCAGCACGGGGGCGGCCCTCGCTGCCTGGCTCACGAAAGCCCCCTGTGGGAGAGCCCCAGGCGCGCAGGGCACGTGGGGTGCGGGAAGCCCCGTTCCCCACGCGCCGGTGTGGGCGAAGGCGACCCACGAGGGAGCAGGGTGACACCCGCCGGGGGCCGCGTTGCACAGGCCGCCTGCCTGCGCGGGCGCCCTGCCACCCTGTCCCGGGTGCCTGGCCCTTCGATTCTGAAACCAGATCTGAATCCTGGACTCCGGGAGGCCCGTCTCTCTGGCCAGCTCTTCCCGGGCGGCGATGCCTGGAAAGCGATCCTTCTCAAAGGCTCGGAGGAGCAGGGCGGTCTGGGATCCGGTGACGGCGGTCCGCTTTCGCCGGCCTTCTGGCGGGCCGCGTCTCCCGGGCCAGGGCCGAGATTCCCGCCGGTGCTGCCTCAGCTGGCGTGACCTCTCGTTCTGAAACCAAATCTGGACCCTGGGCTCCGGAATGCCGATGGCCTGGGCCAGCCGTTCTCTGGTGGCGATGCCCGGGTACGGGTTCCGCTCAAAGCAGGCTCGCAGGGCCTCGCTTTGGCTCGGGGTCCAAACGAGTCTCCGTCGCCGTCCTGGTCCCCGGGCTCCCGCGGGGAGGGTGCTGTCCGAAGGTGTCGGGAGGGCCATCGCGGTGAGCCCCGGCCGGAATTTCACGGACGGACGCGGGCAGAGAGAGGCCGGCGGGCTCCCGTGCACCTCAGCCGGCCTGTGCACTGCGGCAGGTGCAGCCAGGAGGCCTGCCCGGACAGCCAGCCAGCCAGCCAGCGGCCCTTATAAAGGCCCACAGGCAGGCAGGCTCCACCCCTTCATGAATGGCGGTGAGCCCCCCTGGGACAGCGCGCCCCACCCCGGAAGGGACCCAGGGCAAGTCGAGGCCTGCGGCCGGCGGGGTGGTGGTGGTGGTGGTGGTGGGGGGGGGGATGGGGGAGGGCGTGGTGGTGTTGGTGGTGGTGGTGGTGGGGGGGCCGGAGAGACGAAGAGGAGGGGGGAGAGGGGGAAGGGGTGAGGGGGGCGCGTTTCGGGGGCCGGCTCCCCGGACCCCTCCAGGCATCCCGCGGGAACGGGAAGCCGCTCTCTGGGCTCCCACGCGTCTGCAGCAGGGAGAAACCAGCCTGGGAGGGTGGAGGGGAGTGTGGAACTGAACCTCCGTGGGAGTCTTGAGTGTTCCAGGCCCTCTCTCCGTGAAGGAGGCAATGCCTGTGGGTGTCGCCGTTGCCGGGACAGTCTCACACACGCAGGCGTGTGGCTGTCGTTCATTTCCACGTAGAAGACCAGAGCGAGACCCCAGAGAGGAGATGCCTCCCCGGCGTGATGGCCTGACGATGGATTCCCGTGTGCGGCAACATGGGGAGTCTGCAGTGTGGCCGGTTTGGAAGCTGGCAAGGAGAGCGAAGGCACCATGCCGGGCTTCCACCCTTCCCTGCATGTTTCCGGGTGCCCGCAGAGCTCCGGGAGCAAACAGTCAGCATGGCCAGCCTTTCGGGGGCCGGAGAGACGTGGGCAACAGGCCGCCTTGCAGAGGGCGAAGCCACGCGGAAACCAAAATCACGCCTCCGTCGTCCTGCGTGTGGCTCCTCCGTGGTCGGGGCTGTCGGCCTCGCGCTGCGTTGCAGGGCTCAGCCTGGGGATGTGCGGTCTGTGAGCCGCGCGGGTGAAAACCCGACGGCAACCCGAGTCCCGGTCTTTTGTCCCTGAGGAAACCGCCCACTCCCTCCCTGGGCCACGGAACCGGGGCGAATGAGTGCCCCGCCGGCCGGCGCGGCGGCGGCTGTGGGCCCAGCCCTCAGCCCGCGCCGGACGCTGACCGTTTTCCCGGAGGGCGGGGGTCCCGCTACTCCCGGAGGCCGAAGACCGCTTTTCCTCCCTGCCTTCCTCCCTCTGTCCCCGGCTCCCTCCCGCCCGCCCCCAGTCCCTGCGTCGCTCTGTCTTTCCCTCCGTTCCTCCCTGCCTCCCTGCCTCCCTCCCTCCCTCCCTCCTAACGTCCCTCCGCCCATCCTTCCGCCCCTCTAGGTCTCCCGTTCCTCTCTCCATCTCTGCCCGCCTTCCCTCCCGCCTGGAACGCTCAGCGTCCCCGGTGTGCGCCGGGCCTGGGGTCTGCGTTCCGCCGCCAGGCGCTCCGTGCTGGCAGCTGGGAGGCTGCAGGGGCCCGGGCGGGCGGGCGGGCGGGCGACGGTGGCGCGGAGGCGCAGAGGAGGCGAGAGCCGCCGGAGCGGCGTCAGGCCTGGACGCTGCGCGGGCCCGGTGTTTCGCGGGACGGGGGTCTCCACCCAGCCCAGGGGACGACGCATTTTCCGGCGGTGGGGGGTGGGGGTGGGGGTGGGGAGGGGGCGGTCAGGCGGCGGGGTGGGGTGGCGGGAAGGCATGAGAGCTCTGCCCGGGCTGCTCCCACAGCCCAGGCGGCTGCCCGCAGACCCGCAAACCCGCGCGTGCGCAGTAGGCGGCCCACCTGCTGGTACCTGGGCCGGCTCTGGGATCCCCGGGATGCCCAGGAAAGAATGGCCGTTCTCCGCTGTGTGGAGTCTCTCACCGGGCCTAGACCTAGAAGGCAGGAATCCCAGGCCGGTCAGCCCGGTGGCGGGGGCGGGGCGAAGACACGCCCCTCCGTAGCCAGCCAGGTGTTCCCCGCGAAAGAGAGGCCACCGCCCTCGCCCCGAACCACCCGACCCCGTCCCAACCCCGCGTCCTAAAGCTCCTCCAGCAGAGCCCGGTATTCTTCCTCGCTGAGGGGTGCTTCCAGCGAGGCGGCCTCTTCCGAGGCCTCCAGCTCCCCCGGGGCCTCCGTTTCTAGGAAAGCTTGCGCCTGCTGCAGAAACTCCGGGCTCGCCAGGAGCTCATCCAGCAGCAGGCCGCCGGGGAGTGCAGACGAGCGCCCCGGCTCCTGGAGCGCCTGGGAGGGCGCCGGGATGCCTTGCATCTGCCCCTGCCGCGCGGAGGCCTCCGGGGGCGCGGGCTGGGGAGGTGGAGCTGCCCCGGCTTGGGGTTCCCACGCCGCCCCGGCGACCTGGGGACCCCGGCCCCAGCCCCACCACGGGCTCCCCTGGGACGTGGGTGGCGCAAGCACACCTTGGCCCTGCGGCCCCGCTTGAGCGGGCCCAGGCTGTCCCACCGCGCAAGGGCCCGGCAGGCCGTCGCGCTGCGGGTCCCGGTCCTCCCGGCTTTTGCCCGGGTGCGGAGGCCACCGAGGAGCCTGAGGGTGGGAGAGCGCCCCTTCCGGAGGAGCCGGGGCGGCGTAGGCAAAATCCCCGCGCGCCGGGGCAGGTTGGGAGATCCCCTCTGCCGGCGCGGCCCGGCTGGGCTGCAGCACGGGGGCGGCCCTCGCTGCCTGGCTCACGAAAGCCCCCTGTGGGAGAGCCCCAGGCGCGCAGGGCACGTGGGGTGCGGGAAGCCCCGTTCCCCACGCGCCGGTGTGGGCGAAGGCGACCCACGAGGGAGCAGGGTGACACCCGCCGGGGGCCGCGTTGCACAGGCCGCCTGCCTGCGCGGGCGCCCTGCCACCCTGTCCCGGGTGCCTGGCCCTTCGATTCTGAAACCAGATCTGAATCCTGGACTCCGGGAGGCCCGTCTCTCTGGCCAGCTCTTCCCGGGCGGCGATGCCTGGAAAGCGATCCTTCTCAAAGGCTCGGAGGAGCAGGGCGGTCTGGGATCCGGTGACGGCGGTCCGCTTTCGCCGGCCTTCTGGCGGGCCGCGTCTCCCGGGCCAGGGCCGAGATTCCCGCCGGTGCTGCCTCAGCTGGCGTGACCTCTCGTTCTGAAACCAAATCTGGACCCTGGGCTCCGGAATGCCGATGGCCTGGGCCAGCCGTTCTCTGGTGGCGATGCCCGGGTACGGGTTCCGCTCAAAGCAGGCTCGCAGGGCCTCGCTTTGGCTCGGGGTCCAAACGAGTCTCCGTCGCCGTCCTGGTCCCCGGGCTCCCGCGGGGAGGGTGCTGTCCGAAGGTGTCGGGAGGGCCATCGCGGTGAGCCCCGGCCGGAATTTCACGGACGGACGCGGGCAGAGAGAGGCCGGCGGGCTCCCGTGCACCTCAGCCGGCCTGTGCACTGCGGCAGGTGCAGCCAGGAGGCCTGCCCGGACAGCCAGCCAGCCAGCCAGCGGCCCTTATAAAGGCCCACAGGCAGGCAGGCTCCACCCCTTCATGAATGGCGGTGAGCCCCCCTGGGACAGCGCGCCCCACCCCGGAAGGGACCCAGGGCAAGTCGAGGCCTGCGGCCGGCGGGGTGGTGGTGGTGGTGGTGGGGGGGGGGGGGGATGGGGGAGGGCGTGGTGGTGTTGGTGGTGGTGGTGGTGGGGGGGCCGGAGAGACGAAGAGGAGGGGGGAGAGGGGGAAGGGGTGAGGGGGGCGCGTTTCGGGGGCCGGCTCCCCGGACCCCTCCAGGCATCCCGCGGGAACGGGAAGCCGCTCTCTGGGCTCCCACGCGTCTGCAGCAGGGAGAAACCAGCCTGGGAGGGTGGAGGGGAGTGTGGAACTGAACCTCCGTGGGAGTCTTGAGTGTTCCAGGCCCTCTCTCCGTGAAGGAGGCAATGCCTGTGGGTGTCGCCGTTGCCGGGACAGTCTCACACACGCAGGCGTGTGGCTGTCGTTCATTTCCACGTAGAAGACCAGAGCGAGACCCCAGAGAGGAGATGCCTCCCCGGCGTGATGGCCTGACGATGGATTCCCGTGTGCGGCAACATGGGGAGTCTGCAGTGTGGCCGGTTTGGAAGCTGGCAAGGAGAGCGAAGGCACCATGCCGGGCTTCCACCCTTCCCTGCATGTTTCCGGGTGCCCGCAGAGCTCCGGGAGCAAACAGTCAGCATGGCCAGCCTTTCGGGGGCCGGAGAGACGTGGGCAACAGGCCGCCTTGCAGAGGGCGAAGCCACGCGGAAACCAAAATCACGCCTCCGTCGTCCTGCGTGTGGCTCCTCCGTGGTCGGGGCTGTCGGCCTCGCGCTGCGTTGCAGGGCTCAGCCTGGGGATGTGCGGTCTGTGAGCCGCGCGGGTGAAAACCCGACGGCAACCCGAGTCCCGGTCTTTTGTCCCTGAGGAAACCGCCCACTCCCTCCCTGGGCCACGGAACCGGGGCGAATGAGTGCCCCGCCGGCCGGCGCGGCGGCGGCTGTGGGCCCAGCCCTCAGCCCGCGCCGGACGCTGACCGTTTTCCCGGAGGGCGGGGGTCCCGCTACTCCCGGAGGCCGAAGACCGCTTTTCCTCCCTGCCTTCCTCCCTCTGTCCCCGGCTCCCTCCCGCCCGCCCCCAGTCCCTGCGTCGCTCTGTCTTTCCCTCCGTTCCTCCCTGCCTCCCTGCCTCCCTCCCTCCCTCCCTCCTAACGTCCCTCCGCCCATCCTTCCGCCCCTCTAGGTCTCCCGTTCCTCTCTCCATCTCTGCCCGCCTTCCCTCCCGCCTGGAACGCTCAGCGTCCCCGGTGTGCGCCGGGCCTGGGGTCTGCGTTCCGCCGCCAGGCGCTCCGTGCTGGCAGCTGGGAGGCTGCAGGGGCCCGGGCGGGCGGGCGGGCGGGCGACGGTGGCGCGGAGGCGCAGAGGAGGCGAGAGCCGCCGGAGCGGCGTCAGGCCTGGACGCTGCGCGGGCCCGGTGTTTCGCGGGACGGGGGTCTCCACCCAGCCCAGGGGACGACGCATTTTCCGGCGGTGGGGGGTGGGGGTGGGGGTGGGGAGGGGGCGGTCAGGCGGCGGGGTGGGGTGGCGGGAAGGCATGAGAGCTCTGCCCGGGCTGCTCCCACAGCCCAGGCGGCTGCCCGCAGACCCGCAAACCCGCGCGTGCGCAGTAGGCGGCCCACCTGCTGGTACCTGGGCCGGCTCTGGGATCCCCGGGATGCCCAGGAAAGAATGGCCGTTCTCCGCTGTGTGGAGTCTCTCACCGGGCCTAGACCTAGAAGGCAGGAATCCCAGGCCGGTCAGCCCGGTGGCGGGGGCGGGGCGAAGACACGCCCCTCCGTAGCCAGCCAGGTGTTCCCCGCGAAAGAGAGGCCACCGCCCTCGCCCCGAACCACCCGACCCCGTCCCAACCCCGCGTCCTAAAGCTCCTCCAGCAGAGCCCGGTATTCTTCCTCGCTGAGGGGTGCTTCCAGCGAGGCGGCCTCTTCCGAGGCCTCCAGCTCCCCCGGGGCCTCCGTTTCTAGGAAAGCTTGCGCCTGCTGCAGAAACTCCGGGCTCGCCAGGAGCTCATCCAGCAGCAGGCCGCCGGGGAGTGCAGACGAGCGCCCCGGCTCCTGGAGCGCCTGGGAGGGCGCCGGGATGCCTTGCATCTGCCCCTGCCGCGCGGAGGCCTCCGGGGGCGCGGGCTGGGGAGGTGGAGCTGCCCCGGCTTGGGGTTCCCACGCCGCCCCGGCGACCTGGGGACCCCGGCCCCAGCCCCACCACGGGCTCCCCTGGGACGTGGGTGGCGCAAGCACACCTTGGCCCTGCGGCCCCGCTTGAGCGGGCCCAGGCTGTCCCACCGCGCAAGGGCCCGGCAGGCCGTCGCGCTGCGGGTCCCGGTCCTCCCGGCTTTTGCCCGGGTGCGGAGGCCACCGAGGAGCCTGAGGGTGGGAGAGCGCCCCTTCCGGAGGAGCCGGGGCGGCGTAGGCAAAATCCCCGCGCGCCGGGGCAGGTTGGGAGATCCCCTCTGCCGGCGCGGCCCGGCTGGGCTGCAGCACGGGGGCGGCCCTCGCTGCCTGGCTCACGAAAGCCCCCTGTGGGAGAGCCCCAGGCGCGCAGGGCACGTGGGGTGCGGGAAGCCCCGTTCCCCACGCGCCGGTGTGGGCGAAGGCGACCCACGAGGGAGCAGGGTGACACCCGCCGGGGGCCGCGTTGCACAGGCCGCCTGCCTGCGCGGGCGCCCTGCCACCCTGTCCCGGGTGCCTGGCCCTTCGATTCTGAAACCAGATCTGAATCCTGGACTCCGGGAGGCCCGTCTCTCTGGCCAGCTCTTCCCGGGCGGCGATGCCTGGAAAGCGATCCTTCTCAAAGGCTCGGAGGAGCAGGGCGGTCTGGGATCCGGTGACGGCGGTCCGCTTTCGCCGGCCTTCTGGCGGGCCGCGTCTCCCGGGCCAGGGCCGAGATTCCCGCCGGTGCTGCCTCAGCTGGCGTGACCTCTCGTTCTGAAACCAAATCTGGACCCTGGGCTCCGGAATGCCGATGGCCTGGGCCAGCCGTTCTCTGGTGGCGATGCCCGGGTACGGGTTCCGCTCAAAGCAGGCTCGCAGGGCCTCGCTTTGGCTCGGGGTCCAAACGAGTCTCCGTCGCCGTCCTGGTCCCCGGGCTCCCGCGGGGAGGGTGCTGTCCGAAGGTGTCGGGAGGGCCATCGCGGTGAGCCCCGGCCGGAATTTCACGGACGGACGCGGGCAGAGAGAGGCCGGCGGGCTCCCGTGCACCTCAGCCGGCCTGTGCACTGCGGCAGGTGCAGCCAGGAGGCCTGCCCGGACAGCCAGCCAGCCAGCCAGCGGCCCTTATAAAGGCCCACAGGCAGGCAGGCTCCACCCCTTCATGAATGGCGGTGAGCCCCCCTGGGACAGCGCGCCCCACCCCGGAAGGGACCCAGGGCAAGTCGAGGCCTGCGGCCGGCGGGGTGGTGGTGGTGGTGGTGGTGGGGGGGGGGATGGGGGAGGGCGTGGTGGTGTTGGTGGTGGTGGTGGTGGGGGGGCCGGAGAGACGAAGAGGAGGGGGGAGAGGGGGAAGGGGTGAGGGGGGCGCGTTTCGGGGGCCGGCTCCCCGGACCCCTCCAGGCATCCCGCGGGAACGGGAAGCCGCTCTCTGGGCTCCCACGCGTCTGCAGCAGGGAGAAACCAGCCTGGGAGGGTGGAGGGGAGTGTGGAACTGAACCTCCGTGGGAGTCTTGAGTGTTCCAGGCCCTCTCTCCGTGAAGGAGGCAATGCCTGTGGGTGTCGCCGTTGCCGGGACAGTCTCACACACGCAGGCGTGTGGCTGTCGTTCATTTCCACGTAGAAGACCAGAGCGAGACCCCAGAGAGGAGATGCCTCCCCGGCGTGATGGCCTGACGATGGATTCCCGTGTGCGGCAACATGGGGAGTCTGCAGTGTGGCCGGTTTGGAAGCTGGCAAGGAGAGCGAAGGCACCATGCCGGGCTTCCACCCTTCCCTGCATGTTTCCGGGTGCCCGCAGAGCTCCGGGAGCAAACAGTCAGCATGGCCAGCCTTTCGGGGGCCGGAGAGACGTGGGCAACAGGCCGCCTTGCAGAGGGCGAAGCCACGCGGAAACCAAAATCACGCCTCCGTCGTCCTGCGTGTGGCTCCTCCGTGGTCGGGGCTGTCGGCCTCGCGCTGCGTTGCAGGGCTCAGCCTGGGGATGTGCGGTCTGTGAGCCGCGCGGGTGAAAACCCGACGGCAACCCGAGTCCCGGTCTTTTGTCCCTGAGGAAACCGCCCACTCCCTCCCTGGGCCACGGAACCGGGGCGAATGAGTGCCCCGCCGGCCGGCGCGGCGGCGGCTGTGGGCCCAGCCCTCAGCCCGCGCCGGACGCTGACCGTTTTCCCGGAGGGCGGGGGTCCCGCTACTCCCGGAGGCCGAAGACCGCTTTTCCTCCCTGCCTTCCTCCCTCTGTCCCCGGCTCCCTCCCGCCCGCCCCCAGTCCCTGCGTCGCTCTGTCTTTCCCTCCGTTCCTCCCTGCCTCCCTGCCTCCCTCCCTCCCTCCCTCCTAACGTCCCTCCGCCCATCCTTCCGCCCCTCTAGGTCTCCCGTTCCTCTCTCCATCTCTGCCCGCCTTCCCTCCCGCCTGGAACGCTCAGCGTCCCCGGTGTGCGCCGGGCCTGGGGTCTGCGTTCCGCCGCCAGGCGCTCCGTGCTGGCAGCTGGGAGGCTGCAGGGGCCCGGGCGGGCGGGCGGGCGGGCGACGGTGGCGCGGAGGCGCAGAGGAGGCGAGAGCCGCCGGAGCGGCGTCAGGCCTGGACGCTGCGCGGGCCCGGTGTTTCGCGGGACGGGGGTCTCCACCCAGCCCAGGGGACGACGCATTTTCCGGCGGTGGGGGGTGGGGGTGGGGGTGGGGAGGGGGCGGTCAGGCGGCGGGGTGGGGTGGCGGGAAGGCATGAGAGCTCTGCCCGGGCTGCTCCCACAGCCCAGGCGGCTGCCCGCAGACCCGCAAACCCGCGCGTGCGCAGTAGGCGGCCCACCTGCTGGTACCTGGGCCGGCTCTGGGATCCCCGGGATGCCCAGGAAAGAATGGCCGTTCTCCGCTGTGTGGAGTCTCTCACCGGGCCTAGACCTAGAAGGCAGGAATCCCAGGCCGGTCAGCCCGGTGGCGGGGGCGGGGCGAAGACACGCCCCTCCGTAGCCAGCCAGGTGTTCCCCGCGAAAGAGAGGCCACCGCCCTCGCCCCGAACCACCCGACCCCGTCCCAACCCCGCGTCCTAAAGCTCCTCCAGCAGAGCCCGGTATTCTTCCTCGCTGAGGGGTGCTTCCAGCGAGGCGGCCTCTTCCGAGGCCTCCAGCTCCCCCGGGGCCTCCGTTTCTAGGAAAGCTTGCGCCTGCTGCAGAAACTCCGGGCTCGCCAGGAGCTCATCCAGCAGCAGGCCGCCGGGGAGTGCAGACGAGCGCCCCGGCTCCTGGAGCGCCTGGGAGGGCGCCGGGATGCCTTGCATCTGCCCCTGCCGCGCGGAGGCCTCCGGGGGCGCGGGCTGGGGAGGTGGAGCTGCCCCGGCTTGGGGTTCCCACGCCGCCCCGGCGACCTGGGGACCCCGGCCCCAGCCCCACCACGGGCTCCCCTGGGACGTGGGTGGCGCAAGCACACCTTGGCCCTGCGGCCCCGCTTGAGCGGGCCCAGGCTGTCCCACCGCGCAAGGGCCCGGCAGGCCGTCGCGCTGCGGGTCCCGGTCCTCCCGGCTTTTGCCCGGGTGCGGAGGCCACCGAGGAGCCTGAGGGTGGGAGAGCGCCCCTTCCGGAGGAGCCGGGGCGGCGTAGGCAAAATCCCCGCGCGCCGGGGCAGGTTGGGAGATCCCCTCTGCCGGCGCGGCCCGGCTGGGCTGCAGCACGGGGGCGGCCCTCGCTGCCTGGCTCACGAAAGCCCCCTGTGGGAGAGCCCCAGGCGCGCAGGGCACGTGGGGTGCGGGAAGCCCCGTTCCCCACGCGCCGGTGTGGGCGAAGGCGACCCACGAGGGAGCAGGGTGACACCCGCCGGGGGCCGCGTTGCACAGGCCGCCTGCCTGCGCGGGCGCCCTGCCACCCTGTCCCGGGTGCCTGGCCCTTCGATTCTGAAACCAGATCTGAATCCTGGACTCCGGGAGGCCCGTCTCTCTGGCCAGCTCTTCCCGGGCGGCGATGCCTGGAAAGCGATCCTTCTCAAAGGCTCGGAGGAGCAGGGCGGTCTGGGATCCGGTGACGGCGGTCCGCTTTCGCCGGCCTTCTGGCGGGCCGCGTCTCCCGGGCCAGGGCCGAGATTCCCGCCGGTGCTGCCTCAGCTGGCGTGACCTCTCGTTCTGAAACCAAATCTGGACCCTGGGCTCCGGAATGCCGATGGCCTGGGCCAGCCGTTCTCTGGTGGCGATGCCCGGGTACGGGTTCCGCTCAAAGCAGGCTCGCAGGGCCTCGCTTTGGCTCGGGGTCCAAACGAGTCTCCGTCGCCGTCCTGGTCCCCGGGCTCCCGCGGGGAGGGTGCTGTCCGAAGGTGTCGGGAGGGCCATCGCGGTGAGCCCCGGCCGGAATTTCACGGACGGACGCGGGCAGAGAGAGGCCGGCGGGCTCCCGTGCACCTCAGCCGGCCTGTGCACTGCGGCAGGTGCAGCCAGGAGGCCTGCCCGGACAGCCAGCCAGCCAGCCAGCGGCCCTTATAAAGGCCCACAGGCAGGCAGGCTCCACCCCTTCATGAATGGCGGTGAGCCCCCCTGGGACAGCGCGCCCCACCCCGGAAGGGACCCAGGGCAAGTCGAGGCCTGCGGCCGGCGGGGTGGTGGTGGTGGTGGTGGTGGGGGGGGGGATGGGGGAGGGCGTGGTGGTGTTGGTGGTGGTGGTGGTGGGGGGGCCGGAGAGACGAAGAGGAGGGGGGAGAGGGGGAAGGGGTGAGGGGGGCGCGTTTCGGGGGCCGGCTCCCCGGACCCCTCCAGGCATCCCGCGGGAACGGGAAGCCGCTCTCTGAGCTCCCACGCGTCTGCAGCAGGGAGAAACCAGCCTGGGAGGGTGGAGGGGAGTGTGGAACTGAACCTCCGTGGGAGTCTTGAGTGTTCCAGGCCCTCTCTCCGTGAAGGAGGCAATGCCTGTGGGTGTCGCCGTTGCCGGGACAGTCTCACACACGCAGGCGTGTGGCTGTCGTTCATTTCCACGTAGAAGACCAGAGCGAGACCCCAGAGAGGAGATGCCTCCCCGGCGTGATGGCCTGACGATGGATTCCCGTGTGCGGCAACATGGGGAGTCTGCAGTGTGGCCGGTTTGGAAGCTGGCAAGGAGAGCGAAGGCACCATGCCGGGCTTCCACCCTTCCCTGCATGTTTCCGGGTGCCCGCAGAGCTCCGGGAGCAAACAGTCAGCATGGCCAGCCTTTCGGGGGCCGGAGAGACGTGGGCAACAGGCCGCCTTGCAGAGGGCGAAGCCACGCGGAAACCAAAATCACGCCTCCGTCGTCCTGCGTGTGGCTCCTCCGTGGTCGGGGCTGTCGGCCTCGCGCTGCGTTGCAGGGCTCAGCCTGGGGATGTGCGGTCTGTGAGCCGCGCGGGTGAAAACCCGACGGCAACCCGAGTCCCGGTCTTTTGTCCCTGAGGAAACCGCCCACTCCCTCCCTGGGCCACGGAACCGGGGCGAATGAGTGCCCCGCCGGCCGGCGCGGCGGCGGCTGTGGGCCCAGCCCTCAGCCCGCGCCGGACGCTGACCGTTTTCCCGGAGGGCGGGGGTCCCGCTACTCCCGGAGGCCGAAGACCGCTTTTCCTCCCTGCCTTCCTCCCTCTGTCCCCGGCTCCCTCCCGCCCGCCCCCAGTCCCTGCGTCGCTCTGTCTTTCCCTCCGTTCCTCCCTGCCTCCCTGCCTCCCTCCCTCCCTCCCTCCTAACGTCCCTCCGCCCATCCTTCCGCCCCTCTAGGTCTCCCGTTCCTCTCTCCATCTCTGCCCGCCTTCCCTCCCGCCTGGAACGCTCAGCGTCCCCGGTGTGCGCCGGGCCTGGGGTCTGCGTTCCGCCGCCAGGCGCTCCGTGCTGGCAGCTGGGAGGCTGCAGGGGCCCGGGCGGGCGGGCGGGCGGGCGACGGTGGCGCGGAGGCGCAGAGGAGGCGAGAGCCGCCGGAGCGGCGTCAGGCCTGGACGCTGCGCGGGCCCGGTGTTTCGCGGGACGGGGGTCTCCACCCAGCCCAGGGGACGACGCATTTTCCGGCGGTGGGGGGTGGGGGTGGGGGTGGGGAGGGGGCGGTCAGGCGGCGGGGTGGGGTGGCGGGAAGGCATGAGAGCTCTGCCCGGGCTGCTCCCACAGCCCAGGCGGCTGCCCGCAGACCCGCAAACCCGCGCGTGCGCAGTAGGCGGCCCACCTGCTGGTACCTGGGCCGGCTCTGGGATCCCCGGGATGCCCAGGAAAGAATGGCCGTTCTCCGCTGTGTGGAGTCTCTCACCGGGCCTAGACCTAGAAGGCAGGAATCCCAGGCCGGTCAGCCCGGTGGCGGGGGCGGGGCGAAGACACGCCCCTCCGTAGCCAGCCAGGTGTTCCCCGCGAAAGAGAGGCCACCGCCCTCGCCCCGAACCACCCGACCCCGTCCCAACCCCGCGTCCTAAAGCTCCTCCAGCAGAGCCCGGTATTCTTCCTCGCTGAGGGGTGCTTCCAGCGAGGCGGCCTCTTCCGAGGCCTCCAGCTCCCCCGGGGCCTCCGTTTCTAGGAAAGCTTGCGCCTGCTGCAGAAACTCCGGGCTCGCCAGGAGCTCATCCAGCAGCAGGCCGCCGGGGAGTGCAGACGAGCGCCCCGGCTCCTGGAGCGCCTGGGAGGGCGCCGGGATGCCTTGCATCTGCCCCTGCCGCGCGGAGGCCTCCGGGGGCGCGGGCTGGGGAGGTGGAGCTGCCCCGGCTTGGGGTTCCCACGCCGCCCCGGCGACCTGGGGACCCCGGCCCCAGCCCCACCACGGGCTCCCCTGGGACGTGGGTGGCGCAAGCACACCTTGGCCCTGCGGCCCCGCTTGAGCGGGCCCAGGCTGTCCCACCGCGCAAGGGCCCGGCAGGCCGTCGCGCTGCGGGTCCCGGTCCTCCCGGCTTTTGCCCGGGTGCGGAGGCCACCGAGGAGCCTGAGGGTGGGAGAGCGCCCCTTCCGGAGGAGCCGGGGCGGCGTAGGCAAAATCCCCGCGCGCCGGGGCAGGTTGGGAGATCCCCTCTGCCGGCGCGGCCCGGCTGGGCTGCAGCACGGGGGCGGCCCTCGCTGCCTGGCTCACGAAAGCCCCCTGTGGGAGAGCCCCAGGCGCGCAGGGCACGTGGGGTGCGGGAAGCCCCGTTCCCCACGCGCCGGTGTGGGCGAAGGCGACCCACGAGGGAGCAGGGTGACACCCGCCGGGGGCCGCGTTGCACAGGCCGCCTGCCTGCGCGGGCGCCCTGCCACCCTGTCCCGGGTGCCTGGCCCTTCGATTCTGAAACCAGATCTGAATCCTGGACTCCGGGAGGCCCGTCTCTCTGGCCAGCTCTTCCCGGGCGGCGATGCCTGGAAAGCGATCCTTCTCAAAGGCTCGGAGGAGCAGGGCGGTCTGGGATCCGGTGACGGCGGTCCGCTTTCGCCGGCCTTCTGGCGGGCCGCGTCTCCCGGGCCAGGGCCGAGATTCCCGCCGGTGCTGCCTCAGCTGGCGTGACCTCTCGTTCTGAAACCAAATCTGGACCCTGGGCTCCGGAATGCCGATGGCCTGGGCCAGCCGTTCTCTGGTGGCGATGCCCGGGTACGGGTTCCGCTCAAAGCAGGCTCGCAGGGCCTCGCTTTGGCTCGGGGTCCAAACGAGTCTCCGTCGCCGTCCTGGTCCCCGGGCTCCCGCGGGGAGGGTGCTGTCCGAAGGTGTCGGGAGGGCCATCGCGGTGAGCCCCGGCCGGAATTTCACGGACGGACGCGGGCAGAGAGAGGCCGGCGGGCTCCCGTGCACCTCAGCCGGCCTGTGCACTGCGGCAGGTGCAGCCAGGAGGCCTGCCCGGACAGCCAGCCAGCCAGCCAGCGGCCCTTATAAAGGCCCACAGGCAGGCAGGCTCCACCCCTTCATGAATGGCGGTGAGCCCCCCTGGGACAGCCCGCCCCACCCCGGAAGGGACCCAGGGCAAGTCGAGGCCTGCGGCCGGCGGGGTGGTGGTGGTGGTGGTGGTGGGGGGGGGGATGGGGGAGGGCGTGGTGGTGTTGGTGGTGGTGGTGGTGGGGGGGCCGGAGAGACGAAGAGGAGGGGGGAGAGGGGGAAGGGGTGAGGGGGGCACGTTTCGGGGGCCGGCTCCCCGGACCCCTCCAGGCATCCCGCGGGAACGGGAAGCCGCTCTCTGGGCTCCCACGCGTCTGCAGCAGGGAGAAACCAGCCTGGGAGGGTGGAGGGGAGTGTGGAACTGAACCTCCGTGGGAGTCTTGAGTGTTCCAGGCCCTCTCTCCGTGAAGGAGGCAATGCCTGTGGGTGTCGCCGTTGCCGGGACAGTCTCACACACGCAGGCGTGTGGCTGTCGTTCATTTCCACGTAGAAGACCAGAGCGAGACCCCAGAGAGGAGATGCCTCCCCGGCGTGATGGCCTGACGATGGATTCCCGTGTGCGGCAACATGGGGAGTCTGCAGTGTGGCCGGTTTGGAAGCTGGCAAGGAGAGCGAAGGCACCATGCCGGGCTTCCACCCTTCCCTGCATGTTTCCGGGTGCCCGCAGAGCTCCGGGAGCAAACAGTCAGCATGGCCAGCCTTTCGGGGGCCGGAGAGACGTGGGCAACAGGCCGCCTTGCAGAGGGCGAAGCCACGCGGAAACCAAAATCACGCCTCCGTCGTCCTGCGTGTGGCTCCTCCGTGGTCGGGGCTGTCGGCCTCGCGCTGCGTTGCAGGGCTCAGCCTGGGGATGTGCGGTCTGTGAGCCGCGCGGGTGAAAACCCGACGGCAACCCGAGTCCCGGTCTTTTGTCCCTGAGGAAACCGCCCACTCCCTCCCTGGGCCACGGAACCGGGGCGAATGAGTGCCCCGCCGGCCGGCGCGGCGGCGGCTGTGGGCCCAGCCCTCAGCCCGCGCCGGACGCTGACCGTTTTCCCGGAGGGCGGGGGTCCCGCTACTCCCGGAGGCCGAAGACCGCTTTTCCTCCCTGCCTTCCTCCCTCTGTCCCCGGCTCCCTCCCGCCCGCCCCCAGTCCCTGCGTCGCTCTGTCTTTCCCTCCGTTCCTCCCTGCCTCCCTGCCTCCCTCCCTCCCTCCCTCCTAACGTCCCTCCGCCCATCCTTCCGCCCCTCTAGGTCTCCCGTTCCTCTCTCCATCTCTGCCCGCCTTCCCTCCCGCCTGGAACGCTCAGCGTCCCCGGTGTGCGCCGGGCCTGGGGTCTGCGTTCCGCCGCCAGGCGCTCCGTGCTGGCAGCTGGGAGGCTGCAGGGGCCCGGGCGGGCGGGCGGGCGGGCGACGGTGGCGCGGAGGCGCAGAGGAGGCGAGAGCCGCCGGAGCGGCGTCAGGCCTGGACGCTGCGCGGGCCCGGTGTTTCGCGGGACGGGGGTCTCCACCCAGCCCAGGGGACGACGCATTTTCCGGCGGTGGGGGGTGGGGGTGGGGAGGGGGCGGTCAGGCGGCGGGGTGGGGTGGTGGGAAGGCATGAGAGCTCTGCCCGGGCTGCTCCCACAGCCCAGGCGGCTGCCCGCAGACCCGCAAACCCGCGCGTGCGCAGTAGGCGGCCCACCTGCTGGTACCTGGGCCGGCTCTGGGATCCCCGGGATGCCCAGGAAAGAATGGCCGTTCTCCGCTGTGTGGAGTCTCTCACCGGGCCTAGACCTAGAAGGCAGGAATCCCAGGCCGGTCAGCCCGGTGGCGGGGGCGGGGCGAAGACACGCCCCTCCGTAGCCAGCCAGGTGTTCCCCGCGAAAGAGAGGCCACCGCCCTCGCCCCGAACCACCCGACCCCGTCCCAACCCCGCGTCCTAAAGCTCCTCCAGCAGAGCCCGGTATTCTTCCTCGCTGAGGGGTGCTTCCAGCGAGGCGGCCTCTTCCGAGGCCTCCAGCTCCCCCGGGGCCTCCGTTTCTAGGAAAGCTTGCGCCTGCTGCAGAAACTCCGGGCTCGCCAGGAGCTCATCCAGCAGCAGGCCGCCGGGGAGTGCAGACGAGCGCCCCGGCTCCTGGAGCGCCTGGGAGGGCGCCGGGATGCCTTGCATCTGCCCCTGCCGCGCGGAGGCCTCCGGGGGCGCGGGCTGGGGAGGTGGAGCTGCCCCGGCTTGGGGTTCCCACGCCGCCCCGGCGACCTGGGGACCCCGGCCCCAGCCCCACCACGGGCTCCCCTGGGACGTGGGTGGCGCAAGCACACCTTGGCCCTGCGGCCCCGCTTGAGCGGGCCCAGGCTGTCCCACCGCGCAAGGGCCCGGCAGGCCGTCGCGCTGCGGGTCCCGGTCCTCCCGGCTTTTGCCCGGGTGCGGAGGCCACCGAGGAGCCTGAGGGTGGGAGAGCGCCCCTTCCGGAGGAGCCGGGGCGGCGTAGGCAAAATCCCCGCGCGCCGGGGCAGGTTGGGAGATCCCCTCTGCCGGCGCGGCCCGGCTGGGCTGCAGCACGGGGGCGGCCCTCGCTGCCTGGCTCACGAAAGCCCCCTGTGGGAGAGCCCCAGGCGCGCAGGGCACGTGGGGTGCGGGAAGCCCCGTTCCCCACGCGCCGGTGTGGGCGAAGGCGACCCACGAGGGAGCAGGGTGACACCCGCCGGGGGCCGCGTTGCACAGGCCGCCTGCCTGCGCGGGCGCCCTGCCACCCTGTCCCGGGTGCCTGGCCCTTCGATTCTGAAACCAGATCTGAATCCTGGACTCCGGGAGGCCCGTCTCTCTGGCCAGCTCTTCCCGGGCGGCGATGCCTGGAAAGCGATCCTTCTCAAAGGCTCGGAGGAGCAGGGCGGTCTGGGATCCGGTGACGGCGGTCCGCTTTCGCCGGCCTTCTGGCGGGCCGCGTCTCCCGGGCCAGGGCCGAGATTCCCGCCGGTGCTGCCTCAGCTGGCGTGACCTCTCGTTCTGAAACCAAATCTGGACCCTGGGCTCCGGAATGCCGATGGCCTGGGCCAGCCGTTCTCTGGTGGCGATGCCCGGGTACGGGTTCCGCTCAAAGCAGGCTCGCAGGGCCTCGCTTTGGCTCGGGGTCCAAACGAGTCTCCGTCGCCGTCCTGGTCCCCGGGCTCCCGCGGGGAGGGTGCTGTCCGAAGGTGTCGGGAGGGCCATCGCGGTGAGCCCCGGCCGGAATTTCACGGACGGACGCGGGCAGAGAGAGGCCGGCGGGCTCCCGTGCACCTCAGCCGGCCTGTGCACTGCGGCAGGTGCAGCCAGGAGGCCTGCCCGGACAGCCAGCCAGCCAGCCAGCGGCCCTTATAAAGGCCCACAGGCAGGCAGGCTCCACCCCTTCATGAATGGCGGTGAGCCCCCCTGGGACAGCCCGCCCCACCCCGGAAGGGACCCAGGGCAAGTCGAGGCCTGCGGCCGGCGGGGTGGTGGTGGTGGTGGTGGTGGGGGGGGGGATGGGGGAGGGCGTGGTGGTGTTGGTGGTGGTGGTGGTGGGGGGGCCGGAGAGACGAAGAGGAGGGGGGAGAGGGGGAAGGGGTGAGGGGGGCACGTTTCGGGGGCCGGCTCCCCGGACCCCTCCAGGCATCCCGCGGGAACGGGAAGCCGCTCTCTGGGCTCCCACGCGTCTGCAGCAGGGAGAAACCAGCCTGGGAGGGTGGAGGGGAGTGTGGAACTGAACCTCCGTGGGAGTCTTGAGTGTTCCAGGCCCTCTCTCCGTGAAGGAGGCAATGCCTGTGGGTGTCGCCGTTGCCGGGACAGTCTCACACACGCAGGCGTGTGGCTGTCGTTCATTTCCACGTAGAAGACCAGAGCGAGACCCCAGAGAGGAGATGCCTCCCCGGCGTGATGGCCTGACGATGGATTCCCGTGTGCGGCAACATGGGGAGTCTGCAGTGTGGCCGGTTTGGAAGCTGGCAAGGAGAGCGAAGGCACCATGCCGGGCTTCCACCCTTCCCTGCATGTTTCCGGGTGCCCGCAGAGCTCCGGGAGCAAACAGTCAGCATGGCCAGCCTTTCGGGGGCCGGAGAGACGTGGGCAACAGGCCGCCTTGCAGAGGGCGAAGCCACGCGGAAACCAAAATCACGCCTCCGTCGTCCTGCGTGTGGCTCCTCCGTGGTCGGGGCTGTCGGCCTCGCGCTGCGTTGCAGGGCTCAGCCTGGGGATGTGCGGTCTGTGAGCCGCGCGGGTGAAAACCCGACGGCAACCCGAGTCCCGGTCTTTTGTCCCTGAGGAAACCGCCCACTCCCTCCCTGGGCCACGGAACCGGGGCGAATGAGTGCCCCGCCGGCCGGCGCGGCGGCGGCTGTGGGCCCAGCCCTCAGCCCGCGCCGGACGCTGACCGTTTTCCCGGAGGGCGGGGGTCCCGCTACTCCCGGAGGCCGAAGACCGCTTTTCCTCCCTGCCTTCCTCCCTCTGTCCCCGGCTCCCTCCCGCCCGCCCCCAGTCCCTGCGTCGCTCTGTCTTTCCCTCCGTTCCTCCCTGCCTCCCTGCCTCCCTCCCTCCCTCCCTCCTAACGTCCCTCCGCCCATCCTTCCGCCCCTCTAGGTCTCCCGTTCCTCTCTCCATCTCTGCCCGCCTTCCCTCCCGCCTGGAACGCTCAGCGTCCCCGGTGTGCGCCGGGCCTGGGGTCTGCGTTCCGCCGCCAGGCGCTCCGTGCTGGCAGCTGGGAGGCTGCAGGGGCCCGGGCGGGCGGGCGGGCGGGCGACGGTGGCGCGGAGGCGCAGAGGAGGCGAGAGCCGCCGGAGCGGCGTCAGGCCTGGACGCTGCGCGGGCCCGGTGTTTCGCGGGACGGGGGTCTCCACCCAGCCCAGGGGACGACGCATTTTCCGGCGGTGGGGGGTGGGGGTGGGGAGGGGGCGGTCAGGCGGCGGGGTGGGGTGGTGGGAAGGCATGAGAGCTCTGCCCGGGCTGCTCCCACAGCCCAGGCGGCTGCCCGCAGACCCGCAAACCCGCGCGTGCGCAGTAGGCGGCCCACCTGCTGGTACCTGGGCCGGCTCTGGGATCCCCGGGATGCCCAGGAAAGAATGGCCGTTCTCCGCTGTGTGGAGTCTCTCACCGGGCCTAGACCTAGAAGGCAGGAATCCCAGGCCGGTCAGCCCGGTGGCGGGGGCGGGGCGAAGACACGCCCCTCCGTAGCCAGCCAGGTGTTCCCCGCGAAAGAGAGGCCACCGCCCTCGCCCCGAACCACCCGACCCCGTCCCAACCCCGCGTCCTAAAGCTCCTCCAGCAGAGCCCGGTATTCTTCCTCGCTGAGGGGTGCTTCCAGCGAGGCGGCCTCTTCCGAGGCCTCCAGCTCCCCCGGGGCCTCCGTTTCTAGGAAAGCTTGCGCCTGCTGCAGAAACTCCGGGCTCGCCAGGAGCTCATCCAGCAGCAGGCCGCCGGGGAGTGCAGACGAGCGCCCCGGCTCCTGGAGCGCCTGGGAGGGCGCCGGGATGCCTTGCATCTGCCCCTGCCGCGCGGAGGCCTCCGGGGGCGCGGGCTGGGGAGGTGGAGCTGCCCCGGCTTGGGGTTCCCACGCCGCCCCGGCGACCTGGGGACCCCGGCCCCAGCCCCACCACGGGCTCCCCTGGGACGTGGGTGGCGCAAGCACACCTTGGCCCTGTGGCCCCGCTTGAGCGGGCCCAGGCTGTCCCACCGCGCAAGGGCCCGGCAGGCCGTCGCGCTGCGGGTCCCGGTCCTCCCGGCTTTTGCCCGGGTGCGGAGGCCACCGAGGAGCCTGAGGGTGGGAGAGCGCCCCTTCCGGAGGAGCCGGGGCGGCGTAGGCAAAATCCCCGCGCGCCGGGGCAGGTTGGGAGATCCCCTCTGCCGGCGCGGCCCGGCTGGGCTGCAGCACGGGGGCGGCCCTCGCTGCCTGGCTCACGAAAGCCCCCTGTGGGAGAGCCCCAGGCGCGCAGGGCACGTGGGGTGCGGGAAGCCCCGTTCCCCACGCGCCGGTGTGGGCGAAGGCGACCCACGAGGGAGCAGGGTGACACCCGCCGGGGGCCGCGTTGCACAGGCCGCCTGCCTGCGCGGGCGCCCTGCCACCCTGTCCCGGGTGCCTGGCCCTTCGATTCTGAAACCAGATCTGAATCCTGGACTCCGGGAGGCCCGTCTCTCTGGCCAGCTCTTCCCGGGCGGCGATGCCTGGAAAGCGATCCTTCTCAAAGGCTCGGAGGAGCAGGGCGGTCTGGGATCCGGTGACGGCGGTCCGCTTTCGCCGGCCTTCTGGCGGGCCGCGTCTCCCGGGCCAGGGCCGAGATTCCCGCCGGTGCTGCCTCAGCTGGCGTGACCTCTCGTTCTGAAACCAAATCTGGACCCTGGGCTCCGGAATGCCGATGGCCTGGGCCAGCCGTTCTCTGGTGGCGATGCCCGGGTACGGGTTCCGCTCAAAGCAGGCTCGCAGGGCCTCGCTTTGGCTCGGGGTCCAAACGAGTCTCCGTCGCCGTCCTGGTCCCCGGGCTCCCGCGGGGAGGGTGCTGTCCGAAGGTGTCGGGAGGGCCATCGCGGTGAGCCCCGGCCGGAATTTCACGGACGGACGCGGGCAGAGAGAGGCCGGCGGGCTCCCGTGCACCTCAGCCGGCCTGTGCACTGCGGCAGGTGCAGCCAGGAGGCCTGCCCGGACAGCCAGCCAGCCAGCCAGCGGCCCTTATAAAGGCCCACAGGCAGGCAGGCTCCACCCCTTCATGAATGGCGGTGAGCCCCCCTGGGACAGCCCGCCCCACCCCGGAAGGGACCCAGGGCAAGTCGAGGCCTGCGGCCGGCGGGGTGGTGGTGGTGGTGGTGGGGGGGGGGGGGATGGGGGAGGGCGTGGTGGTGTTGGTGGTGGTGGTGGTGGGGGGGCCGGAGAGACGAAGAGGAGGGGGGAGAGGGGGAAGGGGTGAGGGGGGCGCGTTTCGGGGGCCGGCTCCCCGGACCCCTCCAGGCATCCCGCGGGAACGGGAAGCCGCTCTCTGGGCTCCCACGCGTCTGCAGCAGGGAGAAACCAGCCTGGGAGGGTGGAGGGGAGTGTGGAACTGAACCTCCGTGGGAGTCTTGAGTGTTCCAGGCCCTCTCTCCGTGAAGGAGGCAATGCCTGTGGGTGTCGCCGTTGCCGGGACAGTCTCACACACGCAGGCGTGTGGCTGTCGTTCATTTCCACGTAGAAGACCAGAGCGAGACCCCAGAGAGGAGATGCCTCCCCGGCGTGATGGCCTGACGATGGATTCTCGTGTGCGGCAACATGGGGAGTCTGCAGTGTGGCCGGTTTGGAAGCTGGCAAGGAGAGCGAAGGCACCATGCCGGGCTTCCACCCTTCCCTGCATGTTTCCGGGTGCCCGCAGAGCTCCGGGAGCAAACAGTCAGCATGGCCAGCCTTTCGGGGGCCGGAGAGACGTGGGCAACAGGCCGCCTTGCAGAGGGCAAAGCCACGCGGAAACCAAAATCACGCCTCCGTCGTCCTGCGTGTGGCTCCTCCGTGGTCGGGGCTGTCGGCCTCGCGCTGCGTTGCAGGGCTCAGCCTGGGGATGTGCGGTCTGTGAGCCGCGCGGGTGAAAACCCGACGGCAACCCGAGTCCCGGTCTTTTGTCCCTGAGGAAACCGCCCACTCCCTCCCTGGGCCACGGAACCGGGGCGAATGAGTGCCCCGCCGGCCGGCGCGGCGGCGGCTGTGGGCCCAGCCCTCAGCCCGCGCCGGACGCTGACCGTTTTCCCGGAGGGCGGGGGTCCCGCTACTCCCGGAGGCCGAAGACCGCTTTTCCTCCCTGCCTTCCTCCCTCTGTCCCCGGCTCCCTCCCGCCCACCCCCAGTCCCTGCGTCGCTCTGTCTTTCCCTCCGTTCCTCCCTGCCTCCCTGCCTCCCTCCCTCCCTCCCTCCCTCCTAACGTCCCTCCGCCCATCCTTCCGCCCCTCTAGGTCTCCCGTTCCTCTCTCCATCTCTGCCCGCCTTCCCTCCCGCCTGGAACGCTCAGCGTCCCCGGTGTGCGCCGGGCCTGGGGTCTGCGTTCCGCCGCCAGGCGCTCCGTGCTGGCAGCTGGGAGGCTGCAGGGGCCCGGGCGGGCGGGCGGGCGGGCGACGGTGGCGCGGAGGCGCAGAGGAGGCGAGAGCCGCCGGAGCGGCGTCAGGCCTGGACGCTGCGCGGGCCCGGTGTTTCGCGGGACGGGGGTCTCCACCCAGCCCAGGGGACGACGCATTTTCCGGCGGTGGGGGGTGGGGGTGGGGAGGGGGCGGTCAGGCGGCGGGGTGGGGTGGTGGGAAGGCATGAGAGCTCTGCCCGGGCTGCTCCCACAGCCCAGGCGGCTGCCCGCAGACCCGCAAACCCGCGCGTGCGCAGTAGGCGGCCCACCTGCTGGTACCTGGGCCGGCTCTGGGATCCCCGGGATGCCCAGGAAAGAATGGCCGTTCTCCGCTGTGTGGAGTCTCTCACCGGGCCTAGACCTAGAAGGCAGGAATCCCAGGCCGGTCAGCCCGGTGGCGGGGGCGGGGCGAAGACACGCCCCTCCGTAGCCAGCCAGGTGTTCCCCGCGAAAGAGAGGCCACCGCCCTCGCCCCGAACCACCCGACCCCGTCCCAACCCCGCGTCCTAAAGCTCCTCCAGCAGAGCCCGGTATTCTTCCTCGCTGAGGGGTGCTTCCAGCGAGGCGGCCTCTTCCGAGGCCTCCAGCTCCCCCGGGGCCTCCGTTTCTAGGAAAGCTTGCGCCTGCTGCAGAAACTCCGGGCTCGCCAGGAGCTCATCCAGCAGCAGGCCGCCGGGGAGTGCAGACGAGCGCCCCGGCTCCTGGAGCGCCTGGGAGGGCGCCGGGATGCCTTGCATCTGCCCCTGCCGCGCGGAGGCCTCCGGGGGCGCGGGCTGGGGAGGTGGAGCTGCCCCGGCTTGGGGTTCCCACGCCGCCCCGGCGACCTGGGGACCCCGGCCCCAGCCCCACCACGGGCTCCCCTGGGACGTGGGTGGCGCAAGCACACCTTGGCCCTGTGGCCCCGCTTGAGCGGGCCCAGGCTGTCCCACCGCGCAAGGGCCCGGCAGGCCGTCGCGCTGCGGGTCCCGGTCCTCCCGGCTTTTGCCCGGGTGCGGAGGCCACCGAGGAGCCTGAGGGTGGGAGAGCGCCCCTTCCGGAGGAGCCGGGGCGGCGTAGGCAAAATCCCCGCGCGCCGGGGCAGGTTGGGAGATCCCCTCTGCCGGCGCGGCCCGGCTGGGCTGCAGCACGGGGGCGGCCCTCGCTGCCTGGCTCACGAAAGCCCCCTGTGGGAGAGCCCCAGGCGCGCAGGGCACGTGGGGTGCGGGAAGCCCCGTTCCCCACGCGCCGGTGTGGGCGAAGGCGACCCACGAGGGAGCAGGGTGACACCCGCCGGGGGCCGCGTTGCACAGGCCGCCTGCCTGCGCGGGCGCCCTGCCACCCTGTCCCGGGTGCCTGGCCCTTCGATTCTGAAACCAGATCTGAATCCTGGACTCCGGGAGGCCCGTCTCTCTGGCCAGCTCTTCCCGGGCGGCGATGCCTGGAAAGCGATCCTTCTCAAAGGCTCGGAGGAGCAGGGCGGTCTGGGATCCGGTGACGGCGGTCCGCTTTCGCCGGCCTTCTGGCGGGCCGCGTCTCCCGGGCCAGGGCCGAGATTCCCGCCGGTGCTGCCTCAGCTGGCGTGACCTCTCGTTCTGAAACCAAATCTGGACCCTGGGCTCCGGAATGCCGATGGCCTGGGCCAGCCGTTCTCTGGTGGCGATGCCCGGGTACGGGTTCCGCTCAAAGCAGGCTCGCAGGGCCTCGCTTTGGCTCGGGGTCCAAACGAGTCTCCGTCGCCGTCCTGGTCCCCGGGCTCCCGCGGGGAGGGTGCTGTCCGAAGGTGTCGGGAGGGCCATCGCGGTGAGCCCCGGCCGGAATTTCACGGACGGACGCGGGCAGAGAGAGGCCGGCGGGCTCCCGTGCACCTCAGCCGGCCTGTGCACTGCGGCAGGTGCAGCCAGGAGGCCTGCCCGGACAGCCAGCCAGCCAGCCAGCGGCCCTTATAAAGGCCCACAGGCAGGCAGGCTCCACCCCTTCATGAATGGCGGTGAGCCCCCCTGGGACAGCCCGCCCCACCCCGGAAGGGACCCAGGGCAAGTCGAGGCCTGCGGCCGGCGGGGTGGTGGTGGTGGTGGTGGGGGGGGGGGGGATGGGGGAGGGCGTGGTGGTGTTGGTGGTGGTGGTGGTGGGGGGGCCGGAGAGACGAAGAGGAGGGGGGAGAGGGGGAAGGGGTGAGGGGGGCGCGTTTCGGGGGCCGGCTCCCCGGACCCCTCCAGGCATCCCGCGGGAACGGGAAGCCGCTCTCTGGGCTCCCACGCGTCTGCAGCAGGGAGAAACCAGCCTGGGAGGGTGGAGGGGAGTGTGGAACTGAACCTCCGTGGGAGTCTTGAGTGTTCCAGGCCCTCTCTCCGTGAAGGAGGCAATGCCTGTGGGTGTCGCCGTTGCCGGGACAGTCTCACACACGCAGGCGTGTGGCTGTCGTTCATTTCCACGTAGAAGACCAGAGCGAGACCCCAGAGAGGAGATGCCTCCCCGGCGTGATGGCCTGACGATGGATTCCCGTGTGCGGCAACATGGGGAGTCTGCAGTGTGGCCGGTTTGGAAGCTGGCAAGGAGAGCGAAGGCACCATGCCGGGCTTCCACCCTTCCCTGCATGTTTCCGGGTGCCCGCAGAGCTCCGGGAGCAAACAGTCAGCATGGCCAGCCTTTCGGGGGCCGGAGAGACGTGGGCAACAGGCCGCCTTGCAGAGGGCAAAGCCACGCGGAAACCAAAATCACGCCTCCGTCGTCCTGCGTGTGGCTCCTCCGTGGTCGGGGCTGTCGGCCTCGCGCTGCGTTGCAGGGCTCAGCCTGGGGATGTGCGGTCTGTGAACCGCGCGGGTGAAAACCCGACGGCAACCCGAGTCCCGGTCTTTTGTCCCTGAGGAAACCGCCCACTCCCTCCCTGGGCCACGGAACCGGGGCGAATGAGTGCCCCGCCGGCCGGCGCGGCGGCGGCTGTGGGCCCAGCCCTCAGCCCGCGCCGGACGCTGACCGTTTTCCCGGAGGGCGGGGGTCCCGCTACTCCCGGAGGCCGAAGACCGCTTTTCCTCCCTGCCTTCCTCCCTCTGTCCCCGGCTCCCTCCCGCCCACCCCCAGTCCCTGCGTCGCTCTGTCTTTCCCTCCGTTCCTCCCTGCCTCCCTGCCTCCCTCCCTCCCTCCCTCCCTCCTAACGTCCCTCCGCCCATCCTTCCGCCCCTCTAGGTCTCCCGTTCCTCTCTCCATCTCTGCCCGCCTTCCCTCCCGCCTGGAACGCTCAGCGTCCCCGGTGTGCGCCGGGCCTGGGGTCTGCGTTCCGCCGCCAGGCGCTCCGTGCTGGCAGCTGGGAGGCTGCAGGGGCCCCGGCGGGCGGGCGGGCGACGGTGGCGCGGAGGCGCAGAGGAGGCGAGAGCCGCCGGAGCGGCGTCAGGCCTGGACGCTGCGCGGGCCCGGTGTTTCGCGGGACGGGGGTCTCCACCCAGCCCAGGGGACGACGCATTTTCCGGCGGTGGGGGGTGGGGGTGGGGGTGGGGAGGGGGCGGTCAGGCGGCGGGGTGGGGTGGTGGGAAGGCATGAGAGCTCTGCCCGGGCTGCTCCCACAGCCCAGGCGGCTGCCCGCAGACCCGCAAACCCGCGCGTGCGCAGTAGGCGGCCCACCTGCTGGTACCTGGGCCGGCTCTGGGATCCCCGGGATGCCCAGGAAAGAATGGCCGTTCTCCGCTGTGTGGAGTCTCTCACCGGGCCTAGACCTAGAAGGCAGGAATCCCAGGCCGGTCAGCCCGGTGGCGGGGGCGGGGCGAAGACACGCCCCTCCGTAGCCAGCCAGGTGTTCCCCGCGAAAGAGAGGCCACCGCCCTCGCCCCGAACCACCCGACCCCGTCCCAACCCCGCGTCCTAAAGCTCCTCCAGCAGAGCCCGGTATTCTTCCTCGCTGAGGGGTGCTTCCAGCGAGGCGGCCTCTTCCGAGGCCTCCAGCTCCCCCGGGGCCTCCGTTTCTAGGAAAGCTTGCGCCTGCTGCAGAAACTCCGGGCTCGCCAGGAGCTCATCCAGCAGCAGGCCGCCGGGGAGTGCAGACGAGCGCCCCGGCTCCTGGAGCGCCTGGGAGGGCGCCGGGATGCCTTGCATCTGCCCCTGCCGCGCGGAGGCCTCCGGGGGCGCGGGCTGGGGAGGTGGAGCTGCCCCGGCTTGGGGTTCCCACGCCGCCCCGGCGACCTGGGGACCCCGGCCCCAGCCCCACCACGGGCTCCCCTGGGACGTGGGTGGCGCAAGCACACCTTGGCCCTGCGGCCCCGCTTGAGCGGGCCCAGGCTGTCCCACCACGCAAGGGCCCGGCAGGCCGTCGCGCTGCGGGTCCCGGTCCTCCCGGCTTTTGCCCGGGTGCGGAGGCCACCGAGGAGCCTGAGGGTGGGAGAGCGCCCCTTCCGGAGGAGCCGGGGCGGCGTAGGCAAAATCCCCGCGCGCCGGGGCAGGTTGGGAGATCCCCTCTGCCGGCGCGGCCCGGCTGGGCTGCAGCACGGGGGCGGCCCTCGCTGCCTGGCTCACGAAAGCCCCCTGTGGGAGAGCCCCAGGCGCGCAGGGCACGTGGGGTGCGGGAAGCCCCGTTCCCCACGCGCCGGTGTGGGCGAAGGCGACCCACGAGGGAGCAGGGTGACACCCGCCGGGGGCCGCGTTGCACAGGCCGCCTGCCTGCGCGGGCGCCCTGCCACCCTGTCCCGGGTGCCTGGCCCTTCGATTCTGAAACCAGATCTGAATCCTGGACTCCGGGAGGCCCGTCTCTCTGGCCAGCTCTTCCCGGGCGGCGATGCCTGGAAAGCGATCCTTCTCAAAGGCTCGGAGGAGCAGGGCGGTCTGGGATCCGGTGACGGCGGTCCGCTTTCGCCGGCCTTCTGGCGGGCCGCGTCTCCCGGGCCAGGGCCGAGATTCCCGCCGGTGCTGCCTCAGCTGGCGTGACCTCTCGTTCTGAAACCAAATCTGGACCCTGGGCTCCGGAATGCCGATGGCCTGGGCCAGCCGTTCTCTGGTGGCGATGCCCGGGTACGGGTTCCGCTCAAAGCAGGCTCGCAGGGCCTCGCTTTGGCTCGGGGTCCAAACGAGTCTCCGTCGCCGTCCTGGTCCCCGGGCTCCCGCGGGGAGGGTGCTGTCCGAAGGTGTCGGGAGGGCCATCGCGGTGAGCCCCGGCCGGAATTTCACGGACGGACGCGGGCAGAGAGAGGCCGGCGGGCTCCCGTGCACCTCAGCCGGCCTGTGCACTGCGGCAGGTGCAGCCAGGAGGCCTGCCCGGACAGCCAGCCAGCCAGCCAGCGGCCCTTATAAAGGCCCACAGGCAGGCAGGCTCCACCCCTTCATGAATGGCGGTGAGCCCCCCTGGGACAGCCCGCCCCACCCCGGAAGGGACCCAGGGCAAGTCGAGGCCTGCGGCCGGCGGGGTGGTGGTGGTGGTGGTGGGGGGGGGGGGGATGGGGGAGGGCGTGGTGGTGTTGGTGGTGGTGGTGGTGGGGGGGCCGGAGAGACGAAGAGGAGGGGGGAGAGGGGGAAGGGGTGAGGGGGGCGCGTTTCGGGGGCCGGCTCCCCGGACCCCTCCAGGCATCCCGCGGGAACGGGAAGCCGCTCTCTGGGCTCCCACGCGTCTGCAGCAGGGAGAAACCAGCCTGGGAGGGTGGAGGGGAGTGTGGAACTGAACCTCCGTGGGAGTCTTGAGTGTTCCAGGCCCTCTCTCCGTGAAGGAGGCAATGCCTGTGGGTGTCGCCGTTGCCGGGACAGTCTCACACACGCAGGCGTGTGGCTGTCGTTCATTTCCACGTAGAAGACCAGAGCGAGACCCCAGAGAGGAGATGCCTCCCCGGCGTGATGGCCTGACGATGGATTCCCGTGTGCGGCAACATGGGGAGTCTGCAGTGTGGCCGGTTTGGAAGCTGGCAAGGAGAGCGAAGGCACCATGCCGGGCTTCCACCCTTCCCTGCATGTTTCCGGGTGCCCGCAGAGCTCCGGGAGCAAACAGTCAGCATGGCCAGCCTTTCGGGGGCCGGAGAGACGTGGGCAACAGGCCGCCTTGCAGAGGGCAAAGCCACGCGGAAACCAAAATCACGCCTCCGTCGTCCTGCGTGTGGCTCCTCCGTGGTCGGGGCTGTCGGCCTCGCGCTGCGTTGCAGGGCTCAGCCTGGGGATGTGCGGTCTGTGAACCGCGCGGGTGAAAACCCGACGGCAACCCGAGTCCCGGTCTTTTGTCCCTGAGGAAACCGCCCACTCCCTCCCTGGGCCACGGAACCGGGGCGAATGAGTGCCCCGCCGGCCGGCGCGGCGGCGGCTGTGGGCCCAGCCCTCAGCCCGCGCCGGACGCTGACCGTTTTCCCGGAGGGCGGGGGTCCCGCTACTCCCGGAGGCCGAAGACCGCTTTTCCTCCCTGCCTTCCTCCCTCTGTCCCCGGCTCCCTCCCGCCCACCCCCAGTCCCTGCGTCGCTCTGTCTTTCCCTCCGTTCCTCCCTGCCTCCCTGCCTCCCTCCCTCCCTCCCTCCCTCCTAACGTCCCTCCGCCCATCCTTCCGCCCCTCTAGGTCTCCCGTTCCTCTCTCCATCTCTGCCCGCCTTCCCTCCCGCCTGGAACGCTCAGCGTCCCCGGTGTGCGCCGGGCCTGGGGTCTGCGTTCCGCCGCCAGGCGCTCCGTGCTGGCAGCTGGGAGGCTGCAGGGGCCCCGGCGGGCGGGCGGGCGACGGTGGCGCGGAGGCGCAGAGGAGGCGAGAGCCGCCGGAGCGGCGTCAGGCCTGGACGCTGCGCGGGCCCGGTGTTTCGCGGGACGGGGGTCTCCACCCAGCCCAGGGGACGACGCATTTTCCGGCGGTGGGGGGTGGGGGTGGGGGTGGGGAGGGGGCGGTCAGGCGGCGGGGTGGGGTGGTGGGAAGGCATGAGAGCTCTGCCCGGGCTGCTCCCACAGCCCAGGCGGCTGCCCGCAGACCCGCAAACCCGCGCGTGCGCAGTAGGCGGCCCACCTGCTGGTACCTGGGCCGGCTCTGGGATCCCCGGGATGCCCAGGAAAGAATGGCCGTTCTCCGCTGTGTGGAGTCTCTCACCGGGCCTAGACCTAGAAGGCAGGAATCCCAGGCCGGTCAGCCCGGTGGCGGGGGCGGGGCGAAGACACGCCCCTCCGTAGCCAGCCAGGTGTTCCCGGCGAAAGAGAGGCCACCGCCCTCGCCCCGAACCACCCGACCCCGTCCCAACCCCGCGTCCTAAAGCTCCTCCAGCAGAGCCCGGTATTCTTCCTCGCTGAGGGGTGCTTCCAGCGAGGCGGCCTCTTCCGAGGCCTCCAGCTCCCCCGGGGCCTCCGTTTCTAGGAAAGCTTGCGCCTGCTGCAGAAACTCCGGGCTCGCCAGGAGCTCATCCAGCAGCAGGCCGCCGGGGAGTGCAGACGAGCGCCCCGGCTCCTGGAGCGCCTGGGAGGGCGCCGGGATGCCTTGCATCTGCCCCTGCCGCGCGGAGGCCTCCGGGGGCGCGGGCTGGGGAGGTGGAGCTGCCCCGGCTTGGGGTTCCCACGCCGCCCCGGCGACCTGGGGACCCCGGCCCCAGCCCCACCACGGGCTCCCCTGGGACGTGGGTGGCGCAAGCACACCTTGGCCCTGCGGCCCCGCTTGAGCGGGCCCAGGCTGTCCCACCACGCAAGGGCCCGGCAGGCCGTCGCGCTGCGGGTCCCGGTCCTCCCGGCTTTTGCCCGGGTGCGGAGGCCACCGAGGAGCCTGAGGGTGGGAGAGCGCCCCTTCCGGAGGAGCCGGGGCGGCGTAGGCAAAATCCCCGCGCGCCGGGGCAGGTTGGGAGATCCCCTCTGCCGGCGCGGCCCGGCTGGGCTGCAGCACGGGGGCGGCCCTCGCTGCCTGGCTCACGAAAGCCCCCTGTGGGAGAGCCCCAGGCGCGCAGGGCACGTGGGGTGCGGGAAGCCCCGTTCCCCACGCGCCGGTGTGGGCGAAGGCGACCCACGAGGGAGCAGGGTGACACCCGCCGGGGGCCGCGTTGCACAGGCCGCCTGCCTGCGCGGGCGCCCTGCCACCCTGTCCCGGGTGCCTGGCCCTTCGATTCTGAAACCAGATCTGAATCCTGGACTCCGGGAGGCCCGTCTCTCTGGCCAGCTCTTCCCGGGCGGCGATGCCTGGAAAGCGATCCTTCTCAAAGGCTCGGAGGAGCAGGGCGGTCTGGGATCCGGTGACGGCGGTCCGCTTTCGCCGGCCTTCTGGCGGGCCGCGTCTCCCGGGCCAGGGCCGAGATTCCCGCCGGTGCTGCCTCAGCTGGCGTGACCTCTCGTTCTGAAACCAAATCTGGACCCTGGGCTCCGGAATGCCGATGGCCTGGGCCAGCCGTTCTCTGGTGGCGATGCCCGGGTACGGGTTCCGCTCAAAGCAGGCTCGCAGGGCCTCGCTTTGGCTCGGGGTCCAAACGAGTCTCCGTCGCCGTCCTGGTCCCCGGGCTCCCGCGGGGAGGGTGCTGTCCGAAGGTGTCGGGAGGGCCATCGCGGTGAGCCCCGGCCGGAATTTCACGGACGGACGCGGGCAGAGAGAGGCCGGCGGGCTCCCGTGCACCTCAGCCGGCCTGTGCACTGCGGCAGGTGCAGCCAGGAGGCCTGCCCGGACAGCCAGCCAGCCAGCCAGCGGCCCTTATAAAGGCCCACAGGCAGGCAGGCTCCACCCCTTCATGAATGGCGGTGAGCCCCCCTGGGACAGCCCGCCCCACCCCGGAAGGGACCCAGGGCAAGTCGAGGCCTGCGGCCGGCGGGGTGGTGGTGGTGGTGGTGGGGGGGGGGGGGATGGGGGAGGGCGTGGTGGTGTTGGTGGTGGTGGTGGTGGGGGGGCCGGAGAGACGAAGAGGAGGGGGGAGAGGGGGAAGGGGTGAGGGGGGCGCGTTTCGGGGGCCGGCTCCCCGGACCCCTCCAGGCATCCCGCGGGAACGGGAAGCCGCTCTCTGGGCTCCCACGCGTCTGCAGCAGGGAGAAACCAGCCTGGGAGGGTGGAGGGGAGTGTGGAACTGAACCTCCGTGGGAGTCTTGAGTGTTCCAGGCCCTCTCTCCGTGAAGGAGGCAATGCCTGTGGGTGTCGCCGTTGCCGGGACAGTCTCACACACGCAGGCGTGTGGCTGTCGTTCATTTCCACGTAGAAGACCAGAGCGAGACCCCAGAGAGGAGATGCCTCCCCGGCGTGATGGCCTGACGATGGATTCCCGTGTGCGGCAACATGGGGAGTCTGCAGTGTGGCCGGTTTGGAAGCTGGCAAGGAGAGCGAAGGCACCATGCCGGGCTTCCACCCTTCCCTGCATGTTTCCGGGTGCCCGCAGAGCTCCGGGAGCAAACAGTCAGCATGGCCAGCCTTTCGGGGGCCGGAGAGACGTGGGCAACAGGCCGCCTTGCAGAGGGCAAAGCCACGCGGAAACCAAAATCACGCCTCCGTCGTCCTGCGTGTGGCTCCTCCGTGGTCGGGGCTGTCGGCCTCGCGCTGCGTTGCAGGGCTCAGCCTGGGGATGTGCGGTCTGTGAACCGCGCGGGTGAAAACCCGACGGCAACCCGAGTCCCGGTCTTTTGTCCCTGAGGAAACCGCCCACTCCCTCCCTGGGCCACGGAACCGGGGCGAATGAGTGCCCCGCCGGCCGGCGCGGCGGCGGCTGTGGGCCCAGCCCTCAGCCCGCGCCGGACGCTGACCGTTTTCCCGGAGGGCGGGGGTCCCGCTACTCCCGGAGGCCGAAGACCGCTTTTCCTCCCTGCCTTCCTCCCTCTGTCCCCGGCTCCCTCCCGCCCACCCCCAGTCCCTGCGTCGCTCTGTCTTTCCCTCCGTTCCTCCCTGCCTCCCTGCCTCCCTCCCTCCCTCCCTCCCTCCTAACGTCCCTCCGCCCATCCTTCCGCCCCTCTAGGTCTCCCGTTCCTCTCTCCATCTCTGCCCGCCTTCCCTCCCGCCTGGAACGCTCAGCGTCCCCGGTGTGCGCCGGGCCTGGGGTCTGCGTTCCGCCGCCAGGCGCTCCGTGCTGGCAGCTGGGAGGCTGCAGGGGCCCCGGCGGGCGGGCGGGCGACGGTGGCGCGGAGGCGCAGAGGAGGCGAGAGCCGCCGGAGCGGCGTCAGGCCTGGACGCTGCGCGGGCCCGGTGTTTCGCGGGACGGGGGTCTCCACCCAGCCCAGGGGACGACGCATTTTCCGGCGGTGGGGGGTGGGGGTGGGGGTGGGGAGGGGGCGGTCAGGCGGCGGGGTGGGGTGGTGGGAAGGCATGAGAGCTCTGCCCGGGCTGCTCCCACAGCCCAGGCGGCTGCCCGCAGACCCGCAAACCCGCGCGTGCGCAGTAGGCGGCCCACCTGCTGGTACCTGGGCCGGCTCTGGGATCCCCGGGATGCCCAGGAAAGAATGGCCGTTCTCCGCTGTGTGGAGTCTCTCACCGGGCCTAGACCTAGAAGGCAGGAATCCCAGGCCGGTCAGCCCGGTGGCGGGGGCGGGGCGAAGACACGCCCCTCCGTAGCCAGCCAGGTGTTCCCGGCGAAAGAGAGGCCACCGCCCTCGCCCCGAACCACCCGACCCCGTCCCAACCCCGCGTCCTAAAGCTCCTCCAGCAGAGCCCGGTATTCTTCCTCGCTGAGGGGTGCTTCCAGCGAGGCGGCCTCTTCCGAGGCCTCCAGCTCCCCCGGGGCCTCCGTTTCTAGGAAAGCTTGCGCCTGCTGCAGAAACTCCGGGCTCGCCAGGAGCTCATCCAGCAGCAGGCCGCCGGGGAGTGCAGACGAGCGCCCCGGCTCCTGGAGCGCCTGGGAGGGCGCCGGGATGCCTTGCATCTGCCCCTGCCGCGCGGAGGCCTCCGGGGGCGCGGGCTGGGGAGGTGGAGCTGCCCCGGCTTGGGGTTCCCACGCCGCCCCGGCGACCTGGGGACCCCGGCCCCAGCCCCACCACGGGCTCCCCTGGGACGTGGGTGGCGCAAGCACACCTTGGCCCTGCGGCCCCGCTTGAGCGGGCCCAGGCTGTCCCACCACGCAAGGGCCCGGCAGGCCGTCGCGCTGCGGGTCCCGGTCCTCCCGGCTTTTGCCCGGGTGCGGAGGCCACCGAGGAGCCTGAGGGTGGGAGAGCGCCCCTTCCGGAGGAGCCGGGGCGGCGTAGGCAAAATCCCCGCGCGCCGGGGCAGGTTGGGAGATCCCCTCTGCCGGCGCGGCCCGGCTGGGCTGCAGCACGGGGGCGGCCCTCGCTGCCTGGCTCACGAAAGCCCCCTGTGGGAGAGCCCCAGGCGCGCAGGGCACGTGGGGTGCGGGAAGCCCCGTTCCCCACGCGCCGGTGTGGGCGAAGGCGACCCACGAGGGAGCAGGGTGACACCCGCCGGGGGCCGCGTTGCACAGGCCGCCTGCCTGCGCGGGCGCCCTGCCACCCTGTCCCGGGTGCCTGGCCCTTCGATTCTGAAACCAGATCTGAATCCTGGACTCCGGGAGGCCCGTCTCTCTGGCCAGCTCTTCCCGGGCGGCGATGCCTGGAAAGCGATCCTTCTCAAAGGCTCGGAGGAGCAGGGCGGTCTGGGATCCGGTGACGGCGGTCCGCTTTCGCCGGCCTTCTGGCGGGCCGCGTCTCCCGGGCCAGGGCCGAGATTCCCGCCGGTGCTGCCTCAGCTGGCGTGACCTCTCGTTCTGAAACCAAATCTGGACCCTGGGCTCCGGAATGCCGATGGCCTGGGCCAGCCGTTCTCTGGTGGCGATGCCCGGGTACGGGTTCCGCTCAAAGCAGGCTCGCAGGGCCTCGCTTTGGCTCGGGGTCCAAACGAGTCTCCGTCGCCGTCCTGGTCCCCGGGCTCCCGCGGGGAGGGTGCTGTCCGAAGGTGTCGGGAGGGCCATCGCGGTGAGCCCCGGCCGGAATTTCACGGACGGACGCGGGCAGAGAGAGGCCGGCGGGCTCCCGTGCACCTCAGCCGGCCTGTGCACTGCGGCAGGTGCAGCCAGGAGGCCTGCCCGGACAGCCAGCCAGCCAGCCAGCGGCCCTTATAAAGGCCCACAGGCAGGCAGGCTCCACCCCTTCATGAATGGCGGTGAGCCCCCCTGGGACAGCCCGCCCCACCCCGGAAGGGACCCAGGGCAAGTCGAGGCCTGCGGCCGGCGGGGTGGTGGTGGTGGTGGTGGGGGGGGGGGGATGGGGGAGGGCGTGGTGGTGTTGGTGGTGGTGGTGGTGGGGGGGCCGGAGAGACGAAGAGGAGGGGGGAGAGGGGGAAGGGGTGAGGGGGGCGCGTTTCGGGGGCCGGCTCCCCGGACCCCTCCAGGCATCCCGCGGGAACGGGAAGCCGCTCTCTGGGCTCCCACGCGTCTGCAGCAGGGAGAAACCAGCCTGGGAGGGTGGAGGGGAGTGTGGAACTGAACCTCCGTGGGAGTCTTGAGTGTTCCAGGCCCTCTCTCCGTGAAGGAGGCAATGCCTGTGGGTGTCGCCGTTGCCGGGACAGTCTCACACACGCAGGCGTGTGGCTGTCGTTCATTTCCACGTAGAAGACCAGAGCGAGACCCCAGAGAGGAGATGCCTCCCCGGCGTGATGGCCTGACGATGGATTCCCGTGTGCGGCAACATGGGGAGTCTGCAGTGTGGCCGGTTTGGAAGCTGGCAAGGAGAGCGAAGGCACCATGCCGGGCTTCCACCCTTCCCTGCATGTTTCCGGGTGCCCGCAGAGCTCCGGGAGCAAACAGTCAGCATGGCCAGCCTTTCGGGGGCCGGAGAGACGTGGGCAACAGGCCGCCTTGCAGAGGGCAAAGCCACGCGGAAACCAAAATCACGCCTCCGTCGTCCTGCGTGTGGCTCCTCCGTGGTCGGGGCTGTCGGCCTCGCGCTGCGTTGCAGGGCTCAGCCTGGGGATGTGCGGTCTGTGAACCGCGCGGGTGAAAACCCGACGGCAACCCGAGTCCCGGTCTTTTGTCCCTGAGGAAACCGCCCACTCCCTCCCTGGGCCACGGAACCGGGGCGAATGAGTGCCCCGCCGGCCGGCGCGGCGGCGGCTGTGGGCCCAGCCCTCAGCCCGCGCCGGACGCTGACCGTTTTCCCGGAGGGCGGGGGTCCCGCTACTCCCGGAGGCCGAAGACCGCTTTTCCTCCCTGCCTTCCTCCCTCTGTCCCCGGCTCCCTCCCGCCCACCCCCAGTCCCTGCGTCGCTCTGTCTTTCCCTCCGTTCCTCCCTGCCTCCCTGCCTCCCTCCCTCCCTCCCTCCCTCCTAACGTCCCTCCGCCCATCCTTCCGCCCCTCTAGGTCTCCCGTTCCTCTCTCCATCTCTGCCCGCCTTCCCTCCCGCCTGGAACGCTCAGCGTCCCCGGTGTGCGCCGGGCCTGGGGTCTGCGTTCCGCCGCCAGGCGCTCCGTGCTGGCAGCTGGGAGGCTGCAGGGGCCCCGGCGGGCGGGCGGGCGACGGTGGCGCGGAGGCGCAGAGGAGGCGAGAGCCGCCGGAGCGGCGTCAGGCCTGGACGCTGCGCGGGCCCGGTGTTTCGCGGGACGGGGGTCTCCACCCAGCCCAGGGGACGACGCATTTTCCGGCGGTGGGGGGTGGGGGTGGGGGTGGGGAGGGGGCGGTCAGGCGGCGGGGTGGGGTGGTGGGAAGGCATGAGAGCTCTGCCCGGGCTGCTCCCACAGCCCAGGCGGCTGCCCGCAGACCCGCAAACCCGCGCGTGCGCAGTAGGCGGCCCACCTGCTGGTACCTGGGCCGGCTCTGGGATCCCCGGGATGCCCAGGAAAGAATGGCCGTTCTCCGCTGTGTGGAGTCTCTCACCGGGCCTAGACCTAGAAGGCAGGAATCCCAGGCCGGTCAGCCCGGTGGCGGGGGCGGGGCGAAGACACGCCCCTCCGTAGCCAGCCAGGTGTTCCCGGCGAAAGAGAGGCCACCGCCCTCGCCCCGAACCACCCGACCCCGTCCCAACCCCGCGTCCTAAAGCTCCTCCAGCAGAGCCCGGTATTCTTCCTCGCTGAGGGGTGCTTCCAGCGAGGCGGCCTCTTCCGAGGCCTCCAGCTCCCCCGGGGCCTCCGTTTCTAGGAAAGCTTGCGCCTGCTGCAGAAACTCCGGGCTCGCCAGGAGCTCATCCAGCAGCAGGCCGCCGGGGAGTGCAGACGAGCGCCCCGGCTCCTGGAGCGCCTGGGAGGGCGCCGGGATGCCTTGCATCTGCCCCTGCCGCGCGGAGGCCTCCGGGGGCGCGGGCTGGGGAGGTGGAGCTGCCCCGGCTTGGGGTTCCCACGCCGCCCCGGCGACCTGGGGACCCCGGCCCCAGCCCCACCACGGGCTCCCCTGGGACGTGGGTGGCGCAAGCACACCTTGGCCCTGCGGCCCCGCTTGAGCGGGCCCAGGCTGTCCCACCACGCAAGGGCCCGGCAGGCCGTCGCGCTGCGGGTCCCGGTCCTCCCGGCTTTTGCCCGGGTGCGGAGGCCACCGAGGAGCCTGAGGGTGGGAGAGCGCCCCTTCCGGAGGAGCCGGGGCGGCGTAGGCAAAATCCCCGCGCGCCGGGGCAGGTTGGGAGATCCCCTCTGCCGGCGCGGCCCGGCTGGGCTGCAGCACGGGGGCGGCCCTCGCTGCCTGGCTCACGAAAGCCCCCTGTGGGAGAGCCCCAGGCGCGCAGGGCACGTGGGGTGCGGGAAGCCCCGTTCCCCACGCGCCGGTGTGGGCGAAGGCGACCCACGAGGGAGCAGGGTGACACCCGCCGGGGGCCGCGTTGCACAGGCCGCCTGCCTGCGCGGGCGCCCTGCCACCCTGTCCCGGGTGCCTGGCCCTTCGATTCTGAAACCAGATCTGAATCCTGGACTCCGGGAGGCCCGTCTCTCTGGCCAGCTCTTCCCGGGCGGCGATGCCTGGAAAGCGATCCTTCTCAAAGGCTCGGAGGAGCAGGGCGGTCTGGGATCCGGTGACGGCGGTCCGCTTTCGCCGGCCTTCTGGCGGGCCGCGTCTCCCGGGCCAGGGCCGAGATTCCCGCCGGTGCTGCCTCAGCTGGCGTGACCTCTCGTTCTGAAACCAAATCTGGACCCTGGGCTCCGGAATGCCGATGGCCTGGGCCAGCCGTTCTCTGGTGGCGATGCCCGGGTACGGGTTCCGCTCAAAGCAGGCTCGCAGGGCCTCGCTTTGGCTCGGGGTCCAAACGAGTCTCCGTCGCCGTCCTGGTCCCCGGGCTCCCGCGGGGAGGGTGCTGTCCGAAGGTGTCGGGAGGGCCATCGCGGTGAGCCCCGGCCGGAATTTCACGGACGGACGCGGGCAGAGAGAGGCCGGCGGGCTCCCGTGCACCTCAGCCGGCCTGTGCACTGCGGCAGGTGCAGCCAGGAGGCCTGCCCGGACAGCCAGCCAGCCAGCCAGCGGCCCTTATAAAGGCCCACAGGCAGGCAGGCTCCACCCCTTCATGAATGGCGGTGAGCCCCCCTGGGACAGCCCGCCCCACCCCGGAAGGGACCCAGGGCAAGTCGAGGCCTGCGGCCGGCGGGGTGGTGGTGGTGGTGGTGGGGGGGGGGGGGATGGGGGAGGGCGTGGTGGTGTTGGTGGTGGTGGTGGTGGGGGGGCCGGAGAGACGAAGAGGAGGGGGGAGAGGGGGAAGGGGTGAGGGGGGCGCGTTTCGGGGGCCGGCTCCCCGGACCCCTCCAGGCATCCCGCGGGAACGGGAAGCCGCTCTCTGGGCTCCCACGCGTCTGCAGCAGGGAGAAACCAGCCTGGGAGGGTGGAGGGGAGTGTGGAACTGAACCTCCGTGGGAGTCTTGAGTGTTCCAGGCCCTCTCTCCGTGAAGGAGGCAATGCCTGTGGGTGTCGCCGTTGCCGGGACAGTCTCACACACGCAGGCGTGTGGCTGTCGTTCATTTCCACGTAGAAGACCAGAGCGAGACCCCAGAGAGGAGATGCCTCCCCGGCGTGATGGCCTGACGATGGATTCCCGTGTGCGGCAACATGGGGAGTCTGCAGTGTGGCCGGTTTGGAAGCTGGCAAGGAGAGCGAAGGCACCATGCCGGGCTTCCACCCTTCCCTGCATGTTTCCGGGTGCCCGCAGAGCTCCGGGAGCAAACAGTCAGCATGGCCAGCCTTTCGGGGGCCGGAGAGACGTGGGCAACAGGCCGCCTTGCAGAGGGCAAAGCCACGCGGAAACCAAAATCACGCCTCCGTCGTCCTGCGTGTGGCTCCTCCGTGGTCGGGGCTGTCGGCCTCGCGCTGCGTTGCAGGGCTCAGCCTGGGGATGTGCGGTCTGTGAACCGCGCGGGTGAAAACCCGACGGCAACCCGAGTCCCGGTCTTTTGTCCCTGAGGAAACCGCCCACTCCCTCCCTGGGCCACGGAACCGGGGCGAATGAGTGCCCCGCCGGCCGGCGCGGCGGCGGCTGTGGGCCCAGCCCTCAGCCCGCGCCGGACGCTGACCGTTTTCCCGGAGGGCGGGGGTCCCGCTACTCCCGGAGGCCGAAGACCGCTTTTCCTCCCTGCCTTCCTCCCTCTGTCCCCGGCTCCCTCCCGCCCACCCCCAGTCCCTGCGTCGCTCTGTCTTTCCCTCCGTTCCTCCCTGCCTCCCTGCCTCCCTCCCTCCCTCCCTCCCTCCTAACGTCCCTCCGCCCATCCTTCCGCCCCTCTAGGTCTCCCGTTCCTCTCTCCATCTCTGCCCGCCTTCCCTCCCGCCTGGAACGCTCAGCGTCCCCGGTGTGCGCCGGGCCTGGGGTCTGCGTTCCGCCGCCAGGCGCTCCGTGCTGGCAGCTGGGAGGCTGCAGGGGCCCGGGCGGGCGGGCGGGCGGGCGACGGTGGCGCGGAGGCGCAGAGGAGGCGAGAGCCGCCGGAGCGGCGTCAGGCCTGGACGCTGCGCGGGCCCGGTGTTTCGCGGGACGGGGGTCTCCACCCAGCCCAGCGGACGACGCATTTTCCGGCGGTGGAGGGTGGGGGTGGGGAGGGGGCGGTCAGGCGGCGGGGTGGGGTGGTGGGAAGGCATGAGAGCTCTGCCCGGGCTGCTCCCACAGCCCAGGCGGCTGCCCGCAGACCCGCAAACCCGCGCGTGCGCAGTAGGCGGCCCACCTGCTGGTACCTGGGCCGGCTCTGGGATCCCCGGGATGCCCAGGAAAGAATGGCCGTTCTCCGCTGTGTGGAGTCTCTCACCGGGCCTAGACCTAGAAGGCAGGAATCCCAGGCCGGTCAGCCCGGTGGCGGGGGCGGGGCGAAGACACGCCCCTCCGTAGCCAGCCAGGTGTTCCCCGCGAAAGAGAGGCCACCGCCCTCGCCCCGAACCACCCGACCCCGTCCCAACCCCGCGTCCTAAAGCTCCTCCAGCAGAGCCCGGTATTCTTCCTCGCTGAGGGGTGCTTCCAGCGAGGCGGCCTCTTCCGAGGCCTCCAGCTCCCCCGGGGCCTCCGTTTCTAGGAAAGCTTGCGCCTGCTGCAGAAACTCCGGGCTCGCCAGGAGCTCATCCAGCAGCAGGCCGCCGGGGAGTGCAGACGAGCGCCCCGGCTCCTGGAGCGCCTGGGAGGGCGCCGGGATGCCTTGCATCTGCCCCTGCCGCGCGGAGGCCTCCGGGGGCGCGGGCTGGGGAGGTGGAGCTGCCCCGGCTTGGGGTTCCCACGCCGCCCCGGCGACCTGGGGACCCCGGCCCCAGCCCCACCACGGGCTCCCCTGGGACGTGGGTGGCGCAAGCACACCTTGGCCCTGCGGCCCCGCTTGAGCGGGCCCAGGCTGTCCCACCGCGCAAGGGCCCGGCAGGCCGTCGCGCTGCGGGTCCCGGTCCTCCCGGCTTTTGCCCGGGTGCGGAGGCCACCGAGGAGCCTGAGGGTGGGAGAGCGCCCCTTCCGGAGGAGCCGGGGCGGCGTAGGCAAAATCCCCGCGCGCCGGGGCAGGTTGGGAGATCCCCTCTGCCGGCGCGGCCCGGCTGGGCTGCAGCACGGGGGCGGCCCTCGCTGCCTGGCTCACGAAAGCCCCCTGTGGGGGAGCCCCAGCCGCGCAAATCCCAATGTCTCCCCATCTCCCCTCACACACTTCTGAGTTTAGGCACAACAGATTTATAAAAAATAGCATGACAAGGGTCTCCAGAAGTGTGCACATATTTTCCCAGATCCCCAAAAGCAATGCCAAACTAGTCAGATCATTTATGTTCTCACAAGATTCTGGGAGGATTTTGCCTGTCAGTTCGAATGCCCTTTAAGATTCTGGGAGGGTGAGAAAAAGCCTTAGAGGATTGCAGATTAGAATAAGCATAAGACAGGAAATGTTCCTCTGTTACGGCAAGGAAAATAAAAGTAGGCTTTTCGAAAACAATTTCCACTGGAGCAGAGATGACCACAGTATATTCAAACTCTGGCCGTGTCCGTGACGTTTAATAGGGTTTTTTGTTTTTCTCTTGTAATTTTTTTTTCATTGCTGCAGAAATTTGATGAAGTCTGGCTTACAGACTGTCCACTGCAGTTTCTTTTTTCACCCAGAACAGTAACTGGGCTAATCAGAAAATGCCCAACTCCCAGTATCTCCTTCAGGAGAGAATTAAAACGGTAGAATGTGTGTTGAAATATTTGGCTTTTTGATAAATTGTCTAATGACTAGATTCTGTCTCTCCTGATGTGGAGTGCTGAAGGACATGATGGAGTCATATAGATGACAGTTTGTGTCTGCTGAGAAGAAAGATGAGTGTTTGCTACAGCACTAGAGAAACTGCAATACCACAGACAGCCAACTGGGGAAGAAAATAGACAATAGAATCTAAAATACATTGAGAAAAAATTCTCTTTAACTTGGAAACACACCCAAGTCCAGAGAAAATATATTTGGGAATGTGTTTGTGAAGCACCTAGAATCTATAGCTTGGACTATTGCTGTCGGTATCCCCGTTTACTGAGCCAGTCTTTATATGCTAGATTTGATGAGTGCTGTATAGATCCCCAGATCTCTTTAAAAAAAAAAAAATCACAAGGCACACAGAGAAGGCAGAAAATATTCCCCATTGGAAGAAAAACATAAATATTCAGAAACTGAATTTTAACCAATAAAGATTTTTGCATATCTGATGGAGAACTTAAAATAATCATCTTATGCATTCTCAGTGAGCAAAACTATAACAGAAAGAGACAACTGAGTGAAATTTAAAAATAACGAATGAGCAAAATATCAACAAAGAGATAAAAACTATTTTTAAAAACCCAACAGAAATCATAGAGTTGAAGAATATAATAACTGAGTTTTATAAATTCACTACAGATACACAACAGCAAACAATGGAGCAGAAAAAAGAAAATTGAACATACATTATTCACAAATATTGAGTCCTGGAAACTAATATTTTAAAGAATGGGAAAAATACGGGTGAAATATAAGACTTACTGGACACCATCAAGTAGACCAATACATTCAGAGATAGAGTCTTTTAAAAAGAATAGAGGGAGAAAATGGCATAAACATTATTTCAGAGAAAAAGCGGGGATGCTAAGAACTTTCCAGATTTCAAAGCGATGAAAGAAAAAATACTAGCAACCAATAATAATTGATCTGGGAAATACTGTATTTCAAAAATTAGAAAGAAATAAAGACTTTCAAAGATTAAAATAAAAAAGCTGAGGTTGTTAACTACTAGAATAACCCTAGGAAAAATAATGCTAAAGAGAGTTAATTATGTTGAAAAATTAAATGATGCTGGACAGCATCATAAAACCACATGAAAATATAAAGCTCTCTGTTCAATGTAAATATATACACAGATATACAATTTTCTACTATAATGGTGCATTAAATTCTTAAATCTCTGTGAAAATACAAATCATATATAAAGATACAATTTGTAATGTGAAGAAAGTGACGGAAGTAAAAATGAATATATTTTGTATGTTGTTAAGGTGAAGTTGAAGGCAAAAGCCATTTGCCCTGGGGACCTTAGCACTGGGCAAGGGAGGAGGCAAGGCTGCCATTTTCTCTCCCTCGTTTCTTCCATCTCCCCTAACTCTGCATAGGGATTTTTCTTGGTCTACAGGAATAGTCAATGGGCCAGGCTCTGTCCTGCGTGCACAAACACACACACACACACACACACACACACAGGTGCAGGTGGGCATGGCATGTATACGCGGAACCTGGGATTTTAATTTTAAAATTTTTTAAAAGTGGGAAACCAAGGATTTTTGGCATGATTCTCAGGACTTTGGGCTGGGGAAAGGGTAAGTCTTTGCTTTCTGCCATGTGGCATGCCATCAGTTGTTGGGGCTTTCTCCCTGAAGGTGTCCCCCAAGGAGATTGTGCAGGAGATTTACCCGGTGCTCATGGTCCGTGAAGACATGTGTCACCGCACCTGCTTCTCACTGCCCCTGGACAGCAACATGCTGGACCACTTCTCAGAGATGTGCAACATTGAGGAGCGGCAGGAGGGCTCAGGGCTGTGTGTGAGGGAAGGCTGTTTTGGAAGTTGGGTGGACTGCCTTGGGGACGGCCCCCAGAAGCAGGGCCAGGAAGCACTTCCCCACTTCTCTGAGGGCTCTGCGTCAGATGAGCGCATGAAGGTGGGATTGGAGCTGCGCTCTGCTTGTCAGGCTGTCACACCAGCACCTTCTAACTTCACAACCCGTGAGTTAAAGAACAGGGTTCTGATTCCAAAAAAAAATGAGGCAGTACCAAGCCAGGCTTGATATCAGCCCAACAAAATTCTATAAAGAAAAATAATGTTTTAAAAAAAAGAAAGAAAAGCTTCACAGCCTTTGAGTAGGGAAGTCTGCCCAGTGCAGCACTGCCAACTGCTGAGGTGAGATTGGCATGGTTGTAAAGCAAAAGTTCTCATGCACTCAAGTTACCTGCGGGGAAGCTACTCATGTTCTCAGGGTCTACCTGCTTGTTAAGAGCAATTGTGAAAAAGATCTGTAGCTCAATGTGTCCCATAATTGATCACAGAACCTTTCCTTTTTCCCAAAAGAACCACCATTAAAATATCGTGAAACACACATTGGAAGACAGTGCTGAACTTGTGGGTCCTGAAAAGTTCTTAGGACACCCCTGCATGAGGGCTGCCCCTGGACAGCAGGGCAAGGTTGTGGAGGCCCCAAAGCTCTGAAGGCTATGCCTACCCAAGACACTAGTGCACAAAGAGGAAGTGGCCTTGTGGCTCCCCAAGACCTGCCTGTGCTTCAGAGGCATTTGGCAGAAGGTTTCTTGTTAACAAGGATCCTTGCCCACTAGCAGGAAGGAGAGAGAGAGAGACAGAAAGAGACATACAGAGAGAGAGAATGTGTGTGTGTGTGTGTTTGTGTGTGTGTGTGCTGAAACCAGAACCCCACCTTATGTGTTTATTGTGGAATTTGAAAATGAAAGCCTAAAGTTGAAAACTAAAATCACACATGACCGCACCCTGCCAACTATTTACTGTCTGAGAAGGGTCGTTCCAGGGTGTAGGACCCTGGTAACACCCTTTTCCCTTCCTTCCTGAAAGAGCTACACACACTGCTCAAAGCCTGTATCCACATGTTCCATGTCCAAGATGAGCTCAAGAGCCTGGACCCATCTGCCACTTTCAGCAGGGTTAACTGCAGCTGCTTGTTCTTCCTGAGCATCTTCTCCAATGGTGACCTGAGAGTTGAGGGAGGCATTGGTGCCAGGATTGAACAGAGGAAAAGGGAGCACGGACGCCAGGTGGTGAGGACCAGGCCATCTCACCTGGAGGGTTCTGGCCCTGAGACATCCAGACAAGCATCACATTTAGGTGCAGACAGCTGGCCTTGGGTGGCTCTGTGCTTGTCACCGGCCTCGGGTCCCTCAAACAGTGGGAAATGGAAGAATGGCTTGGAAATGGGCCCCATCAACTGTGTGTCACCTGAGCACATTCTCCCAGGGGTCCAGGAGGGGCCATCGTGTCTCCAGAACCAGAACTGGAAGGTCCAACGTCCAGGGGAAGCAAGGAAGAGTGTTCTTAGTGAAGTGGAGGGCCTCACAGCAAGATGCCTGGCTTAATCAAGCTTGGACGTGCCTGAAGCATGTTCAGTGACTAAAAGTGCCTACCATGAGCAGCTGGAACCCACTCCCTGAGAGCTTCAAGATGCATGGGTACCTCATGTACCTGTTTGTAATTACAGCCAAGGACCAGCAGGCAGCATTACTGCATCCACATGGGGCTTTTACTGGAACCAGTAAGTCTCTGCCAGCCCCTCACAGGCTCCTGGGATGCCACTCATTCTGCGTCTATGGACAGACAACCAGGACACTTGCTCAGTGCCCACCCACTCCTTGTGGCCCACAGCCCATCACTCAACCCCAGCCCCACCATCCCCTGCTTCCTAAGCCATTCCTCATGCCAGAAGAAAAGGCAATACCTTTGTCCCACAGCCTCTGCCTTGTGTCATGTCATGTGGGCGTATGGAATGAACTGGCCAGCCTAAACTCCAGTGCTTCTGCCTGAGGAATCTGTCCCCGCTGTCTGAGTCCCCCTCTAGGGAGCTGTCAGTGGGGGAGACAGCAGCCCTGGAAGAGAGGCCCACCTGCTTCTGTTTGACTTCAGGGCAGCCTCTCAGGGCAAGAACCCAGAGCAGATGGAGGCCTCACAGAAGCCTGTGGCAGGGCTCTGGGCTTGGTGGCTGAACATCTCCCTCTCTGCTGCCAGCCATGGGGCCCAGAACCACTCATTCATGAGGGTCACCACCACATTGCAGGTGTGCAGCTGGACGGCTCCCCAGGCAGAGCCTGCCATGGACTCCATGCACACAGAGGATGCACACCTTGAGGCTGGACTATGAGGAGAACATTCCTGAAGAGGTGCATGAAGCCTGGTCCTGCCCTCACTGGGAACCCCCTTCCCTCTGGGTACCAGACAGAATTCTATGCACTTTCCTGGAGGCTCCATGCTGGTCTGTTCATTTGGAAGTTTGAGGCTGTCCATGAGGAAGTAACAAAAGAGATATCTCAGAGCAGGTTGTGGGGCACAGGCTGAGCCCTTGCCTAGTCCCTCCCTAGTCCCTTTGCAGAGCCGGGGCTGGAACAAGGACCTGTGGATAATGAGGGAACTGCTCTGCAATAATCAGCCTGAGCAGCTGCTTCAAGAAACAGCCACAATCGAGGCACCTATAGCCTCTGGTGAGTGACTGGCAGCCTCAGGCCCACCTGCCATCTGTGAGCAGATTTTCTTGCTAACAGAATGAAAGCAAAGAAAGCTGGAATAAGCCCAGCCCTCTCAGGCACCTTGAAGTCTGTTGGGGTTCCTTGCAAAGCCTTCTAGCCTTCTGCTTCTTGGCAGCCCACCCAAGCACCTTTTTCCAGCCTCTAAGACTTTGATGCTCTGGAAGGAGAGGGCCCTAGTTTTCACTAGGCTATGGGGCCAGGCCCATCCAGGTCCCTACTTCCACTAACAACCACAGGGCTCTCACCTGGGCACACACTGCCCAGCCATAGCCCTTCTAAGGCAGAAGATCATTTGTCTTGCAGTTTCAGCTTGCTAGGGCTTAAAAGTTATCAGTGCTGTTATTAAGATAGAGAAGTGAGATCATCAGCACGGGTGACAGCACAGGCCGGGCTGCTGGGGAGGCTGAGGGAGAGTGTCCAGCCTATTCTGCCAGCTGGGCCTTGCCAGGGGTGTCTCGTGACCCAGTCCCTTAGAGAAACACGCAGACATCTCAGCAAGGAGCTGGAAGGTGCAGATCAGGGCAGCCCAGCACCACTGATGGTGGAGTGGGGCTACCTCCCATCAAGCTGTGTCTCCACAGCTGACCCGTGGAGCCAGGAGGTGATTTACAACATCTGCAAGGCAGTCAGCCCCATCAGCTCTATGCCCTTCAACATTCACTTCAACTCAAACATCCCTCCAGAAAGCAGTGGGGACTGGCCAATGCAGCAGCCCTGCAAAGTGGAACAGAGCATCCTGGGGTGGGGAATCTGGGGCCTGCCTGCTCATCTGAGCACTGCTCCCTGGGGGTGTGCTCTGCAGGATCCCTGAAGGAGGGCTGTGAGCTCATCAGGGAGACCCTGAGCCTGTGGAACATGCCTGAGGCCATGTCCATGGGGATTTGTGCCTACTTGCACCTCCTTGCTCATCTCACTACGCTATTGGTGACTGTGCTGAGGTGGGCCTCGAGCATCCCCTGGGCTGTGTCAGCACAGGGCTCTGGGCCTGGCCTGGCATTGAGGGATGGCAAATAAGGGGCCTGGGTTTGCATTGTCACCTCCTGTGGTTCCAGAAAATGAGGAGGTCCAGACCTGCAGTACTGGAACCCTAGCAAAGGGGTTAGGAGGCCGCTCACTTTCCCTCAGGGCCCCATGTGGAGGAGCTGAGGGAGGTTAAGGAGACCCTGGGGACTCACTTGTTCTGTCTGGGCTTCCCCCAGCTCCACCCTTTGATAACCATTTTCTGGGAAGAGCTCAGGAACCTCTCGTGCTGTAGTGAGGTGGGGCCTTCCCTCACAGGGTATTGGTGAGGAGGCATTCTGAGACTCTGTGAGTGAGAAGCTAACACAGTGCCTGAGAATACTCATGGGAGCTGTCATCCTCTGTGACCATCACGTGACCTTGTAGTGTTCAGACTGCCTGGCCTGGCCTTGGGCTTGCTAAGGCTGTTTTGGGGTCAGCTGCTTTAGACTCCCACTTTCTGTGCATTCAAACAGTGACTGTTTTAGTGTTTGTTTATGGGTTTAAAAAATCCTAATATTTCATTTATAGTAGTTTCAGCTTGTATGTGTGTATTTGTATAAATTTTATTAGAAGAAAGAGGGCTTAAGGCAACAGCATTTTAAGAAGGTCTTAATGGGGCATAGACTTTTATGTCACAACAGCTAATACTGACCTCTTTTTCTACCTTTGCATAAAGTATACGTAGAAAGTGTAGCCAGAGGTGGTGAGGCTAAGTGTCTAGAGCTGAGCTGCTGGGCTTGCTTGCTGGCCTGCAGTCAGGTGGACTCTGGCTGTGAGGCGGTGCCCACCCTGGATCTACATCCCCCACCCCCTCTCCTTAGTCCCTGAGTAACCAATACAAGGCAGTGCTAATGAGCAGGGGAGTGATGGGCATCGGGAACCCCAATACTATCCGGGAAGATCTGAATGCCATCTGGGCTGGGGCTGTTGGGGGTAGGGGCTGTGGCTGCCTTGGCTTGTCAGGGTGCCACCCACAGATGTGCCTGCCCTGTGCTGCTTCTCCAGCAGCCGGCTGCCTATGGCCCTGAGCCTGTCACACCGTGCTTGCTACCTCATGCTACTTGTGTTTGAAAAACCATCCTAAGATGGTGCTGCTGGATGTGAGTGCTGAAAAGGGGGCAGCACCTTTGTCCTGGGGGATTAGGAGCTGACCAGATTCCTCTTGACTCCCTCCCAAAACAAGTGGGGCTGGTGCTGCAATCAATGATGCCCCCCAGAAGATGCGTTTGCACTGGCTGAACAAATACATGATGCAGAGGCCTAAATGAAGACACATGAATGGGGTGTGTGGACATCAGCTAGCAGCTGGGAAACAGGTGTCTCTCAGGCCTCTCATTCTTCAGCAAGTGTGGAATGTGCCCATGCCCTTGAGTGTATACATCTGGAGTGTATACATCTGGCTGTTGCTTTTGCTGCCACTATCCCCAGGCCCAATCTGGCTTAAAGTCCAGGTTTTAAGTAAAAAAGATAAGAGGATTTTCTGTGTTCTGGGATAGGAAGCCAGGGATCTGTGTAGGGCTGCGGCTGGGTGCACATTAGTTTTGTGACAGGATGAGAGCTGCAGTGGTTTTATTAATCGTGATAGCCTGGGCTGGTTGTAGCTTCAGGTGAGAGGGAGGGAGTCAGCAGTAGAGGTCCCGGAGACATCCATGTGCCCAGCCCTGGCCTTCCTGCCCTCAGGCACAGCAAAAGGCACCGCCACAGGCCCCGACTTCCTTCTCTACTCTCTGCAGCCCAGATGGGAAAACTTGGAGGCTACAATCTGAATATATTTTTCTCCCATTTTAACCCGAGCTGCCTAACACACAGTGGGGGCAGGGTGGGTGAAGGGCCTAGGGGAAAGCAGGGCTGGATCATGGATCCTGGGGGAAATTTAGAGATACAGAAGTGGTTGTCACCTCTCTGTGGAACCCAGCTCCATACCTGGTCCTTGCCACACAGCCCTTTCTACAGAGAATAGCTCTGGGGCGTTTGGGGATCCCTGTGGCCCCGGGTGGCTTCCTGTCCCCCGCTGCCTGTGCTGCTTCCCTTGCCTGCTGTCAGAGCCCAACATGGAGGAGGAAGTTGCCGCCCTGAGAGCCTGAGGGAGCTGTGTCTGACTGGGGCTTCTGCCTGGGGGTTTGCAAAGAGCTATTTATGAATATAGTCTCTCCAGATTCCTTGTTTCAAAGGAAGTGAGCATGAGCTAGCAAGTGTAGCAACCCCACAGCTGATAAACAACTTTGTCTTGGTTTTAAACCATCACATCTTCATTTCACATTGGAATAAAGTAAGTGAAACCTGCTACCCCAGCCTTGCCCATGTGTTCTGTAACCCAGTCTCCTTTGGTTGTGAGGGCTGTTGTCAGAAATGTTATAAGAAAAGATTATGCATAAATTAAATCAAATGTAAAATTATGCTTATAATGTCACTTGAGTGAAAGGTAAGAGGGTAGAGTCACAGGCACTCAGCTGGGGTTTACCCACCCATCACTTACCACACTCATAAGAGTGTGGCACAGGTGAATGTCACTTGACATTGGTGACAGAAGAGAAAAGGCCGGCATGAAGGCCAGGTAGGGGAGAGGTGCCAGGCTGTGGGGCCAGGCCCTGGGCATGCTGGACCTGTGAGGTCACTGAACATCTAACTGCCCAGGCACTGGCCCTTTTCACATCAGTTGAGGTAAGAGGATGGGGGAGCACTCTCTGGAAGTCACACTGCACTGGAAGAATGGAGGAGAGTCTACAACTCACCATCCTAGTGTAGGTTTTAGAGTGAGATGGACTGTCTTGGAGAGCTAATGAAATGGGAGGAAAGCAGTCCCCCAGGTGCATCTGAGGGCCACAGCCTATGAAGTAAGCAGTGTGTGTGGGAGTGGCCTGTCCCTGTGAGAGGAGAAGTTTAAAGCTATTACAGCTGGTGGCTGCTGCTCAGCCATCCCTCTGCAGAGCAGGCAGGTCCTCAGCTGCATGTATATCTGAATGTCTTTTGGAGTGTTTAGAGAGTCCTCTATGTCTTAGAAATTTTGAAAAGAAAAACAAATTTCAATTCTAATGTTTATTAGTTTCCCTGAGCCAATTGGAAAAAAAATGTCCTTCACCTTGAAGTTTTAAGTGACACCCAAGGGTAGTACCAGTATCTCAGCCACTGAAGCCTTGTGCATGCTCCCACTACCAGTTTGATTTGCAGCCTCATGGTTGTGTTGTAGTAAATGTTCTTTCTTCTGGCCTTGTCCAGTGAAAACGGTTCACATGGCTAACACCACTTCTTGAGATACGGGCACCATGTAAAGCTGAGAATGGATTGGTTTAGTTACTATTGTGCCTCCTCCTGACCCGAGAGGCCCATTTCTCCTGGTTGATTCATTAAGTGTATTAGTGCTGTCACTCGCCTTCGGACAACTCAAATGACAAGTGGCTGTTGTTTCATAAAGAAAATGAAGGCTTTAGATGTGAAACACTCCTTTTCTCTTCTGCTTCTCTTAGGTGAAAGATTTTATTTTTTTAAAAAGGGTACATAGTCATATCCCAGCAGGTGTAGTGTGATAACTGGCATGTGCTGGGCTATGGTTTCAGTGTGGATGGGCAATTCTTCAAGATGGAAAACCAAGTTTCACTGAGTTGCTGGAGCCGCACTCACCTTTCTCCACATCCCCCACCATGGGCTTTCACTTTTCTCCCGGGCTTGAATTTTTTTCACATCCATATTGTTTATACACACACACACACACACACACACACACACATCTGTCAGTGCAGTGGCTGAATCATGGGTCAGTGCAGCCTCAAACCCTTAGGCTCGAGTGATCCTTTCACATCAGCTTCTCAAATAGCGAGGACTACACTACAGGCATGCAATGCTACACCCAGCCAATTAAAAAAATTTTTTGTAGAAACTGAGCCTACTTATGTTGCCCGAACTGGTCTTGAACTCATAGGATCCAGCGATCATCCCACCTTGGCCTCCCAAATTGTTCACATTACAGGTGTGAGCTACCAAACTCAGCCAAAAATATTTTTTAATGAACAGTTACAACCAAATTATGAGTTATGATTGTGCCACTGCCCTCCAGCCTGGGCACCAGAGCAAGACCTTGTATCCAAAAAGAAAGCAAAACAAAACAAGAACAAAAAACCTTATAACCAAATTAAACTTCGAAGATTGTGTCATCTGTGTCCCTCTCTGCCCTCCAGTTATCACCGTTAAATATAATGGTTATTGAGAAAACGGTTAGATATTATTAAGAAATTTCTATATCTACTCCAGCTGAGAATAGGTATTCTGATGTGGCCAAAACATTTTCTCACTGCTACCTTCAGGGTCTAAACTAGCAGACAAAATCAGGACACCTGCAGAGGACAGTTGGCCATTTTCAAATAGAAACAGAAATACCCCCATTAATGAGAGTAATCCAGTGATTTTCAGAAAGACAAGTCGGACTGACATGCAGCACAGTCAGGGCACAATTACCCTGGAATAATCACTTCACACAGAATGGTTGTGGAGCCTTTCTAAGATGAGCAAATATGGGCAACATCATTCTTGCTTATTTATTCCCAGCCCCCGCTGCCCGCCTTATTCTGGCCTGATTCTGGCCCGCCTGATAATGGCCACCCCACGATGTGGTCAGCAGTGAGGTGCAGCGTGGTGAGAGAGGGGCTCAGGGATGGGATGAGGGTCTTTCCTGCATTATGAAAATGCCTAATAAGTTGTTGAAAAGATGTCCAAATGTTCTACTTCCTACCCTTAAATAGCTGCTAAGATGCATGACTCAACAGATCCTGGTAAGGGAAAGAGCATGCGCATTTCAAGTCTCAGCTCACTTCTTAATTAGCTGTGATACTCTGCGCATGTGACCCCAACTATTCCAGCCTGTTTGCCTGTCCACCCAAGACAATCCTAAGCAAAAACAACAAAGCTGGAGGCATCATGCTACCAGACTTCAAACTATACTTCAAGGCTACAGTAACCAAAACACCACGGTACTGGTACCAAAACAGATATATAGACCAATGGAACAGAACAAAGACCTCCGAAATAACACCACACATCTACAACCATCTGATCTTTGACAAACCTGACAAAAACAAGCAATGGGGAAAGATTTTCTATTTAACAAATGGTGCTGAAAAAACTGGCTAGCCATATGCAGAAAACAGAAACTGCACCCCTTCCTTACACCTTAAACATTATCTCAAGATGGATTAAAGTCTTAAATGTAAAACCCCAAACCATAAAAACCCTAGAAGAAAACCTAGGCAATACCATTCAGGACATAGGTATGAGCAAAGACTTCATGACTAAAATACCAAAAGCAATTGCAACAAAAGCCAAAATTGACAAATGAGATCTAATTAAAGAGCTTCTGCACAGCAAAAGAAGCTATCATCAGAGTGAAAGGCAACCTACAGAATGAGAAAATTTTTGCCATCTATCCATCTGACAAAGGTCTAACATCTGGAATCTACAAGGAACTCAAACGAATTCACAAGAAAAAAAAACCATCAAAAAGTGGGCAGAGAATATGAACAGACTCTTCTCAAAAGAAGATATTTGACTGAGTGTGGTGGCTCACACCTGTAATCCCAGCACTTTGGAACGTGGAGGCAGGTGGATCATGAGGTCAGGAGTTTGAGACCAGCCTGGCCAACATGCTGAAATCTCATCTCTACTGAAAACACAAAAAATTAGCCAGGCATATTGGCAGGTGCCTGTAATCCCAGCTTCTCGGGAGGCTGAAGCAGGAGAATCACTTGAACCCGGGAAGCAGATGTTGCAGTGAGCCAAGATCCTGCCACTGCATTCCAGCCTGGGTGACAGAGCAAGACTTTGTGGAGGAGAAGAAGAAGAAGAAGAAGAAGAAGAAGAAGAAGAAGAAGAAGAAGAAGAAGAAGAAGAAGAAGAAGAAGAAGAAGAAGGAGGAGGAGGAGGAGAAGAAGGAGAAGAAGGAGAAGAAGGAGAAGAAGGAGAAGAAGGAGAAGGAGAAGAAGAAGAAGAAGAAGAAGAAGAAGAAGACATTTATGTGGCCAAAAAATACTTTAAAATATCTCATCATCACTAGTTATTAGAGAAAGGCAAATCAAAACCACAATGAGATACCATCTCACGCCAGTTGGAATGGCAATTATTAAAAAGTCAGGAAACAACAGATGCTGGTGAGGCTGTGGAGAAATAGAAACGTTTTTACACTGCTGGAGGGAGTGTAAATTAGTTCAACCATTGTGGAAGACAGTGTGGTGATTCCTCAAGGATCTACAAGCAGAAATACCATTTGACCCAGCAATCCCATTACTGGGTATATATCCAAAGGAATATAAATCATTCTACTATAAAGACACATGCACATTTACGTTTATTGCAGCACTGTTTACAATAGCAAAGACTTGGAACCAACCCAAATGCCCATCAATGATAGACTGGAAAAAGAAAATGTGGCACATATACACCATGGAATACTATGCAGCCATAAAAAAGAATAAGTTCATGTCCTTTGCAGGGACGTGAGTGAAGCTGGAAACCATTATCCTCAGCAAACTAACACAGGGAACAGGAAACCAAACACCATATGTTCTCACTCATATGTGGGAGTTGAACAATGAGAACACATGTACACCAGAAGGGAACATCACACACTGGGGCCTGTTAGGGGGTTGGGCTCAAGGGGAGGGAGAGCATTAGGACAAATATCTAATGCATGTGGGGCTTAAAACCTAAATGGCAGGTTGATAAGTGCAGAAAACCACCATGGCACATGTAAACCTCTGTAACAAACCTGCACGTTCTGCACATGTATCCCAAAACTTAAAGTAAAACAAAGAAACAAACAAAAATGCACTAACGCTCAGGGTGAGTGGGGTAGGGGCCGGGGTGGGGTGCGGGTGGGTGGGTCCTGGCGTTTTATTCCATCAGTGGCGCTGGTGTGGGAACCACCGAATCAGGCGCACAGTTTGAGAAGAGAGGAGGGTGTGGCTTCCGGCGTTTGGCGGGGCCTTTGTCTCTCGCTGGTGCTGGTGCAGGAGCTTGGGATCCATCTCCTCTTTCGCCTCCTCCACCTTGGGAAATCCAGACAACTCCCTCACAGCCCCTGTTGCCCTGTGATCTGTAGGTCCTTGGGGACACATAGTTAAGGTGCTGTTACCATGGGGCGGTCTTTGCTCCCAGAGCTCCCAAGATGGTGGCGGGCCACTTCCATAATTTTGGCAGACCACTTCCAAGATGGTGGCAAGCCTCCTGTTCTCTGACCTGGGGCTCTTGGCCTCACGGATTCCAAGGAATGGAATCTTGAGCCATGCGGTGAGTGTTATAGCTCTATTAGAAGCTGTGGGTCACGGAAGAGAACCGTGGAACCCAGTGACTAGTGTTCAGCTTGATTAGGATGAACCCAGGCGCTTAGCTGTGCAGGAACAATGGCAAGCCTTTAGCCCGATCGGGAGTGGCAATGGATGCCTCACTGGATCAGGAGCACAGCGGACACCTTGCTAGCCAGGATGGTCTTGATCTCCTGACCTTGTGATCCGCCCGCCTCGGCCTCCCAAAGTGCTGGGATTACAGGTGTGAGCCATCGTGCCCAGCCAAGAACTGTCTTCACAACAATTGGTGCTGGGGAAATTAGGTACCCACATGTAAAAGAATGAACCTGGGCCCTTCACTTATACTGTAAGAAAAAATTAACTAACTGGATCAAATACCTAAATGTAAGAGCTAAAACTACAAAATTCTTAGAATAAAATATAGGGGAAATACGTCATAACACTGGATTTGGCAGTTTTTTTTTTTTTAAACAGGACACCCACAACACAAGAAACAAAAGAAAAATAGACGAATAGGAATCTATCCAGAATATGCAAAGAACAATTCAGCAACAATAAAACAAACTACTTGTTTAAAATATTGGCAAAAACTTAAGCAGACATTTCTCTAAAAATTATGTAAAGTAGCTAATAAGCACATGAAAAGACGCTCAACAAAACTCATCATTAGTGAAATGCAAATCTAACCCCAAATGACATATCACTTAATACCCATCAGCATAGCTACTACCAAAAGAAAAAAAAATACAGAAAATCCAAAGTGTTGGTGAGGACGTGGAGCAATTAGAATCCTTGTACACTGTTGGTGGGAATGTAAAATGCTGCAGCTGCTATAAAATAACAACACAGTAACTAAAAAATTTACACATAAAATCACCATACAATCCAGCAATTTCACATCTGGGTATGCAGCAAAAGATATGAAAGCAAAGACACAAAATAATACACATACACCTAGGTTCATAGCAGCATTACTCACATCACCAAAAAGGTGTTTGAATTACTCAAGTGTTGTTTGAATTACCATCAATGATTAATAGATAAAATGTGATTTATACATAGAGTGGAATATTATTCAGCTCTGTAAAATAAGGAAATTCTGACACATGGTATGTCATGCATGAACCTTAAGGACATTGTGCAAAGTGACATGAGCCAGTCATAAAAGGACAAATACTGAATCATTCCACTTACGAGATACTTAGAGTAGTTAAATTCTAGAAACCCAAATAGAAGAGTGGTTCTTAGGAGCTAGAGGGGGAGTAACAAGGAGCTTATTTAATGGGTATAGAGTTTTGTTTCTGCAAGTTGAAAGAAGGTCCCTATGAGTGGTAATGACAGTTGCAAAACAATGTGAAAGTAGTTAATTTTTCTGAGCTGCACACTTAAAATAGCTAAAATGGTTAATTTTATGTATACTTTACCACAGTGTAAAAAATAATTTTTAAATAAACTATAGCTATCTGCAATATCATGAATTAATATCATAAATATAATGTTGCATAGAAGAAAGTAGATGTAAAAGTATACATATTACACAATCTCACTGATATAAAATCCAAAAAGTAAACACAACTGAGCTTCTGGCTTCCAGTAATAATGAAGTAAAGTAGTTTGTTGAACACTTCACAGATAACTATAACAAAGCTCTTTGGTCACAGGGCTGCAGCACTGCAATCCCAGCATGCACCAGGCTCAGGGAGAGTGCGCTAATCACTGGAGGAAGGGACGAGGCTCCGCGCCTCTCGCTTTTTTTGAGAGAAATCTTCCACCTGGCCTGCTTGTGAGCAGCTTCAGAGCTCTGCAGGGGTGACAAAGGCTGTGGCTTCCTGGAAAGGTCACTTTCAATGGCGCCTTTTTCACGAATGTGAAAGTCTAGGGATCAGAAAGGTTAATTATTGGGTTGCATAAAATCTGCTAAGAGCAAAGGAATAAAACCCATTTCTGAGGCGTGAGTCTTGTGAGCCATTTTCATCAACCCACTTAAGTGGACAAGCTCCAAAATGCAACCTGAAGCTACTGACTATTTAGGCATTTTACACTTGAAATCATTGGTCTCATCTCAAGTCAGGCCTGGCTTGCCAGTGGCTCAGAGCCACAAATGGGACCTGATACCTCAGGAACAGATAGTGTTCCAGCTTTACGGGAGGAACATTTAAGACGTGGAGCACTTGGGGTCATTTGAAACCCGCTATCTTCAGTAGGGACTTTTACTTCTACAGAGCATGTGCATTTTGATTTTATCTGTCCTCAAGCTGACCCTTTGTTCATTTTAATAGTAAAAAACACATTCCTGGGTGGAGATTTAAGATGCTAGTGAGGCATGCAATGTATGCACAAATATGTAGAGCTACTGCACATGTGTACCCAGAAGACCAGTCAGAACATGCTTACCGTAACACTTCTTTCCACCTTCTTATGAAATAATCATGCAAAACTCCCATAAAGAGGGTTTCTCCAGCAATAATTAATGCTGTCTCACTTTTATGAGCAGGCTGCCCTGGAATCTCTTTCTCAGACTGTACCGTCTATTCTGCACTTAATTTTCAAAATATTCCTTTTTTTTGCAATAAATTATGCTGTACTTCTTTTGCTGTGTGTCTCTTGTTTAAATTCTTTTAAACTAAGAAGATAAGAACCAAGGTATTACATCAGCCATCAACATTTCTGGTGCCATGACCTGCGGAGACGTTTGTCTGCTTCATTAATTTCAGTTTCCCTTTACTTGCAGTGAATACTATGGCAGTTTCAGACTACCTGGTTAACTATCGCTGCTGGTTCCAGCGCTGTTTCAGTAAAGTTCTGGGGGAAACGTTTTTAAGTCACCTGCATTCTTTAGAGAGAGAATATATGTCCGCTCTCCTTTTCTCTGCGGCTTCTGTAGTATCGATAAATACGCCAACCACATGGGTTGCCCTCAATATTTCATATTTGGGCTATTTGCCGCTTAGTTTCACACCTTTCTGGCCACAGTTTAGACTCGGCTTATCGTTTGCTGTCCGTTCAGCAATACTCGATCGCCACCTAGTGGCTACTATAATTTATTTTCTGGTCAGGTTTTCTGTTTACAAAATTTTTGCTTTGTTTTAAGCAGCACATTAAGAGAACCCTGTCCCTTCAGGCTTTATGCATTTCCCAGCTCCTTGAAATTGTTCTTCAACCGGCTTTCTTTGCTGAACAAAAGATGCACAGTCAAGCAGATGCCCAGTCGTAGGGTTTGCATCTGAGCATTCCAGGTGTTGTAACTGGGCATCACAAATGGCAAACCAGTGAATTAGAGCAAGGCTTGTCAGCCAGACATCTGCCCCCCAGCCCGCAGTGGGGCTCATCTCCGTAGGGCTGGAGATGTCCACCGCTGGGGGAGCTAGGACAGTGTATGGCAAATGCCTATGACCTCCTAGAGCTTCAGTTAATGGGGTTTCGAGGGGATGCGCTGGACCCCTTGGTGTTTTCACTTGGCTCATGAGGACGCCCACAGCCTCCTGGACTTCAGTAAATGTTCTGTCATTGCAGGATTCTCTCGGCACCATGGGAGCCGCTTCCTCTACTGTCACTGAAACACCCCTGGGATGTATATCTAAAAATTAGAACAGCTTTTGGCTAAATGAACTTAGAAAAAAGAAAACCTTATCTTCTTTTGTAATACTATTTAGCCTGCCTACAGATTAGCTGACAAAACATGGCTGGAGAAGGAGACTGTGAACTTTAACTCCATCCTACAGCTAGATCTTTTCTGTAGCAATCAGGGAAAATGGTCTGAAGTACCCTATGTGCAAGCCGTTCTGGCCTGACAACAAAATCCAGCTCTATGCAGCACCTGTGGGCTAAAGCCTAGTAAGCCAGAAAGCCCCTCAGAACCATTGGAAGATCATCTCTTATTAAGGGGAAGGGACCCCAGACCCCACAGCCCAACACCAGCTCCAGACAGGGGCACTCAGGGGTCCACACCTCCTTTAGAATCCCCAGCATCCCCACACTATCAGAGTCTTCTGTAGAATCTAAGCTTGTTTCACCTCCTCCTTATGCTCCTTTCTATCGGCCTTTGCTAGGTACAATAGAGACCAGCCCAGCTGCAGTTACTCACAGTGGGACTTCACACCATCCAGGGCCAGAGAAATTGCTCCTCTTACAGAAAGTTCCAAATGGAGAGAGGACCATCAGAGTGCTTGTTCTACTCTCAATAAATGATCTAATCCAATATAAGCAACAATTCTGATGGCCCTCAGACAACTTCAGCGCATTTACTGAAGGCTTCCAGGCTCTAACTTTGACCACCATTCAACTGTACCATCCATAAATGGACCGAATGACTGCTGCCAACTTAGCTGCACAAAATTTTGCTTATTAGCAAAAAATAGAAAATACTTAAAACGTTTGTTGCTTTCACCATTTTAATGCAAAATACTTTTGCAGCATAAATGTCACCATAAGGTGGAGCCTTGGGAATCCAGTATAAACTATCTCAGAAAACCTCAATGGGTCCGCAACAAGCAGCAGAGGGCCTCAGTAGACTTCAACAACGTCTGGACTCCATGGCCACTGTAGTCCAACAAAAGCAAAGAGCCTGGGATCTTCTCCCAGCCAGGCAAAGAGGAACATGTTTATATCTAAAAGAGGAATGCTGTTTTTGAGATCAATCAGCCCGGTTTAGTCCAAGAAAATATTAAAAATATCATCACCCAGGCAGACAAAATTGAATCTCTATGAACTTCCATGGGACCATGAAAGCAATGTCTATTACCTGCCTTACTCTCTTTAATAGTAACAGCCATTACTATATTTTCAGCTTTTACTTTTGTTCCAATTTTGTTTAAAATGTTAACTGATTTCTTGCTCTCTTGCTTACGGCAACTCCATGTTTGCATGATGGTTTTGCAAGGCTTTCAACATTTGACTGCCAACATCTTGCCCACTGGTTCCACAAATTACATGGTTTACACCCAGTTAGATCACACAGGAAGAAACTTTAGGGCCCAGACTAGGCAGAAATAACACCCACTCAGCAGGAAACAGCTCCAGAAAAAGTGACCTAGCCCCTCAACCTCCAATATGATTATGACCCTAAGATCTCTTAGGGGGAAACTGAGGCAGAATAGATCAGAATAGTCAAGAAAATGACCATGATCTCGGGATACAGAAATGTGGGGAAATTATAAATAGAACTACCATATGATGCAGCAATCTCATTGCTGGGTTTATATCAAAAGGAAACAAAATAAGCATGTCAAAAAAGACAACTGCACTCTCATGTTTATTAAGCAGTATTCAAAATAACCCAAACCACTATTTCTTCTAAGTATTTCTTAATTTACCTTTTTTTTCATATATTACACCCTAAACTTTTAAAGGTTTCATGTCTGGTTTCCAATTTCTGAAACTTACAAGTCACTGATTCTTTGTTGCCTTCCTATTTAGAGTCTGGTAAAACAATTAAATGCTTTTTATTTCTTCTCAATCTAATCTTCATATATAAATATATTTATATTTTCTATTAATTTGCCTTCTATAACATATATGACTACATTAATTGTGATCAGCATTTCACTTTACTAGCCCTCTTTTTGGCTCAGCCTATTTTAATATGTAATTTGTATGTTGTACATTAAATTGTTTTACAACACTTTCAATACTTTACTTTTCATTGGCCTCTTTTCCAAAGATAGCTTGACAAGCTCGTAGTTTCTTTCCACATTATTTTGGTTTCTTGTTTTTCCATTATATTGACTTAAACATGTAAATATAAATTCAATATCTGAGATTTATGTGCCATATAATTTCTTCTGATGCTTCACCCCAGTAGCTCATCTCCTTGTGTGCGACATAATTTATAATTTAATCCTCACATATGGGAGACACCGCATTCCAATGCCTGCAGGCAGTTTCTCTTTATTTATTCCATTTGCCTTGTCAGAAGGGAACAACCCACACGGACCTGACATTCTTGTAATCAGACGCATCTGAGTGGAGCCCTGGCCTCTGAGTGGAGCCCTGGCCTCTTAGGTTGATTACTTCTCTGGATCATTACCTTTATTTACTTCCAGTGCTGGGAGGTTTTCTTAATTTCCTTTCAACTATATTAGGCATTCTGTGAATTCTTGTAACTTCTTGGTGATTTTAATTGTCTGCATTAAGTGTTTAAAGTATATTACTTTTCTGAAAAGCAGAAATATCAATAATTGCATATATGACTGAAATATTTTACATAGATTTTCTATGGCATCTATCACCATGAGAAATTCCAAGTTTTTTTCATTTGAAACACCCCTCTCATCAATAGACCATATTGTAATAATTTGTAGAGTGTGATTACTTTTATACCATTAGAAAAATAATTATATATTATGTACATATTTTTGAAATACTCCACTGCAATAAATAGTATATGGTCAGAAGTATTGTTTTCTCTAACCTAAAACTAATATGAGTAAAATTATCTACCTGAATTCAGACCTTTTGGCTTCAATGGCCATTCTGTCTCATTAGCACTTCCCTGATCCATAAAAGACATCATTCGTATTTTTTGTTTAATTCATAATTTATTGAAATGAGTAATTTAATGTTATAATGTTTTATGGCAATTTAGGACATTTTCAATAAATATATTGAGCTTGAGGCCCTGGCTAAGTATTCCTTTTGTACTCAAAATCAGATTTTTCTGGCACAACTTCATTGCCTGCAATGGTATTTATAAAAAGTATGAATGCCAGCACATGGACTATTTCAATACTGTACTCTTTTTTTCATGTATAAACATTTCATTAGCTATGAAACAAACCAAATACCAATGCTGAATGCACAGTATATATCAACAAATGCAGATTCTTCACCGAAGAAAACAATAAAAGACTAATTTTCTGTGACATGTCACCTGTTCATTAGTTCTTTAATATGATTTAGGCTATTCCAAATATAAGAAAATGTGTGCATCACTATTCATGTCTCAACATTTTTTATCTAGGTCCTGAAGGACATAAAAAAGAATGTATATTGTCAGATTTATTTTTATAGATTTTAGATGTTTCTTTTGCTGTATTTTCTGTGCATGCTACTATGAATATATGGAGACAAGGACAAATGAGCATTTAAGTGGTTATATGAATTTTGCTTATATGGCTAATTGCTTATATGGATGTTGTAAATGACAAGATAAAATAGTAAAGTTTGATAAACTTATCTGTGCCCTGTGAACTTTAGTTCACTTACTGTATAACTTAATTCAGTCACTAATTATTAATTTAAAAAGTGTTTTTTAAAAGCTGCAAACCACATTTTATTACACATTTCTGAATCAGGAAGGGGTAAACTGTGACACAGCTTTCTTATGCCACTGACTTTTTTGGGGAGAAACATTCTGCAATAAAATAAGAGTTTCCAAACTCTATTTATAAAAAAGCTTGAGTTTTCTTCTGTGATTAACCTTCACTCCTCAGTCCCTTTTACCCGAGGAATGGTTCCTAGGTCATCTTTTGGAAGTTTAGTATCTGGAAAGTTTTTGGCAAACCTCTCCTGTGCTTTGTCCCAGTTGTTGTTGTTGTTCTTGTTTTGGAGAAGGTGAGTCTCTTTAACTGAGGATGGTTTGTCTGTCTCCAATCCTGCATGTGTTTGCCAAAGCTGAAGCTGTATTGGAGTTTTTATTCTCCCACCATCCTTCCCCGGGCCTTCTCCTGTTTTCAACACATCTTTTTCAACATCTTCTGACCTTTGTCGCCATCAGTAATTTCAGAATGAACAGATGCAGCAGCAGCATCTCTTTGGAAATTTCCTTCACTTCCAATCTGCTCCCTATGTTTTCCAGCTCTATCTTTATATTTTTGATTCTCCAGTATCTTAACATCTTTGTAGTCTGTATTCTGTAAACCATATTTTACTCATGTATTTTTAAAATCCTTTTCTTCTTTCCAAGTCGTTTCCTTCTTAGTTAATGATGGACCAACAAATGATTCATCTTTCTTATCAAGGAAAAGGTGAGCTCTAACCTGCCTGGTTCACATCCAGCACAGCTATTTCTGCCAGGGTGAATGTAATAGGATAACACAGTGTCTCCAACTTTCACTTTACCTCCCTGCCCAGGTTCATAAGGGTCACATTGAGTTTTCAGCTGAACAATCCATTTTCCATTAACAATTGTTCCATTTTGACTGCCTGATCCAAAAGGACATCACTTTGTAAGTCATGGTCAAAAGAGATTTCTGCATGAAACTTACACCAGCTTCAGGGATTCGAAGAGTATGCTCCATGCCATTTTCTCTTCCAATTGGAGCAGGTTTTACAGCAGTAATGATGAAGAATGATCCTGTCTGTAGCACAGGTGATCTAATGACAATTACTCTCATATATGAGGTCCACACTTTTTCCTCATCTTCCTCCTCAGTGTCTTTTGCAGTTGCATTGCGTTTACTGGTAATGCCTTCATCGTAACTACCCTCGGTCTGAGAGTCTGTAATTTCACCTTCTTCTGGTTCACTATCAGTCTCCGTGATTTTCTCATCCTTAACGATGAATTGAGATGTTTTCATTAAAAGGAGATTCCATAGTATTTCCACTAACTGCAACAGTGAATTTTGGGGATTATTTTTGTGATGAATGCCTATTTTGGCTTTTTTTTTCACATTTGTGAAATTGTCTTTCCCGTTGCAGCTTGTATGTTCAACACTGAAGACTTCTTGATCCTCTGAATTCAAATCCTTTTCCTCATCGTTTTTTTGTAGAAGAATCCTTTCTTTTCTCAATTTTTCATTTTTGTTTCGTGCTGTAAGTCTGATAAGGTTGCAAATCTACTCGAGAATGAAACCGATAGCGACCACTTTCCACATCACAATAGTAATAAATTAAATCATAATATATTTGATTCTCAGAATCTTAATAGAAACCAGTGCTGTGCTGAAAATACAGTCCAGTATTTTCATCATCACTAAATCCAGTCTGTGACAAAGCCGCTTCTGCTGCAGCTCTCAAACTTCCAGCTAATGACGAACCTTCTAAGGACGTATCTTGTGCTGCTAATGCAGAGGCTGGCTCCTGTGAATTGGAGGCAGATGACCCTCTTGTCTACACTTAACATTTGCTGTCCTATCAGTACCAGGATGAGCGTCATTTTCTATTTATAACTTGTCGTTAGAATTCAAAGCAGGACTTTCAATATCCTGATCTTGCTGATCTGACAGTTCAGTCACTCACTTTATTTGGAAGACTAACATCATTAGAGTAGGTCTGATAATAATCTGAGATTGACCAAGGAGCATGGTTCTCTGCGAGTACTTCTACATCAGACTTTTATTATCTCCATTTCTCCCACAGCGGAGTACGTTACTGAGTTCTTCCAGCTGCGTGCGGAGCTCCTGGCGGTTGCTCGTGTCGCTCTGAGCAGCCGTCCTGTGCGAGGCCATAGCTTCTCCCGTTCCCGCACCTGCCGCCTGCAGCTCCGCGTTCGGGTTCCAGCTTCTCCGCCCTCCTTCTCCGCTGGGCCCGCTCGGGCTCGGGGAGGGGGAGGAGCGGCCACAGCGAAGGCGCTGGCGGCGGGTACGGGCAGAGGCCGCGGGTACGGGCGCCAGACGGCTGCGGCCTCGGAGGGGCTGCGCGGGGCCGAAGCGGGGGCCGGCGGAGCCACAGCCCCGGGGGCGCGCGGGCAGCCACAGGCAGCCTCCCCGGCCAGGAGGCCCCGAAACGCGGAGCCTAACGGGGCTGCGGCAAGAGCAAGGGGACGGCGATGGCCCTGCCGGATCTGCGTGCCTGGAATCCTGGGAACGACTGTACCTTCCCCAGCCACGGGGGCGCGGGAGGAGCGTCGAAGTCCAGGGGCCCGAAGCGCTCCGGCCGTTCCCGAGTTGAGCTGCGAACAGTGGCCAAGCGTGTTTTAAATCGAGTTTCCGTGTGGCTAGATATGACCTGCTGGTTACTCTTATTTTTTTCTCCATTCGTTGAGCTATGATTGACAAATTGAGAAGTGTGTATTTTTAGGGTGTACAATAGAGTGTTTTGAGATGTCAGTGGTCTTTAAATTACCTCAGTTAAGCTAGTTAGCCTATCTATCCCCTCACATAGTGAATACGTTTCTGTGTGTGTGGTGAGAGCACCTGAGATCTACTCTTGTAGCAAATTTCAAGTACACGGTATTGTTAACTATAGTCACTATTCTGTACATTAGGTCCCCAGCAGTTACTCACCTTGTAACTGAAGGTGCGCCCCTTCCATGGAAATCTCCCCACTTTCCCCACTTCCTAGCCCATGGGAACCAGCGTTCTACTGTTTCCATGGCTTTTTAAAATTTTTATTTACTTTTTTAGATTTTACATACAAACGACATCATGCAGTAGTTGTCTTTCTGTATTCAGCTTATTTCATTTAGCATAATGTCTTCAAGATTTATCAATATTGTTGTGGATGAGTTTCATTTTTATTAAAGCTGAAATTATGTCTCTCAGTTTATCTGTATCAGAGGAGTGCAGATACCCTTGATGATCCTGATTTTATGTCCTTTGGCTAAATACTCCTAATTGGGATTAATGGTAGTTCTAGTTTAAAAATTTGAAGGAACCTCCATACTGTTTTCCATAACAGCTGCACCAATTGACATCCTCAGCAACAGTGCACAAGTGTTCTCTTTTTCCACACCCTAACACTTTTCATCTTTTGACTTTTTGATAATAGGTATCCAAACACCACGATAAGGTGATACCTCATTGTGATTTTGATTTTATTTACTGTGATAATTAGTGATGTTGAGCATTTTTTATATACCTGCTGGCCATTTGTATATCTTTGGAAAAATTGCTATTTATATATTTTGCCCAATTATTAATCAAGAAATTGCTTTTAATTCTGCTGTGGGTTTTTTGTATTGATTAGTATGACATATATTTTGGATAGTAACATATTATCCTACATATGGTTTACAAATATTTTCTCCCATTCCATATAATGCCTTTATATTTTGCTGATTGTTTCCTTTATTGTGCAGAAAATTTTTACTTTGACATAGTTCCACTTGTTTATTTTTGCTTTTGTTGACTGTGTTCTTGGTGTCAAATCCAAAACATCATTGCCATGACCAGTGTCAAGGAGGTTTTTCCCCTTTTTTTTTTTTTTTAGAGGATTCATGATTTCAGTTCTTATGTTTAAGTCTTTATTTCATTTCAAATTCATTTTGTGATGACATCAGAGAAAGGTTTACTTTTTGTCTGTGCGTATCTAGTTTTTCCTACACCACTCCTTGATGTGTTTATCCTTTCTCCATTCTGTGGGATTGGTTGACTGTATATCTGTGAGTTTATTTCTGGGTCCTCTATTCTGTTCTATTGGTTTTTATGTAGGTACTATACTATATTAATGACTACAGCTTTGTAATATAGTTTGAAATCAGGAAGTGTGAGGCTTTCAGCCTTTTTGTTCTCAGTATTTGGCTATTTGAGGTCTTTTGTGGTTCCATACTAATTTTAAAATTGTTGTTCTACATTTTAATAAAATGGCATTAAAATTTTGATAGAAATTTAACTCTGTAGATCACTTTGTGTAGTATGGATATTTTAACAATATTAATTTTTAAAATCCATGAACACATATTTCCCATTTTGTATTCTTCATTTTCTTTCCTCAACATTTTATAGTTTTCAGCATGCAGATCTTTCATATTCTTTGTTAACTCATTCCTAAGTACTTCATTCTATTTGCTAATATTGTAAATGGAACTATCTTTATTCCTGTTTCAGATATTTTGTTGTTACTGTAAAAAAATGCCACTGATGTTCATATGTTAATATTGTATCCTGAGAATTTACTGACTTAGTTGGTTAGTTATAACAGGTTTTTTTTTTTTCTGGTAAAATGGTGGGTATTCTGAATTCTGGTTAAACTTTAAATTGATAATTGCTATTATCATTTCAAAATTATTTAAAATATGACGAGATGGATTCCTGCTTTCATGAATTCAATGGAATTCAAATCTTCCCATTTAAAATAATTTTGCCGGTTGACCTAGACCCCGGGGATCGGGGGCACCCCGTGGGAGCCCGGAGATTCGCTTGGGGGTGGGAGGGAGAAGCCATCAGAGACGGGGCTGAGCTGGGGAAGCGGAGAGGGGCTCCGGGGACAGCCGGGAGGAGAGAGGGTCGTGTCGGAGACCCAGTGGGGAGAGAGAATGGGCCGGAAAAGGAGGAAGGGTGAGAGTGGGCAACAGGACGGCTTCCCGGCGCGGCAGGGAACTTTGCTGAAACTGCGGGCCCCAGGGAACAGCGCGGGCAGGGTGGGAGGGAGTGGAGAGGACCCAGCAGACCCGAAGGTCAGTGTGGAGAAAGGGACATTTCCGGGTTCCTTCGCCTCTGCCCAGCGTTCTGCGGGCATGGCTCCCCCCAGGGGCAGGGGAGGAGGTGGCTCCCGGCGGGCTCGGAGAACTAAGGGGCGCACACCCACTTCGCAGGGCCGGGGTGACAGGGGAAGCCTGAGACGGCTGCGGATCTCGCTGGCCCCGTGGGTGGGCGCGGGGGACGCGGGAGGGGCCGAGCTCACCGGGCCAGCGCCGGGGCCTGCAGGTGGCCCTGGAGGAATCTGCAAGCACCCGCCCGTGCAGCGGGCCTTCCGGGAGACCAGTGTGGACAGCGCCCTGGACACGCCCTTCCCAGCTGGAACATCTGTGAGGCTGGAATTTAAGCTCCAGCAGACAGGGAAGCGGCTGGAGGAAGGACTGGAAGAAACCCAAGTGCAAAGTCCATCCCGAGAGGAGGAAGCAGAAATGCCTGACCTGCGTCAAACTGGACTGTGAGGATAAGGTTCTGGGCAGGATGGTTCGCTGCCCTCCAGAGACGCAGACTCGGCGGGAGCCTGAGGAGCACCAGGGGGCCGGGTGCAGCCCGGCGGAGCGGGCGGTGAGGACCCCACAGCTGCTGCTTCCCTGCACAGTTCGCCTCCTCCAAGGCCCGGCCCCCAGCGGAGCCCAGCGCTGAATCGCATGGCGCCCCCTGGAGCCCTGGCGGGGATAACCAGTGGAAGACCCCACCTCCCAGGGAGAAGACCCCACTGTATCCCCAGATAATAAAACTGTTCTCTCCCCCAAAAAATAAATAAATAATTTTGTCTGGTCTTTGAAATTGTGTATCCCCTGTGTACTGGTCAAAATGCTGCCCATTTATCTATATGCCTAATTAGCCAACTTTTTAATGAAGTTATTAAACATTCTTTTTTATTATGAAACAAAACAGTAAATTTGTTAATGGTTTTAATATCATCTAATATGATTGAAAATATGTCAATTTGTCATTGCCAATGAATCTTTCTGTTATTTATTTTACTCTGTTATGTATTCTGTCCATAAAGGTCTAAGTGGCTTAGAATCTTGCCTAACATATTGTACGTGCTAAGTACTAACTACTCTAATTCATCAAATTATCTTTCTATACCATTCTTAAAATACAATATTATTTTTATGTAGTTTTATTAAAATTTTTTGCCTAATCTAATTATTTATGAAAATTATGAGGTCTATTCAGTTTGTCCTCTTGATAAAAGCCAAAGTTTTTTTTTTTCTCTCTTTTTTTTTTTTTTTTGAGACCGAGTCTCCCTCTGTTCCCCAGGCTGGAGTGCAGTGACACAATCTCGGCTCACCACAAGCTCCGCTTCCCGGGTTCAAGTGATTCTCCTGCCTCAGCCTCCCAAGTAGCTAGGACTACAGGCATGTGCCACCACGCCTGGCTAATTTTTGTATTTTTAGTAGAGATGGGGTTTCACTATATTGGCCAGGCTGGTCTTGAACTCCTGACCACGTGATCCGCCCTCCTCAGCCTCCCAAAGTCCTGGGATTATAGGCTTGAGCCACCGCACCAGGCCTTTTTTTTTAAATCTCTTTATTAATACGTTAAAGAGTACAAATGCAGCTCCCTTACAGAAGCATGTTGCATAGTGATGAAGTATGGGCTTTTGGTGTGACAATCATCTGAATGTTGTTTATTGTTCCAATTAGTTATTTTCTCATTCCTAAACCCTCTCCAACCTCCCATCTTTCTGATTCTCCAGTGTCTATTTTTCCAGTCTCTATATCCAAGTGTATGCTTAATTGAGTTCCCACTTACAAGTGAGAAAATACTGAATTTGATTTTCTGTTTCTGAGTTTTTTCACTTACAGTAATGGCCTCCGGTTTTATTCATGTTGTTGCAAAAGACATGATTTTATTCTTCTTCATGGCTGAGTAGCATTCCATGGTATACTTGTATAGCACATTTTCTTTATTCGATTATTGATTGATAAATTTAAATTGATTTCATATATCGGCTATTATGAATAGTGCTGTGATAAACATGTCAGCATGGGTATTTTCTTTACGTAACAAATTGTTTTCCTTTGGGTAGATACCAAGCAGTGGGAGTGCTGAATCAAATGGAAGTTCTATTTCTAGTCTATTTTGAAATCTCCATACTGTTTTCCAGAGGTTGTAGAAAGTTACTTTCCCACAAACAATGTATAAGTGTTCTCTTTTCTCTGTATCCTTGCCGATAGCGCATTTTTCTGCTTTTTAGTAATAGCCATTCTGCGTGGTGTAAGTTGGTATCTCCTTGTGGTTTTTAATTGGCATTTCTCTGATCATTCACAAGGTTGAGCATCTTTTACGTGCTTCTTGACCATTGACCATCAGTGTCTTTTTTTTTTTTAATGTTCATGTTCTTTGCTTGCTTTTTAATGAGGTTACTTGTTTTATTTTTGTTGAGCTGTTTGAGTCCCTTGCATATTCTGGACATTAGATCTTTGTCACATGCAAAACTCGTAAACATTTATCTCATTCCATAGGTTTTCTGTTCACTGTGTTAATTAGAAAGCTCATTTTCAGGAGCTTTTTAGTTTAATTGAGTTGCTGTTGTCTATTTTTGTTATTGTTACATCTGCTTTTGAGATCTTAGTCATAAATTCTTTGTCCAAGTCAATGTCTAGAAGAGTTTATCCTAGAGTTTCTTCTAGCATTTTTATAGTTTCAGGTCTTACATTTTAGTCTTTTAATCCATATTGAGTTGATTTTTGTATATGGTGGGACACAGGGGTCCCATTCCATTCTTCTGCATACGGAAATATAATTTTTCCAGCACAATTTGTTGAATAGGATGTCATTTCTCCAGTGTGTGTTTTTGTTGACTTTGTAAAAGATCAGTCATTTGTAGGTATGTGGCTTTATTTCTAGGTTCTCTATTCTGTACCATTGATCTATGTGTCGATTTATATCAGTACCATGCTGTTTTGGTTACTACAGCCTTCTAGCATAATTTTAAGTCAGATAATGTAATATCTCCAGCTTTATTCTCTTTGCTTAGATTTGCTTTGACTATTCAGGCTCTTTTTGTGGTTCCATAAGAATTTTAGTGGGTTTTTTTTCTAATTTTATAAAAAATAACATTGGCATTTTGGTAGGAATTGCATTTAATATGTAGATTGTTTTGGGCAGTAGAGTCATTTTATTGATCATAATTCTTCCAATCCATAAGCATGGGGATGTTTTTCTCGTTTGTGTCATGTACAATTTCTTTCATCAGTGTTTTATAGTTTTCCTTGAAGGGATCATTCATCTCTTTGACCAATTGTATTTCTAAGCATTTTACCTTTTTTTTGTAGCTATTGTAAAAGGAAGTGACTTTTTAATTCAGTTCTCAGCTTGATCATCATTAGTGTATAAAAATGCTATCAATTTTTGTACTTTGATTTTTGCATCCTGAAACATTATTAAATTTATCAAATCTGAGTTTTTTGGTGGTCTTTAGAATTTTTGTATATATGATATTATATTATCATCAAAGAGGGAAAATTTGAGTTTCTAATTACACCCACATAGATGCTCCCACGAAGATCAATAGACAGAGTCTCTGGGGAGGGCACAAGTGATGGTATTTCTTTAAGCTGGCCATGTGATTATGGCTGGAAGCATGGGCCGAGAGCCACTTAGCTAAGCCTTGCCTCTCAAGTCTGTCTGTCTTTCTTTCTTTCTTTCTTTCTTTCTGTCTGTCTGTCTGTCTGTCTTTCTTTCTTTTCTTTCGACAGAGTTTTCACTCATTGTACAGGCAGGAGTTCAGTGGCACCATCTTGGCCCACTGCAACCTCCACCTCCCAGGTTCAAGGGATTCTGCAGACTCAGCCACCCGAGTAGCTAGGATTACAGGCACCAGCCACCACACCTGGCTAATTTTTGTATGTTTTAGTAGAGACGTGGTTTGGCCATGTTGCCCAGGCTGGTCTTGAACTCCTGACCTCAGGTTATCTGCCCACTTCCGCCTCCCAAAGTGTTGGGATTACAGGCATAAGTCACCACACCCGGCTGCCTCTCAAGTTTCAATGTGCATATGAATTATTTCCGACTCCAGGCTCTCTCTTAGTAATGTGATTCTGCAGGTTTGGAAGGGGTCCATGAATTGGCTTCTTTAAAAAGTCTCCTCTTAATGCTGATGTTTCTTCCACTACATCCAATATAGTAGCACTCAGCTAGAGAAAGTAGGCACAGCACAGAGCTCCTGACACCCAACACTGTTACCACAACACAAATACTTTTGGCTCAAAGTGGAAGCCACCAATCGCCATTTTCAAACATGTCATTTTCTGCTGGCTCTTTGCAGTTTAGAAAGCCTAGAGAAGGCATCAATGTTTGAGTAAGTCTGCATTTGGAAAACATGTACACATGAGTTAATACAATATTTACTGAGCACGTACTATGTGTTCAGAAGTCTGTTACAGAGCACTGTTCAGGAAACATTACATGATGTGAGTTAATCCTCATAGCACCCTGGGGAGTTGGGTGCTAAGTTTTCTGTAATTTTCAGGACTTAAATGAAGGGCCTAGCATTTCTATTTTTTCTTCCATTTAAAAAATTATTTACCTGGAAAATAAAATGTGCAGAATAAAAGCTATATCGACAGATGAAGGCATAGAGAAAAAAGGATGAACTGTTCAGAGAGATGTTTTATATTTATATTTACCTTCTTGTGCCTTGTGGAGCAGCTACTGAATTTGCAGGAATGGAAAACAAGTTGCTAGGTGAGGTGTTTCTAGAAGCGCTAGCTTCAATGAAAAAGAAATTGTAACCCCCAAATATAGAATTATTTGCTTCCACTTATCTGCTTTTCCATTTTAGGAAACTGTGGGCACCAGCTCAGGAGAGGCAGCAGGAGCCCCCGCCCGAATCTCTGGTCTCCTTTAATGAGTTCTGTGAGAGAAGACTCTAGGGTGAGGCCAGACCTGGATGAGGCCTTAGAAGAGGGTGGATCTGGGCAGGGCTGGAACAGAAACTGGACCCCATGTTTCTGATGTTCATGCTGGTGGAGTATTTCCAGTTGTGTCTTTCCTAAGCCTTCCCAACAGAGACTTGACTCTTAGAGCTTGTGTAATTTTAATCTGTTTTAGCCACTTCCCTGTCAATTTTTATAACACATGATAACAAGAAACTTAAGCAAAACTCGTAGGGTTTTTTAGGACAATTATATGAGAAGCTAAAAACTTATTTTTACCAAGATAAAAGAAATAGAAATAATCACAACAATAACAATAATTCTTCGTCCATGAATAGCCCTTCAGGTAGTGACATCGGAACTCAAGGAACAGCATAAGGGAAATGGAGCAAATGCAGCCAAGGCCCCCTGTGCAGCTCCCTTCTCCCTTCCGACTACAGGATGCTGAATTCAGCCATTAATCCATTTCCCTTCTGACCACGGGATGCTGAATTCAGCCATTAATCCGTTTCCCTTCCGACCACAGGATGCTGAATTCAGCCATTAATCTGTTTCCCTTCTGACCACAGGATGCTGAATTCAGCCATTAATCTGTTTCCTCTAGATGAAAAGTTTCTGGACAGTAGAAACCATGAATTCTTCATCTGTTTTTCTGATGGTCATGTGATATAGTTTAGATGTCCCCTCCAAATCTCATATTGAATTTTAATCCCCAATGTGGCAGGTGGGGCCTGGGGAGGAGATGGTTGAATCACCGGGTGAGTCCCTCATGGCTCTGTGCCGTCCTTGTGATAGTGAGTACTCGTGAGATCTGGTTGTTTAGAAGTGTGGCCCATCCCTCCCCCATCTTTCCTGTTTCTGCTTCTACCATGTGAGATGCCTGCTTCTCTTTCACCATGATTGTAAGCTTCCCCAGGCCTTCCCAGAAGCAGACGCTGGTGCTTCCTGTACAGCCTGCAGAACCATGAGCCAATCAAACTCTTTTCTTATAAATTACCCAGTCTCAGGTTTTTTAAATAGCAATGCAAGAATAGCTTAATACCTCATATGAAAAGAAAGCAGTTGATATATTTACCAGTTTGAGTACTTACCAGTTTGAGTCTCCAGACCTCTGCCTTGCTTCAACTCAAAGAACAGGAAGGGAGCAACCTCCATCTACTGCTCCTGATTATGGGAGAATCTTCAGTTCATCTTAAAACATTTCAGTCAAAAGCACCGTGTTTTATGTAGAAGAATGAGGGTGTCTGAAAGAATGGGTCTCTTTATTTATTTTTATTTCTGAGACAGGGTCTCTTTCCCTGTCATTCTGGCTGGGGTGCAGTGGTTCACTGCAGCTTTGACATTCTGTGCTCCAGCGATTCTCCCACCTCAGCCTCCCAAGTAGCTGGGACCACACGTGCACACTACCACAACCAGATAATATTTGTATTTTTGGCAGAGATGAGGTTTTTCTGTGTTGAGCATGCTGGTCTTGAACTCCTGAGCTCAAGTGATCCTCCAGCCTCTGCCTTTCAAAGTGCTGGAATTATAGGTGTGAGCCACCACCCCGGGCAGATGGGTCTTAACTGATTTTAATCAGGATACCTGAGCATGGAAGACATGCCCTTAATTTTTTTCCTAATACAATATTTGACAGTTATATAACTATGATTTTTTTATTCCTGTGATTCATAAGGATATGATAGTAAAAGGCCTTGAAAGCCTATAGAAAAAAAGTGCTATATTGTGCTTGAAACCACCTTTTACTCTGAAAGCAAGTGCCATCCAGACACATCTTTTGAGAAGATATTTTCTCCTGCTGCATTTTAGTCAAACAGCTGAGTGTGTCTTGAAGTTGTTTTTTGATTTTTAACAGGACAAGTGTATTTTCTAAGACCCCAAACTCAGGAGTGGCCATGGGGCAAATCACCGCTGCACACATGGAATGCATGCACAGCAAATGCATTTCTCATCCCGAACCAGCAGTTGTTCCCCCTGGGTGCACACGGGAATCACCAGGGAGGCTTTTAAAATTACCTAAACTCAAAAGGCAATAGATAAGTGAACTCAGAATCCCTGCAGTGGGACCTGAGCCATAGTGCTGTTTAAAGCTCTCTGGGTGACTATGGGGTACAACCAAGCCCCCAAACTGCTGCTTTAAATCAGCTTCTTCAGATGAACTAGTGGCAAATGGTTTCCTGAAATGAATGGTTTAAATCAGCCTCTTCCGGTGAACTAGTGGCAAACGGGTTCCTGAAATAAATGGAAAGATTTGCTGCTGGGTTGTGCTCTTCTGATCTTACCTGCATTACCTACTTTTCCTTGCCGAACTGACCTCTGCTACATATTTTATTCCTGATTCAATCCAGTTCTACTCATACCAAATGCATAATATGCACTAGGTGCCCTTGCATTGCTGAACCTCACCGTGGGGAGAGGACTTTGCTGAATAATAATTGCATCCTAAAAAAACTCAAAATACTGGACTCAAATGATCCTCCTGCCTTGGCCTCCCAAAGAGCTGAGACTGTAGGCATGAGCCACCATGCTTGGCCTATACCCTAAAAAATTAAAACTATCTTACTTACTAAATTGATGTAAACATGGGAAGACCTAGAAGGTCACCGAAGTGTTACAACATAAGTAAATACCTTGGAATATTAATATCCATCTGATGATGCCCTGAGCAAACATGTCCCACTTTAAAACAGTACAAAACGGTGCTATTATTCTGAGATATGAAGTTAAAATTTTGTGCAAATAGGTAATATTTAAATTTTTATATATGTATAACATTCATGCAGAAAGACGTATACAAAGAAATCATGTAAAGTTCAATGAATTATTACAAAGTGAACACACGTGTGCAACCTAGAAATAGAACCAGCTTCACGGATGTCCTGGCAACCACTTTCTCTCTTTTGCTCCCCCAAAGTCACTAAGATCTTAAGAGCTAACAGTGTAGATCAACTTTGTATTATTATGCATGTTTTATTACAGAAAATTTAAAACATACACAAAATAAAAGAAACAGTACAATAGGCCTGTTACCTAGGCTCAACAACAACTAATAACATGCCAATTTTGTGTTATCTATACTTCAACTCATTTCTCACACAGACTTTGTTATTTATTATTTTTTTTGTGGTGTAAAATGTGTGCTCATTGAAGGTAAAATCTTGGCTGAGCACAATGGCTTAAGCCTGTGTAATCCCATCACTTTGGAATGACAAGGCAGGAGGATCATTTGAGGTCAGGAGTTTGAGAGCAGCCTGGGCAGCATAGTGAGACCACATCTTTATTAAATTTTTTTTTTAATTAATCAGGTGCGGTGGTGCACACCTGTAGTTCCAGCTACTTGGGATGTTGACATAGCAGGATCCCTTGATTCTACGAGTTTGAGGCTACAGTGAGTTGTGATTGTGCCACTGCACATCAGCTTGGGTGACAGAGTGAGACTCTGTCTCAAAAAATAAATAAATAAAGATTCGACCTTAACTAGCTTTTTACACATAAACACACCCATATAAGCAATCTCTCTTTTAACAATAGAAGTACCAAATTAAAAATCATTAATGTGAACCCATTTTTAACTCAGACTTTATCTTTTAATAAGTTTCTTTTCTTTTCTTTTCTTTTTTTGAGGTAAGATGTGCACTCATTGAAAGGTCTAATCTTGGCTGGGCGTGGTGGCTCACATTCATAACCTCATCACTTTGGAAGCCAGAGCTCAGGAGTTTGAGGCCAGCCTAGGCAACATAACAAGGCCTCACTGGGGCAAGAGAGTGAGACCTCATCTCTACAATAATTTTTTAAAAGTTAGTTGGGCATAGTGGTGCACACTTGTAGTCACAGCTATTTGGGAGGCTGACTTGGGAGGATCACTGGAGTCTGGGAGGTCAAGGCTGCAGTGAGCTGTGATTGCACCACTGCACTCCTTCCAGAGGGACAGAGTGAGGCTCTGTCAAAAAAAGGTACAATTTTAACTGTACATGTTTGACACATCAAACATCCATATAACAACCCCTCTCTTAAAAATAGAAGTACCCAATTTAACAGTTATTAATATTCATATGAATTACCTAGAAATTTTTTGTTTGTTTTGGTTTGGATTTTTATTGAAAGAGGACACCTAGAAATGTTATTTAAAATAGAGGACACCTAGAAATGTTATTTACAATCTAGATTTTGATAAAAATAAGCCTGAGTTTTTTCTTTTTTTGAGACGGAGTTTTGCTCTGTCTCCCAGCTGGAGTGCAGTGGTGTGATCTCGGCTCACCAAAACTTCTGCCTCCTGGGTTCAAGCAATCCTTCTGCCTCCCAACTAGCTGGGATTACAGGCATGAGCCACCACATTCAGCTAATTTTTTTTTTTTGTATTTTTAGTGCAGCTGGGGTTTCCTTATGTTGGCTAGGCTAGCCTTGAACTCCTGACCTAAGGTGATCCACCAGCCTTGGCCTCGCAAAGTGCTGGGATTACAGGCATAAGCCACCGTGCCCGGCCAGGCCTGAGTTTTGCCTGAGAATTTCTCTTTCTAAGAAAGTACATCATATGGCAGTTACAAGGTCTCTTTTGTCTAAAATAAATAGAATTTAATAAATAAAAATTTAAAAAATTTACCTGAGATTAAAGGACAAATCAAAACACATGGGTAATATGTTCTCTGCAGGAATATATTTTAACAATGACATAAATTATTAATAATCAGTAAATGTTATAATAATTTATTAACTAAAATTAACAAAATTCCTATTACGATATCTATGAAAACACTTTCTTGGAGTAAAATATTCTCATATCTTGAGAGGGCACTGGTTAAAAACAGCAAAGATGTGGAAGTCGATGTCTTATCAAGTACTTACTATCACGTAAGTAGCAGACCCCTCTTCACAGCTTTTACAGAGTTATCCAAAAAGCAGTCATTTACACAAGAGCAGACAATTTTCCTAGCTTTCTATTGAGTTTATATGTTAATGTTGTTACAAAATTTATAAAATTACCTGACCAAATTTTATGTTATTTCATAATATATCAAAATTTATTTCGATGTCAAATAAATTTTATATCATAATATTATAATATATAATGATATCATATTATGATAAGTTCCATTTACATTAGGACAATTTCACTAGGCAGTGTCTGTCTACCACTAATTCTTTTTTCGTTCCACTATTTGCACAGGCAGCACAGCTGGGAAAACACAGACTCACCCAACACAGTCTCTTCCCTGTGTCTTTCTCCTCCTCAAGGAATCAGTTCATCAGTCAATCAAGTCATTTGGGACTGGAGGCTGAGTACTCCTTAACATAGAAGGTCTCATTCCTGCATGCTTTCCTCAGCAGAGGGGGAGACAAGAAGGTCCTTTTAGGGGACACTTGCTTGGACATAGACTAGGCTAGTTGGAGGGCTCTGACCAGCAGAGACAGACTCCGCCGCAGTAGGAAGGGATGAGGCAGCTATTCTGAACCTGGAGCTCCACCACACCTTGCCCCGTCTCACTGAGGCAGTTTTGAGAGGCTGCCCTGGAATACGTCTTGCTGGTGGATGTTGAGAAACAATGTGGGCTTTGATGGGATTCAGGTGGTGTCCGCGGTGTGAAGACAGGAGCTGATGTTCAGAATCTAGGCTGTTTTTCTTGTGATCAGTTGGGTTACCTGTTTGAGACCAAGTCCATTTTTACTAGGGAGGCTGAATAAAGTCCACAGAACACAATGGCGCTCCCAGGATGACTGAGGAAGGGTGAGAAGGGGGGAAAGTTTTTCCACCGAGACTTTTTGCTACCTCAGGAATCGGGGGCTAATTAGGTTAGCACTGGCTCAACCTAATCAATTCAATTTTATTGCATTTGATCTAATTATCTTCCCCATTTTTAAGGTAGGAAGGGCCATTTCATTTGGTATTTATTTTTTCTCTGCATTTTTATTTCATCATATATGTGTGAATCTAATACAATCAACCATAATTTGACATGTGTTGTTTCCAAGCATTTAAGAAATTATAATATCTATGCATACAATGTTAACACTATGTATAATAAATTCTCTTTCTGTGCAAAATATATAACATATGACAATATAGGCATGTTTAATTGTGCATCTTGAAAGGTGAACAGGATCATAAATCCTTCCAGGTAGGAACTGGGACAGAAATAGGGAGAAATGGTTCCCCGATTTTCCGGTCCCTGTGCTCCCGGTTCTTTGTTTTCTGGACACCATGACAGGATCCTGAAAATGTCTCCCTTTAACTGTATCTAGGTCCCCAGTAGAACTACAGCAAGAAACTTCTGATTGAGGCTCTAAGAAGCAGCAGGAATGAGAAAACTCTTCAGCCAATAAGAGTAAGCCACGCCCAGCCGAAGGACGTATAAAAGGCAGGTCTAGCAGACTAACCTACACTCTGCCTTTGGACGTGAGAGAGAGCACACCTTTCACTTGAGCTTCAACATGGGAAAGGGAAATGAAGACCACGATCTCCACTGCTCCTCCATCCAGTGCTCCACTGACCAGCCCCCTTTCCAGCAGATCTCCTTTACAGAAAAGGGCTCAGATGAGAAGAAACCATTCAAAGAAAAAGGCAAGACCGCCTTCTCCCATTCCAGTGAGAAGCACATACAAAGGCAGGGTAAGGCCTTGGGCTGCTCCTATGGAGGCTGGAAGGAGGGTTGGAATCAGGGATACTGAGCTGTGTCTTTAGCAGGGTTTTATTTTGAGATTTGGGGATGGGAAATGGCTTAGTGCCCTCAGGGGACTTGAGAAATGTGTTCACTCGTGACACTGGCAGAAGAGCTTCACATGAAAGACTGATTCGCAAAAATGCATCAGAGATAGACTATGGGACTCTGCCTAGGGAGAGGTGAGTCATCTAAACTTTCTTTTGCAGCAGGATCGGAGCCCAATCCAAACAAGGAGAATTCTAAGGAAACCAAGCTCAAGGCTGGGAACAGCACTGCTGGATCAGGTAAGATTTGACTCTTTCAAGGTGAGAAGGGACAGGGAAGCAACACAGGCTCCCCTGGCAAGGAAACTGGGAGCTCCTTGGCAGCCAGGGCCGTACAGATCCTGGACACTGGAGAACAGAAGAGAGCTGGGGTTTGGTGGTAACCTCAGCTCCTGTGTGTCCAGGATGGACTAGGAATTTCAGGGTGTTCAGTTGGAGGCACTTTCTCAAACTCTCATTGTGTTCACAGAACCAGAGTCCAGCTCATATCGGGAAAACTGCAGGAAAAGAAAAATCAGTTCCAAGGACAGCTGCCAAGGCACAGCAGGTAGAATCTTGGTGTTTGTTGTTGTTGGTGGTGGTTTTTTTGTTTTTGGTTTGCCCCAAAAGGCAAATAATCAGGAAACTTTTATACGAGGCTTGAGCGGAAAGGGAGTTACTTATTGACAAGTAAATTTTTGAGATCTTAGCACTCTGAGAATATTTGGGGACTCACAAGGGGTTCAGCCTCACTTCATTCCAGTGCTGAGATGGTCAGGAAGGAGTGGGAGAGACAAGTGGGGTTCACCTGGGTGTACAGGGGGTTCTGGAAATCAGGGTCTGTGGGGACTGCTCTGGTGAGTCTCTCACATGCTTTCTTTGCAGGGAACTGTCCAGAAAAGGAGTGCAGCTTGTCGTTGAATAAAAAATCAAGATCCTCCACTGCTGTGCACAACAGTGAAATCCAGGAGACCTGTGATGCCCACCATAGGGGACGTTCCAGGGCTTGCACTGGGCGCAGCAAGCGGCATAGGTCTCGGGCCCTAGGAGTCCAAACACCGTCAATTCGAAAAAGCTTGGTGACCTCTGTGCGAGCTATGTCAGAGGCTGTTTATCAAGACCTAGCCCAGGTGTGGGCACAGCAGATCCATTCTCCACTGACCTGTGAGCAGCTGACACTGCTCACTCGGCTCCGGGGGCCTCTGTGTGCCCAGGTGCAGACCTTGTATTCCATGGCCACCCAGGCAGCTTATGTCTTCCCTGCTGAGAGCTGGCTTGTCCCAGCCACACTGCCTGGTCCTAGGGATTCAGCCCTGGATAGAGAAGCCCATCCCTTCCCTGGGCAGGAGATAACTGAGACTGTCAGTGGATCAGATGAGGCTAAGCTGTGAGCACCCTGACCCTATTCAGCAGAGATGCAGCTCTGGGAATGAGAACAAGGATCCGCTTCTTCTCAGATTCTTCCAGATGACCAGCAGTGACAATTTTAGACACACTGTGTTAATAAATGACAGAACCTGAAGAAGTCGTAGGAAAGAAACTTGAGCGGTATACTCAGAATGGTGAGCCCTGAATTTTGCAGACCGCCAAGACTATAGACAAATTTTATATTTCATGTTAGACATTTGATGCCTTTTGGATGTCTGATGACAGTCATGCGTTTCTATATAATCAGAAAAACATTAGAATGTGATCGTGAATTTGCATATTTTAGATTGTAGAAAAGTAAATATAAAATTATGTGCTCCTTTTTTTTTTTTTTTTTTTTTTTTTTTTTTGAGACAGTCTTGCTATGTTACCCAGGCTGGAGTGCAGTGGCACAATCTTAGCTCACTGCAATCTCTGCTTCCTGGGTTCAAACAATTCTCATGCCTCAGCCTCCCAAGTAGCTGAGACTACAGGCATGTACTGCTATGCCTGGCTAAGTTTTTTTTTCTTGTATTGTTAGTAGAGACAGAGTTTTGTCACTTTGGCCAGGTTGGCCTCAAACTCAGGTGATCCGCCAGCCTCGGCCTCCCAACGTGCTGGGATTACAGGCATGAGCCGCCTTACCAAGAAATTGCTTCTCTTTTAATCCAGAAAAGGTTGTAGGCTCTCACTCTTCCAGCCTGAATCCATGGAGTACTAATATCCACAAACCATTAATAGCACTCCCTGTGGGAAAATGTCTATATATTTTTAGTTTGATATAATTATAGTAAAATTACTATGCAAGCTGCTTACTTTTAATATTTCTACATAAAATTTAAGTCAAGATATATTAAATGGTAAATGATTATACTTATTTATTGACCTGCCTCATGTTTCATTTCATTTTAAACATCCTAAATTTATATTTTATTATATTTTATACATTTCAATTGATTGTACTGTATTGCAGGATATGGAGATTTCATCACGTACTACAAGACAGTGTATTTTGTTATATTTGACGTATATTCTACTTGTATTTTGTACTGAGATCATACACTATTTCATTATCTAAGTGTATTAATTACTTGTTTGGTTGCTTTATAATTTTCATTTTATGTAATGAAATAAACAATGTTGTTTGGAATTTTAAATTTCTTTCATATGGAATTTGAATTTAATAAAGATGTGAAAAAGAGAATGTCTTATCGTCACTTCTGTGTCATCCTATCCCTGACCTCCCCACAGCCCACAGCTCTTGTCATAGTCCGGGAATAGTGTTCTATCACTACAGGAAATGGGGCCAATTCAATGGTAATACACAGATATAAATTGGAGATACAGAGATTTTATTCTCGACCACTGCAGTATAAAAGAATCACAGTAACGCGAGTCACACAATTTTTGGGTTGACACTGCTTATGAGTTATGCTTACACTATGCTGTAGAATAACGCTGAAATAAATTATGTCTATTAAACAAATGCACATACATAAATAATGTGTCTAAATAACAATGTACATAGCTTAATGAAAATGAATTTTATTGCTAAAAAATGTTAACACACAGATACACACAATGGGATCATATAATGTTGAAAAATAGAGATGGGGAGAGGAACAGAGACAGAGAGAAAGGGAGGAATGGAGAGAGAAAAGGACAGATGGATAGAGGGACATTGGAAAAGAGAAAGTGGGGAGGGGGGAGGAAGGGAGGTAGGGAGGGAGGAGGGAGGAAGGGAAGGACAGAGGGAGAAAGGGAGCAAGAGACAGAGAGAGGAAAGCAGAGAGAAAAGCGGTCTTCTGCCTCCAGGACCAGCAGGACCTCGCACTCCGGGAAAATGTTGGGTGCTCAGTGCAGGCTGAGTGCTCGGCCGACAGCCACGTCTGCTTGCGGGGCGCTCACCAGCTCACCAGCCCTCCGGATCACCAGCCCGGGTCACTTCATCCCGGAACAATTCAGACGAATTCCGCCTCCCAAGGAATGAGAGAATTGCCCAGAGAGCAATGAGCGGAGACGCAGGTGATTGTCCGTTTTTCATCCACATGGTTCACAGACGACACAGCCCCACGTTGAGCCTGCAACAGAGCGCGAGGCGGATACTCCCATCCACACGGGAGTCACACTCAGGCCGAGTGAACCATGATTCCGGGTTCCACGTTCCTTCGCCCTCTGCAAGGGGGCCTGTTGCTCACGTGTCTCCCGCCCCCGAAAGCGTGACCATGTTGACTGTTTCCCGAGCTCTGCGGGGACACAGAAACCTCCAGCGAAGCGTGGAAAAGCAGCATCGTGACTTCGCTCTCCTTTCCAGTTTCCAAACCGGCCACAGTGGAGAATCCCCTTGTTGCAGGAAACAGGAATCTGTCGTCAGGCCGTGATGCACCCGACGTTTCTTTTCTCTGCAGTTTCGCTCTCGTTTTCTACATGAAAATGAACGAGATCCACACCCCTGCGTGTGTGAGACTATCACGACACCCACAGGCATTGCTGCCTTCCCGGAGAGGGCCTGGAAAACTCAAGACTGTCATGGAAGTTCAGTTCCACACTCCACCCTTCAGGGTGGTTTCTGCCTGAAAACTGAGTCAAGACAGCGGCTTCCAGTTTCCATAGAATTACTCGGGAACCTCAGACAGCCAGCCCCCGAAGCCCCTCTTTCCCCTCCAATCCGGCCCTACACCCACCCACCCCACAAGGCCCTGGTCCCTGTGGTTTTCGGCTTCGGAGGGCGGGCTACCCCGGGACCTTGGGCCCCGAGCTCATGCATGTTCATAACGCGGTGGAGGTGGTAGGTCTTTCTAAGGGCCTCCTGGCTGCACCTGCCGCAGTGCACAGGCCGGCTGAGGTGCACGGGAGCCCGCCGGCCTCTCTCTGCCCGCGTCCGTCCGTGAAATTCCGGCCGGGGCTCACCGCGATGGCCCTCCCGACACCTTCGGACAGCACCCTCCCCGCGGGAGCCCGGGGACCAGGACGGCGACGGAGACTCGTTTGGACCCCGAGCCAAAGCGAGGCCCTGCGAGCCTGCTTTGAGCGGAACCCGTACCCGGGCATCGCCACCAGAGAACGGCTGGCCCAGGCCATCGGCATTCCGGAGCCCAGGGTCCAGATTTGGTTTCAGAACGAGAGGTCACGCCAGCTGAGGCAGCACCGGCGGGAATCTCGGCCCTGGCCCGGGAGACGCGGCCCGCCAGAAGGCCGGCGAAAGCGGACCGCCGTCACCGGATCCCAGACCGCCCTGCTCCTCCGAGCCTTTGAGAAGGATCGCTTTCCAGGCATCGCCGCCCGGGAAGAGCTGGCCAGAGAGACGGGCCTCCCGGAGTCCAGGATTCAGATCTGGTTTCAGAATCGAAGGGCCAGGCACCCGGGACAGGGTGGCAGGGCGCCCGCGCAGGCAGGCGGCCTGTGCAACGCGGCCCCCGGCGGGTGTCACCCTGCTCCCTCGTGGGTCGCCTTCGCCCACACCGGCGCGTGGGGAACGGGGCTTCCCGCACCCCACGTGCCCTGCGCGCCTGGGGCTCTCCCACAGGGGGCTTTCGTGAGCCAGGCAGCGAGGGCCGCCCCCGTGCTGCAGCCCAGCCGGGCCGCGCCGGCAGAGGGGATCTCCCAACCTGCCCCGGCGCGCGGGGATTTTGCCTACGCCGCCCCGGCTCCTCCGGAAGGGGCGCTCTCCCACCCTCAGGCTCCTCGGTGGCCTCCGCACCCGGGCAAAAGCCGGGAGGACCGGGACCCGCAGCGCGACGGCCTGCCGGGCCCTTGCGCGGTGGGACAGCCTGGGCCCGCTCAAGCGGGGCCGCAGGGCCAAGGTGTGCTTGCGCCACCCACGTCCCAGGGGAGCCCGTGGTGGGGCTGGGGCCACAGGTCGCCGGGGCGGCGTGGGAACCCGAAGACGGGGCACCTCCACCTCCGAAGCTCGCGACCCCGGAGGCCTCCATCTCAAGCACAGATGCCAGCCATCCCGGCGCCTCCCAACCGCTCCAGGAGCCAGGGCGCTCGTCTACACTCACCTCCTGCCTGTTATATGAGCTCCAGTAGACACCAGAGTTTCAGCAAAAGGCACGACCTTTCCTAGATCCGGCGCCACTGGGGGAGCTGAAGGACGTGGACGAGCCCGCTCTGCTGGAACCACTCCTCCGCCAGGAAGAACACCGGGCTCCGCTGGAGGAGCAGGTTGGAGCGGGGTTGGGGCGGGGTGGGGGCAGGACGGCGCCCTCTCTTTCGCGGTGAACCTCTGACTCGGTATGGAGAGGCGTGCCTTCCCTTCCAGCTGACCTGTCTAGGATCCCTGAGTTCCAGGTCCGGTGAGAGACTCCACACAGAGGAGGGCTGTCATTCTTTCCTGAGCATCCCGGGGATCCCAGGGCCCGCCCAGGTACCGGGAGGTGGACTGTCTACTGCGCATGCGCGGGTTTGCAGGCAGCAGCCTAGGTTTTCTAACCAGCCCAGGCGGAGCTCTCATCCCTTTTTCCCCAGCGTTCTTCAGTCGGGTTGGCGGAGACCTCAGTCCGCGAAGCGCTGGGCCGGGGCAGAAGCCAGGCCAGTTCTCCTTTCCGCGTCTCGACTCCTCTGCCTCTTCGCTCACTATCACTTGCCAACCCCTGTCCCGCCAGCCTCCTTGCCAGCACCATGGAGCGCCGTGCAACTAAATGTAGACCCGAGACCCCGTGCAAACCGGGGTGCTGCCCTTTCCAGGCAAGAGGCAAGGCAGGCAGAAATGAGGACGGGAACGGAGACAGAGTGGGAGGGAAGGATGGAGCTAGGAAAGGGTGGATGGACTGAGGGACCCTGGAAAGGACAGAAAGAGGGAGGGAGGGAGAAAGGGAGGAAAAAACCAGGGGAGGAAGGGAAGAACAGAGGGAAGGATGGACCGAGGGACAAAAGGAGCAGGAAACAGATAAAGGAAGGCAGACAGAAAAACGGTCTTCTGCCTCCAGAACCAACAGGACCCAGCACTTCGGGAAAATGCTGGGTGCCCAGTGCGGGCTAAGTGCTGGGCCCTCCGGATCGCCAGCCTGAGTTACTTCATCCCGGAGCGATTCAGACGAATTCCGTTTCCGAAGGAATGAGCGAATTCCCCAGAGAGCAATGAGCTGAGACTCAGGTGGTTGTCCGTTTTTCATCCACATGGTTCACAGATGACATATTCCCACGTTGAGCCCTGCAACAGAGCGCAAGGCGGATAGTCCCATTCACACAGGAGTCACGCTCAGGCCAACTAAAGCGTGATTCTGGATTCCACGTTTCTTTGCCCTCTGCAGAGGTGCCTGTTGCTCAAGTCTCTGCCCCCGCCCCCCGAAAGTGTGACCATGTTGACTGTTTCCCGAGCTCTGTGGGGACCCAGAAACTTCCAGGAATGCGTGGAACGCCAGCATCGTGTCGGTGCTCTCCTTTCCAGTTTCAAACAGGCTATATTGCAGACTCCCCATTTTGCAGGAAACAGGAATCCATCGTCAGGCCGTGATGCACGGGACGTTTCTTTTCTCTGTGGTTTCGCTCTCGTTGTCTACATGAAAATGAACGAGATCCACACACCTGCGTGTGCAAGACTATCAGGGCAACTGTGACACCCACGCGCTGGCAATAGAGTTGGCAGCCTGATCCCAGGACAAAGGTACTGACGGACATCCAGACACACCCCACCACAATCACTAGCAAACCCACTCCCAAACACACAGACACACACGGGCACACGCGCGGGAACACAAGCACACACACAGACACACAAAGACACAGACAGCTTGAAGAAGAGCAAAGGACAGAGGGATGGAAAGATAGAAACGGAAGGAGAGAGAGCAACAGCGATAGAGAGAGAGACAGAGAGGGACGGGGAAATTGCGAGAGAGAGAGAGAGAGAGAGAGAGAGAGAGAGAGAGAAAGAGAGGGAGGAGAGCGTGCAAGGTGGAGAGGGAAGTAGAGAAAGGGAGCGGGCGAGGGAGCTAGAGAGGGAGAGCAACAGAGCCTTGGAGAGGGAGGCTCTGCTCTGGTAGACAGGGGCCCCTTTGGCCAGGGTAGGGTGGAGCGTGCCTGGGCCGGGCTAGAACAGGGGGGCAGGGCCGCCCACGCGGGAAAACCAAGGGAGCCCTGAGACGTGTTTTCACTTGGATTGGTTGGTTGCTTTGGGGGTGCATTTCGTAGCGTCATTCCTTTGCTGGCTCCTGCCTGTCCTCTTGGTGCTGTGGGTCCTGAAAGCTGTCGAGTGCGCCCGTCCCTGTGGCGGGAGCAGTGGCCCCGAGCGTGCCCACGGGCCGCGGCTTGGGTTTCTCTCGTGTTCAGAATGGTATGGCCGTAGACAATGGCGGTGGCGCCAGGCTGGTCCAAGAGCCCGGTCGAGCTACGCGCGTCTGATTCCAGGCGTCACCACCAACCCGGGGCCGCGAGGCTGGGATCAGGCACCCCCGGAGCCGCTTGCCCGCGGCCGGGCTGCTCTCCCCCTCTATACGCCCAAGCACCAGTCGCCGCGCTGCGTTTTCCGCCGGCCTCTGCACCGCTGAGGCGCCAGAGGCCTCCATTCCCTGCCAGGGCTCTGGACTCTCCAGGCGGCCTCCCTTTAGCTGACACTCCAGGCCTTCCCCTGGCTCTCCAGCTCCGGAGCTTCCAACACTTGGGGCCTGCTCAGGACGGGGTGTGATCCCAGGTGTCAGGGCCCAGGGCCCACGGTCCTGGGACCCCCTCTGGTCCTCCGCCTTGCCGCGGAAAAATTATTTTGGATTCCTCGCCGCCCCTCCTGCAAGGCCCCCTCTTGCCCCACACACCCAGAGAAGCCAGAGCTGCCCAGGGGCGAACAACCGGCCCAGCCCCGCGGGCCCTTTTTCTTACAACGCCCACACCATTGTCGCTTGTCCCGAGGAAGACCCGGCCCGTGGCCAACGGGGCAGGAAGGCCCTGCTTTGTCCCGCGCTGGCACTAGAGCCCCGGCAGCCTGATCCCGGGAAAGAGGGGCTGACGGACACCCAGACACACCCCACCACCACCACGAGCAAACCCCCCCCCCACACTCACACAGATACACACTGGCGCGCGCACACGGACACGCACGGACACACACACAAAGACAGACGGCTTGAAGGACAGCAAGGGAGAGAGGGATGGAGAGATAGAAACAAAGGGTGAGACAGAGACAGAGATAGAGACAGAGAGGGTGGGGAGAGACGGAGAGAAGGTGACAGAAGAGCGAGAGGTGGAGGGGAAGAAGAGAAAAAGAGAGGATGAGGGAGCTGGAGAGCGAGAGCCATAGAGCCTTGGAGGAGGCTCTGCTCTGGCAGACAGGGCCCCTTTGAGCAGGCCGGGGTGGGGTGGAGGGTGCTTGGGCTGGGCCAGAACAGGGGGGCAGGGCCGTCCAAGGGAGAGGACTAACTGAGCCCTGAGACGTGTTTACTCTTGGATTGGTTAGTTACTTCAGGGGTGCGTTTGGTAGGGTCCTTCCTTTGTTTGCTCCTTTCTGTCTTCTTGATGCAGTAGGCTCCGAGATTTGTAGAGTGCGCCTCTCCATCTGGCCGGAGCCATAACGCCGGGCGTGCTTACAGGGCACAAGACCTGGGTCTCTCTCGTGTCCCCGAGACTAGATTTTACACGAAGTCGGTGGCAATGAAAATCCAAGTGTACAGGGACGGTTTTCTTGGTGGCTGACGAAGGCAATGTCCTTCCGCGGTGGAAAGCAGCCCATGCGTTGTGGAGCGCAGGCGTGCGGAAAAGTGGGAGTAGAGTCAGGGGGCCGTTGGGAAGCACGGCGACAAAAGGGGGAAAGAGGGAGGGAGCGGGGAGCCAAAAGCCTTCAGCACCCTGTATTCCCAGGGGGTCTCGCATCCCAAGTACTAACCAGGCCCGACTCTGCTTAGCTTTCAAGATCAGTCGAGATCCCGTGCGTTCAGGGTGGTGTGGCCATAAAGGCCGGCAGTGGCGGCTGGCTGCCACAAGAGCCCGGCCCAGTCGCGCCTGCTCGACTCCTGGCGTCACCGCCACCCCGGGGCCGCGGGGCTCAGATTCGGGGCCCCAGAACCGCTCCCCCGCGGCCGGGCTGCTCTCCCTATCAAGGTCCCAGCACCGCCGGCCGCCGCGCTGCGCCTTCCGCCGGCCTCCCAGAGCCACCCCCGTCGCCTGCGGCCAGAGAACGCGCCGGACCGCCGTGGCGCCGCCCTGCTGCAGCGCGGGAGAGCCAGAGACCTCAGTCCCCTGCCCAGGCTCCGGGCACACCAGGTGCCTCCCTTTTCGCAGACGCTCCAGGCCTTCCCCGGCTCGGGAGCTCCCAAGCTTCCAACACAACTGGCCGGCTCAGGACGGGGTATGCTCCGAGGCGTCAGGGCCCAGGGCCAACTGTCCTGGGATCCCCTCCGGTCCTTCGTCTTGCCGCGGAAAAATTGTTTTGGATCCCTCGCCGCCCCTCCTGCAAGGCCCCCTCTTGCCCCACACACCCAGAGCCGTCAGGGCTGTCCAGGGGCAAACAGCCGGCCCAGCCCTGAGGGCCCTTTTTCTCACAACGCCCACACCATTGTCGCTTGTCCCAACGAGGACTCGCCCCGTTGGCCAAGGCCCTGCTTTGCCCCGCGCTGACACTAGAGCCCCCGCAGCCTGATCCCGGGGGAGAGGGGCTGATGGGCCACCCAGACACACCCCACCACCACGAGCAAACCCACCCCGACACGCACACAGATACACACGGGAGCACGCGCGCGGTCACACACACACGGACACACACGGAGACACACACGGGCACACACACACAAACACACAAAGACACAGACACAGACAAAGATAGCTTGAAGTAAGGGAGGAGACCACCCCTCATATTGTCTTATGCCCAATTTCTGCGTACTGAGACTAACACAGCAACTGTGACACCCATGCGCTGGCAATAGAGTAGGCAGCCTGATCCCGGGACAAAGGTACTGACGGACATCCAGACACACCCCACCACAATCACAAGCAAACCCATTCCCAAACAGACACACATGGGCGCACCCCTTTTAGTAAAAACTAAAAGGCAGAAATGAAATCCATAGGCAGACAGCCCGGTGTCACACCCTGGGCCTGGTAGTTAAAGATATACCCCTGACCTACTCGGTTATGTTGTCTATAGATTACAGACATTGTATAGAAAAGCAATGTGAAAATCCCTGTCCTGTTTTGTTCTGATCTAATTACCGCTGCATGCAGCCCCCAGTCAGTACCCTCTACTTCCTCAATGGATCACGACCCTCTCACGCAGACCCCCTTAGACTTGTAAGCCCTTAAGAGGGAGAGGAATTACTCAGTTGGGGAGCTGAGTTTTTGGAGACGTGAGTCTGCGGATGATCCCAGCTGAATAAAGCCCTTCCTTCTACAACTCGGTGTCTGAGGGGTTTTGTCTGCGGCTCCTCCTGCTACAGAAGGAGAGCAAGGGAGAGAGGAATGGAGAGATAGAACCAGAGGGAGAGAGAGAGACAGTGATAGAGAGAGAGAGAGACAGAGAGTGGGGGAGGAGAAAGACAGTGATAGAGAGAGAGAGAGACAGAGAGTGGGGGAGGAGAGAGAGAGAGAGGGAAAGAGAGAGCGCGACAGAAGAGCGCGAGGTGGAAGGGGAAGTAGAGAAAGGGAGAGGCTGAGGGAGTTGCAGAGCGAGAGCGACAGAGCCTTGGAGAGGGAGGCTCTGCTCAGGTAGACAGGCCCCCTTTGAGCAGGCCGGGGTGGGGTGGAGGGTGCTTAGGCCGGGCTAGAACAGGGGGTCAGGGCTCCCCATGCGGGAAAACCAACGGAGCCCTGAGACGTGTTTTTTCTTGGATTGGTTGGTTGCTTTGGGGGTGCGTTTCATAGGGTCCTTCCTTTGTTTGCTTCTTTCTGTCTCCTTGATGCGGTGGGCCCCCAGATTTGTAGATGCGCCCATCCGTCTGGCGAGAGCCGTGGCTCTGAGCCTGTCCACGGGGCCAGGCCTGGGTCTCTCTCGTGTCCTCGGAACTGGAATTTACACGAAGTCGGTGGCAAAGTGCACAAGGACGGATTTCCTCATGGCTGGCGAAGGCAATGTCCTTCCCCCGGGTAAAGCAGCCCACGGGTTCCGGAGCGGAGGTCTCGGCTGGCGTCTGTGGGACCCGCTGCCCCTGCCCGCCCCTTCCCCCGGCTTGGACCGTTGCAGCGGCGCTGGATGAATGAATTGCCTGGGCTTCCGGGGAGCGTGGAAGACACCCGGGACCTCAGGGAACCCGCGCCTGCGCCCTCGGGGTCGGTCCAGTCCGCCTGGGTTGGAGCCCGGCTCCTGGTGGGGCTGCGGCGAGTCGGAAAAGGTGGGATGCTGCTGCCTGGCGGTGCTGCGGTGGCGGATCTTCAGGGGGAGGTCCTGGGCTTCGGCTGGGGCGCAGGGGCGAACAAGGTGGAGGGAGGGGGGCGGTTGGGAAGCGCGGAGACAAAACGGGGAAAGAGGGAGGGAGCGGGAAGCCAAAAGCCTACGGTACCCGCCATTCCCAGGCGGAATCCATCCAAGTACTAACCAGGCCCGACCCTGCTTAGCTTCACGAGATCAGAGGAGATGGGGCGCGTTCAGGGTGGTGTGGCCTAGACGCCGGCAGCGGCGCCTGCCTGCCCCGAGAGCCCGGCCCAGCCACGCCCGCCCCGCTCCAGGCGTCACCGCCACCCCGGGGCAGCGGGGCTCGGATCCCGGACCCCCAGAGCCGCTCGTCCGTGCCCCCGGGCAGCTGTCTCCCTCTACGCCCGAGCACCGCCCGCCTCCCAGAGCGTCCCGCCGTCGCCGGCGGCGAGGCCTCGCGCAGGACCAATGTGGCGCCGCCCTGCTGTTGCTGGGGGGCGTCCTAGGCCTCCGTGCCCTGCCCAGGCTTCCGGCTCTCGGGGCGGCCTCCCTTCCGCCCACGCTCCTGGCCTTCCCCGGGCTCCGGAGCTCCGAGCTTCCACCACATCGGCCGGCTCAGGACGGGTGTGCTCATCCCTTCACTTTTTAACTTTTTGTTGTTTCTATTTATGTTTTATTGTGCTATGTCTGGAAATGTTGTAGTTATTACTTTTGATTGGATATTATTTAGTATTCCTACTTTGAATAAGAGTAGTTTGCACACCCCACAGCTATAGTGTTAATAATATTCTGTTTTGTTTTGTATCCTATTAGCACTGAGGATTTTTTTTACCTTTAGGTGATCATTTATTGCTCATTAATGTCCTTTTCTTCCTGATTGAAGTACTCTCTTTAGCATTCCTTTAGGACAGACATGGTATTCATAAAATACTTCAGCTTTTGTCTGGAAAAGTCAGTATTTCTTCTTTTTATTTGAAGAACATTTTCACCGTATATGCTATTCTAAGGTAAAAGGTTTTTTTCCTTTAGTTCTTTAAATATTTATTGCTTCTCTCTCCTGGCCGGTAGGGTTTCCACCGTAAAGTCTGCTGCCAGAGGTGTTGGAGCTCACTCTTATGTTCTTTGTTTCTCTTCTCTTTCTTCCTTTAGAACTTTTCTTTATCTTTGACTTTTGGAAGATCTATTGAATGCTTTGAAGTAGACTTTTTTGGGTTAAATCTGCTTAATGTCCTATAACATTTTTGTAGTTGGATACGGATATCTTTCTCTAGGTTTGGAAAGTTTTCTGTTATTATCCCTTTGAATAAATTTTTCTACCCCTGCCTCTTTCTCTACATCTTCTTTAAAACCAATAACTCTTAGATCTGTCTTTGTGAGGCTATTTTTCTAGATCCTGTAGGCATGATTTGTTGTTTTTATTCTTTTTCTTTTGTCTCTTCTGACTATGTATTTTCAAATAGCCTGTCTTCAAGCTCACTATTTCTTCTGCTTGATCCATTCTGCTATTAAATGGCTCTAATGCATTCTTCAGCATGCCAATTGCATTTTCAGCTCCAGAATTTCTGCTTAATTTGTTGTAACTTTTTCAATCTCTTTGTTGAGTTTAGCTGACAAAATTTGGAATTTCTTTATTTTGTTATCTTAAATTTCTTTCAGTTTTTTTTTTTTTAATACAGCTATGTTGAATTCTCTGTCTGAAAGGTCACATATCTCTTTTTCTCCAGGATTTGTCCCCGGTGCCTTATTCAGTTCACTTGGTGAGGTCATGTTTTCCTGGATGGTGTTGGTGCTAGTAGATGTTATTCAGCGTCTGGACATTAAATTCTTGGGCATGCAGCACCATATGAGAGGTTTAAAAAATAAAATTAAAAAAGAGAAAAGGTGAGTATTTATTGTAGTCTTCACTGTCTGGGCTTATTTGTAGCTGTCTTTCTTGGGAAGACTTTTCACATATTTTAAAAGACTTGGGTGTTGTGATCTAAGCCGTATCTGCTTTAGGGGTACCTTGTAACCAATAATGCTGTAATTCTTCCAGACTCAGAGAAGTACCACCTTGACAGCCTTCAACAAGATCCAGGAGAATTTTCTGGATTACTAGCCAGAGACTCTTGTTCTCTACCATTATTTTCTCTCAAAGATACAGAGTCTTTCTCTCTGTTCTAAGCCACCTAAAGCTGGGAGAAGAAAGACACAAGCACCCCTGGCCACCACCACTATGACTGCCCTGGATCAGACCTGAAGCTAGCACAGCACTGGGTCTTGCTCAAATCCTGCTGCATGCACTTTCTGATGACTGCCTATGTTCACTCAAGGCCTTTGGTCTCTACAATTAACAGGTGGCAAAGCCAGCCAGGCCTGTGTTCTTTCCTTTAGGGCAGTGAGTGCCCTCAGTCCCTGGCTGGGTCGAGAAGTGCCATTCAGAAGTCAGGGAGTAGAGTCAAAAGTTTTAGAAGTCCACCTGACATTCTATTGCATTGCAGCTGACCTGACACTCAAACCACAAGACATAGTCCTTCCCATTCCTCCCTTCCTTTCCTAAAGGCAGAGTAGCCACCACCACCTCAGGCCACAATGAGTACTGCCAGGCTACCACCAATGTTCCCTTAAGGCCCAAAACCTCTTGTCAACTTGCGATGAATGCTTCCTGGCCTGGGACTTGCCGTTTTCAGGGCAATGGGCTCCCTACTGGCCCTGGGCAGCTTCATAAATGCCAGCCAAGAATCAAATCCTAGAATCAGGGATTGCAAAATTTTGCTTGGTGCTCTACCCACCTCTGGCCTTGCTGGTACCTAAGGGGCAAGACAAAGTCCCCTTTAATTTTCCCTCTACTTTTCCCAAGAAGAAGGAGTCTTGCCTTTTAGCCACCACAGCTGGTAATGTGCTGAGTTCACCTAAATCTAGCAAGTCTATGAGGGTCATCCAAGGCCCTTGATGTAGTACTGGGTATGGCTGCTGGTTATTCAGAGCCCAAAGGTTTTCAAGTTTGCAGGCAATAAATCCTGCCAGCACATGGTTCTTTTCTTCAAGGCAGCAGGTTTCCTTCTGGCCCAGGATGTGTCTAGGAATGTCTAGGAGCCAGAGACTGGAAAGGAGGCCTCAGGATTCTGACCAGTGCACTATCTTGCTGTGACTGAGCTGGTGTCCAGGATGAAAGACAAAGTACTCCCTACTCTTTTCCCTCCTCTCCTCAAGCAGAAGGATGGTGTCCCTTTTGGAGCCATGAGCTGTGCAGTCTGGTGTTAGAGGACTGATAATGCCAGAACTCCTTTGGCTGCCCCAGCTGCTGTCTCAGTGTGTTGCATGCCCTCCCCACCCCAGTCCACTGTCCCTGGGCCCAGTTCAGCCCTAGGCCTCACCTAAGAGTTGCAGTCCTGATGGCCTAGGCTGCCTTTCAAGTTTTCTTTGACACACACAGTGTGGGAGCCCTTAGTTGCCAGGTTTCCAAACACTGAAGTTCCAACCACTGGAATCTGATTCCCCTCTAGCTAGGGCTGGTTTAATTGATCCCTCTGTGGATGGGCATTAACTGCATTTGGTCTGGTTTTCCTTTCTGCTCTAACAGGACAGCACTGAGTGCAGTGCGTCACAATTGCTGTGTTCTCCCTCCCGCAGAACCCAGAGTTGTTCTCTGCACCATGCCATCACTGCTGGGGATAAGGAAATGGTGATTTCAGGACTGTTTTTTTCTGTCGCTTCAGTGCCTCTTTCAGTGATCTGAGGTTAAAACCAGATACTTTGAGTACTCACCTGATTTTTGGTTCTTATGAATGTATTTTCTATGTGGATATTAATAGTTATTCATCTGGTGTCCTTGCAGGAGGGACAATCAGTGGAGCCTTCTTTCTGCCATCTTGCTTTACTCTCACACCCAAGAATCAGAATGCAGAACTTTTAATAAGAAAAGCTTTCAGAACTCAGGAAGGACAAGGAAGACATTCTGGTTCTCCATGCTTAACATTGGACTGTTTCTTCAACTTAGGTGCATAGCACTGACTAATCAGGGATTATCATAGATAATTTGACTTGGACTATGCAGTTCATTCAAATTCTTTATCTAGATAATTTAAGTACTAGCTGATTTGGCATGAAAATCTGGCAAAGTATTTTCTTGGTATTCAATTGATTTTTATTCTGCTTGGGTTAGCAGTTTTATTAACCAGTCAGTCTCTTCATTAAAGTTCTGGAAATTCTTACCCAGTTCAAATAATATAATTCTAAAGTTCTCAAAAACCTGTATTCAAGAGTACTTCTCAGGGCCTTCTCCATCCTTTCATGAACCTCCTTAAAGAAACAATATTCCAGGATTTTGCAAGCTTGTAAAGTTTTCAGAAACTGCCTCAGAATTAAGCAATTTACAGTGGAAATGACTTTAAACTATCATAGTTAGACATAATTGGCAAGATAATTTTATTATTTACAGGCGTGAGCCACCATGCCCAACCTCTAAAGTTAATTTAATAAAACTTTATAAATAAATTTATCAAATGTTGTCATCTTTTAATCCCAGATTTTTGTGAACGTATGCTTTGCATTTTCCCCCAACTTTCTATATTTATCTAGTTTTATCTAGTTTTTTTTACTTCTTCAATTTGAAATCTTTAAGTAACTTCAAATCAAAAAAAATTAAAACACATTTTTATGTCTTTATAAGTTTTATCATCAAAAGCATATGTTCACAAGCCTGTAATCCCAGCACTTTGGGAGGCCGAGGCAGGTGCATCACTTGAGGTCAGGGGTTCGAGATCAGCCTGGCCAACATGGTGAAACTCCATCTCTACTAAAAATACAAAAATTAGCCGGGTGTGGTTGCGAGCACCTGTAATCCCAGCTAGTTGGGAGGCTGAGGCAGGTGAATCACTTGAACCGGGGAGGCAGAGGTTGCAGTGAGCTGAGATCATGCCACTGCATGCCAGCCTGGGCAACAGAACAAGACTCGTTCTCAAAAAAAGAAAAAAAAAGCGTATCTTGCTTTTTATACACTCTGTATGCAGAATTGTTTCTCTCATATCTAGTAATTAAGTCTTAGGAGCCCCAATTTTCAGTGAAAACCCTAAAAAGTGATTTTCAACTGTCTTGTATCAGTATTTTTAGATAAAAACCATTTTATAACTTTTAAGAAATATAGTTCTTCAAATTACTGTTTATTAACAGAACTAAAGATATTTAGGTTTTGTATACCATATACAAGTAACATGTCATGGTATATAGACCTAAACTAATTTTTAATGGTTAGTATTTCAATATTTTAGCTTACAAATGACTCAAGATATTTTATGGTTATGTATTACTTAAATTAATGTGATTTTAAGATTTTAAATTAATGAACAGAATTTTGAAACTATGACACAGGTAGCATCCGTAATGTCTTCCCTCAGTAATCCTCTGTCCCAAGTAGCCACATGGCACCCAGGAAAACTATGAAGATCAGGGCCTGCCTGAGTCCATTAGGACTAAAGACAGAACTGTGAAGGCTATAACTGGAGGATCCAACCCCGCCTAAAATAGCCAGGAGGCAAAACAGGGAAAGCATAGAAAGAAGGGGCCGATTGGGCTTGATTCTGGCTTGTAGCTGCCGGTCTAGGCACTGAGAACGTGTCTCCATACTTCTTCATGTTCACCTATCAAGACTCATGAATCAAGAAACTCTCAACAAAAGACGTAAGCTCACAGTTAAATCAAGCAAGTATCTAATTATTTTTAATGGATAATTGTAAAGCCATTTCTATTTAACGATTTAAGAATGAGCTTTATTTACAAAATATTATCACATACATGTAACACATATAGACATACAAACACACAGGAGCAGATCTTACAGCTTTCATAAAGGATTTAAAAAATGTTTTATTTTAGGTTTGGGGGTACATGTGAAGGTTTGTTACATAGATAAACTCATAACACAGGGGCTTGTTATACAGATTATTTCATAACACAAGTATTAAGCCCAGTACCCCACAGTTATCTTTTCTGTTCCTCTCCCTTCTCCCACCTTCCCCGCTCAGGTAGACCCCCAGTGTCTGTTGTCTGTTGTTCCCTTGTGTTCATAAGTTCTCATTATTTAGCTCCCATTTACAAGTGAGAACAGGTAGCTGCATAGTATTCCATGGTGCATATGTGTGTTCTGTGTGGGAAACGTGTGAGGAAAGAAAAGAAACACACAATACTTTTAAAGGTAAACAGACTTTACCCCGAGTATATGGCAATATAGATATAATAAGCAAATGATACAACAAACAAATTTTAATGGGAAGAGGAGAAGGGAAAAAGTATATACATACATTTATATACATTTACACTCACCAGACTGTGGAGGATTCATCACCAGACTGGGAAACAACAGCCTGGGATTCAGAATTGGCCACTAGTCTGTGCACAGATGAGGAGAGGTCCCAGGAAGCTTCGGTGCGGTCTGGGAACCGAGCTCTTTTTGTAACAAGTTGTTTGTCATGAGGCCCAGTCATGAGGGCCCTTCGCAACTGAGCTCAAGGAACACAAAAAGGTCAACTTGTTTTTGCAATTGCCTGTTGTTTTTCAATAACTGTTTTTCAATAACTGTTGTTTTTCAATAACTGTTTCTCCGAAGCAGCACTGGATGGATGCCTCAAGGGGCTCACACAACTCATTCCAGGACTTAGTGACCATTGTTTGTGTCCATGTTCAATTGAGTTCAAATTTAATATTTAACTTTTCCTCCACAGTGTGCCATATTATCTGCATCCAATCTGTCATCGTTGGGCATTTAGGTTGATTCCGTGTCTTTACTATTGTGAACAGTGCTGCAACAAACATTTACGTGCTTGTGTCCTTATGACAGAACAATTTATATACCTCTGGGTATATACCCAGTAGTGAGATTGCTGGGTCAAGTGATAGTTCTGCTTTTATCTCTTTCAAGGAAAGCACTGTTGTGCTTTCCACAATGGTGGGACCAATGTACACTCCCACCAACAGTGTATGTGTTCTCTTTCTCCACAATCTTGCCAGCATCTGTTATTTTTTGACTTTTTCATAGTAGCCATCCTGACTGGTGTGAGATGGTGTCTCACTGTGCCTTTGATTTGCATTTCTCTAATGATCAGTGATATTGAGCTTTGTATTCTATGGTTGTTGGTCACATGTATATATTCTTTTGAAAAGCGTTCATGTCCTTTGCCCACTTTTTAAACATTTTTTTATTTCCATAGGTTTTAGGACAACAGGGGGCATTTGGTTACATTAGTAAGTTATTTATTGATTTGTAAGATTTTGATGCATCCATCACCTCATCTGTATACACTGAACCCAATTTGTAGCCTTTTATCCCTCACCACCTTCTCCCCTTTCTCCCTGAGTCCCCAAAGTCCATTGTGTCATTCTTATGCTTTTGCATCCTTATAGCTTAGCTCCCAATTATAAGTGAGAATATATGATGTTTGGTTTTCCATTCCTGAGTTACTTCACTTAGAATAATAGTCTTCAATCCCATCCAGGTTGCTGCAACTGCCATTAATTCATTCCTTTTTATGGCTGAGTGGTATTCCATCGTATGTATGTACCACAGTTTCTTCATCCACTCGTTGATTGATGGGCACTTGGATTGGTTCTACATTTTTGCAATTGCAAATTGTGCTGCTATAAATATGTGTGTGCAAGTATCTTTTTTTTATAATGACTTTTTTTTCCTCTGGGTACATAGCCAGTAGTGGGATTGGTGGATCAAATGGTACTTCTACTTTTAGTTCTTTAAGGAATCTCCACACTGTTGTCCATAGTGATTGTATTAGCTTGCATTCCCACCAGCAGTGCAGAAGTGTTCCCTTTTCACCACATTCACACCATCATCTACTATTTTTTTATAATGACCATTCTTGTGGGAGTAGGGTGGCATTGCATTGTGGTTGTGATTTGCATTTCCCTGATCATTAGTTATGTTGAGCATTTTTTCATATGTTTGTTGGCCATTTGTATATCTTCTGAGAATTGTCTATGACCGTAGTGCCAAAAGCAATCTACAAATTCAATGCAATTGCCATCAAAATACCATCATCATTCTTCACAGAACTAGAAAAAACAATCCTAAAATTCATATGGAACCAAAAAGGAGCCCGCATAGCCAAAGCAATATTAAACAAAAAGAACAAATCAGAAGGCATCACATTACCTGATTTCAAACTATATCATAAGACCATAGTCACCAAAACAACGTGGGTCTGGTATAAAAACAGGCACATAGACAAATGGAAAATAATGAAGAACCCAGAAATTAACCCAAATATTTACAGCCAACTGATCTTTGACAAAGCAAACAAAAACAAAGTGGGGAAAGAACACCCTGCCCAACAAATGGTACTGGGATAATTGGCAAGCCACAAGTAGGAGAATGAAATTGGATCTTTATCTCTCACCTTATACAAAAATCAACTCAAGATGGATCAAGAACTTAAATCTAGGACCTGAAAGTATAAAAATTCTAGATGATGACATCAAAAAAACCCTTCTAGAATTGGCTTAGGCAAAGATTTCATGACCAAGAACCCAACAGCAAATGCAAGAAAAACAAAGATAAATAGGTGGGATTTAATTAAACTAAAGAGCTTTTTCACGGCAAAAGGAACAGTCAGCAGAGTAAACAGACAATCCACAGAATGGGAGAAAATCTTCACAATCTGTATATCTGACAAAGAACTAATATCCAGAATATACAATGAGCTCAAACAAATTAGCAAGAATAAAACAAACAATCCCATCAAAAAGTAGGCTAAGGACATGAATAGACAATTCTTTGGCCACTTTTTAATAGGGTTGTTTGTTTTTCTCTTGTAAATTTAAGTTCCTTATATTGAATATTAGATCCCTGTCAGAGACATAGTTTGTAAATACTTTTTCTCATTTTATAGGTTGTCTGTTCACTCTATTGATAATTTCTTTTGCTGAGCAGAAGCTTTTAAGTTTAATTAGATCCCACTTGTCAATAGTTGCATTTGTTGTAATTGTTTTTGGTGTCTTTATCATGAAATCTTTGCCTGTTTCTATGTCCAGGATGGTATTGCCTAGGTTATCTTCCAGGGCTTTTATAGTTTTGGGTTTTACATTTAAGTATTTAATCCATCTTGGGTTGATTTTTGTGCGTGGTATAAAGAAGAAGTCCAACTTCAATCTTCTGCATATGGCTAGCAAGTTATTCCAGCACCATTTATTGAATAGGGAATCTTTTCCCCATTGCTTGTTTTTGCCAGCTTTGTCAAAGATTAGATAGTTGTAGGTCTGTGGTCTTATTTCTGGGCTCTCGATTCTGTTCCATTGGTGTATGTGTCTGTTTTTATACCAGTACCATGCTGTTTTGGTTACTGTAGTGCTGTAGTATAGTTTGAAGTCAAGTAATGTGGTGCCTCAAGCTTTGCAGATTGCCTTGGCTACTTAGGTTCTTTCTTGGTTCTATGTGAATTTTTAAATAGCTTTTTCTACTTCCGTGAAGCATGTCATTGGTAGTTTAATATAGCTTTGGGCAGTACAACCATTTAAATGATATTACTTCTTTCTCTCTATTAACATGGAATGATTTTTCATTTGTTTGTGTTTTTTCTGACTTCTTTGAGCAGTGTTTTGTAATTTTCATTATAGAGATTTTTCACCACCCTGGTTAGCTGTATTCCTATGTATTTTATTCTTTTTGTGGAAATTGTGAATAAAATTGCCTCTCTGATTTGGCTCTTAGTTTGGCTCTTCTTGGTGTATAGGAATGTTAGCAAATTTTGTACATTGATTTTGTATCCTGAAACTGTGTGGAAGTTGTATCAGCTTAAGGAGCTTTTGGGTCACAACTATAGGGTTCAGATAGAGAATTATGTTGTCTGCAAACAGAGGTAGTTGGACTTCTCTTTCTATTTAAATACACTTTATTTCTTTCTCTTGTCTGATTGCTCCAGCAAGGACTTCTAATACTGTGTTGAATAGGAGTGGTGAGAGAAGGCATCTTTGTCTTGTGCCAGTTTTCAAGGAGAATGCTTCCAGACTTTGCCCATTTAGTATAATGCTGGCTGTGAGTTTGTCATAGGTGGCCTTTATTATTTTGAGGTATGTTCCTTCAATATCTCATTTATTGAGACTTTTTAACATGAAGCATTGCTGAATTTTACTGAAGCCTTTTCTGCGTCTATTGAGACAATTACGTGGTTCTTGTCTTTAGTTTTATTTATGTTATAAATCACATTTTATTGATTTGCCCATGATGGACCAACCTTCCATTCCAGGGAAGAAGCCTACTTCACTGTGGTGAATTAGACTTTTGATGTGTTGCTGGATTCGGTTTGCAAGGATTTTGTTGTGGATTATTGAATGGATGTTCATCAAGGATACTGGCCTGAAGCTTTCTTTTTTTGTTGTGTCACTGGCAGCCTTTGGTATCAGGATGATGCTGGCCTTGTAGAACAAGTTGGGGAAGAGTCCCTCCACCTCTATTTCTTGAAATAGTTTTAGTAGGAATGGTACTGGCTCTTCTTCATATATCTGTTAAAATTTTACTATTAATCTATCAGGTCCTGGGCTTTTTTTTTTCTTTTTTTTTTTTTTTGCTTGGTAGGCTATTTACTACTGATCGAATTTTTGGAGCTCATTATTGGTCTGTTCAGGGACTCAGTTTCTTCCTGGTTCAGCCTTGAGACGGTGTATGTGGCCAGGAATTTATCCATCTCTTCTAGGGTTTCTAGTTTGTGTGTGTAGATGTGTTCATAGTAGTTGCTGGTTGTTATTTTTATTTCTCTGGGGTCAGTGGTAACATTCCCTTCATCATTTCTAATTTTGTTTATTTGAATCTTCTCTCTTTTCTTCTTTATTCATCTAGCTAGTACCCTATCTATCTTATTAATTTTTTCAAAAAACTTTGATTAAGTGATTTTTTGAACAGTTTTTCATGTCTCTATTTCTTTCAGTTCTTCTCTGATTTTAGTTATTTCTTGTCTTCTATAAACTTTGTGGTTGAATTCTTCTTGCTTCTCTAATTCTTTCAGTTGTGATGTTAGGTTGTTAATTTGAGATCTTTCTAACTTTTTGATGTGGGCATTACTTCTTATGCCCTACCCTAACTTTTCTCCTTCTCCTAGAAAACTCAGAACTATGCTTTCTAAACCAATTCAAACTTTCTCAGTGAATCAACCTGGTCTCCCTGAGGCAAAGTTAGCAATTTTCCATTACGCATGGTCCTCTTTCTCTCTAAGAATATCTAACGCAACAATGCAAGTGTTTCATCCCTCCTGGGTATGCGAGGAATTCCTTTTGGCTGAGACCAAGACTTAAAACCTCGTTCTTTCAACATTAATGAAGATCTATTTAGAAAGCCTCCATTTTTTTATAGCAGCATGATTTATAATCCTTTGGATATATACCCAGTAATGGGATGGCTGGGTCACATGCTATTTCTAGTTCTAGATCCTTGAGGAATCGCCGCACTGTCTTCCACAGTGGTTGAACTAGTTTACGGTCCCACCAACAATGTAAAAGTGTTTCTATTTCTCCACATCCTCTCCAGCACCTGTTGTTTCCTGACTTTTTAATGATCACCATTCTAACTGGTGTGAGATGGTATCTCATTGTGGTTTTGATTTGCATTTCTCTGATGGCCAGTGATGATGAGCATTTTTTCATGTGTCTGTTGGCTGCATAAATGTCTTCTTTTGAGAAGTGTCTGTTCATATCCTTCACCCACTGGGGTTGTTTGTTTTTTTCTTGTAAATTTGTTTGAGTTCTTTGCAGAAATAGCTATACTTATACCAGACAAAAATAGATTTCAATAGAAGACTGTAGAAAGAGATTAAAAAGGTCATTATATAATAATAAACAGATCAATTCATCAAGAGGATATAATAATTGAAAATATATATGCACTCAACACTAAAGCACCTAGATAAATGAAGCAAATATTATAAGAGCTAAAGAAAGAGACCTCAATACAATAATGGCTGGACACTTCAATACCCCACTTTAGGCATTGGATAGACCTTGCAGACAGAAAATCAACAAAGAAACATCAGACAATCTGCACTATAGAACAAATGAACCTAATAGATATTTACAGAAAATTTCATGCAACAGCTGCAGAATAAACATTCTTCTCCTCAGCCCATGGGTTATTCTCAAGGATAGACCATATGTTAAGTAACAAGTCTAAAAACATTCCAAAAAATTGAAGTAATATCAAGCGTTTTCTCTGACGACAGGGAATAAAACTAGAAATCAATTTAAAAAGGAATTTCAGAAACTACACACACACGTGGACATTAAACAATATGATCCTGAATGATTAGTAGGTCGATAAAAAAGTTAAGAAGAACACAGAAAAATTTCTTGAAACAAATGATAATGGAAACATAGCATAGCAAAACCTATGGAATATAGTAAAAGAGGTACTATTATAAAAGGAAAATTTATAACTGTAAGTGCCTACGTAAAAAACAGAAACGCTTCAAATAAATAACCTAACCATACATCTTAATTCACTAGAATGAAAAGGCCAAACCAAACCCAAAATTAGAAGGAAAGAAATAATAAAGATTACAGTGGAAGTAAATAAAGATAAAATGAAGAAAACAATGCAAAAGATTAATGAAACAAAAAGTTGATTTTTTGAAAAGTAAAACAGTTGACAAATATTTAGACAGGCTAACTAAAAAACAGAGAAGATAGAAATTAGTAAAATCAGAGGTGAAAAAGGAGACATTACAAGTAACGCTTCAGAAAATCAAAAGGTCATTAGTGGCTACTATCAGCAATTGTATGCCAACAAAGTAGAAAACCTAGAGGAAATTAATTCTTAGACACACACAGCTTACCAAGATTGAACTAGGAAAAAATCTAAAACCTGAACAGACCAATAACAATTAACAAAATTAAAGCCTTAATCAAAAAGTCAGTAGGACCAGACTGAAAAATAGAGAAGGAAAGAACATTTCCAAACTCATTCTTTGAGGCTAGTATTGCCCTGATATCAAAACCAGACAAAGACACATTAAAAAGGCAAACTACAGGCCCATAACTGAGAATATTGGTGCAAAAATTTGCAAAACACCTAGCAAACTCAATTAAACAATACATAAATAGGTAAGTCATAATGACCAAGTGGGATTTATCCCAGGGATGCAAGGATGGTTCAACATTCAAATTAATCAATGTGATACATCACATAAACAGAATGAAGGGGTCAGGCACAGTGGCTCACGCCTGTAATCCCAGCACTTTGGGAAGCTGAGGCTGGCAGATCACCTGGGTTCAGGAGTTTGAAACCAGTCTGGCCAACATGGCAAAACCCCGTCTCTACTAAAAATACAAAAATTAAGCAGGCACGGTGGTGGGTGCCTGTAATCCCAGCTACTCGGGAGGCTAAAGAAGGAGAATCACTTGAACCCAGGAGGCAGAGGTTGCAGTGAGCTGAGATCACGCCGATGCACTCCAGCCTAGGTGACAGAGGGAGACTTCATCTCAAAAAAATAAAAAATAAAAGGACAAAATCCATATAATCATTTCAATTATGCTAAAAATTATTTGATAAAATTTAATATTCTTTAATTATAAAAAACTCTTTGAAAACTCGGTATGGAATGAACATACCTCAACATAATAAAAGTCATATATGACAGACCCACAGCTAGTATCATACTAAGTGGGGAAAAACTAAAAGCCTTTCCTCTAAAATCTGGAAGATGACAAGAATGTCCACTTTTACCACTGTTATTCAACATAATTCTGAAAGTCCTATCTGGAACAATCAGACAAGAGAAAGCAATAAAAGGCAACCTCATTGGAAAAGAAGTCAAATTATCTTTTTTTTGCCAATGACATAGTCTTATATTTGAAAAAACATAAAGACTCCTCTGATAGGGTTTAAATGTGTGTCCCCTCCCAAATCTCATATTTAAATGTGATTCTCAATGTTGGAGGTGGGCCTGGTGAAAGGTGATTTAACCATCGGGGTGGATTACTCAGAAATGGCTTAGCACCGTCCCATTTGGTACTATCCTCATAATAGTGAGTGAGTTCCTACAAGATCTGGTTATTTAAAAGTGTATAACAACTTGCCCCTCTGTTTTTTGCTCCAGCTTTTTGCCCTTTGATGTGCAAGATTCTGCTTCAACTTCTGCCATGACTGTAAACTTCCACAGGCCACCCCAGAAGCATATGCCAGTGCTATGTCTTCTCTACAGCCTGTAGAACCATGAGCCACTTAAACCTCCTTTTTTAAAAATAAATTATCCAGTCCCACTCTTACAGTGATGCAAAAATAGCTTAATACAGAAAATTGGCACCAAGGAGTGAGAAATTGTTTTAAGAATACCTGAAAATGTGAAATTAGCTTTGTAGTTGGGTAAACAGGCAGAGGTTGGAAGAGTTTGTAGGATTCAGAGGAAGACAGAAAAATGAGGGAAAGTTGAGATTTTCTTAGAGACTGGTTGAATGGCTGTGACCAAAATGCTGTTAGTGATCTGGACAGTGAAGGCCAAGCTGAGGAGGTCTCAGATAAAATTAGAAACTTATTAGGACCGAAACAAAAGTCATGCATGTTGTCTTAGCAAAGTGGCTGGCTGAATTTCTGTCATGCCCTAGGGATGTATAAAACTTTGATTTTGAAATTGATGATTTAGGTTTTCTGTTGGAAAAATGTCTAAGCAGCAAAGCATTTGAGATGTTGCCTGGCTGCTTCTAACAACCTATGCTCACATGATCTAGCAAAAAATATATATAAGTTGTAACTTATACTTACAAGGGAAGCATAGTGTAAAAGCTTGAAAACTTTGCAGCCTAGTCCTGTGCCTAAAAAATAAAAAGATTTTATAAGAGAGGAACTCAAGCACGCTATGGAGCAACGACTTGTTAGAGATATTTGTATAACCTAAAAAAAAAGCAAGTGTTGATAGCCAAGACAATGGGAAAGAGGAATTGAAGGCATTTTAGAAATCTGAAAGGCAGCTCCCCATCACAGGCCTTGAGGCCTAAAAGAAGAGAATAGTTTCTGGGATCAGGCCCAGGACCTGCTGCCTTGGGTAGCTTTGGAACATGGCTCCCTGCATCCTGACCATTGCTTCAGCTCCAGGTGTAGGTCAAATTGATCCAGTTACAACTCCAGTCACTGCTTCAGAGGGTGCAAGCCATAAGCCTTGGTAGCTTCCATGTGGTGTTAGGCCTGTGGGTTTACAAAATGCAAGAGTTGAGACTTGGGATCCTCCACCTTTGTTTCAAAGGATGTGTGAACAAGCCAGGGTGTGCAGGCAGAAGCATGCTGCAGGGGTGGAGCACTCATGGAGAACCTCTACTAAAACAATGGAGAAAAGAAATGTAGGGTTACAATCCCCATGTGGGTTCCCCACTGGGGCATGGCCTAGTAGATCTGTGAGGAGAAGGTCACTGTCCTCCAGACCCCATAATGGTAGATCTAGCTACAGCTTGCAACTTGCACCTGGAAAAGCCAGAGACACACAATACCAGCCAGAGGTACACAATGCCAGCCCATGAGAGCAGCTATGGGGGCGGAACCATGCAAAGTCACAAGGTTGAACCTTCCCAAGGCATTAGTGTGCCCTGGAAATGGGACACAGAGTCAAAAATAATTATTTTGGAGCCTTACAATTCAATAACTGCCCTTCTGGGTTTCAGACTTTCGTGGGTCCTGTGGCCCCTTTCTTTTGGCTGATTTCTTCCTTTTAGAGTAGGAGTATTTACCCAATGCCTATGCCCCATTTGTATCTTGGAAGTGCCTAACTTGTTTTTTTATTTTACAGGCTTATAGGAGGAATAAATTAGCTTTGTCTTAGATGAGACTTTTGATTTTTGATTTAAGGCTGAAATGAGTTAAGACTTTGGGAATTATTGGGAAGTCATGATTGTATTTTGAAATATGAGAAGGATATGAGATTTGGAATGGCTGGGGCAAAATGATATAGTTTGGGTGTGTGTTCCCACCAAAATCTTATATTGAAATGTAATCCTCAATGTTGGAAGTGGGCCTAGTGGGGAGGTGATTGAATCAAGAGGGCAGGATTTCCATGAAGAGTTTAGCATCATTTCCTTTGGTGCCATTCCCACAATAGTAAGTTTTCATGAGAGCTGGTTATCTACAAGTGTGTAGCACTTACACTCTGCCCTCGTACTTACCATGTGATGTGCAAGCACCGGATTTATTTTTCACCTTGTCAGTTGCCAGAGGCTTCCCCAGAAGCAGAAGCCAGTGCTAGCTTTCTGTACAGCCTGTAGAACCATGAACCAATTAAATCTATTTCCTTTACAAATTAACCGGTCACTGATTTTTTTTATAGCAATGTGAGAATGGCCTAATACATCCACCAAAAAAACTATTAGAAGTAATAACTTGAGTAAATTTGCAGAATACAAAATCAACATATACAAATCAGTAGGATTGCTATATGCCAACAGTCAACAAAGTGAAAAAGAATTCAAAAATGTAACACTATTTGCAATAGCCACAAATAAAACACAATGTGTGGGAACTTACCAAAGAAAAAAAAGTTCTCAACAATTAAAACACTGATAAAAGAAATGAAAAAGGACCCCAAAATTGGAAAGATATTTTTATGTTCACAGATTGGAAGAATCAGTATTTTTCTAAAATGTCCATACAATCCAAAGCAATCTATACATTTCATGCCATCTCTATCAAAATAACAGGCCAGGGGCAGTGGCTCATGCCTGTAATCCCAGCACTTTGGGAGGCTGAGGTGGGTGGATCATGAGGTCAGGAGTTCAAGACCAGCCTGGCCAACTTTGTGAAACCCCATCTCTACTAAAAATACAAAAAAATTAGCCAGGCGTGGTGGCGGGTGCCTTCCCAGCTACTCAGGAGGCTGAGGCAGGTAATTGCTTGAGCCCAGGAGGCAGAGGTTGCAGTAAGCCGAGATTGCATCACTGCACTCCAGTCTAGGTGACAGAGCGAGATGCCATCTAAAAAAAAAAGACATTCCTCACAGAAACAGAAAAAAAATTCTGAAATTTATATGGAACTGCCACAAAACACCATAATAGTCAAAGCTGTGCTGAGTATATAAAACAAAACTGGAGGAATTCCATTACCTGGTTTTAAATTATACTACTAAGTTATAGTAATTAAAACAGCATGACACTAGCATAAAAACAGACATAAAGACAAATGGAACAAAATAGAGACCTTAGAAACAAACTCATACAGCTAAACTAAACTTATTTTCAACAAAAGTGCCAAGAATATACAATAAAAAATAAGACAGTTTTTGTAATAAATAGGGCTGGGAAAACTGGCAGGCCATAGGCAGAAGAATAAAACTAGAACCCTATTTCTTGCCACATAAAAAATCAAATTAAAATGAATTAAAGACTTAAACCTAACATCTCAAACTATCACGTTTTTACAATAAAACATTGGGGAAACCCTTTAGGGCATTGGTTTGGGCAAAAATTTCTTAAATAGTGCCCCATAAACACAGACAACCAAAACAAACACGGGCAAATGGGATTACAGCAAGTCAGAAAGCCTTTTTAAAGTGAAGGAAACAATAAACAAAGTGAAGAGAAAATCCACAGAACGGGAGAAAATATTTGTAAGTTATCCATCTGAAAAGCAATTAATAGCTACATGATATGGTTAGGCTTTGTGTCCCCACCCAAATCTCATATTGAATTGTAATTCCCAGGTTTTGGGGGAGAGACCCGGCAGAAGGTGATTGGATCATGGGGGTGGTTTCCCCCAGGCTGTTCTTCTGATAGTGAGTGAGTTCTCATGAGATCTGATGGTTTTATAAGGGACTCTTCCGCCTTTGCTTCACATACATGCTGTCTTGCCTGCTGTCATGTAAGAGGTGACTGCTTCCCCATCTGCCGTGATTGTAAGTTTCTTGAGGCCTGCCAAGCTGTGTGGAACTGTGAGTCAATTAAACCCATTTCCTTTATAAATTACCCAGTCTTGCCAGGTGCGGTGGTTCATGCCTGTAATCTCACCACTTTGGGAGGCCGGGTTGGCGGTGGGGGGGTGGCGGGTGGATCACGAGGTCAGGAGTTCAAGACCAGCCTGGCCAAGATGGTGAAACCCCGTCTCTGCTAAAAATACAAAAATTAGCCAGGCGTGGTGGCAGGTGCCTGTAATCCCAGCTACTCAGGAGGCTGAAACAGAGAATTGCTTGAACCAGGAGGTGGAGTTTGCAGTGAGCCGAGATTGCACCACTGCACTTCAGCCTGGGCAACAGATCAAGACTTCATCTCGTTAAATAAATAGATAACCCAGTCTTGAGTATTTTTTTATAGCAGTGCTGAAACAGACTAATACACTACAATATATTGAGTTCAAAAAATTCTATAAAAAATATAATAATCCAATTAAAGAATGGACAAAAAATTTAAATAGACATTTATGAAAAGAAGACATACAAATGTCAAGCAGGCAAATGAAAAAGTGCTACACATTACTGATCATCATAGAAATGCAAATCAAACCCAAAATGAGATATCATTTCACCCCAGTTAAGGTGGCTTTTATCCAGAAGTCAGTCAAAAACCAATGCTGGTGAGTATGTGGAGTGAAGGGAACCCTTGTACACTGTTGTTGGGAGCACAATTAAGGACAGTTTGGATGTTCCTGATATAACTAAAAATAGAGCTACTATATGGTCTAGCAATCCCACTGCTCAGTATATGCCTAAAAGAAATAAAATTGGTAGATCAAAGACATATTGGCACTCTCATATTTGCTACAGCAGGGTTTATAATAGCCAAGATTTGGAAGGAACTTAAATGTCCCTCAACAGCTGACTGGATAGAGAAAATATGGTACATATACACAGTGGAGTACTATTCAGCTATAAGAAAGAATGAGAGTCTGCCACTTGCAATAACATAAATGGAACTGAAAGTCTTTATGTTAAGTGAAATAAGTCAGGCACAGAAAGACAAATGTCACGTGTTCTCACTTATTTGTGTGTGCTAAAATTCGAAACAATTGGTGTCATAGAGATAGAGAGTATAAGGATGGGAAGGGCAGTGAGGGAACAGGGGGTTAGTGGGGATGCGAAATGGGTACAAAAAATTGTTAGAAAGAATGAATAAGACAGTATTTGATAGCACAACAGGGTGATTATAGTCAAAAATAATTTAACTATACATTTTAAAAAACTAAAAGAGTATAATTGGATTGTTTATAACACAAGCTATAAATGCTTGAGGGGATGGACACCCCATTTTTTTATTATGCATTACTCATTGCATGCCTGTATCAAAGTATGTCATGTATCCCCATAAATATATACACTAACTATGTACCCACAAAAATAAATTAAAAATTGAAATCAAAATTAAAACCAAAGGGAGGAGAGTATAATGAGGCCTGTGTGACCCATGGCTTGAACTAGCTTTTCATGTTAACTTTGGAATGTCCTTATCCAAGCAGAGGTGTCCATTTAGTCAATAGGGGCTTAGAAATTTATTTTTAGTTTATTTATTTTTAGTTTAGTTTATAGCAATAACCTCTCCATCATTATGACTAGAAGTTGAAATGTGGTATTTAACAACCCTACATGATAAGATCAGATATGCCAGTTTAGTGACAGCCTGCTTTATGACAAAATTTATTTTTAGTTTATAAGTGGAAAAAAGGATTTTTAATCCTGAGCCATAGCTCTCAGTCAATCAATCCCTGCAGGGAACTCTGTTATTTTCCACTGAATAACACCACATTTCAAAGTGAGGGGAAACATCTTGAAACTAAGAGGTACAGCCTTATTAAATTTGATTTGGTTTCAATTGTAATTAATTTAATCACATGCATTCTAGAGTTTGTCCTCAGTCTTCTCCTACTTTAGGCCCATGATCTGTTGAATTTGCTCAGCTCCCTGCTCAACAGCAGGAAATCAGTTAGAATTATTTAAAAATCTCATTGTGGCTGGGAGTGGTGGCTCATGCCTGTAATCCCAGCAATTTGGGAGGCCCAGGTGGACAGATTGCCTGTTGTCAGGGGTTTGAGACAAGCCCAGCCAACAGAGTGAAACCCCATCTCTACTAAAGATACAAAAATTAGCTGGGTGTGTTGATGCACGCCTGTAATCGCAGCTACTTGGGAAGCTGAGGCAGGAGAATTGCTTGAACCCGGGAGGTGGAGGTTTCAGTGAGTCAGGATGGTACTACACTCCAGCCTGGGCAACAGAGAAGACTCTGTCTCAAAATAATAATAATAATAAATAAGTAAAAATAAAAATCTCATTGTGTTTCAAATTTCTCTTGAATATCAACTGTATCAACTTGCATATTACCTATAATCATTTTGCTTACTTTATATCCAATCTTGAGAAATCTTTGAGGACTAATTTCACTCTTTTCTGCCATTTTGGTAAACATACCAAATTCCATCAAACAAAATGCACAGAATTCCTGAGAAATACATTTTCTCCTTGAGGAGTAGACTTGTTGTGTTAGAGGAGCTCATGAATACCAAGCTTCTAGTTTAGTAAACATGACTAGAATACTCTGTCTTAATATGAGTAGCTAGGTACTCACAAGGCATCTAGAAGATTAATGCTCATGGTCTGAAAATAGCCACATTGTTTAGCTGGCCACAAATTACAACTGCAGAATATTTGTGGTCATACAAGACATCTTCCACCAAGCCTGAAAAATGTATACATGTCCTAGGAGTGCAGCATTTTTTTTGTAAGGATAATATTAATGAGCTAGCTTAGGTCAATGGGTTAATGGTCATTGTTAAAACCAATAGCCCCGACTTTAGTGAGTACATCTGCACCTTCCAAGTTTAATTATAACTCTTTCTCTTTATAGTTACTGATAAGAAGAGACACTAACAAAAGACAATGCATTCCTGCTCTTGTTTGCTGAGGGTGTCCAACTCTAATGGAGTCATTTCTAGTAAACTTGCTTCTTTCACTGTGCTCTCTGACTCACCTCAATTTTTTTCCTGCACAAGATCTAAGAATCTTACTTTGTGGTCTGTGTCAGGACCCTCTTTTCCAGCAACATCTTTCAGCAACACCATGAAGGGACACCAAGACAAGACCCCCACTCCAAGGAAAACAATCCACACAGAATCAATCAGCTGACACCTGGCAAGTGGGCCGTCTTTTAGAGTCGTGAAGCCGTTCAGGTAGGCAAGAATGATTATCCACTACTACTTAGGCAAGAGGCCCTAGGGCATAATGTGAGGGTGAGAGACTCAGTCCCAAAAATTAGAGGCCCAGGGGCATCATACTCAGATTAGAGGCCAAGCTCACAGGGTTAGAGGCCCTTGGGAATATTGAGAAGAATGGATTTGGCTAAACAAGATGTTTACCACTTTCTCTTTTTGGACTGTCCACCTTGTGCTCTCTGTCCCTCACCTGAGTGCTCTGCATCTTGTCACCTTTCTGCTCACCGCCTCTGTTTTGTAGTAGCCTGGAGGCTGCCCCAAGAAAGAGGCCCCAAACGGTTTAGCTTTTACTTTCCTCAGCAATCATCTGACTTTTAGCTGATTGCTTGTTTAATTTGCCACTGTTCCAAGTGACACTGAAAAAAAGAGATGTCTTGGAACCTAGTATTTTTGTACCTTAATTATCAGAAAAAAAATCAGCAATAACCTCTCCATCATTATGACTAGAAGTTGAAATGTGGTATTTAACAGCCCTACATGATAAGATCAGATATACCTGTTTAGTGAAAGCCTCTTTTATGACAACCCTCTGCAAACAATTAGCCTCAAGATGGAGAACATGGGACTTTTTCTTAACAGTTTTCTCTCATTTCTTAACCATAAGGTCATCTTTGATGAGCTAGTATAGGGCAGCTGGACCCTACTTTCTAAACCCAGCATGTCACTTTTTTCCTGAGAGCGTTTTGTCAGTTTTGTCATAGCAGTGTGAAAATGGACTAATACATTACAATATACAAGTTACAGCCTTCCCATTTCCCCTGTTCAGTCTGACTCCTTTTTTTGCAGCTTAATTTGTTTTATAGAAGAGAAACTAAATGGGAGGAAATACTTTACATATAGGCTTCTCTGATGCTTGGTCAGGATAAAAAATTAAAATGGGCTTCTACATGTTTGATGGAGGAAAAGACAAAATAGGGATGGCACGTAATTGATTACCCTTTTAATGCAAGTGCCTCTTAATATTAGGCTTTTCTTAGCTGGGGCTGAACTCCCCCTGCCAGTCCGACAACCCCATAAGAACACAGTCAGACTCCTTCCAGTTCTGGTGAGGTGTGCAACATGTTATTAATTTCTTCTAGTTTTCCAGGGTTATCTAGTGTCTGGTCATCCTCTTCTCCCTGCCCTTCGAGTCCTGTCTTACGTACACACCCCACTCTCGAAACATGCGAGCTTCACCAGAAAAACACGCAGTGGGGCCTCTTATCAGCTGGCAAAGTTGAATGTTTGCCCTCTCTGGGAAGTGACAAATGATAATAGGGACACTATATAGGTATATGTACTCTTTTCTATGTCTGAACTAGCCATATACTAGGAAAAGCTAAAACAGTTTTCAGAGGTGCCTGAAAATTTGTAGACAAATTTAAGAGGCTAACCTTGATGTACGATCTGGCCAGGCAGGATTTGCATATGTTTATGTTTTCCTGCTGCATGGCAGAAAGGCAGTGTGTTATTCTCTTTGAAGCAGTTGTGAATGGGAGTTCACTCATGATTTGGCTCTCTGTTTGTCTGTTATTGGTGTATAAGAATGCTTGTGATATTTGCACATTGGTTTTGTATCCTGAGACTTTGCTGAAGTTGCTTATCAGCTTAAGGAGATTTTGGGCTGAGATGATGGGGTTTCTAGATATACAATCATGTCATCTGCAAACAGGGAAAATTAGACTTCCTCTTTTCCTGATTGAATACCCTTTATTTCCTTCTCCTGCATGATTGCCCTGGTAAGAACTTCCAACACTATGTTGAATAGGAGTGGTGAGAGAGGGCATCCCTGTCTTGTGCCAGTTTTCAAAGGGAATGCTTCCAGTTTTTGTCCATTCAGTATGATATTGGCTGTGGGTTTGTCATAGATAGCTCTTATTATTTTGAAATACATCCCATCAATACCTAATTTTTTGAGAGTTTTTAGCATGAAGGGTTGTTGAATTTTGTCAAAGGCCTTTTTTGCATCTATTGAGATAATCATGTGGTTTTTGTCGTTGGTTCTGTTTATATGCTGGATTACATTTATTGATTTGCATATGTTGAGGCAGCCTTGCATCCCAGGGATGAAGCCCAGTTGATCATGGTGGATAAGCTTTTTGATGTGCTGCTGGATTCGGTTTGCCAGTACTTTATTGAGGATTTCTGCATCGATGTTCATCAGAGATATTGGTCTAAAATTCTCTTTTTTTGTTGTGTCTCTGCCCGGCTTTGGTATCAGGATGATGCTGGCCTCATAAAATGAGTTAGGGAGGGTTCCCTCTTTTTCTATTGATTGGAATAGTTTCAGAAGGAATGGTACCAGCTCCTCCTTGTACCTCTGGTAGAATTAGGCTGTGAATCCATCTGGTTCTGGACTTTCTTTGGTTGATAAAATACCTAGGAATCCAGCTTACAAGGGATGTGAAGGACCTCTTCAAGGAGAACTACAAACCACTGCTCAATGAAATAAAAGAGGATACAAACAAATGGAAGAACATTCCATGCTCATGGGTAGGAAGAACCAATATTGTGAAAATGGCCATACTGCCCAAGGTAATTTATACATTCAATGCTATCTCCATCAAGCTACTGATGACTTTCTTCACAAAATTGGAAAAAACTACTTTAAAGTTCATATGGAACCAAAAAAGAACCTGCATCGCCAAGTCAATCCTAAGCCAAAAGAACAAAGCTGGAGGCATCACGCTACCTGACTTCAAACTATACTACAAGGCTACAGTAACCAAAACAGCATGGTACTGATACCAAAACAGAGATATAGACCAATGGAACAGAACAGAGCCCTCAGAAATAACGCCGCATATCTACAACTATCTGATCTTTGACAAACCTGACAAAAAACAAGAAATGGGGAAAAGATTCCCTATTTAATAAATGGTGCTGGGAAAACTGGCCAGACATATGTACAAAGCTGAAACTGGATCCCTTCGCTACACCTTACACAAAAATTATTTCAATATGGATTAAAGACTTACATGTTAGACCTAAAACCATAAAAACCCTAGAAGAAAACCTAGGCAATACCATTCAGGACATAGGCATGGACAAGGACTTCATGTCTAAAACACCAAAAGCAATGGCAACAAAAGCCAAAATTGACAAATGGGATCTAATTAAACTAAAGAGCTTCTGCACAGCAAAAGAAACCACCATCAGAGTGAACAGGCAACCTACAGTATGGGAGAAAATTTTTGCAACCTACTCATCTGACAAAGGGCTAATATCCAGAATCCACAATGAACTCAAACAAATTTGCCAGAAAACAACAAATAACCCCATCAAAAATTGGGCAAAGGATATGAACAGACACTTCTGAAAAGAAGACATTTATGCAGCCAACAGACACATGAAAAAATGCTCATCATCACTGGCCATCAGAGAAATGCAAATCAAAACCACAGTGAGATACCATCTCACACCAGTTAGAATGGCAATCATTAAAAAGTCAGGAAACAACAGGTGCTGGAGAGGATGTGGAGAAAGAGGAACACTTTTACACTGTTGGTGGGACTGTAAACTAGTTCAACCATTGTGGAAGTCAGTGTGGTGATTCCTCAGGGATCTAGAACTAGAAATACCATTTGACCCAGCCATCCTATTACTGGGTATATGCCCAAAGGATTATAAATCATGCTGCTATAAAGACACATGCACACGTATGATTATTGTGGCACTATTCACAATAGCAAAGACTTCAAACCAACCCAAGTGTCCATCAATGATAGACTGGATTAAGAAAATATGGCACATATATACCATGGAATACTATGCAGCCATAAAAAAGATGAGTTGATGTCCTTTGTAGGGACATGGATGAAGCTGGAAACCATCATTCTCAGCAAACTATCGCAAGGACAAAAAACCAAACACAGCATGTTCTCACTCATAGGTGGGAATTGAACAGTGAGAACACATGGACACAGGAAGGGGAACATCACACACTGGGGCCTGTTGTGGGGTGGGGGGTGGGGGGAGGGATAGCATTAGGAGATATACCTAATGTTAAATGACGAGTTAATGGGTGCAGCACACCAACATGGCACATGTATACATATGTAACTAACCTGCACGTGGTGCACATGTACCCTAAAACTTAAAGTATAATAAAAAAAAAAAAAGAAAAAAGAAAAGCAGTGTGTTATGGGAGTGGTAGAGCACATGCTAATAGGGTGGCAGCCTGCAACCAGGGACATGACACCTATCAAGTGGGAGGCACAGCAGTGCCTGATTAGGACCCAAAAGAGAACTAGAATCTAGAAAAGATGAATGAATTAGGAAGAAAGTGGGATATAGAGAGAAAAAATTATGATCATTTGACTCCTTGAAGGAATAAAAAAAAGTGTGATAAAGCTTTTTAATTTTTATAAAGTCTGGAAAATGACTCAGAAAAGATGAAAACGTAGCCTTATTACAAGGGTGGATAACTTAGACCTTGAGAAAATACACTAACACTGACCCTTACTCCAAGAAGGGATAGGCATTGCTAGGAGTTTACTTTATAGCCCAGCCTGCTTCTGATATCTGCAGGAAGCCGCCAAAAGCAGCCTTAGGCTTCCAGACTCCCATGGATCAGATTTTAGATTTGGATTTTGCAGTTTTTCATCACAGGAATAGGGCAGAGAAAACATAAAATAAACCAAATGTCCCAAGAGGCCCAGCTTCTAGCTGCAGCCTTGTGCTCTCCACCACTTCAGAGGCAGCCCCTTAACCCTGGCCCTCACAGAGGAAGTGAGAAGGTGAAAGTCCCAGTCTGTGCCTCTGGGCCACTGTGTCATGGATATAAATCAATGTGCCTTCTGTAAGAAGGTCAGCCACTGCCGAAGGAAATGCACTGTGCTTCCAAGGGAGCCAACCTCAGAGTCCAGCAGACTTGAAAGTGGGAGGGCCTGATACTTCCTGCTTCCACTCCCATTGGACTATTAGCTATCCAGAGATGGAGGAGCCTCAGGTGACTCTTGTAGTGGCAGGTAGGAGTATTAACTTCTTATTAGGTGTGGGAGCAGATGACTCTGTGCTGATTCAATACAGTGGGCTCCTGTCTCCTCATGATGGACAAGCCCAAAATAACTGCTTTTTGTGTCTTCTAAGTTGTCCTCCAGGGCCTCTGGGCTTCTCACCTACCTTTTTAGTACTGTCTGAATCCCTGACCTCTTACTGGGGAGAAGTTTATTGACTCAGGAGACCAAGTCATGGTCACCTTCACAGATCATAAATCATAGAAAGTGTTACTTTTGTTCCTGACCCCTCAGGGGAAAAAAAAGAAGTTAAGAATGAGCTGTCACATTTACCACCTGAGGTATTGTCTCAAGTAAATCTTGAAGTTTGGGCCACACAGGCTCTGGGAAATGCACTAAACACCTCTCCTATTCAAATCCAACTTCAGCCTAGTGTTCCTCGCCCTCAGAAGAGACAATACATTTTAAGGCAAGAAGCATGAGGGGAAATTCAACCCCTTATTGCCAAATTCTTGCCATATGAGTTATGAAGGCCATGAGAGTCTCCTTACAATACTAGCATGTTACCAGATAAAAAGCCTAATGGCAAGTACAGATTTGTCAGAACCCTTAGAGCATTAAGAAATGCAGTTGTCTCCATACACCTCATTGTCCCCAGTACTTACCAAGTCCCAGGGGATGCAAGCTGGTTTACATTCTTAAATCTGAAAGATGCATTTTTCTGCATCTCAATGCATCCAGATTCACAATATGTTTGCCTTTGAATGGACTAATCCAGATACACATTCTGCCTCAAAACTAACCTGGACAGTCGTCTCTGAAGGGTTCTGGGATAGCCCCCACTTACTTGAAAATGCTCTAGCTAAGGACTTAAGAAATCTACAATTGGAGAGGGACACAATTATTCAGTATGTAGGTGACTTGCTCATTGCTAGCCCAACTAAAGATGACTCAAATAATAATACTGTTAAGTTGGTAAGTTTCCTGGGAAGTTGCAGATATACGGTATCACCATACAGGGCTCAGATTTTGACTCAAAGGCTTAAATATTTGGAATCTATCTTAACCACTGGAACTGATCAACAGCCCTAGAAGATAAAAAAGTTATTTTAGTCACCGAAGGGTCCCAGTCCAACAAATGACTGTGGGCTTTTTTGGGAGATGGCTGGGTACTGCTGCTTATGCATGCCCAGATTTGGGCATGTAGCCAAGCCTTTATATGATACACTAAAGGGAAAGATTTAGAGCTCCTAGAATGTAATGAGAACTGCAAGCAAACCTTCAATACTCTCAAGGAGAAATTGAGCTCTGCTGCAGCCATGGGAGTCCCCAAGTTGGATGAACCATTTATTCTTTATGTGACCAAAAAGCAAGGCATAGGCCTTGGGTAATCTTGTCCCAAAACTGGGGGACATTCCAAGGCCAGTAGCCTAATTTTCTAAGCAGATAGACAAGGTGGCCTCAGGGTGGCCTTGATGTCTTACAGCTATTGCTGCTACCACTTTTCTAGCAGGTAAAGCTAATAAACTAACATTAGAACAGCACCTACAGGTTTTTGACCCCACACCAAGGGAAGGTGGTCCTGGAAGCTAAAGGGCGCCAGTGGATAATAGGAGAATATTTATGAAAGTATCAGGCCTTATTGCTAGATACTCCAGACATAACCCTTAAAGCCTGGCAAACCATCAACCCAGCTACTTATCTGTCAGAGTCCACAGGTGCTCCCAGTCTTTCTGGCATACAGGTTGTATTAGTCTGTTCTCATGCTGCTAATAAAGACATATCTGAGGCTGGGAAATTTGTAAAGAAAAGAGGTCTAATTGACTCACAGTTGCACATGGTCAGGGAGGCCTCACACTCATGGCAGAAGGCAAGTGAGGAACAAAGTCACATCTCTTACATGGCAGCAGGCAAAAGAGCTTGTGTAGGGAAACTCTCCTTTATAAAACCATTGGCTGTAATCCCAGCACTTTGGAAGTCCAAGGCAGTGGATGACCTGAGGTGAGGAGATCGAGGCCAGCCTGGCCAACATGGTGAAACCCCATCTATACTAAAAGTACAAAAATTAGACAGGCATGGTGGCAGGTGCCTGTAATCCCAGCTACTCAGGAGGCTGAGACAGGAGAATCACTTGAACCCAGGAATCAGAGGTTGCAGTGAGCCAAGATCATGATAATGCACTCCAGCCTGAGCAACAGAGCAAGACTCTGTCTCAAAAATAAATAAATAAATAAACCATCAGATCTCATGAGGCTTATTCACTGTCATGAGAACAGCATGGGAAAGACCCATCCCCTGATTTGATTACCTCCAACTAGGTCCCTCCCACGATATATGGGAATTATGGGAGCTACAATTCAAGATAAGGTTTGACTGGGGACACAGCCAAAGCGTGTCACAGGTTATGAAACAAATTTATTCTAGCAGGCCAGACGTAGGAGAGATGAGCCCCTTGACCATCCCAGGGAGAGTGGTTAACAGATGCAAGTTGTTTTATGCATCAGGAAAACAGGAGAGCTAGATATGCTATTAGTAGTAGTCAGCACAAGAGAATCAAGGCATAAGCCTTGCTGGCCTCGACCTCAGCTCAAAAAGCTGAGTTAATTGAACTTACTAGGCCCCTGCAGTTGGAAAGGATTTAAAAGTTAACATTTACACTGATTCCAAGTATGATTTTTTAGTGCTTCATGCTTATGCTGCAATTTGGAATGGGTGGGGACTCCTGACCCCAAGGGCTTTTCCATACAACATCATTCAGATTTTGAGCTTGTTAGAATGCTGCTTTGCTGCCAGAAAGTGACTATAATTAATTGCAGAGGACATCAAAAGAGAGACTGACCATGTAAAAGGAAATGACCTTGTAGATGCTGCAGCCAAGGCCCCTGCACTGAAAGGTCCAATGAAGCTTATGGGCGTGCTGGTCAGCATACACAGAACTGGGCCGGAACACTCTGAAGAAGAACAGAAATGGGTCAGGGATTGCATTTCAGTCCAGGGCCCCTCGGGCTGGCTGAATGATGGTAATAAATTACTAATGCTAAGTACCAATCACAAGAGTATAACTCAGCACTTTCATGATTCTTTTCACCCTAGAAGGGATTCTTTGTTTCTGTTAATGTCTCACTTGTTTATAGGGGTAAATCTTTTCAAGACACTAAAACAGGTGACTCAGCACTGTGAGCTCTGTGCCTGACATGACCCAAACGGCCAGCAATTTTCTCCTCCAGTTAAACCTGTCCAAAATTAAGGAACCTATCCAGGTGAGAACTGGCAACTCTAATGTACCCCAATGACTTTCTGCAAGAGATTCAAATATTTGCTAATGCTTACTGATACCTTCACTGGTTAGATCGAGGCATTCCCCACCCCATCTGAAAAATGTTTACCAGAAGAAATAACTCCTCAGTTTGGGTAATCTAAAAGCCTGCAAAGTGACAATGGCCCATCTTTCACAGCAGGCGTAACCCAACACCTATCCTCAGCTTTAAGAATCCAATATTACCTTCACTCTATGTGGAGACCGCAGTCCTCTGGAAAGGTGAAAGGGCTAATCCTAAAGAAGACTCTAGCTAAATCAGAGGCCTGACTATCTCTAACACCCATAGCTTACTGCGGATTTGAACTGCTCCAAAGTAAAACGTATAATTAAGTCCTGTTGAGTTAACATACGGAAAGCCTTTCCTAGCCACAGATTTCCTAATAGATGAAAGGACGCATCCATTACAAAAATATGTCATCAATCTAGGACAGGTGCAAAGGCACTCTGTGAATATGGAAACAAGAGTCTTCCTCTCCCACATGGGAGGAAAATTCAGTTTCAGCTCAGCTAGGGATCTAGTCTTACTAAAGACGTGGAGGAAGTTCTCCAGCTGAGCAGCTTTCCCCAACGTGGAAAGGACCATAGCAAGGACACCTGAGCTTTCCAACAGACGTTCAACGCCAGGGGATTCACAGGTGGATACACCTGTGTGGAAATAAAGCTGTTGCTTATTCTGGGAGCCCAATCCCAGGCTGAGGGAGGTGGGCGCGGGGCTATTTAAGCGTTGGCGGAGGGCGGGCTGGATCTCTGCGCGTCTGCTCCTCCTTCTCGTGTTTCTCCTGCCGCCCTAATCCCGCCTTGGCCATGGGGGAAATCCTGCTCACGCAGAGCGGGCAGTGCGGGAACCAGATCGGCGCCAAGGTTGGCAGCCGGGGCTCTGAGGGCCCAGCCCGGGCCTGCCGGGTGTCCGGGGAAGATGTTGGCAGTGGCGGGGCGGTGCCCCTGCATTGCGGCCCCTGGGCTCCCTGCCGGGGACGCGGTGGAACTGGGCGGCTGGTGAGGCGGCCGGGGTGGACCCCGGGGATACGGCGGCCTAGGGATGGGGGTGCGGATGGGGGTGGGAGAGGGGGCTGGGGCGCCTCCCTGACTCAGCCCCGGCCTGTCTGGCCCCTCCCGTCTCCGCAGTTCTGGGAGGTGATCTCTGACCAACATGCCATCGACTCCGCTGGCACCTACCACGGGGACAGCCACCTGCAGCTGGAGCGCATCAACGTGCACTACAACGAGGCCTGCGGTGAGACCCCCGTACTTCCCCCACCGCCCTCCTGGGAACGCGGCCCTCCCCTCGCTCATGCCCTCCCGCCCCACGCAGGTGGCAGGTACGTGCCCCGCGCTGTGCTCGTGGATCTGGAGCCGGGCACCATGGACTCTGTGCGCTCGGGGCCCTTCGGGCAGGTCTTCAGGCCAGACAACTTCATCTTCCGTGAGCTGCGGGCGAGGACTGGGGTGCGGCTCCTTAGGGCAGCTCAAAATCCAGGAGTGCGCCAAGGTCATCCTGCGGGAACTGTGGCCCCAGGCCCCTGAACACCCTCCTGTCCTCCGAGTCGAGTCGCTCAATCAGCCTCCTAAACGGGCTTCGGGAGGAAGGCCCGGGTGTCTCCTCAAGGTGAGGAGCTACTGATGTAAACTCCCTACAGGGAGCTGAGCTGGGGCCGTGGCTACTGCCTTCCCTGAAAATGGGCAGGAGCTACCTGCAGCGAGGTCTGTTAGCCCGTCTCAGGTTTGACTCCTGACTTAATTCCTAACAGGGGAAGCTGCTGTCCTGTAACTGGGGGAGGGGGTTTCATTCGTTCCACCTGCAGTGAGGTTAGCCCGTCTCAGGTTTGACTCCTGACTTAATTCCTAACAGGGGAAGCCGCTGTCCTGTAACTCTGGGGGAGGGGGTTTCATTCGTTCCACCTGCAGTGAGGTTAGCCCGTCTCAGGTTTGACTCCTGACTTAATTCCTAACAGGGGAAGCCGCTGTCCTGTAACTCTGGGGGAGGGGGTTTCATTCGTTCCACCTGCAGTGAGGTTAGCCCGTCTCAGGTTTGACTCCTGACTTAATTCCTAACAGGGGAAGCTGCTGTCCTGTAACTCTGGGGAGGGGGTTTCATTCGTTCCACCTGCAGTGAGGTTAGCCCGTCTCAGGTTTGACTCCTGACTTAATTCCTAACAGGGGAAGCCGCTGTCCTGTAACTGGGGGAGGGGGTTTCATTTGTTCCACCTGCAGCGAGGTCTGTTAGCCCGTCTCAGGTTTGACTCCTGTCTTAATTCCTAACGGGGGAAGCTGTCTTGTAACTCCGGGGGAGGGGTTTTCATTTGCTCCACCTGCAATGAGGTTAGCCCGTCTCAGGTTTGATTCCTGACTTAATTCCTAACAGGTGAAGCCGCTGTCCTGTAACCCTGGGGGAGGGGGTTTCATTAGCTCCACCTGCAGGGCGAATGGTGCTCTCACCTCACACGTGACACTTGGCCCTTTTTGCATTATGGTGGTGACCCCTGATGACCTTATACCTGGCCGTCGAGTGACTGGCTGTACTGTCTTACACGTCAGTGTGGGGCCAGAAACAACTGGGCCAAGGAGCACTACACAGAAGACACGGAGCTGATGGAGTCAGTGACGGACGTTGTCAGAAAGGAGGCTGAGAGCTGTGACTGCCTGCAGGGTTTCCAGCTGACCCACTCCCTGAGTAGGGGGACTGGGTCTGGGATGGGTACCCTTCTCGTTAGTAAGATTCGGGAGGAGTACCCAGACAGGATCATAAACACATTCAGCATCCTGCCCTCGCCCAAGGTGTCGGACACCGTGGTGGAGCCCTACAACGCCACCCTCTCAGTCCACCAGCTCATAGAAAACGCGGATGAGACCTTTTGCATAGATAAGGAAGCGTTATATGACATATGTTCCAGAACCCTAAAACTGCCCACACCCACCTATGGTGACCTGAACTACCTGGTGTCTGCTACCATGAGTGGGGTCACCACGTACCTGTGCTTCCCGGGCCAGCTGAACGCTGACCTGCGGAAGCTGGTCGTGAACATGGTCCCGTTTCCCCGGCTGCATTTCTTCATGCCCGGCTTTGCCCCACTGACCAGCCGGGGCAGCCAGCAGTACCGGGCCTTGACTGTGGCTGAGCTTACCCAGCAGATGTTTGATGCTAAGAACATGATGGCTGCCTGTGATCCCCATCACGGCTGCTACCTAACGGCGGCTGCCATTTTCAGGGGTCGCATGCCCATGAGGGAGGTGGATGAACAAATGTTCAACATTCAAGACAAGAACAGCAGCTACTTTGCTGACTGGCTCCCCAACAACGTAAAAACAGCCGTCTGTGACATCCCACCCCGGGGGCTAAAAATGTCAGTCACCTTCACTGGGAACAACACAGCCGTCCAGGAACTCTTCAAGCGTGTCTCAGAGCAGTTTACAGCAATGTTCAGGCGCAAGGCCTTCCACTGGTACACGGGCGAGGGCATGGATGAGATGGAATTCACCGAGGCCGAGAGCAACGTGAACGACCTGGTGATATCAGGATGCCATGGCCGAGGAGGATGAGGAGTACGCTGAGGAGGAGGTGGCCTAGAACTCTCCTTTTCTAGGTAAAGAGGGGAGGCAGTGTGGATTCTTCACTGTGTTCTGACAGCCATGTGTCACTATGCGCTTGTTCATTTGTGTCTTCACATCTCCTGCTGCATTTTAAAGCACTATTATAGTATGCGGTTTTGACTAATAAAGTGTTCTCACAGCATCTGGTTTCACCTCCATCTTCTTTCCATGGGCCCTCTGGCTACTGCTGCCAGATGCGCATTCTTGTCCTGCAAGGTGGAAGCTGTCTGGGTTCATCACATGCCCAGGAACAAGCATTCCAGTGGCTCCAGGAGGGCTCGGCATGGGCTGTGGACATGGCAGGCAGGCTTCACGCGAACTTGGGGATGCCCTGGGCCTTGGGCAGCGACATGGTGGAAAGCCTGTTCCTGAAGGCAAGCCTTGGCTTATCCTATGTACCAAACTTCTAGGGAACCAGTTGGCCATGTTTCTGGAACTTTAAAAGGGGTCAGCGACCCTGGTGGACAATGTCCCCAAAGTCCCATCTCGGGGTAGGAATGTGGTCAGACAGCTGGCTCTGAACCAGCAATGAAGGGTGGGCAAGTGGGACCCCAGCCACTCCATCACCATGATGGCCTGGGTGTGTCCATGTGGCCTCATTCTCTTAATGAGGTGGGCATGGGATATCTGGCAGGGACTACTGGGCGGGAATCAAGCCCAGTGTAGACTCACATGCACTGAACCCTATGAAGAAGGGATTAGGTCCTGGGGGCCATAGATGGTGGTTGCTGGGCCTGTGTGCTCAGGGCAGTCTCTCCAAAGGCACAGATGGGGTTTCTGAACAGGACCTGGGGAGACAGGCAGGTGCTCACAAATGCTGCTTCCCCCAACTGGCAACCAGTGAGAAAAAAGCCCGAGTGGAGGTCTGACCTGCCCCAGTCTGGAGGGCTGATGCTGTCTGGAAAGATGGGTGATGTGCAGTGTCTGCTGTCTCCCTGTCCCCCACTCCAAAACCTCAGAGCAAAGATAATCCAAGATTGTCAGGATGAGCCTGGTGAGGGTGGCACCTTTTTAGGGATAGGCCCTTCAGACTGGCAGTCTCCTCCCCAGGCTTCTCGGGGAGCCTGGACTGCAAAGCCCGCTTTGGGGAAGCTGTCAAATAAGAGGTGTGTGTGTGAGCTGGGTGCTGGGCAGCATGCACGGACAGGGCTCTTCTACCTGGCTCTTGTGGAACTTGTCCATGTTCTGTGTGATGACTCCTTGGTAATTCCCACCCCCATCCCCACCCCCATCCCCACCCCCACCATCACACAGATAAGATGAAGCCAGCATAGCCTGGGGGTGGGCAGATGAACAGGGTCTACCCCAGGTCCCCTGGGAATGCCCATCTGCCTCCGACGTGTCAGGGAAAGCAGGTGAGGCCCCTCTTTCTCTGAATGTTGTCAGTGGTCTATTGCAGCCAAATGGGGAACAGGCAGGCAGGAGAGTGCCTCATCTCAAAAGAAGTGGCTCCTGGAAGCAGCTGGGAGGTGGGAGAGGTCCCCCATACTCCCCCAACCTCCCCCACACCCGCCCACACCCGCCCACACTCGCCCACACTCGCCCACACTCCCCCACACTCCCCCAGCCTGTTCTTGCAGCAGGAAAAGGGGTCTCTGTGACAGCCCCCCTCAGTGGCCCTCACTCTCTGAGGGGTGTCCTTGCCCAATCCAGGTGCACACCCATCTGAGATGGCCTTGCATGGACCTGCTTGGGAAGGTTCAGCTGCAGCAACTACTGGAACGTGCCCACACCTGGTGTCTCCACTCACGTGTGGACCTGGATGTTCCTCCCTCTCATAGTGGTACAGCCAGAGGCAGAGGGGGCAAGTCACTGCTGCAGTTACCACCTGGGTCTGAGGGGGCGTCAGGCTTGGTGCCCATGTATTTCCCAATTACCTGGTTCCATGTGGGGGCTTCATGGACAGGAGTGGTGCTTTTCCAGGCCTCTTTTCCACATGCCAGCTACAGGCCCAGGTTTCCCAAGTTTCTGGAGCCCCTCTTCCAGCCTGGCAAGCATGGCGTGTTGTAGGGGAAGGACATGAAGCCTACAGGCAGCAGAACCTGTCTGGGTATGTTCTCCACCCCTGAAGGTCCCTGGTGGTTTACCTCTTTGGGTGAGAGTCGGCTTAGGATCTCAACATTCTTGTAGGACTCCAGAACTGTACAGACAGGGGCCCAGGAGGGAGCAGGGGCTGGGACTGGCAGCTAACCAGTGTAGTGGGGGTTGTAGGGCTTGGTTTAGTCTTGCAGGGAATTCAGGGAAGCTTGGATTCGCTGAAGCTCTAGACGAGCTTGGGCTGGGATATGGAAACAGCATGGAGCCAGGGCCCTTCTGCACGCTGGAGTCTGAGTAGTTGCACCCTGGTGCATCCATAGGTGTTCCCCACCTGGAGCACAGCTGTGGATAGAAGCTGGGAGAGCTGTGGAGGGAGGGAGGGAGGAGGGGGAGGGGGAGGGGGAGGGGGAGGAGGGGGAGGAGGAGGTCGTCTCAGGGCAGTCCCAGCAGCCAGGCAGGGCCTCTGCAAGTGAGATGCAGATCCAGCCTGTTGGCCACTTAGCAGCTGCTTGGCTGGCTGCAGATCACCTGACCTCTGCTCACCAGTAAATGGGGGTTGCAGTTAGCACTTACCTTCTGGGGTTTCTGCAGCTTGAAGGGGCAGCACACACCATGTGCTGAGAAAGCGCCGAACTCAGGCAAGCTTTTCCAAGAGCACCATATCAGATTAACATCCAACCTGTACAGAACACCATCAAATCTCCCCACCCCTCATTCCAATGGAAGAAAAGGGAATCTCTGTCCTAGGGGCAGCAAGCACAGGCCTATCTATGCAGTCGGCACATGGCCCAGGTGGAGAAAAGGCCCTTGGATACGTGCTGGTTTCACCAACCATCTGTAGGTTGGGTTTGGCCTGGACCCCTGCACCCCAGGAGGCCAGCAGCCCCCCTGCACCCCAGGAGGCCGGCAGCCCCTCTGCATGGGACAGGACTGGGAGGTGGGTGGGAGGGCTGAGCTTTGAGGGAAGCCATTATTTGGCCTCATGGGAAGTGGTGCAGGTGGTTGTTGGTGGCTCAGTTTTGCAGGACCTGGGTGATCACCCAAGGAGTGAAAATTGCCTTTTTATGAGAAATTGCCAAAATTGATGCAAGCTCATCAGTTGAAAAGGTGAGTAATGCTGACAGTTGGCTTCACCTGCCCCTTCCCCACAAGTAACTGGTGTTCAGAGGTGGATTTGGTTCCTTCCCAGCCTTTCCCCTTTGCATGTAGCTGTGTGCATGTACTTTGTGTACACACAAACACGTTCCCTGGAGGGGTTACTTTTTTTTATTTGGGGGGATAACTAGTGAGGCAGCCTGACACTTGCTTATCTTGTCTTTTAAGTGTGGAGTCCTCTACGGAGTGGGCATCAGGTACTTACTAGCTGGCCTCTGCCAGCTGTTTGGCTGCCCCAGTTTCTGCCCTTCACAGACATGCTGGCCACCTGGTGTGACATTCAGTGGCCTTGTTTGCAGCTAGTGTGATGAGACAAGTGGATCAGGTACATTATAAACTGAGAAAGCACACAACATGCAGAGGGAAAGGATAAATGACCATGAGGGTACTGCTCTGCTGAAGTCCACATCACATGACTGAGATGACATTTTTTCACCTAACATTTGGGCCCTGAGAAAAGGCATTTGTTTTACTTTTTATTTATAACAGAGTTAGAAGAAATACTACCAGGCTTTCTTTTCCATTTTCCCCAACTCCCACTTTACCCCCTCAAGTTTACCTACCTCAGAGAGAAAGCGGAGCTCGCCTGGTTAACGAGAGCCTGAAATTATTTGAGCCAGGTCACTGTGTAAAGGTCAGACTGCTTCCGTCTCCTTGTGCATCAGTTGCGCAGCTCAGATATTTCATGGCTCCCTGTATACAGGTAGCTGTGTTGCCCTCCTAGCTGCTTTCTTAGTTTGATACATGCCTGAGAGCATGTGAGAGCACTTAAAGTCTAGGGTCATGGGAAGACAGTTCTGCCCACCCCAGCTCATCTCTCCAGCTCAGCCTGCATGCATGCCTTCCTCCAACTGATTCCAGAGTGGGGGATGGGAGGTCTCACACTGACCTCAAGTTTATGTGACTTTTTCCACCTCAGCTTTCCCAGACAGCCCCTGCTGTGGGACTTGTAAGGAGATTTGTGAAGTCAGTATCTACTTTTCTTGTGTGGGTGTTTATAAATTATTCCCCTGGAGGGGAATAAATGTTAGAGGTACTCCAAACCCCTAACATATAAAAATCTAAGCCTGGCCCTTTTTTGGTGGTAAAATATATATAACGTAAAACTTACCATTTTAGCCATGTTTAGATGTACAGTTCTGTGGCATCCAGTATATTCAGTGTTGTCCAACCATCTAGTTTATCTAATTTATCCGTATCTACAACTTCTTTATCATCCTAAAATGAAACACCATTCCCATGAAGAAGTCACTGAATAGAAGACTGATGTATTTGACTCCATAAAAATTGAAACTTTGTGTGAGAGAAAAATGCCTCTAAGTGGAAAGTCAACAGACTGGGGAAATAGATCTGCCACATACATGACAGACAAAAAGCTAATTTGGGATATATACATACATATGAGTATATGTAAATATCCATTTTAAACACCATTTAAAAAATACCATCGTTTCCCCATTGAATAGTGTTGACTCCCGTGTTAAAAATCATGACCATATTTTTTGGTTCTTTATTTCTATTGCATTGGTCTTTGTCTCTGTCTCTATGCTGGTACAAGTTTTGGGTACTGAAGCTTTGCAGTAAGTTTGAAACCATGAGGTGTTAGTCCTTTAACTTTGTTAGTTTTTAAGATTGATTTGGCTACTTGGGATTTTTTGAGATTTCATCTGAATTTCAGAATAGGTTTTTCTATTTTTGCAAATATTGGAATTTTTATAGTGATTTTATTGAATCTGTAGATGACTATAGATAACAATGGCATCTTGACAAGGTTTTGTCTTCCAGTCCATAAACACATGACGTCTTTTCATTTATTTGTCATCTTTAATACGTTCATGCCATGTTTATAGTTTTTGCTGTACAGGTTTTTCATTTTCTTGGTTAAGTGGGTTTCTAAGTATTTTATTCTTTTGATGCTATCATACATGATACTGTTGTCTTGATTTCTTCTTCAGATAGTTTATTGTTATTGTAGAAATACAACTGATTTTTGTGTATTGATTTTGTATCCTGCAGCTTTGCTGAATTTTATTTATTGTATCTGACAGTTTATTTCACAGAAACCAAAAGATTTTTAATATATAAGGTTATGTCATCTGCAAACAGATAATTTTACTTTTAAAAAAATTGGAATATCTTTTATTCTTTTACTCATGTTTTAACTAACTAGAATCCTCAGTACTATATTAAATAGAAGTAGTAAAAGCAGGCATCCTTCTTTTTGCTCTTAGGGTAAAAGCTTTCAGTCTTTCACCACATTAGCTGTGTTTTTGTTTTTTGTATGACATTATGTTAAGGTGTTTTCTTTCTATTTATAGTTTATTAAGTACATTTTATCATGAATGTGGGTTAAATTTTGACAAATGCTTTTTCTTCTTTGATTAAAATGTGATCACATGAGGCTTTTTTCCTTCATGTTAATGTGATATTACGCTGATTTTCATGCGTTAGAACATACTTTTATTTCAGAAGTCAATTATACTCATTCATAGTGTATAATCCTTTTAGTGTACTGCTAAGTTGGAGTTGCTGGTATTTTATTGAGGATTTTTGCATCAGCATTTGTAAGGGATGTTTGTTTGTAGTTTTCTTATGGTGCCTTTGTCTGGCTTGGTGTCAAGGTAATACTGGCCTCATAGAATAAGTTAGAAAACATTACCTCCTCTTCAACGTTTTGAAAAAGTTTGAGAAAAACTGGTGTTAATTCTGCTTTAAACGTTGGGTAGGATTCAACAGTGAAGCCATCTGGTCCAGGCTTTTCTTTGTTGCTGGGTTTTTGATTACTTATGCCATCTTCCTGCTGAATCTCCTTGCTGAATAGGTTTATTCAACTTTTCTGATTCAGTCTTAGTAGGTTTTTTGTTTCTAGGAATTTGTTCATTTTATTTAGGTTATTCAATTTTTTAGTGTATAGTTCCTTATGGTACTCTCCTACATCCTTTTTTTACTCTAAAAATTTGTTAGTAATGTACCCATTTTTCTTTTGAGTTTAGTAATTTGAGTATTCCCTTTTTTTCTTAGTCAATCTAGATAAAATTTTTGTCAGTTTTGATCTTTTCCAGAGAACAAACTTGGTTTTGTTGATTTTTGATATTGCTTTTCTGTTGTCTATTTCACTTATTTCCACTGCTATCTTTATCATTTTTTAAATTTTGCTAGCTTTTAGTAGTTCCTCTTTTTCCCTCTGTTTTTAGTTCCTTAGGAGTAAAGTTGTTGATTCAATATCTTATGTTTTATAATCATTTATAGCTATAAATTTTTCCCTTATGGTACTGTTTTTGATGTATCTCTTAACTTCTGGTATTTCATCCAGTTTTCTCTCCATCCTTTATTTGATACATGAACAAATTACATGAGTGAAGAACACCACTGTGTCTTCTTAAATAACTTTTCAACTTCAGTAAGTCATGCAAGGATCAAATGTGAGAGAAATAGAGAACCTCAGGATCAACTCAAGTATTTGGAAAAAAGTACTGAAAAATGAGGTGGGGTGGTTTCCAAACTGACCTGCTCAGCATCGAAGGGATTCTTGTTTCTTAAGGAAGCCATGCAGTTTTATCAGCTTAAAAGTGAGTGGTTGGTAAAATGAATTTTTTTTTCTTTTAAACTTACTTTTTGAAACTTCTTATTTGTGGATTGTGGTTTGTTAGAATAGTGATTATTTTGTTTTTATGAGATGTTTCTTGTATTTTTATTTTATTTTTTTTAAGGCAGAGTCTTGCTCTGTCACCCAGGCTGGAGTACAGTGGCTCGATCTCAGTTCACTGCAACCTCCACCTCTCCGGTTCAAGCAATTCTCCTGCCTCAGCCTCCCGAGTAGCTGGGATTACAGGCGCCCACCACCACACCCAGCTAATTTTTGTGTTTTTAGTAGAGATGAGGTTTCACCATGTTGGCCAGGCTTGTCTCAAACTCCTGACCTCAAGTGATCCACCCGCCTCAGTCTCCCAAAGTGCTGGGATTACAGGTGTGAGCCACTGCCCAGCGTGTTTCTTGTATTTGATGATGAAAATCTGTTATTGACAGTAAGAGGATGGGGGCTCAGGTTAGCAACAGGGTGTTAGAAAAGCAGCAGTAAAATTTTGGTTCTCAAAACATTTGATGTCTTATTCCTTTTTTTGAACATGGGTTTTGCTAAAAAAAAAAAAAAAGGCCAGCCATTTTGAAACTTGATTTTATTGTCATGTTCTCATTTTGAAATTCATCTTATGGTTTGTATGAATTGGCAGCCATATGTGGGAAATTTCAGTTTTGCATATTTTCGGATTATTTTCATTTTTACATCAGAGGTTTTGAACAGATGCTATACAAAAGTATTCATTTATTTATTCAACAAAATTTAGTGCTGGTTATGTTGCAAGCACTTAGTGAACTTCATGCTGTACGTGCCTCACATACTTTTGCGAATGTAACGGCAACATCAAAACCTTTGCCCTTATGCACCTTATAAACCTTTAATTTCAAGGCATATTGATGAGCGGGCATCTGCTATAACGTGCTTTCATGGTCATTTAATTCACCATTATTTGGGTATACCTTATATTGAAGCTGATTACTAAAAATTGGAAACTATTTAAACATCTGTGTCTTGCCTTTTTCCTTAACATATGTAGATCAAGGAGTCACTGAGAATCAATTTTAGGGATAGTTATAAAAATCTTAACTTTGCGACTATAACTTTGTCCTCAATGTAATAACTGCAAAAAATAATTTACATTTCAAAGGCTTTAATCTTTGTGTTTTTTTGAAAAGGAGCCTTCACCGAGACTCTTTAAAAATTCTTGCTCTTACAGTAGAGCATTTTAGGCTCATGGATATGGTCCTCTAATGGATCTGTACCCCCTCAGTTCTCTGATTGTCGCCCTCCTGTGGTGAAAATTAAAGCTTATTTTCATTTCATGTCTACGATATAGTATGTTCTTATTGGGGAAAAAATGATGTTGCTGAGAAATAAGTGCCTTCAGTATCACTGTGTGTCACTTAATAAATATGACTAATATCTACTTTTACCAATTGCTGCAATTTGATGCTTAAACAGCCATCTTTAAATTATACTTTTTCTTTGGTTAAAGAAAAATAATAGATATTAATTATTTTTACCTAATTTTCTTATGTGGACTGCCATTCTTAGAACTAAAACTTTCAGATGTTTATATTACAAGTACAATTATTATTTATTTTTATTATTAGTGTCATCTTTTTTTTCTGTAGCCAAATGTAATCAACTCCCTTCCTTTCACTTCCTTTTTTGAATCAGAATATTACACTTATACAAGCAAGAGCAACAGCTCTATATCCAGATCACTGCAGTGCTTAGAAGATACAACAGCACAATTTACAAATCCAAATTTCCAGGAAGTCTCTGCACACACCTCTAGTACAAAAGATGCTTCAGAGACTAGAGGGTCAGAGGGCAAAGAGAGGAAATATTCAACTCCCAGCTCAGGTCAAAAGGGAAGAAAGCCTGGTGTTGAAAGAAATCCAAGAAGGACTGTGTCTGCAACTCACCCCTTTCTGTAAAGTATTCATGGTGTTTTAGTTAAAATGTTTGTTCTTATGATGGTCAAATAATATTAATAGTTATGCTTTGTAAAAGAATTTATTCTTATAATTAATGGATCATTCTAAATTATTATATGTTTAGTTGCTATAGTAAGATGATGTCAAAGATTTGTTGCCTGTTAAATGTTTCTGGGATCTTTGCTTTAATTTCATATTATGATCTGTGCTTCCAAAGTTGAGTGGTAATTTTATTGTTTATACAAATGTAAAATAAAGCTTAAGTTTGGGGAGAAAAATAAAAGCTAGAGTTTTCCTTTCAGCTCTATAGAACAGTCATTCATTTCTATAAATGTTCTTTATATAGATTTCCTAGTTCCACATTTAAAAATAAATATGGGGATCTACACAGGTCTCAGTAAATAATAGTTGTTGATTAATAATGCATTTATTATAAAGCTTGAAGTTTAAAGTAGAATTTTGCTCAGCCTACATATCTTTTATGGTCAGGCTGCTATAATTATGTAATACCCAGTTAAATTTCAATTTCAGATAAACAAAGAATAATGTTTTAGTATAAGCATATCCCAAATATTGCATGGGGTATACTTACACTGAAAAAAGTATTTGTTTATCTGAAATTTAAAATTAACTGGGCATGCTATATTTTCTGTGGCAACCCGGTTTTATAGAGAACAGAGTAAGTCAGCTAAATTTTAGAATACTTTAACCTGGTGTTCTAGGTCTTTCCTTTTTGTAATTATTATTATTATCTGGAGTCAGGGTCATGCTCCATCACTTAGGCTGGAGTGCAGTGGCACAATCACAGTGCCCTGCAGCCTTGAGCTTCTGGGCTCAAGTGATTCTGGCACCTCTGCCTTTGCCTCCCAAGTAGCTAGTACCACAGGTACGTGGGCCCAGCTAATTTTTTTTTTTTTTCCCCCCCGTAGAGACAGGGTCTCAGGGTGGTCTGGAACTCCTGGGCTCAAGCAATCCTCCCACCTCTGCCTTCACCTCCCAAATAGCTGAGACCACCGGCACATGCCACCACCATACCCAGCTTATTTTTTATCAGGTTGGTGCAAGAGTAATTGTGGGTTTTGCCATTGAAAGTAATGGCAAAACCTGCAATTACTTTTTGCATCACCCTAATAATTTTTTGTGGAGACAAGGTCTTGTCCTGTTGTCTAGGCTGGTTTCCAAGTCCTGGACTCGAGTGACCCTCCTGCCTTGGCCTCTAAAAGTGCTGGGATTACAGATGGGAGCCACTGTACCAAGCTACTTTGTATAATTTTTAACATAAATGTAAATGTTTTGAGAACTAGAAATGTTAAAACCCTTGGAGGAAAATGTAAAGTATACAATAGAAAAAAAAAATACAAAAAATTATCAATTTTCAGAGAAACAAAAAATATCCAGTTTTTACAATCTTCAGGATTCAATCCCATTATATCAAACATACCAAGAAACATATTCAAAGAAAAAGGCAATCAATCGAGACTGACCTCGAGACGACCCAGATGTTGGAATTAGTATGGATTTTTTAAAGTAGTTATTATAATTCTTACTAAAATCAAAACCCCAAAAACTCTTATAATAAATGGATAGAAAATCACAGCAGAGAAGAAGAAACTACAGTAATAACAAAGGCTCAAGTGGAAATTCTAGAAGTGAAAAATTTTTCAAAATTAATAATAGTTGTGTTCAGGAGCAGCTTGGAGGTGGTAAAGAGTCAACCTTAAAATACAATTGAAATTATTCAATCTGAAAAATGTGAGCAGTCACGGGTTGAGGTGAGGGAGTTTTCCTTTGGTTAGTGCTTTTAGGTAATCTTGGTTTTTTTTTTTTTTTATTGATCATTCTTGGGTGTTTCTCGCAGAGGGGGATTTGGCAGGGTCATAGGACAATAGTGGAGGGAAGGTCAGTAGATAAACAAGTGAACAAAGGTCTCTGGTTTTCCTTGGCAGGGTGTGAACAAAGGTCTCTGGTTTTCCTAGGCAGAGGACCCTGCGGCCTTCCGCAGTGTTTGTGTCCCTGGGTACTTGAGATTAGGGAGTGGTGATGACTCTTAACGAGCATGCTGCCTTCAAGCATCTGTTTAACAAAGCACATCTTGCACCGCCCTTAATCCATTTAACCCTGAGTGGACACAGCACATGTTTCAGAGAGCACAGGGTTGGGGGTAAGGTCATAGATCAACAGGATCCCAAGGCAGAAGAATTTTTCTTAGTACAGAACAAAATGAAAAGTCTCCCATGTCTACTTCTTTCTACACAGACACAGCAACCATCCGATTTCTCAATCTTTTTGATAAGATTACTAGACTGATCTGTCAGGGGCATGCTAAGCCAGAGTTTATCTTGGTTTCAGTAGTGCTTTAAACAAAACTCATGATATCCTTGTGTTCAAGACAGAAGAGGAGTGGGCCAAATTAAATATTTAGATGCAGTCATTCTTAACCTCTGTTGTTCTCCCAGTGGTCTAGCTGGGGTTTGTATAAAGTGGAATGGGAGGAACAGGGAAGGAGCCCCCACCTACCCTCTCCCCCTGTCCACTTGTCCTCCTTGACTAGTGGATAAAGTCCACGGGAACAGGCAAGTTATTTTAAATCTGTATCTTCTGTTAAGATCTGTAGTCAGTTCTGCTCGCTGGACTGGGGACAGGAACCGAGGGAACATGAGGGTGAACGAGGTGACATGGAGTCCAGGAGCACACTGTGCCTACATGCAGAATGTTTGTGCCAGGAAAGCCAGCAGCAGGCAGATGGTCTCAGATACCAAGCTAGTGTTGGGAAGCAAGATTCAGTCTCTTGAAGGCGGTGTTCCTCAATGTGTGGTTTGTATCACTTGCTTCAGAATGACCTGGAGTACTTGTTAAAATGCAAATTTTCAGCCCAATCCTAGACCTCCTAAGCCTGCATCTCTACGGATGGGTCTCAGTAGTCGATATTGGAAACGGGCAGGTCCCTAGGAGATGCTTATGCATATAAGTTTGAAATGTTGTGTTTAAGGTTTAGGGAGCTGGCAAAAGCAAGGAATAGACCAAGCCCTTGGGTGGGAAGGCTCCACAACGTTGGCACTATTAGCGTTCGGGGTGGAAGAGGATTCTGCCACATTCTTTGCAGCATCCCTAGCCTCTACCCTCTAACACCGTATCCCAGTTGTGAAAACCAAAAATGTCCCCTGGGAGGCAAAATAGTCACCAGTTGGGAACTGAAACCACTGCTTTGTATCAGAGTAGTTACCTTCTTCCTAATCCAAGGATCAGAACACACGATGAGAGAAAGTCTAGCTATGGGAACTGGAGTGCCAAGTTGGAGCTAGACCTACCACAAAAGCACCAAAAGCTCCTTTATAGGGCTGATCCCGTGCCTCAGCTACCTAGCTTGTACAAATGCCATGTAACTCTAGATTTGGTGACAGAAGGCATTTAAAGGCTAGAACTAGTTAGGGTCTTTCAGGTTAGGCCAGCACACAACGTGGACTTTTGACAACATCCAGATGCTTGAACCAAACTCAGTCCTGAGGCAGAATTTCCCGTGGCATCTGATACACAGCCTGGATTTGCAGCACTCACTGGGATTAGATGCCATGGGAATATTGTGTTTAGGAACTCTGAAAGAGACAGGCTTCAACAAAGCAGACCTAAGCAACACGTAGCGTCTTAACGTTTTTTTTTTTTTTTAACAGAAATGTTCAGAGCACCTTCATTTGTAATAGCCTAGAACTAGAAACAACCCAGATATCCTCCAATGACTGAATGGTTAAACAAACTGTTCTATATCGCCACTATGGAATATTTTTCTTTATTGTACTTTAAGTTTTAGGGTACATGTGCACAACGTGCAGGTTCGTTACATACGTATACATGTGCCATGTTGGTGTGCTGCACCCATTAACTCTTCATTTAACATTAGGTATATCTCCTATCGCTATCCCTCCCCTCTCCCCTGACCCCACAACAGGCCCTGGTATGTGATGTTCCCCTTCCTGTGTCCAAGTGTTCTCATTGTTCAATTCCCACCAATGAGTGAGAACATGCTGTGTTTGGTTTTTTGTCCTTGCAATAGTTGGCTGAGAATGATGGTTTCCAGCTTCATCTATGTCCCTACAAAGGACATGAACTCATTTTTCATGGCTGCATAGTATTCCATGGTGTATATGTGCCACATTTTCTCAATCCAGTCAATCATTGTTAGACATTTGGGTTGGTTCCAAGTCTTTGCTATTGTGAATAGTGCCACAATAAACATATGTGTGCATGTGTCTTTATAGCAGCATGTTTTATAATCCTTTGGGTATATACCCAGTAATAGGATGCCTGGGTCAAATGGTATTTCTAGTTCTAGATCCCTAAGGAACCACCACACGGACTTCCACAATGGTTGAACTAGTTTACAGTCCCACCAACAGTGTAAAAGTGTTCCTATTTCTCCACATCCTCTCCAGCACCTGTTGTTTCCTGACTTTTTAATGATCGCCATTCTAACTGGTGTGAGATGGTATCTCATTGTGGTTTTGATTTGCATTTCTCTGATGGCCAGTGATGATGAGCATTTTTTCATGTGTCTGTTGGCTGCATAAATGTCTTCTTTTGAGAAGTGTCTGTTCATATCCTTTGCTCACTTTTTGATGGGATTGTTTTTTTTCTTGTAAATTTGAGTTCATTGTAGATTTGGGATATTAGCCCTTTGTCAGATGAGTAGATTGCAAAAATTTTCTCCCATTCTGTAGGTTGCCTGTTCACTCTGATGGTAGTTTCTTTTGCTGTGCAGAAGCTCTTTAGTTTAATTAGATCCCATTTGTCAATCTTGGCTTTTGTTGCCATTGCTTTTGGTGTTTTAGACATGAAGTCCTTGCCTATGCCTATGTCCTGAATGGTATTGCCTAGGTTTTCTTCTAGGGTTTTTATGGTTTTAGGTCTAACATTTAAGTCTTTAATCCATCTTGAATTAATTTTTGTATAAGGTGTAAGGAAGGGATCCAGTTTCAGCTTTCTCCATATGGCTAGCCAGTTTTCCCAGCACCATTTGTTAAATAAGGAATCCTTTCCCCATTGCTTGTTTTTGTCAGGTTTGTCAAAGATCAGATGGTTGTAGACATGTGGCATTATTTCTGAGGGCTCTATTCTGTTCCATTGGTCTAGATCTCTGTTTTGGTACCAGTACCATGCTGTTTTGGTTACTGTAGCCTTGTAGTATAGTTCAAAGTCAGGTAGCATGATGCCTCCAGCTTTGTTCTTTTGGCTTAGGATTGACTTTGCAATGCAGGCTCTTTTTTGATTCCATATGAACTTTAAAGTACTTTTTTCTATTTCTGTGAAGAAAGTCATTGGTAGCTTGATGGGGATGGCATTGAATCTATAAATTACCTTGGGCAGTATGGCCATTTTCACGATATTGATTCTTCCTACCAATGAGCATGGAATGTTCTTCCATTTGTTTGTATCCTCTTTTATTTCATTGAGCAGTGGTTTGTAGTTCTCCTTGAAGAGGTCCTTCATGTCCCTTGTAAGTTGGAGTCCTAGGTATTTTATTCTCTTTGAAGCAATTGTGAATGGGAGTTCACTCATGATTTGGCTCTCTGTCTATTATTGGTGTATAAGAATGCTTGTGATTTTTGCACATTGATTTTGTATCCTGAGACTTTGCTGAAGTTGCTTATCAGCTTAAGCAGATTTTGGGCTGAGATGATGGGGTTTTCTAGATACACAATCATGTCATCTGCAAACAGGGACAATTTGACTTCCTCTTTTTGTAATTGAATACCCTTTATTTCCTTCTCCTGCATGATTGCCCTGGCCAGAACTTCCAACACTATGTTGAATAGGAGTGGTGAGAGAGGGCATCCCTGTCTTGTGCCAGTTTTCAAAGGGAATGCTTCCAGTTTTTGCCCATTCAGTATGCTATTGGCTGTGGGTTTGTCATAGATAGCTCTTACTATTTTGAGATATGTCCCATCAATACCTAATTTTTTGAGAGTTTTTAGCATGAAGGGTTGTTGAATTTTGTCAAAGGCCTTTTCTGCATCTATTGAGATAATCATGTGGTTTTTGTCATTGGTTCTGTTTATATGCTGGATTACATTTATTGATTTGCATATGTTGAACCAGCCTTGCATCCCAGGGATGAAGCCCAGTTGATCATGGTGGATAAGCTTTTTGATGTGCTGCTGGATTCGGTTTGCCAGTATTTTATTGAGGATTTTTGCATCGATGTTTATCAGGGATATTGGTCTAAAATTCTCTTTTTTTGTTGTGTCTCTGCCAGGCTTTGGTATCAGGATGATGCTGGCCTCATAAAATGAGTTAGGGAGGATTACCTCTTTTTCTATTGATTGGAATAGTTTCAGAAGGAATGGTATGAGCTCCTCCTTGTACCTCTGGTAGAATTAGGCTGTGAATCCATCTGGTCCTGGCCTTTTTTTGGTTGGTAAGCTGTTAATTATTGCCTCAATTACAGAGCCTGTTATTGGTCTATTCAGAGATTCAAGTTCTTCCTGGTTTAGTCTTGGGAGGGTGTATGTGTCCAGGAATTTATCCATTTCTTCTAGATTGTCTAGTTGATTTGCATAGAGGTGTTTATAGTATTCTCTGATGGTAGTTTGTATTTCTGTGGGATCAGTGGTGATATCCCCTTTATCATTTTTTATTGCACCTATTTGATTCTTCTCTCTTTTCTTCATTAGTCTTGCTAGCGGTCTATCAATTTTGTTGATCTTTTCAAAAAACCAGCTCCTGGATTCATTGATTTTTTGAAAGTTTTTTTGTGTCTATTTCCTTCAGTTCTGCTCTGATCTTAGTTATTTCTTGCCTTCTGCTAGCTTTTGTATGTGTTTGCTCTTCTCTAGTTCTTTTAATTGTGATGTTAGGGTGTCAATTTTAGATCTTTCCTGCTTTCTCTTGTGGGCATTTAGTGCTATAAATTTCCCTCTACACACTGCTTTGAATGTGTCTCAGAGATTCTGGTATGTTGTGTCTTTGTTCTCATTGGTTTCAAAGAACATCTTTATTTGTGCCTTCATTTTGTTATGTACCCAGTAGTCATTCAGGAGCAGGTTGTTCAGTTTCCATGTAGTTGAGCAGTTTTGAGTGAGTGTCTTAATCCTGAGTTCTAGTTTGATTGCAGTGTGGTCTGAGAGACAGTTTGTTATAATTTCTGTTCTTTTACATTTGCTAAGGAGTGCTTTACTTCCAACTATGTGGTCAATTTTGGAATAGGTGTGGTGTGGTGCTGAAAAGAATGTATATTCTGTTGATTTGGGGTGGAGAGATCTGTAGATGTCTACTAGATCTGCTTGGTGCAGAGCTGGGTTCAATTCCTGGCTATCCTTGTGAACTTTCTGTCTTGTTGATCTGTCTAATGTTGACAGTGGGGTGTTAAAGTCTCCCATTATTATTGTGTGGGAGTCTAAGTCTCTTTGTAGGTCTCTAAGGACTTGCTTTATGAATCTGGGTGCTCCTGTATTGGGTGCATATATATTTAGGATAGTTAGTTCTTCTTGTTGAATTGATCCCTTTACCATTATGTAATGGCCTTCTTTGTCTCTTTTGATCTTTGTTGGTTTAAAGTCTGTTTTATCAGAGACTAGGATTGCAACCCCTGCCTTTTTTTTTCCATTTGCTTGGTAGATCTTCCTCCATCCCTTTATTTTGAGCCTATGTGTGTCTCTGCATGTGAGATGGGTTTCCTGAGTACAGCACACTGATGGGTCTTGACTCTATCCAATTTGCCAGTCTCTGTCTTTTAATTGGAGCATTTAGCCCATTTACATTTAAGGTTAATATTGTTATGTGTGAATTTGATCCTGTCATTATGATATTAGCTGGTTATTTTGCTCATTAGTTGATGCAGTTTCTTCCTAGCCTCGATGTTCTTTACAATTTGGCATGTTTTTGCAGTGGCTTGTACAGGTTGTTCCTTTCCATGTTTAGTGCTTCCTTCAGGAGCTCTGTTAGGGCAGGCCTGCTGGTGACAAAATCTCTCAGCATTTGCTTGTCTGTAGATTTTATTTCTCCTTCACTTATGAAGCTTAGTTTGGCTAGATATGAAATTCTGGGTTGAAAATTCTTTTCTTTAAGAATGTTGAATATTGGCCCCCACTCTCTTCTGGCTTGTGGAGTTCCTGCCGAGAGATCAGCTGTTAGTCTGATGGGCTTCCCTTTGTGGGTAACCCAACCTTTCTCTCTGGCTGCCCTTAACATTTTTTCCTTCAACTTTGGTGAATCTGACAATTATGTGTCTTGGAGTTGCTCTTCGCAAGGAGTATCTTTGTGGCATTCTCTGTATTTCCTGAATTTAAATATTGGCCTGCCTTGCTAGATTGGGGAAGTTCTCCTGGATAATATCCTGCAGAGTGTTTTCCAACTTGGTTCCATTCTCCCTGTCACTTTCAGGTACACCAATCAGACGTAGATTTGGTCTTTTCACATAGTCCCGTATTTCTTGGAGGCTTTGTTCGTTTCTTTTTATTCTTTTTTCTCTAAACGTCTGGCTTCATTTCATTCATTTGATCTTCCATCACTGATACCCTTTCTTCCAGTTGATCAAATCGGCTACTGAGGCTTGTGCATTCATCACGTAGTTCTCATGCCGTGGTTTTCAGCTCCATCAGGTCCTTTAAGGACTTCTCTGCATTGGTTATTCTAGTTATCCATTTGTCTAATTTTTTTCAAAGCTTTTAACTTCTTTGCCATTGGTTTGAATTTCCTCCTGTAGCTCGTAGTAGTTTGTCTGAAGCTGCCTTCTCTCAACTCGTCAATGATTCTCCGTCCAGCTTTGTTCCATTGCTGGTGAGGAGCTGTGTTCCTTTGGAGGAGGAGAGGTGCTCTGATTTTTAGTTTCCAGTTTTTCTGCTCTGTTTTTTCCCCATCTTTGTGGTTTTATCTACCTTTGGTCTTTGATGATGGTGATGTACAGATGGAGTTTTGGTGTGAATGTCCTTTCTGTTAGTTTTCCTTCTAACAGTCAGGACCCTCAGCTGCAGGTCTGTTGGAGTTTACTGGAGGTCCACTCCAGACCGTTTGCCCAGGTATCAGCAGCGGAGGCTGCAGAACAACAGATATTGGTGAACAGCAAATGTTGCTGCCTGATCGTTCCTCTGAAAGTTTTGTCTCAGAGTAGTACCCGGCCATGTGAGGTGTCAGTCTTCCCCTACTGGGGGATGCCTCCCAGTTAGGCTACTCAGGGGTCAGGGACCCACTTGAGGAGGCAGTCTGTTCTCAGATCTCCAGCTGCGTGCTGGGAGAACCACTACTCTATTCAAAGCTGTCAGACAGGGACATTTAAGTCTGCAGAGTTTTCTGCTGCCTTTTGTTTGGCTATGCCCTGCCCCTAGAGGTGGAGTCTACAGAGGCAGGCAGGCCTCCTTGCGCTGCGGTGGGCTCCACCCAGTTCAAACTTCCCAGCCACTTTGTTTACCTACTCAAGCCTCGGCAATGGCAGGTGCCCTTCTCCCAGCCTCGCTGCTGCCTTGCAGTTTGATCTCAGACTGCTGTGCTAGCAATGAGCGAGGCTCCTTGGGCGCAGGACCCTCTGAGCCAGGCGCGGGATATAATCTCCTGGTGTGCCGTTTGCTAAGAGTGTTGGAAAAGCGCAGTATTAGGGTGGGAGTGGCCCAATTTTCCAGGTGCCGTCTGTCACCCCTTTCTTTGACTAGGAAAGGGAATTCCCTGACCCCTTGTTCTTCCTGGGTAAGGTGATGCCTCGCCCTGCTTCGGCTCATGCTCGGTGCACTGTACCCACTGTCCTGCACCCACTGCCTGACACTCCCCAGTGAGATGAACCTGGTACCTCAGTTGGAAATGAAGAAATAACACGTCTTCTGCGTCGCTCACGCTGGGAGCTGTAGACTGGAGCTGTTCCTATTCCCTTACCAGCTTCCATTCCAGCCCACAAGGACAAAGGCGTCACATACATATCCACTGTGGCTAACCTGTCCTCAGCAGGGAGTTTCCCCAGTACTACTCTCCCCTCTGTTCTGAGCCTACTGGCTCCTTTGTAATGTTTCTGCTTTCTGTCCCACTCCCTAACAGATGATTTGTCCTCTCTGCCTGGCCCCCTAGTTCTGATATTTGGATTGTCTGTGATCTGGGTAGTACTTAGGAGGTAGAACCAAAGCCTTGTTGATTGGATTGGGAGTTTCTAACTTCTATTAAAGGCACTGATTAAGCATCTATTATATAAAGTAAAGTAAGATTATGATCCAGTAAGACAGATTCCACAAGTAACGCAGGAAGAATTGGTTTCTAGTACACTTCATGCTTCAGGACAGGAAATCCAGAAAAAAATTCTGTGGTACATTAAGTGTGTACTCTAAGTTTCATTTCCATGTGAAAAACTGTAGTTAGCTAAAAAGTACATCCATGAAGAATCCTGATTAAACTTGTTTAATCCTGGTTAAACTAGCTAAACAATAATTTCACAACTCAAGAACTCTGTAAAAGCATTTCCTCTGAATATTTTATTCAGAAAAAAACACAGAAAGATAAGGCAGAAACAAAAATCCCAGTCACTTGCAGTATCTGTCGGCTTTCAATTTGGCTCTCCTGTTTAAACAAAGAAAAATAAGAAAATTAATCTATGTAAAACATGCCATATATATTCAACTGCTACTAAATATAAAAAGCTTTAAAACTGTGTGTTCAATTTTGGTTATTACCACAACACTTTTATTAAAATATGTATACTTTAAAATTTGGTTTCTATAAAAAATGGATTCTAATCTTATAAAAGTTATTTCCTAATATTCAATAAATGTTGCCTAAGGGCTTTTTCAATCCAAATAGCAATTTTAATTATTCCGGAATTTAAGGCTGCTCTAAATTTCCATTTAACAGGGTGAGAATGCTGTATTATTACAAGTGATAAAAGTTACAGGACATAGAGCTTATTCCGTTTTAGAGTCCACATCCTGATTATATTTTATATCCTCTTCTTGATTTCTTACAACGAGATACATATTCATTTGCTCAGCTGGAAAAAATTCTTAACATTATTTACTGACTTGAGGTATGAACTCTACCAGCTAGTTAACAGGAAATACGTAATTAAACATTGCCTTTATCAAGTAATGTAAAAAAAAGGGTAAGAGTAACTGCAACATACGACTTGAATGAGCGGCTGGTGATTATCAAAATCTGGCACTTAATTGATTTATACTTGTACACTCACAGCTAAACGTCTCTGTTTTTCTATGTCATAAATCTAGGACATTACTTATCTACCTAGGAAGAGTAATAAATATTAATAATGTGCTATGATAAACATCCTGCACTCTTCCAAATCTTACAATAAAACTGCTTCAATTTCACTTGTTTAGCTTTTATACTTAGTTTTTTAGTTGATCTATTCTTATTTTAAGGAACCTGAACTACTCTAACAGAATCCACATAATTTTTATATTAGTCAAACTGCTTCTTTCTAACTCTGGTTCTAATAGTTATAAAAAGATGATAAATTTATGAAGTAGATACAGTCAAACCTGAATTTCTTAAAGTATATACTTAGAATCGGTTATAATTTTTAGATATTCTTTCTTGACAGTCTTTTCCCAAACTTATGATGTCCTCTTTAGGTAATATTGCCACACTCATAAATTAGAAATAAAGACAAAAATGTGAAAAACTATAGTAATTTAAGAGAATGTAGTTTTTCTACATGCCATTTCTATTGGCTACTGAAAATAGTGGAAATAAGTAAATAAATAGCTACCTGTCCAGAAGCGTCTCATGCAAAAATCCATCTTTCCGAGCCTTTTTAAGAATTTTACTGTCTTCTTTACTTATTTTAAGTTTGTGGTCTTGGAAGCTCTGAAATTTCTTTCTGCAAAGAAAATGTCTTCATTGAAAAATACCTCAAACTCTGATTATACATATTTACTATTAAATTTATAAATACTGTTAATTTTTCACTTGTAAAAAAGTCTAATTGTAGGCCAGGCGCAGTGGCTCATGCCTGCAATCCCAGCACTTTGGGAGGCCAAGGCAGGCACATCGCTCAAGGTCAGGAGTTCGAGAACAGCCTGGCCAACATGGTGAAACCCCATCTCTACCAAAAATACAAAAATTAGCCGAGCATAGTGGCACGCGCCTGTAGTCCCAGCTACTCGGGAGGCTGAGGCAGGAGAATCACATGAACCTGGGAAGCGGAGGTTGCGATGAGCCGAGATCACGCCATGGCACTCCAGTCTGGGGGAGAGAGCGAGACTCCATCTTGGGGGAGAAAAAAAAAGGTCTAATTGTATTTTTTTTAATAAGCTGGAGCTTTTCAACAAAGATGACCTTCATGACCTCTCAAGAGGAGGGCCACTCATTGACTGGGTAGCACAAGGCCCCACTTCTATTAGGGCATGCTGGCTAGAGTCCCCTGTGTCCTGGCCATAGCACAACCTTTGACTGGCATCACACCCATTCTATGAATGAATAGAGAGACTGACTAACCTGAGTAACTAGCTTTGGGAGGTGGTAGGATGATTAGGAAAACTGAAGCCTCAAGAAAAGAAAAGCATTTAGCTCAGTGCTCTGTCCTAGAGGCTACATTGTGTCGTCTCTTCTTGTCCATCAGTTTCATTTTTTCAGACACGGTCTTGCTCTGCCACCCAGGCTGGAAGGCAGTGGTGATCAGAGCTCACTGCAGCCTTGAACTCCTGGGCTCAAACAATCCTCCTGTCTCAGCCTCCCGAGTAGCTGGGCCTATAGGCATGTACCACCATGCCCAGCTAAGTAGGTAATTTATTTTGAAAGCACTTTGAGAAGCACTTCACTGTCAAATCTGTAGGTCTAAAAGGAAAAGAATACATACACATAATTGATTTCACATTGTTTTACATTTCCTTTGTCTTCTTCTGGAATGTCATCTTTTTTCTTGGTTTCTCTTTCAGCACAGGATCTAATCTAGATATTGGAAAAGAGAATCCAATGGGTTATATGTTTATCTTCCACCTTCCCCACTTTACGTATCACATAAGAACATTCGAGATGATTTCTTATGCAGAAGAAAAAATTAACTGAGCAACTATATTCAGAAAAAGGTTCTGGCTATGTATTTTTACTTCATATATATAACCTATATGAGTAAGTGCTATCACATGCTTCCTCCACAGCATTGTGTCAGAAACACTACAGACAAAATTATTTCAGAAACATTTTACACATCAGATCCTGCTAGGAAATAAAGCGATCATTAACTAATTTAATTTTGTCCTCCAAGTGAATACACTAGGATCAAATTATCCCTAGTAGACAAGTGTTCATTTGATCAGATTGAAAGCTTAATAGCTATTTTATGTTGCACAGACTATTACCAAAGTATTAAAACTTTTAACATTACACAACTTGTTTTTAACTAATTGGAACCCACCTCTTTTACTAGCTTCTTATATCCTCCTAAGTTTGGATAGATGTTTACTACCACATGTCATAAGTTAATTAATCTGCATTCAACAATTAGGATCACCCACAGAACAGGCAATTAGCAATGGTAAGGACTCATGTCTCCTAAGGGATCTCTGTGGCCAGAGTCCAGTTCCAGGGCTGCTTAGAAAGTGATGACAAATAACGTGTTTGTGCAAATGACATCTTTGTGACAGTTCTGATTAGAGGGGTCCCAGACCTGAAAACATTCCCTGCTAGGGCCTGTAACACAAGGCTACCTTTAGTAAGAGGGATCTGTGTTCTGGTCATAAAGCTGAAGGGCTGACAGAGGTAACACAAGGCTACCTTTAGTAAGAGGGATCTGTGTTCTGGTAGATAAGGCAAGGTCATAAAGGTGAAGGGGTGACAGAGATTAGGAGAGCCTGCAATTAAATGGTAAAGGAAAAGAGTCCTAAATAATCACTGTTCAGAGCTTCCAGGTACTTGACTAACCAAAGAGACCCAGAAAACTTTGTATTTCGTCTGAAAATTGCTTTAAATAGTGAAAAAGGCAATCTTTGTGTAAGTATCTTTGTATCTTTGTATAAGTGCAAAGCACTGCACATATATTTGCAATTGTTGCCTTCAGTAACACTTTTGTGATGATATCCAGATGCAAAATAATTTAAACACGATACAATAAAATATAAATAAGTAAAATTAAATGTAAGTCACAAACCCATCTGTATTTCCTCAATGACCTGTTTCCTGAGAAGCAATGTGCTATGAAATATTGGGAGTGGCCTCTGGAGTCAGCTGGGCCTGGGTACACATCCTGTCTTACCACACCTTGAAATCACTGTGATTTCCATGAACCGACTGACAAAAACCACGAGGATGTAAGGAGGGTCAGAGGCTGTCTTCTTGTCTGTAATGCTGAGCTCACATCCACCTCACAGGGGCATTATGGAAATTCAAGACTACAACGCATGTGCTGGGTGCATGCAATGAAAAAATATAACATTTCCCTTCTGTAAGAAAATACCTACATTTTAGATTGAAATTGTTTGAGCTTTAGATTTGAAATTATTTGAAATCAAGACTATTCTAAAAAGAAAATCAAACTTATGACAGGAAATCTAACATGAAGTACGTACAGAGATTTGATAGATGCTTTTAAATTGCACTGGTAGTAGAGAAAAATGTAACATAAATTTTTATGCTCTAATTATAAGAACGAAGGGCATTTTAGAAAAGGCACTTGCCCCCTCTCTTAGAGCCTTCCACTCTGGCCCCCACAATGCCTTACAGAGGAAATCTGGGTCAGACTGGATGCAACCTGTGATTCCCAACAGAGACAAACAAAGCAAGGTTCAGGATGCTCAGTACTGCGATGGAATGCCAAGACACAGAAAAGCCATGTGTCAAGAAGGGGGGAGTTATTCTTTAGACACATCCTGGTATATGTTTATCATTAAAGATCAGCGGCTTCTGTGAGTCTAAAAAATTAAGCCTTAAATGTTTTCATCAGATTCCAATTAACTACCTGATTTATCTAGGTTATATTAACAGTATTATTTAGCATTTCACCTTGATATGAAGATGTCTGTGTAACTTTTACAATGATGTAAAACAAAGAGTAGGATTAGAGAGGGCACAGGCCACTGGTGCAATGGATAACGCGTCTGACTACGGATGAGGGAATTTAGCCTGGAATAAGGAACTTTTATTTCCAGCTTAGTGATGCACACAAATTTTAAAAATAAAATAAAAATCATGTTTTATGTGATTCATGTTTCTCCTAATGCAAAGAAGACGGGTACTATTAATAAAAATATTTTTAAAATGTGAGGGCTAAGGCCCCAGAAGTTCTGCTATGATTTTTTATGTTTCATAGAGTGATTATCATCACAGAAGCTCAAGCATTACATAAATACAAACGCGTATACCCCGACCTGGTAATTCTGCTTCTGGAAATTTACCTTCAGGTCCACCCGCACATCTACAAATTGATGCATATTCAATGTTATGTACTGCAGCACTGTTTATAAGAGCAAAAGACTGGAAACAGCCTAAATTTCCATCTATAAAAGACTAAATAAATTAAGGTACATCCCTAAAATGGAATATTATGTGGCTGCTGAGAGAGAGAGAAAGAGATGAAAAGCAAGAAAAAGAGAAAACTTTCTACATTCAAACTCATAGTAGAAAACTCTCCAAGATACCATTTTAAGGAAAAAAAAAATCAAAGTCTAGACTATAGAGGAGGCTACCTTTAGCGTAAAACAGTTGAAAATTATAAACATATTCATATGTTTATAAAGAAATTTTAGGAGGCTATAAAAAAACAAAGGGAAAGAGGAACAGGAGCTGGGACACAGGTGAGTAAGACGCATGGCAGGCATATGTCTTCACATGCTTTTATTTGAAAATGTTGGACCACGTGTACGTGTTATCTATTTTAAAAATTAGATTTTAAAATACAAGCAAGAAAACAAGAACATGAAAGCTTAAAAAGAGCATGTGGAACTACCAGAAAAAGACACTAATCCATGGAGATAATGGCAAGGTAGCTCCTAGATGCACTGATTTCCCTACCACATTGTATAAACAAGCCATCAACTATGGGATTTATAATTAAAAATCAGTCTATTTGAAACACCACATTATAAAAAGCTATTAAGTAAATCTTAAAAGTGACAGTAAATGACCATTTAACATTTTAAAGAGATACAGTCACATCCCATGTGTGAATGCAGTCATCTGTATAAAATGTCATCATTACCTTGATCATTTCTTCTTCTCCTGCTGTTTTACTTTTTGCTTCTATGTCCCCTGCTTCATTGCATCTAATAAAGCAGCTATTTGAGGCCAACAAAGCCATTTTCCCCTAAGTGAAACAAAATAACAACATAGCCATGAGGATACTTCTTGTGGAAGAAACATTAAGTGTTTAGACTGAATTAATTTTTCCTCCCTGATTTAAAAATCACAGAAAAGAACTTAGAGAAAAACCTGAAAAATATAATACAAGAACATACAGAAAAGAAACCAAAATCACCTATCATTTTACTATTCAAAGATTACCACAATAAACATTTGTAGTGTATCTTCCTAGTAGGACTAAATTCTAAATAGATGAGGTAGGATTGATTCCTTTCTAAAAGATCTACTGAAGACATAACTGATTTAGTTCAGTTTGAAAAATTAACTTTAAAGACAAGAACATAATTATGAATGCATACTTTATTCAAATATTAGCATTTTAAGTAAAATTTATTTTCTTCACAATTAGAGAACATGAAAAGGCACATACAATGCCTTTGGTGTTTTGAATTTAAGAATCAATGTCTGAGGGACTTTTGTGTGTGAAAATAAATATTCATATACTTTTTTAGTTGTTTAATGTTTGATATATTACACTGCTTTCTATTAAAACTTTAAAGACTGATTTTCTTGTGTATCTAAATCTGGGTTATAAATTTGGTTAGCTTAACTCCCTTAACAAATATAATGTTTATGTATAACTTGTATTTGATTGATTCTTTTGGAAAACTTGGAATACCATAACATTTAGACAAAATATTTATAAATACAATGATTACAAAATATGTTAACCTTATATCACATCAAGTTAAAAACGTGCTGATAACATGGATTTAATTTCTTAGTCAAGGTCACAAGGGCTGGGTGGTCTCTCATCTGGATGGCTCCTGGTGAGCCCTGGAACATGGCGGTGTGGTCCAAGATGATTTAAACCTGTGCCACAGATTATTCAGCTGAGTCCTTTTTGCAATAGTTTTAAGACCCTCTTTCATTTAAATTTAAGTTTTTGAAACTTAGTGTCCTTCCTAAAAATAAAATGAAACGAACTTTCCTAAAGTGTTGTATTATTAGTACTATCTAAGTCATCATCTAAGGCCTTATGAAATATTGGCCTTTTCTACTGGTGTAACTTTTATTAGAAGTATCTCATCATAACTAGTAGGATCATCTCAAAGGGGTTGCAACACATTAGCGGGTCACGAAATCAATGTAGTGTTGTTTCCTGAACGGTATGGGGGGCGGGGGAAGGAATACACACAGACACACAGAGGAAGGGGTAAAAGAGAATAAGAAATATCAAGGTGCATAACACATGGATAAATAAGTATTGTTAAGTACAACTCTTGCTTCAGTTATACATATGTGTGTGCTGGGCTGCAATGTAAAAATGCATTTCTCAATGGGATGGGCCAAAATAGTTTTCAAGTCACAGAGTTAAGATTTTATCCTAGGGGATGAGGAAATTAGTCTAAGTGATTACCTCTTTCTGGGGGGATGTTTGTTTAATCTGTCATCTTAGAAAACACTGCTGAGTTCCTATTTTCAATTCTTAGTGTATACTACCAAAGCTGCTACTCAAAGGCTGAGCTTATCTTCTATTTGCTTGTTCTGCGTGGTGCCCATTGGTCCTTACTGTTTTTGATATAGTTATCTACTTTTTAAAGACTGTTTGGCACTCACATATTTTTGTTCAATCTTTACTTCTCACACAAACAGAAAAAGGAAATTATGTATTCTGTGTCAACAAAGATTTAACAAAACATCCATATACTACAACTGTCTACTTACTAAAATTAAGAATTAGTATACTATCTTTTTTCTTCTTATATTAAAACTATCTTTTCGTACGCTATTTTAAGCTTATGAACTGAAAGTCTTTTAGAGATAATTTACTTCAATGAACTATTATTATTTATTTTATGCACAAATTGTCACAACTTGGTCTTAGCTAGCTCCACTGTTTGCTTACAGTCTGTAATGTTTCTGAAAGCATCCATGATTTCTGCTACAAAGAAGATACTTAGGAACTATTCTGTTTTCCTACTCTGTGACCTAAAATTGACTGGTTCTTTAATGGAAATGAGATCCATATCTAGGCACTAAGGGTACACAGAAATAACTGTGGGCAAAAGGACTAATGCGATTTTTGTTGCACTAGATTTTGAGATCTCTTCAAGGCTCTATGTTCATACTGATTTATTCCTATTTAATGTATTATACTATTGCATCCTACTTTTTCTTTTTAAATATATTACGACTGACTGTTAACAGACTTTGTGTTAAACTGACAGGAAGTTTTTATAAACAATAACAGCACTTACATTTTGAAAGACTGGTTCCCATTGTTCTCTTGGTCCAATTGCATCTGAACGCCCAACAACAAGTCCATCTGAATTTATACCAAGATATTTTCCGTAGCCAGACTTCAGGGCGATTCTGCACATTAATAACATAGATAAAAGTTAAAGACTGAGAGAAAATTAATTATAGGACATCAAAACAGGACATGCGTATGTGTGTGGGTGTGTACATATCTAAAATTTCAGACTGGACATATTCCAAGTCTTCAAAAGCTGCATGTGGCTGAGTGGTGACTCACTCCCGTAATCTCTGTGCTTTGGGAAGCCAACGGGAGAATTGCTTGAGGCAAGAAGTTCAAGATCAGCCTGGACAACACAGTGAGACCCCATCTCTACAAAAAATTTAAAAAGTTAGCTGGGCATGGCGGCATGCACATGTGATACCAGCTACTTGGGAGGCTGACGCAGGAGGAGTGCTTGAGCCCAGAAATTTGAGGTTATAGTGAGATACGGTCACACCACTGCACTCCAGCCTGGGTGATAGAGTGAGACTATGTGCCTTTCAAAAAAAAAAAAAAGAAAAAAGCTACATGTGACTAGTTGCTGCCATGCTGGACAGTGCAGTTTTAAATTTAGTTTTATATTGTGCTTTTTTAATATAAACATTGCACCTTATACATTACATAACAAATATTTTCGAAATTCATCATTCTTCAGTTATACCTCTTTAGTTATAAAGTTCAATAATAAATTACTAAAACTTTTTCTCTTATTATAAATAGTTCTATGTACATCTATTCTGTACATAAAACTGCTTTATCCTTAGAAAAAATTCCTAGAAATAATTGGATGGAAGAGTATAAAGTTCTTATGTCATCAAACTGTTTTCCAGAAAATGCTGCTTCCATTTACATTCTTACCTCAAATTAACAGAGTATGTTTTGTATCGCGGATTTTTTTTTTAACATTATGACTTTAAAAAAATACTTGAAAACCTGATATGAAAAAAACAGTATCCTATAAATTTGCATTTTAGTAGTTAACTAGAATAACAATTGTTTTTCTTTTCCTTTCCTTTTTAGTTTTTAGATTATCTGGTAATGTCCCTTGTCCATTTTTCTATTGAGATCTGATTGTTCGCAGTTTTTCTACTGGGGTCATCAGTGCTATGAATTCTATACAAGATATATATGAAGAGTAAGAACTCACTGCCTATTAAGATTGTTGCAAATATTTTCCTCATTTGTCAGTTAATTTTCTTTATAATCCTTTTTTGTTTATAATTGTAAAGCAGTTTAAAACTATTGAATTTTTTCTTCCTCTGCTTTTATTCTGTCTTTCATCATACTTATCAGACTTTCAAAGAAAGTACAGAAATAATCATCTTAATGTGATTTTTTAAAATTATGATTTCTAATCTTTTACCTTACCGAGAATCTCCTGGGATGCCAGAATTGACTTTTACTCCTTTATACATTAATGATTATATAACAGAAATCATTATCATATTGATGTAACCAATTACTAAAATATGTAAATTCACTTTCAGTATCTTCTGCCCAAAGAATCATTCTATACTTTTGCACAAGGTGAGAATAAAAAAGGTTACTTTATAAAATGACTGTAAAAATAGTGAGTAAAAATATTCTTTTGGTCGTCATGGTTCTGTAACATTCTCTGCTGGTTTCAACAATATTCCTTTTTTTAGTCTTCCTGTTTGCCTTTGGACTTCCAAACAGTGAGTTTAAATATCATAGCAACAGTGAACCAGGTTTTGTACTATTTGATTTATTTTTTAATCTATCTTATTCGGTATGTGAAATTATTAATATTCACTTTTTAACTTACATTTTTTTTTCCAGCCTAGCATTATATATTGATAGGAAATCCATTAAAAGTAGATCACAAAATCTACTTTTCAAAAAAGCTATTTTGTTTTTTACATCAAAATTACCCTGTGGGCTTAAGACAGATACTAAAATTTTTAATGAATACAATTAAATTTTTAAAATAACTGGTTACTAATTATATTACAACATAAGCTTACCTGGAATCAGATAATTTGACAGCCGTAAACTGCTCTGGAGGACTAGGGCCCTCATCAACTATTGGAGAAAAAACATTTGAAAATAAATTTGACATTTACTATAAATATAAAGACATTATTTTGCTTTAAAAAATGTGGCTATTTTCTTCTGCAATTAAATGTAAGAATATTCAGATATACTGATGTCACTGTAATACTGTATCTTTGGAATCAAGATCTATTTTACCTTCTTTTAACTACAGTGCTAATTTTATATACTGAGTAAGACAGGGTGATATAATGCTTATTTAATAACTTTTGAGATAGCTTCTCTTTATGTTTTAAAATACAGTCATAAATAAGCACTTATTTAAAAAGCTAAATGCTTTCATTTATTCAAGGGAGGGCCTTGCTGACCAAATGATACTGCTTTTTATCTTCTAATTACTTCGTATCTCATTAGTGCTTCCTCTAATGGGCTAAAGAAAATGAGGAAACTTCAAACTGTGAAACGCACCCAGGTTAGTTTTGGCAATAGGTCTGAATAAAAAAGAAATTCAAACATTTTGACTCAAATAGGTTTTCTTTTTTCTTTCCATTTACTATTTTAATTATTCATGTTATTTTGATTTCCAAAGATACTCTTCTGGAACTATACAGAATGTTTTCAAATGCTTATATTAGAAAGAGGGACTTGCCAATGGCTGGTAAATATTAAGGAATTAAAAAAAAATGGAAGAGTCAAATGCAATGGTTCCACTCCTTTGGAAAATGTTTGAGACTAGTTAGAGTTTGGCCTAAGTGAATGAATGTCCTAAAATCTACACTTGTGGCAGCCTCTTCCCTTCCAGACACAAACCTTCTTTGTGTGGAGCTCCCAGGGTAAAAAGACCATTGTCGAGTGCATGTATATAGGTTCCCTTATCCATTTCAATGGCTATGGTTCCTGAAATTTCACCAAAGTTTGTTACTGTCCACCAGATTCCTAAAAAATAAAATCAATATTTCAACTTTATATTTTAGTTTTGACACAGAGTTCTTTTTTTGTTATTATAACTTAGTTTTAAAAACTTCTTATTTTGCAGTTGTAAGAAATAATACAAAGATCTCACATATCCTTTACTCGCTTTGTCTCGATGACATCTTGCATAAGTATCATACACTGTCAGAATCAGGAAACTGACATTGATATAATCCATGAAGCTTATTCAGATTTCACCAGTTTTACATGTACTTGTTTGCATGTATGTGCAGAGATTCATGCGACTACCAGCACAGTCAGGATTAGGTTTTTAAAACATAAAATAGCAACATACAGCCAGGCATGGGGGTGCATGCCTGTAATCCCAGCTACTCGGGGAGCTGGGGAAAGAGGATCACTTGAGCCCAGAGTTCAACGTTATAGTGAGCTATGATCATGCCACTGCACTCTAGCCTGAGTGACAGAGCAAGGTCCTGTCTCAAAAAAAGACCAAAACAAAACAAAAGGCAACATGTGAAGGTACAAAGTGACATATAGAGAATGGTCTCTCTCATGATAGACCCCAGTCATCTATTCATGCCTGCTTTCCAGAGCCAATGCCTATCATAATGTTTCTTAAAAATGCCTCTACAGGAAGACTTTCTAGAATAGCAATCTTTTTTTTTTTTTTTGAGACGGAGACTCGCTCTGTCGCCCAGGCTGGAGTGCAGTGATGCGATCTCGGCTCACTGCGACCTCTGCCTCCCGGGTTCAAACAATTCTCTGCCTCAGCTTCCCGAGTAGCTGGGGTTACAGGCGCCTATCACCATGCCTGAATAATTTTTTTTGTATTTTTAGTAGACACGGGGTTTCACCACATTGGCCAGGCTGGTCTCAAACTCCCGACCTCGTGATCCACCCGCCTCTGCCTCCCAAAGTGCTGGGATTACAGGTGTGAGCCACCGCGCCTGGCCAGTAATCTTAACTATGATTTTAGATTGAAAGTAAAATGAGCAGAATCTATGTCTATGTATACTAATTTCCAATTTGCCAATAGAAATATTAGACTCTAGGAACAATTATTTAAGCAGTTGTTATAAAAGTTTATATCTTAATGTTAAAAAATATCCTCAAACCTCCTCCTAAATTGTACTTTAGCTAGAGTAGAAATGAGTCAATCATTAACTGGATATGACATATTAAGGAATTCTTGTTAATTTTACAAGGTCTGATAATGACATAGTATAATATATAAAAATAAAGAACAAAACAGGTGATGACAGAAAGACATACCACGTTAAGAAATGTACGTTTATGTACTTATGGGTAAAATGACATAATATCTGTGATTTTACTTAAAATTTTCTAGGAAAAAATGTGTGTGGGGGTGTGTGTGTAAATGAAATGAGATTGGCAAAATATTGATAATTAATGCTGGGGCCTGGGCACATGGGGGACTAATTATATTCTTCTATGTATGGAATAGTTTGGATATTTCCATAATAAAAAGGTTTTAAAGATTCAGTTAATTCCACTGCACAAAATTTTCTATTCAACTAAACATTTCACGCTTTCCATAATAAATTTTAAAATACATAAAATTTTAGCTAAAATGAAGTTAGACCCTTATCTAACGCCAAATACAAAAAGCAACTTAAAACAGACCAAAGACCTAAATGTAAGAGCTAAAGTTAGAAAACTTTTAGAAGAAAATGGGAAAAGCTTCACGACATGAATTTGGCAATGATTTCTTATGTAGAACATCAAAGGCACAGGCAACAAAAGAAAACATGGACAAACTGGACTTCATCAGAATTAAAAACTTTTGTGCATCAAGAACCGCCATCAACAGAGTAAAAGGCAACCCAGGGAATGGAGAAAATATTTGTAAACTACATACATTATAAGGAATTAATATCCAGACTATATAGAGAACTCCAAAAAGACAAATACCACAATTCAAAACTGGGCAAAGGATATACACGGACATTGCTCCAAAGATGATATACGAATGGCCAATAAGCACTTGAAAAGACGCTCAACATCAGTAGTCACTAGGGAAATATAAATCAAAACCATAATGCAATACCACTTCACACCCATTAGAATAGCTATTATCAAAACAAACAAACAAACAAAAAACAGAAACCAAGAAAGCCAGAAAAACAAATGTTGGGCAGGATGTGGAGAAACGGAAACCCTGTGCAATGCTGGTGGGAAGGTAAAATGGTGCATGTATTTAAATGCCACTGAAGCGTACACGTAAAAATAGAAAAACTGGCAAATTCTATATTTTGTATATTTTACCTCCACACACACACAAAACCAATGGAGAAAAAGAAAATTAATCAAAATTAAAATTTCAGCTAAAGACAATTAAAAAGAAATAAAACTAATAAGCAATTTAGATGATTGAGTTATAGCTACAATTGTTTTCAGGAAAAGAAATAATGCTTTATTCAGAATCATTATCAACAGTGTTATGATTAGCAAGTCTTTCTTATAAATATAATAGTTAATGATTTTAAATTAGATTTATTTTGTATGTTCTATGCCACATTGACCAAGTACACTTAATATTAAATAAAATCATTTAAATATAATAACTCATTAATGTTTTGCAAATGAAGAAGAAATTTCTGGCAGACAAGCTCCTCAAAATGTTCACACTCTGTCCAAGTAGGGAAATGATACAATAACATTACTTTAATATTGTCAACTGAAAAAGAAATTACTTTGAGCAGATGCCAGTATTTTTTCTCAATGCAATTTCAAAGAATAAGAAATATAAACACAGTATCATCAAGAATTAAATGTGAGCATTCTGCCTACTTTCTGCAAGTGGCCTACATTCAACCTTTGGAGGTATGCTTATATGTTTATCGACTAAAGTAACATAACATAATACTTAATGGTGCCACTCTGGGGTTTTAGCTGTGAGAAAGCAGTGGATCCTAAGAACACGGGCACTGAAGTTGCCTGTCTCTACGTCAGGTGACAGCTCAAGCTGTGTATATGGTGCAGACGCCCAAGCTGAATTTAAGAGAATCCGCTCTAAAACATTACTTGCTATTTAGACACATGCTTAAAGTTATTTCCTTTTAAACCTTAGGCAGATGGTGAAATATTCCTGCTGTGTTGTCTCACAATGCATGAGAAAGCTTTTCACATATTGTCACATAGTTTAGAATGTTTACATATGTCTGGCATGCCTGTAATCCAGCACTTTGAGAGGTGGAAGCAGGAGAATCACTTTAGCCCAGGAGTTCAAAATCAGCCTAGGCAACAAAAGGAGACCCCCATCTTTACAAAAAAATTAAGAAATTAGCTGGGTGTGGTGGTACGAGCCCGTGGTCCCAGCTACTCGGGAGTCGGAGGTGAGAGGATTGCTTGAGCCTACGAGGTCGAGGGTGCACTGAGCCATGATCATGTCACTGCACTCCAGCCTGAGCAACAAAGCAAGAGCCTGTCTCAAAACAAAACAAAACAAAAAAATGGCCCGATGCACCAGTGTCATGGCTGATAAGATACTACCAGGGCACCCTCATTCTAGCATCAAGGCTGTGTGACAGCTCACCTCACCTTCTGACTAACCCAGTGCTTCCGTGCTAAGGGCCCCCTTAAATCTCTACCTTCATTATGTGCTTGGCACAAAGGAATGATACATCTTAGATTTGGAAATGGAATTTTCTTCCCCAATCTTACTGTAGTCTAAGTACCCTTCACAGACCTTCTATTAACCCACAGCTGACTTAGCTTTAGTTCCTGGGTAAATAAAATATATGTGTTTTGCAAAGTACGATGTTGTAAGTCCAACTGCTTCTGAATCTAGCAGAGCTCAGTGAAACTCTTTGCCTACAGACATGCTCGTTTTTATTAATGTCACACTTGGTTTTCTCCATGTGAAAGACAGAATTTCTTTCATCCTATTTACCAATCCCTTCAGATCCTTGTGAGGAACCAACAGAACAGCTTTAAAAAATTAAAAGGTTTTTTTTCTTTCCCTTCACAAATAGGCACATGCTTACTTATATGGCAAGTTTAGAAAATCCACAATGCAAAAGAATGTGGAAGGACAAAGAGAAAAAGACGCAGAAGGACTTCCTCTTCCAGCCAAGATGGACTTGCCCTCCCACCATGACCAATGAGAAAACTGAAGCTGGATAGAATATTTGAGAAAACTGTTTTCAGAGATTGGAACACAGGCAGAACAGGACTGTGATATTTGAGAACAGGAAAACACTGGAGGCAAATCTCATACACACTTCTGTTTTCTGCCCAATGGCAGTTTCTTGACCACACGGAGAGAGGTAGAGACCTCCAGAAATGAGGCAATGTCACTAAGCTGAGAGTCTTACAGTGCTAACATGTTGGGAGTTTATAGAATAAGGTACTGGAGAAGAGGGAACTACATACAGGTGAGGCCTCAAAAGAGTATGCAAAAGTTCTCTGCAGGTCTGTGGCCAAGGGCTGGGGGGAGTACATGCAGCAGGCAGGCTCCACAAGGCCTCTGCAGAGTGGCTGGCACTTCTGAGGGCTGACTGGAGATGCCAGAGTTCACACAAATTTGGGACACAGCAGAGTGGAGAGAACTCACTAAGTATACCTAGAACATGTGGCTGAGGCCCATGAGGATGAAACTTTCCTAGATTAAGAGTCACTGTCTAAGTCTACGAGCAAAACCCTAATAAATAAGCACAAACTAACAAAGGCCCAGGCTTGACAGGAGCAAAAGAGTGGTCAAATAATTTAACTAGGCTTCAAGACATTTAACAGAAATAAGGTTAAAATGTTATGAAAATGAAAGACTGAATTTAGAAGGAAGACTTAACAATCCTAAATGTGTACACATCTTATGAGAGCTTCAAAATACTTTAAGCAAAAACTGCTCAAGTAGACAGATCTAGAATTACAGCTGGAGATTTTAACATAACTCTCAATACACTGTAGGATTAGTAAAAAATCAGTAAGGACACAGAAGATATGCATAGTCACAAGCTCTACCAGTTGATCTAACAGACATCTATTCCAAGAACACTGAACTGGCCGGGCACCGCAGCTCACGCCTGGATCCCGCCGAGGTGGGTGGATCACCTGAGGTCAGGAGTTTGAGACCAGCTTGGTCAACGTGGTGAAACCCTGTCTCTACTAAAAATATTTTAAAAATTAGCCGGGTGTGGTGGCAGGTGCCTGTAATTCCAGTTACTCCGGAAGCTGAGGCAGGAGATTCACTTGAACCTGGGAGGCGGAGGTTGCAGTGAGCCGAGATTGCACCACTGCACTCCAGCCTGTTGGGCAACAGCGAGACTCTATCTCCAAAAAAAAAAAAAAAAAAAAAAAAACCCTGAACCAACATCTGCAGAATACACATTCTTTTCAAGTCTACATGGAAATTCACTAAGAAAGTATGTTCTCCAACTATACTATAAATGAATTAGAAATCAGCAAAAATAACATACCTATAATATCTCTATGTACTAGAAATTAAAAACAATATACTTTTAAATAACTCATGTGTCCATGAAAAGAAAAATCACAAGGAAAACTAGATAATATTTTGAATGGAATCAAAATGAAAACAAAATGTGTTGACTATAACTGAAACTAAAGTGGAATGAAGAGATCTAACTCCCTTCCTAAGAAGCAATAAAACAAGAGCAAAGTAAACTGAAAATAAGTTAAAGGGAGGAAAAAATAAAAGACTGAAAATAAATGAAATAGAAAATGAAAAAAAGAGAAAATAAGTAATATTGAAACAGGCTTGTCCAACCTGAGGGCCGCATGTGGCCCAGGCCAGCTGTGAATGCAGCCCAACACAAATTCATAAACTTTCTTGAAATATTATGAGATTTCTTTGTTTTTTGTTTTGGCTCATCAGCTTATCGTTAGTGTATTTTATGTGTGGCCCAAGACAATTCCTCTCCTTCCATTGTGGCCCAGGGAAGCTAAAAGATTGAATACACCTGTACTAAACGATCATTAACGATCTAAAATAAATGATCTTATAAAGAATTGAGAAACCTCCAGCTAGACTGACTGATCCAGGAAAACATAGCAAAAACACAAATTACCAATATGAAGAGACTGCAATACAGATGAGATTCTACGGACATTAAAAGCATATTAAAGGAATATTCTGAACAATTCTATGCCAATAAATCCAACAACTTAGATGAAATGAAATTTTCTTAAAAGACACAAATTGCCAAAACTGACACAACAGAAAAATCTGAAAATATCTCTTAAAAAATTTTAATTTTCCCACAAAAAACTAAAACCAAACCAAACAAAACCCTCCAGGTTCAGCTGACTTCACTGGTGAATTCTATCAAACATGTGAAGAACAACTCATACCCATCTCTACACAGCTATTTCCAAAAATAGGAAAGGAGACAGCACTTTCCATCTAATTTTGTGACACCCAGTATCACCTTGACACCAAAATCAAAAAAAGACATTACAAGAAAAGGATACAAAAGTCCAATATCTCCCATCGACACCAATATAGAAATCTTAAAAAAAAAAACAAAACACAAACACCTAGAAATCAAATCTAGCAATATCCCAAAGGACAACGCACCACAACCAAGTGGGGTTTATCTCAGGGATGTAAAGTTAGTTTAAAAGTTGAAAATGAAACCAATATAATCCACTGGCAGAATGAAGAAAGCTGTATAATCATCTCACCAGATGCAGAAAGAGGCATCTGACAGCATTAAACATCGTTATGATAAAAACTCCCAAGAAACAAAGTTTAAAAGGAATGTCCTCATTTTGATAAAAGTTTTCTCTGCAGATCCTACAGACGTCATACCATATGGTGGACTACTGAAAGCTTTCTGCCTAAGCTTGAGAGCAATGCAATTATGCCCATTCTCATGACTTCTGTTCAATGCTATAGAAGTCCTGGACAGTATAATAAACCAATAAAAAGAAAGACAAGACAAAAGGATTAGAAAGAAAGAAGTAAAACGATAGTCACAGGAAACATAATTGCAAATTTCTTAGTTTTCTATATAAGCAAACCACTAGAAGTAATAAGTGAAACAGACTTAGACTACAAAGTCACTATACAAAAATCAATTGTATATCTACATACTGACAGCAAACAACTGGAAAATCAAATTCAAAGGTTCTACTGACAGTAGTGTAAAATTATAAAATACTTAAGAATAAATGTTTAAACAGGCATGCAAGATGGCTACATTGAAAATTATGAAATATTGAGGCCCAATATTAATATGTTGATCTCCCCCAAATGATCTGGACTCAATACAGTTCTCGAGAAAATCCAACAAACTTCACTGCAGAAATTAATAAATTAACAGTTAATAAGTACAAAGTTGGAGGACTCACACTACCTGATCTCAAGACTTCATGAAATTATAGCAATCAAGAGAAATATACCAACAGAAAAACAGACAAACGTATCGATAGAACAGAGTCCAGAAATAGACCAATACATAGAAAGTTAATTGATTTTTTATGAAGATACTAAAGTGGATTAATGGAAAAAGGAAACACCAGTGGTGCTGGCACAACTGGCTATCAAGATGTTTAAAAAAAAAAAGTAAATCTTGAAACCGAACTCACAACATCATGCCAAAATTTAATTTGAGATGAATGACAGATTTAATGTAAAAACTAAAACTATGATGCCTCTAAAAGACAATGTAGAATATTTTCCTGACTTCGGGGTACGCAAAGATCTCTTAGATCAAAGACATAAGACAGTAACCATAAAAGAAAAAAAAATAAACTGAGCTTTATAAAAATTAAAAGCTTCTGACCATCCTGGCTAACATGGTGAAACCCTGTTGCTACTAAAAACACAAAAAATTAGCCGGGTGTGGTGGCAGGCACCTGCACTCCCAGCTACTCGGGAGGCTGAGGCAGCAGAATGGCATGAACCCGGGAGGTGGAGCTTGCAGTGAACCGAGATCGCATCACTGCACTCCAGCTTGGGAGACAGAGTGAGAATTTGTCTCAAAAAAAAGCTGCTCATCCAAAAACCACCATTAAGAAACTGAAAAGGTAAAACTCAGACTGGGAGAAAAGACTGACAACACCATCAACTCTTGGCAAGGATGTAACTGGAGCACTAATTCATTCTTGGTAGGAGGGTAAAAGGGCACAACCACTTAAGAAAACTTTTGGCATTTTCTTATATAGTTAAACATTCACCTATCTTTTGACACAGCAATTCCACATCTACATATCTACCCTAGATATTTACCCTAATTTTAGAATTGTTGATTTGCCATTTTGAAAGCAATGATTCTTCCAGAACATTAGCTTTATACCATTCCATATTTTATATATTAAGTTGCCATAATTTATGAAGATTCAAAATGCAACTTGCCAAGTTTTAAAAGAGAAAAAAAAATGTATGGAAAAGAACTAAACGGAAAACAGGCTGGTTAAGTGTGTTTAGGTCAGTTTATTTCTAGTATCATTTACAGGCTACCCTGATGTTGTATTTAAAATTTTCATTCATTTCAGAGTTCACAAAATAATGATTTTTCCTGTGAAGATACTTCCTTTAAGAGACAACCGACTTCTACAATTAAAATGCATACATGTGCAAAGAAAATAACTTGTAAAATATATTTGGTTGAATAACATTTACATTAGGCCTTTAAAATTATGTATTAGAATCTCTGGCTATTAAGCAGTCTAACGGTGCCTACTAAGTCAGAGAGTTATAATTTTTCTCTCCTGATAATGAAGTAAAGGCATCAGTAGCATCTACTGTGTTAAAGAATAAATGGAATTTATAACTGTAGGTAATATTTAAGCACTTTAAGACAAATATGAATACATCATAAATTTCTAACTAGGAAAACACTTTCAATGAGATCTCAAGAAACGTTAACTTTTTTCAGAATAGAGCACTGAAAACTGACTCACCAACAATATCAAGCTGGGTTTCTTCATCTTCTTCTCTTTTTCTTTTCTTATCTTTGCTCTTTTTCTTCTTACTACAGGACATAATTTATATAGACGAGTTTAGGTATATTGATTTGTATGATAAATATTGTAAAATTGAAACTTGGAAGTCTTTTAAGCTGTTTCATTTATAAATTATTGATTTAGGAAGACTTACATTGCTATGCCCTCTTAAATACAGTACTGAGAAGTTGCTTCAGGCTTTGCACATATTACGTTAGAGTTCAAAGCAGATTGTAGAGCCACACTGCCAGATTTTAAATCCTGATTCTTTCACTTCTTAGCTCCGTGATTTTTGGAAAAGGTACTGAATCTCTCTGAGTCAGTTTCCCCACTTAAAAAATTAGGATAGTAACTTAACCTAACTCTTAAGGCTATTGTGAGGATTAAGAGGTAATATGTACCTTCACACATTCCTGGTGGAAATGTAAAATGGTGCAGCATCTACAGGAAACAGTTTGGGGTTCCTCAAAAAGTTAAAGTTACCACATGACCCAGCAATTTTACTCCTAAGTATGTATACCCAAGGGAAATGAAAACATACACCCACAAAAATACTTACATAAGAATATTCACACTAGCATTAGTCACAATAGCCAAAAAGGGGAAATAACCCAAATGTTCATCAGCTGATGAATGGATGAACAAAATGTTACATCCATACAATGGAACACTATGCAGCCATAAAAAGAAACAAGCGCTACAACAATGATGAACCTCAATAATGTTATAAGTGAAAGAAGTCAGATACAAAAGGCCACATGTTGCATGATTTCTTAGTAAATAGAATAGGCGATTTCACATAGAGAGCGGATTAGTGGTTGCCAAGGACTAGGAGAGGGGGAGGATGGGATGTGACTGCTTTAATGGGTAGGGGGAGATTTCCTTCTGAGATGATGAAAATGCTGAGCAACTAGACAGTGGTGAACCTCTTGAATATATACTAAAAACCCCTGACTGTACAAAAGGGTGAATTTTATAATTATGAATTACATCTCAATAAAAAAATAAAAAAACAAGAGTGACTTGAAAAAAGTTAATGTGCAAAGTGCCTACAACAATTTCTTGGCACATTGACAGTGTTATATAAGCATTAATTGTGATTATTACGATGATCTTAAGACACCCGTGTCTGCATTTTCATTATAAAGTTTTCAGAAGATAACTCTCCTCTCCTCCCAGGAAATTCACAGAGTAAAAATCTCACATTCATTCAGGATAAACCTGCCATTTATTCTGGCATCTTCATGAGGCCAGACTCCTCGAGAGGGTTCTCAAGGCCAGTGGCTTCAACTCACTCCTTGATACTTCCTATCTCGCCTAAAAATATCAAAACCTCTGTTTATCACGGAGACCAGGAGGAAATGCTCGACATTTGTATGTACCTCGGGCAAATCTGCCAGTTAAAAAAGAAGCGGGGATATGAGTGCACAGGTATTTTTTCCTAAAAAGCTAATAAATTACCATTACGACCTCCTCCTCACATTTGGCTCAATTTATTTTCTGCATATATGTTCTCTCATTTAATCCTCACAGTCTTCTAAAAGTATAAAAAATCGTCTGAAAGTATAAATGTGTAAACGGAGGTTCAGATATTTGATCTCTTAATGAGTAAATGGAAGTTCAGACATATTAACCAATTTGCCACAAATTACAAAACTAGTAAATGACAAGAGTGCAGGTTCGAGCCTATATCCCTAAAGCCCATATACACCTCAACCACTGTGTGATTCATCCTGGTTTCACTGTATATATTAGATTAGAAAAAATTAATAAGTTTTCTAGAAAGAAAAGAGACAATGGAGAAAATAATAATCCCTAATAAAAGAAATTATCATGAACTACGAGATCAGACTAATGCAGACCCCCCAGGCAGAGGCCTGGAGAGATGCCTCAGGGGACTCAAACTCGTGGGTACGGGGTCACGGGTCACCTGCCCGTCTATCCTGTTTCCAGGATCGTCCGCGCGGGAGGCTGCCCCTCTCTGCACAGACGCCGGGAACCGCGGCCCGGCCTCCGTCCAGCCCGGACAGGGGCCAGGGCGAAGCCTGGGAGGCCACAAAGCCGGCTCTCCGCGCCACGGCTTCCACCGGACTTGCGGGGGTGGAGTGCGTCCGAAAAGAACGGAGGAGGCTCCCGCCCAAGCTGCAGGACCCACCTCTTCGTCTTGGTTCCCTTGAGCACGAGCTTGGTAGACTTCACATAGGAGTACTCGGCCATGGCTCCGGGAGACTTCTGCGCGGAGAGGCTGAGGCCGGCTCTGGACGAGTATGTGAGTCCGGGCAGCACAGGGGCGCGGAGAAACAGAAGCGGACGCGAAATAAACACTCCCTGACAGCCTACGTCTCTCTAGAACCCGCCTCCGTCTTCACCCAAACGCTGAATGGCTGAGAGTTCCACTTCCGGGTTTCTGACGGGGAGCTACGGCGGCCGCAGAGGGCCGAAAGGCATCCGCGCGCAGCTGCTCCCTGGCGCCCTCTCAAGGAGCCCCTGAGGATTCGCGCCTCCCCGAAGGGAGAAAAGCCCGCCCGAGGCGCGGTGCGGACGGTGGCTGGGCTGCCGGGCGCGCTGTGGAACCGCCTCCTGCTAGAGCAGCGGGCTGGCGACGGTCCTCGCGGGGGCGGGAAGCGGCTCAGGTTGCCCTCGCTGGCCTGCGGCGGCGCGGCTGGAAGCGCGGGCCACCCGTGCGTGGGTCACTCGTGCGTGGGTCACTCAGGACTGCGCCTCGCGCGACTGTGTGTGCAGGAAACAAGCAGGAAATACCCTAAAATAGAATGAAGCGCCATGTTGAGGGTCGCGGACGTCGCGAGTGCTGTGGGAATGTGGGCTGAGGTGGAGAGTTATGGTGGCCCGTGTTACAGGCTCAGGGGTCGGAAAGAAGCCTAATCGTGGAGGCGGCATCTGAGGAGGGTCTTGAACGCTGGGCAGGCATTTGCCCGACAGAGATGGAGGAAGCTAGTCCTGTCTGATGCAGGAAACAGGGCGGAGGCGTGGAGGGAGCCGTGCAGCGCTGGTGTGAGGAGCCGCGAGCAGGCCAGGCCTGTAAAGCAGAGTGAGGGAACCAGGATAGAGAAGGCAAGTCGGGGTCCTGTGGTCGCTGAAGAATTTGAATGAAATCAGTAAACAGGTGAGAGGGATCAATCGCAAGAGCATGGGATGAAAGGAGGAGTAGTCCACAGTGATTCCTCTGCAGCGGTGGGTGTTATTAATCGCGTATGTGACACCAAAACCACCCCACTCAAGCTGTGGCTCTTTCCCTAAAGTAGAAAACCGAGACCAGTTGGGTTCCAAGCATCCACGAAGATCTTATTAAATTCGTGATCCCTGGTGGCACCATGGAGTCAGGATTGGCTCATCTCAAACCTGACTCAGAAACAAAACCGTCACGATGTGCAGAGATGAGCGTCCTTACCGCTATGATAACGTATTTTCCGGTGTTTTCACAGTGCTGCGCTTCCTAATCCCCATTCCATGGCAATCCACATGCCATGATGCCCGGAGTCATTAACAAAGGAGACACACAGGGGCTCCTCACGTTGGCTTTCCAGGGTTTTGATGAAAATCTGTTTCCTCATCTCATACAATGTGGTTAGTAATAGTATCATTTAGGGTTGAAGAATTAAATGGTACGAGTTATATAGGGTGCTTATTATAACCTACATGGAAAATGCCTAGGATATGTTAGCTATGCTCATCACCAACATCGTTATATGATGGTAATAATCAGATAGTCAGGAAGCCCGACACCGAGAAAATGGTTACATGCTCTGAAGGAATGAATGTGGAGAGATCAGAAAGTCAAGAACAAAGTCGTACAACATGTCTACAGTAAAGGGATAGAGAAAAAAAAGGCTATAAAAGAAGGAATGAAACAGAGTTAAATTATAGAAATCAAAGCTAAGGAGAATTTCCAGAAAGGGTAGTATCATTTAATATCATAGAAGTTTAGGAGCCCAAGATGGAAAAAAGGCCTCTGGGTAACTGACATTGAGGCAGTCTTTGGGGAAGCTCCATTTCCGATACAGAAGTAGACTGAAAGTCAGCTTGAAGCAGGGACTAGGTGAAGAAGCTGTTGGCTGGTCGCATGGGGAAATAAATAAGGGATGGCATATGCCGTATTTCTGGATTTCTTTCTTTCTTGCCCAGCCTCTATATTTGCACAGAGTTTGGCGAAAACTTACAAAAAATAAAAATGAAACCAATTTCGTTTGTAGACCCAAATACAATGCTTTTTCTGTTAGAATCAAGATAAATTCATGCCTCTCCCTTCTATTCTAACCGTCAGTTTTGAAATTAAACATCAGCTTTTCTTCTTCATTAAAATCATTTTCAGCTCTTCCCATTGATGGTTTGGGGGAGTTGCATAAGCAGTCAGGTCTTGATGAGTAGAGGAGGAGGGAACAAACACTTTCAGCAAAGGCAGGATTCTGAAATTCTGCTCATATTTTTTTCCAGTAACTTTCCTATGTTTGTGAGGTTATTCAGTCATAAAGATCCTAATGAAATGTTTTTCAAGCTTTACTAATCATAATCACTGTGGACATTTGTTTAAAATGTGTATTCCCAGGCCTCTCACCTGGTGATTCTGATTCAGGACTCAGCATACATGTGTTTGACAAGTATCACAAGTGGTTCTTATGGTCAGGCAAATTTGGGAAACTAACCAGGAATTTATGTTTTTATGACTGGCAGCTAGAAAAGATTCCTAGAGTCTTTGCTTTTTGAAAATAAAATATTTCTTTTTTAAAAGGAAAATTGTATGACTAGATACAGCATTTATACATGTGATACATGTACTATACTATGTGCTTTTGTCATATTTACAGTTAAAGATGTGTAAGAACACTCTGAGAAAAATTGTATATTAAATGAAAAGAGGGGTAAGTCAGGGTGGGGGAGAAATGAGAAGGGTGTGCTTATTGTTGCTAAAAGTTAGAAAAGCCAGAATGATAGCATCTAAGGTTGCAAATAGCACATTGTAAGTTGAGGGAGCTTCATAATCATGTCTGAAACCTTCTTTGATATACTGAGTTGTAAACAGTAGCTTTGGACAAGATTTGAGGGAGAAACCAACTATGCTTTAAAGTGTTCATTTAAAAGTCTTTAATTAAAGGAAAGTCTTTGCATTTACTTGAGCTAATTTAACTTCAGGACTTTAAGAAGTTACTAGCCCTTAACCTCTTAAAAATTGTCTTTCATTTCAAATGAAAGTTTAAGGTGGCCTTTATGTTCGATTGGTATACTTGTGCGAAGACTTAACAGCAAGGTACTGTACAATTCTAAATATTTACTTCTTAATTTTGCTGGAAGAAATATACTACTCAATTGATTATTTTTAAAGCAAAGTAAAACAATTTATTTTGACAAGTGACACTGTATTTTCCTAGTTTTTTGGTGGCAAAGATTAGGCTTAACATCACTAATCATCAGAGAAATGCAAATCAAAACCAAAACGAGATACCATCCTACACCAGTCAGAATAGCTACTATTAAAAAATTGAAAAACAACAGATCTTGGGAGGCTGTGGAGAAAGGGGAACATTTACACATAATTGGTGCAAATGTAAATTAGTTCAGCCACTGTTCAAAGTGGTATGGAAATTTCTCAAAGAATTTAAAATAGAATTACCATTCAAGCCAACAATTCCATTACTGGTATATAACCCAAAGAGAATCAGTTATTCTACCAAAAAGACACATGCACTTGCACGTTCATCGCAGCACTATTCACAATAGCAAAGACATGGAGTCAGCCTGGGTGCCCATCGACAGTGGATTGGATCAATAAAATGTGGTACATCTACACAGTATGATTAGGCCATTCTTGCATTGCTATGAAGAAATACCTGAGGCTAGGTAATTTATAAGGAAAAGAGATTTAATTGGCTCACATCTCTGCAGGCTGTACAGGAAGCATGGTGATGGCATCTGCATGGCGCCTGTGGAGGCCCCAGGGAGCTTTTACTCGTGATGGAAGGCACAGAGGGAGTAGGCACATCACATGGTCCGAGGAGGAGCAAGAGAAAATGAGAGTGGGGGTAAGTACCACACACCCTTACACAACCAGATCTTGAAAGAATTCACTATCACAAGGACGGCATCAGGCCGTGAGACATCATCCCCATGACCCAAACACCTCCTACCAGGCCCCACCTCCAACACTGAGGATTACATTTCATCATGAGATTTATAGGGGCCACCTTCCAAACCATTTCATACACCACGGAATACTATGCAGCCATAAAAATAACAAAATCATGTCCTTTGAAGCAACATGGATGCAGCCGGAGGCCATTATCCTAAGTGAATTAATGCAGGAACATAAAACAAAATACCACATGATCTCAATTATAAGTGGGAGCTAAACACTGGGTACTCATGGACATAAAGATGGAAAGAATAAACACCAGGACTACTAGAGGGGAGAAGGAGGAAGGCAAGGTTTGAAAAACTACCTATTGGGTATTATGCTCATGTATTAATCTGTTCTCACACTGCTGTAGAGAACTACCTGAGACTGGGTAATTTATAAAGAAAAGAGGTTTAACTGACTCACAATTCCACAGGCTGTACAGGAAGCATGGCTGGGAGGCTTCAGGAAACTTATAATCATGGCAGATGGTGAAGGGGGAAGCAAGGCACGTTCTACCATGGCGGAAGGAGAGCAGGTGAGCCAGGGGGGATGTGCCATATGTTTAAACCATCAGATGTCATGAGAACTCACTTACCATCTAAGAACAGCAAGGGGGAAATCTGCCCTCATGAGGTAATCACCTCCCACCATGTCATTCCCCTTACATTGGGAATTACAATTCAACATGAGATTTGGGTGGGGACACAGAGTCAAATCATACCAAATCAGCATCTGGATGATGGGATCATTCATACCCCAAAACTCAGCATTATGAGATATACCCATGTAACAAACTGACACATGTACCCCTGAATGTAAAATACAAGTTAAAATTATTTTCAAAATAAATTAATTAATGAATAAATAAATATTATTAAATTAAATTAAAATTTTGAATTAAAAAAATTTGAGAGTGATTTCAGCTTGACAGTTATGTAAGTTATGTAAATGGAAACAGTGAGTTCTGTAAGATTCGGATAAATTGCACTATGTGTACTAAGTTGATGTCCAGTTGTTTGGATAAAAAGAAAAGAGGAGAAACATATAGATCTAACAGGAAAAAAATGGACAAGTTTTTATGATAGCAAAAAGAAAAATGGAGGAAATAGGACTGAGATTATAGTGATTGATAGATATTAATAGACGACTAAGTCAAAAGCCACTGGTTGCAGAAAATATTGATTAATTTTGTTTTATTCAAGTCAGACAACAAAATTCTATGCCCTGCCTCCAGAGAAAAACCTTTTAGCCCTGTAATTATCTTTATTCCAAGCACCATTCCATTCATTAAGTAGTGTATAGGGTGATTAATAAGTGAATTATTCACCGAATTGAGACAGAAGTTTTGAGTATTTCAGGATATTAATAGTATAGTCAATGAACTAAAATAAAATTTGACTAGAGGTGTGATCGCCATGAATGCCATGTTGGTATCTTGTTAGATTTGGCAACCTAAGTTGACAAATTTATTTATAAAATAAACATTCATTGTTGATTAATTTATAATTAGTAGACATGCTCTGTCTTCTTCCTTCCTTTTCTTTTTCATTCATTCATTCATTCCTACAGAGCAGTGACTTTCATTCTAAGATTCCCAGAATCCTAAGGAATTCTTGAACGTCATCATAGGGAGCCAGGTGTGGGGATTCCCAAAAGTTGTATTTAATACTTGAAAAATCTCGAAAAGTTATATATTTACACCAGAAACAGCTATACAGGTTTTAAGTTATGTATATATAGTTGAATACATTTTATTTCTATCCAGAACTAAGTCATTAGAGTTAGTAATGTTGATTATTTCATACTGACCTAATGGGTAGCCTTTATATATCATTGATTACTTATTAATAAAATAAGAACCACCCCCAAAATTACAAAATAAATATATTTTGTGGGTTTTTCTTAAGGCTTTTGAAACATAAAATCAGAGGAGAGGATTAAAAGTAATCCTTGATTGTTAAAAAGGCAGGGAACTACTAACTTAGAAAATTGTATGAAAACAGCAAGATATATACATGGACCTCAGACCAGCTGCCTGTTTTAATAAAGTTTTATTGGAGCACATCCATGGATCTATGGTGCTTTCCTGCTACAATGGTAGAGTTGAATGGTTGCTATAGAGACCGTATGGTTTGCAAAGCTTAAAATATTTATCATCTGGTCCTTTATAGCAAAAGTGAACCCAGTTTTAGAACATTCACTTCACAAATTAAGATACAGTGGATACTGCCTTAACTGACCTCCACTTAACTGATTTACAATTAGCACTTTCTGGTACCCCTGTACAACTTATTGACTGATGTCCATTGCAAACTGAAAGCCTTTGAGCTACTTTTAATGCCTGTACATTTCTCCTTCCATCACAGAAATTATATAGTTTCTAAGAGGAAGCTGTGTTCATTCCTAAATATGTTTACACCATTTGTTCTTGCTCTTGTAGTTATGCAATTTAATTAAATATTATATTGGGAGGCCAAGGAGGGCGGATAACTAGGTCAAGAGATCGAGACCATCCTGGCTAACGTGGTGAAACCCGGTCTCTACTGAAAATACAAAAAAATTAGCAGGGCGTGGTGGCGGGCGCCTGTACTCCCAGCTACTTGGGAGGCTGAGGCAGGAGAATGAGGTGAACCTGAGAGGCGGAGCTTGCAGTGAGTAGAGATGGCACCACTGCACTCCAGCCTGGGCAACAGAGCGAGACTCCATCTCAAAAAAAAAAATAAATAAAATAAAAAATAAATATTATGTAAACTGAGAAAATGAGTATAACAAAAGTAGTATTGTTGTTTCTTTGAGAAATAAACCAAATGTGTTGGGAAAATGAGACACTCAAACAGTTGCTGCCAGCTTAACTGTGGGCAAGACAACTAGAAACAAATGGGAAAAATTGTATACTCTAGGATTTCAGATTGCTTTACCCCAGTTGTCTTCACAGAAAGTGAACGAGAAATGAATGACAACATATTGTTGGCATAGTTTCCACAAGAAACTCCACTCAGTGAATCCGTGCAAGGCTTTGACCTTGTCATCAAAATACTGGCAAATTTATTTACACATGTCTTTTAAATTAAAGTTGTTTTAAGGACTTACATCTAATACTTCTTATGATTCCTCCATCTAACTTAAATTTGTTATTAATCTATTTATTACTGGTCCCAATCTTATTGAATAAGGGGGTTTCTACCGTTTTTGCTAACCAAAAGTTTACTTTGATGAAGTTGGAATTATAAACACAATAATTCAAGTTTAAAGAATTAGAATGGTAATGGTTAATACAATATAGTATGCCTAAAAATCACTTGAAAAGCTTACTAATAATGCAAATTCTTGTGCCTTAGGCCTGAGATTTTGATTCAATAGGTCTAGCATGGGGCATAGGAATCTGTATTTTTAGGAATGTTAAAGGAAAATTGCTTCAAGTAGGGTAAATTATGATTTACAAATATAAAATGAACATTTGTCTAAGATTTTTGTTTAACTCATTTATTTAATGAGGGAGTCAGTAAGATGTTATAATGAGTTTTATGGAAAATTAAAAGAGCCACACATCTCTATGCACTAAGGAACACTGAAATAAATTTTCTTGATAGGTTCAAAACTGACTTCTCGATGGAAGGTGAAAAAAGGAAAATTAATTATACTTCCACCCAAATCAATCATTTGCATGTCTATGGACAAGAATATTTGCATTACTATCAGTAATCTATGACTAACAGGATTGCAAATAACAAAGAAAACAAAAGGCAAAGAGACCCCATAGAAACAGATAACCCAGGTTATTCTAGGCAAGGCTGAGATTTCTTGAAGACACTCAGTGGTAATTTCGTTGGTCCATCTTAAAATCTTTCCATTTTCTCCTGAAACAAGTTGCTCAAGCAATTCAAATACAATGAATGTGGTCAGTGGGTCACACCTGGAGAAATCATTTTCTAACCTATAATCAAGACTGTTGAATTACTCCCTTCACTAGAAAGAATAAAATATTACCACATAAATTTGTATTATGATAATGGCCCACTATGAATGCTTTGGCGTTCTTAATTTTCTTAAGATTTATTAATATTCCTGAAGTAACTACTAAATGCCAAGCAATGTATTTTCTAATTTAATCTTTCATTGACTTTTACTTTCACTTCAATTGAGCTACTCACTTTCATGGCTATAAACTTTTCAATAACTTAAAAATTGATTTCTAATGTTATAAACTTTAATGTTCCACTCTGTGACCTGCTCTTTCAGACTCTCTCTTCCTTACTGCCAATTCACCTTCTCTTCTATCTCTTCAAGTGCCCCAGTATCTTGACTCTTCCATTTTCTTTTTTTTTTATTAAGTGGACACATGATAATTTCACATGTTGATGGGGTACAATGTGGTATTTTGATACATGATACATTGTTAAAACCTCTTCTCCCTAACTTTCCCAGTCTGGTAACCACTCTTCTACTCTCTATTAGATCAGTGTTTTTAGATTTCACATATGAATGAGATCATGTGATATTTGTCTTTCTGTGGTTAGCTTATTTCACTTACCACAATGTCCTCTATGCTCATTCATGTTGTCACAAATGACACGATTTTATCCTTTTTTTATGGCCAAGTGTGCATATGATATAGTTTGGATATTTGTCCTGACCCATATCTCATGTTATATTGTAATCCCCACTGTTAGAAATGGGGCCTGGTAGGAGGTGTTTGGGTCGTGGAGGTGGATCCCTCATGGCTTGGTGCTATCCTCATGATAGTGAACAAGTTCTCAAGCTTCCTGAGGCCCCAGAAGCAGATGTTGGCACTATGCTTCCTGTACAGCCCACAGAACCAGGAGCCAATTAAGTCTCTTTTCTTATAAATTATCCAATCTCAGTTATTTCTTTATAGCAATACAAGAATGGCCAAATACAGCATATATGCCACATTTTCTTTATCCATTCATTCATTGATGGACACTTAGGTTAATTCTAGGCTATTGTGAATAGTGCTGTAATAAACATGAGAGTGCAGAAATCTCTTTGACATACTGATTTAATTTTCTTTGAATATACACCCAGTAGGGGGATTGCTGGATTATGTGGTAAGTCTATTTTTAATGTTTTTGGAAGTTATATTGTTTTCCATAACAATTGCTCTAATTTACGTTTCCACCAACAGTGTATGAACATTCCCCTTTCTTCACATCCTTGCCAGCATTTGTTATTTTTTGGCTTTTTCATAAAAGGCATTCTAAGCAGGGTGAGATGATATCTCACTGTGGGTTTTTTCACTTGCATCTGTGTGAAGAGACCACTAAACAGGCTTTGTGTGAGCAATAAAGCTGTTTATTTCACCTGGGTGCAGGTGGGCTGAGTCCGAAAAGAGAGTCAGTGAAGGGAGATGGGGTGGGGCCATTTTATAGGATTTGGGTAAGTAAAGGAAAAAGGGGGATTGTTCTCTGGCGGGCAGGAGTGGGGGTCACAAGGTGCTCAGTAGGGGAGCTTTTGAGCCAGGATGAGCCAGGAGAAGGAATTTCACAAGATAATGTCATCAGTTAAGGTAGGAACAGGCCATTTTCACTTCTTTTATGGTGGAATGTCATCAGTTAAGGCAGGAACCGGCCATCTGGATGTGTACGTGCAGGTCACAGGGGATATTATGGCTTAGCTTGGGCTCAGAGGCCTGACATTCCTGTCTTCTTATATTAGTAAGAAAAATAAAATGAATTAGTGGTAAAGTGTTGGGACAGTGAAAATTTTTTAGGGGTGGTATGGAGAGATAATGGGCGATGTTTCTCAGGGCTGCTTTGAGCGGGATTAGGGGTGGTGTGGGAACTTAGAGTGGGAGAGATTAAGCTGAAGGAAGATTTTGTGGTAAGGGGTGATATTGTGGGGTTGTTAGAGGAAACATTTGTCATTTAGAATTATTGGTGATGGCCTGGATACAGTTTTGTATGAATTGAAAAACTAAACGGAATAAGACAAGGAGAAAAACAGGTATTAAAGGACTAACAATTGGGAGGACCTAACACATCTAATTAGAGAGTGCCTAAGGAGGTTCAGCATAGCTTTGCCAGCAAAGATTTTTTATTTACTTTAAGAGTTAAGAGTGACGGTTTGAGGATAGCACCAGGAGATATCAGCTGTGATGGCTTGGAGAAACAGTGTAAACTGGCAGTGTAAACAAAAGCAGGGCATGTATGAGTAGTTAAGAATGGTGAATAGGAGTATGAGTAGACAGAAGATAGTAGGGATGACAAGTTTTTTGGGGCATAGTCCAAGTTGATCTGGTGTCTGGAATGAGACTGGGGCCTAATAAAAAGGAGCGTCTATACAGGAGCTCAAATGGGCTATACCTTGTGGCATTCTGAGGACAGGCCTGAATTCTGAGAAGGGAAAGTGGTAAAAGTATTGTCCAGTCCTTTTTAAGTTGGTGGCTGAGCTTGGTGAGGTGTGTTTTTAAAAGACTATTAGTCTGTTCTACTTTTCCTGAAGACTGAGGACTGTAAGGAATATAAAGGTTTCACTGAATACTAAGAGCCTGAAAAAATGCTTGGCTGATTTGACTAAGAAAGGCCGGTCTGCTATCAGACTGTATAGAGGTGGGAAGGCCAAACCAAGGAATTATGTCTGACAGAAGGGAAGAAATGACCGTGGTGGCCTTAGACCCTGTGGGAAAGGCCTCTACCTATCTACTGAAAGTGTCTACCTAGACCAAGAGGTATTTTAGTTTCCTGACTCGGGGCATGTTGAGTAAAGCTAATTTGCCAGTCCTGGGTGGGGGCAAATCCTTGAGCTTGATGTGTAGGGAAGGGAGGGGGCCTGAATAATCCCTGAGAAGTAGTAGAATAGCAAATTTGCCTGTCCTGGGCAGGAGCAAATCCTTGAACTTGATGTGTAGGGAAGGGAGAGGGCCTGAATAATCCCTGAGGAGTAGTAGAATAGCAGATGGAACACTGAGAAGTTATTTCCTTGAGGATAGATTTCCACGATGGAAAGGAAATGAGAGGTTCTAAGAGGCGGGTTAGTGGCTTGTACTATAGCATAGCCTGCCTTTGCTGGTGTGTGGTGATTAGGCCTGGTGGAACTGCCATCAATAAACCAAGTGTGATCAGGGTGAGAAACAGGGAAGAAGGAAATGTGGGGAAATGGAGTGAATGTCAGGTGGATCAGAGAGATGCAGTCATGAGGGTCAGGTGTGGTATCAGGAATAATGTGGGAGGCCAGATTGAAGTTGGGCCAGGAACAATGGTAATTGTGGGACTTAACAAAGAGTGAGTACAGCTGAAGGAGCCGGGAAGCAGAAAGTATATGCGTCAGGTGTGAGGAAGAAAATAGATTTTGGAAATTATGAGAGCTGTAGAGAGTGAGTTGAGCATAGTTTGTGATTTTAAGGGCCTCTAAAAGTATTAGGGTGGCAGCAGCCGCTGCATGGAGACATGATGGCCAGTCTAAAACAGTAAGGTCAAGTTGTTTGGACAAAAAGGCTACAGGATGTGATCCCAGTCCTTGTGTAAGAATTCTGACTGCACAGCCCTGCACTTCAGCTGTGTGTAATGAAAAGGGTTGGGATGAGTCAGGGAGAGCTAGAGTGGGGGGCAGTCTCTAAAGCTGTCTTCAAGGAACAGAAAGAGGAGTGGGGAAAGGATTTAGGATCTATGGGGTCATGTAGGTTTCCTTTTGTGAGTTTATATAATGGTTTTGTTAGGATGGCAAAACCAGGTATCTAAAGGCGAAAGTATCTAACCATACCCAGGAAGGAAAGGAGTTGTTGTTTTGTAGAAGGGTTTGGGGTTTGAGAGATTGGTCAGACATGATCGGCAGGGATAGCACGTGTGTTTTTATGAGAATTATGCTGAGATGGGTAACGGATAAGGAAGACATTTGGGCTTGACTGAAGTAATGGAGGCTGTCTGTGAAGCTTTACAGCAGTACAGCCTAGGTAATTTGCTGAGCCTGATGGGTGTCAGGGTCAGTCCAAGTGAAAGCGAAGAAGGCTGGGATGAAGGGTGAAAAGGAATAGTAAAGAAAGCATGTTTGAGATCCAGAACAGACTAATGGATTGTGGAGGGAGGTATTGAGGATAGGAGAGTATATGGGTTTGGCACCATGGGGTTCATAGGCAAAACAATTTGGTTGATAAGGCATAGATCCTGAACTAACTGTAAGGCTTGTCTGGTTTTAGGACAGGTAAAATGGGGGAATTGTAAGGAGAGTTTATAGGCTTTAAAAGGCCATGCTGTAGCAGGCAAGTGATAACAGGCTTTAATCCTTTCAAAGCATGCTGTGGGATGGGATATTGGCATTGAGCGGGGTAAGGGTGATTAGGTTTTAATGAGATGGTAAGGGGTGCATGATGAGTTGCCAAGGAGGGAGTAGAGGTATCTTATACTTGTGGGTTAAGGTGGGGGGATACAAGAGGAGGATGCAAAGGAGGCTTTGGATTGGGAAGAAGGGCAGAAATGAGATGTAGCTGTAGTCCAGGAATAGTCAGGGAAGCAGATAATTTAGTTAAAGTGTCTCAGCCTAATAAGAGAACTGGGCAGGTGGGGATAACTAAAAAGGAGTGCTTAAAAGAGTATTGTCTAAATTGGCACCAGAATTGGGGAGTTTTAAGAGGTTTAGAAGCCTGGCTGTCAATACTTACAACAGTTATGGAGGCAAGGGAAACAGGCCCTTGAAAAGAAGGTAATGTGGAGTGGGTAGCCTCCATATTGATTAAGAAGGGGATGGACTTACCTTCCACTGTGAGAGTTACCTAAAGCTCAGCATCTGTGATGGTCTATGGGGCTTCCGAGGTGATCAGGCAGTGTCAGTCTTCAGCCGCTAAGCCAAGAAGATCTGGGAAGGAGTCAGTCAGACAGCCTTGAGCCAGAGTTCCAGGGGCTCTGGGAGTGGCTGCCAGGTGAGTTGGATAATCCAATTTCCAATGGGGTCCTGCACAGATGGGACATGGCTTAGGAGGACATGGCTTAGGGCTGTGGGCATTCCTTGGCCTGGTGGCCAGATTTCTGGCACTTGTAGCAAGCTCCTAGTGGGTGCGGTTCTGTAGGAATGCATGGCCACTGCGGTTTAGGCGTTTGGAAGTTCTTGTGTGCTGGAGATGTGGCTGGGGTTTGTCTCACAGTGGAGGCAAGGAATTGCAACTCAGAAATATGTTGCTACTTGGCTGCCTCTACTCTATTATTGTACACCTTGAAGGTGAGGTTAATTAAGTCCTGTTGTGGGGTTTCAGGGCCAGAATTTAATTTTAGGAGTTTTATTTAATGTCGGGAGCAGATTGGGTAATAAAATGTATGTTGAGAATAAGACGGCCTTTTGACCTTTTAGGCTCTAGGGCTGTAAAGCATCTCAGGGTTGCTGCCAAATGAGCCATGAACTGGGCTGGATTTTTATATTTGATGAAAAAGAGCCTAAACACTATCTGATTTGGGATAAAGAAAAAGGAGCATTAACCTTGACTATGCCTTTAGCTCCAGCCACCTTTTTAAGAGTAAATTGCTGGGCAGGTGGGGGAGGGCTAGTCACAGAATGAAACTGAAAGCCAGACCTGGTGTGAGGAGGCGAGGTGATAAAAGGATTATAGGGTGGAGGAGCAGAGGCTGAGGAAGAATTGGGACCTAGCTCGGCCTGGCGAGGAGGGGAGAGGTCAGATGGGTCTGTAGAAAAGGAAGATTAGAAAGACTCAGCAATGCTTGGGGTTGGGACTGAGGGGACAGGTGGGAGGGAAAGAAGGAAGATTTGGGACGAGTTACATTGGGAACAGAGACTAGGGAGGGACTGATGTGTAAAAGAATGCCTGGACATCAGACACCTCAGACCGTTTGTCTATTTTATGACAAGAATTATTTAGATCTTGTAGGATGGAAAAATTGAAAGTGCCATTTTCCAGCTATTTGGAACTACTGTTGAGTTTGTATTGGGGTCAAGTGGCATTGCAGAAGAAAATAAGATGCAAGATGCTTAGATTTTAGGTCAGGTGAGAATTGAAGAGGTTTTAAGTTCTCAAGAATACAGGCTAAGGGAGAAGGAGGAATGGAAGGTGGAAGCTTTCCCATAGTGAAGGAGGCAAGCCTAGAGAAAAGAGAGTAGAGACACGGAGAAGGGGTGGGGGGTTCTTGCCCTCCAGAAAAGCAGAGAAGGGGTTGGGGTGTGGAAATAAGGAGCTGGGGCACAGAGATAAGAGGTCGGGGCACGGAAATAAGGGATCGGGACACAGAGATAAGAGGTTGGGGTTCCTGCCCCTCCTCCAGAAAAGCAGAACTTGCCATTAAGGGCGAAGGAGAAGGGGTTGAGGGGTTCTTTCCCCTCCCCCAGAAAAGTGGAGAAGGGGTAGAGACATGGAGAGAAGGGATTGGGGTTCTTGCCCCTCCCCCAGAAAAGCGAGACTTGCCGCTAAGAGTGAAAGACCAAGGCAGGCGTCCCTGTGTGGTCTGACACCTCTGAAACCTGGGTGAATAATCAGAGAGGCGTCCCTGCAATGATTAAACACCAATGGAAGGCTGCCTTCCCTAGTCTGTGACCAGCACCAGAGTTTTGGGTCCATGGATAAAACGTGTCTCCTTTGTCTCTACCAGAAAATGAAATGAATTGAAATTAAGAGAAGAGAGAGATTGAAGTGTGGCGCCAAGATTGAAAGGAGAAAGAGGTTGAGGGATAGTGAGGAAGGTTGGAGAAGAGAGTAAAAAGAGGCTACTTACCGGATTTGAAATTGGTGAGATGTTTCTTGGGCTGGTTGGTCTGAGGACCTGAGGTTATAGGTGGATCTTTCTCATGGAGCAAAGAGCAGGAGGACAGGGGATTGATCTCCTAAGGGAGGTCCCCCGATCTGAGTCACGGCACCAAATTTCACTCGCGTCCGTGTGAAGAGACCATCAAACAGGCTTTGTGTGAGCAATAAAGCTGTTTATTTCACCTGGGTGCAGGTGGGCTGAGTCTGAAAAGAGAGTCAGTGAAAGAAGATAGGGGTGGGGCCATTTTATAGGGTTTGGGTAGGTAAAGGAAAAAGGGGGGTTCTCTGGTGGGCAGGAGTGGGGATCACAAGGTGCTGAGTAGGGGAGCTTTTGAGCCAGGAGAAGGAATTTCACAAGATAATGTCATCAGTTAAGGTAGGAACAGGCCATTTTCACTTCTTTTGTGGTGGAATGTCATCAGTTAAGGCAGGAACCGACCATCTGGATGTGTACGTGCAGGTCACAGGGGATATGATGGCTTAGCTTGGGCCCAGAGGCCTGACAGGTTTGACTTGCATTTCTCTGATTATTAGTGATGGTGAGCATTTTTTTCATATACTTGTTGGTGATTTTTATGTCTTATTTGGAGAAATGTCTATTCAGCTCTCTTGACTATTTTCTAATCCAATTATTTGTATTTTTGCTATTGAATTGTTTGAGTTTTCTATAAATTTGGGATATTAACCCCTTATCAAGTGAATAGTTTGCAGATATTTTCTCCCATTTTGTAGGTTGTCTGCTCACTCTTGTGATTGTTTCCTATGCAGTGCAGAAGTTTTTATTTGGTGTAATCCCATTTGTTTATTTTTGCTTTTGTTGTGCATGTCTTTCGATGTCTTTTCTAAAAAGTCGTTGCCCAGACCAATGACATATAACATTTCACCTATGTTTTCTTCTACTAGTTTCATAGTTTGGGGTCTTACATTTAAATATTTAATTTATTTTGAGTTGGTTTTTGGATATGATGAGAGATAGGGGTCTACTTTCATTCTTTTGTATGGGGATATCCACTTTTCCCAGCACCATTTGTTGAAAATACTGTCTTTTCCCCATTGAATGTTTGCATCTTTGTCAAAAATAAGTTGCATGTAAATGTGTGGATTTATGCCTGGGCTCTCTATTTTTGTTCCACTGGTCTGTGTGCCTGTTTTTATGCCAATACCATGCGTTTTAGTTAGGATAGCTTTGCAATACATTTTGAAATTAGATAGTGTAATACCTCTAGCATTGCTCTTTTTGCTTAAGATTTATTTGGCTATTTGGGGTGTTTTGTAGTTTCACATGGATTTTAAGATCTTTTTTAATATCTGTGAAGAATGAAATTGGAAATTTGATAGAGATTATATTGGATCTATAGATTGATTTGAGTAGTATGGTCATTTCAACAATATTAATTCTTCTAGTCCATGAATATGGGGTATCTTTCTATTTATTTTAATTTTTTTCAATTGCTTTTATCAATGTTTAATAATTTTCATCTTTCCGTGGCTTAATTTACTTGTAGGTATTTTGTTTTTTTTAATAGCTATTTTAAATGGGATTACTTTCTTGATTCCTTTTTCAGATAGTCTGCTATTGGTGAATAGAGATGTTACTGATTTTTTATGTTGCTTTTGTATCTTGAAACCTTATTGTATTCATTTACTATTTCTGATTCTCAGTGGGGTATTTAGGGTTTTTTACATATATGATCATGTCATCTGCAAAGAGGGACAATTAGACTTTTTTTTCCAATTTGGATGCCTTTTATTTCTTTCTCTTACCTAATTGTTCTGACTAGGACTTCCAGTACTATGTTGAAAAAAGTGATTAAAGTGAACATCCTTGTCTTGTTCCAGATCCTAGAGGCAAAGCTTTCAACTTTTCACCATTCAGTATAATGTTGCCTGTGCGTTATCACATATGGTCTTTATTTTATTATGTTCTTTTATAACTAATTTGTCAAAAGATTTGATCGTAAAAGGATGTCTAATTTTGTCATATGCTTTTTCTGCATCTATTGAAATGATTATATGCTTTTTATCCTTCATTGTTTAATGTGATGTATCACAGTTATTGATTTACATGTGTTAGACCATCCTTACCTCCCTGGGTAAATACCACTTGATTATGGTGAATAATCTTTTTAATGTGCTTTTGAATTATCATTGCTAGCACTGCTGGTTTTGAATGTTTGCATGTATGTTTATCAATGATATTGGCCTGGAGTTTTCTTTTATTTGCTGTTCTTCTCTCATTTTGGATTCAGGTAATGCTGTCTTCATAGAATGAGTTTGCAAGAGTTCCCTCCTTTTCATTTTTTTGAAATAGTTTGTAAATAATCTGTATAAGTTTTTAAAATATTTTGTAGAATTTGTCAGCGAAAACCATCAAGTCATGAACTTTTCTTTCTTCTTCTATTTTTTTAGAGACAGAGTCTCACTCTATCTCTGAGGCTGGCATACAGTGGTGCAGTTGTAGCTGACTGCAGCCTCAAACTCCTGGTCTTAAGTGATCCTCCTGCCTCAGCCTCCTGAGTATAAGTACACACCACTATACCTGGGGAATTTTTATTTTTATTTTTAGAGATGGAGTCTCGTTGTGTTGCCCAGGCTAATCTTGAACTCCTGGCCTCTAGTGATTCTCCTGCCTTGGGCTCCTAAAATGTGAGATTACAGGTGTGAGCTACTGTGTGAAGTCTTTTGGATTTTCCTTGACTGACAGACTAAATCACTCCTTCAATCTCATTATTTGTCATTGGTGTGTTCACATTTTCTATTTCTTCTTTCTTCAATTTTGATAGGTTATATGTGTCCAGAGCATATGTATTTCTTCTAAGTTTTTCAATTTATTGGTGTATAATTGTTTGTAGTACTTACTCATGATTCCTTGTATTTCTGTAGTGTCCATCATAGCATATCCTTTTTCATTTCTGACTTTATGTGAATTTTCTCTTTTTTTCTTAGTCTGACAAAACGTTTGTCAATTTTACCTTTTCAAAAAAGATTCTTTCATTTAATTAATCATTTGTATTTTTTGTCTTCATTTTGTATATTTGTGATCTGATCTTTATATTCTTTTGCTAATTTGGGTCTTAGTTTGTTCTTGATTTTATAGTTCCTTGAAATACATCATTAGATGGTTTATTCATTATCTTTCTTCTTTATTGATGTAGAAATGTATTGCTATAAACTTCCCTCTAAGGACTGTTTTGCTGTATTTCATAAGTTTTCATATGTTCTGATTTCATTTTTATTTGTCTTAAGACATTTTTAAAATTATTTTTTTTTCATTGACCCATTGGTTGTTTAGGGATATATTGTTTAATTTATATGTATTTGCACAATTTCTGAAGTTCCTCTTATTGTTTATTTCTAGCTTTATTCCATATGGTCAGAAAAAATATGTGATATGATTTGATTTTTTGATTAGCTAAGACTTGTGGTCTAACATATCTATCATGGGCAATATTCCATGTGCAGGTGAAAAGACTGTGAATTATTCAATTGTTGGATGAAATGTTATGTAAATAACTGTTAAATTCTTTTGATCTAGAGTGCAGTTTAAATGTTTCCTTGTTGACATTCTCTCTCAATGATCTGTTCATTACTGAAAATGGGATGTCAAGGTTTTTTACTATTATTGCACAGTTTTTTGTCTCTCCTTTTAGATCTATTAATGTTTGCTTTATATATTTAGGTTCTCCAATGTTGAGTGCATTATATATTTACAATTATTGTATTCTCTTGTTGTACTGACCCCTTTATTATTACATAATGGCCTTGTTTGTCTGTGTTTATAGTTTTTTTACTTGACGTCTATTTTATTTGATATAAATATACCTACTCCTGCATTCTTTTGATTTCCATTGTCGTAAAATATATTTTTCCATCTGATCACTTTCAATTTATGCGTGTATTTACAGGTGACGGGAGTCTCTTGTAGAAAGAATATAGTTAGGTCTTGTTTTTAATTCATTTACCCATTCTCTTGTCTTCTTACTGGATAATTTAATCTATTTACATTCAAGGTAATTATTGATAGATAAGGACTTGTACTGCCATACATGGTTTTCTTGTTGTCTTTTAGAATTTTTGTACCTTTTTGTTCCTTTATTGTCTTCCTTTGTAGTTAAGTGATTTTTTCTGTGTGTTTTTGTTTCTTGTTCTTTTATTTTTAGTGTATCTATTAAATATTTTTGCCTTTTGGTTGCTATGAGGCATGTGAAGAATATTTTATGGTTTCAACAGGTAATTTGAATGGATAACAACTTAATTTTGATAATAAGAAATGGGGAAAAACAATCACTCTGCTCTTTAACTCAATCACTCCCCCACATTTTGCATTTTTGATGTCTTAATTTACATCTTTTATATCACTTATCCCTTAACAAATTATTGTAGTTGTTATTATTTTTGTTTTGTATTTTAACCTTCTTACTAAAAATATGTAAGTGGTTTACATTCAATTATTACTATATTAGAGCATTCTGAATTTGTCTGAATATTTATTTTTACCTGTGGATTTATACCTTCCAATTTTTTGGATTACATATTAGTGCCCTTTTCTTTCACTTTGAAGACGGTTCTTTAACATTTTTTTTAAGGCAGGTATGGTTACAATGAATTCCTTCATCTTTTGTTTGTCTTAGAACGTTTTAATCTCTCCTTCATTTCAAATGAGAGCTGTTCTGGATACTGCATTCATGGTTGACAGTTTTTTTCTTCAGCACTTGATTCCATTATCCTACTGTCTCCTGGCCCACATTGCTTCTGCTGAGAAGTCTGCTGCCAGGCACATTGGAATTCTCTTATGTATTATATGCTTCCTTTTTCTTAGTGCTTTCAGGACCTACTCTTTGTTTTTGACCTTTGAAAGTTCAATTATAATATATCTTGTGGTTGTCTTATTCAGATTAAATCAGATTAGTGCGCTTTGGCCATCCTAAACATCTTAATGTTTCTCTAAGTTTAAAAAGTTTTCTGTTATTTCTCTGAATAATTTTCTAACTCTTTTTCATTCTCAGTTCCACTTTAACACTGTAGATTTTTTTTTTTGATGGTGTCCCATGGATCTCATAAGTTTTCTTTGTTTCTTCTCATTTTTTTCTCTCTTCTACTCTTGACAGTGTATTTTCAAAGAGCCTGTCTTTGAGCTCACTGTTTTTTTCTTCTACTTGATCAGTTCTGCTTTTGATGCCCTCTAGTGCATTTTTCAATTTGTTTACTGAACTTTCCAACTCCAGGATTTCCATTTGATTTTTTCCCATTATTTTAAATTCTTTGTTGAATTTCTCATAAATTTCCATATTGTTTCTCTGTACTTTGTTGAAGTTCACCGATTTTTTTTTTTTAAAATCAGCTATTTGAATTTTTTTTGTCTGCCACATCATTCATTTGCATGTCTTTAGGTTCAGTTGCTGACACCTTATTTTCTCCATTTGGTGAGGCAGTTTTTCCTAGGCTATTCTTATTTTTTGTAGATGTACATCTCTGTCTACACATTGATGAATTAAATATTTATTTCAATCTTCTCAGTCTGGGTTTGTTTTTGACTGTTTCTCAGTGGGCTTGTTTAGAAATTCTGTGTGGATTTCCATTATATTCCATTTTAGCATTAGGAGGTGCCCAAAGCAAAGGTTAGACATAAGTCTCACAATGGGGCTTCACCACTGATGCAGTGTAACTGAATGGGCCCATGGGTGATCCACAGAAAGGCTCCTGGCTGTGGGGGAGAACAAGTCAGGCTATCAAATCTGGACAGTCTGTGTATCATGTTTCCCACAGCATGGTGCCCATAAACAACCTCTCTGGTGTAGTGTTTCCTCTGGTAGGAATGGCTAGCCACTGCTAAGTTTCATATAATGAGTATTGCTAACCCAACCCCTTCTCTATGTCCCTAGCGTGCCTCGGGTGGTTCAGCTCTGTTGACTCTCATGGTGCTGCTTGTGGGCTGATGCAGGAGTCTACTGTGAAGGGACTCAGTGTGGTGGAAAAAAATATTCAACTTCTGCTCACTTTATTCAGTGTAAGAACTGTGAGTTCAGGAGGACTTTCTGCATATAATACCATTATGGCCTGGGGGAGGAGTATCACAGTCACAGAGTACTGGTTCCCTTACTGTCCAAGCATGGTTTTACTCCTCTTTGCAGTCCAAAGGGGCTTCATAGACTTACTCATGTATTCAGGGTTCGTTAGCTCTTGTAAAGGTAATTTCATATGTGGATAATTGTTCATATAGATGTGTCCGTAGGGGTAAGATTACTGGAGAGATCGACTCCACTACCTTGCTCTGCCCAAATCCTTCCCCTTTCCAACAAGAGTTTGCCACCTCCTAGTTTTCTTTTTTCTTAACCAAACTAAGTTTAGCCTTTTAATCCTTAACTCTCCTCCACTTCTAATGCCATTGCTTCTTTGTATGCTTATTGTATTTTCCATGCTATATGACTTTCAGCTGGTTATTTACAGTATGTAAGTTTTAATATCCTGTAAAAGGGGGATAATAATAGCATCCATTTGATAGGGATGTTAAAGATATTAAATGACACTATCCATGTTAAATAACTTTTTAAGATATATTGAGATGTTTCTGTACTTCCTTGTTCTGGCCTTCTTGTTGAACCAGAGAAATCTATTGCCATGAAAAGCAATAAAATTGTGATAGTAGAAATTAAAAGTGAGTAGGAACTTATTTAAAAATCATCATTCTCCTTTTCAATGCAAAAACAAGAACTAGAAACTTTTAATAAGGCAATAGTCTGAAGAAATAACTTACGGAAGAGAACATGGGTTTTTTAATCCTAAAGGGTTCTTTTATATATTCAAGGGTTGAGATTGGCTGCCTTGTATCCTACTAAAATTTCAATGCAAGTTTCAGAGAGGGAGGAAAGAGTCAAAGAAAAAATTGCACTGGAAAAAGTTAAATAAGTAAGGAAGATATTATTCAACAGGGGAGAGAGGCCAGAACCTAGTCTGAACTCAGCTCCCCTGATACAAAGGGCAGTGGAGTTTTTGAAAGCGAGAGTAAGGGGGTGATCATAGGCCACCTGTCTTTGCTAACTGTCTTTTCTCAAAGGAAAAATAAACTTTCTTTTATCTTTATGATATAAGATAATTTTTACAACTTGGAGCAAGATTAGGCTCTTACTCTCTCATAGAGACTGGGAAATAAGGTATTATCTTTCTGGAGGATTACATTTGAAAGGGATGGCTCCCAGATCCTTGAAAAAGGAAATTTTCTGCTAACAAGTTACACATGCCACTTCTACCTACATTTTACTGGCGAAACAGGTCACATGTCTAAATTTGACCCTTACTTCAATAGGACAGAAATGTATAATCTTCTAGGAGATAGGGCCACTGCAGTAGGAAGACCAGATAATGGGAGAATGGTAATATAATCTACCACATTGACCACAATGAAAACATTAGTAATCCCCAGGGTTAAACCGAGTCTTCTTGGACACTTAGTTTGATTCTAGGCTATTATGAATAGTGGAATAATAAAAAGTAAAGAGAATAGCCCCTTTATTTATTGCAGAGAAGCTAGACAATTCACAGTAACTTATGGCCTAGACAATTTTATTTCTTGATCAACACAACTCTTTATAGATGCCTGTGGTCCAAAAATGCAGATTCCTAATCATCCCCAAGAAGAAAGGATCCTCTGCAAGGCAACCTGGGAGGGAGTTTAAGATTGTTCTGAGGCAGTGAAAGCCATTGAAATTCACACGTAAGAGGGTAGAGAAAGGGAATTCACATGTTTTGGTCCCTCCATGTGCTGGATATAACTTGGTCTTCATTACATTGCACCACCTTTGGTGTCAGAGAGAACTGGATTTGAATCCCAGTTCCATCACTCACTATGATTTGATGGTCAATGTGTTTTTAACTCGTCTGAGCCTCAGTTTGCTCATCTATAAAAGATGGGATTGTTATGAGGCTTGCATAAGGTAAGTGTATAAAAATCTGGGAATAATGCCTGTAATTTAATAGACGGGGTTGTGATGAGGCTTCAATAAGGTAAGTGTGTAAAAATCTGGACACAATGTTATTAATTTTGTAGGTTTTCAATATATAGAGAAGGAGGATTATTTTTCTCTCATTTAATTTTTAGAACAAGTTTATAAAATTGGTATTATTCATATTTTTGAGATAAAGGATCAGTAAGTTTAAATAAATCACCATAGTCACAAAGCAGTTCACAATACATTGACTGGATAATTGCTAGTGAAAAGTAGCAATGATGATCACATTGAAAATGTCGTGTTAGGTGGTGGTTTTCTCTTACATAAGCCTCTTCATTTGTTGAAATCACAGATTCTAAGTTGCTCTATTAAAGTGATCATTAGAAAAATATAATGTACTTAGTGTATAAGTTTTAGAAAATTTCCTTTGTTAGTCCTGTTAATTTGATTGAATATGTGCATTTTGAATTATGAATATAAATATGAGTATGTATGATATATGAAATATGACTTGACATCACAGAGTAACATTAGGTCGTGGCAATGTTTTTTTCTGAAAGCACCTGCAGAAATGTGTCTTCTTTCTAGTTTCCAAAAAACTCAGAGGCCATGGGGGAAGAGGGGACTTTGACTGTCAGATAGTGCATGAGGTACATTAGGATACAGTAATTTAATCATAATTCATATTCATAATTCACAGTGAGGAAACCTGAAAGTTGCTACCAGCTACCAATAAATGAAAGGTGGGGCCGCGTCGCTGGGGGGGCGTGGCTTTGTGAGCCAGTGCCTGGACTTCCACATCACAAATGGAAGGGCAGCGCGTGGAGGGAACTCAAGGCCTGATTGGTTCTTCCTAAGCAGTACGCGATCGGGTTGGCAGGGCAACCGGCCTTCCGTTGGTGGCCTTCAGTTAGTGCCTTCAGTGGGTGCCTTAAGTTGGTGGCATTTGGTTGCCTTTCCTGGGGAGAGGTGGCAGGTGCTCAGCTCTGCAGACGTGGGGGCAAGCGAAGGCCCAAGCTGCCTCGAGAAGAGCAGAGGTGCCCCATGGGGACCACGATGACGGGTTGCATGTGCACCAAAGCCAGCCCCCGGCAGGGCCGGTGCAGGGATTCTGTGGGGCCATCCTGTGGCTCTGACATCTATGAGTGGGTGGCCAGCAGAGGCACAGGCACCAGCAGAGAGGAGCAGAGACGCCCAGAACACACTGTCCCCCAATGCCAGCCCCAAGCGGGGCCAGCTCAGGGTGCGGTGGGCAGAGCCATCCTGCAGCTCTGAGATCCACAAGGTGGAGGTGGGAGTAGCGCCAGGCTCCACTGTGTTGGAGCTCGCCCCGTTTGAGCCCAATTTGATTCCGGAGCCATGACCTGCAGCACATTGGCGACCAGAAGACGCCCAAAGGTAAGGAGGCGACAGATACCGCTTGGCCTCAGGACCTCCTCTGGCCATTGCTGAACCAAGGTTTCCCCAGAGACATCCACAGCCTGGGGCTCCTCCCTTCTTCACCTAGTTTGCTTTCCTAGGCCCAGGCCCCAAGCATGAGGACTGGCTCTGCCTGGCGTCCCCACCCCTTCGTCTTCCCCTGTTGCATCCAGCCGGTTTCTTTTCCCCTCCCTACCCAAATGCCCAATTCTGGGTCCTCTAGTTCCCAGAGGCTGGCCAAAAGCTAAGTTTTCAAAATACAAAATGGATGCTACAGATTTCGTTGCTGTAGAGGAAATGTCTGGCAGCTCTTGAATTTAAGCTTAAGTAGCTACACTGGGACTCACAATTTCATATCTTGAGTTCTAGACCAGAGCTCTCTACCCTAAAGCAACGGCAGGGGGTTAGAGGTACTCTTCTTGATTCTAATAATAAAAAATGATTTTTTTGTAGGGACAAGGTCTCACTGTGTTGCCCAAGCTGGTATCAAACCCCTGGCCTCAAGTGATTCACCCACCTTGGCCTCCCACACTGTTGGGATGACAGGCAAGAACCACCACACCTGGCCATTGGAGGTGCTCTTGCTTTGTGTGGTTGGGCTGGTCTTCAGGCACAGCTGTCAGTAAGATCCTCCTGCAGTATAGTTCTAAGACTTTCTGCACAAATTCAGTGGATCCTGTGATTTTTTTACATGGAATAGCCCCTTTATTTTTTGCAGAGAAGCTAGACAATTCACAGTAACCTATGGCCTAGAAAATTTTATTTCTTGATCAACACAACTGTTTATGGATGCTTGTGGTCCAAAAATGCAGATTCCTAATCATCCCCACGAATAAGGGGTCCATTGCAAGGCAATCTGGGAGGGAGTTTAGGATTGCTCTGAGGCAGTGAAAGCTATTGAAATTCCCACATGAGGGGGCAGAAAAGGGAATCCACATGTTATGATCCCTCCATGTTCTGGGTGTAACTTGGTCCTTGTTAAATTGCACCATTTTTGGCATCAGAGAGAACTGGATTTGAATCCCAGTTCCGTCCCTCATTATGATTTGATGGTGAATGTGTTTTTAACTCATCTGAGCCTCAGTTTGCTCACCTATAAAAGATGTGATTGTTACGAGGCTTCCATAACATACATGTGTAAAAATCATGGCAAAATGCTTGTAATTTAAAAGAGAGGGTTGTTAGGAGACTTCTATCAGGTAAGTATGTAAAAACCTGGACGCAATGCCTATAATTTTGTAAGTGTTCAATATATGGAGAAGGAGAATTATTTTTCTCTCATTTAATTTTTAGAGCAACTTTATAAAATTGGTGATACTTATATACTTGAGATAATCAAACCAAGGATCAGAAAGACTAAATAAATCACCATAGTCACAAAGCAGTTCACAATACATTTACTGGATATTTTCTAGTTAAAAGTAGCAATGATGATCACATTGAAAATCTTGTATTATGTGGTGGTTTTCTCTTACATAAGCTTCTTGGAATTTAGTAAGATAAGTTGCAGCTCAAAAAGCAGATCCGTAGAATATTTTATTCAAGAGATTGTAGTGGGGGCCAAAGTATTGCATGAGTTTTGTTGGGAACAAGGTGTAGGCTGAGAATCTAAGCAAACTTCAGTTGGTGGTTTTCAGCTGGTGGGCAGTGGTGGAAGGAGGAGGAGCTCCGTCTGTGCTCTCTCTTACCCCAGTCACAGCCCTCAGGCTTGTTGCATCCAGGCCCTTCTGAGTTAAACCCGACAGGTTGACAGGTTTATTTAGCATTTAGCAGACAAGTCAGCTCAGGGTAGGCAGGTAAGGTGGGGTGTGGGCTGCTAGTACAGTGCTGCCCTGTGGCCCAGGGCTGCCCATGCCTGTGGGGCTATTCCATATATTACATATTATATATATAAAGTTATATATATATGTATATAAGCCTGTTAGTTTGTTGAAACCATGGATTCTAAGTTGCTCTATCAATGTGATCATTAGAAAAATGTGATGTACTTAGTGTGTAAATTTTAGAACATTTCTTCTGTTAGTCTTGTTAATACTCAGTTCTTTTCTAAAACACCTAGCCCAAATCTCCATAGGTTTTAATCGAATTATATTATAATTTGGATTTTCTGGTCTGCCTATCTTCCAAATAATAAACTCCTTAAAATCAATTTTCTATTGCTGCCATAACAAATTACCACAACTTTGTGGCTTAAATCAAAGACTTACGACCCTATAGTTCTGTAGGGCAAACCTCTGACCGTGGTCTTACTGGGCTTAAGTCAAGGTGTTATCAGGGCTGTATTGCTTTCTGGAGGCTCTAGAGAGAATCCATTTCCTTTTCCAACTTGTAGATGCTGTCCCCATTCCTTGGATCATAGGACCATCCCTCTATCTTCAAAGCCAGTAATGTGGGATATCTGTGACCATTGTTCTGTGGTCATGTCACCTTCTGACTGCAGCTAGGAAAGATTCTCTGATTTTATATTCTGTGGTCATGTCACCTTCTGACTGCAGCTAGGAAAGATTCTCTGATTTTATAGACACATGCAATTAGATTGGCCCCCAAGATAATCAAGGATAATCCCCCTAACTCAAGGGTTAATCACATCTACAGAATCCATTTTGCCCCATGTAAAGTAATATGGTCACAGATTCCAGGGACTAGAACATCTTTATGGGGTCATTATTTTGACTGTCACAAAGGCAAAGTCTTGGACTTACTCATATCTAGATTTTCTTTGCTTAATTTCAGAGCCTAGAACACATTAGACTCTAAATAAATGGGAATGAGTGATAAATATTTTAATTTACAGATTGCTGCCACATTGCAATTCTGTCCTCCCACTGGTGGTGGAATCCTATGTACTTTTTTTACCATCTCCATTTTGCATTCAGACTGAACATGGCTATGTTATTCCCTTCACCTGGGTGATGTGAAACCATCTCTCTATTTCTATTTGTAGAGATCTTATCTATCAAGCCCTTCTCAAATGCCGCTTCATATAACTTTTTCTAATCCCCAGTTGTCTTAGTCAATTTATGCTCTTACAATGAAATAACACAGACTAGGCAATTTATGAAAACCAGACATTTATCTCTCACAGTTCTGGAGACTAGGAAGTCCAAGATCAAGGTGCTGGCAGGTCTGATGTTTGGTAAGGGCTGTTCTCTCCTTTCAAGATGGTGTCTTTATGCTGCATCCTCCAGAGTCAAGGAACACCGTGTCCTCACATGGTGGAAGGTGGGAGGGCAAGAGGAATGAACTCCCTCCATGAAGCCCTTTCATGAGGGTTCCTAAACCCATTCCTGAGGTAGGAGTCCTGATGGCCTAATCACTTCCTGTAGGCTCCACCTCAACACTGTCACATTGTCAACGCTGAATCTCGGAGGAGGCACAGTGAAACGACAGCATCAATCAAGTATGATCTTCCTCTCCTCAGAAACCCCCTAATATGTTTAGACCTCCCATGCACTTTTATACGTTTTGTCTCATGGTTTTTTCCTGTACTAATAAGGTGCTATAAATGGATAGCTATAGTTTTGGGTTTCATTTCAACAAAACACCCTTCCTAGTTTTTTGAACCCCAAGCAAAGTATGAGGACAGGCCCCACCTTCCATTACAGAAGCTGAAAGGGAGTGCATGATCCTTTTTCCAGTTTCTTGGCCACTCAAGTGTGGACACATATCTAGGCCCAGCCAATGGATGTCTCTTTATTAGAACTTGGAACCCGATGAAATGATGCAAAAGACCTGAAAGAATCAGAGATGATTCTGAGCAACTGAGCAGAGATGCAGGTCCAGGAATGTGGCAGGAAGTGCCTAGGTTCAGCAGAGCCCAGCTACATGGTGATGAGTGTCAAATGGCAACATCCTAGTGGTGGCATCCCAAGATCTGCTTCCGTAGGATGAACTTGGCTGTGCCGAGTTTTCCTCAGCTCTTACCTTGCTTCTCCAGCATCTTCAATGATTTTGTGAACTATTCAGTATCCTTTCATTGAATTCCTATTTTGCTTAAGTTGTCTAGAATTTATTTGTTACTGTCAGTGAAAAATATAAACCAATTATCCCCTCACATTAAAACACACTCCACTTAGGCATCTCCTGTGATCCCACTGGAGAAAAGTGTGGACGTTATTTTTAATTTGACTCAGAATGATAGGATTAGTTGGCACTAGTAACAATGGAGATAAGTAACTAACTTTTTGTGAAACTTCCTGGGGTGAAACAAAATCTATTGTGGAAACTGTTTACAATCATCTCTGGAAATTTATTAAGTGATCTAGTATATAATGATAATTTACCATGATATTTGGTAAAATAGTTTTGTGCATTCAGAATAATTTCTTTTTTCTTTACCTTTGAAAATAATGCATCCATAGTTAATTCTCTCCTAAATTGTCTGTTTTTATTTCCATAAAAGGTATTTATTGAATGTCTCTTTACTTTTAATATAACTAGGCATTGTGTGATCAAAGTAAAATAAATATGTTCTTGTTTCCGGAATTACTACCGCTTTGAAAATGGACTTATCTACCTCAAACCAATGGGACATATTCCCATGTGGCCTGCTCACCTATTAGGGTTCCCAGGGTAAGTGGTGATTCCTGTTCTATCTTTTTAAAGATTTTAGAAATGCAGCTTCTGCTGTGGGCCACTAGGCGGAGTACTTCAGAGCAGGGTTTGTGGGAGTACAAAGCTAACTTCCGCTGCTTTTGCTTGATGCTTCTGTAGCTTCCTTGACTACTGTGGATGATAAGTAACCATTTTCTTCCCTTCTTTCCTTTTTCCCCTCACTCTTCGGAGTGAACTTGAAACATCTAGGAAGTTTGTTGATCAACATATACCGTGTTTATGAAAATCCGGCTAAGATAATATGGTAGGACTCCTTTGGTTATAAATAATAGAATTCAAACTCAAACTGGTCTAAGCCAAAAAAAAATATTAATTTGTGGACTCGTATAATGGGAAAATCCAGGGTGTAGCTTCAGAATGGCTGAACGTAGGGACTCAGGACTTAGCTCTTCTCAGCTTCCTTGCTTTTTTCTTCCCCATTGACTTTATTCTCAGACAAGTTTTCCCTTTGTGCTGCAATGTGGCCATCATCACTCTTCCAGTTTACACTTCCTTAGTTCCACAGCCCCAGAATTAAGCAAACACAGAAACACTTCTAATAGTTTCAATAAGAGACTAGAGATTGACTTTGGGTGTGACGCTTGCATTTCATGTCCATCTCTAGTTTCATCTGTGCCAGCATTAGAAGTATATTCATTGGCCAGGCCTGTGTCACGAGCTCATACAGGGTTTCCACTGTCCACACAGTGCCTTTGCAAGTATTAGAAAATGGCTCCCCTTTCTGCAGTTAGATGCAGCCCTGTATCGGGGCATGTGGCTTGGAGAAGGGCATGCAGGCCGGATTTCAGCCCCCCTTTCTCCCTTAGCTGGGTTTCTTCCTTGAGTGAACAACATACTTGTTAGTAGCTGTCCTGTGCTTATTCCTGAAACTGGGGGTGAAATCAGCCCCCACGCCAAAACTGAAGGACAGAAGGTGGCTTCATCTAGGGTATCAGATAATGGCTAATAACAAAGGGAGGGGACAGTGGGTGCTGTGTGGGCAAAAGGAACAAAAAATAATCCTAACCTGTCTAGACTTCATCTCAGAAGCCATATGCAACCTTCTTCAATGGAAATATTTAACACTTCAAGAGTGCCAAGAAGGTTATAAGGAGCATATCTCTTAAGGACCTAAGTTAGGAGATTCTAGAATGTATGCTTTATGGATTTACCTTATAAATATATAACATTGACAAATACACACAGAAAATATATTGCAGAGTAACACAGATGAAATACTTGAAATACATGACATTCTACCACAGTCTATCATTATTTTCTAACTTATCAAAAGACTCAGAGGATTTTTTTTTTCCATATTGATGAATTTCTAACCAGAGCCCTATTTACTCGTGTCTTGAAAAACAGACTATTTGCAAATATGTCTGAAGAGGGAAGAGAAAGAAAATGATTCCAAAAAAGCTGATAACATTAAGACAGCTTTTTATAGAAGATGTTAATTTGCAACCACAAATTAAAAACTTATAGGAGATACACAAAATGTGAAGAAAAAGAAAAGAAACCAAACCTCTACAAGAAATAACCAAACATAAGAAGACAGCAAGAGAGGAAAAAAAAAGAACTGCAAAACATATGGAAAACAATTAACAAAATGCAAGTTACTCCTTACCTATCAACAATGACTTTAAATGTGAAAGGATTAAACTATCTAATTAAAAGACATAGAGTGGCACAATGCATAAAAGATACTCATCAGTATGTATTTATAAGGGAGTCACTTTAGATATAAAGATTAACATAGAGGCTCAAAGTGAAGGGATGGGAACAGACACTCTACACAAATGGTAACCAAAAAAGAGCAAGGGTATCTATACTTAGATCAGAAAAAATAGACTTGAAATCAAAAACTCTCACTAGAGACTAAGAAGGTCATTATATAATGATAAAAGTTCGCTTCAACAGGAAGATTATGTATCCACCCAACATTAGAACACCTAAATATATAAAGTTAATATCAACAAAGCTAAGGGGAGAAATCAGTACCAATAAAATAATAGGAGCTAACTTCAGTACCCCAAATGCAATAATGGATAGAACATCTAGGCAGGAAAAAAAAGAAAAAAAAGAGGAAACAGCTGACTTGAACAACATGGTAGATTAAACACTGACATATACAGAACTTTCCATCCAACAGCATCAGAATATACATTCTTCTCAAGTGCACACAGAACATTCTCTGAGATAGATCAAATCTTAGGTCACAAGGCATCCTACAAATTTAAGAAGCTTGATATAATGCCAAGTATCTTCTCAGACCACAATGGAATAAAATTAGAAATCAATAACAAAGAAAACAGAAACATTTACAAAAATGCAGAAACTAAACAACACACTCTTGAACAACCATTGGGTAAAAGGAGAAATCAAAAGGGAATTTTAAAAATATCTTGAGACAAACAAAAATGAACATACAACTCAACAAAACTTAAGGGATGCAGCAAAAGAAGTGCTAAGAGGGAAATGTTATAGTGATAAACACCTACATTAAAAAATAAGATCTCAATTGAACAACCTAACTTTACAAATAAACAATTAGAAAAAGAAGAACTAACTAAACCCAAAGTTAGCATAATGAAGTAAATAATAAAGATTAGAATATAAATAAAATAACTTTAAAATAAAAGACAATATAAAAATCAACAAAGCTAGAGCTGAATTTTTGGAAATACAAACAAAAATAACAAACCCCTAGCTACATTAAGAAAAAAAGAGAGACTCAAGTAAATATAATCAGAAATGAAAATGGAGACATTATAACAAATGTACAGGAATACAAATAATTATAAAGGACAATTAAGCAATTATATGCCAATAAATTGGATAACCTAGAAGAAATGGATAAATTCTTAGAAAGATGCAACCTACCAAGATGGAACAAAAAAGAAATAGAACAGACCAAAAGCAAGCAAAGAGATTCAATCAGTAATAAAAAATTTCCCAACAAAGAAAAGCCCAGGTGCAGATGCTTTCATGGGCAACTTCTACCAAACAGTCAAAGAAGAACTAACACCAAAACTTCTTAAGCTCTTTAGAAAAAATAGAAGAGAGAATACTCCCAAACTCATTTCATGAGGCCAACGTTACCATGACTTAAAAGCTAGATGAAAACAACACAAGAAAAAATAATTACAGACCAGTATCCTTAATGAATATAGATGCAAAAATTCTCAATAAGCTACTAATTGGAATTTATCTATGGGATGCAAGGATGGTTCAATGTGTAAAAATTAATAATGTGATATACCACATTAACAGAATGAAAGACAAAAATAACATTCCAATAGATGCAGAAAACACATTTGACAAAATTCAACATACTTTCATGATAAAACTCTCAACAAAATAGGTATAGAAGAAACCTCAACACTATAAAGGCTGTATATGAAAAACCTGTATCTAATATTATAATCAGTGGGGAAAAATGAAAGCTTTTTCTTTAATATCTGGAACAAGACAAGGATGCCTACTCTCACCACTCCTATTCAACATAGTACTGGAAGTCCTAGCCAGAGAAATCAGGCAAGAGAAATAAAAGGCATCAAAATTGAAAGGAAAGGCGTAGTTATCTCTGTTAACAGAAGACATGATTATTATACATTGAAAACTCTAAAGACTGCACAGAAAATGATTAGAAATAATTGGTTAGAAATAATACAGTCAGTCTTTCATTCAATTCAGCCGGGGATTTGTTTCAGGACCCCCTCAGATAACAAAATCTGTGATGATCAACTCCCTCACGTAAAATCGTGTACAGTTGGCCCTATGTATCCATGGGTCCACATCTGTGGATTCAAACCACCACAGATGGAAAATATGTACAAGTTTGGTTCATGGTTGGTTGAGTTCATGGTTGCAGAACCCATGAATATGAAGGACTGACTATATAATAAATTTATTAAAGTTGTAGGATACACAATTAACATACAAAAATCATTGCTATTTCTAAACACTAACAATGAATTGTCTGAAAGGGAAATTTAAAAAACAATATCAAATAAACTACTTTGGAATTAACTAACCAAAGAAGTGAAAGACTTAAACACTACAAATTACAAAAAATTGATGATGGAAATTTGAAGTAAATTGAAAGACAACCCATGGATTGAAAGAGTGAGTACTGTATTATTAAAGTGTCCATATTACTCAAAGCAGTCTACACATTTAATGTAATCCATATCAAAATCCCAATGGTGTCTCTCACAGAAATAGAAAAAATAATCCTAAAATTCATATAGAATCACAAAAAACCCTGAGTAGCCAAAGCAATTTTGAGCAAGAACAAAGCTACAGGTATCACACTTCCTGACTTCAAATTAAATTACAAAGCTGTAGAAAGGAAAACACTGTGGTACTGGCATAAAAACAGACACATAAACCAGTGGAACAAAATAGAGAACCTAGGTATAACCCACACATTTGCAGCAATTGATCACCCTGGAAGGTGACAAGGAGACACAATAGGGGAAGGATATGCTCTTGAACAAATGGTGTTAGGAAAGCTGGATGTCCACATGCAAAAGAATGAAATCGGATCCCTAGCTCACATCATACATAAAAATTAACTCAAAATGGATTAAACATTTAAATGTAATACCTGAAACCATAAAACTCCTAGAAGACAGGAGAAAACATTCTTGACATTGGTCTTGGCAATAATTTGTTTAGATATGATGCCAAAAGCACAGGCAACAAAGGCAAAATAGGTAAATGAATTACATCAAACTAAAAAGCTTCTGCAGAGCAAAGAAAACAACTAATGAAATGATAAGGCAACCTACGAAATGGGGAAAAAGTTTGTAAACCATATCTCTTATAAGGAGTTCAAAAAATAAGAAGGACACATACACATCAATTCCAAAATTACAAATAACCTAATTTTATTTTAAGGCAAAGAATCTAAATAAATACATCTCAAAAGAAGAAACTCAAATGGCTAACAGGTATAAGAAAATGTGCTCAACATCTCTAAACTTCAGAGAAATGCAAATCAAAACCACAATGAGATATCATGTCACACCTGTTAAAATGGCTATTATCAAAAAGAGAGAAGATAAGTGTTGGTAAGAATGTGGAGAAAAGAAAACCATTATACACTATTGACGGGAATGCAAATTAGTAAAACACAGAAAACAGTATTGAGGTTCCTCCAAAGAAAATTGAAAGTAGCACTGGCCTGGTGTGGTGGCTCACACCTGTAATCCCAGGATTTGGGGAAGCTAAGGCAGGAGTCCAGGAGCTCCAGACCAGCCTGGGTAACATAGCAAGACCCCATCTCTGAACAAAATTTAAAATTAGCCAGACATGGTGTTGTACACCTGTAGTCCCAGCTACTCGGGAGACTGAGGTAGGAGGATCCCTTGAGCCCAGGAGTTCAAGGCTGCAGTGAGCTATGATCTTGCCACTGGACTTTACCCTGGATGACAGAGTGAGACCCCGTTTCAAAAATAAAAAAAAAGAACTACCACAATCCAATAATTTCACTTCTGGATGTATGTCCAATGAAATTGACATAAGAGTCTTAGAGAGGTGTCTGTCATCCCCTGTTCATTGCAGCATGACACACAATGACCAAAATATGAAAATAACCTAAATGTCCTTTGGCAGAGGAACAGATGAATGGGTAAAGAAAATGTGGCATGCATATATAAAATGAAATATTATCCAACCTTAAAAAAGAAGGAAATCCTTCTATTTGTGAAAACATGGATGGAGCTGGAAGATATTGCACCAAGCAAAAATGCAAGACACAGAGACAAATACTTCATTATCTCACTTACATGAGGAATCTACAACAGTTAAATTCATAAAAACAGAGAATAGGACAGTGGTTACCAGGGGCTCAGGGAGGGGAAACGGGGTGATGTTGGTTAAATTGTACAAAGTTCAAGTTATAATAATTTCTGGAGATACAATGTACAACATGGAAAAACACTGTGTCATATTCTTGTGTTCTGCTAAAGGACTAGATCATAAATTAATTACTGTCAACACACACACAATGGTAAATATGTAGAGATAATAAATATGCTAATTTGCTTGATTGTGGTGATCATTTCAAAAAGTATAGAAATATCAAAACATTAAGTTACCTTAAATTTACACAATTTTTATATGTCATGTTATCATCATAAAGCTGTTAAGAAATATTTAGTAAATAATGTCTACAACCTGGGAACTTTCTCATGACCGGGAGGGCTAGAGTAGGAAAATGGAATTTTGCAACAAGGATAGGGTGAGGGACATGGGAAATGATTGATCAAGTATTTAAGAAATGACCTGGGTGGAAGCTACATCAGAGAGTATGAGCTTTAGAGCATCGGTCCTCAAATTTTAGGTTTCAGGACCACTTTACATTTAAAAGTTATTGAGGACTCCAAAGAGCTTTTATTTACTTGGATTATATCTATCTATATTTATCATACTAAACATTAAAGCTGAGAAATTAAAAAATAACAATATACTTATATGTTTACATAAATCACATTTTTATTTAAAGTTATCATTTTTAAACAGTAAAGTTGGTGAGAACATTGACATTGTTTTATATTTTTAAGTATGTCTTTAATGTCTGGTTTAATAGAAGAAAATTTCGTTCTCCTTTCTGCTTCTACATTTGATTTCTTGTGACATCCCACGTCAGGTAGCCTCTGGGAAACTCCATTTATACTTGTGAGAGAATGAAAGTGGGAAAGGTCAACAAAACCTGTGTATTTTTATGAAAAGAGTTTTGACCTTGCAGAGCCCCTGGAAGGGACCCAGGGACTTCTCAGGGTTCTCTGGCTCATGTGTTCACAGAATAGAGGGTAAGTCCACAAGAGAAGGCAGTGATTGGCTGTGGGAGGGCTTGCTGAGTGGTGGTAGAGAAGAGGCTGGAAGTGTAGAAAGTATGGTCATTGTTGTCATTTCTTTTCCCTTTCCTTTGGCTTCTTGTCGCTGGGATTTCCTCTTTAGATGATCATATCATAAATTAGAAATGGCATTAATGAACATTCTTTATGCTGCCTAATGAAAGTTTTTGTTTTGTCTTTCTGAGTCTTGATACATTTCAAGAAGTCTTCTATCTCATTTATTTTTTCCACCCAAATTTGGAATTTAGGAAGAGCCCATATAGCTATATTTAGATAATTTATCTCCCTGAAGACATTTTGGGATCATTTATAAATCTCTGTAAGCAATGCTCTGATGTCCCTTTATTTTGTTTAGAGACTGGGTCTTGCTGTGTTGTCTGGACTGGAGTGGCTCGATAGTAGCTCACAATACGCAATACAATCAAACTCCTGGGCTCAAAGCGATCCTGCCACTCAGCCTCCACAGTAGCTAGGTCTGCAGGTGTGTGCCAGCACGCCTAGCTTTTTATTACTATTATTATTATTTCATTATGCTGCTCAGGCTGGTCTTCCAACTCCTGGCCTCAAGGGATCCTCCTGCCTTCTGCCTTCTGAAGAGCTGAGATTACAGCTGTAAGTCACCATGCTGGTCCCGATGTCATTTAAATACAAACATGATACTATATTCCTTGTAGAAAGTGCTACATAAACATAATTCTTTTGAGCTAGGGTCTTGCCGTGTCACCCAGGCTGGAATGCAGTGATATGATCACACTCATTGCAGCCTTGACCTCCTGGGCTTAAGCGATCCTCCCACCTCAGCCTTCCAAGTAGCTGGGACCTGAGGTATGAGCCACCAAGCCCAGCGAATTTTTCAAATTTTTGGTAAAGATGGGTGTGTCACTGTGTTGCCCAGGCTGGTCTTGAACTCTTAGGCTCAAGTTACCCTCCTCCCAGGTCTCCCAAAAGTGCTGGGATTAAGCACTGGGCCCTAAAATTTCATTCACTTTCTTTGTTTGTCCACAAGGTGGTGTTGTTTCCCCACAAGGTGGTGCTGTTTCCCTTCTAATAACATGAGACAGCTCACTCAAGAACACGACATTCTCTAAAAAATATCACAGTAGTTCCTTTTCCATAACTATTAAGTTTTCAAGGTGTTATCAGGTTTATCTCATAGAAAGAATGTGTAAAATTTTTCATGTACAAACATAATTTTTTAGCAATGAGTTAGTTTAAAAATTTGGCATTGTCTGAATGATTTCCTTTTTCCTATAATTTTATTTATTATAATTATATTTTTAGTGATATCAATTGCTTTATAAAAACTCATTACATTATATACCGAATGACTGTGAAATCGTCTGCTTTGAAGCACAGTGAAATCATCAGTCAGCATACTGGGTCTAACACGGTTCCTTCCATTTTAAGAAAGCTATTTACACTCCAATTTGCAAGTTGGACTTCACAAAAATTAAAACATTTATAAAATATACTAACTATGATTGTTTTAAAAAGTAATGGTTTTTTTATGGTAAGGAAATAAATTGAAGCTCTGTGTTGGAAAGTGCAGAAAACAAATCAGCATTCTTTATAAATAGATTTTACTGCTGGTTTAGAAATTACCTTATGTGCTTTATAGATGATGGAAAAATGAAATCAGCTGCAGTTAGCACTGTGCATGCGTCGTATTTGCTGTGTCACTTTTAGAAAGATTACGGAATATTGGCAGGTCAGGATTCTCAAAATGATAAGTTCTAAGAAGAGGCTAAATGAAAAAGAATTTAAAAGCAAGCCTAGTTGTTTAATATATACATGGATGAGTTAAGGGGAAATCCTGGACTGGGAGCTAGCAGATCTATGTTCTGACTTTTACTAAGTCATTGGCTGCTACAGCAGGCCGAGCCGACATAACTGCCAAGGCTGCCTGGGAGTTGGGTTGACTGGCAATTGGCACAGGGAGGGAGGGCAATTGCCAGAGTAATGACCAAATATTCAGGGTTTCATGTTCAGTGAAGCAGGGCGTGCATTTATATCCCAAAGGCAAAACTGATGCTAGAATCAGGCCTTCTGGCTGAATCTGAGTCCACAGTCTGATGGGTAGGATGAAGTAGTCTCAGAAATCCAAGCCAGCCAGAACCCATGAGGTGTGCTCTGCAGATATTGGCTGGCAAGCTGCATTAAGATGTTTCATTCCATTGAGCAAACATTCCTTGATTGGTTAGGTTAGCATCCCACAGGAGCAGAGACAAATTCTTCAGAATTTGTCCATGAAGCTGTAGTCCCAGAGCTTATATTTCAAGGGCGGAGGGAGGAAACAGCATTTCAGGATGGTAGGTGATTACAGCTAAACCGAATTCTGAAAATAAAAGGAACCCTATGTCTTTGTCTGCTCAGGCTGCTGTTACAAACAACTGTAGACTGAGTGGCTTAAACAGCACATAGTTGTTTCTCACAGTTCTGAGAAATCAAAGATTAAAATCTGGGCCAGCAGAGCCAGTGTCTGGTGAAGGCCTTCTTACTGGTTTGCAGGTGTTCTTGTTGTATCTTCACATGGCTGAGACAAGAGGGCTCTAGTCTCCTTCTCTTCTTATTAGGATGCTAACCCCATCATGGGAACTGCATCCTCATCAAAACCCAATTACTTCCCAAAGGTCCTCCTTCTAATGCCATTCTATTGTTAGAGTTTCAACATGTGCATTTGTTGATGCAAACATGCAGTCCACAGCATCTTATCTAATCAAATCAGTTGCCCCTTGAATAAAATTCTAGCTCCTATAACAAGACTTAAAATTATGACTTGGTTGTTGCCAAAACTGTCTATCTGGATTTGCTAGAAACCAAGCATACTTGAATATTTCCTCTAAAGATTTTCTCATTCCTACCCTATTATGTATATTTACAGAATTCTTAAATAATTACATACACAAGGCTTCTATTAGCTCTGACTAGAGCTTCTATTAGCTTTGACTATTGCAAGCAGCTTTATAGCACTGTAGGTAAAAGCATGTGCTTTGAAATCATACAATAAAATTTATTACATGCTAAGCACTTTATATTCATTATTTAATTTTATCATCTTAATCACCTTCATTATTACCTCCATTAAACCCTATTTGTTGGCTACCTATATTATTCTGATTTTGCAAAACTAAATTTGAGAGGCTTTCCCAATGTCACATAAGTTAATAACTGGCATAGCTGGGGCTTGAATTAAAGTCTACCTGATTCCAAGATCTATTTACCATTGTTCTACAATATGTACTTTTTAGGTCCCTGAGAATGCTAACAGCCTTTCTTTTGAAATCTGCCTTCTTTCTGGATAGCAGCTTTATTAATATATGATTAGGGCACCATATTTCAGGCAACAAATTCTTTGAAATCTTTCATTTCCATAGTGAGATAAGGATCAGTTCTGTGGCATTGTCAGCCAGAAAACATCATTTGGAGACTATCTTGTACGAGAAGTAGAAGACACAGCTGGGGGCCTGTGGAGGACAGAAAGCTCACAGCTTCTGTCCATACCCCTTTCACTTCCTCCTCAAGGAGATGGACCTCTGTGGTTGGTCAAGCTTAAGGATCTTTTATGGGCCACAGCTAATGGTGAAATCTTCCTAACTGTAGGTGAAGATTTATGGGCAAGTTGGAGAGTTAAGGTAGCTTGTGGCTGCTCCTTTTAGAAGAAAGTCTGATCATTGCTCTCTTATTTGTGGAACCCCTATGCTTGGTAAGACATGCCTGAAGACCAATCCTGTGTCAGTAGACTTCATATCTACTCTCTTCTACCAATCACACAACTACAGACAAATAAGAAAAATAAAACAAAGCTCAGATACACTCCCCTGGCATGGAGGCCACTCTCTGGCTGGCTGCTTTTCTCTACCCTGGCGCCTCCTGGGTGTTTGGCTCTTTCTTAGATCAAATTGAGACATGGGTTTGGGATTAAAGAGAAGTAAGTGAGAGGGGTCTCTGGCCTGTTTTGGCATTAGACCAAGTAAATAACAGAGTTCTTCTGCCTTAAGCTCAGCTCTGTAGAGCTTTCTCTGTGTTTGGGGAAAATCTCCAGATAGTAATGAAGTGGTATTTTACTGTGCTTCATTTTCTGTACATATATCTCTTTCTTAGGTATGTTGTGGGGAGATTGGTTCCCTGGACAAATACCATCTTAATCACTTTCATTATTACCAACTTTATTTTATTTGCAGAATTAAAATTTAAATGGACATTCAGGAAACAAGTCTGGTGAGAGAATTATGTTATGAGGTAAATCTTTCAGCATCTGCCTTAGGGACATTGATTATTTTCCCCCTTGTTTTTCACCAAGCTCCAGGCTTGCAAAAGAATCGTGATGTGGTCTGAGGCAAACTTACTGATTGGCTAGTGGTAAGTTAAACCGTGGCCTGTAGGACCGTGGGGAACCATTGCCTGTCACCGGCCAGAATCCACTGTTTGGAGGTGTGCGCTGGGAAGGCCATTCATACTTACTGATACATGCTTTGTTCTTGGCACTGTGTTAAGTACTGGACACATGCAACAATTTGGAATATCGTTACATTCAACCCTCACAATAGTCTGATGTATATGTTATTAGTCCTGTATTAGAGATGAGTAAACAAGATTAGGGGAAGAGAAGCACACAGTTGGAACCACACAGGCGGCACTGGGATTGGAAGCAGTTCCGTCTCACCCTGGACCACCATTTATATGCTGTGTCTCCACTAGAGGATCGTTTCTTTGGTTCTTCTAAGTCATTAATCATCAATAATTATCTCCAAACTGTAGGTTTCACAGGAGGAGATGCCACTTGAAGCTTCATGGCTTAAAATGGAGATGGAACGTGGAACGTGGTGGGAAGCACCGGGAGGGGTTTATTGATAAACTTCAAGTACTTTGTGGGGCTCTGAAAGGCTGTCTCCAAATTCTTTGTCCTACTACCTCTTTCATATTAGTTCAGATGTCATATGGGTATATCTTTTGGGTTAAATTAAGGAAAATCTCCATGATAAGTAAAAAACAAACAACAAAACCCCAAAAGAATAGAAAGAGATACTATGAAAAATCAACTCAGATTTCTCAGTTTTGTTAACTCAAAGAAGCCTTGGTCCAGTTGGAAGAAGACAGAATTGATTTTGACAATCTCTAGCAAACCCTTTAGCGTTCAATGCACTCTAGACCATGAGTATAAAGAAGTTCACTTAATGGGTTCACCAAATTAGTTAGTTTGTGTAGTTCAAAGGGAAACAGACACACAGGACTGTGAGGCTTTGACAGGGATGAAAGGCAAGTGTGGGTCCAGTGAGCCCAGGCAGGCCATGAAGGGGCAGGGCAGGAGGAGGACGGTACTGGGAGGCTAGGGAACTGGCCACCTCCGTGCTGGCTGAAGATCACAAAAATGAACACAGCTTTCTCCAAACGCTGCCCATGCCTGATGGAATTAAACAGAGCTCTGAGAAAGACAGCACCGGGGCCGAGGATGGGTCCTGAGCTGCCTACACTCATCAATATCTTGGCCGGTGGCTATGCCCTCAGGGGCAATTTGCCTAGCTTTCTTGATCCACACCAGAAAACTCGCTTTTGAAGTGGTTTGGAAGGCTCCAAAAGGGATGTACTTCATGCTATTGGTATTGCTGCCAAAAAGAAAAGATTCTGCTTTTCATCAGCTGTTGATTTTTGCTCTGTATATTTCTCTAGCATCTATTGCTGGTGGCCCTGGTTATGCTAACAAGCAGATAGTGTAGCTGCAGCAGCAGAACAGAAAAGACTGTCCTGGATTCTCAATTCCAGGCTGGCCTGGGAACAGGCTTAGGGATGTTTCGATGCTTGAATGCAGGCGGGCTGGAGATCTGTGGCAATTCTTTTGACATGAGGCTGGACATTCTTTGTAGCTTCCCCAGACACAGAAATTGGCAGGGCTTGAAAAAGAATCACTGGCAGGAAGTTCATTTTCTTTATTGCTACCTCCCCAGCCATAAAACTAAAAGCTTTTTACCTAAATCACGTTAGCCATCTCGTGGGAGTAGGAGATCATTTCCTTCAGAGTCTTTCCCAATTGGAGTCTAGTCCTAGGATGGTTTGAACAGTCCGTTTGAATTTGAAGAGCTTTCTAATTGATGCTTCTCATCCCCTCTCCAACCAGTCTTATTTGGTGTCATCTGCCTTTCCCCTTCCTCCCTACCAAACCTCAGAGTCTTGAAACAAAAATCTTTGTATTGTAAACTTCATCATGCTAATTTCATCACTTCAAACGAACCTTCCCTTGTTTGAGTTTCCTCTAACTGTGTGACTTAGGGCTGTTGAACTCTTTCAAATACACAGGAAAATGGAAACCTCTTTTGGTGTCTAGTGATCGTATAATAAAACATTTTCAGATGCTAATCACGTGCTTTGTGCTTTGTTAATGAATGAAAATCTAAGGATATTCTTATTTGAAAGGTTTAAAAATATAATAACTGTCATTATATCTAATTCTGCCTACATTTGTGGTGTGAAATGTGAAGTCAGGAGCCCTGCCATCTACACAGTGCATGGTTCTACCAGCCGTTTCTGTGTCACTTCAAGCAAATCACTTCTTTTCTGCCTTTTCTTTCTTTTTATGTAAAATGTGGATAACTGTCTGTCTCACTGAATTCACAGAGTGACTGTATCATGTACAACAAAATTTATTGAAAAGCGTAAAGCTCTATAATTAGGTAGAATGTTTCCTGTGATTTATAAGCTTTTTAAATCCTGGGGCGGTGGAGGAAGTATTCCTCTTCCTGTAAAAGGACATCCCTCTAATGTTCTCCCTTCTTTTCCTGACTTTTCAGGGATTCTGTTCATTGTTTTTCCATTTGTTCCTCTTCCTGTAAAAGGACATCCCTCTAATAATCTCCCTTCTTTTCCTGACTTTTCAGGGATTCTGTTCATTGCTTTTCCATTTGTCAACTGCATCTTCAATCTCTCTCCTTCTTGATGCCTTCTGTCAGCATTTAAATATAAATTTTTCCTTTAAAAAATCTTCTATCTTGGAGAAACCTTACCTTTGACTCTGTATGTCTTTCTAGCTATCAAGCCATCTCCTCCTTTCATGGCAAATTCTCCTCAAGGATTTTCCACACTTACTGTCTCCTTTTGCTCCTTTTCCTTTCACTCTTTATTCAGGTCAGTTTGGCTTTCACTTTCACCAAGCCTATTAAACTGCTTGTGCTAAGGTCACCATATAAGAGTGCTAGGGGCTTCCATCACAAGCTGCCACAGATTGAGTGGTTTATCTTCTCACAGCTCTGAAGACTGGAAATCCAGGATGGAATGTCAGCAGGTTTGCCTTCTTCTGAGAACTGCTGCCTTGCAGATGGCTGCCTTCCTGCTGTGTCCTCAGGCTGTGTTGCCTGTGTCTCAATCTCTTTTTAGATGGACACCTGCCATATTGGTTTAGGGTCCACCCATATGGCTTCATTTGACCTCACTTACCTCTTTGAAGGCCTTCTGTAAATCAGTCCCCTGTGAGGCAGTGGGGATCAGCTCTTCAACATAGGAATCTTGGGGGACACAATTCAGTGCCCCCAGAATTGGTGATTCATAAACATCACGAACACTATTCCTCTTTCTCCCTTTCTTTCTTTCTTTCTTTCTTTCTTTCTTTCTTTCTTTCTTTCTTTCTTTCCTTTCTTTCTTTCCTTTCTTTCTTTCTTTTTTTCTTCCTTCTTTCTTTCCTTTCTTTCTCTTTCTTTCTCTCTCTTTTCTTTCTTTCTCTCTCTTTCCCCATCCTTCCTTCCTTCCTTCCCTCCCTTTCATTTATTTTCCTTTCCTTTCTTTCCTTTCCTTTCCTCGCTCTCCCTTCCTTCTTTCCTTTCCTCACTCTCCCTTCCTTCTTTCCTTCCCTTCCCTTTCCTTTCCTTTCCTCGCTCTCCCTTCCTTCTTTCTTTCCTTCCTTCCTTCCTTTCTTCCTTCCTTCTTTCCTTCCTTCCATCCTTCCTTCCTTCCTTCTCCTTCTCCCTTCCTGCCTTCTATTTATTTACTTTTGTTTATATAAAATTTACGGGATACAGGTGCAGTTTTGTTCCATGCATAGTGGTCAGTTCAAAGCTATTAGGGTATCCATCACCCAAGTGACATATATTGTACATATTATGTAATATATAAGTCCAATGGGGTCTCAGAAGCATTCAGTAGAGTAGACCCCTGATCTCTTCCTCTAGCTTGAACTATTTTCTTATCAGCTCCTCCCTCTTTGCCCAAACTTTAAATGTTGAAGTTCCTAAATCCTGGGTCCTCTTCTGTTCTTATTCCATACTAAGCTTGTCCAACCTGTGGCCTGTGGGCCACGTGTGGCCCAGGACAGCTTTGAATGCAGCCCAACACAAATTTGTAAACATTCGTCAAGCATTATAGATTTTTTTATGATTTTTTTTTAGCTCATCAGCTATTGTTAATGTTAGTATATTTTATGTGTGGCCCAAGACAATTCTTCTTCCAGTGCAGCCCAGGGAAGCCAAAAGATTGGACACCCATGCCTACACAGACTTTAGACAAGGTTTTATTAATTCCTATGGCTTTAGATACTGTTTATATGCATATGGCTCCTACAGAGCTCTCCTCCCAAGCTCCAAAACATTATGTGCACCTGCCATCTTGAAATCTCCACTGGGATTTTCATAGGCATTCCTAAAATCAGAATTCAAAACTCTTGAGTTCTGCCCCCAAATCTATGCCACTTCCTCAATCATTTCCCTTTTGTTAGTTTATTTCTTCTTCAGCCTTACCATTCTTCGTAAAAATTATTTCCATTTACCCATTTGCTTCTTCCAGGAAGCATCATCATCCTTGATGCTTTCTTCTTCCTGCCACCCCCCTACCATCACAACTTGCAACCAAGTCCTGTTATTTCACCTTCGAAATATGTGCTAAAATTATCTACTTCTGTCATCCGCATGTTTCACCTGGTCTGCAAACATATACTCCTCTTTCCAAGTTTTTGCCTCTCCAATACCTTCTCTATGGCACACCCAGAGAGGTTCATCAAAAATTTCAATGAGATCATGTCTCTCCTTCATTTAAAAATCTTTAATGATTTTCTACCCATGAAGTAATTCTGCTAGACCGCAAGCTCTAAAGATGCAAGGACTAGGTTTGCCTTATTTGTTTCTGTTTATGCAGAGCCTAGCCTTGCATTTAGTAGGAACTTAACACATTGACCTAGATCTTGTCCACCTTCTCAGCCTCACCTCTCATGGCAGCACTCATAGACCTCAGTCCAGTTACTCTTTTCTCAGATCCCTGAGCTGGCCTGGTCCAGGGCTGCCTGGGCCGTGATGTGTTCACTCCTGCTTTGTTGGCTGGTATCTGCTTATATTCTTGCTACTGTAACTGATGTCCAAGGCAGTCACATAGGCATCCCTGGGAGCTTGCTAGAGCTCAGGCACCACCCTAGAGCCAATGAATCAGAATCTGCATGTTGACGAGGTCCCCAGGTGGTTCATATGCACATTCAAGTTTACGGTGCTTTGCTCTAGATCCCAGCCTGAGTGTTAGTTCTTTAAAGAGACCTTTCCCAACTGGCCAAATCGTATTAGGTCATGTGTTGGATTCACCCACATGGTCTGTGATACAGAAGGGAAAAGGAGTTGAGGCCTATTGATCAGAAGCTGCTCACTTTAGAGTTTTACCTAAGGGTGATTATATCAAAATTCTGTATTTTGTAGGGAAGCATATAAACTATGTGAATAGTTTGATTTGAGCAAATTGAAAATTGCCAGTTTTCTTTGCTTTAACCAATATGTTTGCTCTCCCTCTGAAAATCCCTTGTTACAGGTCCTTAGTTTTAGTTTGCCACATTATGACACGATGGGAATAATGCACAGCAGTGATCCTCAGTTGGTTTGGGTTTTCAATACATCATTGATCCATGGTTGTGGCATGCATTGTAGAATGTCCAGCTAGAACACCTATTCTTTCAGTTACTTTCATTACTTTCAATGGCAAAACCACAATTACTTTTGCACTAACCTGATAGCTTTGCTACGAGTCAATTGTTCAGGTGTTTTTTTGTTGTTGTTTGTTTTTATTTTTGCAAATACTTTAGTTACTGCATAGTGGATGGATTAGTTTGTGGTTCCTGGGATCTTCTGTGTATTCTGTTGAAGCTCAATAATCACATTACTGCGGACCTCCAAAATTTTACAAAGGACTGCATAGTGAGTATTCAGCCGATAAACTAAACCATAGCTTATTACTGTGAGATGAAAGAAAGCACACCAATTAAAAGTAAACACTGTTTAAACTTATCTCAATGCATTTCTAAAGTGTCATACATTTATTATATTCTCTACTTGTAAAATATTTTGTTGTGTGTATTGCCAAATATGTCAGGATTTTTTGGGTATAATGTATTCTATTAATTTAACTGGAAAACTTGTAGTTATTCAACAAGCAAACTGAAAGTGTTGGCAGAGATGTAATTTTAAAGCACAATCCCACTCACTCCTTGAGTATTACAGCTGCTCCCTGTTTATTTAATAATAGAACTGATGAGTAGTTAATTTGAGAGGAAAGCTGGTGCAGGTGTAGTGCTATTTAGATGTCATGGAGGACACACGTGACCTCTGCAGCTAGCTATATGGTAAAAGCAAAACAGAAGTTAAAATCAGCCCTATGTCAAATCTGCATAGTTTTAGGCTTCAGGGAGTTTCTCTGTATGTTGAGGCAGGAAGTTTAGTAGAATTCCAAGGGAATAAGAGAGGAACCAACATTTGTAAATTTTGCCTTCTATGGGGGAACTCATTCAATCATCAGGAGGACTCTTCGATAGGTTTTATTTGCTCTGGTTTACCTAGATGAAAAATTGAGACCCAGAATCCATGCTTTTCTTTGCTGGTTACACATTAGAATCACCAATGTGACATTAAACACACAGACACACACACACCTGCACACCCATTAAGATGGCTGCTATCAAAAAAGAAAAAACAAAAAATCAGGGGCTGGGCACGCTGGTTCACACCTGTAATCCCAGCCCTTTGGGAGGCCTAGGCAGGTGGATCACCTGAGGTCGGGAGTTTGACAGCAACCTGGCCAACAGGGTGAAACCTCATCTGTACCAAAAAACAAAACAAAACAAAACACACACACACACAATTAGTCGGGCATGGTGGCACACATGTGTAATCCCAGCTAATTGAGAGGCTGAGGCACGAGAATCGCTTGAACCTGGGAGGCACAGGTTGCAGTGAGCCGAGATCACGCCACTGCACTCCAGCCTGGAGACAGAAGGAGATTCGGCCTCAAAACAAAGCAAAAACACCCAGAAAATAACAAGTGCTGACAAGGATGTGGAAAAATTGTAACTCTTGTGGTTACAATTGAGGGTGGGTATGAAAAATAGTACATCAGCTGTGGAAAACATATGGTTCCTCAAAAATTTAGACATAGAATTACCATATGATTCAATAATCCCACTCATATCTGTAAATCTCTATATCTGTATCTATATCTACCTATACCTATCTTCAAAAGAATGGAAAGCAATTACTCAAATAGATACTTGTACACCTGTGTTCTCTCCCTACCCTTTTTTTTTTAATAGATGGGGTCTCACTATGTTTCCTAGGCCGGAGTGCAGGGGCTGTTTATAGGCATGATCCCCTGCTGCGGGGCTGTCCACGGGCGCGAGCCCCCCCAACCCCCCCACGCTGCGGGCCTGTCCACGGGCATGAGCCCCCTGCTGCGGGGCTGTCCACGGGCGCGACCCCCCTGCTGCGGGGCTGTCCACGGGCGTGACAACCCCCCCTCCCCCCCACCCCCGCTGCAGGGCTGTCCACGGGCGCGACCCCCCTGCGGGCCGGTTCGCCACTCCTTAGGCAACCTGGTAGTCCCCTATCCCGGGAGGTCACTGTATTAATGTCTAATTTCGTGCAGACATCTGATCAACACAGCACACTGCAGCCCAGAACTCCTGGGCTCAAGCGATCTTCCTGCCTCAGATGCCTGAGTAGCAGGAACTACAGGTGCACGCCACCACACCTGGCTGCTACACCTGCGTTCATTGCAGCATCACAGCAGCCTTATTTACAGCAACCACAAGGTGGAAACAACCTAAAAGTCTACTGAGGGATAGATGGATAAACAAAATGTGGTATAGACAAAATGGAATATTAGTGATCTTTGAAAAGGGAGGGAATTCTGATACCTGCTACCACATAGATAAAACTTAAAAACATTATGCTAAGTGAGATGTCAGACACAGACTACGTGATTCCATCTATATGAAGAACCTGGAACAGGCAAATTAACAGAGACAGAAAGTAGAATAGAGGTTTTCAGGGCTGGCAGGAGGTTAGTGTCTAATGGGCACAGAGTTCCTGTCTGGGATGATAGAATGTTCCGGAAATGGATAGTGGTGATGATTGCACAGCATTGTGAATGTAGCTAATGACATTGAATTCTTTACCAGAAAACAAAACAAAAACAGAAACACATTGCTTAGGCTTCCCAGTTGGACAGGTGACGTGCTTGGTGCGAGCTGGGGCCTGAGTCCAGGCTGCCCTTTCCAGAGCTGCTTCAAGACCCCTCTTGATTGTCCTTAGGCCTGATTGCTCTGGAGAGCCCCATACATGAAAGCCAGCTCTTGTTCTATCTCTTCTCACTCCAGTCCTCTTTGCCCCCACCGTCCCCCAGCTGGGCATTATGAGAAAAGCAAGATGACTATGAGTATTGTGATTATTTATATGAACAAATAATCTCAAGGACTATTGCTAACTAACCCATGGGACTCCCACTACCTTCATGAGGTTTGGACGAGGTGAAGGGTCCCTAAAATCCTGCCACCTAGTCAGGAACTCAGTTGTCAATAATTTCTTTATTTGTGATACAAGCAGGGGTGGGGAAAGAGAAATGAACAGACTTGGAAGCTTCTCCGAGGCCTTAGAGAAGACCTCTGGGCTCCAAACACCAGATGCCAGGAGCAAAGAGGGTAGTTGATGACTCCCCACTCTTTCTCCAGCCCCTGCTCCTCTGTTTCTCCCCTTCACCCACTGCAGCTTCCTTAGGTCATGGATCCTGTGCCATCATCTCTTTGAATCACCTCCCTTCTATCCCCGTTAATAAAGGAGCATCAGCTAAGTGAACATGGTGATTCACATTCACTTACATTGATTCAGAAATTGTGTTTAGTTCCACACAAGAAAAAGAATGTGGATCTTTTTCACTGCGGAAAAAAAAAGTTGCTACGTATCATCTTAATCATGTTTTCCTGGGATATAATCTATACATGACGCCTATTTAAGCCTTCATTGCATCTGTGCACGTGGTTTGCTTTCCTCTCATGTGAAATAGCGTTGGACCACATGGGTTTGGGTCACAGCCCAGGAAGACACAATCCTGAACATCATAATCCCAAATGTTGAAGTCCCAAAAGATCTAAATCTGTACAGTCTAAAATCCTGAAAATTACAATCCTCAAAAACCAAAATTCTGAAAATACAATTCTGGAAAAAAATTATTAACACATTCTTTAAAAAGCATTTATTGGGCAGGGCGTGGTGGCTCACACCTTTAATCCCAGCACTTTTGGAGGCCAAAGTGGGTGGATCAAAAAGTAAGGAGATCGAGACCATCCTGGCCAACACGGTGAAACCCCATCTTTACTAAAAATACAAAAAATTAGCCAGGCACCGTGATGGGTGCCTGTAGTCCCAGCTACTTGGGAGGCTGAGGCAGGAGATTCACTTGAACCCAGGAGGTGGAGGTTACAGTGAGCCGAGATCGCACCACTGCACTCCAGCCTGGGTGTCACAGTGAGACTCTGTCTAAAAACAACAAAAAAGCATTTATTTATATTTTTAAGATGGAATTTATTTGAGAAACGTATAAAAACACAAGAGAACGCTTCCTAGGCTACTTTACACAATCAATAGGCAATAATAACATACATATATTTGCAAGCATAAAACTCAGGTATGCTAAAGAGAGTCTTACGGGTATAACGGTAATGAGCAGATGAGTTGTACTCGTAAAGAAATGGGTCAAAAAGCAAAATGTATAAAAGCATGGTTGGTAACCGGGTGCACTCAGCTTTATAACTTAGGTCATCTGGAATACTGTGACAGACAACCTAAGTCTTTTGACCGGATTCATCAAAAGCTGGGATGGGTCACCATCTAATATGCAGTCAAAGAGCTGAGATCTTGAGAAATTTTCTCTTTCCCAAATACAAATGTGCAAAAAGGATATATTCTCATTTATTGAGGAAGCTTTAATGTTTTTATGTACATGTACAATGCTTACACACAAAGTCAGTGTTGTGATAATGCACTCTTGTGGAGTCAAATTTGCAAAAATAAAAGCATAAAACAAATTAGAACTCTCTAAACGTCTTTGCAAAATTTATACCTCCAGTATTGGAAATGATACTAAGATGAAATACATAGCATACCAAGTTGTAAAAAAATAATGCTGACAATTTAAAATAGTGGAAAAAGTGGAAAAAGAAACAACTAAAAAGAAAATTGACATATAAAAAGTATATTACATGGATAGATTATGGGCAATTGCAGAGTTCATAATAGCTGGCTGACTCTCATGATCATTAACTATATTTTGAAGTCTTTCATCATGATGCCTTTTTTGTTTTTAGGATTTGAATCTCCTCATAAAATATGTTCACATTCATTTTCTATGTGGCACTGCTCTTTTTGAAATTCTTCTATAATTTGATACACACTGACATGAGCATTTCCTATTACATTTTCCAATCTTCTATGCCATTCTTTTCTATTGTTTTGAGTATGTGGAAATCCATTTTGCAGGCCCTCATATAGAGGCCACTCATTTGGCAGAAAGAATACTCTTGATTGAACAGCAGCACCGTTGCCTAAATGACTTCTTATCCTACCTTGCACATCATTATTTTCAAACTAGTATGTAATTTTTCTGGCTTCTTCAGGCAATTGTGGTTTTAATGTATCAAAAGCTCTTGGAGTTTTATCAGGTGGAAGGAATGCCAATATAGACAAATGACACATTTTTAAACTAAAATTTTCATCATTGCCATATGGCCTGGCCAATCCACTCACCTGAATTTTCTGGCAAATGAACTGGGCTGAATGGAAGATACAAACTTTACTGGTAACAACTTGCAATTCACTTTTAGAATCCTTGATCACACCTAATTAAAAACTTGTCATTATAATTTGGGGATCCAATTGAAATCTATTTTCTTCTGCAAAGCCCTCCAAATCTTCAAATAAGCTTTTATAAAGTACTTCACTTTTTCCAGTTATTAAACCATAAACATGAAGATTAAATTATAGAATTTTTTAATCCATTGGGGGCATAAACTGTATAAAGTTGATTATAAAAACCCACTGGGGACAGTTTTGAAAGTGCCATTCATCAGCCAAAGTGAAACATGCACCAGTTTTGTTATGTTAGACTTAGTGGTAAATAAATATGTTTATCTTTTTTGACAGTCAAATCCCTAATCAAGAATAGTTCATGATTTAATATGTCTTGTAGCACTGGAGGAAGCTCTGTGCCAGGAGGTGTCTGGTTCAGAAGGCCACTGAATTTGTTGAACTCTTTTTATTATCTGACAAAAGGCATTTTGTGAAGACAAGCATGGTGCTACGTGTAGAGGTGCTTGGTACATGATTACATAATTTGGCAGACAAGATTTTGTGCATTTTTTACTTTCATTTTCACTTCTGTGATATTCAAGACATTCAAAACATTGACAGCAGATCTTCCCCACCTAGTCCGCTCAGACCCAAACACTGATCTCTTCTGAGAAAACCATCACAGACATACCCAAAATAATGCTTTCCCAGCTTTCCAGGGATTCCTTAATCCAGTCAAGTTGACACCTGAAATTAAGTCTGCAAGTCCACCCCTTGTAGATTTGGCACCCATATGGACCCCCTTAAACCATACATAATTTCCAAATAAGAAGAAAACAAAGCAAGAGTTGTACCTAACATGATGCAACTAACGTGGTACAACTCTCTTGTGATTGTGATTTTCTGGATTTTAGATGTTAAGAATTTAGACTTTAGGACTGGGCATGGTGGCTCATGTCTGTATTCCCAACACTTTGGCAGGCCAAGTCAGGAGATTCACTTGAGCCCAGGAGTTTGAGATCAGCCAGGGCAATAAGGTGAGACCCCATGATATGGTTTGGCTGTGTCCCCAACCAAATCTCATCTTGAATTGTAGTTCCCATAATCCTCACATATCATGATGGGGACCCAGTGGGAGGTAATTGAATCATGGAGGCAGTTACCCCCATGCTGTTCTCATGATAGTGAGTGAGTTCTCACAAGATCTGATGGTTTTATGAGGAGCTTTCCCCCCTTTGCTTGCACTTCTCCTTCCTGCCACCTTGTGAAGAAGGTGACTTGTTTCTCCTTCGCATTCTGCCATGCTTGTAAGTTTCCTGAGGCCTCCCCAGCCATGATGAACTGTGAGTCAGTTAAACCTATTTCCTTTATAAATTACCCAGCTTGGGTATGTCTTTATTAGCAGCATGAGAATGGACTGATACAGTAAATTGGTACTGAGGTAGTGGGGTGTTGCTATAAGGATACCTAAAAATGTGGAAGTGAATTTGGAACTGGGTAACAGGCAGAGTTTGAACAGTTTGGAGGGTTTGAAAGAAGACAGAAAAATGTGAGGAAGTTTGGAACTTCCTAGAGCCTTGTAGATTGGTTTTGAGGAAAATGCTGATAGTGACATGGACAATGAAGTCCAGGCTGAGGTGGTCTCATATGGAGATGAAGAACTTTTTGGGAACTGGAGTAAAGGTGACTCTTACTATGCAAAGAGACTTATGGCATTTTGCCCCTGTCCTAGAAGTCTGTGGAACTTTGAACTTGAGATAGATGATTTAGGGTATCTGGCAGAAGAAATTCCTAAATAGCAAAGTGTTCAAGAGGAAGCAGAGCATAAAAGTTTAAAAAATTTTGCAGCTTGATGATGAGATAGAAAAGGAAAACCCATTTTCTGGAGAGAAATTCAAGCCAGCTGTAGAAATTTGCATAAGTAACGAGGAGCTGAATGTTAATCACCAAGACAATGGGAAAATGTCTTCAGGACATGTCAGAGACCTTCACGGTAGCTCAAGGCATCACAGGACAGGAGGCCTAGGAGGAAAAAATGGTTTCATGGGCCCGATGCAGGGCCTTGCTTCTCTGTGCAGTCTCAGGACTTGGTGCCGTGTGTCCCAATCATGGCTAAAGGGCCAATGTACAACTCAGGCGATGGCTTCAGAGGGTACAAGCCCCAAGCCTTGGCAGCTTACACGAGGTGTTGGGCCTGTGGGTGCACAGAAGTCAAGAATTGAGGTTTGAGAATCTACGCCTAAATTTCAGAGGATGCATGGAAATGCCTGGGTGTTCAGGCACAAATTTGTGACGGGGACAGAGCCCTCATGGGGAACCTCTGCTAGGGCAATGTGTGCAGAAGGGAAATGTGAGCCCCCACACAGTCCCCACTGGGGCACTGCCTAGTGGAGCTGAGAGAAGACGGCCACCATCCTCCAGACTCCAGAATGGTTGATCCACTGACAGCTTGCACCGTATGCCTGGAAAAGCCACAGACACTCAGCACCAGCCTGTGAAAGCAGCCAGGAGAAGGGCTGTACCCTGAAAATCAACAGGGGTGGAGTTGCCCAAGGCCATGAGAGCCCAACTCTTGCTTCGGTGTGACCTGGATGTGAGACATGAAGTCAAAGGAAATCATTTCAGAGCTTCAAGATTTGACTGACCCATTGAATTTTGGACTTGCATGGGGCCTGCAGTCCCTTCATTTTGGCCAATTTCTCCCATTTGGAACAGGTGTATTTACCCAATGCCTATACCCTCATTGTATCTATGAAGTAACTAACTTGATTTTGATTTTACAGGCTCATAGGCAGAAGGGCCTTGCCTTGTCTAAGATAAGAATTTGGACTTGGACATTTGGGTTAATGCTGGAATGAGCTAAGACTTTGGGGGACTGTTAGAAAGGCATGATCATGTTTTAAAATGTAAGGACATGAGATTTGGAAGGGGCTGGGGGCAGAATGATATGGTTTGGCTGTGTCACCAACCAAATCTCACCTTGAATTTTAGTTTCCATAATCCCTACATGTTGTGGGAGGAACCCAGTCGGAGGTAATTGAATCAGGGGGGTGGTTACCCCCATGCTGTTCTCATGACAGTGAGCAATACCTGAAGGTTTTATAAGGGGCTTTTCCCCTTTTGCTCAGCACCTCCTGCTGCCTTGTGAAGAAATGCCTTGCTTCTTGTTTGCATTCACCATGATTGTAAGTTTTCTGAAGCCTTCCCAGCCATGCCAAACTGTGAGTCAATTAAACCTCTTTCTTTTATAAATTACCCAGGCTCAGGTATGTCTTTATTGGGAGCACGAGAATGAACTAATTCACTCCATCTCTATTAAAAAGAAAAGAATTTAGACCTTACGAATTTTGATCTTTCAGGATTTCAACATTCAGGGTTATGGTGTTTGTGACTGGGTCTTCTGGGATTATGATCCTCACCTGGACTAAACAGCCTTGCAGCTCTCTTCAAACTATGATCCTATTCTCCCACTGCCTCCTGAGTTCAGCCTCTTTCTTCAACTTGGCTAAGCCTGCCTTTCCTTTCCTATCTGTCTGCTTTCTTCCCTCTGATTAATCCAAAGTAAAATTTGACTTTTTTTTTCACTCCAACAACTCCAGCTTCTATCACATATCTCCTTTCATGAAGCTGGCCCCTGATAATATTTCTGTTGACAACAGTATAATATAGACAAGATTGCGTATAGTTAAAGTACGTATTTTATTTATTTGGTGGCAGCATTCTGATAAGGAATTAAAACTATTTCTTTTAAAATCATAATTTAATCACCAGGCAGAGCAAGTAAAGAGAAATACATTCCAGAATCTCACATCTGTCGAAAGTAAATGCTGATTTTTATTGAGGACTTCCTTATTTCTGTTGCTAGTTGACTCTCATACAGCTTGTCCCCAACAGAATCTAGTGTGGAATTGGCAAATGGGATGTCATACATGCAGTGCTCTACTGGAGCTGATAATTAAGTACCCAGGAATTTTATGAAGTGTTTGTCAAACCATCAGTAGAAATATTTACACAATGGAAATCAGCAAATGCTACAAATCTGGGCTTCTCCCCACCCAACCAATAAGTTTACTAGCATACCACTTTTATTCGTCTTGTAAACATTCAGAATTTCTATAAATATTCATAGACTCTCCTATACTCAGTGTCTCGGAATAACTCGAAGTTCTTACAATAGCCAGTGAGGCTGAATGTGAGTTGACCCACCCCAATCCCTCTCTCTGACCTGTCTCCTGTTAGCCTTCTGACTCCCAGTGTTCTCTACTTCATGCACCTGGGCTAGGTGTGCACCCTGCTGTTTGCCTGCCTTTTCTTCCTGGAGTGCTCTTCCCCAGATATCTGCATAGCTGGTGCCCTCGCCTCCTTGGAATCTTTGTTCAAATGTTGTCTTCTCAGTGAGACCTTCTATATGTTTTCTATGACTGCTGGAATAAATTAACATACCTCTAGTAGGCTAAGAGAACACACACTCTCTCTAGGGGAGAGAGACCACTTTCTTACCTTCTGCAGCTTTGAGAGGATGCCTGCATCCCTTGGCTCCTGGCCCCCTTCCAGGCAGCAACCACATCATTCTGACCCTAGCTGTCACGCCACTTGCCTCGGACTCTCCTGCCTCCCTCTTTTGCTTTTAAATACTCTTGTGATGACATTGGGCCAACCTGGGTAATCCAGAATAATCTCCTCATCTCATGATCCATAACTTCATCACATCCACAAGTCCTTTTTGCCATATAGGGATATGGACATGTAGAAAGGCCATTCTTCTGCCTATTACTCCCTCCTTGAGCATTCTAACTACCTTCACATCTACCCACTCCCAGCATTCCTGAGCTCCCTTCCATGCTTAATTTTTCTCTGTGCCACTTATTACCTTCTGGCATATTCTATATTTTACATATTTATTTTATTAATGATCTGTCTTTTCTCACTGGAATGTAATTTGCATGAGGGTAAATATTTTTGTTTTATATCATTGCCATATTTTCATTATGTAGAACAGTGCCTTGCTCTTAGCAAGGATTCAAGAAATATATATGTTTTGGCTGAATAAATTAGGTTGAGAAGTTTGGGGGAAAATCCTGGCATGATACAGAAGACAGTTCCTGGTGATGGGAAAGGGCCATGTGGTGGGGCCTCTACAGGAAGCTGGGATGCTCCAGAGGCCCCCCAGGGCAGAGCTGCTTTGCTCACATTTAACTCTTTGCCCAAGCTCTGATTTCTAACGTTTTCTTTCATATTTGCTTTTGCTCTGCCTTTTTTTAATTAATTTTTTTTTATAGAGATGAGGTTTTACTATATTTCTCAGGCTGGTATCAAACTCATGAGCTCAAGCAATTTTCCCACCTTGGCCTCCCAAAGTGTTATTACTACAGGTGCAAGCCAGCACGCCCGGCCTGCTTTTCTCTTTCTTTGAAATATACTCACAATGTTTATATTGGTTTCTAACTACAGATCATGAACTCCTGAAGCAAAGTAACCACTTTGTTCTTCGTTATTTCTTTCACTCTTCTACTCTGCACGGTGCCAGATATTGGATATGTAGGTGCCAAACATTTGCTTTTCTGATTTCTTACATTTTATTTCTTAAAGATCAGCCTAACCATGTTGTAGACAGGGATGATTTCCTTCCTTTGTTTTGAAAATTTGTGCATGCCCAATGCTTACATTGAGCAGTTCAATGTCGCTACAGCTTTTTTTTTTTTTTCTATTTTTGCCAGACTTTCAAAACTCTTAAAACTCGTTTGTGGTCAGCACAGCAAGGAACACACTTTAGCTTTGAAAAAAACTTTAACATGAAAAAATGCACTGACATTGTTTTTAATGTAACATAGGTTAGAATTTACCTGTGTTTGCACATGCTGAGAATTGTCCCACCAGGCTGACGTGTTCACCTCTTCAGCTTGGATCCTGTTGTGGATTTTTTTTACAAACATCAATTGCCTTCAAGCCATCCTTTCTGCTGTATGTTTTGCAGCCTTCTATAGTAGATACGCAACAGATAATGTGGAGAAAAAAGACACAAGAGGAGGAAGGTAATGAGAGACTTTGTCAAGGTTGTAACCTTCTTGGTTTCTTTGAAGAATTTGTTGCCTTTCTACTATGACAGCAAAGCAGCATTTTGTTACTGACCACCTAAAACCACTTAATCTCAGGTGAATGCATCACTTGCTATTGGAACGCTATTTGTGTTTTGTTGCACTATTTTTTGGTTGCTTATTTGGTTGGCTTTTTGGAAGGTAAATTTGGAAAGGGGACCTACACAGAAGTGCTGACCCACCCACATTCCCTTATTATCATTACAGACAAGAAGAAACTAGCAGAGCTAAGAATGGAGTGAAGAAAGGCAGTGTGATAAGCACCAGCAAAGAGTTGAGGGCTGTTGCTCTCTAAAATTATTATTTGATTATTTTAAAAATACGGAAGTTTTCTAGTCACTGAAGAAAGGAGGGGAAAGTGCACTTATTTTTATATAGAGTTACTTAACTACCTCCTAAACACATACATGAAAATTGTTTTTGCTGGTGCAAAGTATTTTAATGAGCAAGAATTCATATATTGAGATTATAATTAGAGAGCTCAATTTATATATTTGCTGTCCTGCTCAAGCCTGACATGGCAAAAAAAAAAAAAAAACATATAGCTTCAAAATAACAAATACTGGAAAGTTTGCTGTGATAACTATTTTGTACTTTTGTACAAAAACCTAAAGAACAAATTACCTAAAGAACAATTTGCTAAACATGAGAAATCGCTCCCTTTGAGTATATACGGTTAAGATAGGAAGAGCTATCAGACCAGTAAATTATAGTTTATATTGAAGATAATATTCAGTTGACTCATAACAAATAACGAGCATTCATGATAACATTTCAGCATTTCCAAGGTGCCAAGTGTACTGATTTTTTAAAATATATTTTAGAAGGAATTTAGATCTGGTGTTTTTAATGAAAACCAGCATCTCTGATGTTGCAACATGTACGTGAAATGGGTGTTACATCTATCCTGCCCTTTAACCCCACCGTTAACAAAGTGGCTGAAAATAACAGTAAGAAAAAATCAGTCTAAGGGAGAAAAGGACTAATGCTCTCAATTCTCTCTCTCTCTCTCTCTCTCTGTGTGTGTGTGTGTGTGTGTGTGTGTGTGTGTGTTAAGGAGGATGGCAGGAGGCAGTCTTAACTCTTGAAAGAAACCTTCTTTGTATAGGAAGCATATTTTGGTTTAGGTACAATGATAAGAAAGTTTAATTATACAGTCCATAAGACCAGATACCTTCAGATTTTTCCCTGCGGGGATTTCTGTGACTGGTATTCTGACTAGTGTGAAATGATAGGTTTGGATGTCTATATCTACACCCATCAAAGCCTCAGAGCTTCCTGCACTGCTATAACTTTTCTGTTAACTCTGGGTAAATTAGGAGGCTTGTACAAGGAATAATTTTAACTTCAGATTTTACAGTTTGTTTATGTTAAGGGCAGAAAGACCTACTTTTCAATGGTCTCTATTTTAAGATATTGACTTTTCCTGGTGCTATTTTATGATTATGGAGAAAATAGGATTCTTATTAGAAATCTCAACTCTGAATTGAGAATAGATGTTTTGATACTTGTCCTGCTGTGGCCTGAGACTTGGAATCATGAATTAAAAGAGATCTTGCTATTTATCTACAGATTAGAACACACAAATAAACAACAGTGTAACATCCTCATTAGCATTCTGGTAGTTACATTTACTTATTCCAGAGCAAAATTAATATATGATAAGAAGTGGAGTATTTTCTGTTGATATCTAGGGTATTATGACAACAACCTTCCTTAGAAAAGAAACAGTGTGTTATGAGGACAGTGGATGCTACAACATTATTTGCCTTCAAGGCATTGCAAACAACTGGAATCAATTGAATAACCTTCTCAAGCACAAGCCAACAGTGAAATGAAAGTCATTTATCTGAAACAGCAGGCAAGAGCTTCATTGGTACACTCGGAAGGTGGCTCACTAACCCTGCCGAAGCTTTGCTCCATCTGATCAGGGCATAAATGTTTCATTGGCCCAATAGCCAAGGTCTTTGGGTTTCACAGTGTTTTCTCTCCAATAGCTAATACGGGGAGCATTGCTGACATTCTGCCCATGGTTGCCCAGGCTGAAATCAAATGTGCTTCGAATAATACTATAAACACTTTGAAATGAATCTTTGCCGTAGGAACCAATGTTCAACTGTGGGCTCTATTCAAAGCCGCTTAAGGTGGGAGGGAGCAAACTTTTCAAGTTGGTTTTAGGTAACAGAAACAGATGTCTTTATCGGATTTGCCTGGAAAAAAAGGAAGGAAAATCCCAACATTGTCTGTTCTGGGTCAAGAAGTATAAGGCTCAGTCCCATTTTATTTCTCTCCTTCTCCTTTGGATCCTTTTTCCTTATTCCTGACTCTATACATGGAGAGAAAGTTCAAGTGCCTCTAAAGCAGTAATGCTGGGAACTTGCCAACTTATTCCCATGATGCTACTGTTGCTTATAAAGCATTTTGAGGATTCTTGTATTCAGAGCTAGTGATAAGCTGTAAGAGGAAGTCAGTCTTGGTGTACAGCTGCGTTTTGGGCTCATGTATAGAAGAGCTAACATGGATTTCAGAGTCTCTCAGGTGTTTGAAATCCAAGCTCTGCTCTCAGGACCTGCGAAGTCTTAGATAAGTTGCTCAATCTCTTTGAGCCTCAGTTTTCTGAGTACAATGGCACATACCTTACAGGACTGTGGTGTGGATGAATTGCGATGATGTGTATGAATCCAGCTCAGGGTCTTCTTTCCTTCCTTCTTTCTTCCCTGTCTCTGAATTTCCACCAAGCTATACTCAGGTCTGACTCCTGAGAGGCTAGACACACAATGAAGCTTGACACTTGCTAGAAACTGAGGGGCTAGACTTGAGTGTTAGGGAACCTGGGAATGACATCTGTCATCCATCCAGGAAGGCCGAGGAGGAAAGTGAGGCAGGGCAGCAGAGTGGGAAGTGGTGCCCATGGAGGCCACCTTTGGACTGGAGCCTGCTCAAGGCACTTTAGTGCTGAGCCATTTGGGGCCCAAGGTAGGGGCAGACAGAAGAGAAGGACGGCAGTTATCACCTGGTCACAGGGGCAGACAGAAGAGAAGGACGGCAGTTATCGCCTGGTCACAGGGGCAGACAGAAGAGAAAGACGGCAGTTATCGCCTGGTCACAGGGGCAGATAGAAGAGAAGGACGGCAGTTATCACCTGGTCACAGGGGCAGATATTAGAGAAGGACAGCAGTTATCGCCTAGTCACAGAGGCAGATAGAAGAGAAGGACGGCAGTTATTGCCTAGTCACAGGGGCAGATATTAGAGAAGGACGGCAGTTATCGCCTGGTCACAGGGGCAGATATTAGAGAAGGACGGCAGTTATTGCCTAGTCAGGAGTTTAACAATCTCTGTTTCCTTTCAAACCTCGTTTCATCCCTTCCTTCCCAGTGAAATTCACAGGCAATTAAACTTCCTCCTGCATCTCGGAGCAGGCCCCTGCATCATCATTTCTCCTCTGCAAGTGTATCTTCTTCGGGCACGTGGGAAGGTCTTAGTGCACCTGCGGTATTTAGGGACTTGATCCTCTTTCCTCTTTATTGTCAAAGTTGTGGCTTGCCGAGGTCATGACAGAGTCTGGTTATGACATGTTAGCAATCGTCACCTCTCATTTTTGAGTAAACATTATTTTATGCAGTTTGAGCTCCCATTCGTGTCATTTATTAATTTGTTCATTTGTTAACACATTCATTTGTGGAGCATTTGGCCTAGAAAAGAGAAGAAACCCTTCCTTAGCAGTAAGGGAGAAGAGAAAACAAAATGCACAGAGATACATGCTTGGTTTTATATAACTTTTGACAGTTTCTAAAATAAAATAAGGTCTAACTTGGAAAACCAAAACCTATCACTGAGATATTTTCATAATCTAAAAAGTCAGTTTCAAAAGAACTTCCAAAATGTTTTAAAAAATGACTATCCTTTAGAACAATGATGTAGCATTCCAAGGTTTTAGTGTTCAACCAGCACTTATTACCGCCTGCTGGGTGCCTGAGGCAGGACAATTGTAATGAGAGCCACAAACATGAATTGAAAAACCGCTGCCCATAGGTCCACAGTTCCTGTCAAAGCATAGAGCCCCCTGTAGACAGAGCCCCCTGTATAAGGTGCCCTGTGTTCTGGGCGAGAGGATACACTTGGTCCGCAGGTATATCTGGTGGGCAGAACAGGAAAGGTGTCACTGAGGAGGTGCTATGTGAGTTAGTTGTGAAAAATGAGTACGGGTTTGTGAGGCAGATATGAGAGGCACTTTGTTGAAGTTACAACTACCAGGCGCTCGTTTGAATTTTCTGTTTCATTTGCTCTTTGGAGGTTGCTTGTTGGTACACTTACATCTTCTATGCCCAGCTAAAAAGAGAGGAGTGAGTGTGTGTGTGTGTGTTTGTGTGTGTGTGTTTAGTATTTTTCGCAGAGTTTCTTTGTGTTTCCAAGCTTACTTTAGAGCTGAAGCTTGTCAGAGTTTTCATAACAAATGCGTGATTGAACTAAATTCCAACCCGCCGCCTCTGGCGTTGGAGCCTTACAGCACCTCAGTGCATTGAAGGGGTGTGCTCTACCCTCTACCTTCGTGATTTATTTAAAGACCAAATCATAATGAATAACAATTCTTAGGCTTAAACCTATAGCAGGGGTAGGAAATAGTTCAAACCTTCTGACTTACATGAACAAATGCAGTCTTCAAAAACTGTTTTCTAATCTACGTGAATGTACTGAAATCGTTGCCGCCTTCATTTAAATGTGATGTATCAAAAGTGCTTTGTAAACTGTTAAATTCCAACGTTGATATTGTTATAGATATACTTTATTAAATACTGGATAATGATTTTATAAAGTACAGGGTTTTTAACTGTGAAATTATTCTAAAATATGTAGAAAAAATTTGGAATACTCTTCCCATTTTGAACACAATGATTGTTTTTAAAATTCCCTTGATTTATATGTTTGTATACTGTGGATTCTCAATTGAGTGAATTAGTGTCTTTGCAATATAGTAAGATTTTGGTATCGTTTTTAATCTATCAAGGAAAAGGCTAGATAAGTAGGATCTCATTTGTCTCACAGCCCATTATTTGAAGGATGATTTCAGACCATAGGAAATACTGACTCTCCTTTTCTTTTTTTTTTTCAGGATACATTATAGCCACTTATTTGCCCATCTTTGCCTCAGTGGATTTTAAGGAGAGGCCCCAAGGCTTATACATGTTTAGACCCCGATCCCTGGAGTAATCACTTAGTATTTTTTTAATGAGCAAATAAACAAATTAATAAATAAAAGAATAAATGGGTGAATGTATGTGGATATACCTCCAAACATCCACATGTATGTCATGTATGTAAATTATATACTAAGAAAATCTCAAAATTGAATTATATAAATTTTAATGGACAGTTTGACTTTAGTCTTATTATTTTCTTTTTTTTATTATTATTATACTTTAAGTTTTAGGGTACATGTGCACAACGTGCAGGTTAGTTACATATGTATACATGTGCCATGCTGGTGTGCTGCACCCATTAACTGGTCATTTAGCATTAGGTATATCTCCTAATGCTATCTCTCCTCCGTCCCCCCACCCCACAACAGGCCCTGGAGTGTGATGTTCCCTTTCCTGTGTCCATGTGTTCTCATTGTTCAATTCCCACCTATGAGTGAGAACATGCAGTGTTTGGTTTTTTGTCCTTGTGATAGTTTGCTGAGAATGATAGTTTCCAGCTTCATCCATGTCCCTACAAAGGACATCAACTCATCCTTTTTTATGGCTGCATAGTATTCCATGGTGTATATGTGCCACATTTTCTTAATCCAGTCTATCATTGTTGGACATTTGGGTTGGTTCCAAGTCTTTGCTATTGTGAATAGTGCCGCAATAAACATACGTGTGCATGTGTCTTTATAGCAGCATGATTTATAATCCTTTGGGTATATACCCAGTAATGGGATGGCTGAGTAAAATGGTATTTCTAGTTCTAGATCCCTTAGGAATTGCCACACCGACTTCCACGATGGTTGAACTAGTTTACAGTCCCACCAACAGTGTAAAAGTGTTCCTCTTTCTCCACATCCTCTCCAGCACCTGTTGTTTCCTGACTTTTTAATGATCGCCATTCTAACTGGTGTGAGATGGTATCTCATTGTGGTTTTGATTTGCATTTCTCTGATGGCCAGTGATGATGAGCATTTTTTCATGTGTTTTTTGGCTGCATAAATGTCTTCTTTTCAGAAGTATCTGTTCATATCCTTTGCCCACTTTTTGATGGGGTTGTTTGTTTTTTTCTTGTAAATTTGTTTGAGTTCATTGTAGATTCTGGATATTAGCCCTTTGTCAGATGAGTAGGTTGCAAAAATTTTCTCCCATTCTGTAGGTTGCCTGTTCACTCTGATGGTGGTTTCTTTTGCTGTGCAGAAGCTCTTTAGTTTAATGAGATCCCATTTGTCAATTTTGGCTTTTGTTGCCATTGCTTTTGGTGTTTTAGACATGAAGTCCTTGTCCATGCCTATGTCCTGAATGGTATTGCCTAGGTTTTCTTCTAGGGTTTTTATGGTTTTAGGTCTAACATGTAAGTCTTTAATCCATCTTGAATTAATTTTTGTGTAAGGTGTAAGGAAGGGATCCAGTTTCAGCTTTCTACATATGGCTAGCCAGTTTTCCCAGCACCATTTATTAAATAGGGAATCCTTTCCCCATTTCTTGTTTTTGTCAGTTTGTCAAAGATCAGATAGTTGTAGATATGCGGCATTATTTCTGAGGGCTCTGTTCTGTTCCATTGGTCTATATCTCTGTTTTGGTACCAGTACCATGCTGTTTTGCTTACTGTAGCCTTGTAGCATAGTTTGAAGTCAGGTAGCGTGATGCCTCCAGCTTTGTTCTTTTGGCTTAGGATTGACTTGGCAATGCGGGCTCTTTTTTGGTTCCATATGAACTTTAAAGTAGTTTTTTCCAGTTCTGTGAAGAAAATCATTGGTAGCTTGATGGGGATGGCATTGAATCTATAATTTACCTTGGGTAGTGTGGCCATTTTCACGATATTGATTCTTCCTACCCATGCTGACTCACCTTTTCTAAAAAGACAACTGATTTTCTTATGCTTTTAAGTTCAAATTTATCTTGTCTCCTTTTGATTAATTAAAACAACACGTTATCAAAAACTTTAACAGAAAATATTCTTATTATTTATTGAATCAGAAGAGAAACAGGAAATACTGTGCTTTCTTGGGCCTGTTTCCTATACCCCAACATCATAAGAATTGTTGTTGCTTCTATAATGTTCAGCTTCAAATTATTTTGCTTGATCAATCAAAATGAATTACCTGAATTTTCTCCTCCGTTCAAAAAGGAACTGCATTCACCTACCTACCCCCAGCCCTAGGACTGTTTCTTTTATTCTGATAGTTTGTGATATCCTTGACTTCACAGCAGAAAGCTGTGAGTCTCCCAAACCCCTTCAGTCAGGTCCCGTGGAGGCTGCCTTCTAAAGTCTCTTCAGTCTTCTTTCTTTGAATGTTCATGGCCACCTTGTTGGTTAGACTCTTATCCCTGACTGTAAGAGATCCCTCAGGTCTTCCTGCCTGTGGCCATGCCTAATTTGTACCTTTCCTAAAATGTGATGTGATCATGTCACTGCCTTGCTTAGAAGCCCTGCACTGGCTTCCAACACATGCAGAATCAAGTGCTTGCTGTTTAACATGGTCTACCCAGTCCTCCAGATTCTGGCTTCCAGTTATTTTCTCAGCCTCAAAAAAGCACCTCACTCTCAAACATATCAAATAGCTTGAGCCCTCCTGCCTCCTGTTCACACCTCCATTCCTTCCCCTCTACCTGGATGCTCCTCCCTTCAGCCGCCCTTCCAGCTGTAAGCTCCCATGGATTGACTGGTTCTTGAGTGTTTTATTGCACTTTGGACCTCCCGTCTCTCACTCCTGGCTTCTGTCTGTCTACTTGTCTTGACCAGCCACTTGCACTGCCTCTGGCTTATCTGCCTAATTCTGGTTGACAGTGTTATTTGTTAGCTTCATATCTACTGGCTCTCTCAATTATTTCTCAGCCTCCCCACACCAGGCTCCTTGCCCCGTATTTATAAGCTGCTATTGGCTTGAGGGTGACTGTGACTTTCTAATAAAACTATTTTATAGACTGATAGTTACAAGGGTATAGTAGAAAAGAAATGAATCTACCTTTGAGTGTATTTCAACATATCTAGTGAACCATAAATATTTTATTCTTATTATTATCATTATTGTTATTTTTAAATAGACAATCAGGGAAGGCAGAGTCTAGGCCACCAATCTGAACTTAGGCATTCATCTTTATTAAGCTATTTGGGATCTCTGCAAGTATTCTGAATTTTAAATGGCATTCAGTGATTCGATAAAATAGGAATTTTGTTTTACTCTGAACTGAGTAGAGTTTCAGCAACTGGCTACTGTGTCATTATTTCTATAAGTTCAAAATGTAAAAGGAACATTTACCTTTTAACAAGGGAGTATCCCGGGTCTCAGTTCTCAACCGTTTTTCTAGGTGCACTCATGCCTCTGTGATCTCATGAAGCCCAATGGAATTAAATTCCATGTGTGTGTGCATGGTCCATGAATACATATTTCCAGCTCCTACCTCTCCTCTAAAATTTAGACTCATATCTAATTATCTGCCAGTTATCACCACTTGGAAGACTAATAGACAACTATCACACATCCATAAGGGAATTCTTGATCCTCCACCTTCAACCCCTGGGCCCAACACTCCTCAGTCTTCTCCGTCTCAGTAAATAGCACCTCCAGCATACCAGCCATTACACCAGAAAACTTGCCCTGACCCCTCTTTGTTTCTTACACTTCATATCAGCATACACTGCTGAACTGTATTCAGAATCTGAGCTTCCCTTGCCACACCCATTGTGTACACCCTGCTTCACTTTACGTCACTGCTTTCATGGATTATCAAAATAGCCTCCTAACTCCTCTCCCACTTTCTCTTTCTCCCTGCACTTTGTTCTTCACTGAGCAACCAGAGTAAGTCTTTATTTTTGTTTTTTGAGACAGAGTCTCCTCTGTCACCCAGGCTGGAGTGCAGTGGTGCAATCTGGGCTCACTACAACCTCTACCTCCTGGGTTCAAGCGATTCTCCTGCCTCAGCCTCCCAAGTAGCTGGGACTACAGGCATGCATCACCAAGCCTGGCTAATTTTTGTATTTTTAATAGAGACAGGGTTTTGCCATGTTGGCCAGGCTGGTCTCGAACCCCTGACCTCAGGTGATCCAGAGTAAGTCTTTTTAAAGCATAAGGCAAATAATATTTTCATCTGCTTAAAACCTTCCATGGCTAGGAATGTCTTAAACCATCTTGTCCCCTGACACTTCTCTGATCTCTAGTCCAATCAGTCTCCCCTCTATTATTGCAATCTTCAAAGACACCAGGCAGATGTGCTTCTGCCTCAGGGCCTTTGCATGTGTGGTCCCCTTTGCCTGGAATGCTTTCTCATCAGGAATCAGCATGGCTTACTTCCTCTCTTATCCAGGCCTTTGCTTAATTATTAATTATTACTCTGTCATAAGAAGAATCTTTTCTGACCATTTCACTTAAAATGGCACCTTCTTACTCTCTATTCTCTTATTTTACTTTATTCTTCTTTAAAGCACTTCTTATCATCTGACCTATCTTGTATACACATTTTCAAATTTCTTCACTGGTTGCTCCCACTTTGCCCTATGCAAGCTCCATGAGAGCAGAGACTGTTTTGTTAATTGCTGAATCTCTATCTCTTAAAATAGTTCTTGGCATAAGTAGGCATGCAGGTTAGTATTGCATGCATGAATGAGGACAATAACGGGCCCAAATTCTTCTGGAAAGTTTTTCCTCAGTCTTGAGGCTAGTTTACTATCATCAGATTTCTTGGTTTCTTGACCATTAATGACTCACTGTATCTCTGTCCTATTTACAGGCACACCTTGGAAATATTGTGAGTTCAGTTCCAGACTACTGAAATAAAGCAAACATTGCAATAAAGTGAGTCACACAAATTTTTTGGTTTTGCAATGCATGAAAGTCATGTGAACACTATATTGTAGTCTATTAAGAGTACAATTTCAATATGTCTGAAAATACCAATGTACATGCCTTAATTTAAAATAATTTATTGATAAAAAATGCTAATGATCATCTGAGCCTTCAGCAAGTTGTAATCTTTTTGATGATGGGGGTCCTGCCTCTATGTTGATTGCTGCCAACAGATCAGGGTGGTGGGTACTGAAGGTTGGAGTGCCTGTGACAATTTCTTTTTTTTTTTTTTTTTTTTTTTTGAGATGGAGTCTCAGTCTGTTTTCCAGGCTGGAGTGCAGTGGCAGGATCTCGGCTCACTGAAACCTCTGCCTCCAGGGTTCAAGTGATTTCTCTTGCCTCAGCCTTCCAAGTAGCTGGGATTATAGGCACCCAACACCATGCCTGGCTAATTTTTGTATTTCTAGTAGAGATGGGGTTTCACCATGTCAGCCAGGTTGGTTTCAAACTCCTGACCTCAGGTGATCCACCAGCATCAGCCTCCTAAAGTTGTGGAATTACAGGCATCAGAAATGGCGCCTGGCCAGCAATTTCTTAAAATAAGACGACAGTGAAGTTTGCTACATCAATTGACCCTTCCTTTGATGAAAAATTTCTCTGTGGCATGTGATGCTGTTTAATAGCATTTTACCCACAGCAAAACTTCTTTCAAAATTAGAGTCCATCCTCTCAAAGCCTGCTGCTTCTTGATCAACTAAGTTTACTGAATATTCCAAGTCCTTTATTGCTGTTTCAACAATGTTCATAGTATCTTCACCGGGAGGAGATTTCATCCCTCCCCCCCCAAAAAAAAAAAACACTTTTTTTTTGCTCATCCATAAAAAGCAAGTCCTCATTTCATCAAGTTTGATCATGAGATGCAGGAATTCAGTCACATCTTCAGGCTCCACTTCTAATTCTAGTTCTTTTGCTCTTGCTCTTTCTACCACTGAAGTCTTGAATTCCTTAAAGTTATCATGACAATTTTAATCAACTTCTTACAAGCTCCTGTTAATGTTGATATTTTGCCCCCCTCCCATGAATCATGAATGTTCTCAATGGCATCTAGAATGGTGAATCCCTTCCATAAGGTTTTCAGTTTACTTTGCCCAAATCCATCAGAGGAATTATATGACAGCGATAACCCTATGAAATGTATTTCTTAAAGAATAAGACTTGGAAGTTGAAATTACTCCTTCATCCCTGAGCTTCAGAATGATCTTGTATTAGCAGGCATGGAAACAAAGTTGATTTCCTTGTATATCCCCATCAGAGCTCTTAGGTGTCATGGAGTACTAATATTTTGAAAGAAAACTTTTTCTCTGAGCAGTAGGTATCAAGAGTGAGCTTAAAATATTGAGTAAACCATAGTATAAATAGACGTGCTGCCATTCAGGCTTTGTTGTTCCATTTGTAGAGCACAGGCAGAGTAGGTTTAGTGTAAGTTTTAAGGGCCCTGGAATTTTCAGAATGGTAAGGGCACATTGGCTTTAACTGAAAGTTGCCAGATGCATTAACCCGTCATGAGACTCAGCCTGTCCTTTGAAATTTTGAAGCCAGGCATTGACTTCTCTCTAACCGTGAAAGTCCTAGATGACATGTACCTCCAGTAGAGAAGTCTGTTTCATCTACACTGAAAGTCTATTGTGTAGTGTGGCTGCCTTCATCAGTGATCTCAGCTAGATCTTCTGGGTAAGTTGCTGCAGCTTCTCCATCACACTTCCTGCTTCACCTTGCACTGTTATGCTATGAAGAGCACTTCTTTCCTTAAACCTCATGAACCAATCTCTGCTAGCTTCAAACTTTTCTTCTGCAGCGTCGACACTTCTCTCAGCCTTTAAGGAACTGAAGAGAGTCAGGGCCTTCCTCTGAATTAGGATTTGGCATAAAGGAATGTTCTGGCTGGTTGGGCCTTCTATCCAGACCGTTAAACTCCCCATACCAACAATAATGCCATTTCACCTTCTTAGCATGGTGTGCTCACTGGATTAACGTCCTTCGAGAACTTTGCCTTTGCATTCAAATTTGGCTGTTTCATCCAAGAGGCCTAGCTTTCAGCCCGTCTCATCTTTTGACATGCCTTCCTCACTAAGCTTAATCATTTCTAGCGTTAGATTTTAAGTGAGAAATGCATGAGACTCTTCCTTTTACACGAACAGTTATAGGCCACTGTAGGATTATTATTTGGCTTGTAGGATTATTAATTGGCCTAATTTTCATATTGTTGAGTCTCAGAAAATAGGGAGGCCCAAGGAGAGGAAGAGAGATGGGGAAACAGCCGGTTGGTGAGGCAGTCAGAGTCCATACAGTATGTATCAATTAAGTATGCCATCGTACATGGTTGCAGCTCATGGTGCCCCAGAACATAGCAGTAATGTCAAAGGTCACTGATCACGGAGCACCATAACAAGTATACTAATACATTTTGAAATATTGCTAGAATTACCAAAATGTGACACAGACACAAAGTGAGCCTATGGCATTTGAAATGGCACCAAAGTTTCCGGTTAGCTGAACACGTGGAGGTTTGTAGAGGAGGGTAGTGTTCAGGGAGGTGAGGAGGCGCCATGCCACATCCCCCATACCGTGCCTTATGTGTCTTTTCACCTGTATCTGTTGTAGCATCTTTTATGATAAGCTGGTAAACGTAAGTGTTTCTCTGAGTTCTATGAGCTGTTCCAGCAAATTAATCAAACTCAATGCGGGGATCATGGGAACTTCAACTTGAAGCCAGTCAGTCAGATGTTCTGGAAGCCCAGACTTGCAACTCGTGTCTGGGAGTCTGGGGAGAATCTTGGGTACTGAGCCCCCAATCTATGGGACCTGATGCTATCTCAGGGTAGACAGTGTCAGAACTGAATTCGAGGACACCAAACTTGTGTCTGCGCTTGATGCATGGGGAAAAGACCCCCATACATTTGGTCATAGAAGTCTTCTTCTGTGCTGATGATTTTTGTGGTGTGAGAGTAGAGGGAAAAAAAACAAGGTTTGAGACAGTTTTTCCCTACATAATTGTCAGTGAAGTGGGATTTGCTTGAATGGCCCTGACTGATGGAAGCATGTGCTTTGAAAAGAGAAAGGATTAAAGGGTGGGGGGATGAAGAATCTTCGATTCCCAGGTGGCCACGTGGTCACTCATGGTATGAAGTTGCAGCTATGTTGAGATCAGTTACTAAAGGTAAAAGTTATCAGCCGAATTTAGAGATGGATCCGACCTCCCAGGAATTAGTTCACTGGATGCATAAGGAAATGCAAACTAACAAGAAAAAAGCAAAAGATTCAGTCCCTTGGTTATTGTTATCTATAATGGCTAAAATGAAAGTTAAAGACGGTGCTGGGTAAGGCCTTGAGGCTGGACTAAACTCAGATGTGGGTCTGTCTCAACTCAGGCCACCAGCCTCAAAGCCACCCAGAAAGGGGAACATTAAGCCTGGGCACCAGAAAGTACCTTCAGAACTGTGGTCACCAAGAAGGCAGTGAATGTGGGAGAAGGGAAAATCCAACTACTGTTGAAACCAGAGGGTGTCCTGTGAAGGAACTGCTCCATTTTGAACATTGATATCATCAACTTCTCGAGGAACTTTTACTAAAACAGATCGAGAGTGACTAATTTAGGAGCAGCGTCTCTGGTTTTAAATGCTGCAGAGTGGAAGAGTTGTTTGGGCTGGTGCAGGACCCACACTCACTATTGAACAACCACAGATGGGTATATGTGATCCAGACACACAGGAGGTTATTCATGCAGGAACAGCCAGACGAGTGGACTAGAGAAAAGCCACAGGAAGGTCTGTTTTCCGTGATAAGCAGATGGTCCAACTCCACCTATAAATGCCAAGCAGAGCACCTCAGATGACCCAGCTGATATGCTTTGTATGTCGGGGCACCCCAGATGACCCAGCTGATATGCTTTGTATGTCAGAGCACCCCAGATGACCCAGCTGATGTGCTTTGTATGTTGGAGCACCCCAGATGACCCAGCCGATATGCTTTGTATGTGAGCCTGTGGGGCTGACTTTATGATGACTGGGATATTCCCCAGCTGAATAGGCCTGTTACCCAGGTCATGATAAATGCTGTGAGTAAAGGGGCTCCTTCTACATGGGCACCCCTTGTGATATTACTCCTACAAAATCCAACAACAACTCCAAAAGCCTTATCGAATTTGCTATCTCAGCTTCCCCTGTAATCTCAACGCTTTGGGAGGCTGAGACAGGTGGATCACTTGAGGCCAGGAGTTTGAGACCAGCCTGGCCAAGATGGTGACACACTGTCTCTACTGAAAATACAAAAATTAGCCAGGTGTGGTGGTGCATGCCTATAGTCCCAGCTACTCAGGAGGCTGAGGCAGGAAAATCTCTTGAACCCAGGAGACGGAGGCTACAGTGAGCTGAGATCATGTCACTGCACTCCAGCCTGGGCAACAGAATGAGACTGTCTCAAAAAAAGAAAAAAAATATGCAATTTACTCCTCTACAAAGTCAGTAATAAAGACAGGGAAAATAAGTTCAAAAGTAATCCCTCTGTTACAGCATTGGAAACTCTTCTTCATCCCCAAATGTAATATGCTATTACTTAACCTTACCTTTTGTTTTCTTTTATTTAGTTAGTTGAATCCCTTTCACCATGTTCATGGTAAAAGAAACGTGGCTCAATTTTGTGAGTTGAAATAGACAAGTCCCTAATCTTTCCTGTTTATTAAATTTAGGATACTTTCTTTTATGAATTAGCATTATCTTAATCAAAAGAGCTTAATGAGATTCACCTGGCATGACTGGTAAGGTAATTATGTTTCAGAATTTACTGAAAAAGAAAAGTTCTTTTATTTGTTATGCTTTCAAGGAGTAGAAAACAGCAGTTGAAAATTGATACTGAAAAGGGTCAAAGTGTGTTGGGGCATGGTTGAGCTCCTTTGAAACAGACTGGTGGGAAAGAAGTTTGTATAAAGTTCAGCCTGTGTCTGCAGCTGAGCCTCTGAATGAGACACACACTACAGAAAGAACACACGGGCTGTGGCCGTTCAGCAACTGAGCACCTATCCCAGGCACTGCGACTGCAAGGATGAGTAAGATACACACTCCCTACTCTGCAGATGTGTTATGCTGGGGTCCCAGGCACTGTGACTGCAAATGAGTAAGATACACACAGTCCCTACTCTGCAGACGTGGTATGCTGGGGTCCCAGGCACTGTGACTGCAAATGAGTAAGATACACACAGTCCCTACTCTGCAGACGTGGTATGCTGGGGTCCCAGGCACTGTGACTGCAAATGAGTAAGATACACAAAGTCCCTACTCTGCAGACATGGTATGCTGGGGTCCCAGGCACTGTGACTGCAAATGAGTAAGATACACACAGTCCCTACTCTGCAGACGTGGTATGCTGGGGTCCCAGGCACTGCGACTGCAAGGATGAGTAAGATACACACAGTCTCTACTCTGCAGACGTGGTATGCTGGGGTTAGCACAAAGTGGAAATGCAGGATTTTCTCATTTCAATACAGGATGATCAAAGCTCATACGCATGAGGTTCAGGGTGCTGTAGGAGCACATTGGGGGAGCGCCTAAACTCTTTAGAACTAACTGATGATGAATACAGCTTATATTTGGAACTGTTAGTAGGAACGGTATAAAAAAGTTGGGTAAATGAGAATAGTGTACTAGTTTATTTATGTTAGTTAGCACAGAGTAATAATGTAGATGATTTAGTTAGCATAAAAAATAATTTTTAAGGCCAAAGAAGAAAGACACATGAGAAGTTTTTAGTTTCACTGTTGAAAATACACATTGCACACTATATAATTCTCATAAAAAACATAAGAACATGTGTAAATGCAACACATATGAAGCTGTAGAAAGAATAATGTTGCATATTATTCACTTATTACTCTTTTTTTTTTTTTAAATGACACAGAGTCTCGCTCTGTCGCCCAGGCTGGAGTGCAATGGTGCAATCTTGGCTCACTGCAACCTCCGCCTCCTGGGTGCAAGTGATTCTCCTGCCTCAGCCTCCCTAACAGCTGGGACTACAGGCACCCTCCACCACGCCCAGCTAATTTGTGTAATTTTAGTAGAGACAGGGTTTCACCATGTTGGCCAGGCTGGTCTCAAACTCCTGACCTCAAGTGATCCACTCGCCTTGGCCTCCCAGAGTGCCAGGATTACAGGCGAGAGCCACCGTGCCTGGCCTCACTTATTACTCTTGACAGCACAATTATAGGTACTTAGTAGACATTTAGTTACTTAGTTGTTAGAATTCAAGGAGATTCTGAGGGGTATAATTAGTTGAAACTGCAATTCAGCAATGACTGTATCAGAAGACCATTTTCATTGAACTTACTTCTAATGACTGAGATGGAGGAGCTGTACCAGGGTTGCATCCCAAGTGAGGTCCACATCAGAGAATCTGGTGGGGGGGGGACCATCCAGTCACTTCCCTTACAGGGAAATAGGTTTCTCTTTCTGGTGAACTTCCTGACAGGCCCTTTAGGCTGGTGCTTTTGGTAAATCCAAGGAATGGAGTCTATTTTGGAATCCTGAAATACTCAAAGATGGCTTTGTCTCCCAGGAAGGGCATCACGAGCGGCATTTGAGAAGAAGCAGATGCAGGCTGGTCACTCTCTGACCCCCCAGGAGCAGATCATAAGACCTCATTTGAGAGGAAGAGTTCTTATACCCAGAAGAAAGAAACATCCTTATCTCTGAAGACACAGGGACACAGAGAAGAATTTGAACACACAGGCCTTGCTAAGTTCCCCTAGTTTATCTCCATGAGAGCATACTCACTCTGTCCAATTGTACCAATACCTGGAGTCCACTGTTCATCCAACCTAACTAAGCACTATGATACACAAGATTTCCTGTTTCTTTGGGTCATTTTCTTATGAAGACTCCTGTGCCACATGAAGCTTTTTAAATACATGTGTACACTTTTCTCTCATTAATCTGTACTTTGTTACAGGGGCATCGGCCATAGTCCTAGTGATGGGTGAGGAAAAGAAACCTTTCTTCCCCTACAAAGGAATAAAAAAAGAATTATTGGGTATATATATTCTCAACCCAAAGAGAGAATTCCATTCCATGTGTCTTATTTCCTCCCTATGTTTTATTATTCATGGACAGACCCTCTACTCTTGATCCATTTGATCAAAAAATCTGTGAAGACTGCATCCTGGACTGTGGCCCTAGAATGGAGTGTCTTGCAGCTGTGTGTGAAACTGGATACTTGTGGACTAGAGCTCCTGAGTGAGGAGAAGAATTAATGACCCCTGCGAAGCCATCCAGTGAGCTCTTAGGATGAGCTGATAAAGAATTTGGGAGGACTCTTGCTCTGGACTTTCTGGGACAATTTCCTTCTTCACAGCAGAGTGCAGGTCTTCTTGAGCCCTTTGCCATGGGAAAGCTGTGCCCTCCTATGTCTCGTCAGAGGCTGTCTTCCTCATGGAGAGCTGTGCCCTCCTATGTCTCCTTGGAGGCTGTCTTCCTCATGGGAGAGCTGTGCCCTCCTATGTCTTCTCTGAGGCTCTCTTCCTGATGGGAGAGCTGTGCCCTCCTAGGTCTCCTCTGAGGCTGTCTTCCTCATGAGAGAGCTGTGCCCTCCTATGTCTCCTCTGAGGCTCTCTTCCTCATGGCAGAGCTGTGCCCTCCTATGTCTCCTCTGAGGCTGTCTTCCTCATGAGAGAGCTGTGCCCTCCTGTCTTCTCTGAGGCGGTCTTCCTCATGGGAGAGCTGTGCCCTCCTATGTCTCCTCTGAGGCTGTCTTCCTCATGAGAGAGCTGTGCCCTCCTATGTCTCCTCGGAGCCTGTCTTCCTCATGGGAGAGCTGTGCCCTCCTATGTCTCCTCTGAGGCTGTCTTCCTCATGAGAGAGCTGTGCCCTCCTATGTCTCCTCTGAGGCTGTCTTCCTCATGAGAGAGCTGTGCCCTCCTATGTCTCCTCGGAGCCTGTCTTCCTCATGAGAGAGCTGTGCCCTCCTATGTCTCCTCTGAGGCTGTCTTCCTCATGAGAGAGCTGTGCCCTCCTATGTCTCCTCTGAGGCTGTCTTCCTCATGAGAGAGCTGTGCCCTCCTATGTCTCCTCTGAGGCTGTCTTCCTCATGAGAGAGCTGTGCCCTCCTATGTCTCCTCGGAGCCTGTCTTCCTCATGAGAGAGCTGTGCCCTCCTATGTCTCCTCTGAGGCTGTCTTCCTCATGGGAGAGCTGTGCCCTCCTATGTCTTCTCTGAGGCTGTCTTCCTCATGAGAGAGCTGTGCCCTCCTATGTCTCCTCTGAGGCTGTCTTCCTCATGGGAGAGCTGTGCCCTCCTATGTCTCCTCGGAGCCTGTCTTCCTCATGAGAGAGCTGTGCCCTCCTCTGTCTCCTCTGAGGCTGTCTTCCTCATGGGAGAGCTGTGCCCTCCTATGTCTTCTCGGAGACTGTCTTCCTCATGGCTCAATTGCGGTTCTGCAGCCAAAATCAGGGTATTTCCCAGCATTTTATATGTTGTGCCTGAGAATGAATCGCACAATCTGGCTAAGCAGGAATTAACTGTTAGGCACACAGGGCCTTGTGAATTGCTAAAAGTCTCTCCTCTGGACAACACTCATTATGGGTTGTGATCAAGTTACAGAATGTTCATGGTGCTTTCTTAATCAGCCTTGTTTGTGACTATTGATATCTTTGATCAAGATTGCAAATTGATTTTAATTTTTGTGCTTATATATTAAGGAATTGTCTCTTTGTTATTTCACGTGAGCCGTTCATAACATTAATTTAGTCACCCATTCAGATCTACAGACTACAAAAATGAATATTATATAGATATAGACACTGCATTCATATAAAAAGTTTCCTAATAGATATATCTGGGCTACAATTGTCATAAAAGGAAGGCTCACTTTTAGTGAGCTCACTTTTAGAACAAGGAAAATCATATATATTATAGGTTAAGAAAGATAAAATAGCGAAAGAAAAAGAGAATGGAAATAAACTGCAATTCTTATTTTCTTGTTCTTTATCACTAGGTTTTGCAGGATTCAGCTCCATGAGAAAGTTTTCCCCATTATTAGTTTCCTAGTAGGCTTTGTAATTAGGAAAAAAACTGAAAACTTCCCCTGCCCTTTGCTATGTTTTGGTTGTATAATGTTATTCTTGGATTTGGTCAACATAAATTTAAGGCTTATATTCAAATCAAGCTTGTAAAATAAAATATTTCTTCTTTCAAATTTGCCTCTGTAGTCTCCATCCCTCATCAGATGCCAAGAATAATTCAGATGGTGGATACAGAATTTGTTCTTTAAATAAGAAAGCAAGCCTTGTTTTCTTACAAATGAGTAGAAACTGGTGAAAGATGGGGCCCCTGCCTCACATTCTATCTTATGTTCCTGGGAGAGTCATGGTGCTGAGATATTATCTATCCTTCTCCCTGATTTCTCTAAAGATCCCTAGGCCTCCTATGTGCTGGAGAGTGAGAGAGGATTTAAAGTCTTTCTGAGAGTGACTGCTCACGTTACTGTGGTTTTCTGTTACTAATACAAGTACTTACTTTCCCAGCATCTGTGACAGTTTTCTTTTTCTCTCTGTCTTTCTTTTCTCTAAGGTAATGAACACAAGGTAACTCCTCTTAAGAAACAGACAGTGAAACATAAGCCAAATATCGGATGGCTTACACTTCACTCCAAGGGTTCCGATTATTCATCCTCTGATTTCCCCTTGGCTTTTCTAAGAAAAGTACAGCTTTATGTTTACTAAGACTAGAGAAATTCAGCTTTGCAGAAGGAACATAACATCTCAGTTGCTGTAGTCTTTGTTGTTAGTTATCATTTATAACCAGGAGCTCGAATTTTCTTTCCTGGACTTGACCATTGTAGAGTGCAGCAGGGTCTTCTCTGGTGCTGCAGGAGAAGGGATGGAGTCCTTCTCTCTGGGTTCTTTTGGCCCAAGAAGCCTTCCAAAATGGGAAATGTAGGCTCCGAGCAAAGGTGTTTTTGACTCTTTCGTTGGCTATTCTGTCCTGATGTGGGGAATAGTGCTTGGCACACAGTAGACCCTCAGGAAATATTTATAGAATTAATGAATGAATGAATCCTCCATGAAATAGGTTTATTGGATGGGTTTACTGGAGCTTGACCTCCAATGACCTTCACATGGGGAGACAGTGTTGCCAGTGAGTGCCATGGTTGCCCTTCTATTCCAGCTCTTTGTCCTGGGAAGAGTTTGCTGCATCTTCCAGTTTCAGCAATCAAAGAAGCAAAGTTCCCTGCAGTTCTTCAAGGAACCTTGAGAATTCAGAAGGTCTTGGGGTGGCTGCATCCATCCTGCAGACAAATGCCAATCAGCAGAGGGGCCATTCCCAGGGACACATGTCTGGCTGACTTGGGCCTTGGCCAGGTAAGACACACAGCATGCATGCCTGCATGATTTAATTCTGAATGCCATAGACCTGACAAGTCATAAAATAGCAACCAATAATTTTATGTTAGAGTGCTCCCTTCCTCACAGAAATCCAGCATATGTGAAGATAGGTTGGAATGTGTAAAGAAAAGCTAAGAAAGCAGATTTCTGATAAGAACAGCGTGTGACTTGTACAGCAGCTCTGAATTACAGCCCGAAGGATGGAATGCCGACAGTTCCTTCTTCCTTACCTGTGATGGCTAGAATTTTATTTAGCACATCGTTTTTGAGCCAATCTCAAAATGAGAAAACTTTTGAGGAATTATGCATAGTGTGAAGTATATTCTTTCCCTTGTTGCCCATGGAGATTCCACTGTGACAGGGCAGATTTCCCACTGCAGGGTTGATGGAGATGCTGCTGCTCTCTTTGGACATAATAGTTTATGACAAAGAGACCAAAATAATTCCTGTTTAGCCATGCAGTTGTCTGTAAATTTGCTTAGTTGGTCATCCAAAGCGATGACATTTAAGATACAGTTGATACACTGTTTATCTTAAAGTAACATTTTAAAATTAATTCTTCAGACCTATGTAATATTTTATCTTTTCTGTTTAATAATATCCAAATGTGTTTTTGTGAAGCACAAAACACATGTGTATTTCTTCATAAATCAGTCAGATAGCTTTGAAAATATAATATATTTCAAGTATGTAGCAAAGACCCTCAAAACACAATTATTGAAGCAGTATAAAAAGGTGAATTTGCTTCAGTTTTGGACTTTTAATAGACTTCACTGTTATGTAGTGAAGATAGAAATATGCCATAAAAGTCTCTGGTTAAGAGCCAAGACTTTTTCTCCTGTATCATTTCAGATCCCGTCATTTCTGCCTGATCTTTAGGATAGACTATGCACATTCAGAGTGTTGAGTAAAATTATTAGAAAATATAATACCCATAAAATGGTTCTTTATACCCTTTAAGTAAATATGCTGGCACATGAATTCACAATTTAAAACTCTGACTTTGTAAGAAATTTGCATGTATCTCCAGTGAAGATATTGTTGCCCTTGTGTTCTTTGTGCGTGATTTATGACAAAATTATCAGACCTTTACATTTGTGGAAATAAAAGACGTAAAGTTATTTCAAAACACACATCAAGTCCATCACTGTGTTCTGTCAATCTTATCTCTAAATATTTCTCAAGTTTCTTCATTTACTTTCATTTCTACTCCCACAACCAGAGTCCCAGATCACCATCATTCCTCACTCTCCGGACTCCTGGAATATAGTCCCATTCTCCATGCCTCCAAATAATTAAAGACACAGAAAAACACATTATGTAAAAAAAGTAGGAGTCCAAATTGAACATTCAAGTTGATTGTAATGAGAACTCACTAAAATGTTAACAGTCATAGAATTAGCCGTGATACCTATTTTGCTCTTTTATACTTTTTAACATTTTCTAAATGTTCTACAATAACATGAATTATTTTTTAAAATTTTATTAAGGTGCATTTTCATTTGAGTGCGGTGGCTCACACCTGTAATTCCAGCACTTTGGGAGGCCGAGGCGGGTGGATCACGAGGTCAGGAGATTGAGATCATCCTGGCAAACACGATGAAACCCCATGTCTACTAAATATACAAAAAATTAGCCCGGGGCAGTGGCGTGCGCCTGTGGTCCCAGCAGGAGAATTGTCCAGGCAGGAGAATGGCGTGAACCCGGGAGGCGGAGCTTGCAGTGAGCCGAGATGGCACCACTGCACTCCAGCCTGGGCGACAGAGCGAGACTCCGTCTCAAAATAAAAAAACAAAGTGAAAGTGAAAACAGATACCATCTAAAATCTACTACTTAGAAATTCTGATTATTAAATTAGGTGAACGTCATGTCAAACATCTTATTGTTTCTCTCCGTGTATCTACTCACAGACAGGTGCGTGGACACACACATATGGAGAGGGTGAAGAACCGCTAGTCAGCGAGTTAGAGACAGGCAAAAAGTAAAATTTTATATGTACAAGATCAAACTATGCATCATCTTAAAAAGATTAAAATGTATTAGGTTAACAATTTGTACCTAAAAACTTAAGCCTTATTTAAAATGCAGGGTGTCAGCTATTGAAATAAAAACATCACGCGACCTCAACTTTTTACGTTGTGGACTTAGCCACCCTGCGCCCAGCTCTGTTCCAGTTCTTTCCTCTTGCCTTTGGCTTCTACCGCTCCATCGTAGGCCTGACTTCTAGAAGAAACACGGCTAACCTACTAGGGCTTTAGGCCTGATCTGCCTTTCTTAGGGAGAGAGAGATGGAAAGAAAGAGATGGCTTCTTCTTAGCAGAAACATGTCAGCTGCCTTCTTCTCAATCTCCCTGGACAATATTTATGTTCACTCTCCCACCAGTGAGCAGGTAGATGCCTGCATGGGTAGCTCATTCTTACGAAAACGTTGAACTCCTTACGTAAAACATTTTGAATAAAAACAATTGATCAAAAAGAATAAGAAACATTTTGAATAAAAATAATTGATCAAAAAGAATAAAATATGCAGCTTTTCAAATTATACAGACCAGGTGAATTTAGTAGAGAATGAACAAAGTGGTTTACAATATAAAGATTTCTGAATTCAGTGGTCTGTGTGTTCACTGCCCCAAAGAAATGAAAGCAGAAAACACTGAGAACCCGTTAATGGGACCATCAGCAGAGATTAGCTCTGTTTCCTTTTTACCTGTGACTTGGTCATCATAAGAATATCTCAGTACCACTGTCCTGGTCTGAAAGCCACTTTGTTTCACATGGCACTGTGGTGATGTCCGCAAGAGCCAGTCTTTGCAGATCTTTCCTCTGCAAATTACTACCAAATGTGACTCTGGGTACAGCCGTTAAGCACTGCACCCCAATCCCCTGTCTGTAATATGGAAATAATAAAATCTAACTCTGAGACATAATTTAAATTACGAGGGGGTACATTACAGTAGGTTATAAGCAAAGGTTCATTCTCTTTCCTGCCTCTTATCATCTAATCTAGTTTGTTTGGAAGAGAGAGGGAGCTTGTGTGTTTCAAATATGTCACTTATATATAATTTACTACTGAATTAAAGACTACGTCTAAAATTTTGTTTTTACATTGATGATTTTGATCCACATATTTTGTATGATTTCTTTTAGAGTTGGATTTATTGTCATCATCTAGTTTTGTGCTTTACATTTTCCTCCTGTTACTATGTTGTCCTTTTCTTTCCTTTTTTCTTTCTCTTTCCCTTTCTTTTGTTCTCTCCTCCCTCTCTCCCTCCTTCCCTCTTTCTCCCTCTTTCTCTCCCTTCCTGCCTGCCTGCCTGCCTTCCTTCTTTCTTTCTCTCTTTCTCTCCTTTTTGACTGAATTTTGATTTTAAAATTATTTTTACCCTCTCTACTGGTTTGGAAGCCATAAACCCTTTTTTAAGTCATTCTGTGGCTGCTCTTAATCTTAATAAAATCCAAAATGAATCTGTTCTCCTTCCTAGCAATGCTGTATCTTTTTTTTTTTTTTTTTTTTGAGACGGAGTCTCGCTCAGTCGCCCAGGCTGGAGTGCAGTGGCGCGATCTCGGCTCACTGCAAGCTCCGCCTCCCGGGTTCACGCCATTCTCCTGCCTCAGCCTCCCGAGTAGCTGGGACTACAGGCGCCCGCCACCGCGCCCGGCTCATTTTTTGTATTTTTAGTAGAGACGGGGTTTCACCGTGTTAGCCAGGATGGTCTCGATCTCCTGACCTCGTGATCCGCCCGCCTCAGCCTCCCAAAGTGCTGGGATTACAGGCGTGAGCCACCGCGCCCGGCCTTCCTTTAGCAATTCTTTTAGCAAGAGTCCGATTATATTAAACATAGATTCTGTTTGCCTAAAATGCGTTTATTTTGTCCTAATTATGACACAATAGTTTGCTGAGCAAACATCTTGACATGGATGCTATCTTCTGTCAGAATTTTAGGCTAGTGCTTTGTTCTGGATCCACTGATACTGTTGGAAAAAATTGTTTTTCATATAACGGTTATTTCATTGAAGGTAAACTTTTTACTCTGGCTATTTTTAAGGTCTTTTTTTTTTTTTTTAATTTTGGTGGCCCGAAGTTGAAGTTTGTGCCCAGATGTGGATTTCTTTTCATCTAATCTGCTTAGAAATGTTTGGTTTCTCTTATTTCCCTATCTTCACCTCCTGTTTTTTTCATTTTTAATTTTTAATTTTATAGAGATGGGGTTTTGCTATGTTGCCTGGGCTGGTCTTGAACTGCTGGGCTCAAGCAATCCACCTGCCTTGGCCTCCCAAACTGCTGGAATTACAGGTGCGAGCCACCACGCTTGGCCAATCCTCGCCTTCTGGCCACTCTTCAGAACCTGTTGTGTCTTTGAGGGCTGATCTTTTTGTATCTTCACCTTCTTTCATATTTTGCATTTCATTATCTCCATTATGTCTCTGAGCTTCATTCTAGTAGTTTCTCTATAAGTCATTATTTTCTTAGCTACATTAATCTTTTGTTTATCTTACCTACTGAATTTTTAATTTGAGTGATTACATTTTCTGTTTGAGAGGTTCTTTTTGGTTCTTTTTTCAAATAGCCTGTTTTCTTTGGTATAGCATTTTGTTTCTAGTTCATAATTTCAATTTCTTTTTTGAATAATTTAAAAATACTTATTTTATAATTTGTATCCAATATTTTTATACTTGAAAGTCCTTGGTGGTTTTTTCTGCTGTTGGTTGTTTCCGTTAACTCTTGTATTTTGCTTTTTTAAAAACATATTTTGGATTAAGCTCACATTTAAGTGGACTTTACGTGCAAGAATCTGTCAAGGTTTATGTTGAGGGTGCACCCTCCTCAGAGAATTTGTGTTTTTGTTTCTTGGGCATTCCTGACTCAAGGTTTTGTAAAATAGTTTCTCGGTTTGAACTTTCCTGGAGTTACTGCGTGGTATGATTTTAAACCCAACTCCAGAGTGTGTCAACTGTACAGATGTTGTCATGAAAAACATCTATTTTTGTCACTTTGAGTCCAAACTAAGGATGACATTTTTTGGTCACCTTTTGTCATCTTTTTAAACCAGTGGATGGATATATATAGAGAGATATATTTTTATGTCTTTCTATATAATCTATATAAAGTATATAAACATTTACATCAATGTTGTGGGCGCTGGCTTTATTTGGAGACCTTATTTGTAACTTCCTCTTTGGGCTGAGATCATGCCTCTCCTCCTGTCCTGTGTATCATGCGAAATGCAAGCCTTCAGGCCCAGAGGCTGCTACCTGATCACTCCACAGCCGCAGCGATAGCTCACCGTTCGGGGTTTAAGTCTTCTTTTTATTTTTTGGCCTGTGAATATTTTTATGCCCTTTAAAGTTAATTATATTATTATTATTTCTTGCCTAGCTAAATGTTTTAAATATTTAGAAATATTTATTTATTTAATATTTATAAATATGACGAAAATTTTTCAGAACATGTCTACCAAAATGGAATCCAAAATAGCCTCTCAGTCCATCTCACCCTTCTTCTTTGACTCTTTCCGATCCGTTTTCTGTCAAGTAGCCAAAGTGATGTTAAGTGAAAATAGGATCATATTGTTACTGGAAGGAGGGCCTTGAGTGTCAGTTGTCCAGGTTCTTTGGTGTTTTGAACAAAGAATTGGACAAAACCCACAAAGCAACAAAGGAACGAGACACAAGAACAAAGCAGCGAAAGCTGAATTCACTGAAGCAAGACAGCCCTCCACAAGGTATGAAAGCTGAATTCACTGAAGCAAGACAGCACTCCACAGGGCGGGGGCAGGAGCCAGTTTTCCGGGTTTTAACTACCCCTTTTGAGGCTCCTATAAGTTACCTCTTGTCTGGATGAAGGGTTTGGTCCCTGGCTAATTAAAGGCTGAGGTGAATTGGTGCCCTATGCAGAGGAAGGGGTGGCCCGTGCTTGGCCAATCACGGCACTCTGTCTTTCCATCTGAGATGTGCTGGAAGCGGGAGGGCTGTAGGGAGATTTGATCCTTTGCTGCTCGGCGTGGGGAGATGGGATTTCCCCTTCTGGTTTAGTATTAGGAAGTTCGTGTTAATTGGCCTTAGGTTCCCTTCCCCCAGACCCAGGTGTCCTCCTTTTGATCCAGCTTTGAGAAGTCAGCACCAATTGGCCCCCAGACCCTGGTGTTTTTCCTCGATTCAGCACAAATTGGCCTTAAGTTCCAGACCCTGTTTTCCTGCCTCGATATCACTCCCTCGGTAAAAATCCTTCAATAGCTTTCTGTTATTGATTAAATTGTATCCCTCAAAAAGACTTGTTTAAATCCTAACCCCTGGTACCTTGACTATGGCGTTGTTTGGAAATACGATTTTTGCAGATATCATCAAGGTAACATGAGCTCATACTGACTTAGGGTGAGCCCTAGCCCACAGTGGTATTCTATGAGGGAAACGTGTACACAGAGACAGAGGCACTCCAGGAGAAGCCATGCGACCGTGAAGGCAGAGGTTGGATTGACAATGCCACAAGCCAGGGGATGCCAGGGACTGACGGCAACCACCAGAAGCTGGGAGGAAAGCGTGAGACGGCTCCTCTCTCTGAGTCCCCAAGTAGGAATTGACCATGCTGTCATCTTGCTTCCAGACTTCTGACCTCCAGAACTGAGACAGAATAAATTCCTGTTGTTTAAGTCACCCAGTTTGTGATAGTTTTGCTATGGTTGCCCACTGGTAAATGAATGAGCTAGTGAAGAAAACTAGTACAGCAGACCAGAGGGAACAGAAACGCAAGTGCTCTCATAGGGAGGCCTGGAAACGAGCTGATTGATGTTGCAGAGCAAATACACTTCCCCTTATAATTAGTATAAAGTAAAAGATCATTAGCATTGCTGGTGGTGTCTGTTTCATCTTTCCACTCTACTTTCGAGCTTCAGGTTGCTGTCATTGCTTTCACTGGCCTTTTTTCAGTTTCTTGAACAAGCTCTTGTCTGACCCAGGAGTATTGTATATGCTGATCCCTCTGCCTAAGAGACTCACCTGAGTTTTGCTTGAATAACTACTGCTTACCAGATCTCACTTCCTCGAAGATCTCTTTCATAACAGTTTACCCCATCCGTCTCTAAACTACGCCCCTTATTTTTGTTTCTGCACTTTCTTTGCCTTCATAGCATTTATCACAGATTATGACTTGTTTGTAAGATGATTTTGAAATGTCTGTCTTCTCTGCCAGACTATAAGCCCATTAGGTAGTGAGGTGCCTGTTTTGCTCTTCTCTGTTTCCCAACTACCAGCACAGAGGTGGGTATGCAATAAATATTTTTGAAGAAAGGAAAACACCTTTTTAGGCTTGTAATTAGAAGGATGGATACAAAAAGAGAAATGCCTATTTTCAAGTTGTTTTTATATTAAGGCCAGAGTGTTAGACATGCTGCTGCAATCATTCTTATTTAAGCAGCTTTCTGGCAGGTTAGTAATAAATGCCACAGTGTTAAAAGAGCAATCACCCGTCATTCAAGCAGAGTCACACCTTGAAACACATTTGAAATGTCATATGTTAGTACAATCAGTATTATTTCACCAGTTACTTATAGCAGGTACTGCTGAAATACTTAATGACTAGGTTGGTTCAATGTTCAAACTCAGTACTCTGTTTATACCAAGAGAGCAGAAACATTCACTAAACGTATTCTAAAGCATGTGCTTTCTTTAAAAAATTAGCATAAACTTGTCATTTTGTGCTGAATTACAGGCAATATTTAGGGTCATTTGGGATCTTCGAGGTAACAATGTACAAAATTTCTTCTAGTATGTGGTTCTTCAGGCCTCATCACGGGATTCTCTACCTGCCTTGGTTTGGCAGAGGGCTAGCTTACTGACCCTCTGAGCAGATGGCAAATTCATCTTTTAGACTATGTTTATTTCCTGACTGCGTTCTCTGTGCTTGTGCCCTGAGACAGTTAAATTATGAAGAGTACAATTCTATAAATCCAAACATGTCACAAATAGTTGTGGCCCCAGGGCCCAAAGAGTTATGAGAGAATATAATGGAAGAAACAGCTACTATGTTTGCCACTCCATTAAAAAAAGAACTCATTCTAGCTAACCTCATTTAGTAGGTAAACTTTGCAACAGTGTTGAAGAAAGTAAGAAAACACATAGGCGACCCCACGTGGAAATGCCACTTTGCTAAAATGACATTTTGATCTATTGCTTATGGAATACTGTGGATGGTCCTTAAATCTGTTAGAGACTTATGGTCTAATAATGTGACGTGCTCTCAAAATTCTGGAAATGTTTTTACAGTTGTAACTTGCATTCACCAAATTGATAATTGTGATTTGGAGTGATGTCAGCAAGATGGCAGAATAAGAGGACCCTGGCTTCACTACCATCTCCTGCTGCCTGCCACACACAGAAAGTTCAGCTAGCAAACACCTGCAGACAAGAATACCTTGGTGAAAACCCTAACATGTGGGAATAAGCCAGAGTCAGCTGTGTGGTCCAGAAAGGAATAAACACTTCATTAAAGGGTAAGAAAAACAATCCCATATTGACCATGTCACTCCTCCTCCTCCCCTAAGTCAGCACAGCACCTCGCAGATGGAATTCCCCAGAAACTACAGTTCCTACAGAGCAAAAGGAGAATCAGAGGCAGACATGAAGCTTCCCTAGCATTCTGAGATACTTCCCAGGAAGCCCACTCTGCTCTCACCTCAGGAGGAACAGAGGGGAAATGGCATGGCTAGACCACCTTGGGTGAGATAGAAGCAAAGCGAGGAGGCATAGTCCACAGTGACAAGCAGACAGATCCTGGCTGTAGCTCTGCACACCTGCCAGCAGTAGCACCCAATCAATAGTACCAGCTAACACCATACCCACCTGCAAATCTGAGCTGGTCACCCTCAGAAGTGGTGGGAAGTTCTACCTGGCTGGAATCCTTAGATGACCAGCCTCAGACCCTACCCTGAGAACATGTCCAGGGAGGGAGTAACCACTACAGCAATTTTTGGCAAAGACCCAGGGCTAGTGTTGTCACACTCAGGAGTTTATTACTATTATCACTTTCATTTGAGATAGGGTCTCACTCTGTCACCTCAGCTGGAGTGCAGTGACGTGATCACAGCTCACTGTAGCTTCGACTTCCTGGGCTCAGGTGATCCTCCAGCCTCAGCTTCCCAAGCAGCTTGGACTACAGGTGCATGCCACCACACCTAGCTAATTTTTAAACTTTTCGTAAACACGGGGTCCCACTATGTTGCCCAGCCTGGTCTTTAATTCCTGGGCTCAAGCAATCTTGCTGTCCCAGCTTTCCAAAGTACTGGGATTATAGGGGTGAGCCACCATGCCTGGCCACACCGAGGAGTGTTTAAATAGTACTTTGCATGGCCTCAAAGCCCACACCCATATCCCACCCAAGGAAGGGGACAACCACCACAGCAAATTTCAGCAAAGAGCTAGGACTTGACCTAGCACACCCAGGAGTTTAAATAATGCTCAGCCTAGTCTCAAAGCCCACCCCAAGACCTCACTTAAGCAGGTAGGCAAACCTCAACTGTGCATTTTTACCAAGCATAGTAGCTGGTCCCATCCGTCCTAGTCAGTGACTCCACCTAACCTCAGAGTGCTTTCTACAACCCTGTTTAACTGCTGACTTTAAATTGAGGTACCAACTGGCCAGAGAATACTACACTTCATGGCCCAGTCTAATCAGAGGCAAATTGCAGTGCCCATCCAGCAGTCCATCCTCACTGGAGAGTTCAGCTTAGTGGTCTTGCTGAGCTCTTGCTTGGGTAGCAGATCCCAGCCAGCTGCCCCATTCAAACTCACAGAAAAGGCAGCACACCATCAATGAAAGAACCCCCAAATAAGCTCTGCATATTCAGGGTTGTTATGAGCTGACGCATTCAGAACCACAGGCTACACTAAACTGTGACAATTATTCCTACCAAAGAATACCTGCAAAAACTGGAAAAGGTGGCTATCACCTCAAATATGCAGACAGTAATGTAAGGATAGAAGGATAACATCCTTACAAGGGTAACAAAGACTCAGGAAATCATGACACCTCTAAAAAGAAAAATCAACTAAAATAGATTTAACAATGAACCCCAAGGAAAGGACAATTTATAAAATGACAGACAATGAGTTTAGAAAAATCCTCTTAAAGAAGATCATGAACTACAATAATATAGGGATAGAAAATTAAATGAAATTTGGAAAACAATACATGAACAAAATGAGAACTTCAATGAAATAGAAATAATTCTTAAAAACCAACAGAAATTCAAGAATTGAAGAATACAATGACTGAACTGAAAAGATGCAACTGAAAGCTCCCACAGCAGGTTTGATCAAGCTAAAAGAAGAATCAGTGAACTGGAAGATAGAACATTTGATATTATCCAATCAGAGTAGCAAAAATTAAAAAAAATAAATTTAAGAATGAAGAAAGCCTGCAGAAATATGTGCCACCCTCAAGAGACTGAATATACACATAATATAAATTCCAGAAAGAGAAGAAAGACAAAAAAGGGTAAGAAAGCATATTTAAAGAAATAATGGCTGAGAATTTTCCTAATATGAGGATATATACCAATATCAAGGTATAGGAAGCACAGAGGTCTCCAGTCAAATTCAACCCAAAGAGGAGTTTACCAAGACACATAATAAACTATCACAAATAGAAGACAAAGAAAAAATTCTGAGAGTGGCAAGAGATAAAAAGCAACACAGCACCTAGAATAGTTTCAATAGACTCTCACCAGATTTTTCAATGGAAACCCTGAAGGCCAGGAGATAATGGGATGATAGATTCAAAATGTTGAAGGAAAATAAAAATAGCCAACCAAGAATATTTTACTCAGAAAATCTGTCTTTCTGAAACGAGGAAGAAATAAAAATTTTCCCAGACAAACCAAAGCCAAAGGAGGTCATCATCACTGGGGCTGCCTTACAGGAATTGCTAAAGGGAGTTTCTTAAGCTGAAATAAAAGGCCAATAATTATTAACAGAAAATGTACAAATGCACAAAACTCAATGGCATAATAAAGAATCATATGTGGAATGCTCTAGGACTGTAATGATGATGTGTAAAGCAATTTTATTCCTTGTATGGGGGTTAAAAGACAAAATTATTAATAAAACAGCTAAATACATTTTCAAGGGATAGATATTATAAAATGTAAATTCGTACATCAAAAACATAAAATATGAGGGAGATAAAAGTGGAGAGTTGTGTTGTGTGACTTTGACTATCTACAACTTTTATAGCATAACAATTATATGAACTGTCAAAATAGATTGTTACACTTGTAAAAATGTTTTATGTAAGCTTCATACTAATCACAAAGCAAAAATCTACAGTAGACACACAAAACAAAAATAGAAAGAATTCAAAGTATACCACTAAAGAAAATCATCAAGCCACAAAAGAAGACAGAAAGAAAGGAAGATGGAAACAAAGTATCTACAAAACAATCAGAAACCAATTCACAAAATGGAGGTAGTAAGTCCTTAACTTTCATAATTACCTTGAATGTAAATGTATTAAATTCTCCAATAAAAAGACAGAGTGGCTGAATGGATTAAAAAAAAGACCCAGTTATATGCTACCTACAAGATACTCATCTTACTTTTAAAAACACATATAGACATGTGTAACAAACCTGCACGTTGTACGCATGTACTCTAGAACTTAAAGTATAATAAATATATATATATATCACATATAGACTAAAAGTGAAGAGATGGAAAAAGATATCCCAAGCTTGTGAATTGGAAGAATTAATATTGCTAAAATGTACATACTACCAAAAGCAATATGCAAATTCAATATAATCTCTGTCAAAATTTCAATGACATTTTCACAGAAATAAAAAGACAAGTAAAATTCACATGGAATTGCAAAAAACCTTGAATAGCCAAGGCAATCGTGAGCAAAAAGAACAAAGCTGTAAGCATCACACTACTCATTTCAAACTATACTACTACATCAGCTTAGTGCTGCCATAAAAATAAACACATCAAAAAACAAACAAAAAAAGAAAAATAGACACATCAATGAATGGATTAGGATAGAGAGCCAAGAAAGGAACCAACACATGTATGATCAATTGATTTTCAATAAGGCATCCATAGATAATTATTAAATAAATGAGTCTGGCTGCATTCATAGGACAAATAAAACAGATGATTGTCAGAATTTGGCCAGTGGCTGGAGTTTACTGACCCCTGATCTAGGCATTGAGCATTAAAGACTGCCAACATAAAAGAGATAGAGTCAACTAGATAGTATGTGATTCCTGGTGGGAGAACACACTAGCAGGTATAGTCTCGTCAAATAAACCTCTGGATTCAGTTAACAATTTGCAGCAGAAGCAGAATTTGGAAGAAAAAACTGAATTGTACTCTAAATAGGCAATCAGCCAAGTCAAAACCACAAGCACCTCTCCAGGTTCTGCAAAGGATCAATTATAAAACTAAATAAATACAAAAGATCATAAGTGTGCCAAGAATACACAATATAAAATGGATAATATGTTTAATAAATATTTTTGAGAAAATTGGATATCTATATATAGAAGAATTAAATTGAAACCTTTTCTCATATCATGTGAAAAAATTAACTCAAAATGGGTCGAAGACTTAAGCATAAAATCTGAAACTGTAAAACTACTAGAAAAAAACATAGGGAGAAAACTACAAGAAATTGGTTTGGGCAATTACGTTTTCAATTTTACTCTACAACCACAGGCAACAAAAGCAAAAAGAGATGAATGGGATTTCATGAAATATAAAAGCCTCTGTATAACAAAGGAAACAACAGAAACAACCTACAAATTAGGAGAAAATATTTGCAAGCCATATATCTGATAAGAAGCTAATATCCAAAATGCATACGGAACTCAAACAACTCTAGAAAACAAATAAGACTAATTTAAAAAATGGGCATAGGACCTGAATAAACATTTTTCAGGAGAAGATATACAAATCACCTACAAATATATGTAAAAAGAAAAAACTCAATATCACTAATCATTAGGGAAATGCAAGTTAAAACCACAATGAGACAGCACCTCACACCTCTCAACATGGCTGTTTAAAAAAAAAGAGAGAAGGGATTAAAAAATTTTGGTGAGAATGTGGAGAAAAGAGAACTTTTGTACTCTGTTCGTGGGAATGTAAATTAGTACAACTTTTATGGAAAATAAAAGTTCCTCAATATGGAGGTTCCCCAAAAAACTAAAAATAGAATTACCATATGACCTGGCAATCCTGCTTGTGTGTATTGACACAAAACCCATATCTATGCCAGAGAGATGTCTGCACTCCCGTGTTCATTGCAGCTCTATTCACAATAGCCAAGTTACGGTATCAACTTAAGTGACCATCAGATGATTGGATAAATAAAACATGGTCTATACACATACAATGAAATTCTATTCAGCCTTATAAGAGAAAGAAGCTTGGTCATTTGCAACAACCTGGGTCAATTAAGCCTCCAGGCATATGAGGTCCATTGTTGTGAGTTTATATGTGTCCTAAAGGGTCCTGAATCCCTTCGTAGGGAAGTCTGGTCTTTAAAGTTCCAGGTGAGGTCTAAGATTTTCTGGTGGTTTTGACATATAGAATCATAAACTTTTATAGCTAAAGGAATCTTTTCTTATATTTCATTTATTCTTTTTCCCCTAGTTTATAGATTAGATCTTAAGAGGTCCCTTGACTTGCCTGAAGCAATGCCTCTGGTTAATGATGAACCAGTATTGGAACCCAAGTCTCCAAATTATTAGTTAGCTCAGTGCTTTTGCACTGAACTCTGCTACATCTGAAAGATGCCTTGTTCCTGATGTTCAGTAAAGAATGGTCTACAGCTTAGACAAAATCGACACATTTATAAACAAAAATAGCAACACCAACAAACAAAAATATTTTGCTGCCCAGAGACAGGTGGGCCCTGTTAGTGCTGTTTGGTTTAGGATACCTTGGGCTTGTACTAGAGGTGAAGTAACTCACCCCTCGACAGGAGCAAGACCTTTTGAAACACTAGTCTGTAAAGAGTAAGATCTACCTAGCTTAGCTGCCAGAATCATCACTTCCATTGTCAGTTGAGTTCCTCTGGTCTAGACAGTCATCTTATAAATTCCTTAACCAGATTTTAAAAGGCAATAAAAGGATTAGTAGATAGAATGAATGAACCTAGATGTAGAATGAGAATTATATATGCATACATTTTTTTCATACAGGAAACAAACATTAATGATCAACAAACTAAATGTACATTATAGTTATGGTAAAATGTTAATATTCAACAAACTAAATATATTTTACATTGTGGCTATGCTATTAACTCTGAATCTTCCTTACTTTGTAATTCATGAAAATCAGAGCCAGAACTGCAGAAGAGAGGTCTCTGAAGTGTCTCATTTGAGTTCTCTTTCTTCGTCATCTAGATTGCATGTTGCAGGATGACCTTTCTGTTTGTCCTGTGCTGAGCTGTCTAGGATTGGTTGCCCATGTATATCCTAGTGTTCAATACTAATTGTACAGAATTTTTAGGACTTTCTGAAGGGTTTCAAAGTCTAAATTTAAGTAAAGACAGCTTCTTTTGAAATCAACTTAAGAGGTATATAATTTATATACAACAAAAGGCCTACATTTTGAAGATCAAGTACAGTGTGTTTTGACAAATGTATGTGTTGGTGTACCCAAGGTGTAGAACATTTCTGTAACTCTAGAAGTTCCCTCTTGCCCCTTGTCAGTCAGTCATCACCAGTAATTTTTCAGCCCCAGAAAACCACCAATTGCTTTGTGTCCCTATAGATTGGTTTTGCTGGTTTTCAAACTTCCTATAAGTGGAATCACACAATATGTATTCATTTGTGTCTGATATATTTTGCTCAGCATAAAAGATGGCATATTTTATCAAATATTTCTAAGGAAGGTGATTTCATACAATGCATCCTAAAAACACAGGTTGGTCATTTTATCTTGTCAATAACCAAACCTTTCCTGCTGCGTGTCTTCCCTAAACAGCCTCTGACATAGTGTCTACTAAGTCTCTTCTCTGAGCAGCCTCTGACATAGTGTCCGCTGGGTCCCTTCTCTGAGCAGCCTCTGACATAGTGTCTGCTGGGTGTCTTCTCTGAGCAGCCTATGACATAGTATCTGCTAGGTGTCTTCTCTGAGCAGCCTCTGACATAGTGTCTGCTGGGTCCCTTCTCTGAACAGCCTCTGACATAGTGTCTGCTGGGCGACTTCCCTGAGCACCCTCTGACATAGTGTCTGCTGGGTCCCTTCTCTGAACAGCCTCTGACATAGTGTCTGCTGGGTGTCTTCTCTGAGCAGCCTCTGACATAGTGTCTGCTGGGTCCCTTCTCTGAGCAGCCTCTGACATAGTGTCTGCTGGGTCCCTTCTCTGAGCAGCCTCTGACATAGTGTCTGCTGGGTCCCTTCTCTGAGCAGCCTGTGACATAGTGTCTGCTGGATGTCTTCTCTAAACAGCCTCTGACATAGTATCTGCTGAGTCTCTTCACTGAGCAACCTCTGACATAGTGTCTGCTGGGTGTCTTCTCTAAACAACCTCTGACATAGTGTCTGCTGAGTCTCTTCACTGAGCAGCCTCTGACATAGTGTCTGCTGGGTGTCTTCTCTAAACAACCTCTGACATAGTGTCTGCTGAGTCTCTTCACTGAGCAGCCTCTGACATAGCGTCTGCTGGGTGTCTCCTCTGAGCAGCCTCTGACATAGCGTCTGTTGGGTGTCTCCTCTGAGCAGCCTCTGACATAGTGTCTGCTGGGTGTCTTCTCTAAACAACCTGACATAGTGTCTGTTGAGTCTCTTCACTGAGAAGCCCCTGACATAGTGTCTGCTGGGAGTCTTCTCTGAGCAACCTCTGACATAGCGTCTGCTGGGTGTCTCCTCTGAGCAGCCTCTGACATAGTGTCTGCTGGGTGTCTTCTCTGAGCAGCCTCTGACATAGTGTCTCCTGGGTCCCTTCTCTGAGCAGCCTCTGACATAGTGTCTGCTGGGTGTCTCCTCTGAACAGCCTCTGACATAGTGTCTGCTGGGTCCCTTCTCTGAGCAGCCTCTGACATAGTGTCTGCTGGGTCCCTTCTCTGAGCAGCCTCTGACATAGTGTCTGTTGGGTGTCTCCTCTGAACAGCCCCTGACATAGTGTCTGCTGGGTGTCTCCTCTCAGCAGCCTCTGACATAGTGTCTGCTGGGTGTCTTCTCTGAGCAGCCTCTGACATAGTGTCTGCTGGGTGTCTTCTCTGAGCAGCCTCTGACATAGTGTCTGCTGGGTGTCTTCTCTAAACAACCTCTGACATAGCGTCTGCTGGGTGTCTCCTCTGAGCAGCCTCTGACATAGCGTCTGTTGGGTGTCTCCTCTGAGCAGCCTCTGACATAGCGTCTGCTGGGTGTCTCCTCTGAGCAGCCTCTGACATAGCGTTTGCTGGGTGTCTCCTCTGAGCAGCCTCTGACATAGCGTCTGCTGGGTCCCTTCTCTGAGCAGCCTCTGACATAGTGTCTTCTGGGTCTCTTCTCTGAGCAGCCTTTGACATAGTGTCTGCTGGGCGTCTTCTCTGAGCAACCTATGACATAGCGTCTGCTGGGTCCCTTCTCTAAGCAGCCTCTGACATAGTGTCTTCTGGGTCTCTTCTCTGAGCAGCCTTTGACATAGTGTCTGCTGGGTGTCTTCTCTGAGCAACCTATGACATAGCGTCTGCTGGGTCCCTTCTCTGAGCAGCCTCTGATATAGTGTCTGCTGGGTGTCTCCTCTGAGCAGCCTCTGACATAGTGTCTGCTGGGTCCCTTCTCTGAACAGCCTCTGACATAGTGTCTGCTGGGTGTCTCCTCTGAGCAGCCTCTGACATAGCGTCTGTTGGATGTCTCCTCTAAGCAGCCTCTGACATAGTGTCTGCTGGGTGTCTTCTCTGAGCAACCTATGACATAGGGTCTTCTGGGTGTCTTCTCTGAGCAGCCTCTGACATAGTGTCTGCTGAGTCTCTTCACTGAGCAGCCTCTGACATAGTGTCTGCTGGGAGTCTTCTCTGAGCAACCTATGACAGAGGGTCTTCTGGGTGTCTTCTCTGAGCAGCCTCTGACATAGTGTCTGCTGGGTCCCTTCTCTGAGCAGCCTCTGACATAGTGTCTGCTGGGTCCCTTCTCTGAGAAGCCTCTGACATAGTGTCTGCTGAGTCTCTTCACTGAGCAGCCTCTGACATAGCGTCTGCTGGGTGTCTCCTCTGAGCAGCCTCTGACATAGCGTCTGCTGGGTGTCTCCTCTGAGCAGCCTCTGACATAGCGTCTGTTGGGTGTCTCCTCTGAGCAGCCTCTGACATAGTGTCTGCTGGGTGTCTTCTCTAAACAACCTGACATAGTGTCTGCTGAGTCTCTTCACTGAGAAGCCCCTGACATAGTGTCTGCTGGGTGTCTCCTCTGAGCAACCTCTGACATAGCGTCTGCTGGGTGTCTCCTCTGAGCAGCCTCTGACATAGTGTCTGCTGGGTGTCTCCTCTGAGCAGCCTCTGACATAGCGTCTGCTGGGTGTCTCCTATGAGCAGCCTCTGACATAGCGTCTGCTGGGTCCCTTCTCTAAGCAGCCTCTGACATAGTGTCTTCTGGGTCTCTTCTCTGAGCAGCCTTTGACATAGTGTCTGCTGGGAGTCTTCTCTGAGCAACCTATGACATAGGGTCTTCTGGGTGTCTTCTCTGAGCAGCCTCTGACATAGTGTCGGCTGGGTGTCTTCTCTGAGCAGCCTCTGACATAGTGTCTGCTGGGTCCCTTCTCTGAGAAGCCTCTGACATAGTGTCTGCTGGGTCCCTTCTCTGAGCAGCCTCTGACATAGTGTTTGCTGGGTCCCTTCTCTGAGCAGCCTCTGACATAGTGTCTGCTGGGTGTCTCCTCTGAACAGCCTCTGACATAGTGTCTGCTGGGTCCCTTCTCTGAGCAGCCTCTGACATAGTGTCTGCTGGGTGTCTCCTCTGAACAGCCTCTGACATAGTGTCTGCTGGGTCCCTTCTCTGAGCAGCCTCTGACATAGTGTCTGCTGGGTCCCTTCTCTGAGCAGCCTCTGACATAGTGTCTGCTGGGTGTCTTCTCTGAGCAGCCTCTGACATAGTGTCTGCTGGGTGTCTTCTCTGAGCAGCCTCTGACATAGTGTCTGCTGGGTGTCTTCTCTAAACAACCTCTGACATAGCGTCTGCTGGGTGTCTCCTCTGAGCAGCCTCTGACGTAGCGTCTGCTGGGTCCCTTCTCTGAGCAGCCTCTGACGTAGTGTCTTCTGGGTCTCTTCTCTGAGCAGCCTTTGACATAGTGTCTGCTGGGCGTCTTCTCTGAGCAACCTATGACGTAGCGCCTGCTGGGTCCCTTCTCTGAGCAGCCTCTCACATAGTGTCTGCTGGGTGTCTTCTCTGAGCAGCCTCTGACAGAGTGTCTGCTGGGTGTCTTCTCTGAGCAGCCTCTGACATAGTGTCTGCTGGGTCCCTTCTCTGAGCAGCCTCTGACATAGTGTCTGCTGGGTCCCTTCTCTGAGCAGCCTCTGACATAGTGTCTGCTGGGTCCCTTCTATGAGCAGCCTGTGACATAGTGTCTGCTGAGTCTCTTCACTGAGCAGCCTCTGACATAGCGTCTGCTGGCTGTCTCCTCTGAGCAGCCTCTGACATAGCGTCTGTTGGGTGTCTCCTCTGAGCAGCCTCTGACATAGTGTCTGCTGGGTGTCTTCTCTAAACAACCTGACATAGTGTCTGCTGAGTCTCTTCACTGAGAAGCCCCTGACATAGTGTCTGCTGGGTGTCTCCTCTGAGCAGCCTCTGACATAGCGTCTGCTGGGTGTGTCCTCTGAGCAGCCTCTGACATAGTGTCTGCTGGGTGTCTTCTCTGAGCAGCCTCTGACATAGCGTCTGCTGGGTGTCTCCTCTGAGCAGCCTCTGACATAGCGTCTGCTGGATCCCTTCTCTAAGCAGCCTCTGACATAGTGTCTTCTGGGTCTCTTCTCTGAGCAGCCTTTGACATAGTGTCTGCTGGGAGTCTTCTCTGAGCAACCTATGACATAGGGTCTTCTGGGTGTCTTCTCTGAGCAGCCTCTGACATAGTGTCTGCTGGGTGTCTTCTCTGAGCAGCCTCTGACATAGTGTCTGCTGGGTGTCTTCTCTAAACAACCTGACATAGTGTCTGCTGAGTCTCTTCACTGAGAAGCCCCTGACATAGTGTCTGCTGGGTGTCTCCTCTGAGCAGCCTCTGACATAGCGTCTGCTGGGTGTCTCCTCTGAGCAGCCTCTGACATAGCGTCTGCTGGGTCCCTTCTCTGAGCAGCCTCTAACATAGTGTCTGCTGGGTCCCTTCTCTGAGCAGCCTCTGACATAGTGTCTGCTGGGTGTCTTCTCTAAACAACCTGACATAGTGTCTGCTGAGTCTCTTCACTGAGAAGCCCCTGACATAGTGTCTGCTGGGTGTCTCCTCTGAGCAGCCTCTGACATAGCGTCTGCTGGGTGTCTCCTCTGAGCAGCCTCTGACATAGCGTCTGCTGGGTCCCTTCTCTAAGCAGCCTCTGACATAGTGTCTTCTGGGTCTCTTCTCTGAGCAGCCTTTGACATAGTGTCTGCTGGGAGTCTTCTCTGAGCAACCTATGACATAGGGTCTTCTGGGTGTCTTCTCTGAGCAGCCTCTGACATAGTGTCTGCTGGGCGTCTTCTCTGAGCAACCTATGACATAGTGTCTGCTGGGTCCCTTCTCTGAGCAGTCTCTCACATAGTGTCTGCTGGGTGTCTTCTCTGAGCAGCCTCTGACAGAGTGTCTGCTGGGTGTCTTCTCTGAGCAGCCGCTGACATAGTGTCTGCTGGGTCCCTTCTCTGAGCAGCCTCTGACATAGTGTCTGCTGGGTCCCTTCTCTGAGCAGCCTCTGACATAGTGTCTGCTGGGTCCCTTCTCTGAGCAGCCTCTGACATAGTGTCTGCTGAGTCTGTTCACTGAGCAGCCACTGACATAGTGTCTGCTGGGTGTCTCCTCTGAGCAGCCTCTGACATAGCGTCTGCTGGGTGTCTCCTCTGAGCAGCCTCTGACATAGCGTCTGCCTCGTGTCTCTTCTGAGCAGCCTCTGACATAGTGTCTGCTGGGTGTCTCCTCTGAGCAGCCTCTGACATAGCGTCTGCTGGGTCCCTTCTCTAAGCAGCCTCTGACATAGTGTCTTCTGGGTCTCTTCTCTGAGCAGCCTTTGACATAGTGTCTGCTGGGCGTCTTCTCTGAGCAACCTATCACATAGCGTCTGCTGGGTCCCTTCTCTAAGCAGCCTCTGACATATTGTCTGCTGGGTGTCTTCTCTGAGCAGCCTCTGACATCGTGTCTGCTGGGTCCCTTCTCTGAGCAGCCTCTGACATCGTGTCTGCTGGGTCCCTTCTCTGAGCAGCCTCTCACGTAGTGTCTGCTGGGTGTCTTCTCTGTGCAGCCTCTGACATCGTGTCTGCTGGGTCTCTTCACTGAGCAGCCTCTGACATCGTGTCTGCTGGGTCTCTTCTCTGAGCAGCCTCTCACATAGTGTCTGCTGGGTGTCTCCTCTGAGCAGCCTCTGACATAGTGTCTGCTGGGTGTCTCCTCTGAACAGCCTCTGACATAGTGTCTGCTGGGTCCCTTCTCTGAGCAGCCTCTGATATAGTGTCTGCTGGGTCCCTTCTCTGAACAGCCTCTGATATAGTGTCTGCTGGGTGTCTCCTCTGAATAGCCTCTGACATAGTGTCTGCTGGGTGTCTTCTCTGAGCAGCCTCTGACATAGTGTCTGCTGGGTGTCTTCTCTGAGCAGCCTCTGACATTGTGTCTCCTGGGTCCCTTCTCTGAACAGCCTCTGACATAGTGTCTGCTGGGTGTCTCCTCTGAACAGCCTCTGACATAGTGTCTGCTGGGTGTCTCCTCTGAGAAGCCTCTGACATAGTGTCTGCTGGGTGTCTTCTCTGAGCAGCCTCTGACATAGTGTCTGCTGGGTGTTTTCTCTGAGCAGCCTCTGACATAGTGTCTGCTGGGTGTCTCCTCTGAACAGCCTCTGACATAGTGTCTTCTGGCTGTCTTCTCTGAGCAGCCTCTGACGTAGTGTCTGCTGGGTGTCTTCTCTGAGCAGCCTCTGACATAGTGTCTGCTGGGTGTCTTCTCTGAGCTTCCTCTGACATAGTGTCTGCTGGGTGTCTTCTCTAAACAACCTGACATAGTGTCTGCTGAGTCTCTTCTCTGAGCAGCCTCTGACATAGTGTCTGCTGGGTGTCTTCTCTGAGCAGCCTCTGACATAGTGTCTGCTGGGTGTCTCCTCTGAACAGCCTCTGACATAGTGTCTGCTGGGTGTCTTCTCTGAGCAGCCTCTGACATAGTTTCTGCTGGGTGTCTCCTCTGAGCAGCCTCTCACATAGTGTCTGCTAGGTGTCTCCTCTGAACAGCCTCTGACATATTGTCTCCTGGATGTCTTCTCTGAGCAGCCTTTGACATAATGTCTGCTGAAGCTTCAAGGGTTGTTGATTGAGACTAGACGTTCAGAGGTCAGTGTCAATTTTGAACTAAAAAATAGATTCCCCACCAGAAACTATTCTAGCACTTCCCATATATGATGATTAAACACCCCCTTGTTTGAAACTGTCTCAGCTTTTAATATGCCAACATTTTGTTGCTACTGGTGAGCAATCAGAGCTCTTTTTAAGAAACCTGTCCTTGGTGCCTTTCCCATGACTCTGCTTGTTTACTCCTTTTTTCTTGTCACTCCCATCAATCCTTCAGATATCAGCAATCTCCTGTTGTTATTCCCATTAAGGCCTGTCTTCCTTACCTTTCTCTGCTAACAAAACCTACCTTTTCATGTTCTTATTTCACCACTGCTCCCAGCTATCTCCCACTCTAGACAAGATCATTGATCGAATAACCCTAAGTTATAGGCTGCAGCTGTGTCCAGCACCGTGTCAGCCACAAAAGGCGAGGAAAACAAGGCCCTTGTTCTCAGCAAGTCCACAGGGTGCTGGGGGATAGGCATACAACTCTCATTGACAATTGTCTTTTCTCTTCCCCTTAAGGGTCCCTGTCATGGATTTGAAGACAGATTTGTGGGCCACCAGCCTTGAGTTAGTCATTTGGCCACCACTTCTCCAAGTCCTGTGCTTTCCCCTGCATGACTGTGGACCCCCATTCGCTTTGCTAGTAGTTGTGGTCTGGAATTAAGGATATACACCCTCTCACAGCCATTGTGATAGCACTGCATGAAACTGGGGTAGGGCGGGAATGTGTGACTATATGGCAGGTGTCACTTCTCGTAATGAACCCCAGCGTCCTGTCTCAGGGTCACCATCATTCACAGTTATGTAAAGAAGCCAGAGGAATTGCAGTTCACTTGAGTAAACTTAAAAATCATCTCCTAATTATTATTGATCTTCTCGTCAGAGACAAAGTGCCCAAGAATTGAATGGGAAGGGGGTGGGCACGCCACCTTATAGCCCAAGAATCATTAGTCAGGACAGCCTATTTATAAAAATAGCTTGCTAAGAGTTTTAAAGACCACAGAAGAGTACATTTCTTTACTAGTTTTATTTACTAAAAGCGTAAAAATTAGACTTTTAAATCATTTGATTCCAGAGGCACATTTTTTAAAAAATGTAGTTTTTGAGAATTGTAAGAGGTATATTAAAAAATTTTAAGTTTGTCTCTTTTTTTTTTGAAAGCTGAAAATTAATCTAATGCTATTCTTGTCAACCAAAATAGGAGAGAGCTGAGGGACACAGCATAGAAAATATGAAAGAGCTGAGGGACACAGGACGGAGAATATGAAAATAGGAGAGAGCCGAGGGACACGGCACGGAGAATAGGAGAGAGCCGAGGGACACGCAAGGAGAATAGGAGAGAGCCAAGGGACACGGCACGGAGAATAGGAGAGAGCCGAGGGACACGGCACGGAGAATAGGAGAGAGCCAAGGGACACGGCACGGAGAATAGGAGAGAGCCGAGAGACACGTCACGGAGAATAGGAGAGAGCCGAGGGACACGGCACGGAGAATAGGAGAGAGCCGAGGGACACGGCACGGAGAATAGGAGAGAGCCGAGGGACACGGCACGGAGAATAGGAGAGAGCCGAGGGACACGGCACGGAGAATAGGAGAGAGCCGAGGGACACGCAAGGAGAATAGGAGAGAGCCGAGGGACACGGCACGGAACCATAGTTCAAGTGATCTGAAATTACCTGATATGGTTTTAAGCTCATGGAATAGGAGAGATTTGGCACTTAAGAATGTTTGAGGGGCTATATTAACCTTTTCTCAGGGGTTATGTAGCAGAGGAGCACAGTTCTAAAAAAAGGCAGGCTTTAGTGCAGCGCAGTCAAATACAAACTCGAAAAAAGGGACCTGAATGAATAGATTGACCAGGAAATTATGGTTGAAATGAATGCTGCTGGAAATGCTGAGTTTGGAAAATGAATGTGTTTTTACTAAGATGTGAAGTGAAGAAAAAAGGAAAAAGTAATATGACTCATGAAGATTTTGTGATCTGGTACTAAGCAATGTGAACTGGTTCCGGTGATTCAGCCTCTGGGTAGACACTGTCCTATGAGTAATACGACTGATGAAGATTTTGTGATCTGGTACTAAGCAATGTGAACTGGTTCCGGTGATTCAGCCTCTGGGAAGACACTGTCCTATCATGATTTACAACCAAGGGTCTGGGACTGGATACAGGATGCTATTCGTATTGATCACATAGTCTTATTTCATCAGAATTTAGATCTTTAAGATAAATGGAAGGGATTTGATCACATTTGTATAGTAAATTGCTGAGATTTGACTGCAAGTGATAAAATAAAAAGAGGTTGAAAATGAACTGGTAAAAAGGATTAAAAAACTGTAATTGCTGGTGAAAGTAAAACTGGTTTATGTAGCTGTGGACTCAGGCTCTATTTTCTTATGGTTTGACAAGCAATTGCAACACAACATTAAACAGTAAAAGTTATGCCTTTAGCAATAAATTAATCTAAAGAGCCATCTTTTCTTTTAATCTCACATGCAATGCAAACTTATTACAAATCTACTTTCTTGTCCCAACATTCCTTTTATGTAGTAAAAGCTTTTGTTTGCAGGAGGTTATGGTGAATGACCAACATGGATTTCTTGTAAGATTTCGTCACTGAAGGAGCAGCTTTAGTGAAATATGCAAAGTGATTTTTGTCCCTGATCTTCCATCAAAAAGCTGTGCAAGAGATGGCCACTTGCAGAACCTACTGTGGGATGTTTTGGGGGGTGGGGGGTTTTACATTTAATTAAATTAATTAATTTATTTATTTTGAGATGGAGTCTTGCCTGTGGCCCAGGCTGGAGTGCAGTGATGCCATCTCAGCTCACTGCAAGCTCCGCCTCCCGGGTTCACGCCATTCTCCTGCCTCAGCCTCCCGAGTAGCTGGGATTACAGATGCCCGCCACCATGCCCGGCTAATTTTTGTATTTTTAGTAGAGACGGGGTTTCGCCATGTTGGCCAGGCTGGTCTTGAACTCCTGACCTCAGGTGATCCACCCACCTTGACCTCCCAAAGTGATGGGATTACAGACCTAAGCCACTGCACTGGGCCAATTTTATTTGTATTTTTGGAAGTGCTACCTATGTTTTCCTGCCAGTCCCCACTCTCCCAGAGGCAAACAAAAGATGCGTTTCCAGGATTTTTTTCTCAATGATCACCCAGAAGACTCCTTGGATCTTAGGGCAATAAGGTGCTTTTGTTCTAAAGCTGGGAGGCAGGATTGGTGCTGTGAATGTGTGGCCGTGCACTCAAAAGTGCTCTGTGCTTAGCAGGACCCTGCACCTGATTTAATGGTTTGTGGCTTTGATCTTGAAATTCTTTTTTTTTTTTTTTTTTATTATACTTTAAGTTTTAGGGTACATGTGCACATTGTGCAGGTTAGTTACATATGTATACATGTGCCATGCTGGTGCGCTGCACCCACTAACTCGTCATCTAGCATTAGGTATATCTCCCAATGCTATCCCTCCCCACTCCCCCCTCCCCACCACAGTCCCCATAGTGTGATATTCCCCTTCCTGTGTCCATGTGATCTCATTGTTCAATTCCCACCTATGAGTGAGAATATGTGGTGTTTGGTTTTTTGTTCTTGCGATAGTTTACTGAGAATGATGGTTTCCAGTTTCATCCATGTCCCTACAAAGGACATGAACTCATCATTTTTTATGGCTGCATAGTATTCCATGGTGTATATGTGCCACATTTTCTTAATCCAGTCTATCATTGTTGGACATTTGGGTTGGTTCCAAGTCTTTGCTATTGTGAATAATGCCGCAATAAACATACGTGTGCATGTGTCTTTATAGCAGCACAATTTATAGTCATTTGGGTATATACCCAGTAATGGGATGGCTGGGTCAAATGGTATTTCTAGTTCTAGATCCCTGAGGAATCGCCACACTGACTTCCACAATGGTTGAACTAGTTTACAGGCCCACCAACAGTGTAAAAGTGTTCCTATTTCTCCACATCCTCTCCAGCACCTGTTGTTTCCTGACTTTTTAATGATTGCCATTCTAACTGGTGTGAGATGATATCTCATAGTGGTTTTGATTTGCATTTCTCTGATGGCCAGTGATGATGAGCATTTTTTCATGTGTTTTTTGGCTGCATAAATGTCTTCTTTTGAGAAGTGTCTGTTCATGTCCCTCGCCCACTTTTTGATGGGGTTGTTTGTTTTTTTCTTGTAAATTTGTTTGAGTTCATTGTAGATTCTGGATATTAGCCCTTTGTCAGATGAGTAGGTTGCGAAAATTTTCTCCCATTTTGTAGGTTGCCTGTTCACTCTGATGGTGGTTTCTTTTGCTGTGCAGAAGCTCTTTAGTTTAATTAGATCCCATTTGTCAATTTTGGCTTTGGTTGCCATTGCTTTTGGTGTTTTGGACATGAAGTCCTTGCCCACGCCTATGTCCTGAATGGTAATGCCTAGGTTTTCTTCTAGGGTTTTTATGGTTTTAGGTCTAATGTTTAAATCTTTAATCCATCTTGAATTGATTTTTGTATAAGGTGTAAGGAAGGGATCCAGTTTCAGCTTTCTACATATGGCTAGCCAGTTTTCCCAGCACCATTTATTAAATAGGGAATCCTTTCCCCATTGCTTGTTTTTCTCAGGTTTGTCAAAGATCAGATAGTTGTAGGTATGCGGCGTTATTTCTGAGGGCTCTGTTCTGTTCCATTGATCTATATCTCTGTTTTGATACCAGTACCATGCTGTTTTGGTTACTGTAGCCTTGTAGTGTAGTTTGAAGTCAGGTAGTGTGATGCCTCCAGCTTTGTTCTTTTGGCTTAGGATTGACTTGGTGATGCGGGCTCTTTTTTGGTTCCATATGAACTTTAAAGTAGTTTTTTCCAATTCTGTGAAGAAAGTCATTGGTAGCTTGATGGGGATGGCATTGAATCTGTAAATTACCTTGGGCAGTATGGCCATTTTCACAATATTGATTCTTCCTACCCATGAGCATGGAATGTTCTTCCATTTGTTTGTATCCTCTTTTATTTCCTTGAGCAGTGGTTTGTAGTTCTCCTTGAAGAGGTCCTTCACATCCCTTGTAAGTTGGATTCCTAGGTATTTTATTCTCTTTGAAGCAATTGTGAATGGGAGTTCACTCATGATTTGGCTCTCTGTTTGTCTGTTGTTGGTGTATAGGAATGCTTGTGATTTTTGTACATTGATTTTGTATCCTGAGACTTTGCTAAAGTTGCTTATCAGCTTAAGGAGATTTTGGGCTGAGACGATGGGGTTTTCTAGATAAACAATCATGTCGTCTGCAAACAGGGACAATTTGACTTCCTCTTTTCCTAATTGAATACCCTTTATTTCCTTCTCCTGCCTGATTGCCCTGGCCAGAACTTCCAACACTATGTTGAATAGGAGTGGTGAGAGAGGGCATCCCTGTCTTGTGCCAGTTTTCAAAGGGAATGCTTCCAGTTTTTGCCCATTCAGTATGATATTGGCTGTGGGTTTGTCATAGATAGCTCTTATTATTTTGAAATACGTCCCATCAATACCTAATTTATTGAGAGTTTTTAGCATGAAGGGTTGTTGAATTTTGTCAAAGGCTTTTTCTGCATCTATTGAGATAATCATGTGGTTTTTGTCTTTGGCTCTGTTTATATGCTGGATTACATTTATTGATTTGCGTATATTGAACCAGCCTTGCATCCCAGGGATGAAGCCCACTTGATCATGGTGGATAAGCTTTTTGATGTGCTGCTGGATTCGGTTTGCCAGTATTTTATTGAGGATTTTTGCATCAATGTTCATCAAGGATATTGGTCTAAAATTCTCTTTTTTGGTTGTGTCTCTGCCCGGCTTTGGTATCAGAATGATGCTGGCCTCATAAAATGAGTTAGGGAGGATTCCCTCTTTTTCTATTGATTGGAATAGTTTCAGAAGGAATGGTACCAGTTCCTCCTTGTACCTCTGGTAGAATTCGGCTGTGAATCCATCTGGTCCTGGACTCTTTTTGGTTGGTAAACTATTGATTATTGCCACAATTTCAGCTCCTGTTATTGGTCTATTCAGAGATTCAACTTCTTCCTGGTTTAGTCTTGGAAGAGTGTATGTGTCGAGGAATGTATCCATTTCTTCTAGATTTTCTAGTTTATTTGCGTAGAGGTGTTTGTAGTATTCTCTGATGGTAGTTTGTATTTCTGTGGGATCGGTGGTGATATCCCCTTTATCATTTTTTATTGTGTCTATTTGATTCTTCTCTCTTTTTTTCTTTATTAGTCTTGCTAGTGGTCTATCAATTTTGTTGATCCTTTCAAAAAACCAGCTCCTGGATTCATTGATTTTTTGAAGGGTTTTTTGTGTCTCTATTTCCTTCAGTTCTGCTCTGATTTTAGTTATTTCTTGCCTTCTGCTAGCTTTTGAATGTGTTTGCTCTTGCTTTTCTAGTTCTTTTAATTGTGATGTTAGGGTGTCAATTTTGGATCTTTCCTGCTTTCTCTTGTGGGCATTTAGTGCTATAAATTTCCCTCTACACACTGCTTTGAATGCGTCCCAGAGATTCTGGTATGTTGTGTCTTTGTTCTCGTTGGTTTCAAAGAACATCTTTATTTCTGCCTTCATTTCGTTATGTACCCAGTAGTCATTCAGGAGCAGGTTGTTCAGTTTCCATGTAGTTGAGCGGCTTTGAGTGAGATTCTTAATCCTGAGTTCTAGTTTGATTGCACTGTGGTCTGAGAGATAGTTTGTTATAATTTCTGTTCTTTTACATTTGCTGAGGAGAGCTTTACTTCCAACTATGTGGTCAATTTTGGAATAGGTGTGGTGTGGTGCTGAAAAAAATGTATATTCTGTTGATTTGGGGTGGAGAGTTCTGTAGATGTCTATTAGGTCCGCTTGGTGCAGAGCTGAGTTCAATTCCTGGGTATCCTTGTTGACTTTCTGTCTCGTTGATCTGTCTAATGTTGACAGTGGGGTGTTAAAGTCTCCCATTATTAATGTGTGGGAGTCTAAGTCTCTTTGTAGGTCACTCAGGACTTGCTTTATGAATCTGGGTGCTCCTGTATTGGGTGCATATATATTTAGGATAGTTAGCTCCTCTTGTTGAATTGATCCCTTTACCATTATGTAATGGCCTTCTTTGTCTCTTTTGATCTTTGTTCGTTTAAAGTCTGTTTTATCAGAGACTAGGATTGCAACCCCTGCCTTTTTTTGTTTTCCATTTGCTTGGTAGATCTTCCTCCATTTATTTTGAGCCTATGTGTGTCTCTGCACATGAGATGGGTTTCCTGAATACGGCACACTGATGGGTCTTGACTCATTATCCAATTTGCCAGTGTGTGTCTTTTAATTGGAGAATTTAGTCCATTTACATTTAAAGTTAATATTGTTATGTGTGAATTTGATCCTGTCATTATGATGTTAGCTGGTGATTTTGCTCGTTAGTTGATGCAGTTTTTCCTAGTCTCGATGGTCTTTACATTTTGGCATGATTTTGCAGCGGCTGGTACCTGTTGTTTCTTTCCATGTTTAGCGCTTTCTTCAGGAGCTCTTTTAGGGCAGGCCTGGTGGTGACAAAATCTCTCAGCATTTGCTTGTCTGTAAAGTATTTTATTTCTCCTTCACTTATGAAGCTTAGTTTGGCTGGAGATGAAATTCTGGGTTGAAAATTCTTTTCTTTAAGAATGTTGAATATTGGCCCCCACTCTCTTCTGGCTTGTAGGGTTTCTGCCGAGAGATCTGCTGTTAGTCTGATGGGCTTCCCTTTGAGTGTAACCCGACCTTTCTCTCTGGCTGCCCTTAACATTTTTTCCTTCATTTCAACTTTGGTGAATCTGACAATTATGTGTCTTGGAGTTGCTCTTCTCGAGGAGTATCTTTGTGGTGTTCTCTGTATTTCCTGAATCTGAACGTTGGCCTCCCTTGCTAGATTGGGGAAGTTCTCCTGGATAATATCCTGCAGAGTGTTTTCCAACTTGGTTCCATTCTCCGCATCACTTTCAGGTACACCAATCAGACGTAGATTTGGTCTTTTCACATAGTCCCATATTTCTTGGAGGCTTTGCTCATTTCTTTTTATTCTTTTTTCTCTAAACTTCCCTTCTCGCTTCATTTCATTCGTTTCATCTTCCATTGCTGATACCCTTTCTTCCAGTTGATCGCATCGGCTCCTGAGGCTTCTGCATTCTTCACGTAGTTCTCGAGCCTTGGTTTTCAGTTCCATCAGCTCCTTTAAGCACTTCTCTGTATTGGTTATTCTAGTTATACATTCTTCTAAATTTTTTTCAAAGTTTTCAACTTCTTTGCCTTTGGTTTGAATGTCCTCCCGTAGCTCAGAGTAATTTGATCGTCTGAAGCCTTCCTCTCTCAGCTCGTCAAAATCATTCTCCATCCAGCTTTGTTCCGTTGCTGGTGAGGAACTGCGTTCCTTTGGAGGAGGAGAGGCGCTCTGCGTTTTAGAGTTTCCAGTTTTTCTGTTCTGTTTTTTCCCCATCTTTGTGGTTTTATCTGCTTTTGGTCTTTGATGATGGTGATGTACAGATGGGTTTTCGGTGTGGATGTCCTTTCTGTTTGTTAGTTTTCCTTCTAACAGACAGGACCCTCAGCTGCAGGTCTGTTGGAATACCCTGCCGTGTGAGGTGTCAGTGTGCCCCTGCTGGGGGGTGCCTCCCAGTTAGGCTGCTTGGGGGTCAGGGGTCAGGGACCCACTTGAGGAGGCAGTCTGCCCGTTCTCAGATCTCTAGCTGCGTACTGGGAGAACCACTGCTCTCTTCAAAGCTGTCAGACAGGGACATTTAAGTCTGCAGAGGTTACTGCTGTCTTTTTGTTTGTCTGTGCCCTGCCCCGAGAGGTGGAGCCTACAGAGGCAGGCAGGCCTCCTTGAGCTGTGGTGGGCTCCACCCAGTTCGAGCTTCCAGGCTGCTTTGTTTACCTAAGCAAGCCTGGGCAATGGCGGGCGCCCCTCCCCCAGCCTCGCTGCCGCCTTGCAGTTTGATCTCAGACTGCTGTGCTAGCACTCAGCGAGACTCCGTGGGCATAGGACCCTCCGAGCCAGGTGTGGGATATAGTCTCGTGGTGCGCCATTTTTTAAGCCGGTCTGAAAAGCGCAATATTCGGGTGGGAGTGACCCGATTTTCCAGGTGCGTCCGTCACCCCTTTCTTTGACTCGGAAAGGGAACTCCCTGACCCCTTGCGCTTCCCAGGTGAGGCAATGCCTCGCCCTGCTTCGGCTCACGCACGGTGCGCGCACCCACTGACCTGCGCCCACTGTCTGGCACTCCCTAGAGAGATGAACCCGGTACCTCAGATGGAAATGCAGAAATCACCCGTCTTCTGCGTCGCTCACGCTGGGAGCTGTAGACTGGAGCTGTTCCTATTCGGCCATCTTGGCTCCTCCCCTCTGGATCTTGAAATTCTTAACCAAGTTTGAACAAGGGGCCTTGCATTTTCATTTTGTACTGGGCCTCGCAAATTATGTCGTCCGTCTTGCTGATAGTAACATAATAAGTGACATTGATTGTGTTCTTAGCAGGAACTGTTTTAAGCTTCTTACCTGTATCAGTTCATCTAATATTTGTAACAATCCTCTGAGTTAGGTGTTATGGCTCTCAATTGCAGATGAGAGACTGAGCACAGAGAGGGGAAATTGCTAAACTAGTAAGCTGTGGGGCAGATTCCAACCCAAATCACCTGCTTCTGGAGCTGGTGCTCCTAACTGCTGACCATGCCGCCTCCACCCCACTTGCTTTCTGAACTTCTCATGGCTTGTGTGTGCTGGAACAGGCACCACCTAAAGCAAACTGCATAAGGCTTGTTTGCTGAGAATGCATTCAGCAAATGCAAATATACGACCTGAAGAAGTCAAGCAGAATTCCTCAATCTCATCTGAAATTAACTAGCTGTTACCTTGGGCAGGTTTCAGATGCAGTGGAGGGAAGAAGGGAAATGAGCAAGGGAAAGAGTTTTAAAAAATGTAAAGTCAGCACGAGCGACAGAGTGAGATCCTGTCTCAAAAAACAATATTAAAAGGTGGGGGCATAGCTGCACCTGGCAGGGCCCCTGGTGGTCAGCTTGGGAGGAGTGATGTGGGGTAGGAGGGGGTCAGGCTGGAGGACAAGGGAAAACATGACAAAGTACAACCACGCTGCCAACTTAGCCGTTTGATTATGGCCGACGCTGGAGACAAGTCACGCAGTTTTAAATTGTTTCAGGGACTGAGTGAGAACACTTTTCTGATTTCCGGGTGACTGCACATGTGAGTGCTGGTGGGTGTGTGGCTGGAGGTGGCTGACGCAGCCCAAATGTTGAAAAATGCAGTGAGACACCTTCCAGCAGCTGTGGCTGGGCCTCGGATTTAACAGCTTCCTGCAGCTGGGGCTGGGTATAGGATCTACAAGCTATTGCCAGGCTGCAGGGGAGACTTTGTTGCCACCCTTCAGAACGCACCACCTAGTAGGCGACACAGCGTAGGCACTTCAGAGTATGTGAGCAATGAACACATGAATCTGTTATCCACCCTGCTAGTGTTTAAGATGGGTTCAGTATTCAACAACTCTCTTTCTGACTGACGGATTAGATCTATCAAGAAAATTTGGGCTGGGTGCGGTGGCTGATGCTTGTAATCTCAGCACTTTGGGAGGCTGAGGTGGGCGGATCACTTGAGGCCAGGAGTTTGAGACCAGCCTGGCTGACATGGTGAAACCCTGTCTCTACTAAAAATACAAAAATTAGCCAGGTGTGGTGACGTGTACGCTACTCGGGAGGCTGAGGTGGGAGCACTATTGAAATGGGGAGGCAGAGGTTGCAGTGAGCCGAGATTGCACCGCTGCACTCCAGCCTGGGCAACAAGAACGAGACTCCATCTAAAAAAAAAAAAGTTACAATTTGTTGTACTTCTCCTTACCACAACTGTTGATCCACAGAGTAGAACAGGGTCCTTGAGTACGTGAGTTTTGTTTGATGTTATGCCATTGCAGTGCCCAGCATACTGACTCTGTGATTGCATGTTGTTAGGATAGGATAAAAAGAAACCCAATCTTTTAGGTCCCAAGTTTCTCGTTTCCCACCGTAGGCTAAACATGGTGCCTGAATCTCAATGTTGTGACAAGGTGTGTTCATTCCTAGTAGACTCAGACGAAAGCTTCTTGCTTCGAGTCGCCGTAGTGCTAAACGGTGGTGTGATTTGCAGCATCCTAAGAAATATGTGTTTGACCTTTGTCCCAGGTTCTTTGCACAGAGTTCCCACAGCCCTTGTAATTTTCTGGGAGATGGGGTGGGAGGACCATCTTTTGCTGTTCATCATAAACCACTGACAACTGTGCCTGAGTTTATGGTAATGACCCTTAGTGGGTCCCTAGATAGCTTCAGAATGGGGCTGGTTGCCAGGAGAGCCAACTACGTGATTAGAGGGTTGGGTGGACAAATTTGCTTTGAAGGAGAATTGATTTTTGAGGAGGATATAAAATATCTACTTTGTAGTCAATGACCTCCTTGGAAGAGTGTTTTTTCTTTTTAATATCACCCACTATGAACTTAAAGAACCAGTAGCTATGTGATTATAGTTAGATGTAGTAGATGTCTGTGCCATCCCTGCAATAAAGTACATCACGGCATTACCAAGGCTGTGTTAACAAGGTAGTCCCAGATGCTCTTGGCGTTTTCCTTCTTTCTGGAGATTTTACCTTTTGTTTTCCTTTTTTCTTTTCACATAAGACCTGTATTTCTGATCAGAGAGGTTAAGGACTGTTGCTCCTCACTGTTTTAAAAACGTGACCTTGCTACAGCCACCTCTACTTGTTTCTAAATTCAGGGATATTCTATGCTACTTAAGATGCGTCACTGCCCATCTCTGGTCAAAAGTATTCTTTTAAATTTCAGCATAGATCTAAAAGGCATGATACACTAAATATAAAGAAGTAATCAGCAAATATTAGGCATTTTACAATCTCAATTGCACCATACCAAAAAATACCTGTATGTGGTTTAACATGTTTACACACCTTGAAAATCTAAAATTCAGACATTTTATACATGGAGTGCCTGTGCCTCATGAGCAAGGATCTTGATCATGTTATTTAAAGCCCTGCACCACTGCCTAGTGGTGGGCCTGGGAGATCCTTCTGATCTTAGCATTCTTGACCTTAAATTTTGAAGATAATCAAAATTATTGATAATTTTTAAGGGATACAAGTATTATTATCCACCTCCTAACCTGTGCACTTGAAGGGGTGATAGATTAGTCCCCTAGACATTCTGAGCAGTGCTGCTGGATACATTGACAGAGGGCTATAGGGCAGAATTCACAGGACAAGAATTGCCATCACCCTTAGTTCTCCCTGTTTCTCTATTGAATATAGGGCTAGTGAGAGGACCAGGAAGGGAGCACTCTGGAGGGGAATGTGGAGGATGGAAGGATGGGTACCACTAAGGTGCAGGTGTAATATGTCTACCATCTAGTCATCTCCTTCTCTGCATAAACACCAGGGGAAAGGATGGTTTCTGAAAGAGCATCTTAGGAATGCCATGAAAACAAAGGGTGTGCATCTGTCCATGTGTGGGTGTTTTCTGCTAGTCAGTTTGGAAATGAGAGTGCCTTTGAAATAAACAGACCACTGTAACCACCCAAGGGGTTCTTTTTGCCCGCTGCCAAGATAGAGCCCATTTGTCAAGACTGGGGGATTGCAACCGGGAAAGAGTCTAATACACGTAGAGCCAGCTAAAAGGGAGACTGGAGCTTTCTTATGACTCAAATCAACTTCCCTGAAAATTCAGAGGCTAGGATTTTTGAAATCTGGTTTGGTGGGGTGGGAGCTAGGGAATGGGGAGTGCTGATTGGCTGGGTTGGAGAAGAAATGACAGGGAGTTGAAGCTGCCCTCTTGTGCTGAGTTGGTTCCTGGGTGGGGGCCACAATACCAGATGAGCCAGTTTACCCTTCTACATGGTGCCAGCTGGTCCATCAAAATTCAGGGTCTGAAAAATACCTTGAACACCAATCTTAGGTTTACAATAGTAATGTTATCCACAGGAACAATTGGAGAGGTCAGTGATATTGTGGCCTCTGGTTGCATGATTCCTGAGCCATAATTTCTAATCTTGTGGCTAATTTGTTAATTTTCCAAAGGTCATCTGGTCCCCAGGCAAGGAGGGGGTTGTTTCAGGGAAGGCTGTTATCATCTTTGTTTCAAAGTTAAACTGTTAACCTAAATTCCTCCCAAAGTTAGCATGGCTTACACTCAAGGATGAGCAAGGGCAGCTTGGAGGCTAGAGGCAAGATGGACTTGATCCCATAGTTAGTGTGGCTCACAGTCAAGGATGAGCAAGGGCAGCGTGGAGGCTAGAGGCAAGATGGGCTGGATCCCATAGTTAGTGTGGCTTACACTCAAGGATGAGCAAGGGCAGCTTGGAGGCTAGAGGCAAGATGGACTCGATCCCATAGTTAGTGTGGCTTACACTCAAGGATGAGCAAGGGCAGCTTGGAGGCTAGAGGCAAGATGGACTCGATCCCATAGTTAGTGTGGCTTACACTCAAGGATGAGCAAGGGCAGCTTGGAGGCTAGAGGCAAGATGGACTCGATCCCATAGTTAGTGTGGCTTACACTCAAGGATGAGCAAGGGCAGCTTGGAGGCTAGAGGCAAGATGGACTCGATCCCATAGTTAGTGTGGCTTACGCTCAAGGATGAGCAAGGGCAGCTTGGAGGCTAGAGGCAAGATGGACTCGATCCCATAGTTAGTGTGGCTTACGCTCAAGGATGAGCAAGGGCAGCTTGGAGGCTAGAGGCAAGATGGACTCGATCCCATAGTTAGTGTGGCTTACGCTCAAGGATGAGCAAGGGCAGCTTGGAGGCTAGAGGCAAGATGGACTTGATTAGGTCAGATTTGTTTTGCATCGTAATGTTTCTATGTCAGAGTTTTCTCATTGTCAAAATTTTTGCAAAAGCGTTTTCACTACTAAGTCCTAGGAAAACATTTTTTCTTTCTGTAAGAAACCTCAAGAGGTTGTGTACTTATCTATTTGCTCTTCAGCGGCATAATTCTAGGTGTCTGCTAAAAGTTTAAAAGTCATCAGCTGGAAAATATTCATGTGGTGTTAGGGCACTGGGGGCAAAGCACCCGCCACCTACAGCAGTTTTAACAGTGCTGGCACCTGCCGGCACTGTAGGTAGCAAAGAATATTATGAGTAATTCTTCACTTCCTTAAGTATGTTAGAAAGGTAAAAATCTTCAAGAGAAACTCCAGATTTTGGGTGGGTTTGAAACTGCATTACAAGTTGGTCCTGCAAAATCCATGTTGCCTGTAAGCTACAGCCTTTGAAATGAAACACAGTTCACAAATTGAGCTTTGCCAGCATTTCTTTCAGGGAAGCAGCTGTCCTGTTTCCTCTAATAAGGTAATATGCCTGAAAATGCAATGTAAGCCTCCAGGGTCAATGATTAGAGAGGTTTGGCCCACACAGGCTGAACGGACCCTCCAAGCAATTGGACGGTCCCTCCGTCAGTTGCAGCAGCTCCTTCCCCTCCATGGAGAGGGAGTTTGGCTGATTCTGTGTCCTTCGCCTCCGTGGAGAGGGGATGTGGCTGATTCTGTGTCCTTTGTCTCCGTGGAGAGGGGGTTTGGCTGATCCTGTGTCCTTCTCCTTGCTGGAGAGGGGATTTGGCTGATCCTGTGTCCTTCGCCTCTGTGGAGAGGGTGTTTGGCCGATTCTGGGTCCTTCGCCTCCGTGGAGAGGGGGTTTGGCTGATTCTGTGTCCTTCGCCTCCATGGAGAGGGGATGTGGCTGATTCTGTGTCCTTCTCCTTGGTGGAGAGGGGGTTTGGCTGATCCTGTGTCCTTCGCCTCCGTGGTGAGGGGGTTTGGCTGATCCTGTGTCCTTCTCCTTGGTGGAGAGGGGGTTTGGCTGATTCTGTGTCCTTCACCTCCGTGGAAAGGGGGTTTGGCTGATCCTGTGTCCTTCGCCTCCGTGGAGAGGGGATGTGGCTGATTCTGTGTCCTTTGTCTCCATGGAGAGGGGGTTTGGCTGATCCTGTGTCCTTCTCCTTGCTGGAGAGGGGATTTGGCTGATCCTGTGTCCTTCGCCTCCGTGGAGAGGGAGTTTGGCTGATCCTGTGTCCTTCTCCTCAGTGGAGAGGGGGTTTGGCTGATCCTGTGTCCTTCTCCTTTCTGGAGAGGGGATTTGGCTGATCCTGTCTCCTTCGCCTCCGTGGAGAGGGTGTTTGGCCGATTCTAGGTCCTTCGCCTCCGTGGAGAGGGGGTTTGGCTGATTCTGTGTCCTTCGCCTCCATGGAGAGGGGATGTGGCTGATTCTGTGTCCTTCTCCTTGGTGGAGAGGGGGTTTGGCTGATCCTGTGTCCTTCGCCTCCGTGGTGAGGGGGTTTGGCTGATCCTGTGTCCTTCTCCTTGGTGGAGAGGGGTTTGGCTGATTCTGTGTCCTTCGCCTCCGTGGAAAGGGGGTTTGGCTGATCCTGTGTCCTTCGCCTCCGTGGAGAGGGGATGTGGCTGATTCTGTGTCCTTTGTCTCCGTGGAGAGGGGGTTTGGCTGATCCTGTGTCCTTCTCCTTGCTGGAGAGGGGATTTGGCTGATCCTGTGTCCTTCGCCTCCGTGGAGAGGGAGTTTGGCTGATCGTGTGTCCTTCTCCTCAGTGGAGAGGGGGTTTGGCTGATCCTGTGTCCTTCTCCTTGCTGGAGAGGGGATTTGGCTGATCCTGTGTCCTTCTCCTCGGTGGAGAGGGGGTTTGGCTGATCCTGTGTCCTTCTCCTCGGTGGAGAGGGGGTTTGGCTGATCCTGTGTCCTTCTCCTCGGTGGAGAGGGGGTTTGGCTGATCCTGTGTCCTTCTCCTCGGTGGAGAGGGGGTTTGGCTGATCCTGTGTCCTTCACCTCCATGGAGAGGGGATGTGGCTGATTCTGTGTCCTTCTCCTCGGTGGAGAGGGGGTTTGGCTGATCCTGTGTCCTTCTCGGTGGAGAGGGGGTTTGGCTGATCCTGTGTCCTTCTCCTAGGTGGAGAGGGGGTTTGGCTGATCCTGTGTCCTTCACCTCCATGGAGAGGGGGTTTGGCTGATCCTGTGTCCTTCTCCTCGGTGGAGAGGGGGTTTGGCTGATTCTGTGTCCTTCGCCTCCGTGGAAAGGGGGTTTGGCTGATCCTGTCTCCTTCGCCTCCGTGGAGAGGGTGTTTGGCCGATTCTGGGTCCTTCGCCTCCGTGGAGAGGGGGTTTGGCTGATTCTGTTGTTCTATTTTGTGGTAGATTGGGTGTGGGGAGCGTTGGCGTCTAAGAGCAGAACGAGGCTGTGTGAAACCTTTTCGAATGTGTAGGCGTGTTATGCTGAAGCACTTGTTCTGATCACGCAGAGCACACCCTGGAGTGGAGTCTTCGAAGGACTGTTTGACTTACAGACTGGACGGACTCACTGCTTCTGTCCATTGGATTTGGGAAGGAATTCCATCCAGAGAGATTCTAAAGAGAGTCAGCACGAGGACAGATGAGGAGAGAAACAGCTGTGAATGGAGCTTGACTTTCCCTGGAGTCCTGACTTTTTTCAGAATAAATGCTCCTGTAGAGCCTGATATTCTGCAAGTTACAAGTGGCTGCTTGCCCTTCTCATTTGCACCCCAGCTGACTCCTAGATAAAGTAGGTGGAACATTTTATGTGACGATTATTGCCAGGGAGCTTTATCTGTTGCTAACGGGCATGGTGAAAACATTTGCACAACATGACAAGAATGACAGCATTCGATTAGAGAGGGCTCACCTTAAGCCGGGTCATGTTCCAGTGCTTTAGAAAGAGGACTACCGCTATCAGTGCTTTCTCTTACCACAGAGATGGGTATCACCACTTTCATTTTAAATATGAAAAAGTAGAGGCTTAGGGAGGTTAAATGCCTGGTCTAGGATCGAACAGCTAGGAAGAGGCAGAGCCATGGTTCAACAGGTCAGTCTCACTCCAAAGCTGGTGCCTATAACCACCGCCCTCCAAGATGAAAATAAAAACGGGAAAGACCTGCATAATATTTGTACAGTGCAGTGGTTTCAGTCTCAGGTAAACGTTCCTCAATGATTCTAATTTCCTTCTCCCTCTTTTTTGCCATGACCCATTGGGAATTACTGGTATTACACATATAAGGCTATAAAGGGCCTTCATGTACTTTTTCTCATTCACAAATTGTGATTTCTCCAGCTGTTCTATCCCTGACAGCTGTTTTATATTCTTTAATGATGGAGCAAGTTCTAAAATACAATGTAAATCATCAGCGAGTAAAATTAAAGTTACCAGGTAAAACACAAAACATCAGATAAATTGATTTTCAGGTAAACAACACATAATTTTAAAAGTTGTAAGTATTTACTAAATACTGCATGGGACATACTTACACTAAAATATTTTTCATTGTTTTTTGAAATTAGAATTTAATAAGGTGTCTATGATTTTATTTGCTGTGTCGGGCAGCCCTGCATTAAATTAGAGAGGTGTATCATGAAATTGGCGTTTCATGATATTCCACAGAGGTCAAGGGAAAACTCCCATGAAATGGGTAGAAGAGAAACATTGGGAAAGTAAATAGTTGAATCGACTTGCTTTGTATAATTAGTCTTTTCATAAAATCTTGCCCATGTCAAACGGTGTTTTCAGTCATTGATATTTTGTGTAGAATGATAACAATTAGAACCATCGCAAGGATTATTTTGTCTTTATCAATAGTTCCGCTGAAGCTCCCCCAAGGTAAGACTCAATGCAAACCTTGTTTTAATATTTCCAAATGTTTAATTTTTATCTGAGTGTACTGCAGGGCCTTTGAGGTCTTCTGGAATAAAGTCCTTCCATCAGCAGGAACTTGCAATTTTCAATTGTGATGAGCGTTTCTGCTCTGGAACGCGGGCACAGGGACTCGTAATGCTGTCCCTTTAACTCTCAGTTCTGCATGGCTGACTGGACACAGTAAGCTCTGTAGTTACTTCCCTAATAGTTCTGACTCTGTTTCACAAAAGCTGCCTCTTTCCTTGTGTAATGAAACCATGAAGTCTTGAAGAATGCCTGATTTACTGGGCAAAGGGGCTTCCAGAGTAATAATATTTAGTGGGAATTGAGGTAGTGGCAGTGCTAGCGGCAGTGGTGATGTGATGTGATGGTGGTGTATGTACTAGTGCAGTGGTGATGTGGTGGTGATGGTGTGTGTACTAGTGCAGTGGTGATGTGATGTGATGCTGGTGTGTGTGCTTGTGGTATTGGTGATGTGGTGGAGGTGGTGTGTGTGTGTTGATAGAGGGTGGAGGGAATCAGGGGTGCATTTCCTTTGTAGAGTAATTTTGACCAAAAAACTACTTGGCTCTGGAAACTTGCTACAAGAATATTTTAGAAGTACATCTGTTCATTGAGTACTGCATATTTTAAGCAACAAATCAACCTGTAACGTGCATTGCAGCAGCATTTATTAAATAAGAGGTGCACATGGTATGTAGAGAAACATTAGTGGGACTTAATGAAATGAAAGAAATAAAAAAATATTCATTTTCTGACATTATTTATAGGTTTTTAAGGCCCTGATTGCCATTGCTTTCTGAGTTGCCTTCTCTCTGATTGATGATGTGTCCTGGATTTGGTTACTTTTCCCCACATGCAATTTCAGATGTTTTTCACTGGAGGAATATGGATTGATAATATACAGGAAAGTAAAAACACACAGGAGAATTTTAATACACAATGAAAAGAATTCAGTTGTAAGTGATCTGAGAGCCCAGTCCTCTCACCCACTCTTTCATTTAACAACTCCCAGTCTATTAAGACTTTGCTTTACTCAACGATTTCATGTTAATCATCTTTTGTTTTATAGCCCTTTATTTTCCTGCTGGAATCAATATCCCATCAACTTCACTGACCAGCTACTCTGTGATCTATGAGATGGTGCTAGTACAGGACTGAATTTATACCAGAGCAATTTGCCTTAAATGTTACCAGCTCTTTATCCAAAACATTTCTTCCAGCTTATTCTCATAATTTTACTACTTCTCACAAAGCTGCTTCTCTGCTTTTAGAGAGTAGAGAGTGGCAAGTAAAATGTAAAATGCCTGGAGAGAGGATATAGAGGTTGGGGTTGGAAGCACAGAAGTTAAATCCGCGAAGTGATGTCAGTCAACAGGAGAAGCGTTGGCTGTTTTCACACTGTGTGGCTGCTTGTGACACAGACTTGATGAATTCATTTCCACCTTGCTGGCAAAACCAATTTGTTTCAGTGAGACCACATTTCAGAGCAGTTTGGATCCTGCTGGTATATTCAGATTGCCTGAAAATCAAGCAAAAGTAATCAGTTTGGTGCCCTGTATTGTAGGACGATCTCGCACCCCTTTCCTTCCCTAGGGTTACCCTCATTTGGCTGGGTGGACGTTGTCCTTCAGATCATTTGTATAAATCCAACTTGCACGTCACAGGGGTCTCTAAGTTCTTTGCAAATATTAATTTAGAACTTAAAAGTGCATTACCCCCCTTTAAAAATACATTATCCGAATTGTGATGCCAGCATTTTAAATACAGTAAATGTTAGTTACTTCACTTAATCTTGTCACTGAATATAATTGCAGTCACTGAGAGCTGGACATTGATCTACGTGCTTGATGCCTGTTAAGACATTTTATCTCACAAAAGGATGTTACTGGTAATTATGACACCTTGTGCTTTTCAATAGTTACATTTATTTTAAAAGACACTGTTTTCTTCTTAAATGGAATAATTTCCTTTCAACGTGGGAGGAGGTCTGATTCCCAGTGTCCACAGGAGGCAAATATACAGGCAGCTCTCTGTGTCCACAGGCTCCCCATCTGCAGGTGGTTGAAGCCAGATGGAAAATAGTACAGTTGACCCTCCATATCTGTGAGTTTCTATCCAAGGACGAGAAACCCATGCATAGGGAGGGCTGACTGTATTTTAATTTGTTTCAAGATGTCTTTTTCCATTCTGAGTATATAATAAAACAGTAAAAAAGCAAATTTAATATCTGTGAAAACTCATTTTCTTGCTGAAATTGCTTAGACTTGGTCCTTTAAGGGAATATTTGGAGAAGCTAATGTTAGAGGTCAGAATCTAAGAAGACTTTTGGTTTTAGCTTTCTTCATTGTAAAACGGGAATAATAATTCCTGTCCTCATGTCTTCTCAGGGCTGCATGAAAAAAATATGAAAATGCTTTAAAAATGAAATTAATACAAAAATTCAGACTTATTTTAAAGACAGTGAAGTATATGAGGATTCTATAGGACAAGGAACATGACAACATATATAGTCCACTTCTGATGTTAAAAATTATTACAGGACTGTGTTAATTACACTTCTACTGACACCTTCTAACTTCAACCATGTCTTTTTTCCCATGTAACTCTTCTTAGCACTTGGTCTATCTATAAGAATATTCCTTTTGTAGTTGTTTCTCTACTTATCACCCTCTTAACTCTACAATTTTTGAATAATATATTACAGCTTGTCATATCTGGTGGTCAGAGGCAGACGGTGCTTAAACAGGTGGTTGACATCCAATTACTCTCTGAGCATCCGAGCCCACTAGGTGTCTGGCATGGCCACCCTGGGGGATAGTCCCCCTTTCTGGAACAGAAGGTTGCTTTGTAAGAGGGTTTTTTCTTTCCCTGGAGCATCGTGTGGACTAGAATAGGCCACCTGCAGAGTCTCTGCCAAAGCTCATTCATTTCTGACCTGGCACCCAGCAAAGTCCTCACAGACACCATGAGGATGACTCCCAACTAGAAATGAGTCTATTTGGTGAAGGTTTTGTCTCTCAGTAATAAAACATGGAGGAAGCTAGAGCTATTTATTAGGTAGCAATTACTCAAAGGCAGTGTCACACATTTATAGGAAAACTTGTAAATCTAAGGAAAAGTGATTTGCCCGCAGTGGGAATAAATTAAACAGAGATTGGAAACATCATTTCCTCCTTTTCTGCCTTACTTTTTGTATTTTATAAGAGGTTAAAAATGGCTCTAAAGTATTACTCGTGAGTGTTTTATTTTTACCAGCAAAAAGAAGTTTTAACCACATGTGAAATTTCACCACTTACTAATGACATCTGCCTTTGAAGCAAAACTCTTTCATTGAAGGCACGAATTATATTATGGATGTGATGTTGTGCTACATCAACGTGAATTTTTGACACACTAATTTATAATGACTGGGAAATGAGAAGACCATAGGGGAAAGATAAGAATGGCATCCAGACAGCTAAAATGCAGAAGGATGATTGATTTAAAGATCGGCTTTAAGGAAAGAATTATTTTTAAAATGTGTATTTAAATGTGACTAGGTAGACCATGATTCCTTTTTAGATTGCCAGAACAATGAGGTTGAGGATCGGGTGATTTGGGACAGTTCGGACTTATCCTGATTTGACTGTGAACCTAGCAAAAATAACAAAAGCAAAACCAAAAACAGATCATCCGAGGACATGGGTATCAGCAAGGCCGCTGGGCTTGGGCAGGGCTGCCCAATGTCAGCTGTGCAGTGTGGTAGCTTGTCTCCTGAGACGGTCCACAACATTCCACCTCTCTCCGCATATGCTTCCTGCCCATCCTGTCAAAAGACAGAACAGATTTCCCGTCACTAGAATCCAAGCTGGCCTTGTGACTGCTTTAGGATAGAATGTGACAGAGATGGCATTTGGAACTCCTAAGCCTAAGCCTTAAGTGACAGCCACTTCATTTCTCTTGGAATGCTTGCTCTTGAGATCCTCAGTCTGGGGAACCTGTCTCCATACTGTAAGAAGTCCAAGACGCAGGGAGAGGCCATGTAGAAGCGAATGGAAATGCTCCCTTAGATGCCCTGGATGAGCTCACAGCTGATGGCCAGCACCAATGCCAATCACATGAGTGAAGCATTTCGCGTATTTCGGCCCAGTTGAACCCCAGACAACCACAGCTCCAGACGCTATCACATGGAGCAGAACCCACAGAATTGGAGAAGGTGCTGGAGGATTGCTTCTGTCTAAAGAGAACCTTTTCTCATTCCCTGAAGGGCCCTTGTAGACTGGTCATGGCTCTCGGTGTTCGAGCAAATCAGGTTACAAGTTATGTCACCAGATAAGGATTCTATGTATCTAAAGTTTACCAGCTCACAGTGAGCTTGTGCCTTACTGTTTTTCTTTAAAAGAGATTTTTGCATTTTTGGTGGGTGACTGGGAGTGTGCTGTGCTGTTGACAGCTCAGGGAGACATGGCGCCAGGGAGGTTCAAGTGGGGAAGGTCAGAAGGTAGACATTGTTGCTCAGATGGAGGCATCTCCTCAGTTCCGCAGAAAACGGTGTTGCTTGTGGAAGTGACAGTGGGTGAGATTTTGTCACAGAGATCTAAAGGAAACTCGATCTTTGTTTAAGCAGGAATTATCCTGCTTTCATGTTCTATTTCATGTGGCAAAGAAATGCAGGCTTTGTCCAAAAGCTACTTATAAACTTGTGCTTTGTTTTAGTTTTACATTTTATGTGTTTATGTTATATTTTAGCTTTTTGATATATTTTATTTTAGGTTTTTTCTTTTAAGCCAGTTTGTCAGCTGTCTTACAGGCAATAACCACAGGACAGCCCTTAAGAAATTGGGGGGTAGGCTTTACCTGGCATAATTTCAGGTTGCAAGAAACCTCTCCCCAAAATAATCACCATCTACCTTTTGGACCCGGAAATTCTGTTGAAAGAGTTCCATTGCATTTCTTTAAAGTGTTTATCCTGCTAGAACATAAGATTTAGAATAGTAAGACATTTTCTTTATTTAAACATTAAATTCAGTACATCTTCAGCTTCCCTTTTGAAAATACATAAAGATACCAGGTATCTGAAGAGAGAAAGTAAAACGTTCACCAAAAATCTGAAAAGAAGTTTTAAGTTCCTGAAACAAAACTCTAAAACTTCATAGAACTGAAAAGAGGAGGTTATTATAACTTGCCTATGAATTCAGAGAAAACAATAGCATTCCCACTGCCTAAAAAAATCGTGTATTGTGTTTACGCTAGCAACTTTATCCTCTATAGAAATAAATTTTGTTCTATTTTGACAGTCTAGAAATATCTGTGAATTAAAAACACAATTTTGAAAAAATATGATGTGAAAATATGTTTTATAATCTCACTCTGTGCATAATTTTAGCTAAAGAAAATATTCCTTTATATTTTAAACTGACAAAAATATTGCATTTTTCACAGTTTTATTTAGCTTTTTTCCTGATCAAATCGGTGATCATGCTTTTATATGTAAATCTGTAGTTTATTTTTCAAATGTTTAATTTGCTCCTTACCTGTATTTTTTTCTTGTTAAAGATTATTTGAAAGCATCATAAAATTTATTTTATTTATTCATAGACCAGTCTAATATTTTCAGAAATTACAGGTTGCGATAAAACCACCAAATTATACAATACATGTAAGGGAAAGACAGAAATTAAAAACAACAACAACAACTTTGATTTGGAAATAGTTTCACATTTAAAGAAAAATTACTAAAATAAGAATAGTACATACGACACCTGATTACCCAGATTAATCTACTTTTAGCATTATTTTCCTTTTTCTCTCTTATTTGCTTTTTTCTCTCTCTTTTTACTTTTGCCCTCTCTATTTTTATGTATGTTTTATGCATATTTTAATTTTTTCTTGATATTTTTGTCCTGTACTATTTCAGAGTAAATTGCATTCATCATGGCCCTAAAACTTCAGTGTGTATTTTTGAAGAATAAGGATATCTCTTTAGAACAGTTAATGTTGCTACAGTGATCCTGTCCAACTACCATCAGCGTTCCATTTTTGTCAACTGACCCCATAAAGTCCTTCCCAGCCTTTTTTCTTCCTCCAGTACATGATCCAGTCTAGGAAGAGATTGTCATGCGTTTTTCTAGCCTCCTGGAACATTTCAGAAGCCTATTTTTGCCTTTTATGACATGGACACTTTGAAGAATACAGTCCGTTTCAGAAAGACAGACGGTTTCTCATTTTGAATTTGTCCAACGGCTCTGCGCGGTTTGTGTTCGTCCGACGGCTCTGCGCGGTTTGTGTTCGTCCGACGGGTCTGCGTGGTTTGTGTTCGTCCGACGGCTCTGCGCGGTTTGTGTTCGTCCGACGGGTCTGAGTGGTTTGTGTTTGTCTGACGGCTCTGCGTGGTTAGATTCAGGCTCCTCATTCCGGGCCAGAAGTGATGTGTGTTTTTCTCTAGGGGCATGAGATGTCCATCTGTTCTTCAATGTTGATGGTAACTTGAATCACTTTAATCTCTGGGAGACCATGCAAATCACACGAAAATCTCCCCCTAGATTTGGCCTCTGTTGGTTACTGAACTGAAGTTTACCGTGGTGGCTGCGAAGTGACGGTTGCTTCTTCACGTTTCCCAGTTGACGCTTAGCGTTCTACTATAAGTGAGATCCTTCTTTTCCCTGCACTGATTTGTTTACCTATTGATTATTGGCTTGGACTCATTAACAAGATCTTATAAATGGTCTGTAATTTGTTACTGTCCTTAATTATTTTGGTGTTCAAATTATCCCCTATTGGGCCTGCAGGAGCACCTTTCAGCTGCCTCCTGAGTCTGCACGACGTGCCCCTGCTTTGGAATCTACCTCAGGCTGAAAAGCCAGGGGCTAGAGAGGTGGAAATGAGTTTTCTAAATTTCTTTCACTTTATTAGCATATCTATGACCAGCCTGGATCACAGAGGGGTATTGTGAGTCATAGGATGGAGGGAACCAGAGTCCGATCTTAGGGAAGTCCTTTCCCTGCTGCAGAGGAGGTGGAGAACCCTTACATCATGGCCAGGCATCGCAGCCGGGTAAGGGAGAGAGAGGCAGGTAGACACAGACAAGCATCGCAGCCAGGTAAGGGAGAGAGAGGCAGGTAGACACAGCCAGGCATCGCAGCATGGTAAGGGAGAGAGAGGCAGGTAGACACAGACAAGCATCGCAGCCGGGTAAGGGAGAGAGAGGCAGGTAGACACAGCCAGGCATCGCAGCCGGGTAAGGGAGAGAGAAGCAGGTAGACACAGACAAGCATCGCAGCAGGTAAGGGAGAGAGAAAGGCAGGTAGACACAGACAAGCATCGCAGCATGGTAAGGGAGAGAGAAGCAGGTAGATGCAGCCAGGTAAGGGAGAGAGAAAGGCAGGTAGACACAGACAAGCATCGCAGCATGGTAAGGGAGAGAGAAGCAGGTAGATGCAGCCAGGTAAGGGAGAGAGAGGCAGGTAGACACAGCCAGGCATCGCAGCCGGGTAAGGGAGAGAGAGGCAGGTAGACACAGACAAGCATCGCAGCCGGGTAAGGGAGAGAGAGGCAGGTAGACACAGACAAGCATCGCAGCCGGGTAAGGGAGAGAGAGGCAGGTAGACACAGACAAGCATCGCAGCCGGGTAAGGGAGAGAGAGGCAGGTAGACACAGACAAGCATCGCAGCAGGTAAGGGAGAGAGAGGCAGGTAGACACAGACAAGCATCGCAGCAGGTAAGGGAGAGAGAAAGGCAGGTAGACACAGACAAGCATCGCAGCAGGTAAGGGAGAGAAAGGCAGGTAGACACAGACAAGCATCGCAGCAGGTAAGGGAGAGAAAGGCAGGTAGATGCAGCAGGTAAGGGAGAGAGAGGCAGGTAGACAGCGGATGAGCATCGTGGCTCCCACTCCCGGCTGAAATCTCACAGAGGAGGCGAGGCTGAGGGACAGCGCATGGCAGGAGGCCTGTTCTCCTGTGCACTGATTTGAACGTTGGTGGGATGGGGCCGCGATCACAGAGGGAATGTGCTATGGCAGGGCAGAGGGAGCCTGGTTAGCCCGCTGGGGCCCTGAGGACACAGGGGAGGTTCCCGGTCACTAGCTCTGCTGGGAGCTGAGGCCTTTCTTGCAGGGGCCACCGTGGTAAATGGGTGTGACCCTGCTGCAAAGGTCACAGCACAAACAGCCCTCCAGGAGACAGACATGGCCACAGAAGAGATTTGGGGTGAGGTGGTGGGGAAAGGGCCCACAGCCGCACAAGGCACTGTCCCAGAAAATAAAGTGAAGACAACCTCACCAGGCATGCCTTAGCAGAATCTACTAGGCCCCAGGAAACGTGGCCAGCTGGTGGCTCTGCAGCAGAAATTAGTGAAGACTCAAAGGACCCACGCAGACTCAAAGCCTCTTCCTCACATCACATATGCCTGTTGCCTGGGCCATTGCTGTGGATACCTGAAAGTCAGAATGTTTACCCCAAGAGACACAGCCAGTTGCTACGAGACTTTTTGAAGTGTAAGAGAATGAGACACCATTAAATGGAAAGTTGAAAGGGTTTCACTCCAACTCCCTCTGGTAGCCAGCCCCGTGAGGCTGGGTGAGAGGGTCAATTAGTCATAGAAAACGAGATGCCACTTTTTGTTTGCCTGAGTAAAAGTGTGTATGACTTTTGATTCCATTAAATACTCTTTGGCTGAGAGATCACTCCAGAATTCTGGCAGGCAGTCTCTCTCACTGGACAGTCTCCCACTCTGGGGCTCTGATGGCTGTGCCCGCTAGTTTTGCAAACCCGAAAGTCATACAGTTATGCCCATCGCCCACGCTGTGTTACAAGGCTCCGTGGAGAGTCCCATGTATGCATTTTCAAGTTTTCCTAGGTACGTTGTCTGGAGTATTCAGTTTTGTGTGAAATAGACTTGGTCCCAAACTATGTGAACCCGGGAGAATTAACTGTAATTGGTTCAGGGAGATAAAACATGTCTGCCCAGGGGTTGATGATTTTGAAAGGGTATTTCTTATCCTGGGCCAGACAGACATGAATCATCAAATAGGTATACAGCGTGGTGTCCTTATTTCTGACCATCGAATCCAGATGTCGGCTCTGACCAGTGGTTCCAGGTTTCTGCTCAGTCTCACTGGGTTAATAATAATGACTAACATTTGGATGGAGCGTTAAAGTTTCACAGCACCTTCTTGTGCATTGATCACATTAGATGGTGGTGCCGGGCATGAATGATATGTGCCTTCACCTGCCGACCTAAACACCCTGCCAATAGGGTTTTGTCTCTTTCTAAGAATTTCTTCAAATTCTTTGAGTAGCTGATTCAGCTACTCAAAGCTATTTTAGAATAAGACAGAAAATGAATAAATAGAGAGACGTTTGGTCTTTCTTGTCTAGAAGATTCAATTCCCTGTTTCTGGTCATAGAAGATCAACTGTAGCTGGTATTGGGAGGTGCTGTTCCTCTAACCTGACTATCTAAGACTGTTCTTTTCTTTGCTATGAAAATGAAGGAAAATATTATTGTCCCAATTAAAGATATAAATATACACAAGCAAAGAAGAGGCTAAATGACATATCTGAAGTCTCACTTTGAAGAATGAGCAATTAAAACTTTGGGTCCAGCTCACTTTTCCAGAGTAAAAATTTTTTTGAAAGCCTTATTAATTCATAGACACGTCTGAAAAAGCTGAATCTTCCGTGCTGGTCTGCATTCCAATAGGTGGCTAAAACTGGTCAGAATTTGAAGGAGTCCCATTCATCAAATCTATTTTTAGAAGTGCATTAGCATGTGGCTTTGCAAACTCACCTTCATTCTTATGAAAAGCAGTCAGTGCTGCCATGAAAATACTGTCACGATTTACTGCCTCCTCATGAGACCCAGGGCTAAGCCAAAGGGATACCATGCACCCTAAACCTCCTCATAGCTGCTGCCTCTGAAACTCGACTCTGTAATTTGGTAAGTGTTTTAAAAAATACAACTAAATGGCTACCACATGGTGGAAAATTAGCAATCTGGGACTAGAACTTCTATGTGGTATTAAATCCACATATGGAAAAAATTAAATATTATCCTCAGTGCCCTCCATGTGTTCAGTTGTATTAAATGAAATGCTTATAAAGCGTGACATTATTTAACTTTTATAAGGTTTGTCACATCTAGTAAAACTTATGACTGTTCCTTTGAAAAACTTTATGCAGGTGCCTTCTGAGCCCACATCAGTCTGGATGTCTTATAACATACATGTGATTTGTTACTGGATATAGCACTAGACAATCAACAGTAGAATTCCAACCAGGATAACTTAATATATCACAAAATGCAGTCACTGGTAGTAGGCAATGCTGTGGTAGGTTGGTCCACAATAATCTCCCTTTCTATAGAAAGGATTTTATAAAACATGCAGGGTGTGAGATGTACCATAAATTGTTTTGACAAAACTGACGCTAATATAAATGGCTCCAAGTCTCTTGTATTTCTGAAATTTAAATGACACAGCCACGTGACCTTTGCAATCTGCCTTTGGGAATGTAACAGGGCTGCTGAACAAATACCCTATTCCTATTGATGCTGCTGACAATAACAAGAACTTTGGGGGGAAATTTGCCACCTTAACTTGGTTTACTTTGACCCAGGGAGGTATTTCCTGAGCCCAAAGTCTAGTTTCTCAATTTGCTGGGGGCTGACTCTGGTGCTAGATGCTTTAGAACTGAGATGGTCCTTCAGAGTTCAAAGTCATCGTCTCTCTCTGGTTCAACAGTGTGGTTTACACCCCGTTGGTGTCCAAACCGCCTGGAAGGTTCTTTAACACAGGAGATCTGGTCTCCATCCTAGACCTACTGCATCTGTATGTATACGAAACTCTGCAGGTGATTTGTATTCAGTCTGAAGTGAAGACTCTCTGACAGTCTGAAGTCCATTGGCTAGACAGAAAAAAAACCAAGCCTGAGAAGGTGATCACGTGTCCCCACTATATACAGCTAGACTGTGCAGAACATAAGGCTGCATTATTATCCAGTGATCACGGGGGTTTTTAGCTGTACAAATGTGACCCACATAGAATTCAGTCCCTTGTTCCTGGGATAAAATAAGTTGCTAAGCTGGATTGAATAACCTACCATAATGGGAGGTCCATGCTAGAATGTGTCATCTCAACATGTTCATTCTTTTTTTTTTTTTTTTTTTGAGACAGAATTTCACTCTTGTTGCCCAGGCTTGAGTGCAATGGCACAATCTTGGTTCACTGCAACCTCCACCTCCCGGTTTCAAGTGATTCTCCTGACTCAGCCTCCCGGGTAGCTGGGATTACAGGTGCCCCCACCACACTCAGTGAATTTTTGTATTTTTAGTAGAGATGGGGTTTCACCATGTTGACCAGGCTGGTCTGGAACTCCTGACCTCAGGTGATCTACCCACCTCAGCCTCCCAGAGTGCTGGGATTACAGGCATGAGCCACCGTGCCCAGCCAACATGTTCATTCTTGAATCTCCACCTGGGAGGCAATGAGAAGGAGACCTGATGGATACCTAGAGGTCTCAACTCACCACAGAATTTATGCCATGTCCTTTTAAATTCCAGTCTTGGAGAGCTTGGTTTAACCATGGGTCAAAAGAGTTTGTTCTGTTATATTTGTAATAGATCAAACTCTTAGGCAGTTTAAAAGGTATACTTGGTTTCATACAGAACATAGCAAATTTGCCAAGCCCAGTTCTTCCATGTAAATAACATGACTGAAGTCCGTTTTATTGTCACATACTGTGAGGCAATGTGTGATGGAAAAATGTTTCAGGTTCTGGTGAAACAATCTTACTTCACAGGAAATACCTGGAATGAAGTCTCACCTTGAGACAAGCTAGAAAGAGTCAGTGACTATGTCTAAAGAAAAAGAAGGCATTTCCAAGGAGATCTTGAGTTTCTCAGGCAGGCCGACTCCTCTCACTGCATGTTGCTGCGTTCTCAGTGATAATGTCATTCTGGCTCATGTTACAATATCTTTGGTTCTCTGGGTCTAGATTTTTCCATACGGCAGCAAACTGCTTTAGGCAGCTCATAGATGATCAAAGGAACAACAAGCTGCTAAATGTAATGTAACTACCTGTAAATGTCAATGTTTTCTCAAATAAGTGTTTTTTTCCCCTAGTTCCAAATTTTGCACTGTACACTAATGTTACTTGGGAGGTGGCATAATAGTGTCTGATGAGAGAATTCCTGCAGCTACTTATTCTATATTTTCACAACTGTTCTCCACAAAGCAGTGGTAAAAGTCCATGGACAGTGTAGTTTCACCCCACAAGAGCATTTCTTTTTGCTGTTGTCTGTAGAATTTCTTCCTTGTGTGTCCTCTTATGATGAGTGACCATTAACTCTTCATGTTTCACTGTCTTAGACGTTCCTATAGGATCACTAGATCTGGGATCCTACAGATCACTAGAACTGGGAGACAATCTTTTTCTTTCCTTAACAACATCTCAGGCTGAGTTTTTTACTATTAAAATATTGACATTTTTTGGCCACTACTGACAAAATGTGAGTCCTTACCCACCATCAGCCAAGAGTCAGTAGTTTTCAAACAGATTAATAAAATGCATGATCCTTTTGTTTATTTATATTTCTCATTGAGAGTACAGATGGGTAGCTCTTGGATTTTGGAATCAACTATATTTTCTATTAAAATATGCTGTTCCAGTTGACAGGATTGTCGACCGTCTGGTTTTGAATGTTACAGTTGGCCCTTGATTTTCTTTAGTCAGTGAAGGAGAGATGGGTGCTTGGTCCAGTTGGATTAGTCTGTGGCTTCCTTCTCTGCATCATGAATGTTGGCAGGATTGGGCTTTGGCATGACTTCCTGGGGCAGTATGAGTGTTGGGCACAGGGGAGCTGTTGTATTAAACAAAGCTGTGCCTCAGAGCAGGGTGCCTTCTGCCTGGCTTAGAGCCCTACCAACAATCTTTCTGCCATCTGGCTCCAGTGAGGGCTGAAAACCTCAGTTCACAGCCCAAGTGAAATCTGCATGGGCCAATGACAGTTAGAGACACTTGAAATAAAGAAAGTCAGAAACGACAGACTTGCTTCTTCACTAGTAATTGGAGAATACTAATTACGAAAATAATGAAATAGTGCAAAAGTTATCTTGATTGACAAGATTAGGATTATTTGTTGATTAATCAACAGTCACTTGATACGTAAAATGTAGGTGCTAGTGTGTGTATGTATATATATATAAATATAGGCCTACATATTTATGCATGTAAATACCTATTATACACATCCATTATTTGAACTTTAAAAGTGTACACATATGTTGGTTTGCCAATCTTTTAAATTAATATGTAACATTTGTACGTATTTATGGGGCACCTGGGACATTTTGCTACATGCATGGAATGTGCAATGGTCAAGTCTGGGTATTTAGAGCATCCACCACCTTGACTATTTATCATTTCTATGTGTTGGGAACATCTCAAGTCGTCTCTTCCAGCTCTTTAGAAACATACAATAGATTGTTGCTAACTTTTCACATGGAGCCAAGGCCTTTTCTGTCATGGTGGGATGGCTGATTGTAATCCTAATTGTCTTCCTTCCAGAAAGCACAACTCTAATGCATTATCCATTTCTTTCAAATGGAGTGAGAATTTAAAGATACTTGCAGAGCGTCCTGAAGGCAAAACCCTTATGGAGTTTTATGTAATTTTGTAACTATTTTTAATAGGAACTCACCCCTACTGAGCTATTTCAAAATAATCACTTCGGTTTTTTAATGAATAGGAAACAGTAAATTTCTCTGTGCACCCTTACTCGAGTTTCAGTAATAGTTCTTTAGGTAATTACGATGGCAACTGTCCTAAATGGGCTTGGTACTGACTCATGGTACCCAAACAGCACCTGGGAGGGGAGAGGGGAGCACGTATCCTGGGGTGCTTGGGACCCAGAAGCAGCATTATTCAGCATGCTTTGCAGAGGAAGTGGGAGCTTGGCTAACTGGGGGAGCTGGCTTCAGAGAAAGTCAGCTAAAAGAGTTTCTACTGTTCTCAAGAGGAGGAAACTGATGTCTACCAACTATTTCTGTGGTAGGGACCCACAGCCTAGAAAAGTAGTGAGCTAAGGAGGGTCAGTATGAATCTATACGCTGGGATTTGTGGCTCTTCCGTGACTCATACCCATTAAGGGCCTCTCTTAGGGATACATAAAAATGACTCTAGTTATAATTAACAATCCAAACAGTAGGCTCTGAATGTGCACAAGCTGCTGCAACTTCTGTGACAGACATGAGCCTGGGCAGGTGGGAGAGGCTAGGATATGGAATGGGTCAGGGCCAGCATTCTTGGACCTTGCTCATCCCTCCCAGTCTTACTCGGAGAGTAAGCTCCAGTTTCCCTTTGCCTTTCTATATATATTGCTAGACATACACACACACAAATTGAGACTTGACAGCCACATTAAAAAAAGATATTAGTTGAGGAACAGAGCTGGAGTCCAACATCTGGTTTTGGTAAAGTCTGGCCTTTGTGCCCAATTTTACAGCTAAGCTGACTGAAGTACCACGAACTCATGAGTTGTGTAGGGTCAGCGTGTCAGGCAATAGCTCAGCTGCCATATGATCCCCCAACCCTCGTAACTTTCAGCCCCATATTTTAACTATTAAGCCACATGGCCTGCTATAGAATATGCCACAAAACACCCCAGATGTGTGTTGAGAGAGATCCTTCCATGACCCAGCTAACATCACGTCCCTGTAGGACTTTCTGATGATTGGATGTTCCTGGTGACCTCTCCTGCAGTGTAAGTGCATTAACCCAAATGTTATGAGGATTTCCCCACAGGACAGTCTTATAAGATTTTCTTATGAGGTCACTTCCTAGGAAGGCAGGGATTTAAAAGCTGCCACAACAGGCAATGAAGCAAGCAACATGTGGCTTTGCTTTCAGTCTGTCATTTTAAGCAATGAAGAATTTATACGGATAAGTTTTCTGATAATGGAAAAAGTTTCTGATATAGCGATGGAGTGTTTTTTTTGTTTGTTTATAGGCTTTGGATTCACCTTGAAAACATCCTCTCTGAACATCAGAAGTCCACTTGGTCCCCGAACAGTGTATTAACTTCTAACATTTCTGACTTCCAGTCATGGAGATTTCAAAACCAATTGCATATGGCAGCGAAGCTTTTCACTTTTAATGGAACATTTAGGAGAAGGGCGGCTTTTCCTATTTTCTGTGTTATCTTCAACCTGTTAACTGTTGTCAGCCCTGGAGAGAAACCATCCCTTCTCCTTAAAAACATGAACCACATACTAAGTTGCTTCTTGCCTCTTAAAGATTCAGGTCACTCAGGCACATCAGACTGAGACAGGACGCTCCGGTACATCATACTGAGACAGGACGCTCAGGTACATCATACTGAGACAGGACACTCAGGTACATCATACTGAGACAAACACTCAGGTACATCATACTGAGACAGGACGCTCAGGTACATCACACTGAGACAGGACATGTTGATTGTTGGTGTGTATTTCTCCCAAGCCACCACTCAAACTAGTGTTTGATTTCCATGGAGGTTGGCTGATGGCTTTTAGCTTGAGCCCCAACAGTGTGACTTCATACAAGGCAATTTCTTCAGAAATATCATGGAACTTCAGGGACATTATATTATTAAATTAAAAAAACCTAATATGTTAATTTTTTCATTAAAGTTTATGAGTTTAGTGAGTCTTTCTTTTCCAAAATAGTTAATGAGCTTTTGAGTCATGTTTTTTATGAAAGGATTGACTTTCCCATGGCGTCCAACTCTGTAGATAATCATCCGAAACAGATTTGACTGTATTTGTTTAACAAAAGTCTGCCTAAACCAAACTCTGCCCTGAATTTTTTGTTTTCCACACTTACGTGCTAAATCTGTGTAATTTGGTAGTTTGTCTCTCCAGAACCACTGTTGGTCTTGTGTAACTAATCAGCAGAGGCAGCGGTCTGAGGGGTCCACAGAGACAAGGGAGGCAGCGGGAGGAATGCAGTGGCCAGGCAGGTGAGGGACCTCAGGACTAGCAGCTCAGCCGCATCCTTGCATGCAGTGGCCAGGCAGTTGAGGCACCTCAGGACCAGCAGCTCAGCTGCATCCTTCTCTTTTCCCAAGGTTGCACTGAGCAAGTCAGGATGGTGAAGAAAGTCTCCATCTCCAAACTGAACACAAGATTTGTTGAGGTGGCCTCCTGGAGCCGAAGTGTGTTTGGGGTGATATCTACAAACTTCCATCACTGCTTCACTGGTGGCCTTTGGAGAATCACCATTTTTTTTCGGTCTTGTTCTGTGGGATATATTCTGAAAAAATAGGACAAATGCTAAAATAGCGATGTCAAATTTAAGTTTTTCATAGAAATAGCATAGTAGGGAACTATACTCATTTTTATAAGGAACACATTTAATCGTTACTCTTTCCCTTCCTTTTTTCTTTCCTTAAGAAATATTGAACGTTGATTATGTACAAAGAATAGAATATGATGGGAAACAATACAAGTACCTTATTACATATCACATAGTATAAATCTTTAAATTGTGAATATAAATTAAACAGAGCCCCTTGATGTCATGGCTCATGCCTGTAATCCCAGCACTTTGGGAGGCCAAGACAGGTGGATCACTTGATCCCAGGAATTCAGGACTAGCCTGGGCAACATGGCAAAACCCTGTCTCTACAAAATGTACAAAAATTAGCCAGGCGTGATGGCTCACGGCTTCAGTCCCAGCTACGTGGGAGGCTGAGGAAGGAGGATCACTTGAACCCTGGAGATTGAGGCTGCAGTGAGTCATGACTGTGCCACTGCACTCCAGCCTGGGCAACAGAGTGAGACCTGTCTCAATCAATCAATCAATCAATCAATAAAACAGAACAACTCAGCAATAATTATATATTTAATTATTCTAAGTATATTATGTTTAATAATATAATTCTATTTAAATATTATATATTATGTAACACATCAAAGTGTATCATATGAAGTTTTTTGTCTCCATCAGTCTCTCTTATTTTTATAGTAATGATAAAACACTGGCCCAACTTAATCCTCAGAATGTGTTTATTGAATTAAATGGTAGCCATGGAATTCAGAAGAACTTATTTGAAGAGCTTTAAAAGAGAAATAACACTTATGATTTTCCCTATTACAAAAGTATTTGTTCATAGTAGAAAATTGGAAAATTCTGGAAAACATGAGGAATAAAAGAACAATCATGCCTAATTCTATCATTCAGAGATAGCAATTACTACTAATATTTTGGCATATTTTCTCTAGCCTGTGTGTGTGTGTGTGTGTGTGTGTGTATCTGTGTGTATGTGTGTGTGTACACAAAGAAAAAGCCAGAGGAAATGCCATTTTTTTATACAAATATAAAACAAAAATGAGATCTCACAATATACATTGCTTTTAGACATATTCTTAAAATTTATATCATGAGCATTTCTTTTTGTTAATAAAGTTTTATAAAACATGATTTTTAATGGGGTGCAGATTATTTCATTATATAAATGTGCATAACTTAACTAATTCCTTATTTTTGGTCATTAAGGTTATTTTAAAATTTTAGGCTGGGTGCAGTGGCTCCTGCCTGTAATCCCAGAACTTTAGGAGGCCAAGGTGGGTGGATCACCTGAGGTCAGGAGTTTGAGACCAGCCTGACCAACATGGTGAAACCCCATCTCTACTAAAAATTCAAAAATTAGCCAGGTGTGGTGGCAGGTGCCTGTAATCCCAGCTACTTGGGAGGCTGAGGCGGGAGAATAGCTTGAACCCAGGAGGCAGAGGCAGAGGTTGCAGTGAATCAAGATCGTGCCATTGCACTCCAGTCTGGACAACAAGAGTGAAACTCCATCTCAAAACAAAACAAAACATTTTAACCAGTATAAATAACTCCCAATTGAGTATCTTTATATATAAACTTTGTGTATGTTTTGACCATTTTTAGAGTAAGTTCCTAGAAGAATTACCAGAGGTACCGAGCCAAAAAGGGATGTGCATTTTTCAAGCCTCCTAATTTCCCTCCAATATTAAGAGTGCATGAGAATAATTGCTACATCTTTTTAAACTTTGGATATCAAACTTTAAAATTATTGTTTTTGGGGAAGATTTAGGCAGATACTGTCTTTAGATTACAGAAATGTCAACAGAAGTGGTCTAAGAGAAGTTATACAGTATAAAATTTGACATCTGAATCTTGGAAAAATTTTCAGTTAAATTTATGTGTTATTTACTTCATTAGTTGCAGTGTCCAGTTACACAAACTGATCAAACAAGCAACATCACTGAGTCACAGAGACTGACTCAGAACCCTCAAAGGCGGCCCAACCTCCTACCAAAAGATTAAGCCCCTCCTGTAACATTTCTTACCAAGGGTTATTTAGCTTCTGTTGAAACACTCCCAAGCCCTAGGCCTTCCTCACTTCACCAGGTGCTCCTTGAAGTTAGTTTTCACTTATGTAGAATAGGCTTGTGTAGGCTTACCCACCTGAGTCCTTGAAAGTGATCCAGACCGACTTCACAGCAAATGTACCATGTTGTGGGTTTACATTTCCCATAAGTTGTGTACGGTACATACTATCTTCATTCCATATTCTCAAATTTGCAATCAACTACGGACAATCCTAAAAGGACCTAGGCAATATTGGCACTGGACATAGGTCAGTTTCAAGCAATCTAATTATGGTGTTACACATGACTATGTTAGCTTCTAACCGTGCCTTTACCTCTGACCATGATGAATTTGCTACTGAAGAGAATGTCTTCTTGGATCGTATGCATTCCCTGGCGTATGATCCTGCAGCATGGATACTGAAATCATGCCACGTTCCCAGGTATCTAGAATTATTGGAAGGTATAGTGCTTTTGTAGGGTCAACAAACGTGATGGCTTCTTGTTTATGAGTTAGTGCTGCCATAATAATAGTACTTTGTGGTCATAAATTATTGCACAAATGTTATCTTCTTTGAATTTCTAAATAATCTTGTGAAGTAAATATAGTGATTATGTTGTTCTCGATATTATTAGGTATAAATACATATTCTCAGTTTTAAGGATGAAGAGGTCAAATTTCTGAAAAAGTCACACATCTAATTAATTTTAACTGATGGACAGTGCTTGAAAATCAAGAACAGAACTTCGAATTCCACATTCTGTGCTCTTTTTACCACTTAATTTAATATAATACCTTACCTCGCCCATCGTTTCTGACTTAATGCTTACTGATTTCAAATGATACTATGAAGTAAACACCTAAGAGTCCTGTATGAGTTTTATGATTTCTCTAATCCAAGGACTAGGTTAAAACAATCCTGTGGACTTTGACCAGATACAGTCCTTCAAAAAAAAAAAAAAAAAAGAAGTCTGCATTTTTGTATTGTGTCCACACAGCCAAAATATTTCTTTTAATATTTGTGGAAATTTCATCAGCAGGAGAAAATAAGGGCCAAAACCTTTCTTATCGGATTCGATTGCTTGTCCCCCCTTATTAAAGAGGACACCAAAACCAGAGAAGCCAGTGACTGACAAATGGGAAGTGTATGCTGAAATGGGGCACCTTTGCTGTTGATGAAAAAAGAATAGGCCAAGTTGGAGAGGCCAAAGATGACCCCATTTGTATCTAATTTGTATGTTTTTGATATCCATCTGCTGCACAATTACAAACGTTGGCATCTAGACTGTGGAAGAAAGAGACAATATAGAATGCCTGAGCCCAGCAAGACCTTTTAGCTCTTTGAGTGAGAGCTCCAGAGTGAAGATAAAGGTCATGTTGGAAGTGAAGTATCAAGACTTTCATTAGTCCATGAATCAGAATTTTATCTCAGCCTCACTCTTCATGCTGACATCCTAGGGTGTAGTAAAACAGAGTTCTAATCAAAACAGCATAATGAAATATAATCTACAAAGGAAAAGGTTTATAGGTTAGCTTTCAAAACAGACAGGTGTTTTGGCATTTTTAAGAATAAAACTCTCTAACTGACAAGTTTCTTTTGTAGTTGAATATGATCTGTAAGATGTATTTTTTTCACAGAACTTCAGCAGTCCCACAGTAAGACACTTAAAGGTCTCATAAACAGAATGAAAATGGAGCTCAGAACATTTTCCATGTTAGAAGCCATGTAGGGCAGAGGGGATGGTAACACTCTTTTCTGTGTGGTTGAACTAATTCTACTCAATCAGTTGCTTTATTCAAATAGTCAGTATGAATAAACAAATATTTATTTAGCAGCTATTTAGTTGGCCCTCAGCAAATATTTATTGAGGGCCGACTCTATGTCAACAACATTATTAGATCTAATAATTAGATCTAATAACAACATTATTAGAAAACCCTACCTAGTCTTCCACTGGCACACACAGAAGAGAATAATTAGGAAGTGAAAGAGAAGTCGTAAACTGAAGAATGAAGCCATCTGATGATGACATCATGCTATTTGCACAGTGCCATGTTTTCCCGGGCTCATTGCCTTGAGAAAATGCTTCAGCTACCCTTTCCTTATGGAGATTTAAGTCTCTAATTCAAGACATTAAGGAATTAGGAATTCAAATCCCATATTTCTCCATCCTTGTTCATGTTATCGTTAGCTTTTGAAAAGGAAGAATGATTGGCCATTTTAGTCATTGTGTCAGTGAAAACTCTACGGAATTGGTGTTGTTTTAAAAAATCTATGACACCCTCATTTTTAAGATATACAGCTTTTATGCATTAAAAATGCATGAAATGTAGACAAATTTTAATGCTGACCATAGCATATGTTTACTTATGCCAATTTATGCTATGTTCTGAAGTTTGAGTCTAAACCTTTGTCATGTCCTACGTCTAAGGTTTTTCCTGAATCATTTTCTAGTATCTGCCATGATGGCAATATTGCAATGACTTCTGCATCTTACAACCCATGTTCCTGCTCAGGCCTCCTCAGCGCTAGGACAGTGACTGGCTTCTATGCTTTCCATGCACATCGAAAAAGCTGTGTCTGCACTTGTTGTTTCATGCCTTCCTTGTTTGACTCATGGATCTCTTGAGAGGTCAACTGCTTGATGCTGTTGATAGATAGTATTTTTGAGCCTGTCTTATGGTTCTTCATGGGTTTACCTCCCCTTGCTCTAAAAATTTTGTCACCTATTCCAACATATTTAGCTATGCTCATACATGTACAGGCAATCACATTTCTTTGAACACAGATTTAAAAATTACTCTTTATTTCAGAAATGTTAAAATATGAAGACATATAATCTCAGAATCAAGGAAAAGAGGGCAACTGAAACCCAAGTAGTCATGTTGCTTCCCAGGAAGATGACGGGCTGGACAAAGGAGCTGGGAGGTCAGGTTTGTACCTGCATGGCGTAGGGTCATCACTTAGCTCCATGTGCCTCTTCTGAGGGCACAGGTGTATGTGTTTGTGGTTGACTCCTTTGATATATTCCATTTCGGTTTTAAAACACCCTGAGGCAACAGGGACCAAACTACTTTTATCCATTCATAAACATCCTAAAACCAAATGTGGATCTAGGAAAAGAGATTGTTAAAGAAATTAATTTTTGCTATTACTACTAGTATTTTTTTTAAAAAAAGCACTGAAACCAAACCAAAACACAATTATTTTTCTTAGCATAAAAATCCAATACTCATACTCAGAAGTTTAAAAAAATACAATATTTATGAAGTAAACATATATTTAATTTTTTACAATTAAAAACATGCACCAGATATGCCAAGAGAAAAAGAAAGAAAATCAAAAGGTCTTATTGCTAATACTTAGTAAAAGTAGTTTACACAGAGAATCAGTATAGTTGGTTCTCCAGAAAAGACTGATTATCAGTTACTAGAAATAATTTATACATTAACACAATTTTTATAGTTTTTATTCTAAAAGTTATAAGCACAATGCTAAGAATGATTTTTCATCATCCTTTTGAGAACAAATTACTGATCTAATACGCCATCGTTCTATTCTGTGCTGTGTTTCCTATAAGCAAGAATATTCCTACATGTACTCAATATAATCATCAACATTAGATAATTAATATTGATGTTTCTACTATTTAATTTGCAGAGTCAATTCAAATTTGCTAATTGTCCTAACAATATTATTCTTCATAGCAAACGTATCAAGTTCAGAATCCCCTGTTGCACTTCAGTGTTGGTGTGGTCTGGCTCTGTGTCCCCACCCAAATCTCATATCAAATTGTAATCCCCACATGTCAAGGGACTGCCACAGCCTTTTCATTTCCTTCACTCTGGAAAAGTGCCTCATTTTCTCCTTGACCTTCTTTATCTTGACACCTTTGAAAAGGACAGGTCAATGCCTGTGGAATGCCCATTAATTTGGATTTGTTTGATGTTTCCTCATGATTATATACAAGATACGCATCGCTGGTAGAAATGCCACTAAAAACATGGTGGAAATACCGTGAAAAAGAGACACTTTGCTTTCTTCTCTCACTGCATCATAAGAGGAGGTGCCCAACTTTGATATGTCCCATTACTGATAATGTGTAGTTGGATCACTTGATTAAAATAATATCTACCAGTCTACTCCACAGGCAGATGGAGTATTTAGTGCTGCCATAATAATGGTACTTTGTGTTCATAAACTATTGCACAAACATTGTCTAGTATGTAATATACTAAAGTTAAAGTTATTCATCAAAGTTATTTATTTTCCTTTGCAATTAGCACATACTTGGTGGGAAGTATGTTGAGACTGTAAAAACATGAGGTTCCTCATCAAACTCCAATTGATTCATATATTTATTTACATCATGATGATTTGTGATTTTCTATTTTATTCAATAAATTTTATCCTGTTACCATCATTTATTTGACGGTGATTTTGTTTTCTGGCTTTTGCTAGTGGGAGCCTCTTTCAGGTGGCTTGGTATCTTTTGACACAGTTCTGTGTGGGTGCCCTTCTTACCCTGCTTGGGCTCTGACACCGGCATCTTTCCTGCCTGGCCCCCTCTTGGTTGCCCTCCTTTCCCACCCAGGCTCTGCCACTGTGCTGGGGGCCACCTCACTCTGTCCCCATCTGCTCATAGGTGGCATAGTTGTCTTTCCTGCCCAAACCCACTCAATGGCCTTTGGAATGAATTGTTCAGGAAGGGAAGAGAAGGAAGAATTTTTGTTTCCATTGTTTTCTTTCAATGGCTTTTCCAGACCTTCATTAATTTAGTCACGAATGTTGTTTTGAGCACGGATATTTTGCTGAGGTCTATCTTGGTCTAGTAGATATAAAGGTAAGACACAGATGCCCATTTGGGAGCAGAAAACTTAGCAGGGAAGAGGAAACATGAGCACAGCCATCTAAAATTAGGTGTTGCTAATGTTCTACTGGAGGGATGAAGAAGGGATGTACCAGGGCTGTTCTCCACAGGCAGGAAGATGGCCTCAGAGGTCAGTTTCAAACAAGGCACATTCTAGGACAAGGAAACAGTATTGGTCAAGCTGTTCTAGCCCGTAGCCCACAGGCCACATGGGGCCCAGGATGGCTTTGAATGCCGTCCAATACAAATTGGTAAAGTTTCTTAAAACATTATGAGATTTTTGTGTGTGTGATTTCTTTTTCTTTTAGCTTATCTGCTATCACTAGTGTTGGTATATTTTATGTGTGGCCCAAGATAATTATTTTTCTTCCAGTGTGGCCTAAGAAGGCTAAAAGGCTGGGCATCCCATGGATAGGTAAAGACTGGGCATCCCATGGGTAGGTAAAGGCTGGGCATCCCATGGGTAGGTAAAGGCACGGAAGCCTGAAAGTGCAGGTAATCTTTGGGGAATAGCAAGTGGTCACTGGGATCAAGAAGAGAATGTATAAATATGTGTTAAGATAAAAGCAGTAAAAAGAAAGGTTAGGGCCAGATTAGAAGGACTGTGAATATCATGTTAAAGTTTAAACTGTGCATATTAGAGTATGTGTTTTATAAAGAAAACTTTGGCAACAGTGTGGAGAAGAAATTGGAATTACATAGGAGACCATTTAAGGAGAATATTATCCACTTTTCTTTCCAACTAAGCAAAAGGCCCAGGATTCTGGTCTACACCAAGGGGTCCAGAGACAGTGAGGGTGGGGGAATTCTTTGCCTCTAGGTCTGAGGCAGAGTGGTAGCTGGGTAAAAAAAGTTCTAATGTACATCTGTTGCATTTCTGAGGTGTAAATACTCCCTCCATGGCCAGTTTTAAGCTATCAACATCTCATTACTGAGCAGAGTTTGAAAGGCATTAGCATAGTCAACTTCCCTAGCCAATGCAAGCCAGCTCTAGCTTACTCCTGACAGGTGAGGACGTGTCCGGTAAGGGGAAGGGAAATGAGTGTAGGATCACAGAGAATGACTTTATGCAAAGCTGTGGACTTTATGGAACAGGTCAAAGACCTGCTCTGCACCAGAACTAGCTGAGGCTGTCTAAGGCTGAGTCAAGCACCTGGTGGCCTAGGGGGCCTGATCCAAGGGTGAGCAGGACAGGGCCCTGGTTCTGGTTGCCTGGGGAAGAGATAGCATGAATAACAAGCTGTGCCTTTGAGGGAAGACCCCTGAGAGCAGGCTGAGGAAACCCAGGGCCTATAAGGTATTTAGCAAGAGTTCCCTTCCTGGTCAAGGACAGGGCTGTGGCAGGAGGCGGCTTCTGGGAGGGTTCAGAGCCACTGGCAAGCTATGTTCTCAGAGCCTTCCACTGGTGTGCATGATCCCCTTACCTCAGAGTGACTTTCCTAAACACTTCCACTTTCTCCTCTGTCATACACTTCCTCCAAGACAAGAAAGAGCTATCAGTTTGCATCAGGGCTAAGAGAATAATAATAGCAAATCATAATGAGTCGCACTGAGGTCTGTGATGTCAGACACTTTTCTAAATGCTTTCTATGTCTTAAGTCTTTAATGCTCACTGATACGATTTTCATTTTATAGATGAGGAAATTCAAGCAGGAAGAGATTAAGTAACGTTCAGGTGAAATAGCTGGAGAGGGTATAGCGGTAGAACACGCCATAGCGGGCTGACTCCATAGCCCATGCCCCACTCTGCTACACTGGCGAGAAGAAAAAATCCAGGGAGGACAAAGTATTAGTATCTCAAGATACCATGCACTGCATAAATGAGGTAGGTGAGTCCATGACCTGGCGTCTAACAGATGTGCAAGTAATGTGTTTTGAATAGATAAATGGAAAGCCTCTTTTGCATCAGTTAATCTTTATACGGTGAGAGTTTTATAGCCTTCACTATCTTGCGTTTTGATTTTGGGTATTTCAGAATTAAGATGATCTTTGAGCAGCGCGTTATAGTTTCCCAAACAAGAATGTGAGAAACACCAGAAAAATACGCCCAGCCTCAGCCTGGAACGCCGCGGGAACACGCGCGGCCTCAGCCTGGAACACCGCAGGAACACGCCCAGCCTCAGCCTGGAACACCGGAAGAACACGCCCAGCCTCAGCCTGGAACACCGCAGGAACACGCCCAGCCTCAGCCTGGAACACCGGAAGAACACGCCCAGCCTCAGCCTGGACCACCGCGGGAACACGCCCGGCCTCAGCCTGGAACGCCGGAAGAACACGCCCGGCCTCAGCCTGGAACACCGGAAGAACATGCCCGGCCTCAGCCTGGAACACCGCGGGAACACGCCCAGCCTCAGCCTGGAACGCCGCGGGAACACGCCCAGCCTCAGCCTGGAACACCGCGGGAACACGCCCAGCCTCAGCCTGGGACGCCGCGGGAACACGCCCAGCCTCAGCCTGGAACACCACGGGAACACGCCCGGCCTCAGCCTGGAACACCGGAAGAACACGCCCGGCCTCAGCCTGGAACACCGCGGGAATACGCCCGGCCTCAGCCTGGAACACCGCGGGAACACGCCCGGCCTCAGCCTGGGACGCCGCGGGAACACGCCCGGCCTCAGCCTGGGACACCGCGGGAACACGCCCGGCCTCAGCCTGGAACACCGCGGGAACACGCCCGGCCTCAGCCTGGGACGCCGCGGGAACACGCCCGGCCTCAGCCTGGAACACCGGAAGAACACGCCCGGCCTCAGCCTGGAACACCGCGGGAACACGCCCGGCCTCAGCCTGGAACACCGCGGGAACACGCACAGCCTCAGCCTGGAACGCCGCGGGAACACGCACAGCCTCAGCCTGGGACGCCGCGGGAACACGCCCGGCCTCAGCCTGGAACACCGGAAGAACATGCCCGGCCTCAGCCTGGAACGCCGCGGGAACACGCCCGGCCTCAGCCTGGAACACTGGAAGAACATGCCCGGCCTCAGCCTGGAACGCCGCGGGAACACGCCCGGCCTCAGCCTGGAACACCGCGGGAACACGCACAGCCTCAGCCTGGGACGCCGGAAGAACACGCCCAGCCTCAGCCTGGAACACCGCGGGAACACGCCCGGCCTCAGCCTGGAACACCGGAAGAACACGCCCGGCCTCAGCCTGGAACACCGGAAGAACACGCCCAGCCTCAGCCTGGAACACCGCGGGAACACGCCCGGCCTCAGCCTGGGACACCGCGGGAACACGCCCGGCCTCAGCCTGGGACACCGCGGGAACACGCCCGGCCTCAGCCTGGAACGCCGCGGGAACACGCCCGGCCTCAGCCTGGAACACTGGAAGAACATGCCCGGCCTCAGCCTGGAACGCCGCGGGAACACGCCCGGCCTCAGCCTGGAACACCGCGGGAACACGCACAGCCTCAGCCTGGGACGCCGGAAGAACACGCCCAGCCTCAGCCTGGAACACCGCGGGAACACGCCCGGCCTCAGCCTGGAACACCGGAAGAACACGCCCGGCCTCAGCCTGGAACACCGGAAGAACACGCCCAGCCTCAGCCTGGAACACCGCGGGAACACGCCCGGCCTCAGCCTGGGACACCGCGGGAACACGCCCGGCCTCAGCCTGGGACACCGCGGGAACACGCCCGGCCTCAGCCTGGGACACCGCGGGAACACGCCCGGCCTCAGCCTGGGACACCGCGGGAACACGCCCGGCCTCAGCCTGGGACACCGCGGGAATACGCCCGGCCTCAGCCTGGAACACCGCGGGAACACGCCCGGCCTCAGCCAGGAACACCGGAAGAACATGCCCGGCCTCAGCCTGGAACGCCGCGGGAACACGCCCGGCCTCAGCCTGGAACACCGCGGGAACACGCCCGGCCTCAGCCTGGGACACCGCGGGAACACGCACAGCCCCAGCCTGGAACACCGCGGGAACACGCCCGGCCTCAGCCTGGGACACCGCGGGAATACGCCCGGCCCCAGCCTGGAACACCGCGGGAACACGCCCGGCCTCAGCCTGGAACACCGGAAGAATATGCCCAGCTTCAGTTTTGAAATATTGCATCAGTTCTTCTGCTCCTACATCATGGAGCTCTTCCTCATCAATAGATTTAATTAATTTAAATATTTATTTACAATAGCCTCTTTTATCTTGACCTGTTCTGCACAAGGCAGTCCTGGATACTGTGCTGAGGGTTTCACTCCGCGATAGCCGGTGCTCTACCCGAGTCTCTGCACAGCGGCTAATCCCTGTCTCAAACCAGTGCTCTCGCGTCTGTCTTTACCCTCCTCTGAGCTTACTACATAAAAAAGCATGCTTTTGAGAGACATCAAGAATGCACGGTTCCATCTTTATGATGAGAGACAGATCTCCCATTAAAAGAAAAATTCTGCATTTTGAAAAACTGAGTAGGTTGGCACTTAAAAGGGAATTCCAGCTGGTTAATTTAGGGTGCTGAAAAAAGATCCGGCACAGGAATGCTTTCTGGCTGTGGGCCCACTGCATTTTCAACTGATTGCGAACTGGAGACGTTTTCATCACACGAGGGACTCCGCTTTTCAGTATCATGTTGTTCTGAGACAGGAAAACAAGTGAGCACACACGGTTTGGCCCTGGTATCCTAGCTATATTCACGAACATGATCAATGCCAGTTGCATGGAAACCAAAGCCTTATGCTTGCTGATATATTAAAAGTAAAAAAAAAAATCTGAATGAAAATTTTAAAAATATTTTCCGTCTTGAAGTTTTTTTTATTCTTGCCTCCTAATTTTCTTTTCTGTTGTGTCTAAGAAAATATTCTGAAGATATGAAAAGAGCTTTAGGTAAAAGAACAGTTTTGAAAATTGTTAATTTCCTGTGGTATTTTTTTTTTCCTCAGTGGCTTAATGTGAAAAAAATGTATAGGAATCCTGTGTGGGTCCAGGCAGCTCTCCAGGGCAGCTGTCCTCGGTGCAATGATCCAGCAATTCATACAGCTTTAGCCTGTTGCTCTACCAACTCCACACCAGACCTGGTTCTTTGACAAAGAGAATGAGAAGCTCAGATGCTGTGGAGAGACTTTTCGCGGCTTTGGCCTGAAAGTGACACATATCGCTTCTGCTCCCGTTTCCTGGGCCAGAAGTTGTTATATGGCTCTGCCTAACTGCAAGCGTCTGGGAAGCATAGTCTCCCATCTGCCCAGAAAGAAGAAGAGAGCTGGATATTGCTGAACACTGGTAATGGCATGTTGTCCAATCATGCTTCCCAGACACCGGCATAGTCCAAATGGTCTGTGCTCCAAGTGAACAGAAAAAAACCCTAAGTCTGCTGCCACCTATACAAACTAACAAAGCAAAACACCTCCCATTGTGATTTCTCATTTCTATAGAGTGTTGAAGTTTCCCTAAATAAATTGTCCGTTTCATAGAATTTTCTTTTCCATTTTTCTCTTATTCCATTCATTTCAGCCAAAGGAACGTTGCTCACCTCTCTAGGTAGAGTCTGGATAACTTTTGCAGTAGCAGTAGCCCCAAGAATTGATGCCCTCAGAAACATGTCTGCATTTGAATTACTTCAACTCTGAATATTCTTTGTGCTATTTATTGTCAAGGCATTTAAAACTGTATGATGCAGTTGGCCTCAATACTATTAATGCACTGTCTTGGTTCCTCAACGTGGTGGTAGGACTGTTCCTCTCTTCTCAATACCACTTGGGGGGCTGGCTATCAAGTGACCAAATTTAGGGATGGTTGGGACAGGTATTGATGACCTAGAGATCCAATATTCATTTATTCTGTTTCTAACACTGTTCATTGCTTTGTATAAATCCAAGTTGCTGTCTGGTGTCATATGTCTTCCTCCCAGAGAACTCCCTTTAACATTTCTTACATGTAGGTCTGTTGGCAATGATTTCTCTCCGTTTTTATTTGTCTGAGAAAGTCTTTATTTCTCCTTCATTTTCTCACAGGGAAGAAAACACTGAGTTGATATTTTTTTTCTTTCAGCACTTTCAAGATGTCACCCCATTGCATTCTGTATTGCGTGATTTCTGATGTGAGATCTACTGTAATTTTTCTGTGCTCCTTGTTATACAATTTGTAAGAACTATAAAGCGTCTGAACTTTCATTCTACTTTTAAGCTAAAAATTTAACCTGCTGTAGTTTCATAGAAGCTGGTAGAAGACAGGAGACAACAAACAAATGACAACGAGCAATCAGTGACACACTTTGTAAGATGTTCGGAAACAGGAGAGAGCTGTGGAAAGCTGGCTCCCAACAGAAATGTGTGTTTCATTGGCTGACTTCAGGATTTCCTATTTGTGTTTTGTTTTCAGTTTGAATACAAAATATATAGGCGTTCATGCATGCGCATGCGCTCGTGTGTGTGCGCGTATGTATGTGTGTATGTGTGTTTGTCTCTGTGTGTCTGTGAGTATGCATGTGTGTGTCTCTGTGTCTGTGTGTGTCTGTGTGTGTATGTATGTGTGTGTCTGTGTGTGTATGTGTTGGTACTTACTCCTGTATGGTATTGTGAGCTATTTGGCTCAGAGATTTGTTGTCTGTCATTGTTGTCTGTTTGTGACACTCTTGGCTATTATTTCTTTTGTCCTGTTCTCCTCCTCTCTCTCTTTAGAGATTCCACGTATACGTGTGTTAGATCATTTGATAGTCTCTCACGGTGCTTGGGTGCATTACTCCGTGTCTGCTGCTGTACAGTCTTTTTTATGTGTGTCTTAGTCTAGGTACTTTCTATGGACCTGTCTTTAAGTTTACTGATTCTTTTCTCGGTTAAGTCTTCCAATGGGGCTGTAGAAGATGCTTTCATCTCTATTACTGTCTGTTGTTTCTGGGATTTGAACTACATTATTTGTTACAGTTTCCATCTCTATGCTGAAATAATCTGTCTGATCTTAAACATCATTCACCTCTTTATTGAAGGCTTTAACTTATTAATCATAATTATTTTAAGCTCTTTATCAGATAGCTCCAACATCTGTGTCGCACCTGAGTCTAGTTATGCAGATTCCCTTTTATTTTTTTTTTTCGAGATGGAGTTTCACCTGTCTCCCAGGCTGGAGTGCAATGGTGCTGAGAGGTGACAACGTGCTAGCAGCCCTTGCTCGCTCTGGGCGCCTCCTCGGCCTCAGTGTCCTCTCTGGCTGCGCTCCAGGAGCCCTTCAGCCGGCCGCTGTGCTGTGGGGGCCCCTCTCTGGGGCTGGCTGAGGCCGGAGCCGGCTCCCTCTGTTCGCGGGGCGGTGTGGAGGGAGAGGCGCAGGCCGGAGCCCGGGCTGCACGCATTGCTCGCACTCCGCGAGGCCGGCCGGCACCTGCTGGGCTTGATAGGGCTTGATATGGGGACGAGCTCCCACTGGGCTGCCAGAGTGCCCGGGCTGGGTGCCGCAACGTCCCATGGCCAGTGCCATTGAGAGGTGAAGCCAGCTGGGCTTCCGGGTAGGGTGGGAACTCGGAGAAATTTTCTGTTTAGCTAAAGGATTGTAAACACACCAATCAGTACTCTGTGTCCAGCTAGAGGTTTGTAAATGCACCAATCAACACTCTGTGTCTAGCTCATCTGGTGGGGACTTGGAGAACTTTTGTGTCTAGCTAAAGTTTTGTAAAAGCACCAATCAGCGCTTTGTCAAAATGGGCCAATCAGCTCTCTGTAAAATGGACCAATCAGCTCTCTATAAAATGGACCAATCAGCTCTCTGTAAAATGGACCAATCAGCTCTCTGTAAAATGGACCAATCAGTAGGATGTGGGTGGGGCCAGATAAGGGAACGAAAGCCGGATACCGGGGCCAGCAGTGGCAATCCGCTCTGGTCCCTTTCCAGGCTGTGGAAGTTTTGTTCTTTCGCTGTTCGCAGTAAATCTTGGTGCTGCTCACTCTTTGGGACCGTGCTGCCTTTTTGAGCTGTAACAGTCACCGCAAAGGTCTGCAGCTTCACTCCTGAAGTCAGCCAGACCATGAACCCACCAGCAGGAAGAAACTCTGGACCCATCTGAACATCTGAAGGAACAAACTCCGGATACACCATCTTCAGGAACTGTAACACTCACCGCGAGGGTCCACCGCCAGGGTCCACGGGTCCGCAGCTTCATTCTTGAAGTCAGCGAGACCAAGAACCCACCAATTCCGGGCACAGTGCAACTTCCGCCTCCTGGGTTCAAGCGATTCTCCTGCCTCAGCCTCCCAAGTTGCTGGGATTACAGGCATGCACCACCACGCCTAGCTAATTTTGTTGTATTTTTAGTAGAGACGGGGTTTCACCATGTTGGCCAGGGTGTTCCCAACTCCTGACCTCAGGTGATCTGCCCACCTCAGCCTCCCAAAGTGCTGGGATTACAGGCATGAGCCATGGCACCTGGCTGCAGATTTCTTTGTCTCTTGGCAGCGCATTGTTTTTTTTCTGTCTTTTCACATGCCTTGTAATTTTTTGTTGGAAAGTCAGACATCTTGTTCAGGACAGTAGAGACCGAGCTAGATAGTTTTTGTGTGTGGAAGTGGGTGATCTGCAAGGCCTTTAGTGTGGGCATTTGTGTTCATCTAGTGAGGAGTTGGGAAGGGTTTGAGATTTGTAGTTCCTACAATTATCCTCCATGATCCACAGTCTTCAGATTCCTCTAGCAATCCTGTGTATTTGATGTGGGGACAGTTCCCCAAAGTGTTTCTCAAAGTCTGCTCCACTCTCAGCTTTGGGCCTTCCCTCTGTGCTGTGCGGTGGAGAGCGCCGGTCTCTTATAGCTCGCTCCTCAGTGCCCGCGGCACCTTGCTCCCAGCAGTGTTGCACCTTGCTCCCCGCAGTGCTCCGTGGCACCTTGCTGCTCGCGCTGGAAGCTTGTTAGTGCAGGGAACCGTGCTGGAAACATCCTCTGCTGTTCTGACCCAGCCTCGGTCTCCACCTGCGTCCTTGGTTCACAGAGGCGTGACCTTCATGAGTGTTTCTCCTCCTCAGCTCTAGTTTTGATCCCGGAGCAATGCATTTTCTAGATCTCAACATCATAGATCGGAAATTGGAACGGTTAGTTTGTTTTTATCTCTTAATTTATGGTCTTCAATTTGCCCATTTAATGGAAGGAAAATAGTGCGACTATTGTAACTGAACTGTCCCAGATGTAAAAGTCAATCATTTAGGCATCTAGGAAGAACCGCTAAGATACTTTGTGGGAAGCAGAAGTCATGTTGGACATTAGGCCTACTTCCCAAGAGCTTGTGGTCTAAATGGCAAATAGTTTCTAGTAAATCCATAGTTAAAATCTAAAATGTGTGACCTGCCAAGAACAGTTGAATGATTTCCAGGAAGGAAGTGAGTGACGACTGAGGTCAGCTGCCAGGAGGAGGTGAGGCTTGGAGTCTGCATTGCTGAATGCAAAGGGCGGGGGCTTTGCTGTCAGACTGGGCAGATGCCAGCTCCCAGCTTTGCCTCTTGCCTGGTGTAGCATGTCAGTTAAATGGCTTCACACCTCTGTGTCCTAGTGGATAAAGTGCCGATGATATTCGACCTTCAGGCTTGCCAACGGAACTAAAGGAAATAATATATGAAGACCTTCATATAGTTCTCAGCTTGTAGAAGGGCTATGAGCCATTAGAATTTAATTTTTGTTTTTTCTTCTGAAAACCCAATTATAAAAAATGGTAGCTTTTGCATAGGCAGAGAGAAGACAGGAAAGAACTCTAGAAGAGGAAAAAGTGGAAGTGAAGTGCCTGGATTTAGCAGTGATTATGGTAGTTTTGTGGCACATGGAGACCAGCCTAGCTAGAGCAGCGACTGAAAGCGACAGGAATTAGTATAACTCCAGTGGCAAAACACAGGCAACAAATGCACACTTTTGATGGGTTTGGTGCCTAAACCCTCACCTGGGCTTTTAGGCCAATATCAGACCTGCCTCATCAGGGCCATACATAGACTTGCTGGTGCCCTTCCTTGCAGAGGTGCACTAGTGCCTTTATTCCAGATAAGACAGAAGGAACAATTTCTTGGGATGGGACAGGGTATACCTAGTTCACCATGGCAGGATGTGGCTCAGACTTTTGGAGGCTTTATTAACCAGGTCTTTCTTTCCGATGCTTTGATATCTGTGATCTTGCCTGCCGCTCCCAGAGTTAGCCAATTCCTAGAGATAGTAAAGGGTTCACCTTCAAGTGTGTCTTTCAAATGCAAACCAACCAACCCAGAGCCATACCCCCAACCCACTTCTTTAGGAGCTCTCAGACTCAGGGCCACTGTTGTGCTGCCCTGATTGCTCAAGCCAGGTCCTGGACAACTAGGAACAGCCCCAGGGGCCATTATTCAAACTAGCCAATCCTAAACCTGCTTATCCTGCCTCATGTACCTTCCTGTGGGAACTGTAATGAAGACTCTTGCCTGTGTCTTTCTCTCACTCCCTCTGCCTCCTGAGTGACCCCAGTGCTTTTCCATGTGGGCCTCTGGTGTGCAGAGCCCACTTGTCCTGGGAACTGTGAATAACAAACCATCTTTTCAGTCGTATTGTCTTCTGACCTGCTGGTCTCACCACATCTGAATAATCATAAAGCCTACATTTTAAAACAGACAAATCCCCTTACGAGGACAGGGCAGATACTGGTTATATGTTCACATCCAGAGTCTGTTAAAACAGAGACAAATCCAGTTACAAGGACGGGGCAGATACTGGTTATATGTTCACATCCAGAGTCTGTTAAAACAGAGACAAATCCCCTTACAAGGACAGGGTAGATACTGGTTATATGTTCATATCGAGAGTCTGGGCTGACAGGAAGAACTCAGTGTCTGGAAGACAAGGAGCAAGAACAGTGAGTTAGGTGGGAGGTGGCTGAGCGGAAGGTGTTTTGCCAGAGTAATGGAGGTGACATGGAGGAGGATTGAAGCCCAGCAAGGGCTCTGTTGAGAAATACGTCCAGGCCGAGGGCTTGCAGCGCTTCTCAGGGTTTTGGCACCCAGGGTGGTCAGGGGTTGGTACCCAAGCTCTGAGAGACAGGACCTCAGGCTAAAGGAGAGAGACATGTTTCCAAATGAGAGACTCAGGGTTTTGGCACCCAGGGTGGTCAGGGGCTGGTACCCAAGTTCTGAGAGACAGGACCTCAGCCTAAAGGAGAGAGACATGTTTCCAAATGAGAGACTTGGACTCTGTGTAGCACAAGTGATGTGAAAGCTCAATAATAAATCTTGGGAATGAAGCATAAGCCCAGATGTGAAACCTACGGCGCCATATCTGTGCTGGACAATACGAGGTAGTGCTGCCCAACCCAAGGATATTGGCCGAAGCCGCCTTCAATACTTTCTATCTAAGGTCAGCATTAAGTCTAGGAAAGATCAGACTGGGGATGAGCCTGTGGGGAGGTCAGGTTGCCACAACTGTGCGGGGAAACCAGACCAGCTCTGGCAGAAGGTGTGGTCAGGAGTCTCGTTCTTGCGTCATCCACTGAGGGTTCTAGTACAAGTTCCTTTCTCACAAGTCTTGCTGTTCCTGTTAGTCAGCCCACTCCCCGGTCCACACAGTTTCTTGGCCCCAGGTCTCACAAGTCTTGCTGTTCCTGTTACAGTCAGCCCACTCCCCAGTCCACACAGTTTCTTGGCCCCAGGTCTCACAAGTCTTGCTGTTCCTGTTAGTCAGCCCACTCCCCGGTCCACACAGTTTCTTGGCCCCAGGTCTCACAAGTCTTGCTGTTCCTGTTACAGTCAGCCCACTCCCCAGTCCACACAGTTTCTTGGCCCCAGGTCTCACAAGTCTTGCTGTTCCTGTTACAGTCAGCCCACTCCCCAGTCCACACAGTTTCTTGGCCCCAGGGGCCCATTTTGCTCTCGTCATCCTATGGAAGGTACCTCTTGAAATTTATAGCCCCTAAAATCCTGCAAATGCGTTGATAACAGATGTCTACTTGGCTACATCTGAGAGGGCTTCTCTGTCATGACCACCAGCCTGCAGAGTGCTGTTCCCAGCTGCTGCTTCAAGGAGGGGTGCTGACTGATGGAATTTCTGCAGGGATCTCTTCATTCTTCCTCGTTTTTCTTCCTGAGGAGAAAATTTTGCTTTATTATTAAGTCTTCTGGGACTGATTCTGCTCAGGTGAGTCTGACACTTTCCTAAATCTTACTTACTTTCACAGCCTCTCATGAGGTGGTCTTAGCATTACAGAATTTGACTCTCCATTGCAAGGGAACAGGGGCCAAACCCCCTCCGAAATGGCTGCAGAATAGGGGCTAGCTCGGTGTTAGGCACCCTTGAATCTAGGTTCCTTAGCTCTGACTGTCCCTGTTCCCAAATCTGTGGAGAGTAGCCCACAGTGAACTCATCCGCCTAGATCCAGGGTGATTCTTTTGCATCACTGCTCCTAGGAGAAGAATAGTCACAAAATCTTTAAGGTATACACACACACGTACATGTATATAGACATATGTCGGAAATACATATACGTATCTGTGTACACTCGAAAGATAGAACTTGGCCCCAAAATCATGCAATCATTTTAAGCAATTTCTTTCATGGTACCAGAGACACCACACCATATGAAAGTTGCTTTGGGACCTGTTCAAGTTGAATTGTGCTCTCCAATAATTCACATCTTGAAATCTTAACCTCCAGTAGCTCAGAATGTGACTGCATTTGGAGACAGAGAAATAAGGAAAAAATGTAGATGCAGGCGGATACAGAGCAAAGGTGATGTAAACACACAGGGAGAAGACAGACACCTGTGAGCTGAGGAGAGAGGCCTGAAACAGATCTTTTCTTTACAGCACTTGGAAGGCACCAACCCTGTCGACACCTCGATTTTGGACTTCTGGCCTCAGACCTGTGAGACAGTATATTCGTGTTGTGTAAGCTGCCCAGTTGTAGTACTTTTCCACAGTAGCCCCAGCAAATCAATACAGGGCCTACAGGCATGGATTTCTGTTCCAGTTACTTTGCTTTGCAATAAATGTCCCTAAAACTTCAAGGTGTAGAACAATCATTTTGTTATCTTCATTGATTCCGTAAGTGTAGCATTCAGAAGGGACACAGGGATGACGGCTTATCTCTAATCCATGATATCTGGGTCATTAGCTGGAAAGACCTGATAGTTGGATAGAATGGTCTCACTTACTCCCAGGTCTGGGCTGGAATGATGCAAAGACTAGGTCTGCTGCCAGGAGGGCCTACATGTGGCCTTTCCATGTGGCTTGGTTTCCTCACAGCTTGGTGTCTTTGGAGCAATTGTCTTTCCTGTATGGTGGCTTATGACACCAAGCATGAATGTTCCAGGGTGCAAGCAAAAGTCAGATCCTCTTTTATGACCCAGCTTGGGAGTCACCCAGGCCACATCTGCCACATGCATGGGTCTAAGCAGTCACAATCCTTTCCAGAGTCAAGTTTCGCAGGATGGTCGTGGCGGCGGAACAGACCCCACCTCCCGATGGAAAAAATGACAATACATGTTAGGGCAATGTGGGCAGTGTTGCAAAACCTTCACAACTTCTAAAAGTTATTATTTCCTTGAGAGGACAAGCATGTTTAATCCAAACCATGTTACCCCTTCATACAGGTCTTTGCAAGCTTTGGACCACATGGAGATAGAGAAATAGGGAAAGGACAGATTAAATAATGTCTCAAAGCCAAGTGAAGAAAGTTGGGTGTGATCGGATAAGAAAATAAGACTTGGTTTACGTTTTTAGAGATAATGTGTGAAGTACAATGAACGGAACATTTTATCTCCTTTTTAAGAAGCCGAAGATCAAATACACCAGTCAAAGTGATCCTCTGAGAGCGTTAATGTGGGAGAGCTTTCAGACCAACATGCTAATAATGAAAGCCTCATGCCCTAATCTAGGTAAGAGTTTGTTTGATCCAGAAGCCACTTGACAGAATCAGAAATACTAAAGCTCAAATGTCGAAAACTATGATTACAACCTGCAGTTTGATATGAGTCAGCACCAGACAGATGCTGTCTCTTCTCCCTGATGAGAACAAATACATGCTACACCCGGCAGGAGAAAGGACTCCTGACGCAGCTGTAACTCAGCTCGGCTCAAGAAGGAGGCCATGCTAGGTGTTTCAGGAGGTCTTGAGATGCATTAGGCTGAGGATTCTGCTTTCAAGGAGATTATAATTTAGTTAGGAAAATTTTCCTAATAAGCTGATTTTTCATTAATATCTAAAAAAAAAATCCCCAAATACATAAATGTTCAGTATCATGGGCAATAAAGGTTAGAGCTAGAGTCAGATCGTTCTGTTTATTCTAAAGCAAGAGCTCTTTCTATTCTCATCAATGTCTCTTTAATGAGAAATCAAATATTACCTTCTATTTTTCTTTAAAAACAAGAACATTTGATGAATGGCTTTCCATTCTAAAGCCAGGAAGTAGGTAGGAGGAGCAAGGTTCTTAGGGTAAGTCTTCTCTCTAAAACTGGAGCCGGACTTTGAGTGAGTGCAGTGTGAGCATTTCTGACCTTCCGAAAAAGGATTCCAGATGTTTCAGAGACATTTAATGCTCTCTGAATACCCGTGTGCTCACCCACATGCCACAGCTTGTGTCTAGTCAGACAGGAGCCATTTGTAGGGGCTGAGGCGGAATGTGTGATTTGTGCGAGCTCTGGGGTAAAGCATAGAACAGCGGCTGGAAGTTCTGCACTCTTTTTTTTTTTGAGATGGAGTCTCACTGCCGCCCAGGCTGGAGTTCAGCCGCGCGATCTCGGCTCACTGCAATCTCCGCCTCCCGGGTTCACGCCATTCTCCTGCCTCAGCCTCCCCAGTAGCTGGAAGTACAGGCGCCGCCACCACGCACAGCTAATTTTTTTGTATTTTCAGTAGAGACGGGGTTTCACCGTGTTAGCCAAGATGGTCTTGATCTCCTGACCTCGTGATCCACCCACCTCGGCCTCCCAAAGTGCTGGGATTCCAGGCGTGAGCCACTGAGCCCAGCGAAGTTCTGCACTTCTGCTGTTCCCCCGCCTTGGCAATGGGGCCACTTGCTGAGAAGTCAGTGTCCATCACTTGGGATCCTGAATAACCAGGTGGAGCCGAACCCCTACTGACCCGACTGATTGAGGGAGAAATCCATCTTTATTGTCTTAAGCCATGAAAAGCCATGTTTTCTTGTGAGAGCAAATTAACTCCCCGTGATATTTGGGGATGTGAGCCACTGTGCCTGACCCATCCAATCTATTTTTAAATGTGACAAATTTCATACTCTTCAGGTAAGTATGTTGAAATGATTCATCAGTTCTGCTTCTTATAATTTATTTTCCAGACTGTTATCATATTTCTTTTTTTCTCTGACACCTTTTATTTCTTTAAGTAAAAGAAGACAAATATACTAAAAGTTTAGTATTAATAGTTTTGAATTATAGATGGCGGAAACCTTTGATAACATTAATATTTGAATTTTATTTTATTTATTTATTTTTTCAATTTTATTATTATTATACTTTAAGTTTTAGGGTACATGTGCACAACATGCAGGTTTGTTACATATGTATACATGTGCCATGTGGGTGTGCTGCACCCATTAACTTGTCATTTACATTAGGTATATCTCCTAATGCTATTCCTCCCCCCTCCCCCCACCCCACAACAGGCCCCGGTGTGTGATGTTCCCCTTCCTGTGTCCATGTGTTCTCATTGTTCAATTCCCACCTATGAGTGAGAACATGCGGTGTTGGGTTTTTTGTCCTTGCGATAGTTTGCTGAGAATTATGGTTTCCAGCTTCATCCATGTCCCTACAAAGGACATGAACTCATCATTTTTTATGGCTGCATAGTATTCCATGGTGTATATGTGCCACATTTTCTTAATCCAGTCTATCATTGTTGGACATTTGGGTTGGTTCCAAGTCTTTGCTATTGTGAATAGTGCCGCAATAAACATACGTGTGCATGTGTCTTTATAGCAGCATGATTTATAGTCCTTTGGGTATATACCCAGTAATGGGATGGCTGGGTCAAATGGTATTTCTAGTTCTAGATCCCCGAGGAATCGCCACCTGACTTCCACAATGGTTGAACTAGTTTACAGTCCCACCAACAGTGTAAAAGTGTTCCTCTTTCTCCACATCCTCTCCAGCACCTGTTGTTTCCTGACTTTTTAATGATCACCATTCTAACTGGTGTGAGATGGTATCTCATTGTGGTTTTGATTTGCATTTCTCTGATGGCCAGTGATGGTGAGCATTTTTCATGTGTTTTTTGGCTGCATAAATGTCTTCTTTTGAGAAGTGTCTGTTCATATCCTTCGCCCACTTTTTGATGGGGTTGTTAGTTTTTTTCTTGTAAATTTGTTTGAGTTCATTGTAGATTCTGGATATTAGCCCTTTGTCAGATGAGTAGGTTGCAAAAATTTTCTCCCATTCTGTAGGTTGCCTGTTCACTCTGATGGTGGTTTCTTTTGCTGTGCAGAAACTCTTTAGTTTAATTAGATCCTATTTGTCAATTTTGGCTTTTGTTGCCATTGCTTTTGGTGTTTTAGACATGAAGTCCTTGCCCATGCCTATGTCCTGAATGGTATTGCCTAGGTTTTCTTCTAGGGTTTTTATGGTTTTAGGTCTAACATGTTACACAATCCAGCATGTAAACAGAACCAAAGACAAAAACCACATGGTTATCTCAATAGATGCAGAAAAGGCCTTTGACAAAATTCAACAACCCTTCATGCTAAAAACTCTCAATAAATTAGGTATTGATGGGACGTATCTCAAAATAATAAGAGCTATCTATGACAAACCCACAGCCAATATCATACAGAATGGACAAAAACTGGAAGCATTCCCTTTGAAAACTGGCACAAAACAGGGATGCCCTCTCTCACCACTCCTATTCAACATAGTGTTGGAAGTTCTGGCCAGGGCAATCAGGCAGGAGAAGGAAATAAAGAGCATTCAATTAGGAAAAGAGGAAGTCAAATTGTCCCTGTTTGCAGATGACATGATTGTATATCTAGAAAACCCCATTGTCTCAGCCCCAAATCTCCTTAAGCTGATAAGCAACTTCAGCAAAGTCTCAGGATACAAAATCAATGTGCAAAAATCACAAGCATTCTTATACACCATAACAAACAGAGAGCCAAATCATGCATGAACTCCCATTCACAATTGCTTCAAAGAGAATAAAATACCAAGGAGTCCAACTTACAAGGGATGTGAAGGACCTCTTCAAGGAGAACTACAAACCACTGCTCAATGAAATAAAAGAGGATACAAACAAATGGAAGAACATTCCATGCTCATGGGTAGGAAGAATCAATATCGTGAAAATGGCCATACTGCCCAAGGTAATTTATAGATTCAATGCCATCCCCATCAAGCTACCAACGACTTTCTTCACAGAATTGGAAAAAAATACTTTAAAGTTCATATGGAACCAAAAAAGAGCCCGCATCACCAAGTCAATCCTAAGCCAAAAGAACAAAGCTGGAGGCATCATGCTACCTGACTTCAAACTATACTACAAGGCTACAGTAACCAAAACAGCATGGTACTGGTACCAAAGCAGAGATATAGACCAATTGAACAGAACAGAGAACTCAGAAATAATGCCGCATATCTACAACCATCTGATCTTTGACAAACCTGACAAAAACAAGCAATGTGTAAAGGATTCCCTATTTAATAAATGGTGCTGGGAAAACTGGCTAGCCATACGTAGAAAGCTGAAACTGGATGGCTTCCTTACACCTTATACAAAAATTAATTCAAGATGGACTATTTCCATATTTCTACAACACATTGAAGTTTAATAGGTTTAAAAATAAGTGAAGGAGAAAAGCTAGCTTTCTTCCTACTGGAGGCTAGTCAAAAGACCATTTCCCAGGCTTTCCATCTTACCAAGAGAAGATACAGATGTAAATGTATTCCAATTTAGCAAGTTTGCTATGCTGTGAAATGTGAGGCTTGAGAGACCTTCCCTGGGAGCCCATCCAAAGGGCTGAGTGACTGTTTTATTAAAGGGGCCTCCTCTCTAAGGTGGTCTTTTGAATAGATTTTGAGACTAGCAAGGCACTATGAGTCTCTTTGTATAAAAGTCTTGGGTTGACACATCTATATTTTTCTGCTTCTAGGCATTAATGGAGACTTGAAAATTAATCTTTGTCTAATGCAGATAAATACACAAATGCACATGCCATTAAGCTATATGTCATGCAGGAAGGTTGCCTGTGTGTTTATGAACTTCTCCAGTAGAATTGACTTCTGGTTTTACAATTTAAGAGACGATATGCCTAATATATATATGTTAAATCAGGTAGATAAAAGGAAAGCTGAGATTTGTATTTATATATGATTCTCTATGGTAGAATATTTCTTCTTAACATTTGTTTGGTTAGTATTTAAAATTCTGGATTTGTGCAGTGGTATATTGACAAGTCAATACTCCAAAAAGAGTCATGTGTTATATTAATATTTATTCAGACAGCACATGAATGCAAGTGCTACAAAAATATTGTCAGAGATTTTTTAAAAGGCTATTTATCTTCATTCATAATTATATGTATGTGCATGCATGACACCAAAGACAAAATTGTAATAACTTCTGCTTTTGAATGCAAATGCCTGGTACTGCTGTGGGAGCATTGGCAAGTGAATACATCAGTGCTAGCACATCCACAATCATTCTTCAGGCAGGGATTCTGCAAAACTAATCACCCAAGGAAACAAACACACCACAAAGAAGTAATTAGGAAGGCTGTGAAATTAGACCTGGTGGGTGGGGGTCCCTGCTGGGAAGGGCCACAGAAGTGACACATAACAAGTCACCTGTTGTTAAACCTGGGAGACAGACCCAAGCTCCGGCCCAGTCTAATTACATCAAACAAGGTGCTATTTGTATTCATTTCTGAAAGACAAACTAAGTTCAGAGTGAAGTATCTTTGTGATATATTCCAGGAGACGGGATGCTGAGGATGCTGGATGTGGGCAAGGACCAAGCTGTGGTCACTCCGCTTTCGAGGTCACAGGCAGGCCTGTTTAACACTATAATGAATTCAGGAAGGAATGAAATGAGGCAAAAGGCCTACGCTATGACTGGATGAGCACTGCCTCAAATGTCCCCCAAAGGTGGGGGATGCAGAGCACAGGAAGCCAAGGGGTGGGGCATGTCTGTGGTTAAACATCTTCCAATTCCCAGCTCTGCCAAGGTAATTCCCTTTCCTTCAGACCTTCTGGTTTTATTTAGTTGGTTAGTTTTACATTACTGTGCTCAGCTGAAGCTTTTGCTAATCTATTCACATTCCCAACACAAGATAAATCCTGCATATTTTTAAAAATGTGTTTAAGACTATAGGCTTATTTCTACCCAGATTATTAAAAAGTCCCTCTCATGATGCTGGTTTGCAGGAGCTCTCTAATCAGGCGCGCTACCTGCTTTCCATCCTGCCTTTTGGGATTTGAGGTGCGGCTCACCCTACCAACCCCACATAGCTCAGAGGGTGCAGCCGTGTGTGCTCTAGAAGATTCTGGTTAGGGGTAGGTTAAAGCAGCATTATCATGTCTTTTGGAGCCCACTGGGCTACATTCTAGTCTTGGTTTCTTCTTGGGTGAGCCCATTAGGTCAAAATTTATTTCTAAAGTAAGAGAACAGAACTGGGTACCTTTTAAGCTGCTTCTGGCTTCTGTAATCATGCGAGGATTACAGAAGTACTTAGAAAAACTTTGCATACTTTAAGAAGTACAGGACTGGAAGGGCCCTGAGAATCATCTAGTTTCTTTCCCCAGATGGATTTAAATTCTCAAGTTATGTAAAGAACTCATCACATTTGAAGGTAACTGGGGAGAGAAATAAATGAGCATTTCTTGAGCACTGGCCATGGGGCAGGCTACTGGGATTCGCAGAACAACACTGCAGGACGCCGGTTACTCCTGTGGGTGATGGCGGGAACTTGGGCTTGGAGTTTCACAGGTTGTGGAGCTGGTGAGTGGCAGTGCCTGGATTTGCACCCAGCCTTGTGGACTTCTAGAGTCAGAGCTCTTCACTCTGGTCTACACAACTGCTTTGTTATAATTATTTTTGGAGACGGAGTCTCTCTCAGTCACCCAGGCTGGAGTGCAGTGACGCGATCTCAGCTCACTGCAGCCTCCGCCTCCCAGGTTTTAGTGATTCTCCTGCTTCAGCCTCCCAAGTAGCTGGGATTACAGGGGCCTGCCACCACACCTGGCTAACTTGTATTTTTAGTAGAGATGGGGTTTCACCATGTTGCCCAGCCTGGTCTTGAACTCCTGACCTCAGGTGATTCAACTGCCTCAGCCTCCCAAAGTGCTAGGATTACAGGTGTGAGCCACTGCACCTGGCTCACGCAACCACTTTAAAACAAGACTAATTTAAATACTTCTCAGTACCAAGAACCCAAGGGTAAAAAAGAGTCATTTGACTGACGATGTAGTGAGGCAAGTTTGAGACTGTCCCCTTGTACAGATGTAGCTGCTGAGGCATGGAAGCGTTAGGATGTGTCCCCGACCGTGGATATGTCAGTGCAGCATCAGGGCTAAGACTCTGGGTGTTCTCTCCTTGACTTACCTTTTTCCACCTAGCTTAGAAGGGTCTTGTCGAGAGAGTCTGATGTGCAGGTGAGATTATGTCTCCAAGTCTGAGACATGGTGGGCCATGTGTGACTGCCAGTTGCCTCTTCTGCACGTGCGTTCTGAGCGTGATCTCACCTGTAAAATGTCCGTAATCCTGGGTACCCCAAGGTGCAGTTGTGAGGCTGCATGGGCTGACGTGTGGGGCAGAGGGGCTCGTTAAATGTTGTTTTCCTCCCTTCCAAATGAGCTGGATTTGGAGGGAAGCAGCCTTCCCGAGAATCAGCGGCTTGTCTGTAAGGTAAAGTTATTACGACTGGAAACTGGACACACTAATTTTTTCGTTTGCGTTTGAACTAGGATGGCCTTCACATGGCTGCATTCTGTGTGTCTAGGCTGCGGTCCCTGACTGGGCATTTGCCAAATACAAAGTGATTTTCAAACTAAGTCAACCCCATTGCAATGTGTACTTCAAGGCAACATTTAAAGAAGGTATTAGTTTCAAAAGCAAAACAAATCTACACACAAGAGACATACATACGTGTCCTCACTGGACTGTGTAACGTCACTGACCTGTGAGATAGGACAGCTCTTTCCTGTTCTACTGGCGTCCCCATCTCTTTTGACATACCGCAGTGGTAATTGTTTACTGTTAGGAATAAATGTTCATAGGCATTTTTCACATTGACAAAAGCGTTTTCTTCAATATATAACAGCTACTGAAAAAGAGCAATTAAAATATTTCAATATCACTCCTTGCTTTGAGTCATCCTTGGTGAGATGTAGTTTATCTAAGCAGTCACAAGAGTCATGCAGGGTCCATGACCCAGATGAGGCCTTACGCACTCAAGACCTCTTGTATTGAGTAAAGTGTTGCCAGCTGCACGCAGCTATGCCCGGAACTCCTCACAGGTGCGGTAGAGACGGTGCAGCAATCGCCCTTCGCCTGTGTGTCCAGCAGAGGGCAGTAACGTCCCAGTTTTCTTTTCTGACCCGTTTGCTTTTGCATGCTGCGGTTGCATAGCGTTCTGAAGCTCTTGGGTGGCTGACACATAATTGCAGACATTAAGCGTTTTTTAGGAGAGGCATAAAATGTATTGTGAGGGCAGTGAAATCCTTTGTCAAAACTTCTCTGAAGATCTGACCCCATACCGTGACAGTGCAAGGCTGGAACGTAAGCCTGTCACTCACCAGCTTGTAGTCTCTTGCGTCTTGCGAACCTCATTGGCCAAATGTTTTTGTGTTGCTTTATTTTGTTCAAGTAACGACAGCACTCTCTGTGATTGTGTTAGGATACAATTTTACCCAGCTGTCAATAAATGAATTTTGTCATTTTCATATCAAGTACTTCTGAGATTCCATATTCCCTTGAGCAGCAGAGCATTGGGACTTGATAAGAAGGAAGGAGGTATATGTCCTCTCTTCCCGCCTCTCCAATCATCCTCCTCTCTCTAGATTTTTCCTGGGAGCTGTCTGGCCGTTTGGCTTAAGTGGAAACCACGGATAATTTTCTTTCTTTTAAGAGAAATGAATTCTCGAAAGGCAGAAAGAAAAATAGAGAATTTTGGTGAAAGCCTTTGGTGAATTCTCTTTGTGTTCTAGGTCAGCCCTGGATCTGGGTGGATGGAAATGCTGTATGTCACTTATCAAAGAGGTTGCTGCCTTATACGGGCCACAAAAACTCTTTATATGGGCAAACTGTAATAAAATGCTATGGGCATAAGTAGTTCAGAACCACTAATGCTTATATCTCTTTGGGAAAAGTCATGAAAAATATTGGGAGATGAAAGCAGGGTGTGGTGGACCCCATTTAGTTTGTGCTCTAAGCCCCCTGCTGTTTGTGGTCCGTGCTGGAGCTGACCAGTGGGCAGTCACATTGCAGACCACACCAAATTTTTTTTAAGTAAAGGGAGAAAAAAATACAATGGACAAAATATATATCCATAGCTTGGAAATGCTTGGAATAACCTGCTGTGCATGGCGGCCCCAACTTAGTGATGCAGTGGCTCTGGGACATCAGGAAGCCCTCGGAGGTCAAGGTTCAGAATTGTGTTCCTCTTGGAGAGTTCTCAGAACAGAAGCTCCTCAGAGTTGGCCATTTTGTTGTCCTTGTAGAGAAAGTGCCAGCACTTAGATCATAGTGAGTCTTCAGTATACGATTGTTGAGAGCATGAATGAAAATGAATGAATGAAGCACATAGTCATGTTTTAAAAATTAGGACCATATCAACTGAAGATTATTTTTATTAGATACATATAATCCATATTTTCCCATTAAAAACTGAAATTTTTATTAAAAAATTTATTTTATTCTATTTATTATTTGTACTACTCTTTAAGAAATTATGTGGGTATGGTGACTCATATCTGTAATCCCAACATTTTGGGAGGCTGTGGTGGAAGAATCACTTGAGGCAAGATATTCGAGGCCAGCCTGGGAAACAGTGAGAAAGCCTCTCTAGAAAAAACTTTACAAATTTTCCAGGCATGGTGGCACATGCCTAGAGTCCCACCTACAGGGGAGGCTGAGGCAGGAGGATGGCTTGAGCACAGGAAGACGAGGCTGCAGTGAGTCATGGTTGCAGGACTGCTCTGTATCATGGGCAACAGAGTGAGACCCTGTCTCCAGAAAAAGAAGACAGAGAGAAAACTGAACTCAATTCTTTATAAAATGGGTGTATTATACTACAAGTTTAGATAAAATATACATGTCTAATCATTTCCCAGCGTGCTAGGTATAGCGAGGTAAACAAAGAAACCGGGAGACAGAGTCCTTGCCCTTGAATTGTGCAATGTAGAGGGGAGATGATGCCAGCCCACGTGAAAGTCCTAAGAAGGGGTAAGATGGCGTATCACTCAGGCTAGAGTTCTCCTTGGACGCTGAAGTGGAGCTTGCCTATGCCTGTTGGAACACCTGTCATACTCTGGAAATTATTTACCTGGGTATCCTGTCTTGCCTGTTAGAGGAATAAGCTATTGAGAAGAAAGGAGCCTGTCTTACATATGTGAACAGCCTTCACCGGGCCTGGGCAATAGTCGCAAGGTAGTAAATACTGGCTAAGTAAAGGAGCAGAGGCCAAGTGCTGGAAATGAGCCTGGCATTTGCCTGTAGGTGTAGTGTGGGGAGGAGATGTGGCTTGGTAAGAAATCCTGCTGACTGGAGAAGCGAGTTGGTGTGGAGAGTAGCAGAAGTGAGTGTGTGGCAGCTGATGGGTGTTGCCATCAAGGTAATCAGGGAGGAGCCTGGATGAGATGTGGCAGCAACAGGGAGCTGTGTGAGGAGGAGCACGGCACAAAGGCAGTGTTCCAGGTGATGAGCTTGGCTGTGATGCACAGTGTGAGTTGCCGGGGGTGACGGAACTGAACAGAACTGTAAAGCAATAGAATTTGACAATACAAATGCTTCTAAATCAGCTATTTTTTAACTTAAAATGATGGATATACATGAATAATTTATTGGTCCACATGGTTTCATAGAGATGGTTCTTTTTCAATAGAAGAGAAAAAAGTTATTCCTAAAAGAGCACAATAAAATCCGCAAAGACGCTTTGAAACAATGAGGAGCTTATACCTTTTGCATGTTCCAAGCAGATTTTTATTACTTAATGAATCATAATTTCAGTAATAAACAAGGGGGTAATAAATGACAACCATTAACAAGTAATGAATAGACCTATATGGAATATGGGGGAACCTCAATTTGAAGCAAGAGATGGTTATTCCAACAGGATGATGGTGAATGTTCAGGGGAGCGTCCCTTTGATGTACAAATGGTCTCACTAGGTTTGCAGAAGGCACCTTCACCCGGGAAGGTTGTGCACAGCAAGCCTCAGATGGTGTGACTTCACCGAGTCAGCTGGCTTGTGACCATCCACGTGGTGTTGCCCCAAAGGAGCAAAGCACCAGTGACCGTGGGTTACGTACCGAAATAGGCTTCCAGTGGGGCTGCTCTTGAAGCCGGCAGTTGGGGACTTTATGGAAAGACATGTGTTGGTTGGCAGGGGTTTTTGGTTTAGCCTTTTCACCTCATTTGTAAATGTGAAAAAAATAATTATCATCCAGGTTATATGCGAGGCCCGTTCATTCTTTAAGTTCAATTCAAATAATCCATCCCAGCTCAGTTTTCTCTCTGCTCCCTTGACTCCACTCCTCTGTAGTGTTGAGGATTTTGTTTATTTATAATGACACTTTTATTTTCAGCACATCACAATTTAGTAGCTACTTATATGTCCCTCCCTGTCCACTAGACTCTGATTTTCTTGAAGGAGAGGTACACATTTCATCATCATTATATTCGCATCTTCAGGACAATGGCTCTGGGGAGAGATGAGTTAACTCTTGACTGAAGACAGCACGGTGTGGTGGCTGGAACCTCAGCTTTAGGCTGTGACGGATCTGCATTTGAGCCTGGTCTAGACAAGCTGTGAGAATTGAAGCACACTGCTTAAGCTTTCTGAGCCTTTTCTCCTCTTAATAACGAGGATAAAGATAAATACCACCCAGCGTTGAAAAAGAATCAGAAGAGACAATGTAGGCCATTGTGAAGACTGGAGCCACTATTATGATCTCCGACTGCACCTGAGCCCTCCAGGCTGCACAGAAATTCTGTTTCCTTGATAGCATCTCTTTCCATTCACAACAGCAGCCTTATGTGCTCACTTACCCATTGGTTATTTACAATCAGTTGACACCTATGTATTTAAAACTCATCTGTCCAAAGTTGAACTCGTCCTCAGCCCGTACCATTTCTTGTGTGCCCTGAAAGTTAGTGAATGAAATCACCATCCACCCAGCAGGCCAATCCACACACTTGGAGTTTGTCCTTGACTTCCTGCTCCGCTGTGCCCTCCACACCTCATTAACCACGAAATTCCATCCGTACAGCACCAACTCCTCACCTTTTCTGCCCCAGCCCAGGCCACCAACATTCTCGCCTTGTTTCTTATGATAATCTGTTCATGGTCATCCTGCCTCCACAACCTCATTACCCTCTGATCCACTCATAGTTGTAGCACACAAATGTGGTGAGGTCCCTGACCACCATCCCTGGCCGGGTGTATCTGTGTAACTGCGTTTTTATCATGGCACCTGCCACGGTGCATCAGGAGGTGTTGGAATCCTTCCTACTCTGTAAACTCCCTGGGGGGGAGGTGGTGGCATGTCATGTTGGCCTTGACCCCACTGTCAAGAAGCTAAGTGGAAGGCAGGCATGACACAAATATTTGGGAAAGAAGAAGAAACGAAGCAGCCAGCACTGCTAGTGGGGCGTAGCATCTTCTTTCCTGCTCCTCCTTATTCTTCCTTCTTTTCTCCCTTCTCTTTTCTGTCCCCTTTTCTCTTTTCTCTCCTAGTTATTACAGTTTTGGGTTGTCATCGCCATCATTGTATCATCCTCATCATCACCGATGATCACCTGTGATGACCTCTGTTGTGAAAAGAAAAGAAAATCTCAGGACCCTAAACTCACTATGCTGAAGGGAAAAGTTGAACTTGGAAACTGAGTCATGTAAAAAAACCCCCGCCTTTCCTTTTGTTCCTAAACAGACAGCTAGAGAAAGAAGGCCACGTGTCTCCCCAGGGGGCCTCCCTCACCTTGACAAAGTAAACTAACAGCTTATCTTCATGGTGCTGGACAAGAGGAGACGAGGCACAGTCCCTCCGCCCACCTGAGACGAATGCATCTTTGTCTTCTTCCTGTACTCCGTGTTTATTTTATCTCACGTAAAGTGCAGATTTACTCAGCACAGGTGAATACATAATCGATTGTTCCTCTACCTCCTCCTTGTCACATGCGACATGCAGGTTCACTGACTGCTAATCAAAGCCTCAAAAAATGTGACTATACCTTCCCTCTCTTTTTTTTCCCCTTCTTTGCCGCCTGCCTACTTTATCCCTTTAAATACTGAAGCCCTCAAAATCCTCTTTGAAAAAAAGTGCTGGCCACAGACCAGTTGTGACTTGTGTCTCTTTTCCCCAGGCACGTCCTCAGCCTTGGCAAAGTAAGCCTCTAAATGGATTCACACCCATCTCAGACATTGTTTTTGTTTTGTTTTGTTTTGTTTTTTGAGTTCACCATCATAGCAGGGGATTGCTAGCAACAGTTAGGACCTGGAGGGGAGGCCAGAAGAAGAGGCCGCTGGGCACGGGTGAAAGCAGTTCAGAAGACTCGGGGGAGAGGAAGACACGCAGGACCTCGTCAGCCTCCTGCCTCCCCCTTTTTTGGGCGGCTTCTTTTGGAGGAGAGTAGTGGGTGTTCTCCTCAGAATGATCTGCCCGGGCATCAGCCTGCCGTTCCTAATGGAAACAGAAACGTTAACTCTTACTCTAGTGGTGGAGCCCCTTGGACTCCATCTGCAGCTCTCACGAGGCCAGGATTCTGAATGAGCGAGATGAACTTTAATCTTCACTTCTTGTACTTTGGTTCTTATTTTCTGCCTCGGTGTCTTCTTCTCTTTGTTCATGGAGTCCCAGTACTCTCATGTCTGGAAACCTATCACCCTGATTACATAGAGATGAGATGATGAAATTGTCAGCAACTTGCTGAAAGTCACATACCTGTGTCCACAGAACACTGAGCTGTGGGTTCTCTGGATGACAGAATAGTCTTTTCCACATTAACTTAACCGGTGAGGACCCACTGGCTGGAAAACGTTAAGTTTGGAAACAGGCAAAGTGAGATTGTGCGTGTGTGTTTGCAAGTGTGTGTGTAATTGTGTGTGCGTGTGAGTGTGTGCAAGCAAGTGTGCATGTGAGTGTGAGTGTGCATGAGTGTGTGTGGGGAGTGTGTATGTGAGTGTGTGGAGTGTGTGTGAGTGTGAGAGTGTTGTGGAGTGTGTGTGTGAGTCTGTGGGAGTGTGTGTGAGTGTGTGTGTATGTGAGGGTGTTGAGTGTGTGGGGGAGTGTGTGAGTGTGTGTGAGTGTGTGAGTGTGTGTGTTGGGGATTGGTGGTGAGCAAGTGTCTTTTGTTGTCCATTCCTTTCTCACTGCCTCCTGCCTTACTCTCCTTACTCTCCTTACACATCCTTACTCTCTGCTTCCATTCCCTCTTCTCACTATTCAAGTTCTTCCGTTCTCTCCCTGTATTATGTTCTCCCCATAATTGCCGTCTTCACTCTTCCCCAAATCTCTATCCCCTTAATTTGTCCTTTCTTAGTTCTCCCTCCCCAGATTTATTCTGAAGGTTCAGTGGACTCCTAAAAAATATGAAATACTGTATTTTAAGGGACATTAAAGATATGTAATTTTGATTAATTTACACTGTAGCCAGTTATATAAGAGCTATTTGATGTCCAATGAGCCTTTGAAAAGTCTTAAAGTTTTTTCTGAAATTTTAACATTACATTTGTTGAGGAAAACTAACTCAAACACTTTAAGATCAGTTTCTTCTTGGGAACTTTATTTCTTTGCTCACTAAAGGGTCTGCACGCCTATCTTTGCAGTTATGGAAGCTGCAAGAATTGAACACTGAGAATTGAGAGGGGAGAGAAATTCTGTCGTACGTTCCCACATCCTGTTCTTGAGGGGCTGTGGCAGGTTTGGAAGGGCAACAGTGTGAACACAGATTGAATTAAATACACTGGTGTCAGGGTGGGGTCTGGCAAAGGCAGGATCTAGTCAGCATGAGTCCGGATAGGCAGGATTTCTGGACGGAGGTCTATGGGACCAGAGTTTTTGCGGAGCAATGGGTAGAGATTGAGCCTGGTGCAGCTTGGAGTCAAGCTCTGGGTGCGGAGGTCTGAGGCTCCCTTGTGGGAACAGGAGCTCCTGCTGCCCTGTTACTGGGGGCAGCTCACGTCTTCCTCCACCCCTCTATTTCTGAGATGGGACTTTGGAAAGGGCCAGGCATAGAAAAAGGCACAACTCTAGATCTTGTGGGAGTGTCCAAGTCTTTATTTATGGTGCATTATTCATTGTCTGTGGGGATGACCACACCGCTTGTGAAACTGCTGCTCCTCGGGAGCTGATCCTGCAGTTGCCTCTCTCTTTAGCATTCCACCTTCTGCGGTCTAATGCTTTCTGGGAACAAGGAGAGAGGACAGTGGCAGCAAGCCCTTTTCCTCTTTCCATCTAGGTCCCCCCAGGCAGGAGATTAAGATATGGGCTCAGTGAGATATCAGATCATTGAAGTTAGATGGCACAGGCCATTGGTAAAAGCCCGAGGCCTGCCTCCTACATCTCTCAGGCTAGATAGTCTGGACTGTAAATTTTTATATGGTTTTCGTTTATGTAGTTTAGAGAGTAAGATCAGACATTACAGAGCCGGATTTCTCCAACCACTTGTGACTGTGCCCTTGGGCACGCTATTTTACTTCTCTGTTCCTCAGCTTCTTAAACTTTAAAGTGGGCACACAATAGTGTAAAAGCAAACACACAGTAGTTTCAGCTATTGTATTTATTGCACCAACAGCTGTGGGTGCAGTTCCATGTCCCAGCTGACAGAGGTGAGGAAGTCTTCCTGAAATATGACTACAGAGGCTGTTGGGAAAGCCATGCTTTGAGGCCTGTGTGGTAAATCAGGTGCATTAGATTAATTATCTAATCTGTGGTAGATGAAGGCTGAGCACCTGTTTCCTCCTTTGGTTGCATCTTCCTGGACTGTAGCGGCTGCAGAGCCGAAAACTACGTTTCCCAGATACCCTTCTGCCTGAGCTTCTAGATGCAAATTGGCCTCACCAATCAGATTCTCTTATGTACGGACTGCAAGTCAGAACAGAGAAGGAGGTGTCCCCCTGCTGGCAGGCTCAGCGGTGGGGAAGGAGGGTCTTTCTGTAGCCCTGTGCAGTGTCTGGCCACCAGCTTGGGTGGGTATAGAAGGCGGTTGTCTCCGGATTCCTGCCTTCCTGACTGGGCCATCCCTCTGGATGACTCTGCAGGGTTGCTGGGGGTCCTTCCTGGAGACTCAGCCCAGAGGTCACTCCTCCTTTCAGTGTCATTAGCACCCAATCTTCACACTCCTTTCTGCAGGGTAGGCAGTAATTTCTGCTTTTTACAACATAACCTTGATAACCTTGATATTACAGTTTCACAGATGATTATTTTAAGTCTATGGAAAGCTAAAGGACTTTTCTGAGGCAATCTTTTCTGATTTTCCAAGGCAGGTAGGTCACACTTCTTAGCTGTACAGTCTCATTGGATTCCCCACTTGCTAGAACTTTCCTAGGCTTCCTCATTTATCAGCTCACGCTATGAGGACTCTTAGTCCTTGTAAGGTGTGTCTAGGGATTTTCCTGTGTCTCACTTAATATATTTTTCTCAGGTTGACAACAGGAGGGAGATTTGACTATCAATAGTGGTATTGGTGAGCCCAGTAACTATGTGATGGGACCTGGATATGATGCAATCAGTCAGTCTGACAATGGGGAGATTAAGGTCCAATTGTTCTGCAGATACCACACCTGGCATCCTGTCTAATGTAGACTCTCTATGTTAGGTGCACAAGTGAACTTATAGCATGGCAAATGAGAAATTATTTCAGTTGGGCCCATAGTTTTGTCTGCATATTTTAATAAGATATTTGATTCAATGTCAACTTAGATCTTGAGAGGTAGAAAAGAGATTCTGCCAGAAGGTCAAATGAACTGATATCTATGATTGCAAATCCAGCTGAGGATGAAAATACTGGATGAAATGTGAAAGGTAACTCCCATTGTGGGGATCTTGTATAACAGAACAAGGTGGGCACAGCTGTGTGGGTTCCTTGCTGGCTTGGATAAGCTGCTGCTCAATGCCGAGAGGATGGTTCTTTCTCCACAGTGCATGTCAGTGGTAAGTTCAGTAGTTCAATTGCACAAGCTAAGCAATTAGCACATATTCTTTAGAAGTTATTTTTGTTTATTTTCATTTTTAAACGTCTATTTCTGAATATGCAAAATCTAAGCTCAGTGGAAGTAACTTGCATAAAACAGACACCCCCATAAGTGTTAAAAAACCAACCACAGGTCCTAGAGGAGGGAAGGTTGAAGGTGGAGAACTGTGGTATGAAATTCAGGGAGAATCTCCACAAAGTTCCAGGTGCTGTGTGCTCCTTGTTGGAGAACAGATGAGGGTTTTCAGGAGACAGGGAGGATTTAGTGCCCAAGAATTGCAGTCGGGCACAGTGGGGTGTGGTGGGGAGTTGCCAGGACCAGGCTTAGCTGAGGGCAGGAGAGATTGCTGGAAACCATAGCGATGAGCATATTCCGTTGAACAGCAAGTTTTGGTGCATGTGGCCAGCCAGCAGGAGAGAGGGCCAGGGAGCAGGGAGGCGGGCTCTGGAAGCTGCAGGGAGGCGGGCTCTGGAAGCTGCAGGGAGGCGGGCTCTGGAAGCTGCAGGGAGGCGGGCTCTGGAAGCTGCAGGGAGGCGGGCTCTGGAAGCTGCAGGGAGGCGGGCTCTGGAAGCTGCAGGGAGGCGGGCTCTGGAAGCTGCAGGGAGGCGGGCTCTGGAAGCTGCAGCGAGGCGGGCTCTGGAAGCTGCAGCGAGGCGGGCTCTGGAAGCTGCAGGGAGGCGGGCTCTGGAAGCTGAGGTGGCTCCACGTTCTGCTGTCTGTGCCCTACCATTTTTATTTGAGCCAGTTTAATTTTTTTTCAGCTAAGTCTCCCTCCCTATCTTCTTCCTCCTTCTCTCCCTTTCTTCTCTTCCTTACCCTTTTTCTTCTGACCTCCATTTAGTTTTAATTCTTTTTTTTTTTAAAGTTGCATATGTACAGTGTGAAGAATTAAATAATTCCATAGGGTCTGTTGTGCAGAATAATAATCTGCTATCCTCCTCCTCCATTACGTCTTTTCCAGAGGAAATATAATAGCTTTAAACTTTACTGCCTTTTTTTTCTTTTTTTTTTTTTTTTGGTGTTTGCCTCTATATTTTAAAATAGCGTGCTTTTATTGCTACTTTTCAAATTTTCAATTTCAGGCATTATTTATGGAAGCGAGGGCTTTCCTTTCTTTCCTCCTCCCTCTGCCACAAGCATCCTCCCCATTGGTTACACTTTTGGTTAGATCAATATTCATTGTTTTCATTTATTGTGACTTTTGTAACTGCCACTCAGTGCTGAGCCTGTGGCAAATTATGATTGCTTTTCCTTTCCTATATGACTTTTTGTCTTTTCTGGACTAATAGCTGTTTTTTTCATTGTTTATGTCTGTATGTTTTGATTACTAATTTAACTCCAAACTCCCTGCTAGTTGTCCAAATCTCCTTTCTCAAGTTTCCCAGACATTAGGTGTTCTGAGACTTCTGTCTTCTTGAGTAAACCTTTTCCAGAACCTTTGGGCCTGATTCAATGCAGGGTTCTTGCTTTCAGGCCCCACGCTCAGCTGTATGTTCCTGGACTTTCCCTCCACCATCACTGTAGGGATTCCCTTCTCACTTTGCTCCTCTGTTTCCTTGCTTGAGCCTTCCTCTGATTTCGAATACCTCCTTGTTTTGGGGATGCACCTCCTCCAGGAGCTTGCTGGTACAGAATGCATGGGCTCTATCCGTCAGGATTCAGAGGGCAAACTCTAGTAAGAAACTTCAAGAAGCATTTAATAAAAGGATGGTTTACAAAGATGTGGAAGGCTGAAGAAACTTGGGGCCAGTACGAGCAAAAGTCTTTTTCCATACCTAGGTTTGGGGTCATGGGAAGGAAGCAGTTACTGGGATCTGCAGACAAAAATATATTTGAAGGTAGCAATCAACCCACATTAGTCTTGCGGGAATTTCCTCATTTTGCTCGTTTTGGAACTCCTACCAGACAATGATCATCCTGCACTGATGGCCTTTTCTTCTTTATTTTGTATAATTTAGAAACTTTGCCCTATTTCCTGTGAGGTTTATTCAGTTCTTTTTTCTAAACTTCTATAGTTTCTTGTGAGGAGGCAACATTTTACTATCATATTTTACATTTCCAAGAGCTTGCTTCAGTCCTCTCAATGTTCATTTTTAATAACATCTTGTTCTTGTTTCATGATTGCACTATTTCCTCTTACTTTTCTGAGCATAGTAATAATCTTTTTGACGGGAACATTGTATTCTCTCTAAATAGTTTTTCTATAGTATCCTCCAAAATGTGTTTAGCATGCTTTTGTGTTTATTTTATCTTTCCTTCAGGTCAGTGATGTTTTTTTCAGATGGTTAGATTTCCTTGTATCTCTGGTCATATTTAAAAGTAGAAGATGAAGAAGCTGATTGGAAGCCCTGAGCACATTTGTGGGTTGCTATATGGGCTCTGATGTAGGATGATCTGGTTGAGCCATTGTACTGGGGAACCCTCGATGGTTATACCGGTTATACTGGTTGTACTGGGGAATCCTTGATGTTAGTGACTTTTGTCTCTTCTCTTGGGCGGAACAGAGTCCTCAGAGAAAACCTTACAATCTTCTGCAGAGGGTGAATGTCTAGCAATGATCTGGGAACTAAAGGGAAGAAGATTGCTGGGGTCGAAGGAGGGCCTCAGCATCCAGGATCCAAAGTTTCACTTCATCTTCCCTTTTCAACATAACCATCTCTGATGACATCTTGAAAATTTACATTTATCTTCTCAAATGACTAGCCTTCCATTTTCTTGCTAGAGTGTGGATCTGGAAGTCTATCTGTTTTTAAAGTGGCTACCAAGCCGTCCTTCACCTTCATTCTACTTCCAGCACCTCAGGGTTCCCTGCTGAACCTCTGGGAATCTCATGGCTCAAATCCAACTGGCCACTGGCTTCCTTACTGCTGGTTGAGTGAGGAGTCATCTTTCTTTGGTCCACCAAGTCAGTTACCACCTGCTTTTCTGCCTTCTAATTATGGTTTCTTTGATCCTTCTCCATATCCTTACAGGTCTAGGACCTAAAAAAATTACTTTTATGGTGTGTTAGTGGAGTTTTGTGAGGGTGTGTAGAGCTAAATGTTGAAATTTTAGTCTCTTTCCTAAGGCAATTCCCCATTCCTAGAAGACAGCTACATGGTCCCTCACCAGAAAGGCTGCTTTCTCCTGTATGAATTGGGCTCCAGCTGGAGATTTGCTGATCTGTGGGCTGGTGAAAAATCAGGCTTTTATTCATGGCTGTGTTGTTCCTCGGAAGCTCATTCTGCCTTCTGGTGACCCAGCAACAGGGCCATGTTCTGAACAATGGTGCTCTCTTTTCCTTTTTGCAGTACACTATCCTCCATTTCTGTGACCACATGCAACTCCAGCCAGTCCCTAGCTCAGATAACCTGAATGGAGGCCACACCTCCCTGAGGTCCCTGGGGCTCATTTTCTGAAGGGCATCACCGGGACTGGAACTCCCAGATCATCTCCTATGTCCCATCCTGTGCCCCAGTCTTTTAATGACCCTTCAGATGACATATTTAAGAGATTTAATCATGGCTTACTGCATTATACCATAAAACCTTTTTGCTTCCATGCAGTAACTTTCTGATGCCTGTAGCTCTACGAGTAATAAAGATGGAATATTCAGGCAGTATTTTTGTCTGTGAGGTTTCTCGCAAGTATCTTTGTTTAGCCAACCCAGGGACAACATCCTGTGGCTTTGTTTTCCTTTGGGAGCTAAACTGGCTCACTTTATCAGGGGTGAAGCAAGATAAACCTTAGGAATAAATAGTTTTGTGTCAAAAGTTGCTGCCTTGAAAATTTGTTTCCACAGGGTGTCAATGTGCTAATATTCCAATCTTGCAGAAATCGACTGGATTTAGTGGAATTAAAGTCAACTGGAAGACAATCTGTGGGGATAATTCCATGATTCAAAGCCTTCAGGGAAAACGTGTTTGCTCAGCTGCAGTGATTGAAAAATTGAAGGCAACGAGAGTCATATGTTGTGCTTGGTTATGTCCTGCTCTGATGCCAGTTTGGAGTAAAGGCTGAACTTTGCTGTTGAAAGCCACTGTGGAAAGTGGAAACATTGACTGTGCGTTGCTGAGGGGAGGAATGTATTTACTTACCCAGAAATAGACGCATCCTTTTCTCAGTGGGCTGGGAGATAGTATCAATCCTTTCCATTGCAACAGATCCCACTGCCTTCTTTTTTCAAAAGAGTAAATATTTAAATAGGTAATACAGAAAAGTTATTGCCATTTTTCCTTCATCAGCCATGGCTGGGAGTCAAAAGAGAGAGGCAGAACTCACACATGGGGAAATAATATTGTGGACGTTATATATAATCCTTTTAAAGTAACGGCATTAGACTTCGTGATTTGCAATTGGCCAAATTGAGAAAACTTTTCTCAAAAAGCCATTTTAAGATAAAAAATTATGAATTTTCTTAAGCCCTGTGATTAGAGTGTAACACGTATTTATGGTCCCCCCAGGCACCACCCAATAAAAATGGTTAAAACCTTTAGTACTTTTAGTAGTTCACAGTTTTATGGCCAAAGTTATTTTGTAGATTTTATGCTTAAAGCAAGGTCAATGTATTGCACTGTATAAATTATTCTAAGTAATTGCTCAGTTATTTTATAGCTTAGTCACAGGATTTTTTCATTATTAAACGTAGCCTTTCCTTTAAAGTTAGGATGAGAAGGGCACGATAAATCACAGAGCAGCTTGCCATTGGGGTTTCAGCTTTACCTGTGATAAGGGTTTAATAACAATCTGGCCCAGACACCAGCTCCCTCTCAATTACCTTTCCACATGGGCATTAGTTCACACTGTTTATTAAAAACTCCCCTTGTAGTTCTTAAATGGAATGTTTCAGATTAATGGCCCCCACGGAGTTTAACTTCATTGCACTTCATTAAAGCTAGATTGTACAAAAGGTTACTTCAGTTAAATCCAGAATGCGACCTTAAATCTGTATAGATTTTTTTCAGAAAATGTGATAAAATTGCTCTGCCAATCCTTCAAGATTAACAAGACAAAATCCCTTTCAGTAACCAAAGTACAAAAATTTGTGTGCCTGTTCTGAGTTTTCCTCTGGCTGTACAACTGGATTTTATAGAATTAGAGGACAACTCGTGGAAAGAGCCTGGAGTTACAAATGGATCAAGTTACCGGAGAGCTGAGCCCCAGTGTGAGGCTGGAGAGTATGGGAGACCTTTTGTTCCCCTTGAGTGGATGCTGTACATTTGGTGCTTTAGAAAAAAAAATATTTTGCTTCCCATATAATAAAAATATTTTTCTAAATAGATTGGTCTGTGTCTTTTCAAAAAAAAAAAAGTGATGTAAAATCTTCTGAGGTTTTCTTCCTTAGCTACTCCAATCTGTGAGGCGCAGTTTGTGGCAGTCCTTAAACATTGTTTCCTCAGGAAACACAGGACAACTAGAGGCATTAATTACCCATCCTGCACCACGAGCATCTGGCCTCATTGTCTAGAGGCAACTGTGGAAAGTGACGCTCATTAACACCATGGCTCAGTAGTTCCATGTCATCTTTCTGTGAGTTTCAAGCGACTCAGTGAAGTCAACCCAGATCCATTTTCTGCTCTTTTTGGATGGACAAGATGCTCACAACCAATGCCCAGAATCTGCTTATAGTTTTAAAAGCTCTTCTATTGTAAATAATTTTTAAATGCCATTAATTTTATTTTTTGAGATGGGGGCTATGTTGTCCAGGCTGGTCTTGAATTCCTGAGCTCAAGTGATCTGCCTGCCTCGGCCTCCCAAAGTGCTGGGATTACAGGTGTGAGCCACTGTGCCCAGCCAAAAAATGCTATTAATTTTCGATTATTAAAAAAAGTTGGCCGGGCATGGTGGCTCATGCCTGTAATCCTAACACTCTGGGAGGCTGAGACAGGTGGATTCCCTGAGCTCAGGAGTTCGAGACCAGCCTGGGCAAGATGATGAAACCCCATCTCCACTAAAACACGAAAAATCAGCTGGGCATGGTGGCGAGTGCCTGTAATCCAGCTACTCAGGAGGCTGAGGCACAAGAATTGCTTGAACGTGGAAGGCAGAGGTTGCAGTGAGCCAAGGTTGCGCCACTGCATCCCAGCGTGGACAACAAAGCAAAACTCTGTCTCAAAAAAAAAAAGTTAAGCCTATATTGAGGTTTTAAGGAACTGAGGCTATCATTGTTACTCAGATGTCAGTGCATCTGAGTTTGTAGTATTGTTGCTGTTTGGTTTTTCTGCCAGTATTTTTTTTTTTTTTTTTTTTTTGTCTAGGTTCTGTCTACTTTTCATGATCAAAACTGGCATTTACTAAGGAATCCAAAATAATCTAAGCATTTATTCAAATGTCTTATATATGCATTATACATGACGATATTCATTGCACACTTGTGCATAGGGTCAGGACTCGGCATAGAGAGAAGAGGTGTCATCTGGGGAAAGTGACACGAAAGTCCTCTCACTGGGTACATTTACATATAAGTAATTTATCTGGGTGGAGACACTGAAGATTTGTTTAAATACAATATTGTATGAAGAATGGAGGAGCCATTAAATGATTATCACCAATTAACAGCCAAGTTCATTAAACTAGCATGTTACTTATTTGGATCCTCAGGGGACCATCAGCAAATGGATATATTTTGACTTACAGAAATTAGCACACTGAGAACAAGTGACACTACAGACAGGTCGGCCCCACTCTGGTGTCACTGTGGGGAAAGGGAGGCACTACGGACAGGTCGGCCCCACATTGGTGTCATGGCGGGGAAAGGGTGGCACTATGGACAGGTCAGTCCCACACTGGTGTCATGGTGGGGAAAGGGTGGCACTATGGACAGGTTGGTCCCATACTGATGTCACGGTGGGGAAAGGGTGGCACTATGGACAGGTCGGTCCCACACTGGTGTCACGGTGGGGAAAGGGTTTTGCACAACTGGAAGGGAGAATGAAGACCCTGGGCACTAGGCATTTTAAGAGCAAAAGAAAATAATAGAAATAAGTGAGAAAATTGTATCCACTTAAGAATTTGGGATTGTGTCATCTATACATATTGTAGGTTAACCAGTCTCCAAATGTGTTCTTATTCTCCAGATCACATTTGGAGACTAGCTACTACTAAAAATACAAAAATTAGCTGGGCGCATGCCTGTAATCCCAGCTACTCGGGAGGCTGAGGCAGGAGAATCGCTTGAACCTGGGAGGCGGAGGTTGAGGTGAGCTGAGATCGGGCCATTGCACTCCAGCCTGGGCAACAAGAGCAAAACTCCGTCTGAAAAAAGAAAAGAAAATAGATTTTAAGTAAAAATATTATTTAATTAACGTGTAATAGGTTTATTATTAGTATTTTAAAATAAATCACTAAATATTTTTAGATTGTTAGTTTGTATTTTTTCTATGATAAATATTAGTAAGTATAAATATAAATCAAATCAACAAAACTTTTTGAAGTCCAGGATACTTTTTGAGCCTAATGGGTTCCTGAGAGTCAAGTATTTGGGAGCCACTGATCTAGGTGGTGAATAGATTCCTTCCTCATTGTAATTTGTCAGGCACTCAAGAATTGCCTGTGGAGAATGCTGGCATTGAGAATATTGAAGTCCTGGGAATACCTCTATGCACGTACTTCTCCAAATGTAGTTGGAGAGAGAAGTTATGCTAAAACAGCTTTCTCACATTTATTTATTTATTTATAATTCTTTTTAGAGACAGGATCTTGCTCTGTCACCCAGGCAGGAATGCAGTGGTGTGATTGTAGCTCACTGCAGTCTCAAACTCCTGGGCTCAGGCGATCTCCTGGCCTCTGCCTCCCCAGTAGCTGAAAACAGCTTTCTATTATTACATAAAGCAAACATTAAGGAAGATGGCTGTGACTGCGGGTGCAGCAGGGAATAAGTAAGAAATATGAAAATTAAAAGGAAGGAATTTGAGGGCATTAATAACAAGCTTATTCTAATTCATCACTTTCCTTTGGTATAGTAATTAGACTATTTTGCCACTGATGAGATTTTAGAATAGAATATTAATTTGTATCAGACTTAATTAAAATAGAAAAACAGGCCAGGCATGGTGGCTCATGCTTGTAATTCCAGCACTTTGGGAGGCTGAGACAGGTGGATCACGAGCTCAGGAGTTCGAGACCAGCCTGGCCAACATGGTGAAACCCCATCTCTACTAAAAATACAAAAATTAGCTAGGTGTGGTGGTGGGCGGCTGTCGTCTCAGCTACTCGGGGGGGCTGAGGCAGGAGAATCACCTGAACCCGGGAGGCCGAGGTTGCAGTGAGCCGAGATTGCACCACTGCACTCCAGGCTGGGCAACAGAACAAGACTCCATCTGAAAAACAATAAAATTGAAAAGCAATGTTTTGAACTAAAATGTCTCAAATGAGCATGGATAAGAAGTTGCAAGTTGTGACCTGCTAGTTGAGAATTGGAAATAATTGGGAGTCCTTGGATTGGGATGAGGAGCAGAGGAGGAAATTGTAGGATGATGTGCAGAACGAAGCAGCTAGTGGAGTAACAACAGCTTCTAAAGTAGGCGACTAGCATTTTGCAATAGTATTGGAATAAGTTTTCCATACAATTAAGCTGCACCATTCAAGTATGACTAGAAGGTGACTGGCTTCACTTTTAGACAGGAATCAATGGAAAAATCTCACTAGAGGACTTTGATGGCAATGAGGAGATCATGAGTCTAATCTTTGACCAATGAGCAGAAGCTAGGGATGGGGTTGGAGATGCAGTTGGAGAGTGAGAAGAAGCAGTGTCCACATAAAGGAATGCATTCTTCCCACAGGAAAAATGGGGCACTGGTCAGAAATAACAAACACGCCCAGTCAAATCCTAAGTAAGTTTGCAGCTGGATTTTTTCCAGTAATGTCTTCACTGGCCTTTTGTCCTTGAGTTATTCTCATCTCCTGCACATCAGTGCCAGATTAGTAACCTCTCCAGACCCATTACATTATGATATTCTTTGCTTAAAACTTTCAGTTACTTTTATTACCTACTGAATTAACTTCAAGCACCTTCTCTTGCTATTTAAGGTGTTCCAGAACTTGGTCTCACCCTGACTTTCTAGTTCCATCATTTTGACTCCTTTACAAAAGCCAGACTTGTCTATTCTTTGAATCTTGTATGCATTGAGCAGATTCTTATCTCCATTTGCTTACCAATGACATAACTTTGCACTTATCATGTTCTCCTTTTATCCAAATATTAACTACTCTTAAAAGTCAAGCTCAGCTATTGTCCCAGCTACTCAGGAGGCTGAGAAGGGATGATCACTTGAGCCTGGGAGATCAAGGCTGCAGTGAGCTGTGATTGCCCCACCCCAGTGACCTCCAGCCTGGATGACAGAGCGGGACCCTGTCTCAAAAGAAAAAAAAGTCAAGTTTAGGTGCAGTGTGCAAAAGAAAAGAGTTGTCACATAAGGAATTAGTTGACCCTGAAATGTCAGACTTAGAGTGTTGGCTTCCTTTCCTAAGTCTTCCTCGCCTAAGTCTTCCTCTCCTAAGTCTTCCTCTCAATCTCGTAGGCTCAGAAATCTGATTTTGTTAAAAAATCATTCTCAGTATTGGGCTCAAAGAAGCTGAGCTTACAAGACTAATTTTAAATTACAGATTTTCCAGTGTGAACCCACAATGCTCACATTGGCAAAATTTCCATTTGAACATCACACTGTAGACAGAACTTTTTAGAAGTCTAAAAATTTCTAGGTGATTGCTTTGCAAAGATAAGGCTAAAAACATTACTAGGTTTTCATCTCTGTAATACAGATGGCCTTACTAAGATCACCATTCTATTGAAGCCATTCAGCTAAAGCTCTCTAGAATTCTTTCAATGTTTGCATTTCTGACTTTTTTATTTTTACTTTTTGACAATCCATTTTACTATTCGCACATCCAATTATTAGGTCTTTTAATGTGATTAATGAGATTATTGTTCATTTTTGCTGATCTGGGTGCAATTCATTCTGTTTTCTTAAGGAGACATTACCTAGCTTGGTTCTGAGTCTTTATGTCTTGATTTCACAATCTAATTATTCAAGAGTAACCTTAAGTTTCTTCCTTCCAAGTGCTTGGAAGAACATTTTATGATTTTACTGGCAACAATCATTATTTGATCTTTACAACAACCCTTAGGCAGATAGGGAAGATGAGTATCACCCCAATTTACAGATGAGGAAGCTGAGCCTTAAAGCATTAAGAGAGTTGTCTGAATTCACACATATTAACTGGATAAATTAGATCTCAAATTAAGACCTTTGTTCTACTACAGGACCGCCTGATGCAAGGACCACTTCTTCAGGCCAATTAGAGCACCTAGCAATGTGCTGGGATCACTGTACGTGCTTAATATATATTTATTTTAAAAAAGAATGAGGATACTACTATGACAAAAAAGTGAAACAAATTACCAGTTTCACAAAGTTAACTGTGAACTCCTAGGATGCATTCTTCATTGTCAACTGTCAACCCACTAAAGTAATTTTGGCTTTATGATTTGGAAAATGAGCATGATAATTCTTCCTGGTGTGAATTACTCAGGGTATGAGTGGGCCATGAAGGTTTAAGATGGGTTATTGCAGTGGCCACGAGTCACAGTCGTGTGGATGAGGATTTAAGAAGATACGTGACAGGAGGTGGAGGAGCACAAGGCTTTCGAGACCATGAGTTATAAGGAAGGTCAGGACCCTGGATAGGTCCCTGGTGCTTTCTTCCAGATTATTATCTTTTATTTAGATTTAAGCTTCCTTGGGTGACGTCTCCCCCGATGGAATTATTTGACTTGGTTATGGAAGATTTCAGAGTTTGGGGGAAGACTGTAGCAGCGAGGTGCTCAGTTGCAAACAATAGAAATAAAGTCTGGCCAATTTAAGTATGAAATTCAGAAGAAGCAATATTTATTAGAAGTATATTTGGAAGAATCAATCACACGTCTGGAGAGCCATACTCAAAAAATGTGTGGAAACTAAGTGAAATTAGGCAGCCGAGAACGCATGGTTAGCACCACTGCTAGTGGACAATCGCTGCCCTGATCCTGCTGTGCTTTAACTCCACTGCTGCATGGACTTTACACAGTCGCTACTTTCCTCAGAGCTTGGCATCGCTTTCTCAAGATCCTAGAACTGGCTAGAGCTCTGATTGGTGAGGAGCCTAGAGCTGGCGAGAGCTCTGATTGGCCCAGATCCTAGAGCTGGCCAGAGCTCTGATTGGCCAAGATCCCAGAGCTGGCCAGAGCACTGATTGGCCAAGATCCCAGAGCTGGCCAGAGCACTGATTGGCCAAGATCCTAGAGCTGGCCAGAGCTCTGATTGGCCAAGATCCCAGAGCTGGCCAGAGCTCTGATTGGCCAAGATCCTAGAGCTGGCCAGAGCTCTGATTGGCCAAGATCCTAGAGCTGGCCAGAGCACTGATTGGCCAAGATCCTAGAGCTGGCCAGAGCTCTGATTGGCCAAGATCCTAGAGCTGGCCAGAGCTCTGATTGGCCAAGCCTCTGCCCTAGCTTCCTGGGAGCAGAGTTGAGATGTCTCCTTTCATTTGGCCTCTGGAATGTTCTAAATAGCAAATGTGGGTACCTTTTTTTTGGATGGCTGGGCCTGGTGGCTCATGCCTGTAATGCCAGCTATTCAGGGGGCTAAGATCGAAGAATTGCTTGAGGCCAGGAGTTTGAGACCCCTTATCTAAATACATAAAAATAGGCAGTCGTGGTGTGTGCCCGTAGTCCCAGATACTCAGGAGGCTGAGGCAGGAGGATCGCTTGATCCCAGGAGTTTGAGGCTGCAGTAAGATGTGATCGCACCACTGCACTGCAGCCTGGGCAACAGGGTGACCCTGGCTCTAAACCTTTTTTAAAAAAAGAAAGAAAACAATGATTAATCTTTGCTCTGACCTCAGGCTTCCCACTTTTTGAAGAGCTGGGTGGGCTAATGGGCTGGCCTGGGCTTTTGTGTTTGTTTGTGCCCACCCACCCATCAGACCACAAAAGTTGTTGCTGAAACTCCTCAAGTTCCCACATGCCCAATGATGACAAATAGGTTTAGTGCTCTGCTTACCTTTTCAGGTTTCTGGCTTGATTTAGATTCATAATTCTTAATATTTCTTACTTTCTTGCCAGATTATCAAGGCATTTTTGAAAGATTTAAAAACATGGTATTCATTCCATGTCTACCCTTACTTTCAATCTGCCTATGTAGGTCATCATACATGCAGAAATAGGAGTTAGGACTGGTTCCTTGTAATTATCTTACCAAAAGAATAAGGTATGCACCTTGAGCTAGCGAACAACATGATGCCTGGGAAAACGGGGAGAAAATACATTCAAAAAACATGCCTGGATGATGCATCAGCGGGGCCAAAGTACTATGCTCAGCAGACAGAGCCAAATATACACATTATGGCCAAATTTATTTGGATTATTTATTGTGAGCCTCGTATTCCTTCAATTTAATAGTAGAATAATATCTTAAGCACACGCAGACTGGTAAAATAAAAGAACAAGATGGTCAAAATCTGAATTTAACAACTGTATCAAGCGACTGAGTTTACTGCCGTTTATAATGTCAGCTTCTGGCTGAATTCTGAGCATGTCTTGGTCTCTGCGGCTCAAGACATCTCACACAGGTGCATCTGTGTGGTGAGAGCCATGATGAAGGCAAGATGGAAGCCCTGAAGTTCAATTTCCTTCATGACAACTAAAAGATCAACGGGTAGACATGGCTTCTCTTCCTCTAAATGGTAGGATTAAATGTTGTCACTTCTCATGAACTTAACAAAAAGCTAGTCAGCAGAGTGTATTGATGAGGAAACACGTAGTTCAGCATGCAGTCAGACCGTTATGAGCCTGCCTTGTGGTTTTGGCACTGCGGTTTCTTTCATTGGATGTGTCAGTGTGGGCATGCTCCCTTATGCAAGCCTGAACCAGCCATGCAAACTCCCAGTCTCTTTCTCTCATACTGTATTTTGGAACCCTGTTGTAAGACTATTAAAATATTTATAAAACTTTCAGGTATTGCGTATAATGCATTGATGCTAATTGATGCAATAAATGGATACTAATGCAGGATAGATTTTTCAAAATTCTGCGATTTTTAAAAATATATGATCAGCTGGAATAGTATGTGAAATACAATATTAAATTGCAGTGTTGAAACTGCGAAAGGTCAAACAAATACCTTTTCCTCTGTAATATGTGCAATAATGTTTCATTTAACCAGCAATATTGGAGACCTAGGTATTTCATAAACATGACTTTTACAAGTAATTGAAGGTTACCTTTAGAGAACTTCAACATTTTAAAATTTTAACTTGCCAGGATGGAAAGCATTAAAAAGTTCATTGCCCACTTCCTGAATTTAGAAATAAGAACACGGAAAAATAGAGATTAATCAAACCCATGTTTCCACCACAGAGATTTTCCTTCTTTATAAATTGAGGATATTGAATACAATGTAATATTTTTAAAATAACTGTATGTTATTATTGTAAACATTATTATTACACCATGCTGTGTGATAAAATATACTCAGGGAGTTTTGTGGCATATGGGGATGGTTCAAAATTTTATTTACCTGGTTATAGAAAATATGGAAAGCATAGAAAAGAAAATAAAAATGACTATAAACACACTAGCCAGAGGTAATCATGGTTAACATTTTAGTGTTATTACTATTTCTGAATACGGTTACTATGTTACTCTATATACACTTTTTAATTCTTCTCTACCCTATTAATAAATTGGGACTGTTTTCTCATAGCCTTAAACATCCTTAATGACTTGCTTTCTAATGGTTATGTGATTTTGCCTCATATGGCAGTGGCATCATTATTTTGTTAACCAGTATCCCGTTGATGAACATTTAGATTTATCCAGTTTAGCCATTGTAAGTAATGCTATAGTGACCACTTTGGTAAGTAAATCCTAGTGGACATCTTTTATTTATTTAGGAAGGGGTTAGGAAGTACTTACATCTTTTATTTATTTAGGAAGCAGTTAGGAAACGCTTACAGTGGGGTTTAGGAAGCACTTACAGTGGGGTTAGGAAGCACTTACAGTGGGGTTAGGAAGCACTTACAGTGGGGTTAGGAAGCACTTACAGTGTGTTGTGCACTCTTCTATGTGCTTGGGATTCCGTCTTTGTTCTTGCAGTATTTATATTCCAGTAGGTGAGACTTACAGTAAACATAGAGAAGCCCGTTAGATAGTATATTAGAAAGTGGTAAATGACATGAACTGTGTTCTCTTAGATAAATTTCTAGAAGAGTCCTGAAACATTCTTCTAAAATGCTTTTCAGAATGGTTGTACTGATTCAGTTTTCTGTCAAACATGTTTGCATATCTCTTTTCCTATCCTTGAAAATAGGTGTTGCTAAAGAAAAAACTGCCATTTGGTTAAAGACAATTTATTTTATTGCTTATACTTGCATTTTTTTATTCTAGTGATTTCTGAACACATTTTATTATGTTCATTGATTATTTGTATATCTTCCTTTGAAAAATACCTGTTTATGTCTTTCGGATAATGTCAATAATTTGAGGAAAATTGCCTTTGGAGAAAGGAAATGCCGTTCATCTTGTGTGCCCATTTAGTCACCAAGTGTTGTAAATCTATCTCATTTATCGCTCCTGGAAGCTCTTCTTTCTTTTCCTTCTGTTCCTGCCTTAATTTAGGAGGCCTTAATCTCTTCTCACCTGGATTTCAGCTAAAAGCTCCAACTGATCTTCTTGGCTGCAGCCTTATTGGCTTCATTCCGTCGAAGACACAGCCTCGTAATCACCTTCCTAAAATATAAATCGAGACACATCATTCTCTTCGTTAAAATACTTCAGTCACTTTTTTTTCTTTCTAAGTGAAGCTGAAACCCTGGTGAAGTTTGCAAATCTTCCTATGACCTGGCTCCTGCCTACACAGCAAACCTCGCCTTTCTGGCACATAGCAAACCCTCAATAGGTTTTACGTAATGAATGACATTGATCACTGCTGAAGGAGGTCCAGATGGCCATGGCTTTCCTCATGCCATGGAGATTTAGGCTGGATCCTACACTAGCTGCTTCCAGATGACAGGTATTGAGCAGTGATTCACAAACTTTTCATTCCTAGGACCCCTTTACACAGTTCAAATTATTGAGGACCCTTAACAGCTTTTATTTGCATGGGTCGTGTCTATCTATATTTACTTTATTAAATACCAAAATGGGAAATATAAAAAATATCAACTCATTTAAAATAATATTAAGACCAACACATTTTAATATAAATAACATTTTATGAAAAATAATTATATTTTCCAAACCCCTCAAAAATTGGTGAGAAAAGGGAAATTGTTTCACATTTTTGCAAATCGTTTAAATGTTTGACTAACAAATGACAGTTACAGATGCGTGAATGAGCCTAGTCCAGATCAGCTGAGTCTGGCCCAGAAGATCAGGCCTGCCCCAATGAAGACAGCTCAAATTGTACAAATGAGCCCAGTCCAGATCAGCTGAGTCCGGCCCGGAAGATCAAGCCTGCCCCAGTGAAGACAGCTCAAACTGCGCGAATGAGCCCAGTCCCGATCAGCTGAGTCCGGCCCAGAAGATCAGGCCTGCCCCAGTGAAGACAGCTCAAACTGCGAGCCCGGAAATTGTAAGTGAAATAAAGGTTGTTGTATAAGCCATTATGGTCGTCGGGGTTCTCCGGAGAAAGAAGTAAGATACGATACATGAGAGGGAGAGATGTATTATAATGAATTGGCCCACACGATTGTGGGGACTGGCAGCCTGCCGGCTGCAGAGCCAGAGAAGAGATGAAGAAAAGAGAAAAGATGATGCTGAATCTGGAGCCCAGAGACCACCTGGAGGCAGGATTCCCTTTCCCTCGGGGACCTCTGTCTTTCTTTCTCTTAAGGCCTTCAACCATTTAGGTGAAGTCCACTCACATTATGGGGGGTAACCCTCTTCACTAAATATCCACTGATTTCAATGTTAATCTCATCTAACAAATACCTTCACAGCAATATTTACACTGAGTGTTTGACCTAATATCTGGGTTCATGGCCTAGCCAAGTTGGCACAAAATCACCCCTCGCAATGACCAAGTTTAAGATGGTGTGTTATGGGACAAAAGCCATCCGGCATACTTTGTAATCATCATCTCCGCTGGTCTTTCAACCCTGCAGACTCAGCTGTCTTAAGAATTTTTCGGCAAAATTTTGTAATTCCAAAATATAGTAATTCCAAAAGGTAAAATTATTTTTCTCTGTGAAATTTTAAGCTTTTAAAATATAGTAATGTAGCAAATGGTTTAAAAATATTAACAATAGTTTTCTATAAACAGAATTCCTCTTTGTGACTACAGTTGGGTGGTACATATGTTCAGGAGTGAATCCAGGCAAATAGGTGTCTTTCCTGAAAGATGGTTTTGGTTGTTGGGTAGAAAGTTTTCAGGTGTTTTTCTATCAATCGTCTAGGAAATGTTAATTGACTTTCTTACCTGTTACATACTGGTCTCTGTGCTAGACACCTAGGTATCAGCATTAATCTCTGTTCTACAGGTATAAAACAAAACTAGATGATTCTTTTCCCTTAGGAGTGAATTTTTTTCCTTAAAGCAGTTTATTCTTTTTCATATTCTGTCTCTATTCTGTGTATTTAAGTACTTTCACTAGAATAATATGCATTGGCTGCTCCCATGGAAGAAATTACCTGCTCCTTTCCACTCCCAGCTCCAAGAGCAGTGTGGAAATGAACGGAGCCAGCACAGTGCTCTGTGCCAGTTCTTTGTTGCTTCATTTTGTTCACAGATCTCTTGAGGCCAGGATTACACATAGTGAGTTGTTTGTGTGTCTGCATTTTCATGGCATAAAAGAGTTTTAAAGGCTCCAAATGGATATTTCCTTTGATCTTGAATAAAAGAATCACTAGATGAAAGTGCTACTCACTTGAGATCTGCAAAACTTTCTAAACACAGCTAAACCTTGGCTTCTGAGTCTTGTTCGGTTCTGAAATAAGGCTGTCTGCCTTCCTCCTTATAAATTTCTCATGTGACTGCAAACATTCTAAATGCATCCTACTATTGTGGAGGATAAAATTGATGTTGGAAAGTTGATATAATCCTAGTAGGTACCATTTAAAGGAGCCTTAGTATGTTATGACACTAGCTAACCAACTTGTAAACATTCTCTAATTTAAGCCTTATGACAATCATGCAAGTTAGGGACTAGATTAAGAAAACTGAGGCAAAGAGATATACTTAATAAAGTACTTTGCCTAAGTATACTCAGCTAGTAAGTGGCAGGCTGAGCATGAAAACCTGAGTGTGTGGGACACCAGGCCCGTGGTCTAGATCACTCCACTATGTAGCCCTGACCGCAAACCTGAGTCTCTGTGACACCAGGCCCGTGATCTAGATCACTCCACTATGTAGCCCTGACCGCAAACCTGGGTCTCTGTGACACCAGGCCCGTGATCTAGATCACTCCACTATGTAGCCCTGACCGCAAACCTGAGTCTCTGTGACACCAGGCCCGTGATCTAGATCACTCCACTATGTAGCCCTGACCACAAACCTGGGTCTCTGTGACACCAGGCCCGTGATCTAGATCACTCCACTATGTAGCCCTGACCGCAAACCTGAGTCTCTGTGACACCAGGCCCGTGATCTAGATCACTCCACTATGTAGCCCTGACCGCAAACCTGAGTCTCTGTGACACCAGGCCCGTGATCTAGATCACTCCACTATGTAGCCCTGACCACAAACCTGCGTCTCTGTGACACCAGGCCTGTGGTCTGGATCACTCCACTATGTAGCCCTGACCACATCACCATTTGTGGGGTGAGAGTGCAGTCCTAGCTCAGTGGGTAAGAGGATCCAGGTGAGATTACCTCTGATCAATCCTTTGCTTCTTTACTTACTCACTGTTATTCAATGTATCTCAGTTTATTCCTCTTTAAGATTAGAATAATAATGTAGCCTTCTTCCTAGGGTTGTTACAGGAATTAAGTTAATATGGGTATGGTGCTTGAAATACCACCTGGCATATACTAAGTGCTCCTTAAATGTTAGCTCTTCTTATAAAATTGAATGCAGCTTTTCCATCAGGATGTCAAGTTTTTGGTTTTCTATGCAGCTAAGTCAATAATCTTAAATTTAGTTGCTAATGACTTTTAGATTAAGGTTGTGTCTATGTGATTCCAAAGGACAAATAAAGTCAATTTGGAAACAAGTCAAGCAAATCGCCAATTCAATGAAAATGTTAGTTAGGCTTATGTTTGGTGTCTCGAGGAACAAAAGTAACAATTCTTCTTGTAAAAAACTTTTTAAAAGTCTTTCAATTGGTTGCATGATTATGTTGAAGTCAGTCTTCAATTTATTTAGAAGCAAAAAGAAGCAAAACTGTTGAGACGTTAAGGCATCTTCAGTGTAGCTTCACACTTTCACACTTCCATGCTCTCGAAGGGTCTGTAGAAGGTCTTGGAGCAACGTGTGGAGAGAGCAGAATGGTGGGAGTCAGGCCCAGCTTTCCCCAGGAATGTTCTAGGTTATTACATGAGCATCTCAGGCAGATCATCACTTGTTCTGTAATTCAGCTTTTCCTACCATAATTAGTGAATTAAACTTTCTTACTTGGCTGCTGTCTGAGGGGACTCAGAGCCCTTGCAACACACTGGGCATCTTGTGAATGCTTCGAATGTACAACATAGAAACACAGGGCCAGCTGAGCCTACCATCTTTATCATAATGTTGCACATAATTATAAATGTCCCATTTATAATTGTGTTTCTAAATGCATGTTCTTTCAAAAGGTTGTTACAATTTTAACAACAAATTTTGTTAATATTTTAGAAAACTGGGAAAATACAGAAAAGCATAAAGAATAAGACAGAAATCATGCAGAGTCTCATCATCATATAGCAGCACATTTATGTCTAGAAAATGGTTGCTTTAAAGTGTTTTCATGGACTAGGGATGTATGAAATTGTAGGACAAAATGAAAATCTGATTATTCATGTCAGCCCTAAGAATGGTGTTAGTACTTGATACAACTTACATTATTTTAGCTTTAAAAAAGAATGTTCATCTGAACTGCAATAAAGCTAGAATTATATTACCTTGAAAGGATGTCTCTGGGAGTTGTAAGTCAAAACAAGGCTTTATTACAAAAAATTAAATAATAATAATAATGCGGAGATAAATCGAAGTATGTATCGAGAGTTATGTCTGTGCTACTTTGGGGCAGAGTTTCCTGTTTGGGTTGAGATTTGCAGAGCTGGTGATTTTTCAGGACTACACGAGGCTCCCAGGCAGGTCACCGAGTCTCAGTGCCCCTACAGCACCGTCTCACAGCTCTTGAGGCAATGCCTGGTTGACTGTGTGCTGTCACTCGACCTTTTATGTGAAAGATGAGACGCTCTTCCCACTAATGGATGCAAATGTGAGAACTGGCTGCCTGAAACAGCAGTGAGGTAAGAATTACTATCTGAGGCCACATCAGCCCTGGCATCTGACTTATGTTCAATGAGCTCCTCTCTTGGGCTACACAAATAAGCATAATTGTTTTTAAGGCCAAATTCCTGAAACAGAGTTCACATCTTGTCCTTTTCCTGCAGGCTGTAACTCTCCTGGTACTCTGGGGGGAAGCTTAACAACTAAGATTCAGAGCAAAGGAAGACGATGCCGGCAGCAGGCTTTGGGTGCTTGTGGGGCAGCAGGTTGTACCAGGGGCAGGTGCAGACCCCTGCCTCCCTTGCCTTCACCACAGTCACAACAGGCCAGGCCAGCCCATCCGTCATGTCTCTAGGATATCTCAGGGGTTCAAGGCCACCACACCATTTGCAGCACGCTCCACTCGCTGATCTGTGATATGGGAGATGTGCTTATTGGCGAATAAATCACCATGTCAAGTTAACGGCCTGTGTCCAAGGCGAGTGACTTCGAGGTCAGCGTAGCAGCATACCATTGGACGCAGCGGATTCTGCTTCTGCGCACAGTGCCTCATCAGAACATAAATTTTCAAATACCAGATGTGATAAAAGACAACATCGAGCTTTCTGTTTTTTGAAGGAGAGGAGGAGATACTGTATACATTTTCTGAAAGGTGCCTCCACTTCATCACTGATCCTGACACGTTGGAGGAAGGAGAGGAGGACAGTGAAGACCATCAGCAAGGGAGAGCAGGTTCCCTGCCCTGGATCCCTGCCCTGGATCCCTGCCCTGGTCCCCTGCCCTGATTCCCTGCCCCATGTTGTAGGTCTTTGGGCTACATTTCTACCCATTGGCTGAACATAAAAACTGTCCTATGAACTATTTGGCAGCAAGTTCACAGCAAAGAATATTAACTCTGTGAGGCACCTTAGACAATGCCCGGCTTAACCCCCACTTGACAAACAAAGACGCATATTCTGACTCACCCACCATCCCAGGAGCAACTGACCAGGCCGAGGAACTCTGTCCACTGCATGCAGCCCACTTGGCCTTCCACTGTGACGTCCAGGCTGAGGAACTGTGTCCGCCGCCTGCAGCCCACTTGGCCTTCCACTGTGATGTCCTTTCCAGGACTCTGAGCAGAGATGGGTTTATAACAAGCATAAATTGTTATTTTGTATCTATCTGCACATCAATTTATATATTTTGAAAATTAAAAGAAATCCACTGATAAGAATTTTTCTCACAAGTTAATTAAGGAAACTAGGTCAATGGAAAGTTCTTAGGTTATGAAAATATTGATGTGAATATGTTATGGGAGAATCATTTCAAAATGAGTTAAAGAGCCTGGGCACAGTGGTTCACGCCTGTAATCCCAGCACTTTGGGAGGCCAAGGTGGGTGGATCATGATGTCAAGAGATTGAGACCATCCTGGCCAACATGGTGAAAGCCTGTCGCTACTAAAAATACAAAAATTAGCCAGGCGTGGTGGCACGTGCCTGTAGTCCCAGCTACTCGGGAGGCTGAGGCGGGAGAATAGCTTGAACCTGGGAGGTGGAGGTTGCTGTCATGCGACTGCACTCCAGCCTGGTGAGAGAGCAAGACTCCATCTCAAAAAAAAAAAAAGAAAAGAAAAAAAAAAAACAGGAGTTACAGGAATCTAGGATATTTTGCTTTCTGTCCCTAAACTTTGGGGCTTAATTTGGCAGACACTTGGGAGCGGGAGGGTAAAGTTTGTGGTGTCCTGCTTGCCTTGAATTTGTGGTGGCCACAGAATGCAGGCTTGACTTCATGCAGGTTCACATGCATCATTATGGAGAACATATTTTTGTGTTTACTTCAATATTTATTTTGTAGTAAAAATAAAAACAATACCAGTTTTCTGAAGGGTTTCTTAAATCAACTCTTTTGTGTCCTATAGGGCAATACTTTGCTCCTAGAGAAGTCTATGAACCATGGATGTCTTTGATTTGTCTCATTAGAATGCCCACCCTCATACCATATGCTATCCCTCACATATGCTGGAAGATAATAGTCTGCAGAATAGCCTTTATGGTGAAGCCAGCTTCCGGTGCTCTGCTACTCTGCAAAAATCACATCTGGATAGAGAAGAAACCAGTGACAAGATGTCTCTCTCTCAGTCCTTGCAATGAACTGACTCCTATTGGTGCGGGTGAGGGGGATGGTGTCAGCAATGGTGAGATATATGTTTCAAATGTCAGCAACAAAAGAAGAGAGAGAAAGAGAGGAAACAAAAACAGCTGCTAACCCCTTGAGTTTGCTTTCTGGGACAAGTTACCAGCCACATTAGTTTCATGGTCTCTATCTGCATACTGAGGGTGGCTGCCATCCCTGCTGTCCACCCGGATTTGCACATCTGTGGTTCCATTGAGTTATGTGGTTTTGCCATTCACAGCAAACATGGAAAAGATCCCCATCAACCTGGTGAAATGGTTCTGGTTTTAGATTCATAAGCTATATAGACAATAATTTCTGAAAAGGATGTGTATTTAATGTGTTGACTGAAGAACTGAAAGGCAGGGTTGTTTACAAAAGACTCAAGTGCAGAATTTTGGAAGGTGCTGAGTGTTAGCTCAGCCGTGTCCTGGTAGGTGTTTTTCATTCATTCCTCTGAAGCACATGGTGTTTTCATTTCTAATTTGTGGAAGAATTTAGTGCAAAACTTGGAGCACAATTATTAGGGCCAATGACAACCCACATATGTGGAATTTTGAGGACTTTTGCAGATTTTATGGATTTGGTGCAGTTCCACAGCAAACTATAAAATTATTATTGCAGACTAGAAGATTATAAAAGTTAAAACACAAACTATCTGGATTACAGCGCCCAGCAAAACATGCAAGAAACAGTTAAGTCATCACGCACATCCCTGTAATTTGGTATTCTAATGCTTTGTTTGGCTAAATATTTTTATCAGCTTTTTGTCTTAATAATTTCTGGAAATAGGATGATAATTTTGTTTTCACAGTTGGTGATTGTATATGGACAGAAGGTATGAAAGAGGATGAGATTTCTAACTTTCAGATAAAAAGTTTGGCATATTCTATTAGTTCCACCTCATTAATTTTATTACTAATTTTTTTCAGTTCTTATTTTGTTTCATTTTTGAATATGGTATCTGCTGTATGTTGATAATGGTGGGTTAAAAATTTATCAGCTGCAGCCATACGTCTGTCTGTTTTTTGTTTTATATATATACACTTTGAGGCTTTTTTATTTGGTATATTAAAGTTTATTCATGTCATATCTTTATTATTAGCTTACCAATTTAACATAATACGATGCTCTTTTAACTCAATAAGAGACTTTAAATACTACATAGCCTGAAATGATATTACCAAATCTGCTTTTCTTTTGTATATATTTAATTAGTTACAATGTACCCAATCCTTAATTTATGACCCTCTAATCCAGCTTTCGGTTGTTTCTAGGCAGCAACATCTTGTAACATTGTGTTGTTGGATTTTGTTTTAATTCAACTTAAGACACGGTAAACATAGATAGTGGAATTTAAGCCCTTAACACCCAATACCAATTTATTTTGAACTGTTTAAACTCACGATGCTCTACTTCTTTTCCTTGCTTATGGCTTTGTAGAGGCCGGTGTGCAGCACTAAGAGGGTAAGGAACGCAACGGGAAATCTCTGAGCCCCATTTAGGGTCGTCGCAAATAGAAAGAGGCCAGGTCCTCTTGCTTGCTTTGTTGATGGGGTTCCCTCGCACACTCATGCCTTCTTGAATGCTCACATTCATGCACTTTCACACTCACTTCCCCACGTTCACGCCTCACACAGTCGTGTATATAACATTTTCTGGTTTTACAGTGTTTAAAACTTAGCCTTTAGGGGTGACTGATGCTTTTCTGGGTAAAATGCTGAGCACTGTGAAGGGACTGCATGAGATCAAAAGATCCCCCATCCTGGGAGAAGTTCTGGCTGATTTGGGAGATGATCCCTGGAGAAGCTCTGGTTGATTTGGGAGCTGATCCCTGGAGAAGTTCTGGATGATTTGGGGGCTGATCCCTGGAGAAGTTCTGGCTGATTTGGGAGCTGATCCCTGGAGAAGTTCTGATTGATTTGGGGGCTGAACCTTGGAGAAGTTCCGGCTGATTTGGGAGCTGATCCTTGGAGAAGTTCTGGCTGATTTGGGGGCTGATCCCTGGAGAAGTTCTGGTTGATTTGGGAGCTGAACCTTGGAGAAGTTCTGGCTGATTTGGGAGCTGAACCTTGGAGAAGTTCTGGCTGATTTGGGAGCTGAACCTTGGAGAAGTTCTGGCTGATTTGGGAGCTGAACCTTGGAGAAGTTCTGGCTGATTTGGGAGCTGAACCTTGGAGAAGTTCTGGCTGATTTGGGAGCTGATCCTTGGAGAAGTTCTGGTTGATTTGGGGGCTGAACCTTGGAGAAGTTCCGGCTGATTTGGGAGCTGATCCTTGGAGAAGTTCTGTCTGATTTGGGACCTGATCCTTGGAGAAGTTCTGGTTGATTTGGGAGCTGATCCCTGGAGAAGTTCTGATTGATTTGGGGGCTGATCCTTGGAGAAGTTCTGCTGATTTGGGAGCTGATCCTTGGAGAAGTTCTGGTTGATTTGGGGGCTGATCCTTGGAGAAGTTCTGGCTGATTTGGGACCTGATCCTTGGAGAAGTTCTGGTTGATTTGGGAGCTGCTCCCTGGAGAAATTCTGGTTGATTTGGGAGCTGATCCCTGGAGAAGTTCTGGTTGATTTGGGGGCTGATCCTTGGAGAAGTTCTGCTGATTTGGGAGCTGATCCTTGGAGAAGTTCTGGTTGATTTGGGGGCTGATCCTTGGAGAAGTTCCGGCTGATTTGGGAGCTGATCCTTGGAGAAGTTCTGGTTGATTTGGGGGCTGATCCTTGGAGAAGTTCTGGCTGATTTGGGGGCTGATCCTTGGAGAAGTTCTGGCTGATTTGGGGGCTGATCCTTGGAGAAGTTCTGGCTGATTTGGGGGCTGATCCTTGGAGAAGTTCTGGTTGATTTGGGGGCTGATCCTTGGAGAAGTTCTGGTTGATTTGGGAGCTGAATCTTGGAGAAGTTCTGGGTGATTTGGGAGCTGATTCTTAGAGAAGTTCTGGTTGATTTGAGAGCTGATCCTTGGAGAAGTTCTGGTTGATTTGGGAGCTGATCCTTGGAGAAGTTCTGGTTGATTTGGGGGTTGATCCTTGGAGAAGTTCTGGTTGATTTGGGGGCTGATCCTTGGAGAAGTTCTGACTGATCCTTGGTGGGCATCATGCACTCCCGGGTTTTATCCTCTGCGCATTAGAGAGGTCAGGCCATGAATGGTCCTAGATCAAGATGAGCACTGAACTTGGTTATTTTCTTCCTGACTTTCATAAGCAACAATCAGTGCATTATTGATATCTTCTACTCCATGGATTTAAACATCTTGTTTCTGTATAACAAACCAAACTGTGTACTTTTCACACTACATGTGATTTAAAAATAATGTTCCTAAGTTTTCAGGGGGTGTCTGTTCATCCTCCTGCTCTTCGTAATTATGCCAACAGTAGTAGCTACCACTGATTGCATTTCTTTACTGTTCTGACTGTCACTATGTACCCACAGCACCTTACCCCAGCCCCTGTCTAAGGCACGGGTGTTATTTCCAGTTGATAGATGCGGAACCCGAGGCTCCTGTAGCGAATGAGCATCAGAGCACATATTTAACGCAGCTTTTGGCTCTAGAAGTCCTCGTTCTTCGTTGTTCAAGGAAGGTGCCATCTGGGAGGTGTCTGTCATGCACCAGGTTGGAGAATGGCATGAGTTAGGGAATCAGCCTTTTTGGGAAGGCAGAAGCTTACAGAACCCGGGAGGAGAAAAGCCCAGTGTCCCTCATCCTCTCATCTTTGCCATAGAGAAAGCACGAGGACCAAGATGTTTTTCTGACCGGTAGCATGGACTTGCATTCCACTGGGGCCACTCTGACTTTTACAAAGGGCAAGGCTGAAAGCAAACTTGTCGATGTTGAATGAGATTTCCTCAGTACCAAGCAGTCTGCATGTGGTGTAGCTGTTTATGAGAATTGCCTGGGAACACAAACTGCCCAGAACCTGGGTATCCTGGGACCTGTGGGGAAAAGGGGCTATGAGGATATCAGTGCTACAGGTCGCTTAGTGTCACATGGTCCTTATTTCCAGGGACCCAGTGTTGAGGATTCTCAGTGAGCATGTGTTTCAGGCAAGTCAGAGCGAGCGTCTGGAGCCACTTTGCGACAATCCGCTTATTGCTCCTTCTACAATCCAGCACTGTTTTCATGTTGTTTGGTAAATTTTGTTTTTTAATATCTCAGCAGGAGAATGTGTGTTTTGTGGAAGAAATGACCAACTGGTAGAATGCCTTCCATTTTAATAAAATCCTTGCTGGGTTTGAGTTAATAGGCCTCCAAGGAAGAGCAAGTTAAAATAGAACTGGACAGAGTGCTAAATAAAATACTGTCCAGCATAATCTACTGCCCTCAAGGGAGAGAGCCAAATGACTCAATACGGGTTTTCCATCTTCAATTTCAATAGCCCGATGTCAGGATCAAGCAGCAGAACATGCTGACTACCTCAGTATGCTCCCTGCATTCAAAGTTTCTTTTCCCATGGCCTCTTCTGCTCCTGTGATGCCATCCCCAAGACGCTTAAAGTACACAGACATGAAAGTCCTTTTACTAGCATTGCAGATCGAGGGGTAGGTAGTGACGTTCTAAAGGAATGAAACAGAATGTGGACCACAGAGAGATGGGCAATTAACACTGCCACCTGTTTTAGTCATTTGTTTGTTTTAATTGGGATATTTATATATGGTTATAATCTGTCATTTGTATTAATGTAGCTATCTGTGGGGTTGGAGAAAAGAAAGAATAGAATTATTTATTTATTTATTTATTTATTTATTTATTTATTTATTAATGATTTTGAGACAGACCTGGCTCTGTTGCCCAGGCTGGAGTGCAGTGGTGCGATCTCGGCTCACTGCAACCTCCACCTCCTAGGCTCAAGCCATCTTCCCACCTCAGCTTCTTGTGCAGCTGGGACTACAGGTTCACGCCACCACACCAAGCTAATTTTTGTATCTTTTATAGAGATGGGATCTCACTATGTTGCATAGGCTGATCTCGAACTCCTGAGCTTAAGGGATTCACCCGCATTGGCCGAGCACTAGGACAGGCATGAGCCACCGTGCCCAGCCTTAAGTTTTTTAGTTCAATGATCTTGGCGTTTTCAAGATTTGCTATGTAATGACTGCTCCATACCCCTTTCCTATCCATGGGAGTTCAGTTTCAAATGCACTGAGCATTCAAAGTAAGTCATCCTGGAAACAGCATGTCTGTTGATTTCCTAGTTGGGAAAATCTTCTGTTTAGCTGAGAGGGAAATTGCTATGGTTCGAGAAGAGACATTCTACTGTGAAACTTAGGGGAGAAATATATTATCTTTACAGGCATCCTGGATACAAAACCAAACTGCTCTGGGCTCTACATGGAGAACTAATTTTATTGTGGGTTGTTTTTTTGTTTGTTTGTTTGTTTTTTTCAGAAAGTCTGAGGCTGATATGAATGGAGTAGAGAAAGAGGGAAGGATGGTAGGAAAACACACCCCATTTTCCAGCCAGTGGCCATAGCCAGCCTCATCCCCAAGAAGCCTAAACATTTTATACTTGTGTGAGTCTTCATATGAGCACATTCACTTCACTAGGGCTGCAGCATCCTGGAGAGATGAATGGTTTCCATTCACAGATGACAACCCTGGTGGCCCATACTCAGTGACAGGGATGGTCCACAGCTGACAAACCTGGTGGCCCATACTCAGTGACAGGGATGGTCCACAGCTGACAACACTAGTGGCCTATACTCAGTGATGGGGATGGTCCACAGCTGACAACCCTGGTGGTCCATACTCAGTGACAGGGATGGAAGTCCTTCTCCATTTGCCCTTTATTAGAGAGATATATCAGGCTCACTGTGTGGAAGGAAACATTTTCCAACGTACTCCACATGCACTCTGTGATGCTCATTGTCCTCTGACATGTAATTAAACACTGACACTTTTCTCCTAGCTTTCCTAAATGGCTAATGACAGAGAGGTGGTACCAGCTGCCCCAGGGTAAACTACTGAGCAAATCTAAAGGTGTGTCTTCTAGTTCCATCTTCTGTTAGAAAAACCAAATGCTCACAAAGTGCAATAACAGTTTAAACCAAGACTGCTCTCTCTCACAATGTTTTTCATCAATCATTATAATAATATTGTTTTTAAAATAAACTTTGTTTTAGGAGATTTGCATATCTACAGAAACATTGTGAACTTAGAGTAGACAGAGTTCACGTCCACCCTGGCTGTGTTTATCATTAACATCTTACAATATTATATATATTATATTAGTGCATTTATTATTATTCATGTACCAATATTGATATATTTTTATTACTTAAAGCCTATATTTTACTTATATTTATGTGGTTTTCACTGAGTGTCCTTTTCTGTTCTGGGATCTCATTCAGGATCCCAAGAAACATTTAACTGTCAAGTCTCCTGAGGCTCCTCTGGCTGAGGCAGTTGCTGGGACATTTTCTGCTTTGTATGACCTTGCAGGTTTGGAAGAGCACTGATCAGGGGTACAGTAGGATGCCCCGTACTGAAATCTTTATGTTGTTTTTCTCATGATTAGACTGGGGTCATGGCTTTTAGGGAGGAGACCCACAGAGGTAAGGTGCCATCATCATCACATCGTCTGAAGGGTACATACTGTCAACATGACTAATCACTATTTATGGTGACCTTGTTCACCTTGGCCAAGGTGGTGTTTGTTAGGTTTTCTCTTTCCATAGTGCACTCTTTAGAAGGAGGCCACTTTGTGCAGCCCACACTTAATGAGTGAGAAGTTATGCTCCACCTCCTGAGGGTGGAGTATCCAGACAAATTATTTAGAATTCTTATGCATAATTTGTCTCATATCCCCCATTTAAATATTTATTCAATTATCTATTAGTATCAGTATGGACTCATGGATATTTATTTGGTACTTTGAGTTAAAATTATATATTATTCTATTTATTTTATTGCTCAAATTGTTCCAGTTCAAAAATTACCCACTACAATAGTTATGTAGTGGTACCTTGTTGTCATTTTAAGTTGCAATTCTCTGTTGACAAACAATATTGAGCATTTTTTCATATCTTTATTTGGCATCTGTTTACCTTCTTTGGTGAGGGGTCTGTTCAGGTTTTTTTTACATTATTTAACTGGGTTGCTTGTTTTCTTATTGTTGAATTTTAAGAGTTCTTTTTACATTTTAGATACACGTTTTTTATCAGATATGCATTTTGAAAATATTTTCTACAAGTCTGTGGCTTGTCTATGATACTTTTAAAAATGTATTTTCACACTCTAATGAGACATATGAAGAGGAAAGAAGTTAGTTAATTATAGGAGCCCAATCATGTCTCTACATGGGGGTGTGAAGCCTCCTCCCTGGAGGAATCTACTTTTCCTTGGTCTTCCAAATACATTGTTATTTCCAAAACCATATATGAGGAGTATAAAAAAGATATGAGAATATATCAATACTCAAATAAAGAGAAAGTGTACTTAAAAAAAGAATTCTCACAATGACCAGTGAGGTAGATAAAACAGACATACATAAGTGTTCATGTTTATCAGATGCAGAAACTGAAGCCCAGGTAAGCCATATGACCTAGCTAGAGTCACTCAGTCGGCAAGAGATGGAGCCATGACTACACTCCTAGATTCTATCTCCTGGCCCTAAATTCACTTACCTACATCACACTAGAACCATATCATGTTAGCCAACAGACCATCAGTGTGTTTGTTTAAAGTGCTAACTTACTGATAATTCATGCATTTAACAGCGTATTTTTCAGATGCATTTGACCCTTGCTGTGTCAGATAAGTCACTTATTCAAAATGGAATAAGTTAAGATGTAGCATGAGTCTAACTGTGTCTTTGCTTTCTTGGCACTGTATAGCTACAGTGGATCCTAAGTATTCTATCATCTGATTCTTCCAGACAATTCTTTATTGTACTCAACATTTTAGTGGCAGTAGTCCTTGGAATTTACTAATCATTTTCCTTAAGAGTTTTGGAGGAAAATATCTATTACTTAGGCAGCTAGCCAATTAGAAAATTAAAAGTCCCTTTAGAGCATAATTTACCAGTCTTGAGACTATTGGCTTTTGGGCTGGATAATTCTTTGGTGTGGTGGGCTCTGATATATTATAAGATGCTTAGCAGCATTCCAGGACTGTTCCTGCTAGATGCCAGTAGTATCCCTCCAGGATGCCACAACCATAAATGTCTCTAGAGATTGACAAGTGTCCCTTGGGGGCTCTATTGGTCCATTTTTACACTGCTGATAAAGATATACCTGAGACTGGGAAGAAAAATAGGTTTAATGGACTCCCAATTCCACGTGGCTTGGGAGACCTCACAATCATGGCAGAAGGAAACAGGCACTTCTTACATGGCAGCAGCAAGAGAATGAGAACTGACTGAAAGGGGTTTCCCCTTATAAAACCATCGTATCTCGTAAGACTTACTGTCACAAGAGCGGCACAGGAAATACGTGCCCCCATGATTCAGTTACCCCCCAAAGGGTCCCTCCCACAACATGTTGGAATTGGGGGAGCTACAATTCAAGATGAGATTTGTGTGGGGACACAGCCAAACCATATCATTCTGTCCCTGGCCCCTCCCAAATCTCATGTCCTCACATTTCAAAACCAATCATGCCCTCCCAGTAGAACCCCAAATTGTTAACCCATTTCAGCATTAATTCAAAAGCTTACAGTCCAATGTCTCATCTGAGACAAGGCAAGTCCCCTCTGCCTATGAGCCCATAAAATCAAAAGCAAGTTAATTACTTTCTAGATACAATGTAGGTACACGTATTGGGTAAATACAGCTGTTACAAATGGGAGAAATTGGCCAAAACAAAGGGGCTACAGGCCCCATGCAAGTCTAAAATGCAGCAGGACAGTCAAATTTTAAAGCTCTAAAATGATATCTTTTGACTCCATGTCTCACATCTGGGTCATGCTGATGCAAGGGATGGGTTCCCATGGTCTCAGGCAGCTCTGCCCCTGTGGCTTTGGAGGTTACTGCCTCCCTCCCAGCTGCTTTCATGGGCTGGTATTGAGTGTCTGTGGCTTTTCCAGGTGCATTGTGCAAGCTGTCAGTGGATCTACCATTCTGGGGTCTGGAGGATGGTGGCTCTCTTCTTACAGCTTCACTAGCCAGCACCCTAGTGGGGAGTCTGTGGGGGTCCCCACCCTACATTTCTCTTCTTCACTGCCCTGGCAGAGGTTCTCCATGAGGACCCCACTGCTGCAGCTAACTTCTGCCTGGACATCCAGATGTTTCCATAATATCTTCTGAAAACTAGGCAGAGGTTCCCAAACCTCAATTCTTGACTCCTGTGCACCTGCAGGCTCAACACCACATGGAAGCTGCCAAGGCTTGGAACTCGCATCTTCTGAAGCCATGGCCCAAGCTGTACCTTGGCTCCCTTTAGTCATGGATGGAGCAACTGGAACACAGTCCTTAGACTGCACACAGCAGAGAGACTCTGGTCCTGGCCAATGAAACCATTTTTTCCTCCTAGGCCTCTGGGCCTGTGGTGGGAGGAGCTACCACAAAGGTCTCTGACATGCCCTGGAGACATTTTCCCCATTGTCTTGGTGATTAACATTCAGCTCCTCATTAATTATGCAAATTTCTGCAGCCAGCTTGAATTTCTCCTTAGAAAATGGGATTTTATTTTCTATCACATTGTCAGGCTGCAAATTTGTCAAACTTTTATGCTCTGTTTCCCTTTTAAAACTGAACACCTTTAACAGCACCCAAGTCACACCTTGAATGCTTTGCTGTTTAGAAATTTCTTCTGCCAAATACCCTAAATCATCTCTCTCAAGTTCAAAGTTCCACAAATCTCTAGGTCAGGGCCAAAATGCTGCCAGTATCTTTGCTAAAATATAGCAAGAGTCACCTTTGCTCCAGTTCCCAACAAATTCCTACTCTCCATCTGAGACCACCTCAGCCCGGATTTCATTGCCCATATCATTATCAGCATTTTGCTCAAAACCATTTAAAAAGTCTCTACTAGGGAGTTCCAAATATTCCTACATTTCCTGTCTTCTTCTGAGCCCTCCAAACAGTTTCAACCTATGCCTGTTAGCCAGTTCCAAAGTTGCTTTCACATTTTTGGGTATCTTTTCAGCAATGCCCCAGTCCACTGGTACCAATTTACTGTATTAGTTCATTATCACACTGCTGATAAAGACATACCTGAGACTGGAGAGAAAATAGGTTTAAGAAACCCACAGTTCCATGTGGCTAGGGAGGCCTCACAATCATGGTGGAAGATGAAAAGTACTTCTTACACGGCAGCAGCAAGAGAGAATGGGAACTAAGTGAAAAGGGTTCTCCCTTACAAAACCATTATGTCTCATGAGACTTATTAATTATCATGAGAAGAGCATGGGAAAAGCCTTTCCCCGTGATTCAATTACCTCCTACTGGATCCCTCCCACAACATGTGGGAATTGTGGAAGCTACAATTCAAGATAAGATTTGCATGGCGGCACAGCCAATCCATATCAGGGCAAAGTCCCCTCTGTCAAGAACCACTACTCTAGTGTTTAAACTGTTTGATGACTAAAGATTTCAGCAGCAGTAGATTATAATATGTTAATTTCAAGAAGCTGTAGACTTTATAAGTAAGTATAATTTATTGTTTTGTATTCTTATTACTTCATTTATATCATAATTTGATCAAGCAAAACAAATTTAAATTTTCATTTCAAAATTGATAATAAAATGGAAAGAATAGGATTAAACTACAGGAAGGATAGAAAAGGCAAAATGGAGGTCAACTAGGGCTTAAATTTATTTTTGGCAAAAAGAAACAATTTTCTGATTCAAAGAAATGTCCCTCATGGGAACATATTTTGCCTTTTGTCTTTTCATTATAGAATCATAGAATCTTAGAGCCAGTTGGGCCCACAGAGATTACCAGGTGAGTGCTAGAGAAAGAAGGGTAAAGCATTGGTAAAGCATGAACCTATGTTCATGTTCCTTCTTACTGCAGCCTGTTAGTCTGAGTGATGTAATACATATGACTTAATTATGGAAAATCTATAGTTAATTATAGCATTAATTATAGCATAGAAATAATCTGAAAATTGGCCGGGCGCGGTGGCTCATGCCTGTAATCCCAGCACTTTGGGAGGCCAAGATGGGCGGATCACACGGTCAGGAGATGGAGACCATCCTGGCTAACACAGTGAAACCCCGTCTCTACTAAAAATAGAAAAAAAAAAATTAGTCGGGCATGGTGGCGGGTGCCTGTAGTCCCAGCTACTCAGGAGGCTGAGGCAGGAGAATGGCATGAACCTAGGAGGCAGAGCTTGCAGTGAGCGGAGATTGTGCCACTGCACTCTGTTCTGGGTGAAAGAGCGAGGCTCCATCTCAAAAAAAAAAAGAAAAAGAAAAAGAAAAGAAATAATCTGAAAATTATATATAGCAACACATGGAAGTTGATTTGAAAAGTTGTCCCTTTTGAACTAGGACTCCCTGGAGAACTGGCTGACTCAAGGGCTAGGGAAGGGAAAATGCATGATGAACCTGGAGGACCTTGTGTTGCCAGAAAGTAAGGGGTCAGGGAACAGGCCTGACAAAGCAACATGCAGCCAACCTGAAAGAGCTCCCAGTGGCCAAAGCTGGAAAACTTGGAACAACAAAATTAATAAAAATACTACTGAGTTATAACCCAAAGAGAAAAGTAAATATCTGTGAGTTTATACTGATAAAAATAAATGGTTAAATACATAAATAATTGAAGGAGAAGTGAAAAAAATCTTCCTTGTGGAAGATTTCCAAATAGTAAACATAAAAGAAAGGAGGGAAATGGAAGACACTGCCTGATGTGGTTTGGCTGTGTCCCCACTCAAATCTTGTCTTGAATTGTAGCTCCCATAATCCCCACCTGGCCTGGGAGGTACCCAGCAGGAGGTAATTGAATCATGGCTCTGATTTTTTCCCATGCTGTTCTGGTGATAGTGAATACATCTCATGAGATCTGATGGTTTATAAAGGGCAGTTCCCCTCCACATGCTCTCTTGCTTACCACCATACAAGATGTGCCTTTGCTCTATCTTTGCCTTCCGCCATGATTGTGAGGCCTCCCCAGTCCTGTGGAACTGTGAGTCCATTAAACATCTTTTTCTTTATAAATTACCCAGTCTCCCATATGTCTTTGTTAGCAGTGTGAGAATGGACTAATACACCACTAGAATACCACAGTAATAGTCGCCATAGGGAAGATTCATGGATGACTGCTGAAATTAGTGTCTGAAACATAAGGAAGAAACAGGATATTTGCATAACCTCAAATATCTGTGCCCAAAGATTTATTAATTACTGTACTGAATTTAACATATATCCACAAATTCTTTCATACTTTTTCCTCCAGCAGATGGAGTTTAATTTCCCTCCTTATGAAAGTAAGCTGGATTTAGTGCCTTGCTTGTAATAAATAGAGTTTTGGAAAAGTAAAAATAGTGACCCTACAGTGAAAAAATCTGAAAGATTTGGCCTTATCCAAGTGATGGAGGTGAGCATCACCAATGATAAGTAGTGTGATGTCAAGCACCCCTGGAAATGATGCAATGAGAAGGGCATCACCACTGTGTTACCTCACCCCCAAATCCAGAATGCCAGTCCAATCACGAGAAAAAATCAGCAATTGAGGAGCATTCTACAAAATACCTGACTAATACTCTTCAAAAGTGTCAAGTTCATGAGTAACAAGGGAAGACAGCGACGCTGTCACGGATTGGCAGAGACTAAGAAGACATAACAGATGAATGCAACGTGGTATTCTGGATTGGATCCTTGAATAGGAAAAGGGCATTATTGGAAAAACTGGCAAAAAGCCAAATAAAGTCCATAGTTTAGTCAATAGTGTAGCAATGTTGATTTCTTAGTTTTGATAAATGTGTCATGGTTATATAACATGCTAAAATTAGGGGATACTGGGTGGAAGGCTTACTGGGACCCTTTCTACTATCCTTACAACTTTTCTATAAATCTTAGTATTTCAAAGTTAAGTAAAAGTGAAAAATTGTAAAGTCCCTTCTTTCTTAAAACAAATCTAGGATGCTTGTTATGTGTTAACAATTCTTGTAAATGCAAATCACTTTGGAGAACAATAAATATTACCCAGAAAAACTGACCACTTTCAATCCCCAAGACCTAGCAATTTTATTGATTGTATGTTTTAAAAAATGTGCCTGTGCCCAATATCACTAATTAATAGGGATGCATATCAAAACTGCAACAATGTACCACTTCCCAGCCATTAGTTTGGCTACTACTAGAAAACAAAAACAAAAACAGATATTTGAACGCTTGACACTGCTGGTGGGAATGTAAAATGGTACAGTAACAAGGGAAAACAGTTTGGAGATTCTTCAAGAAATTGAAAATAGATATATCTTGTCATTCAGCATTTTCACTTCTGGGGATATATCCAAAAGAATTGAAAGTAGGGACCTAAACAAATGTGTGTATATGCATGTCCATAGCAGCATTACTTGCAACAGCTAAAACATGGAAGCAACCCAAAGATCCATCAGTGGAAGAATAGATAAACAAAATGTGCTACATACATACAATGAAATATTAATCAGCATTAAGAGGCAATGAAATTCTGAGACATACTACAACATGGATAAACCTTAAAGATGTTATGCTAAGTGAAATAAGTCAGTCACAAAATGACAAATATTCTGTGATTCCCCTCATACAATATACTTAGTAAGATTCATGGGGACAGAAAGCAGAATGATGGTTGCCAGGGGCTGGGGGAAGGCAGAATGGAGAGTTATTGTTTGAAAGGTACAGAGGTGTTTTTTTTTTTAATTATTATTATTTCAATAGTTTTGAGAAAGCAGGTGGTGTTTGGTTACATGGATAAGTCCTTGAGTGGTGATTATGAGATTTTGGTGCACCCATCACCCAAGCAGTGTACATTGTACCCAATGTATAGCCTTTTGTCCCTTATCCCCCACTTCTCCTCAAGTCCCAGAGTCCATTGTGTCATTCTTACGCCTTTGCCTCCCCGTAGCATAGCTTCCCCTTATAAGTCAGAATATACGATGTTTGGTTTTCCATTCCTGAGTTACATCAGTTAGAATAGTGATCTCCAACTCCATCAAGGTTGCTGCAAATACCATTATTTCATTCATTTTTATGGCTGAGTAATATTCCATGGTATATATATACACCACATTTTCTTTATCCACTATTGATTGATGGGCATTTGGGCTGGTTCCTTACTTTTGCAACTGTTAAATTGTGCTGCTATAAATGTGTGTGCAAGTGTCTTTTTCATATAATGACTTCTTTTCCTCTGGGTAGATACTCACAAGCGGGATTGCTGCATCAAACGGAAGTTCTACTTTTAGTTCTTTAAGGAATCTCCATACTGTTTTTCATAGTGGTTATACTAGTTTACATTTCTACAAGCAGTGTAAAAGTGTTCCCTTTTCACAACATCCATGCCAATGTCTATAATTTTTTGATTTTTAAAATTATGGCCATTTTTGCAGGAGAAAGGTGGTATTGCCTTGTGGTTTTGTTTTGCATTTCCATGATAATTAGTGATGTTGTGCATTTCTTTATATGTTTGATGGCCATTAGTATATCTTCTTTTGAGAATTGTCTGTTCATGGCCTTAGCTCACTTTTTGATGTGTTTGTTTTTATCTTGTTGATTTGTTTGGGTTTCTTGTAGATTATGAATATTAGTCCTCTATTGGATACATAGTTTGTAGTTTGTGAATCTTTTCTCCCACTCTGTGCATTGTCTGTTTACTATGATGATTATTTCTTTTGATTTGCAGAAGGTTTTTACTTTAATTACGTCTCATTGGTTTATCTTTGTTTTAGTTGCATTTGCTTTTGAGTTCTTGATCATTAACTTTTTGCCTAGGCCAATGTCTAGAAGAGTTTTTCCAGTGTTATCTTCTAGAATTTTTATGGTTCCAGGTCTTAGATTTAAGTCTTTGATCCATTTTGAGTTGATTTTGTATAAGGTGAGAGATGAGGATTTAGTTTCATTCCTGTACGTGTGGCTTGCCAATTATCCCAGCAGCATGTGTTAATAGGGGATACTTTCTCCATTTTATGTTTTGTTTGCTTTGTGGAAGTTCAGTTGATCATAAGTATTTGGCTTTATTTCTGGGTTCTCTATTCTGTTTTATTGGTCTATGTGCTTATTTTTTTCATCAGTTCTATGCTGTTTTGGTAACTATAGCCTTGTAGTATAGCTTGAAGTGAGATAATGTGATGCCTCCAGATTCGTTCTTTTTGCTTATTTAATCTTGCTTTGGCTATATGGGCTCTTTTTTGGTTCCATATGAATTTTAGGATTGTTTTTTCTAGTTCTGTGAAAAATGATGATGGCATTTTGATGGGAATTGCATTGAATTTATAAATTGCTTTCAGCAGAATTATCCTTTTCACAATATTGATTCTACCCATCCAGAGCATAGGATGTGTTTCCATTTGTTTGTGTTGTCTGTGATTTCTTTCAGCAGTGTTTTGTAGTTTTACTTGTAGAGATTTTTCACATTTTTGGTTGGGTATATTCTTAAGTATTTTACTTTTTTGTAGTTGTTGTAAAGGACATTGAGTTCTTTATTTGATTCTAAGCTTGGTCATTGTTGGTGTATAGCAGTGCTACTGATTTGTGTACATTAATTTTGTACCTGAAACTTTACTGAATTCGTTTATTAGATCTATGAGCTTTTGGGATGAGTCTTTAGGGTTTTCTAAGTATACCATCATATCAGTGGCATTAGCAACAGTTTGACTTCCTCATTACTGATTTGGATGCCTTTTATTTACTTCTCTTGTCTAATTGCTCTGGCTAAGACTTTCAGTACTATGTTGAATACAAGTGGTGAAAATGGGCATCCTTGTTTTGTTCCGCTGATCAGATAAAATTCTTTGAGCTTTTCCCATTCAGTATGATGTTGGCTGTGGATTTGTCATAAATGGCTTTTATTACCTTAAGGTATGTCCCTCTATGCTGTTTTGCTGAGGGTTTTAATCATAAAGGGATGCTGGATTTCATCAAATGCTTTTTCTGCATCTATTGAGGTGATCATATGATTTTTGATTTTACTTCTGTTTATGTGCTGTATCACATTTGTTGACTTGCATATGTTAAACCATCCCTGTATCCCTGTTATCAAACACACTTGATCATGGTGGATTATCTTTTTTATATGCTGTTGAATTGAGTTAGATAGTATTTTGTGGAGGATTTTCACATCTATGTTCATCAGTGATATTGGTTTGTAGTTTTCTTTTTTTTGTTATATCTTTTCCTGGTTTTGGTATTAGGGTAATGCTGGCTTCATAGAATGATTTAGGGAGGATTCCCTCTTTCTCTATCTTTTGGAATAGTTTCAGTAGGATTGGTACCAATTCTTCTTTGAATGTCTGATAGAATCCAGCTGCTCCTGGACTTGTTGTTGCTGGCAGTTTTTTTATTGCTGTTTTAATCTTGCTACTTGTTATTGGTCTGTTCAGAGTTTCTATTTTTTTCTGGTTTAATCTAGGAGGATTATATATTTCCAATAATTTATCCAAATCTTTTAGGTTTTCTAGTTTGTGGACATAAAGGTGTTCATAGTAGCCTTGAATGATCTTTTGTATTTCTGTGGTATTAGTTGTAACATCTCCCATTTCATTTCTAATTGAGTTTACTTGGATCTCCTCTCTTTTTCTCTTGGTTAATCTTGCTAATAGTCTCTCACTTTTGTTTATGCAAAAAGAACCAGCTTTTTGCTTCATTTATCTTTTGTATTGTTTTTGTTTGCTTGTTTCACTTTTATTTAGTTCTACTGTGATCCTGGTTATTTCTTTTTTTCTTCTGGGTTTGGGTTTGGTTTGTTCTTGCTTCTCTAGTTCCTTGAGGTGTGACCTTGGGTTGTTTATTTGTGCTCGTTCAGACTTTTTGATGTAGGCATTCAACGCTATGAACTTTCCTCTTAGCACTGCTTTTGCTGTATCCCAGAGATTTTGATTGGCTGTGTCACTATTATTGTTCAGTTCAAATATATTTTTTAATTTCTATCTTTATTTTATTTAACCCAAGGATCATTCAGGAACAGATTATTTAGTTTCCATGTATTTGTATAGTTTTGATGGTTCCTTTGACAGTTAATTTGTAATTTTATTCCACTGTGGTCTGAGAGAGAGAATTTTACATAATTTCAATTTTCTTAAATTAATTGAGACATGGTTTTGTTTTTTGTTGTTTTTTTTTTTTTTAGATGGTGTCTCACTCTTGTTGCCCAGGCTGGAGTGCAGTGGCATGATCTCAGCTCACTGAAACTTCCTCCTCCCAGGTTCGAGTGATTCTTCTGCCTCACCTTCCCTAGTAGGTGGGACTACAGGTGCATGCCACTATGCCCAGCTAATTGTTTTTGTATTTTTAGTAGAGACAGGGTTTTGCCATGTTGGCCAGGCTGGTCTCAAACTCTTGACCTCAGTTGATCTGTCTGCCTTGGCCTCCCAAAGTGCTGGGATTACAGGTGTGAGCCACCACACCCGGCCGAGACACATTTTGTGGTCTATCATATAGTCTATTTTGGAGAATGTTCCATGTGCTGAGGAGAAGAACGTATATTCAGCAGTTGTCAGATAGAATGTTCTGTAAACATCTGTTAAGTCCATTTGTTCTAGGGTGTAGTTTTCCATTGTTTCTTTGTTGACCTGTATTTATGACCTTTCTAGTGGTCAGTGGAGTACTGAAGTGCCCACTATTATAGTGTTGCTGTCTATCTAATTTCTTAGGTCTCATGATAATTGTTCTATAAATTTTGGAGCTCCAGTGTTAGGTGCGTATGTATTTAGGACTGTGATTTTTTTCCTGTTGGACTAGTTTTTTGATCACTATTTAACTGTTGCTGATTTAAAGTCTTTTCTGTCTGATACAAGAATGGATACTTCTACTCACTTTTGGTATCCATTTGTGTGGAATATCTTTTTCCACTTGGTTACCTTAGGTTCAGGTGAGGCCTTATGTGTTAGGTGCATCTCTTAAAGACAGCAGATACTTGATTGGTGGATTTTTATTCATTCTGTCATTCTGTATCTCTTTTTTTTTTTTTTTTTGAGGTGGAGTCTCGCTCGGTCACCAGGCTGGAGTGCATTGGTGTGATCTTGGCTCACTGCAACCTCCACCTCCCGAGTTCAAGTGATTCTCCTGCCTCAGTGTCCCGAGTAGCTGGGACTACTGGCTTGTACCACCACGCTTAGCTAATTTTTGTGTTTTTAGTAGAGACGGGGTTTCACAATGTTGGCCAGGATGGTCTGGATCTCTTGACCTCATGATCTGCCCACCTCTGCCTTCCAAAGTGCTGGGATTACAGGCGTAAGCCACCATTCCCAGCCCTGTATCTCTTAAGTGAAGCATTTAATCCATTTACGTTCAACATTAATATTGAGATGTGAGGTACTGTTCTATTCATCATGCTAGTTGTAGTCTCAATATCTTGTTTTTTTAATTGTGTTATTGTTTTATAGATCCTGTGAGATTTATGCTTTAAAGAGGTTCTATTTTGGTGTATTTTAGGTTTCATTTCAAGATTTAAGACTCCTTTTAGCATTTTTTGCAGTGCTGGCTTGGTAGTAACAAATTCTCTCAACATTTGTTTGTTTGAAAAATACTTTTTCTCTCCTTCATTTATGAAGCTTAGTTTCACTAGATATAAAATTCTTGACTGTTATTGTTTTGTTTAAGGAGGCTAAATATAGGACCCCATCCCTTCTGTCCTGTAGGGTTTCTGCTGAGAAATCTGTTGTCAATCTGATAGCTTTTTCTTTATAGGTTACCTGCTGCTTTTGCCTCACAGCTCTTAAGATTATTTCTTTCATCTTAACTTTAGATAACCTGATGACTATGTGCATAGGTGATGATCTTTTTGTGATGAATTTTCCAGGTGTTCTTTGAGCTTCTTATATTTGGATGTCTAGATCTCTAGCAAAGCCAGGGAAGTTTTCCCTGAGTATTCCCTCAAATAAGTTTTCCAAACATTTAGATTTCTCTTCTTCCTCAGGAATGCCAATTATTCTTATGCTTGGTTATTTAACAAAACCCCAAATTTCTTGGAGTCTGTTAATTTTTTAAAATTCTTTTTTCTTTGTCTTTTTTTTTCAGTTAATTTGAAAGCCTTGTCATTGAGCTCTGAAGTTCTTTATTCTACTTGTTTTATTCTATTTTTGAAACTTTTCAGTGTATTTTGTATTTTTCTAAGTGTGTCTTTCATTTCCAGAAGTTGTGATTGTCTTTTCTTTATGATACCTGTTTCTCTGGAGACTTTTTCATCCATATACTGTATTGTTTTCAAAATTTCTTGAAGTTGGTTTTCACCTTATTCTGGTGCCTCCTTGAATAGCTTAATAACCAACCTTCCAATTTTTTTTTTTTTTTTTTTTTTTTTTGGCAATTCAGAGATTTCTTCTTGGTTTGGATCCACAGCTGGAGAGCTAGTGTGATCTTTTGGGGATACTATAGAACTTGTTTTGTCATATTAACAGAATTACTTTTTTGGTTTCTTTTCATTTGGGTAGACTGTTTCAGTGGAAAGATCTGGAACTCAAGGGCTGCTATTCAGATTCTGTTGTCCCACGTGGTGGTGCTCTCTCGATGTGTGCCCTCCCCCTTCCTCTAGGGATAGGGCTTCTTGAGAGCCAGATTGCAGTGATTGCTAATGCCCTTCTGGGTCTAGACACCCAGTGGGGCTACTGGGCTCCAGGCTGATGCTGCAGAATGTCTGCAAAAAGTCCTGTGCTGTGATTTGTCTTCAGGTCTCCCAATTCTGGATAACAGCGCCTGCTCTGGTGGAGGTGGCAGGGGAGTGAAGTGAACTCTGGGATTTTTTGGTTGTTGTAATGTGATGGTTTTCTCAAATGCTGGTTATGCTAGCAGTGAAATTTTCACATGGACAGACTCAGGACCTCTGGTTAGCCAGGATGTTGCAGGCAGTGGAATTAGCTGTTGTTTTCTCCTTCTATGGAGCAGGGTTGTTCTCTTATGAGTTGCTGTAATGGCTTGAGTTGGTTGGCCTCCAGCCAGGAGGTGGCACTCTCAAGAGAGCACGAGCTACAGTTGTAGAAGGGGGCTACCATCTTGCCCTATGTTGGCCAGGATAAGTACTCGGGTTTCTCAGGTGATGGGCAGGGACATAGAGCTCCCAAGAGTTTATGTCTTTTGTCTTCGGCTACCAGGGCAGGTAGAGAAAAACCATCAGTTGAAGACAGGGCTAGGCATGTCTAAGCTCAGACTCTCCTTGGGCAGGGCTTGCTTCAGCCACTATGGGGGATTATGGGGTGGTTCTCAGGCCAATGGAGCCTTTGCTGCATCATTCTGGTTGCCAGGGAAGGTGGGGGAAAGCTGCCAGTGACAGGCCTCACCCAGCTCTCATGCAGCCAGTGGGGCCAGTCTCCTGCATGCCACACAAACTGCACTGAGTTTATATCCTGGCAGCCAGTGAGCAGGGCTGAGATCTTGCCCCAGGCTATAAGCCATTCCACTGAGAAAGCAAGCAGGGCTCTCAGGCTTCACCTCTCTGCCTGCTCACACCTTTGGCTGCAAGCTTCTGTGCTCTATTGTGCTTCCCATTTGCCACCCACCCCCACACCCCACCATCTCCATTCTACTCAGGAAAGTTTGTGCTCAGTCAAAATTATTACAAAGTTCATCTAGGAGCTTCCGTCACCCTGTGGTCCCTCCGCAATTTCACTGGCTCCCCTCCCTTCCCCAAGGACTGTGAGATAAGGCCAGGAATGGCTTCCCTGGGCTTCGCTGGGGACTGCGAGTGCCTACAGGGCTCTTCCCACTGCTTCTTCTACTTTTATATTTTGCTTGGCTTCCTAAATCCATTTTGGCTCTAGGTAAGATTAAAGCCTTCTCCTGTGATCTGAATTTTCAGGTTCCCCAGTGGGGATGTGTGTTCAGAGGCAGACTTTTTCGCCTCTCACACTTTGGGAACTCACAGTTTTTCAGCTGTCTTGCAGCATTTGCAGTGGCAAGCCACTTCTTTCAAAGGGTCTGTGAATTCTTTCAGTTTCCCTAGTATGTCCCTACACTGGTTCTTGGAACAGAAGTTCACAATGTGAATCTCCAGACGCTGATCTGTTTGTCTAAAAGGGAGCTGCACGTTAGTCCTGTCTCCTCTCTGGTGTTTTTTCTCTCCTACCTGAAAGGTACAGAGTTTCAGTGTGGGATGATGGAAAGTGCTGGAGTGGATATTGGTGATGGCTGCACAACAATGGGAATGAATTTAATGCCACTGAGTTGTACATTTGAAAATCGTTAAAATGGCACATTTTAGTTATGTGTATCTTACCACAATAAAACATCAGTTAAAAGAATTTTATTTATAGACCAAATATGTCTGTGCTCTATTTATAACTCCTAGTATGTTAGGAATCACCCCAAGTACATGTTCCTAGGATTAATGCTTTCTAAAATAATCCTGTGGTCTGGTACATATTCTCAAGGAAGGGATTCCTGTTGAACTCAGCTTGAGGAATTCTTTGCTGTCTACTGCTCAGTGTCTGTTGACTGGAACGCTGGAGACGATGCAGCACACATTGGCCCCTGTGGTGCTCACATGATTTCCTTGTGCGTTCCTCGGGTGGGATGCAACATGGGAGTACCGGGGTGCGGAGTGCAGCGTGTGAGTGCCGGGGTGTGGAGTGCAGCGTGTGAGTGCCGGGGTGTGGGGTGCAGCGTGTGAGAGCCGGGGTGTGGGGTGCAGCGTGTGAGAGCCGGGGTGTGGGGTGCAGCGTGTGAGAGCCGGGGTGTGGGGTGCAGCGTGGGAGTGCCGGGGTGTGGAGTGCAGCGTGGGAGTGCCGGGGTGTGGAGTGCAGCGTGGGAGTGCTGGGGTGTGGAGTGCAGCGTGGGAGTGCCGGGGTGTGGGGTGCAGCGTGTGGGTGCCGGGGTGTGGAGGAGCTGCTGGTGTTTCACGTTGCTGAACTAAAGCCTTGGTTGCACTCAGCATTCAGATGCTGGGGACACTGTGGTGACCTGATACAGGGTAGCATAGAGATGGCATTGCCCTCAGCCTGCTAGCAGCAGGAGGGTCGCGGTCCATCCTCAGCATGTGCGGGCTGCCCCTCGTCCGCAGCGGGAATCAAACTGACGCTGCATATCTCTTAACAGTTTCAGGTCTCTGTCACAAATACTCAACTCTGCCAGTTAGTAAGCAGCCATGGACAAGAGGCAGGTGAACGGGCATGGCTGTTTCGATCATCTTTATTTATATATAAAAAAAAAAATATGGGCCAACCTGGCCTTCAACCTGTAGCTTTCCAGCCTAGTATAACCTTTTCTTTAGCTATTCTCTTTTGTTTAGTCTTCGAGTTAATGACTATGTCAAAAAAGTCTTTGAGACCAGGAATAAAATTTAAGGAAAAATATGCTAATCACCTTATTTCCAAATTATAGATAAAATAAGTACAAATAATAGCAGATTACAATGGGTCTAGTTTAGTGAAAGGCTAGAGGACATATAATAGAGACACATGTAAAAATTATAGAAAATAGTGTCAACTTTCATAACTTAAAGTGAAAAATTTATTTTACTATGTTTACTTTGCTGGCAGAAAAATAACATTAGTAAGGAATAATTGCTATTTCTTTTTGGTTATTTTTCTCTCATTCATATTAACTTTTCCTAAATTTCAAAACCATTAGGCTCAATATCTCATAATCTGTATGAGGAGAATATTTTTGTATCATCTTCTCTGAAAAACTAAACTGATTATATTCTCTACTAAACACCTGCTCATATCCTGTTGATGTCTCTAAGCAGAGGAAGAAATGGTTGCTCTAAACAGGTGGCAAAGCCCTGATTTTGCACACGTAAAGATTTGCTTGCTTCCCACATAATGGGCATCTTTCCACTCATGGTAAGGCATCATTGTCTTCTTAGTTTATATTCACTGATTCAGTATTTCCTGAGTACCTGCTATGAGCCAAGCACTGCTCATAAGTTTTCTGTGCTTCAGCAAATCAGTGAACAAAAGAGACAAAGATCTCCATCCTCAAGTTGCTTGTTTTTCACAGGGAGGGGCAGGTAGTCAACAATAAACACAATAAAGTGGGCAGTACAGAGTGGTAAACGTGAACAGAATTATGGAGAACAGTAGGACAGAGTGATGAGAGTGCAGAGCACTGTGCTGTGTGTGTCTGGGTGGGGGAGGTTTCAGGGTTAAGCAGGGTGATCAGAGCAGTGGGTAGACCCCCTGAAAAGATGAAGCTTGAGCCAAAATTTGAAAAAGATAAAGAAATAGATCATGGCTATCTGAGAGAAGAGACTTCCAAATGGAGAGCAGATAGAGCAAGGATCACGAGACAGGTGCTTGCCACTTGCATCCATGGATGAGCATGGAGTCTGGCATGGCTGCAGCAGTGAGGGAGGGTGGAGCTTTCAGAGGGGAGGCTGGACTGGTATTGGGTCCAGACCATGGAAGGCCTCAGAGCCCACCAGCTCAGAAGTGGGAAGGGATTGCAGGGTGCTGGGCAGAAGTGTGTCTAAAAGGAAGTCTCAAAGAATGCTTCTGACTGCTGTGCTCAGAGTAGACTGCCGGGGTCAGGGGTAGAAATAGTGGAGTCTGTGAGAGGCTTGTGCAACCTCCCAGTGAAAGGTGATGGTGACTCCAACCAGGTTGTAGCATTGGAGGTGGTGAGAAAAGCCAGATTTGGGTAGATCTTGAAAGTAGGACAATCACATTTTCTGAGGGATTGGAGGCAGGGCGTGAGAGAAAGAATGATGCTCAGGATGATGCTCAGGTTTTTGGCCTGTTATATGTTAATAGAAATCCTCTCTATACACAGATTTAAAAAGAAAATGCTGTTAAAGTGTTATCCAATAACAACTACCCTTATATTTGTATTGTAACTTTATACTGTCAGATGAAAATGCCAACAGAATGTCTCTTCTGGTCTGAGAAGAATAGCCACGTATAAAACCTGTCTGCAGCTTACTGTTCTCTAGCAGAGGTTGTGCTTTTATGGATAGCTCACTGGCTTGCTTCCTAGCAGAGGCTCCTAGCTAGAGGGAGGACTCTAACTCTCATGGTGTGTGCTGCTTAGTCTTGAGACTAAGAATAAGGGTTTGGAGTATAATAATTAGTTCTTGATTCTGTTCTGCTTGGAAAAAAACTCAGAAAGGCTCTTGGTGCCCACAATGATGAAAATAGTCTTTACTAACTGTATTCGTGGGCACCCAAGGCATAAACATGTACAAGGCACTTAATAATAACACCATCATTACATCGATTTTTATGATTCTCGGGCTTACCCTGGGCCACACACTTTGTTGGGAGCTCCACACATTGTCTTTCAACCCCTCGCAGCACCTTGAAAGCTATAATCCTTTTGTAACAGATGAAGTGTCTGAAATGCAGAAAGGTTACTGGACTTGTTTAAGTCCAAATAGATACTGCAGAGTGGGGCTGGGGCTCCCTTGACTCCAGACTTGCCCATCTCCAATGCCAGCGTCCTTCTGATTTTCCTGCCTCCAAAACTCAGGGATTTAGATGAATGATGTATTCATAACATGCTAACTCAACAAACACATTGATTTAGTGTTTTCTACGTGTTAGAAACTGACTTAGCTTGACATTGGAGGATAAAAGATTGATTGATTGGTTGATCAAATGGTTTTTGAATGCTTATTATATGCCAGAGGTGTGCAATATTACAGAAAGATAAAGATGAATGGTCCTTTGTCTTAAGAAGGAACCACCGTTTCTTGGATGTCCTGGATGGTGGTGTTTAAATACTATAGGACAAGAAGCAGCAGAAACCTAAATGGGAAGCCTTCTGTTTGAAAACCCTTCCTTATTTAGGCATTTCAAAAATGTATTAATCTAAAAACTTGGTACTTTTCGAATTGGAAAGTGGACAATCATATTTCAAGAATGGTTTGAGGCAGGCTTAGCTTAGGTACAAGTTATTATAATTATTATAATTTGTACATAAGCTAAGTGTATTAGTTTGTTCTCATGCTGCTAATAAAGACATACCTGGGACTGGGTAATTTACAAAGGAAGGAGGTTTAATTGGCTCACAGTTCCACATGGCTGGGGAGGCCTCACAATCATGGCAGAAAGTGAAGAGGAAGAAGGACACATCTTACATGGCAGCAGGCAACAGAGAGCTTGTGCAGGGAAATTCCCCTCTATAAAACCATCAGATCTCATGAGACTTATTCACTACCATGGGAACAGTATGGGAGGAAATGGCCCCCATGATTCAATTATCTCCACCTGGCCCTGCCAGGTGGCTAATGTGCAGGGATTATTACAATTCAAGGTGAGAATTGGGTGGGAACACAGCCAAACCATATCACTAAGCCTACCTCAAACCATTTGTAAAATATTCTTGAAATATAATTAGTTTTCTAATGTACTCTCATTCAAGTTCTTGTTTGCCTCTGAAACTCACCAGTAGATATGTAAGAAATAGTATTCAAATCACGTGAGGCTCTGACCATATCATTTCAAAACACGCTCATCTCTACTTGAGAACATGACTCCAGTGCCATCTCTTCTGAGATCCTCCTTGCTGATTTTACTTAAATTAGATGCCTTCGCATACCTGCCACAGCACTTTACACTGTTAGATTTTTACATAGCTTTGTCACTGCCAGAAATTATCACCTACCTGTCTGTTCATTTATTGCTTTGTTTTGAAAAAGTGTTTGATTTATGCAATATAACATTTAAGTGAAAAGAGACTCAATGTTCATCAATAGAGTTTAAAATTTCCAATCTATATGACATTATCAATAGCTTTTTTATATTAAAATACATTTTATATTAAACATACTTGTATTCATGGATGACCCAAATTGTTGGAACTAAAATTTACATTTATATAAACCCATCATTGATCTAAATACAATATGGATATGAATTTATATGTACTTTAATGTCATCAATATTAATGTGAGTTCCAAATAAAAATCCATAAAATTGTTAAACATGGAGGAGACAGATATAAAGGTCTGGGGGAACAGCATTTCAGATGGAGGAACAGGCAAGGAGAGAAGCTTGGAGTGTGGTGAGGAACAGGCAAGGAGAGAAGCTTGGAGTGTGGTGAGGAACAGGCAAGGAGAGAAGCTTGGAGTGTGGTGAGGAACAGGCAAGGAGAGGAGCTTGGAGTGTGGTGAGGAACAGGCAAGGAGAGGAGCTTGGAGTGTGGTGAGGAACAGGCAAGGAGAGGAGCTTGGAGTGTGGTGAGGAACAGGCAAGGAGAGGAGCTTGGAGTGTGGTGAGGAACAGGCAAGGAGAGGAGCTTGGAGTGTGGTGAGGAACAGGCAAGGAGAGGAGCTTGGAGTGTGGTGAGGAACAGGCAAGGAGAGGAGCTTGGAGTGTGGTGAGGAACAGGCTTGGAGAGGAGCTTGGAGTGTGGTGAGGAACAGGCAAGGAGAGGAGCTTGGAGTGTGGTGAGGAACAGGCAAGGAGAGAAGCTTGGAGTGTGGTGAGGAACAGGCAAGGAGAGGAGCTTGGAGTGTGGTGAGGAACAGGCAAGGAGAGGAGCTTGGAGTGTGGTGAGGAACAGGCAAGGAGAGGAGCTTGGAGTGTGGTGAGGAACACACTTGGAGAGAAGCTTGGAGTGTGGTGAGGAACAGGCAAGGAGAGGAGCTTGGAGTGTGGTGAGGAACACGCTTGGAGAGAAGCTTGGAGTGTGGTGAGGAACAGGCAAGGAGAGGAGCTTGGAGTGTGGTGAGGAACAGGCAAGGAGAGGAGCTTGGAGTGTGGTGAGGAACAGGCAAGGAGAGGAGCTTGGAGTGTGGTGAGGAACAGGCAAGGAGAGGAGCTTGGAGTGTGGTGAGGAACAGGCAAGGAGAGGAGCTTGGAGTGTGGTGAGGAACAGGCAAGGAGAGGAGCTTGGAGTGTGGTGAGGAACAGGCTTGGAGAGGAGCTTGGAGTGTGGTGAGGAACAGGCAAGGAGAGGAGCTTGGAGTGTGGTGAGGAATGAAGAGCATTTGAAATACTCACAGAAGGTCAATGTGACGCAGATGCGGTAAGCCAGGCAGAGTGTAGCAGGAGATAAAAATAGAAAGATAAACAAAAGCTAGATAATACAGAACTTTGTGGAACATAGTAAGGAGTTTGAATTTTATCCAAGAGGAATGGGAAGCTACTGGAAGGCTTAACCAAAGAATGACATGCTTTTATTTATACCTAAAATAGATTATTGTGTTTCCTCTGTGGAAAAGGGATTATAAGTAGGCAAGAACAGAAACAGTTAAGAAGTCATTACAGTACTTGAGGAAATGGTTCATGAGTTGGACTGGGTGGTGCAATGGTGTGAGAGAGAAGAGGGCGGATTCAGCTGGTGAGCTGATTGTGGGAAGTGAGGGGGAAAGAATGGGACTTCTAGACTTTTGGCTGAAGCAACTGGGTGGATAGTTCTATTTTCTTGGATTGAATGTTTTGGATGTGTTAAGTTTCAGAGGCTTATTAGGAATCTATGGCTAGTCAGGACTAGAAAATATAAATTTGGAAGTCATGCATTTAGGGATGATAGTATTTGAAAGCATGACCCAACTTAGCTTAAGTAGAGATAGGGAGGATAGATAGAGAAGAGAGGAGGCCCAGGACAAACATCAGGGTTTAGAAGTCTGGCAGAGAAGCCGAAGCCCTCAGAGAAGACCGAGGAGTAGCCAGAGAAGCAAGGGGATTGACAGGAGAAGGTGGCAGGGAAGCTGATAGAAGGAAATGCCTCAACAAGCATTCTCAGGTCTGCCGGATGCTGCTGAAAGAAAACGAATCACCATATTCGGCAGAAAGAAAGAAAATGAATCACCATATTCGGAAACATGAAGGCCACTGGTGGCGATGATAAAAGGAGCTTTATGGGAGTGGTGGGGAAGGACACTGACAAGAATGGAAGGAAGAGAATGAAATTCAAGGGAGTGGAAATGAGGAAAAGAGCTAGAAAGACACTGGCTCAGGGCAGGGTTTCAGAGGGAAGGATATCTTGGAGTTGGTTAGTGTGTTGGTGAGAATTCTCTTGTGTGGATGACATTATGATGGTGCAGAGGAGAGAGCGGAAAACAGCTGAAGCAAAGCCTTTGCACCTTGAGAGCTGGTGAGGTCCCGAGTGCTGGGGGAGGTGTTGCCTTGAGACAGGAATGGGAACACCTTGACGTTGCTTCCATCCTCCTGGAAGGTTGGAGTTGGTGGAGGGGAGATGGAGTTCCTCTATCTCTTCTCTATAGAGAAGGAAGAAGAAGAAATATTGGAGCCTTCAGGAGCATAAAGAAAGTGTGAAATACTTGGATGTCTTGGATACTGGAGTTTTGTTTACAAGGGAAGTGTAGCAGAACCTCTGGACGGTGATAAGTATGTGTTTCAGATTTGTGACCTTGAGTTTAGAGTGTGGACAGTCACTATGGCTTTGTGATTTTCTTCAGCTGCTGGCTGATGGTGCAGTGAAATAGAATTGTAAATGGGACCCCAAGCTCTCCGGAGGAAATGGGCTCCCAGTGACTAATGGAGACACCCAAATTTAGATAACAGATTCAAGCAGCCATAGGGGGCGGTGAGAGGAGAACCGTCTCTTCACGAACATCCTACTTCATGCGCTTTCTGTGACCAGAGCCAAGAGAAACAGTGGCTAGACTCCTCATCTCCACCCCATTGGCCATTTTAAAAGAAAACACCTGACAAAGACACTTCTAATGTTGGGATGGGAAGCCACCCAGTCAGGGCTTGGCTATCTCAACCAATAAGAACTGAACACATGTGAATCCTACATTTGCATAAACAGACGTGACAGAGAACCTGGGAGAAAACTTTTCCTATTTAAGCCATAAACCCTTCCTTTGTTCTTCGGTGCACACACTTTCATTTGTGCTTCCGAAGAAATGTCTGCGGGAGTTGTTTTTTTTTTTTTTTTTTTTTTTTTTGACTGTTTTATAGACAACAAAGCTCTTCCTTTTTCCTCTGCAGATTTCATGATCTTTTATTAACAGCGCTGAGTAGGTGAATAGTTGGTTTGAATAGGTTATTGCTTTGCTGTGTGAATTCAATGGAAACAAAGTTTGTGGTTATAGTTTATCAAATTGAATAACGTGATTATAATGATGGGCCCTGGACCCCAAAGTGGGAAAGTTCAAAGTAAGACCAGGAGGAGATGATAGATAATAAAAACATTTTGAGGTCAATGGATTTGTGGTTTACAATGTTGAAAATGGTTGGAGTAGGCAGCACAGAGTAAGTGAGCTGGAAAGATAAGGCTTAGTAGGAGAATGAGATGTTAACATCAGTCTTTTTAATATTATTATTATTATTTTGAGACAGAGTCTCACTCTGTCATCCAGGCTGGAGTGCAGGGACACGATCTCAGCTCACTGCAACCTCTGCTTCCCAGGCTCAAGCAATTCTCCTACCTCAGCCTCCCGAGTAGCTGGGACCACAGGCACCTGCCACCATGCCTGGCTAATTTTTTGTATTTTGGGTACAGATGGAGTTTTGCCATGTTGCCCAGGCTGGTCTCTGACTCCTGAGCTCAGACAATCCACCCACCCTAGGGGCCTGGATTACAGTGTGAGCCACTGCACCCAGCCAGCATCAGTCTTATGGGGTGGGGCATTTATTGTTACATGGCAAGGGCTAAGGCGTGGTCGTGGGGCTGGGCCTCATGGGATGGTGGAGGAAAGAGTGTCGTGGGAGAGAAAGCTAAGGATCTGAGAGCTCACTGCTCAGTGGATTATCTACATGCAAGCTGAAGTCACTGAAAATGGTAACAAGAGTAGGTAGAGATGAAGATGGAGCCAGCCGCTGCAGTCCGTGGTGGATGAAGGAAAGAACGTGGGGGGTCTGAAGATGGCTGGGAAACGCAGGTGGTGTAGTCAGATGGTGTGTGCTCCAAAGGAGCTGGAGGCTTTTGGAGGAGAAAGGAGGAGATATCGTGTGAATACAGCAGTGGGAATAAAGGCGTGCTTGCCCCACCTGCAGGCCATGGCTTATGTGCAATATGGGAGGAAAAACATTCCTGTGGAGAAGGAGGCTGGGAAAGTCATGCTCGCTGATAGCTAGGGGTGAAGAGAATTTTTAAAGAGGAACTACAGTATGCAAGAGAGGATTTAGGGAGCTGATATATACGAGCAGGATGCAGAGAAAGAGTTTGGGGAAATGGGATAGGGTGAGAAATTATAGAATGCACAGGAAGTGATGGAGAGGAGTTAGAAAATGGTCAAATGACTTTGAAAATCCAGTCATTTCAAAGCACATAGCCTTCTGTGCTAAGGAGAAACACACAACTGCTTTGCTAAGGCAGGCATGGCAACATTAACTGTCCTCTGCTGCCCCTTCCCTCTGTCTGCCTTAAACTCAGAAGCCCCATTCTCCTGAGCTTTGGTTGGGCATATGGCTGCCTGCTGGAGACTGCATATCCCAGCTTCCCCAGTGAAAAAGCTGGACCATGTATCTAAGTCCCCCAGCAGTGAAAGGCCCCTAAAAGGAGGGATTTGGGGCTCAGTTTCTCTTCTCATAGGATTAAGCATGGGTGTGGTGGGGAGTCAGTATCGACGGCATGGATGATTAGAACATCCCGAGGAAAGCCAGTGCAATGTCAAGGGTATCAGAGCCCCAGATGACTTCATGCAGCAGAGCTGCTTACCTGCCCTGAGCCTCCTGCCTGCTTCTCGAAAGTGTGAAAGATCAATCGGGTCTACTTCGTCAGGCCCTAAACACTACATCGCATGTCCAGGTTCTGGCTTTGAACGTATTTGAACATATGCTAATAGCCAGTCTCATTATGTCACTTTATAGGATCACATAAATCACCATTTCGGACCCTAGAATAATCCTGGTCGAGGTCAGGACACATTTGAAAATGTGGGAAAGGCTGTATAATAGCCTTCAGGTTTTCATGACTTCTTTACTACCTGAGGGATTAGTCAGCAAATTTAGTAATAAATCCACAGATATTTGAATCAACAAAAAGGACTGACAAGTGTCATGTAATTTTCCTCATGTTTTTGAGGGTTACATGGCAGGTGCTGTTTATATCATGTACTCTTCAGCTCCTTTTTAGGGGAACAGCATGCTAGCATTTCTGCGTTTTGGGGTGAGGCCTGCTGTCCTCACCCTGGTGCGAGCACATGAAGTGAACTGGACACCTAACAGTGTGGTTTTCCTCTCTGTGCCAGCGGCTCGGATTCCCTCCCTCACCTGCAGGCTGAGCAGGTCGGCTTGTCCGTCATTCTGCCTTTTAAGTGAATCAGAGGGCAAAAGTTCCCTTTCCCTGGCGCAGTTTAGCCATCTCTTTTGATTCAGTTGTGCAAGTCTCCAGCCTCAGTGAGGGCTGTAAAAGGCAATCATGCAAAGTGTCTGGTTCTCTAAGGGAATGGTACTAGTCAGGTTTCTGACTTTTTGGAGATGCTGTTGGTGGAGAAATACTTTCTGATGCTTCAAATGCAACATCTTTTATGCAGTTCAGTAAGAAAAAATCTTCCTCAATCCTCATTTTTACAAACATGTCCATTTGATTTGTTACTTTGCATGGTTACATTATTTTTGTGTAATAATTACTGCAGCTCTTAATCACAAGGTTAATTATCACTAGCAAGTTAATGTATTCCACCAGGAGCACTTTTTTTTACCCTGTCTTCCTGTTATGTGGTAGTTTTTCTGTTTCTTCCAGTAGAAGCTTCAGTGAGGCTGCATGCATGCACAATAAAGGGTTGTACGAGCAGTGTTTTGGGCAAGGCAGGCCTGGAGAGCTTCGTCCCATGCCAGTGCCATGGGGCCCAGTGAAAGCCTGGCCTGGGTATTAATTAAGGACAGAGACACGGAGCACCATCCAAGGGGAGAGAACAAATCTGTTCCTTCACAGCAGATCCTATTTGCAAGTGCCACTCTCTCTGCCTGAAATTCTCTTCTCCCAACTTTCCATCAGTTTCTTGAGAGTTTTCTTCTTTTTTTTTAAAAAAAAACAGCTTTGTTGAGATATAATTCACATTCCATACAACTCACCCACTTAAACTGTATGACTCAATGGTTTTCAATATATTCACAAGTAGGTGCAAACATCACCACAGTCAATTTTAGAACATTTTTATCACCTCAAAAAGAAACCTAGAACTCTTTCCAAATCGCCCCATCTTCTCATCCCCATGGCTAAGAAACCATTTACCTCCTTTCTGTCTCTGTGGACCCCTCCATTCTGGATTTTCATATGAACGGAATCATAGAGTATGTGGTCTTTTGTGACTGACGTCTTTCACCTACCACGATGTTATTAAGGTTCAAGCATGTTGTAGGATGTATGAGTACTTCATTATCTTTTATGGCTGAATGAGGTTTCATTATGCAGATAGACCTTATTTTGCTTATCCATTCAGCTATTGAAAATCTGGCTTTTGTGAACAATGCTGCTATGAACATTGACATGAAAATGCCTCTTCAAGATCCTACTTTCAATTATTTGGAACATATGGGTAAGTTGTCTTTAGTGGCCTCATTAAAAAAGTAAAACACAAACAGTTGGAATTAATTTTAATAACACGTTTTACTTACTTCGATATATCCAAATCTCACGTCAACAAATCATCAATTAAACACGTAATAAGAGAGTTTGCATTCTTTTCCACTCTAAATCTGTGAAATCCAGGACATAGTTTGCACTTGCAGCTGACCTCAGTTGGAACCAGCCCATTTCACGTGGGCAATACCCACAGGTGCCCAGTGGCTACTGTGTTGAACAGGACCCTCTAATCCTCGAGGTGCTGGGATTCAGGAGGAGCTGACTGTGTGGTGATAGCTGCTCCTGAACTTCAGGTTGCATCCTCTTTCTCTCTCTCTCTCACTCCTCGAGAAACATACAGCAAAAGCTCTTGGCAAAGCCTCCAACCTCATTGTCAGACCCATCTGATTTTATTCAGTGAGAAGGATTATGTGATCTGGCTCTTGATATGATGAGCTAAGTTCGAGTTGTATTTCTTTCAAGAGAATTTTGAGTCTGAAATACAAAAAGTGTCCCAGCAATACACCTATTCTCCCTTGCGCTGAGTCACTTTGGACAATTTAACCTCAAATCATGACAGGGAATGCTTGATACTTTGCTGTTCAACATTTTGTCAGCTCTAATGAGTGTTCAATTTATAACTAATGACAATGCATCTTCTAGGGTTGGCCAGCCCATATGGGTGGGGGTTGATGTGAGAGGGTTATCGTTATAATTTCAGCACGTACTTTAATAGTGGCAGTTGTACATTTTGCATAAAGGCCTGAAGTCATGTGACATCAAGAATATATGAGGAAAACAAAAGCTTCTTCCAATACAAATAATGTAATATGATAGTTATTCATATAATATTGCCCCTTTTCACTTGAGTTGTTTACTTAAAACCGAGTTAGGGAGGGTGTGACAAAATAACAGATGCTCCCATGAATGCTCATCTCTTTAAATCTGGCCTCAGCTGATGTCAGTCAGAGTCTTCTAGACTAACAGGGGCTGCTGCAAATCTCAGCTTTGCCGCCGGCTTGGGCACGTTTCCTCAGCGTCTCTGGCTCCCCATATTCTTGTCTTCAACACAATGGGTGGAAGTGTGGTTCAGTGTCTAAGAAAGTCTCCAGCACAGTGTGGGATGGGGACAGGCTGCTGTTTTCCTTTTCTTCTCAGAAGCTCATGAGCTGGTGCACCATCTTGTTCATCTCGACTCACAGGTACAGGTTTGGGATCACAGTGTGCATTATTAGGGACAGAAAGAGAGTGCCACTGAGATAAAGGCAGGAAGAGAGTACCACTGAGATACAGGCAGAAGGCTACCAAGGACATCTTTATATTCTTTTGCAGACCACTGGGGTCACTTGAATTTAGAATTTGCCAGGTGCAATTTTGCAAACTATCTTAATTATCTTGACATTATAAAAGCCTGTAATCTTGTACTTCTGACATCTGAGTAATTAGGACTTTGAACACCAGTGCCTTCTAGGTCACAGGCTTGCATTTTTTCCACTGCAGATTGGCTGTCAGCCATTGCCACCTTTCTGCTCCAATGGAAACCTTTCTAAATGAGAGCAGGATTGGACAGGATGGCTTTGATTTGAATCTCTGTAAAAACAACTTTCATGTATTGAGCTGCATTGAATTTTTATTTGCGCACTGAACTTTATTTTATATTTTAAAAAGACAAATAACAAGCAATTATATTTGGCAGATAAAAAGAGACATATGAGCAGGATAAATTTGGCTGTGGATCTCTCTGACCTAATCTAATAATCATTTTGGTTTCAAAAGCCGAATGATTTCTCAGAGCAGCTTGTTACTTGCTTATACAGCTCAGTTAAGAAGAACACAAATAGTTCCCCAGGCACACCCAAGATACAGCAACATTATAAAACACTGCTTATTAATTGCTTTTTAGGTTAAGAATTATGGTAAGGAAAGATTTTGATTTTTGAGAGACATTAAAGTAAAATGATATTTACCCTTCACATGCTAATTTACCCTTGTAAGTTATGGGGCATTTTTATCCATTCTGTAAGTTGTGTGAAGCTTTTGAAACATCTTTAGATAGAAGTTATTTCTTTTCAGTCTATTTTTCTAAGAACCTTTGCTGGCAAATAAGAAAGTTCATTTACCAGGGGATATGTATAAGTATTGAATGTTAAATATTTGTTGGGGGAAGATGAAAATGACATTAATGCATCAATTAACACTTAGTGCAAATATTTTTAACACACTGTTAGGCCCTACTTCTGGTTTTCAAAATTATAACACCATTATGTCATAGGAATAAAATTCTCCTTATAAAATATTTATATACATATAGTACATATTATAGGGTGTGATATATATATATAGTATATATTATCTGTTATTTTATATATAAATACACAGTATTTTACAGGACTTGTTTTTTCCAGAAGAAAGCAACTTTGTTAGAAGTTTATATAAACCTACTTTTTGACTAAAATTTACTTTAAAGAAATGATACAATCCTTTGGGCAAACTATTGAAAAAACAAAAATTCCCTTTTCACTTTCCATTGAGTTGATTTAGTTGAAAACATTCAGTTGAAAAAAATCAATGTACATATTTTAGAATACTTTTTTTAGACCAAGCTGAGGATTTGGGGTCTGTTCTTTACTGTGGGGGAGGGAATGAAGCCTCAAAAATGATCTTGTGCAATCAGAAAAGTTGTCAGAAGCCTGTGTGTCCGTGAGAATGAGAAGCAGGTAACCGTACTTGGTGAGGATGCTCAACCAGCTACCGTTGCGCTCCGGGGAGCATGTGACCAGTGTTACTGCGGCAGACCAGAGCCTGGGTCACCCCCGGTATACCGACTGTGAGTCAACCACTCCCTTAAAAAAATGGAAGCAGTGCATCAGAGTCATGCAAAATATCTGCTACACCTGCCTGACGGGTCACTGCTGGGCCATGCTCACCCTGCAGTGAGTTCCCTTAGAGGCGGGTTATGACGAGGGTCCCATCCCTGCCTCCTACTGCTGCTTTAATGCTGCTGGCCTGCCCACTCACCATCACCCAGAATAGCCTAAGATCCCACCCTGGGCGCTAAGCTCTGTTTCTCTGTCTTCCACAGATTTCCCTCCCATGTATCGTCATGGTCCAGTGTGTCTTATTTCACTTCCCTGGACCGTCACTGCCTGGGTTAGGATCAGTGCAGTGTCAGAAATACAGACTTTAGGTCGCAGCTCCTACTCGGGTAAGTTACTTAGCCTCTCTGTCTGAGCTCTTTCGTCTCCAAAACAGGTAAATTTATTACATTGACTCATTAAAACCCCAAGCCTTGAGAGGAAGGTTGATAGTACATGGACCTTTTCATTTACAAGGATGGGGAAGAAAGGAAAAAGAGAGAATTTAAAGACAATAGAATAAAGTTGGAGAACTTGTTCAAATGACAATTACATTGTCTGCTTTTAAATCATGTATTTTATTTATTTGTTTTGCCATATTTTGTTATTTAGTACCAACTAATTGCCAGACACTGTGCTGGGCTCTCGGTGTACAAAAGTACAGAGAACCCAGATCCAGGGCCTTCCATTTGCATGGAGAGGAGGTTGTAACAGACATATGAACACATAGGTATAGCAAGTGTAGAAACTGAAGTGTGACAAGATATTTGTCAGGCAAGAGGAGGGCACTGACGGTGGCCCAGAATTCTGTCACAGAGGAGGAGACATTTGTCTTGAATTTCGAAAGGTGGAAAAGGGTTAATCAGCCTTAGCGGGGAGGAATCTGGGCAGAAAAGGAAAGATTAGAGTGTGCTCAGCCTCTTTGGGAATTGATAAGTGGTTTGCACAACCGAAAAGCAAGGTGTGAGGGGAGGGCCTATGAGATTCAATGGTGGGCATGTAGACAAGGGTCCTAGGAGCCAGACAAAGGCATTTAGAGTTCATACTTCAGGAATCAATGACCATGACAGTGATGTGACGAGGTCACAGAAACCAGCAGAGAACATAGTTTTTTTTTTTAAAAGTTGCCTGAATGCAGCGGCTCCTGCCTGTAAGCTTAGCAATTTGGGAGGCCAAGGATGGAGGATAGCTTGAGTCCAGGAGTTCAAGACCAGCCTGAGCAACATAGCAAAATCCCATCTCTACACAAAATTTAAAAAATTAGTCCAGTGTGGTTGCACGTGGCTGTAGTTCCAGCTGCTCAGGAGGCTGAGGCAGGAGGATCGCTTGAGCCTGAGAGATTGAGACTGCAGTGAGCCATGATTGCACCACCCCATCCCTGCCTGGGCAACAGAGTGAGACTGTCTCAGAACAAAACATATTATTAACATTTGTTTTGATTGACAAATCATAACTATACATTTGTGGGGTACAATGTGATATTTTGATAATTGTATACAAGATGAAATAATTACATCAAGCAAACATATTCATCGCCTTGCTTACCTGTTCTCTTTCATGGTGAGACAATTGAAATTTATGCTGTTAGTTATTCTGAAATATATGACACATCATTACTGACTACAGTACCTTGCTATGCAATGGATCACCAACCCTCTGTCTATCTGAAACTTTGTTCTCTTTGATCATCAACTCCTCACTCCCTGTCTTCCCGCACCCCGCACCTGTCAGCCTCTGGTAACCATCATTCTACTTCCTGTTTCTATGAGTTCAACCTTATTAGATTTCACATGCCAGTGAGATCATGGGGTATTTGTCTTTCTGTGCCTACCTTATTTCTCTCAGCATAAAGTCCTCCAGATTCATCCATGTTGTCACAAATGACAGGATTTCCTTCCTTTGAAAGGCTAAATAGTATGCCATTGTATATATACCACATTTATCCATTCATCCACGGATGGACACTTAGGTTGATTCCACATCTTGGCTGTTATGAATAGGGTGCAATAACTATGGATGTGCAGACGTCTCTTGGACCTACCTTCAGTTCCTTTGGATACACACCCAGAAGCGAGATTACTGCATCATTTACTGGTTCTATATTCAGTTTTTTGAGGAACCTCCATGTCATTTTCCACAATGGCTGTAGTAATTTACATTTCCACTACACATAAGAGTTCCCTTTCCTCTGCATCCTCTCCAACATTTATTTTTCATCTTTTCGATGATAGCCATTCCAACAGGGGTGAGGTGATAACTCATTGTGGTTTTTATTTGCATTTCTCTAATAATTAGAGATGCTGAGCATTTTTTCATGTACCAACTAGCTACTTGTAAATGTTCTTTTGAGGACTTTGGGTCCTTTGCCCATTTTAACATCATCTAATTATTTGTTTTCTTGCTATTGAGTTGAGTTTCTTTTATATTTTGGACATTAGCTGCTTATTTGATGTATGATTTGCAAATGTTTTACTCCATTTTGTGGGTTGTCTCTTCTCTCTGCTGATTGTTTCCATTGCTGTGCAGAAGCTTTTGAGTTTGATGCCATTTTATTTGTGTGTTTTTGCTTTTATTGCCTGTGCTTTCAGGGTCTTATCCAAAAAAAATTATTGTCCACACCAACGTTATAGAACTTTCCCTTATGTTTTCTTCTAGTCATTTTAGAATTTCAGTTTTTATATTTAAGTCTTTTATCCATTTTTTAAATTTTATTTATTTATTTAGAGACAGGGTCTCACTCTGCCACCCAGGCTGGAGTGCAGTGGTGTGATCTCGGCTCACTGCAACCTCCGCCTCCTGGGTTCAAGTGATTCTCGTGGCTCAGCCTCCTGAGTAGCTGGGATTACAAGCACCTGCCACCACGCCTGGCTAAGTTTTGTATTTTTAGTAGAGATGGGGTTTCACCATGTTGCCCAGGCTGGTCTCAAACTCCTGACCTCAGGTGATGTACCTGTCTCAGCCTTCCAAAGTGCTGGGATTACAGGCATGAGCCACCATGCCAGGCCAAATCTTTTATCCATTTTAAGTGGATTTTTGTGTATGTCATAAGATAAGGGTCTAATTTCATTATTTCACATGTGGATATGCAGTTTTTCCAACATCATTTGTTGGAGAGACTCTCCTTTCCCCATTGTGTGTTCTTGGCACCCTCATCAAAAATCAGTTGACCATAAATGTGGGGGATTATTTCTGGGTGTTCCGTCCTGTTCCATTGATTGATTTGTCTGTTTTTTATGCCAGTTCTAGTGTGTACTAATTGCAACTGCTAAAAGAGTTTAAAATGAGGGAGTGTGATGCCTCCAGCTGTGTTCTTTTCCTTCATGATTGTTTTGGCTATTTAAGGTCTTTTGTAGTTCCATATGAACTTAAGGATTGTGTTTTCTATTTCTGTAAAAAATGACATTGAATATTTGATAAGGGCTGGACTGAATCTATAGAACATATTGGGTAGTTTGTACATTTTCACAACATTATTTCTTATACCCATAAACATGGAAAATATTTCTATTTATTTGTGTTTTCATCATTTTCTTTCATCAGCATTTTATAGTTTTCAGTATGCAGGTCTTTTACCTCCTGGGTTAAATTAATACCTAAGTATTTATTTATTTTGTTGCTATTGTAAATGGGATTTTTTTCTTGAAATTTACTTTTTAAATATTTGTTATTAGTATATAGAACGCTACTGATTTTTGTATGTTGATTTTATATCCTGAAACCTTAATTTGTTTATATGTCCTAACAGTTTTTTTGTGGAGCCATTAGGGTGTTCTATATAAAAGATCAATTTGTCCGCAAATAGAGACATTTCACTTCTTCCCTCAATTAGAATGCCTTTTGTTTCTTTCTCTTGCTAAGACTTCTAGTGCTATGTTGAGTAGGAGTGGTGAGAGTGGGCATCCTTCTCCCTGATCCTAGGAGAAACGCTTTCGACTTTCCACAATTGAGAATGACGTTAGCTATGGGTGTGGCATGGGCGTCTCTCCTGTGCTGAGGCAGCTCCCTCTATGCTGGATCTGCGAGGGTTTGCTATTACGAAGGGCGTTGAAGCACGCTGGGGGCTGAGCCTGGAGCACCTGTGGGGGTGCTTCCTGTGGCGTGGTGCCTCTGGCTAGTTTCTCTGATGTGGCACCTCCATGGGCCAGGCCCGATCTGTGCCCTGTTTGCTGTGAGCCCCACCTGTTTTTGTTTCTAATTGGCCCTGTGGGCACTCCCAATGTTTCCCGTGGGACAAGACAGGCGTGAGCTCCTGCAAAGGGGCCCAGAATGGCGGGGGAGCGTTTCCCGTGGGACAAGACAGGCGTGAGCTCCTGCAAAGGGGCCCAGAATGGTGGGGAAGCGTTTCCCGTGGGACAAGACAGGCGTGAGCTCCTGCAAAGGGGCCCAGAATGGTGGGGAAGCGTTTCCCGTGGGACAAGACAGGCGTGAGCTCCTGCAAAGCGGCCCAGAATGGCGGGGGAGCATTTCCCGTGGGACAAGACAGGCGTGAGCTCCTGCAAAGGGGCCCAGAATGGCGGGGGAGCGTTTCCCGTGGGACAAGACAGGCGTGAGCTCCTGCAAAGGGGCCCAGAATGGCGGGGGAGCGTTTCCCGTGGGACAAGACAGGCGTGAGCTCCTGCAAAGGGGCCCAGAATGGCGGGGGAGCGTTTCCCGTGGGACAAGACAGGCGTGAGCTCCTGCAAAGGGGCCCAGAATGGCGGGGGAGCGTTTCCCGTGGGACGAGACAGGCGTGAGCTCCTGCAAAGGGGCCCAGAATGGCGAGGAAGCGTTTCCCGTGGGACGAGACAGGCGTGAGCTCCTGCAAAGGGGCCCAGAATGGCGGGGGAGCGTTTCCCGTGGGACAAGACAGGCGTGAGCTCCTGCAAAGGGGCCCAGAATGGCGGGGGAGCGTTTCCCGTGGGACAAGACAGGCGTGAGCTCCTGCAAAAGGGCCCAGAATGGCGGGGGAGCGTTTCCCGTGGGACAAGACAGGCATGAGCTCCTGCAAAGGGGCCCAGAATGGTGGGGGAGCATTTCCCGTGGACAACACAAGTGTGAGCTCCTGCAAAGGGGCCCAGAATGGTGGGGAAGCAGAACTTCTGCTTCCAACTCACTTTCTCACTGTGCAACTGCGGATCCAGAGGAATCTCTGCATGTGAGGCTCTGCCAGGTTGGGGAGGAGTGTGCGCTCAACATCTCTCTCCACTTTTTACCATTGCAACAGCTTTTCTTAGCTCTGGGGTCCAGGAGTGTGTCTCAGCCTTAGTCCTGAGTTCTGGGACATGCATGATGGTATTCTTGCCTGTGGAGAGCTGCTAGTTGAATTTCTGTGGTGGTGAGTGATGTCAGTGAAGTCCCATTCTGGTTTCTCTCTGATGTCACACTGAGAGCACAGTCTTGGTGAGAAGATTATCTTTGTGTAAAAGCAAAGAAGAGAGGAGAGAACCTGCGTTTCTCCTCTGCACTATCCGCTGCGTTTTTCTGTAGAATTGGGTGTGCCATTTGCAAGAGCTGTGTGTGTGCAGCAGAGCAGGCAGCCAACCAATCCTTGCGGTTCAGCGTGAGTTGGGAGGGAGAAAGCGCAAACCACTAAGTGTAGGCAACACGCAGGGAGTTCAGTTGGGAAGTTTAGCGAGTGGTGTCCAAAGCAGAGTTGCTCCATCAGCACTATGGGCAGGTTGGGCCATACAATTCTTTGTTGTTGGGGAGGGAAGGCTGTCCTGTGCCTTGTAGGAGGTTTGGCAGCATCCCTGGCCTGGACACCCCATGACAGTGGCAACCCCTCCCCTAGCGGTGACAAACGTTAAGGTCTCCAGATGTTGCTAAATGTCCTCTGGTGGGGGTGGGAAGGGCATTGCCCTGTGTGAGGACCGCTGGTAGAGACTGATGCAGGGTTCAGAAAAGAGATTTTTCTTTTTCAGTTGGGACATACATGATCAGTCTTGGGGAAGGAAGCAGAAGCAATGGTGGAATAGGACAAAGATAAAGGAAAGAGGTGGAAAGTGATGCACAAAGACCGCGATGACCCGGTGTGGGGTGATATGGGCGAGGACAGCATCCAGCAAAGAGGTCCTGGCTCCTGACTGCGATTTGGTGGCTCTACTGTACCCTGTGCAAAGGGTATAGGTTGGTGCTTGTTTTCTCTCCATGTGGTCAGAAGTCTCATCTTCAAAGTGCTTAAGCTGTAGCCCTTGCCCTGTCACCTCTGGTTACTGCTGGGACCTGGGTCACACTCCTGGTTCATCTGCTGGCCCCAGGCCGGGTGAGGCTCCCACGTGCCTGCTGGCCTGAGAAAGGCTTATGTGAGTCACAGGGGCTACCAGGGGCAGAGAGAAGGGAACAGGATGGAGAAATTAAGTGAGGAATAAGATTGTACAAAGCCAGGAAGAAGCCGAAAGGGGACTTGGCTCTGGCAGCATTTTGTTTTGCATCAGTCTGTGCTGGAATAAGCTGTCAAAAGGTTGTCTACCCATTGCCTCCTGGTACCTTGTGCTGTGCTCATTGTTGGCAAAACACTTGAATGATTGTGGCCTAAATGTGCAGTGATAAAAGACAGAACATAGCTTTGTTATTTTTCCAACCAGAATAGGAGAGTGGCTTTTGGAATCAAGATTTAAAATTCAGCCTTATCCTCATGATTTGCTTGTGTTTTGGCTTGTATTTTGGCTTGTGCTTGAAATCACAAGAAAGATCAAGGGTTTAAATGTGATCTTAAGAAGACATGAGAGAGAAAATTGATATTTTCCTATCTAATATTTATATTACTTTCCTGTATAGAGTAGGCTAAGGATTTTATTTGGATGCTAATTATATGTAATTCCTATAGCAGTTATTTTGATTAAGCCAACTAGATTTACCTCTAATTATTCATTTTAAGCCCTAGATTTAAAGATAACTTTTTATTCTCTGTAAACAACCTAAAAGTTGCCTTAGATTTATTTCATAATATGTAAAAATGCTGAAAAAGGGCTTGTTTGGCTGGAGAGACATTTTAATTTTTCCCTTTAATTTTAAATGACAATAGTGTGTGTATAGGAGCTGCGTTTCCTACCGAATATTCACCTGGTGTGGAGACTGAATAACATGCCACTCTAAGGGTTAATAAAAGCATTAAATAACTTGCATCTGGGAAACATCAATTGAACAGATAATTGCTTCTTTGTGTTTCTGCTTAGTAGTGGCTGGACATGTAAAGTTTCTATACCACAAAATGAAAACAGATGAGCAAACAAGAGGCTCGGGGTCACATAACCGATGCGTGCTCAAAGCTCAAAGCAGCGTCAATCAAACCTGGAGGGTACCATGTCGAGAGATGGTATCTTTCCATTAATCAGGAATTGGTACCCGGGTGATAGACGGCCTCTGTAATGAAAACCTCAGTTAGCAAACAGCCAGAAGAGAGAGAAAATAATCCAACCAGCCAAATAATCAAAGAACACATGAGGTGTCTGTAGGGAGATTTCCACAGTGGGAAACCCATAGAAAAAGTTCTGTCTCTCACTCTTGTTTTTGTTTTTTGTTTTTGGATACAATTTCATTTAAGTAGAAAGATCATCCATGATTTTCTCAATCTTCCTTATGTCTTTTATGCACTATACTTGCCAAAGTAGCATAGACAGAAAAAAAGCAGGAATCCTATGGATTTCCACCCTTAGTCCTTCAACTAACTTTAAAATAACTTTTAATTTTCTTATTCAGGTCTACATTCTAAGTCACACTCCCCTCCCACATGTCTTTGCCTGCTATTTTACTTCATTAATATTTACCAGCTTTTCTGAATTTAGACACCTAATTTTGTATTTTCATGTATTTCTCTGCATATCCTTCAGATCCTTATTTTCCTCAATATTCATGTGAAATATATAAACTATAATTTCTGTGTTCTTTTAAGAGATAGCAGGTACCTAAACAAAGGGGTGTTCTCCCGTGATTTTTTTAACTCAGCATTGTTTGCCAGAAATGGTCACTTGGGATTTATTCCCACGCCCTTGTGTTTTTCCCTCCCCCTCCCCTTTCCCTCCTTTCCCTCCCTTTATCTTTTTCTCTCTCCCTTCCTCCTGCCCACCCACCCTACATTTTTCCCTCCCTCCCTCCCTTCTTGCTCCCTCCCTCTCTTTCTTCCTCCCTCCCACCCTCCTTTCCTTCTTTTCCTCTCTTTCTTTGTCCTTTCTTCTCTTCCCTCCTCCTTTCCACCCTTTTCCTTTCACCAATATTTATTGAGTGCTTATTGCACAAGAGACTTTGAGTGTCCAGTGCTGGCTTGTGGCAGGACAAGCTGCAGACAAAACCCCTCAGACACCGAGTTGTAGAAGGAAGGGCTTTATTCGTCTGGGAGCTTCAGCAAGACTCACGTCTCCAACAACCGGCCTCCCCGAATGAGCAATTCCTGTCCCTTTTAAGGGCTCACAACTCTAAGGGGGTCCGCGTGAGAGGATCGTGATGGACTGAGCAAGCTGAGGGTTCACGACTGGGGGCTGCATGCACTGGTAGTTAGAACGGAGAAGAACAGGACAGGGATTTTCACAGTGCTTTTCCATACAATGTCTGTAATCTATAGTTAACCTGACCGATTAGGTCAGGGGTCGATCTTTAACTACCAGGCCCAGTGTGTGGCACTGGGCTGTCTGCCTGTGGATTTCATTTCTGCCTTTTAGTTTTTACTTCTTATTTCTTTGGAGGCGGAAATTGCGCATAAGACAATATGAGGAGTGGTCTCCTCCCTTAGCTAAGGACTCTGACCCCTCCTTCTGTGGGGCTCCATGTATTCTTTCTCATTGGCAACACTGGGAATAGCAGGGCCCAGTTGAGTTTGGAGAGTGTCGCTTAGTGCTCTTTAGTTGCAACCATCTGAAAATAACATGAAAAGAAAGGGGAATTTCCTGAAAAATATTGGTGGTAGCAATGACAGCAAGGCTCAAAGAATAAACTGGAAGCTGAGAAACTAGGCTTGGAAATAGAAATCAAAGGGACTGGGGAAGGAAGGACCCTGCCTTCGTCTCTGGGCAGGAAGGGTTCGCTCAGCGCACTGGTGCTGCGATAAGTATCATGTGCCTCTGCTGTTCTCTCATCACGGATCAAGAGTCCAAGCCTGGAGGGAGAGCGACTGACAGCCATGGGCTGGTCACACGCCTGCCTGACAGCTGCACGGGAGCCGGCGAGGAAAAGCCCTTGCTGCTTCCAGTGTAAGGCAGGTGTCTGGATTTATCTTCAAGAGAGCCAACACGATGAATGAAGGAACTTAAATCATGGCACGGTTAGAAAGAAAAGTAGCAAGACAGGAACTACTCCTTCCCTCCAAACAAAAAGAAAAACAAAAGATATTCACTATAATTAATATGAATTTGCAAGAGAAATAACGCAGTATATGATCTCAGTCTCAACTTATATCTTTATTTCAACTATATCTACTTCAGAAAGGATTTGAAGGGTTTCCAATAAAAGACAAATAAAATGTTATAAATGGTAGATAAATGAAGATCAAATATGACCCTGGTAGAGGTATGATAATTTTGTCTGTCTTGTTCAAGAGCCACACTGGCTGCACCTGCTATAGTAGATGCTCAATAAGTATCATTACCTTCTGCCAGGTCCCTCCCAGCATATGTGGGGATTATGGGAACTACAATTCAAGATGAGATTTGGTTGGGGACACAGCCAAACCATATCAGTATTACATTTTATTGCAACTATTGGCTCAATAGGTGCACTATGTATTTTTGTTCAAAGTTATTGCTCAAGCGTTTACCGTATATATTGTTAACTTATCACAGTTCATTCTTAAGTACTATTATATCATCTCCCAAGTAATATAAAAATCTTACAGCAGTATATAAGCAGTCCTGGCTTTTCACGGTTCTGATATGCAGGAATTTTTGTTACTGTGCTTTGGTTAGATAACATATGTAATTCCTTCATGGACACAGTGCAAATTTCACTTTCCACAGTGTATTAACTACATGTAATTTCATTCAGTACAAATTTTGATGCTGGTTTTTAGTACAAAAATTAGTAAGTATTTAATGGACAAGCATGATGATCAGTGAGCAATCATGCTCTCTCTGTGAAAGTGTGCTGGTTATTTGTCACTGTGTACCTGTGCGTCTGTATGAATTTAGTTTAGACAGATATCAAGGTGTGTAGTTGTGTAAACTACTTGTCCTCCAGTCATAAACTCACATAATTTAACTTTTAAAGCACCATCACTGTTGGATAAGTGTCCAGGTCACCTTTATTCATTTGGATACCTCCATGAAAATGTTAAAAAGCCGCTTTTTACTAACAAATACAACTTTAATCGTCCAGCTAGTGGACCAACGAGTTATTTCAATGTTTAAAGCCTACTGTCTTAGACAAACTTTTCAACAGACTGCTGAAGCTACAACTGGAGATCATGCAATTTTTAAGCTAAGTTTTGAAAGATATATTACTTAAAAATGCAGTTGAAATACTTAAGCATCATGGCAGCAAAGAAAGTGAGTAATATGTGTGTGCAGTACAGCAGAAACTTGTATTGCTCTGTGAAAATAACATGCAGGATACCAACAGAATGCAAGTGGAGCTATTGGCTCACTTTGCTCCTGCTTGTGCAGAACTTTTCATGTCAGGCCATCTCCTGGGCTACTGGTGAGTTTATGGATCAGCCCAGCTGTAGTCTATCCTGTTGTTCCTGAAGTGGGGTGGAGGTCAGCCAGCAGCCTGCAAAAATGTTAGAAAATGAGAGTCAAGCAGGACTTCTGATGCCCCCAGATCATGTTATTGTTATGATCAGCCATCCACAGCAAGTGTCTTATTTGCATTATATCTGGTGACAGCGATGGATCTACATTGCTGTTTGCCTCTTGTAACCCATGGCGTGAGAATGCAAAATTATATGCGATGATAGTGATGGATCTACATTGCTGTTTGCCTCTTGTAACCCACAGTGTGAGAATGCAAAATCCAGGGTTAGGAGTGCAGTCAGTGGCAGTGTGACTAGGTGTTTCTCTGTATGCTACTAAGAAAAATACAGCCAGGAAACTGTTAGTGCTTTCATTTTGTTTCACTATAGGTCTCCTGGATGATCAAAACAGATGGGAAGGAGCCATGGTGGGGCAATGATCCTGTTCTGTTGCCTCCTGGAGATTCAAGCATTATATATGGAGAGCTATCATCTCTACCCCTCCTCCCGGTTTACTCTCATGGTGAGGTCAGGTAGAGTTTAGCAGGGATGTTCATGTGAATATCGTCTGTGTTTGTGAATAGGCTCGTATTTCAGTTACAAGCAACATGATAACTTTAAAGTTCAGTTGCTGGTTAATAACTGTCTTTTTTATTAAGTTGATATTGAACTTGATGTCTTTTTGCAGCACTAACAGAGATTACTGGTGCTACCTTTTAGCTTTTGATCATTTATGCAAGCCTAGATTTTTAGCTTTACATTGTAAAAGGGGTATTTTTTTCAACATTTTTTTGGTGAGAGTATTAAAGTTGACATTATTATGATCACAAGTGTAAACAGGTATATAAGGAAGTGGCGATACATTGTTAAGACTGCTGTTATTCATGATGCTTAGCCAAATGGAGGTGCAATTAATACTGCCATGTAGAACTGGAATAACGTCAGCTCAGGAACAGCAAGTTTAGATAGTTTGACTGTAGTGAATTTTCATGAATGGAATACTTAATCACTTTAGTGGATCTTGGGGGTCAATTCAGGCTGTTTTACTTGATCCAGTTCTTATCATTATCCTTACAAAGTCTTCTGAGATAACACAGCACTGATAGTTGCTAACAGACTTTATATCTACCACGTTATTAGCATTTTATCTTGATACACTGATAAAATAAGCTTCAGGAATATTTGAAAGATTGCAATGGCTTCCAGCTGCCAAATGCTAGATTTAATTATTTTTTAGGACCAACATGAGGGTTTAGACACACCGCTTGTGGTGCAGCACACATGTATTATCCAAACTGAAATTAGGAATTCAACTGAAGTCCATGTAGAGTCGAAAAATGTGAATATTTGGAGATGATCTAGCTCACTTTATTTTGTAGAAAAGAAAACAGATTCAGGGAAAGGGCATGCATTGCCTAAGGTGATTCAGCAGGTTTGGAGCAGAAACACAACACACCTAAGGTGATTCAGCAGGTTTGGAGCAGAAACGCAATACAATTTCTGTTCTTTTGCTTCTCAGATCCAGAATTTTTTCACAATACTGAACTACTTATGTTTCTGATTCCTTATTTTTTCTGTTTTATATTTTGCCAATATTGTCTTACCAAGATCCTATTCTTTACCCCAAATATTTAAATTCATTACCACTATTGTCTCTTTATAAGTAAAAGTACTAGTTGTTATTATAAATGATTATTCGATCACTTTTCATTTTTTTTGGGTCCAGTACAAAGTTAGTAACAAATAAACATTATAGGCTTTGGCAATCCAAGGGGAGCTCAAGTCCTCCAGGGCACGTCAGGAAAAGGCTAAACGACAGCTGAGCTTCGAGTGGACAGAATACAGCTCTCATACGGACTGTTGAGTATTTGATATTCTTCAACAATTTCATTCATCTTCAGTTTTTTCCTCTTTGAAGTGATGGATTTAGTCCTTGCTATACTTGACTTTCAAGTTTCTTTTGAAATAATTATAGATTCACAGGAAGTTGCAAAAGATACAGGGATGTCTTAGGTACTCTTCACTAATTCTCCCAGCGGTGACATCTCGCATAGCCATAGAGCATATCAAAACCTGGAAACAGACATAGGTACAATTCAGAAAGCTTGCTCAGATCACAACCATTTTGTACACATTTGTTTTTGTATGTATGTGTGTGTGTATGTGTGTGCATGTGTTCTGTGCATTTTTATCTCGTGTAGATCTCTGTAACTACAACCTCGACAGTCAAGATACAGAACTGTAGCCTCACCGCCAGGCTCCAACTTGCAATCTTTGTGGACACTCTGACATATTTTCCTCCACCCCTTCCCCTTGGCAACCCCATAGTCTGTTCTCCATCTTTACAATTTTATTTCTATAATTCATATAAATGTAATTGTACAAAATCGTATTTTTGAAGGGAAGAAACAAGTTACAGATATTTTTGTTAGCACTGCAAAATAATCTTTAACGCTCATTTATTTTATGTTCTGTTTGTCTCAAAAAATGTGGTTTGTTCTTTCCCATATTTTCTGATATCAGGATAGGAAATCAATAGCAAACAAAACATAATTCCATTCATTTTTTTCCACAGCTTGTTTTTCACTGCTGTTTCCTAACGCTTATTGTTCCATTTACTCTTTCTCTCTGTTTTCCATCACATAAAAGTAACTTTGTGTTCTTTATATCTTCTAAGAAAACTTGGTAATGAGTCTTTAATGTGAAGCCCGGACCACCCTTGTTTTGATTTTGTGTTATGGGTGTTCTTTTGTGCGATCGCTTTCATGGAGAGTCCTTGTGAAGCTGGGCTTTTCCAATGGTTTGTCAAAATGGAAATAGATATTTAACAAACCAAACACAAAATGACCTTGCTCCAGGAATGCATCATTTCTGAGAAAACACTACCTCTTCCAACTAGAGATTGTGAATATTACTCATATTATCCTTTACTCCCTTTTATTAAAACTGTATTTTTTTACACTTTTGTATAACTTGGGTAATGAAATGTGAAACTAAGTGATTGCCTACCTATTACAATTGATATTAACGATGCTAGTGGGAGGCCACCTCTACAGTGGCTGCGCCATGTCTAGGGACTTGCTAGCTTTGCTACATTACATGGGATTGCCTACGTACTAAATGCAAACTTACTCATGCACATAGGAAACCATTTGTATTAATATGATTAAGAAGCCCTGCCTAACCCTGATGAAAAATTACTTGAAAATAACAGAAGACAGAGTCCTTATTTTAAAGTACATTAGCTATTGGGAGTAATTACTATTAGTCCAACCATAACTGGATCTAATGAGACTGAATAGAAACAAATTAGACATAATTGGAAGCTAAGCAAAAGTCAATTAAATTCCTATAATTTTACCTTTATAAAAATTATTGAATTAAATGACCCAGATCAATTAGCAGAGGAAATAAAGCCATGAAGAATATTTCCAGGAAACTATTACCTTTTTTGAGGGAAAAATATTGTTTCACTTAATGATTAGAGTTTAGTAAAAAGTAGCTTAATGAATTTTGCTGCCTTAGCAGTTTAATAACTTCAAATGAAGTAATTATGCAAATTTTTTGATAGTTTTACCTACAAAGTAATGCAGGAGTTGTTTTAAGGAATCCAGGAGTAGAATTTATTTGATAGAATAAAATAACATATTTATAAAAATCAGCAAATTCAGATGGTTTGGAATAAAGATATGATTGCTTTTACTCAATATTCACTTTAGGGCTGGGTTAGCTGTGTGGGAATTGCAGCTGACCTGTTGTAGAAATTGTGTGCTTGGAAATATATCACCACATTGCTCCATGTAGACTCCCTCTGTGATTCAAGTCTTGTTCCTACAGCACTGCTGTCAACCCTCAACCACCGTCACCCTATAGACCCCAAGTCAGTTTGTATTCAGTAATGCAAGTGGTGTTCTGTGCAACTGGTCACCCAAGAACTTGGTGCTAAGAAACTGAGAAAGTGATGACCAAGACAATCTCATCAAAACACAGCCAGGGCCAGTCACAGTATCGTAGTTTCTGCTTTCTGGATGTTCAAGGAAATGTAGATCATGGCTCCTTCGGTGATGCCTCATTATCTTCAAAAGGAGCTGTGAGCGACACTCATTTCCAAATGCAATGGAATACGATTGCAGTTTCAATGAGGTCCTAAAGTATAATTAATTATATAATAGTTATCACAATATTAATTCTGTAAGGACAGTCACAAAGGAAAGAACAGTAGCAAATAGGTCTCAGGAAATATATCAAATGAGATGTTCAGGTGTGATGCAGCTTCGTACATACTATGCTGAATACATTATGTCTGTAATTAAACCAGCTGCATACACAATGCCGGTGTGGCAAATTCTTTGCTGAAGCATGTATGCCAGTTTTCTCATTTTTAAAAATGACAAGTGCATGCTTAATCAGGTTACAGTGGATAGATTATGATATTATCAATGCACTGGACAAATCCATTAATGATACAGTGAGATTTTGTGCAGAAAAATGGAATTGAGAGGTGTGAATCCAAACTTTGAAGAATAAAGAGCATACATTTGTAATTAGGAAATATCTCTCACTTTCATCCCTTATGTGCCACACATAGCACAATCCAGCCCCACCCAGCCATGACTCTTACACATATCACTCCTGACAAAGCCGGCCTGGCAATTCAGACCCGGAGCCCAGGGAAAAGAGAGGAATCCCATGATTTCTGGCAAACACTGCTACTTCTTTTGTAGTGGTGTGAGATGAATGCCTCTACATGCACACAAGTGCCATGTTGAGGGGGATGAATCTTTCAAGATTTGTTTAAAGTCAAATAATGTGAAGGTCCATGACTGACCTCCAGGCCTCTCAGAGCTTCAGTTAACTCCTTTGTGTTAGGGGATGTTAGAAGAACGTTTACAAGTCAGAGCAGGTGATGCTCAGGAGCAAGAGTGAATGAGGAGGAACCCAAACAGGTCCAGCACAGAACATCAGCATCTGAGCATCAAGTCTACCCCTGAGAAAAAGTGGTCCAAAGGTTTGTGTGGACCCCATTCTCCAGGCCTTACAAACCCTGTGATTTCTGTCTCATTCTGTCCCGTCCTGTCACTTTGAGTCTGAATTGGAAGAGAGAAAAACAGTAACTAGATCAGTAAAGTAAGGAGGAGTGAAGAGCAGGAAGGTGGAGGTCGTGGTGGTGGAAGATGGAAACCTCCGCGCGTGAAATAGAACAGTTTGGATGTCAGCTGTCACTGCTCTAGATCTCCTAAAACCCACTCCATTTTTATTAAAAATATACATTGCATTTTTCCAGTGTACACGACATCATGTTAAGAGTTCATAAAGTTTTGAGGATGTGAGTCATCAGAAAGGAGGTTTAAAGAACCGATTATTTTGGTGGTCTGACTCCTTTACCCCAGTAGGAACAGATGCCATTTTGCTTATGCCCTGTGCTGAATCTCAGAATGCCTGTCAACCCAACACGCTTCAGCATGAACTTTAACTCAAAAAATCAAAAAGTACCAGGATCAATTTGCAATCCTAGCTATATGATATTTTAGAAATTACAAAGCCTCTAAATGAGCTATTTTGTCAACTTCATAGATGAGAAATCTAAGAGTGGGTTAGTCAGTTCTTTTAGATTTCTCATATCCATAAAGTGGATAGAACATCTAATTTAGAGGCTTGTTGAAGGATAGACAGAAATGGCATTTATAAAGTATCTAGTGAAACTACTGCTAGGGATTATATGCTCAGTAAATGATGAACACCATAATCACAAATAATTTGATCTTTGCCAGTGTAAAATGTATTTGTCTGTCTGCTTGGTTTTTCTCGGAGGCATAGTTTCCCTCTGTCACTCAGGCTGGAGTGCAGTGCTGTGCTCCCTGCAACCTCTGCCTCCCAGGTTCAAGTGATTCTCCTGCCTCAGCTGGGATTACAGGAGCCCGCCACCATGGCCCAACTAATTTTTGAGTTTTTACTAGAGACGGGGTTTTACCATGTTACCCAGGATGGCCTTGAACTCTTGGCCTCAAGCGATCCATCCACCTTGGCCTCCAAAAGTGCTGGGATTACAGGCGTGAGCCACTGTGCCCGGCCACATTTATTTTAATTCGGAGAACAATTTTTCAGTAAGGTTGTACAAATGATTGTCCTACATTCCTGCATGTTTGAAACTCTTTTTCTCTTTTTGTCTCCATATGTGAATGACAGTTTGGCTAGGTATAGAATGCTTGGTTTACACTTTTTATTGTTCATAAATCTATAGTCTTATCTTTGTTTCCATCCTCTATACCAGCTTGAGTAGGATTAGAGTGTGGGATTCACCTATAAAACTCTATACCCATTGAACAAGTCCTCTTTTCCCCCTCCGCTAGTCCCTGGCATCTGTCATTTTACGTCTCTGTTTCTAAGAGTTTGACTACTTTAAAAACCTCATATAAGAAGGATCATGCAGCACTGTGTTTGTATTTTTGTGGCTGGTTTATTTCACTTAGTATAGTATCCCCAAGGTTTATCTATGTTATGACATATGACAGGATTTCCTTCTTTTTTAAGGCTGAATAATAATTTATTGTATATATACCACTTTTTAAAATCCATTCATCTCTTGACAGATATTTAGGTTGCTTTTACCTCTTGGCTATTATGAATAATGCTGCAATGAACATGAGATGAACAAGCTCCTTTTTTATCTCTTTACTTTTGTTAGAAGCTTTTAATTCCTGATTAATGAGTTCTGAATGTATGCAGAGGTCTCTACCTGGCAGTGACCTAAAGCCTTGTCTTCTGCCACCCTGCTCAGCCTTCAGATTCAAGTCTCTAGATTCTTGAGGTTGGGAAATGTTTCCGGAGCAGCCATCGTTTTGCATTCACTGGCCATTCAGGTTTTCTGCTTTGCCATCTTCCCCCGGGGGTTTCCTTATCCTCCTGGAAGCACAACTAGGCATTTAAGTCCATGTTGACTGTATTTTACCTGCTATTTCTATGTGTTTTGCAATAAGGGCTTTTCAAGATACCCATAACTTGTGGCTAAAAATGAGGTTTGTTCCACTGTGCCTTAGAAATATCCAGTTTCATACTTACCTGGCAGGGCAGATACCATGATCTTAAAGGCAGTTTTCCCAGGGCAAGGCTTATCCATTCCACTCTGGATCCATTATAGGGATATGCTGGTCCCTGGAATTGCCCCAAATGTGGGAAGCTCTACTGCAAAATTTTTGGTAGTGAGCGATGGCATTATGCATTCATGTATGAATTCAACTGAGTATCCAGTTTCATACAAATAATAATAACATCTTCTATAAAATGTATTCTTGTGTATTAACACATGGGGCTCTCTAGTACTCCTGCTGAGATATATGGGAATCTACCCTAGTTTTGCCATTTTCTCCTAACATCAGTCTACTTCTTTTAATATTCATTGCTTCTCCCCATTTCTGTAGTTCAGTGCACGTTCCTTTCCTCTGCAGGAACTACTTCTCTTTCCTCACCCAACTCATAAATCCCTGCCTCCCACCCTAAGGGTAGGCACATGACCCAACCTGGGAGATCAGAATGCCACACTCCCAATACAGGATTGGTTTGTGAGTAGGCAGATGATTCTGTCCATGCACAGAACTAAGTAGAAGAGAGTTTTTACACCTCAGCTTAGCTTGATGCTAGCAGAGAGCTACTGGAGTTCTATTTCCTCCTCTAGGGAAGAAAAGGATTTTGGTTTGGAGATAAAGCCAAGATACCAAGAAAGTGGGAATGAAAGACTTAGAGACAGGGTGTCCTGGCCCTTTTTCAGATGCTCAGATGCTGGCACTAGCTTGAGGCCCAGTTCTGCTTCTGCTCTTCCCAACAGCCCCTTTTCAGATGTTGGCACTAGCTTGAGGCCCAGCTCTGCTTCTGCTCTTCTCAACATTTGGTAAGAGGAGCTCCCAATTTCTTTTCTAAGATAGCTGGTTTGACTTGGATATCCATCTCTTCTAATCAAGGGTCCTGATTCCTTGTCATTGTCATCAAAAAATATTTGTAAATATTTCACTTCTCGCTGACATGCTTTTGGTGTTGAACAAAGTGATTTGCACAGATACAATCTCTGCATCTTAATAGCTTACATTCTAAGAGCTGTACACCTGACACTCTTTCTCTGGAACTATAACTGCTACGTTCAAGAATCTTTATTAATAATACTTTTCAGATATATAGTTAAAAAATAATTTTAATAGTTGAAAGGCATCCATCTTTCCAAGAGGTTTAGACATACTGCAATTGAGTGCTAAGTGACTTTTATTTTGTATTTTTGTATTTTTTAATATTTGTATTTCCATAGGTTATTGGGAAACAAGTGGTACTCAAGATGGATGAAGGACTTAAATCCAAGACAATAAACTATAAAAATTCTAAAAGACAACATTGGAAAAACTCTTCTAGACATTGGCTTAGGCAAGGATTTCATGAACAAGAACCCATAAGCAAACACAATAAGAACAAAAATAAATAGCTGGGACCTAATCAAACTAAAGAGCTTTTTGCACAGCAAAAGGAACAGTCAGCAGAGTAAACAGACAACACACAGAGTGGGAGAAAATCTTCACAATCTATACATCTGACAAAGGACTGATATCCGGAATCTACAATGGACTCAAACAAATTAGCAAGAAACAAACAAATAATCCCATCAAAAAGTGGGCTAAGGACATGAATAGACTTTTAGGTTACTTTTAGGTATTTGTGTGTGCAGACCTCTTGGTGTCAAGGCTAAACTGTTCCTTTCTCTGACACATAGGAAATTGATGCACAATACCTTGCAGTGTATAATTCCAGGCCCCTAGGCATTGGAGACTGGGTTATCTTTTCACTCAACTGACAGTTGATACATTGTTTGCACTGAAAAATCTGGCTTTGTTGAACCACACCAGTTTATGTTTTTAATTCCAAATGTTACCTTGTTATGAACTATTTTTTTGTCCTTTCCTCTAGAGAAATGCTAATGCTGCTTGCTTACATGGAAAGCAAAGTTAAGGAGCTGGTGTTGACATTTTGGCTTGCTGTCACAGGCAAAAAAGAGTAGTGCTGTTTTTGTGTGTTTAATTTTCTTTCACTTTCCCCACTCTGTGTATTGGAGGATGCCTTTAGCAATAAGTAGTCCTTATCCAGGTCACTCACTCATTAACCACCAACCACTGACAGTAATGTCTTTACTAGATATTTTGCTTCTTTTGATTAATTTGTCTCTATTTCCTTTGTTCTAAAGCCTATAGTGAGTCATCATATTTGGAATAATAGTAGAGCTCCCTGCTGGGTTTTCATTTGCTTAAATCAAGACTTAACTGATGTATTGAGGAACCAAGACTGAGATGTGGGGCTAGGAGGGCCTAGGGTCTGTCAGGCACTCTTCAGTGACTTGAGGTGCTGAATGACTCACACTGTACTGGGAGATGACCACCTGTGTGCATCCAACACTGTCACAGATAGTGCCATTGAGCTACCAGGAGCAGCCACAGACCATCAGTGGTTGTGCTTTGGAATACGCAATTTTGTGTTTCTGGTGAGCTGTAATCTTTTCTTTTCCCTTAGAATTATTTTTCATTGAATTATGCTATTAAAACTCATCTTTGGGTTTCTTATAACGTCATTGCCGAGAACGTTATTTTTGCATTTCACAGTGATTTCTTGAGGAGGAAGTAAGAAGTAATTGTTTTCTGGACTCACTGTCTGAAAAACTTGGACTTTACTGAAGCGATTGTTTTATCTACACTAAGTAACAATATGAGTTTTGTTAGCTTTTTGGATGGACTACAAAGCATAAAACCAACTTTGTTCCTCATCTCTGGCAAAGATGGAGGGTTGTTGGCTTGCGTTGTGTGATGAGTCTTATACCTGGCTCTGTCTGCTCTTGCCTTTTGCCTTACATTTCAAAGACTTCACTTTTTTCTTTTCTTTTTTTAAAAAATATTTTATCACATGATTTTATATACATTTTAATAAAATTTCTTTTTTGTAAAAAAAGCAAAGCATAAATAAAATAGGGTAGCCATTTCTTCTAAGTTTATGTTGAATCTAACCCAAACTCTTATCAGAGAAAACTCTTCTTTAGATGTAGCCTAAAGCAGGAAGCAACAAACCTGTATACAGCCAAAGTATCATCTCAAGGGCCTGCATTCAAATCTCACACATGTGGCTTGAAAGTGATCTCTTTCGCCCTTATTTCAAGGCCTAATCTTAGGTTACATACTACTTAAAGAAGCTTCAGTATGCAATTTCAAAGCCTGTAGTAGATGTAAAATGAGAAAATTAGAAATAAGGAGAAAAGCTGCTACATGAGGACACTGACAGCAAGGAAAGGGAGAGAAAAACTCACAAAGTAAGTGGAAAAATAGACCAATGCAAATAACCCCACATAGTTTAACAGACCTCGTCATATCTATTGTGTACATGTTTGTATGACATAGGTTATATCTATTATATGTAACCCAGTGTTCATAGTGTTGACTTAGAAATTATCAACCAAATTCAAAGCTTTTAGGCTTTGAAAATTGTTTGAAAAGATTTTCACCCAAAATATTTAAATTATTCAAAAATATTATTGTTGATTAAAGTTGTAATTCTCAATTAATTAGAAGTTTTGGCTATCCAGAGACCTTATATTCCAAAGACTTTAGAGAGTTGTTTGTTAGATGACATAAATTATTACCATTATCCTACATTTAAACTTCTAATTTATGTAAATTGTGAGCAAAATTGAGAGCCACACAAATATTCAATCTCTGAAGCTCTTATGGCAACATTGATCAAATAGGTTAGAGAACACATGGATACAGCTTTATTGCCTTCTAGTTTTACTGCAAACGTGTTATTTAATAGCATGCAAATGATTGGCTAGATGTACAGACCGCCAGGGCCTTCATAGCAAACAGGTTTTGTGTTTACCCTAGCATACAAAAATGCTTCATCTACGATGTATGCTGTAACTGTGTGTATTGTCCACCCTAGCATGCAAAAATGCTTCATCTAAAATGTATGCTATAACTATGTGTATTAGATTATCTATAATTGTATTTCTCCTTGGTTTAATATTAGATATTTTCAGGTACAAGAAATGTATGCACATTATAGATTCAATGCATGTAGGTTATATGTGTAAATATTTATTGATAAGAGGCATTAAACCCCTGCCTTCTGTGCTGGATAAACTCCTGAACTTAGCCTCCAAAACACCACAGTAGCCTCCCTGGTAAGCACAGGGCTCTTTCTCTACCCTTTTGTGTCCCCCACGCTCCCACTTGTCTACAAGAGCTGAGTGTAGATCAAGAGCAATAAAGTTCATTTCCCCAAAATAAGGCGTAGCGTTCAGGTTTTGTGATACCTGATTGGTTTACATTGTTTACAGGTGGGGCCTCGAAGGGGTAAAAATCAGAAGCTTCTTATTCTGAGCGCAAGGGCAAGATCATTGAGCAGACATTGACCTCCCTTCAGACATTTCTTGGGAGAAACAGAATGAGAATTTCAGGGGCCAGTGCCTGCCCCCTACTAGCTGTGGCAGCCTGGTGCTCATCTACTTCTCCAGCTTGGAAAGGCCTAGGTTAACCCCAGTCTTTGGAGGCATTGTTATTCCTCCTCTCTCCCTGCTTCCCCGTGTTTGTGTTCTGGGCCCGGTTTAACACTGAGGTTCAGAATTGCTTTCAAGAGAGGAGCCCATTTCTGTGTCTATGCAAGGCTGGACAATTTCTCCAAGTGGTTCAGCCTGTGGGGGTTAGGGGGGCAAAAGTATCTCAGCTAGTAATAAACACTGCTATGCCTCTTGCTTTTTTATTTTTATTTTTGCAAAACTTCTCTGTAAGTGTGTATTTCTCTAGAGGATTTCAAAAATTCTCTGTAGGTGCGTATTTCTGTAGAGGAAGGAGTGGTGACTGGGCCAGGGTGAATGGATTATTTGATCTATATTATCTTGAATTTTATCTCTTTTATTTTAAAATTTGGGTGTTTTTTGAAGTAGGAAATCAATGCACATGGCTGAATATCTAAAAAATGTAAAAGTATACATTGAAAAGTCTTCCTCCTAATCTCGTAATTGCCTCCGTTTCAGTCCCCATGGCCACATCATGAGGCTACTGATGTCATTAGTTTCTTTTGCATTCTTCTAGGGTTTCTGTTGGCATATGCAAGCAAAAATAAATGTATACCTTTATGTTTTCTCTTTTACAGCAAGTACAGTTTATTAAACACACTGTTTTAAAACTTATTTTTTCTCTAATATTTCATATAAGTCAATATGTAGACTTTATGTATTTTTAAAATGAAGACATAGCATTCCATTGAACTTAGACAATAATTTACTTAACTAGTCCAAGATTGAAGAATAAAATTATTTTGAATCTTTTGTTAATAGTTAATAGCTTTGATGAGTACACTTATGCATACATTATTTTACACGTGTTCAAGTATGTTGTATAAACCCCAAAGTGGGAATGCTATGTCAAATATTACAGGTATTTGCAACTTTGATAGATACTAATTGCCCTCGATAGAGGTAGTAAAAGCTTACAGTCCACAGCCTTACTGATGATATATATTATAAAAATTTTAGTTCTTGCCAATCTAAAGGTGAAAAATGTTATTTCATGGTAATTTAAATGCTTTTCTCGTTTTATAAGTGAGGTTGACATCTATCAAAAAATTATTTGAATTTTTCTGAGAACTATTTATCTTTGAATCCTTTTCTGTTGTTTATCTTTTCCTTCTTCATTTCTAAAACTTCCTATGCAGAGAGATTCGCTCGTTATCTGTGATATGATTACAAATGTCTGCCCTCCAATTTGTTATATGTCTTTAGATCCAAATACCTTATTTTTTGCCAAGTAGAAATTTTTAATTTGTATGTGATAAAATGTTAATACTTTATGGATTCTGGATTTTCAGAAATAAAAAGGTCATCCTCACTTCCAGGTTTTAAAGAAACTCTTTAATGTTATTTTATGTTTTTGTATAGTTTTATTTTTATTCACATTAAAGTTTTTGTCATATTTGGAATTTATTTTGGTATGTGATGTGGGAAATGAATCTAACTTTATTTTTTCATATATCTTCCTAGTTGTCCAAACATCAACATTGTTGAAACATCTCATCTGTCCCCTTGATGTGAGATGGCATCCTAATTTCCTTTACTTAGAGGGGTGGTGTCTGGGGATGAGATCACGTGGGGTGTAATCATACGTCTTTGACTGGGACTGGGGCTGAAAAGGAGTTCCCATGTTCCTGGTCATGTGACGTGTGGTCATGTGATGTGGAGAAGATCTCCTGTGACATGGAGCTGGAGGAGGGAATAGGAACTAGCTCTGGCTCAGAGGACACAGACTTCCACTGTTTTATCAACATTTAGGAGATTTTCTTGAATAAATGCCTATTAATTTGCATCTGCCCTTAGGTCAATTTCCAGAGACTTTAAATGTGTTTTATAATTTTTACCAGTTAAATGGTTGTTTCACTGCAGGGAAAAGAGTATCCCAAGCTCCTCTCCTCTGGAAATCTGATCAAATTCTTTTTTAAGTCCTTCAGTAATGGTTAATTATATATGTGTATATCATATTTACATTTATATTTGTTGATATAACAGTTATGCTTGGTGTTTCATGCATATATGATAGCATCTTATGTGTTCATAAATTTTAAAAGTTGTTTTCTATGTGATCTGATTTATTTGCTTGAGAAAAACTTTTTTCTGGTAGCTTCGTTTGGGGACTTGCTCAGTGGTAATTTTTTAAATGACAGCTTTATGCAGTATTTTTATGATCTCTTCATTTACCCAGGAGTGATTACTTCTCTATTTTCCGCTGTGTTAAAACTAGGTGTTTTCTCTTTCTGCTCCCTTCCAGGCCTCTCACTACTAGAATTCGGTCAATGAGAGTATCCGTGGCATGTTATTTAGTATTTGTTATTTTGTTATTACATACGCTTCTATTTCTAACATTTGATTTACTGCTTTGAATGATCCACTTTGAGTCCTGGCTGTTATAGCTGAGTTGACCAAGTCCTCCTCCTTAGACCCCCATCTGTGTGTGTGCACATCGTGTCTCTCCGCTCTGGAGCTGCAGATGATGTCAGGGTCTCAGCAAACGAGACCCCTCAAAGTTGAAAACTGTACAAACATCGTATGCAGCAGCCTTGATCTACCCTATGTCTTCCATTCTTTCCTCCTTCTTCTTCTACTTTTTGTTAGTTTCGATATTGGTTTATTTCCAGGGCATATGGCATTTATATTCATTTTATTACCCTGGTTCTCATGTTTATTTTAGTTTTAGTCAATGCAATTCACAATTATAATATTTCACCATAGTTTTTCCTTAGTTATCTCTTTGTTGGCTAAAGTTTGTTCTCTGGGACTTTTCCCAAGTAGGAAAATATTCCCTGAGTTTGTGTGTATTTAAAACTGCCTGAAGTATACTTTGAAATGTAGCCTGACTAGGTATAAAACCTTTGGTTTTCATTCCACTTTTTGAATATCTTGTAGGTAATGGGCCACTGTATCTTGGCATTAAATTTTGCTAGGAAAAAATATGAGACTAGCCTGTTACATTCTCTTTTTAAAGAGTGGCTTGATTAAAGGATCTTTTCCTTAATGTTTCTTTAAAATTTTCTAGGGTGTTCTTAGTGTTTCCTTTTCTGTGGAACCTAATTTTATTCTGGAAAAGTTTTGTTGAATCAGTTCTTAAAGGGATTCATGCTCTTTCAATGCTGTCTTTTTTTTTCTTTCCATACCTTCCTTTTTTGATATATTTTAGATTGTCTCTGCTTATCTTCTATAGCCACTGTTTTCCTTCTAATAATTTTTAGATTTTCCCTTTAATTTTACTGTATTTACTTTTACATTTTTATTTATATTTTCTATGTTCCTTACTGAGTTTTCTAAAGTCTGTTTTAATTTCTCTACTTCTTCTAGGTTCACCTTCATTTCTATGAAGATTTTGGTTTTTCTTCATGTTTGCTGGTTTTTGTCAGCACATTTTTTTATTCTAACGTTTCACCACTTCTTTCTCTGAGTTCTTATATTTCTGCTTCATGGTCTTCCATTTTTGATCTGACAGCTCCATTAAGTTTTCATTTCATGGCAAAATATTTGGGTAACATTTTCATCTTGCTTTTGGCATTGATTTTTGTTGTGTGATCTTTCTCCATTGATAAGTTTGCATTTTTCCCCATAGTTTTTTCTTATGGTGTCTTTACATAAATCAATAATTATTAATTACTGAATTAATTGAAATGTTTTGAACCAATAATTTGCGAAAAGTTTCTATGAAGAAGAAAGGAGGAGGCAAAGTTGTCTTGCAAACTTAGCAACCCAACAATCTCCTCCTTCACCACCATAGAATTAGATGGCTTCTGCAGATACGGCTAAGTCTTCTCTTTCACCACCATAGAATTAGGTGGCTTCTGCAGATATGGCTAAGTCTTCTCCTTCACCACCATAGAATTAGGTGGCTTCTGCAGATATGGCTAAGTCTTCTCCTTCACCACCATAGGATTAGATGGATTCTGCAGATATGGCTAAATCTTCTCCTTCACCACCATAGAATTAGGTGGCTTCTGCAGATACAGCTAAGTCTTCTCTTTCACCACCATAGAATTAGGTGGCTTCTGCAGATACGGCTAAGTCTTCTCTTTCACCACCATAGAATTAGGTGGCTTCTGCAGATATGGCTAAGTCTTCTCCTTCACCACCATAGAATTGGATGGATTCTGCAAATATGGCTAAGTCTTCTCCTTCACCACCATAGAATTAGGTGGCTTCTGCAGATATGGCTAAGTCTTCTCCTTCACCTTCATAGGATTAGGTGGCTTCTGCAGATATGGCTAAGTCTTCTTCACCACCATAGGATTAGATGGATTCTGCAGATATGGCTAAATCTTCTCCTTCACCACCATAGAATTAGGTGGCTTCTGCAGATACAGCTAAATCTCCTTTACCACCATAGAATTAGATGGCTTCTGCGGATACGGCTAAGTCTTCTCTTTCACCACCATAGGATTAGGTGGCTTCTGCAGATATGGCTAAGTCTTCTCCTTCACCATCATAGGATTCGGTGGCTTCTGCAGATATGGCTAAGTCTTCTCCTTCACCACCATAGAATTAGGTGGCTTCTGCAAATATGGCTAAGAGCTTAACAACCCAACAGTCTTCTCCTTCACCACCATAGGATTAAATGGCTTCTGCAGATATGGCTAAATCTTCTCCTTCACCACCATAGAATTAGGTGGCTTCTGCAGATATGGCTAAGTCTTCTCCTTCACCATCATAGGATTCGGTGGCTTCTGCAGATACGGCTAAGAGCTTAACAACCCAACAGTCTTCTCCTTCACTGCCATAGAATTCAGTGGCTTCTGCAGATACACCTAAGTCATCGGCTCTTTGTAGAGCATCACCTTCTCTGAGTGAAACTGGGTCCAGAAAGGCTTCAATGACCTCGGTCCATAGAGGTTCTGAATCCATTATTACAAACAAAGAATACAACTTTTATATTTCAGAGTCCCTGGCCTTCAGCCCTTTCTGAAATCAGCCACCACTGTGCCTTTAAGCCATCACTGTGCTTTTCTTCCTTTGGTCTTCCATGGCTTGCTTGATTTCAGCTGTTTAGTGTCTCTATATGTACTTTTGAGTCTATGATCCATTTCTATTTACTCCTAGTTCGACTTAAAATGAAATTGTATTTTAAAATATATTCTTGCTGTTTTTAGTATTATTTTCAGGAAGAGTAGTGAGCAATGCTGTTTATTCAACTCTGGTCATACCATGTCCCCTGATTGTATTCTATTCATGCATCTCTAATAGAGCTCCTAGACTTTTCCAAAGCTTATATTGAAGTGACTTAATACATGTTTGTCAATGTTTCCTACATTTTCTACTCTTCATGTGTCTCATATATGATGCTTCAGTAGGAGTCCCCAGTGTTTGGGGGACTCCTACTCTTTTGGAGTAGCCAAACTCTGAATGTATAATATTTCTTTTCCTCTGCTTCCATCAGTGGTAGTAGACACCCTGGAGGGTCTAATTGCAAGCATAACCACCCAACAGTTCTCTCCTTTAGTTTAGAGCCCTGTAGTCAGTGTTGGCCAGTAAGTTGTCGTGGAGCACCCAGAGTGGACACTTCAACAGGGTCCGGTAGTCAGTGCTGGCCAGTAGGTTGTCGTGGGGCACCCAGAGTGGACACTTTGACGTGGTCTGGGAGCAGAGCATTATGTCCACTCTTGAATGATACCTGGGACACGTTGGACGGTGGAACCAACAAAATCACAGGCTTCGTGGATGACCTGGGATTTTCCTGCATTCAGTCGGTAAAAAGTGTGAAGAGTATTAAGTCCCTCTGAGATTGAGAGGGAACGTAATTTTAAGAACAACTGGCATCAGATCGTTTATTCATTTTACTTGACAAGAATTTACAAACATCTTTAATATGTGGCACAACCATGGACTAATATCAAATAGAATACAAATGCACAAAAGAGAACAGAAAAGTGGAAAATGTCAAGTAACACACAGAGAAAAAAAATTACTGGCCAGGCGCAGTGGCTCATGCCTGTAATCGCAGCCCTTTGGGAGGCCGAGGCAGGTGGATCATCAGGTCAGGAGTTCGAGACCAGTCTGACCAACATGGTGAAACCCTGTCTCTACTAAAAATACAAAAAAATTAGCGAGCATGGTGGCGGGTGCCTATAATCCCAGCTACTCAGGAGGCTGAGGCAGGAGAATCACTTGAACCTGGGAGGCAGAGGTTGCAGTGAGCCGACATTGCACCACTGTACTCCAGCCTGGGCAACAGAGAGAGACTCCATCTCAAAAAAAAAAATAAAGTACTTGAGAGGATATGAAAAACTGTTCCCCAGAGGTGGCATAATTTGGAAGTCATAGTGTATGTTGGTGTCAAGGAAATAAGTGAGTTCTGTTTTTTAAAGAAAGGTGTTTTGTTTTGTTTTAAAGAGAACAAGGTTCATTAACAATATGCAAAACAGATGAAATGCAGTCAATAACGCTATGAAAAATCACTTTCTCTACAGAATGAGAAAGCATCAATAACATTTTAGCCTTTATTTTACTGTTCAGTAGAGAATTATCACTATAGTGTTTTCACTAGTTATCAGCATCGTAAGGGAAGTACTTATGTGTGTTGTACCTTTTGAAAACTGGAATCATAGATTGCTCTAAATTATTGTATTAAAAATTGAAGTAATGATAACTATTCAGCTGGAATGTCAGGAAAATGTTGAAAATGACCAAGAGTTTACCAGGAAAAGGCTGCAAGGTAGCACCCGGTCATACCTTTAAATGACAGACAAACACAGACACATACACACAAAAGCAACATTTAAGTAGAGGAAACTTGTTAGCGCTCCTGTGTTTGGAGGAAGTAAAATGAGTCGGATTAGTGCTTTCCATCGTGATGACCTCATCTGTGCTTGGTGCCACTTGGGAGGATTCTGTCGGCTTCATCCTGGCACCGACTAGCACTGCACAGCGTAGAAGGCACAAGGACTGAAAAGGTCATGTCTTTCTGCTCGGAAAGCTTGAATGGTTGTAGAGTGCAGAGGGCCCATGCAAAACGCTCATTATCTGCTGTGTCTCTTGTTTTCAAAATTCTTTATCAGGTTACTGGCAATAAAATGCTGTTCCCTTTGGTTACCAGACAATGAGGCATTTATACCAGCAAGTCACCAGAGAACACAGCAGCCAACATTAATGAGTTGAAAGTACCACTGGGACAGTGAAGAATTGACAAGACTGTTGGCCTGCTGATCTTGTTTATCTTGCCTTTTTTTTTCTTTTTCAAGGTTTATTTGTGGAAAGTCTGTTTTCGTTGCTTATGTGCTCATCTGTGCTGCTTTAAAATGCCTTCGTGGTGGCAGAGAGTAATTAGCATATAGAGTCTGGAAACCAACTTTTAAATTTTATTAATGAGCTGAGTTTAGTTCCCCTTTATCTTTTAACTGACTCCAGGAGCATTAATGAAAAGTATATAAATATGAATACAGGTGTAGTAATAAAAAAGAATTATCAGTCACCCTTAATTTAATTGGTGTCACCTTAGCCTTTAGAAGGGTAATAGGATAGTATTGCCACCTGCAATCATTCAAGACTATTTTACTCACTACAGTAATTAGCTCACTTTAAAAAATTAGGTGACCTTTCAAAAGTGAGTAAAATAGAATCCGGTGAGAACCGTTAAGACACGTTTGTGAATATAGCATTGGTAGAATATCATAGATATTTAGAGTTTCGAGCGACCTGTGGACATTTTGTGCAACTTCTGCTAATGAAAGAATCTCTTGAAACACTCTTTTCGTGCGTGGAGTTACTAGGCATCTAGCAACTGGAGGTTATATCAATGTGTCAGATACTCCACAGTCTCTCTTCTAATATTATGTGCAAAATACCCTGTAGACTAGGAAGCATGTTTGATCTTCTTGGTTATAGTTGCAATTTATTCAACCAGCTTTCGTCTATGTGCATTGAATTCCATTATGACTACTTTTGGCATGGAGACAAACACAAAACATGGCCTCTGAAGAGAGTGTATGCTGGGATTTGGGATAAGGCATATAAAGAATAACTTTACTAAAAAGCTGAATATTACATCATATGAGTTAAACACTCTTGCCAAGAATTATCAGTAACCATAACAGCTGATGAAAGTGGATGTCACTGCAAATCAAACTAGTGGGCACCTCTTGTTTCTTAGCAAAATTTTCCACATTAAATAAACCCTTAAAATGACATTTTTACTTGTAAGATACACAAGAGACATGTTTGATTTAGGAGACATTCAGAGCAGTTTTCTGCCTTTGTTGCATATGTACATCAAAGTGCTTTAGTGATAGTTGCAATTTTGGTAGTTATCTGCCACGTTAGAAATGAATCCAAACTAGCATATTTTGACCTTTCAATTTAATTGCCACAAAGCAAAATTCACTAGTATTCAGTGCCTCCCATCAAGCGGAAATCCAAAGCATGTTTTCCCATTAAGGAGACTCCTCTTCTCACAGATAGCAAATTTCCTAATGAGGAGAGAGCTGGTTGAAGGACCATGATGATGAGCCAATGATAGGTGTTATTGACCTTTCTTGAAACAGCTTGACTTCTGAACATTTTTTGAACTTATACTTGAGATACAGTAATTTGATATCACACATTATAATGGATGGTTTTCTGATAGGACCTGACCATTTACTAGCCTACATCCTTCTAGTTTTCTACATAAACTCTCTACTGCAGCAACTAATGATAATTATTATTATAGTTGCTAACATTTGCTGATCTTATTGTTTTCTAGGCACTGTGCTGAGAACTTCATATCCATTTATTTCATTTTATCTTGAGAGGTGACAGCGTGCTGGCAGCCCTCGCAGCCCTGGCTCGCTCTCTGTGCCTCCTCAGCCTTGGTGCCCACTCTGGCCATGCTTGAGGAGCCCTTCAGCCCGCCGCTGCACTGTGGGAGCTTCTTTCTGGGCTGGCCCAGGCCGGAGCCGGCTCCCTCAGCTTGCAGGGAGGTGTGGAGGGAGAGGCGCAGGCGGGAACTGGGGCTGTTCACGGTGCTTGAGGGCCAGCGTGAGTTCTGGGTGGGCGTGGGCTCGGTGGGCCCCGCACTCAGAGCCGCCAGCCTGCCCACAAGCCCCGGGCAGTGAGGGGCTTAGCACCTGGGCCACCAGCTGCTGTGCTCGACTTCTTGCTGGGCCTTAGCTGCCTCCAGCAGGGCAGGGCTTGGGACCTGCAGCCCACCATGCCTGAGCCTGCCTCCCCCCGCCCACCCCTCCATGGGCTCCTGTGCGGCCGAGCCTCCCCGACAAGGGGCGCTCCCTGCTCCAGGGCTGTGCCTAGTCCCATCGACTGCCCAAGGGCTGAGAAGTGCGGGCGCATAGTGCGGAACTGGCGGGCAGCTCCACCTGCGGCCCTGGTGCAGGATCCACTGGGTGAAGCCAGCTGTGCTCCTGGGTCTGGTGGGGACTTGGAGAATCTTTATGTCTAGCTAAGTGATTGTAAATACACCAATCAGCACTCTGTATCTAGCTCAAGGTTTGTAAACACACCAATCAGCACCCTGCGTCTAGCTCAGGGTTTGTGAATGCACCAATCAGCACTCTGTATCTAGTTAATCTGGTGAGGACTTGGAGAACCTTTATGTCTAGCTAAGGGATTGTGAATGCAACAATTGGCACTCTGTATGTAGCTCAAGGTTTGTAAATGCACCAATCAGCACTCTGTGTCTAGCTCAGGGTTTGTAAATACACCAATCGACACTGTATCTAGCTAATCTAGTGGGGATGTGGAGAACTTTTGTGTCTAGCTCAGGGATTGTAAACGAACCAATCAGCACCCTGTCAAAACTGACCAATCAGCTCTTTGTGAAACAGACCAATCGGCTCTCTGTAAAATGGACCAATCAGCAGGATGTGGGTAGGGCCCGATAAGAGAATAAAAGCAGGCTACCCCAGCCAGCAGCTTCAATCCGCTGGGGTCCCCTTCCACACTGTGGATGCTTTGTTCTTTTGCTCTTTGCAATAAAGCTTGCTACTGCTCACTCTTTGGGTCCACACTACCTTTATGAGCTGTAACACTCACCGTGAAGGTCTGCAGCTTCACTACTGAAGCCAGCGATACCAGGAGCCCACCGGGAGGAACGTACAACTCTAGACACACTGCCCCAAGAGCTGTAACACTCACCACGAAGGTCTGCAGCTTCACTCCTGAGCCAGTGAGACTGCAAACCCACCAGAAGGAAGAAACTCTGAACACATCCGAACATCAGAAGGAACAAACTCCAGACACGCCGCCTTTAATAACTGTAACACTCACCTTGAGGGTCTGTAGCTTCATTCTTGAAGTCAGTGAGACCAAGAACCCACCAATTCTGGACGCAATCTTATACCACAGAACTGTAAGTTCTATTCTTCCAATTTTACAAAACAGACAAACAGAGGTAATTCTCTGAAAGATGTCTCCCTCAGTCCATTTCTGCTGCAATGTACCTTAGACTAGGTAATTTATAAAACCACAGAAATGTATTGCTAGTAGTTCTGGAGGCCAGAGGTCCAAGCTCAAGGCAGCAGTAGACTCGGTGCCTGCTGAGGGCCCATTCATCATGGATGGAGTCTTCTGTATGTCCTCATATGGCAGAAGAAAGAAGCAAGCTCTCTCAGACCTTTTTATAAGGGTACTAAACCCATTCATGAAGGTTCCACCCTTATGACCTAGTCACCTCCTAGAGACCCCACCTCTTAATGTTATTGCATTGGGAATTAGGTTTCAATGTATGAATTTTGGAGGAATGCAAACATTCAGATCAGGTCTGTTTGACCTCACAGCGAAAACTGGCAGTGGAATTTGCATGTTGCTCCTGGAACATATCTAGTAATTTTCCATCTCTATACATTTGCTATGCTGTTTCCTCTATACAGAATGATCCATACTATCCGTTTAACTTTGTATCTTTAAAGGCTTGTGTGTGTGCCCATCCTATTTTGGTGAGGTTGTTACCAAAACACCATAGGTTTGGTCTAAGTCCTGCTTGCTGCTCACTGCACAGAAAGCCAATCACTGAGATGGTGAGTGTTTCCAGGGAAGAAGCTTTCATTCGGTGCTGCAGCTGAGGAGATGGGAGCTCAGCCTCAAATCCATCGCCCTGAGTGACTAAAAATGGGGTTTTATACAACAGGCAAGAAATGTAACAATGTGTAGGAAACACGAACTAGGGAGGAACAAGGAGGCATCTGGTGGCCTCATCTGGTGAGTTTCAGTTCTTTAATGCTTTTTTTTTTTTTTTTGAGAGGCCTGAAGGTCCTTTCCTGAGGAAAGAACTCAGATGAAACAAATACAAGTTTCAAGCTTTAAGAGCGGAAGAGTCAATGTCTATGTTTATACAAAAGAACACGCTGTGGGAGTATTGGGCCGGCTTCAAGGTCGGTAGGATCTATTCCAGAATTACAAACATCGTATATAAGCCCCTAAGTCTAACCAGTGTTTTGAGTTTTTCACTTATCTTATGTGAAGCTACCATGCATGTAACATGAAGACATCAATTACATGTGTGTGCTTTTGCCTCTTGTTAATTTTTGTTGCTGTTGTTTTTTCAATTTAATTCACAGGCTGCAGCACAACATGTAAGATGGGATAGGAAAAGCTTTTTTCCTACCCAACAGAATGCTGAAAATGTAAATAATTTTTCTTTGGTTTACAGTAATAAGGAGTGTGATTCCTTTTTTTTTCTACCTCTTCTACTTCTACATTTTAAGAGCTCTGTAGCTTAGTGAGCTCCCAGGCTTATGAACACCCTGACACAGCTAGTCTTGAAATGTTGCCAGCATTGTAGGATTTGCATACTTAACATGCTACTTATACTGCCGTAAAGTATGTAAGGTGGAAAGGATATTGTCTTTTAGTGTGGGTATGTAGAGCATGGCACGACTTGTTGCCAGCCTCACATCACATCTGCCTTCTGCTTTTATACTTTATATCCAGGGTCATACAGTCAACTTTAGACATTTTTAAAAATCTTACTTCTATATTACTAAATTATTCATGGAGCCAGCCTCTTATAAGTTACTCAGGGAAAATGCCTTAGGCCTTCCTGGGACACAAAATTTTCATTCTTATAAAAAGCATTTGGCTAGGAATCAGAAGACCTGCGTTTTCATTCAAGAACTGGTACTAGTTTGTGTTGTGATTTTAGGCAGATCCATTATTGTCTCTAAGCCACAATGTCCTGAACTCCAAAACCACAGCATTGGCCTAGATGGTTTCTTAGGCCTCTCTTTGTGTCGGGAATTGGTGAGTTCTTGGTCCCACTGACTTCAAGAATGAAGCCACGGACCCTCGCAGTGAGCGTTACAGTTCTTAAAGGCGGTGTGTCTGGAGTTTGCTCCTTCCTCTTGTCTGGAGTTGTTCATTCCTCCTGGTGGGTTCGTGGTCTGGCTGGCTCAGGAATGAAGCTGTAGACCTTCACGATGAGTGTTAGAGCTCATAAAGGCAGTGTGGACCCAAAGAGTGAGCAGAAACAAGATTTATTGCAAAGAGCAAAACAACAAAGCTTCCACAGTGCAGAAGGGGACCCGAGCAGGTTGCCACTGCTGGCTCAGGCAGCCTGCTTTTTTTCCCTTATCTGGCCCCACCTACACCTTGCTGATTGGTCCATTTTACAGAGAGATGATTTGTCTGTTTTACAGAGAGCTGATTGGTCCATTTTGACAGGGTGCTGATTGGTGCATTTACAATCCCTGAGCTAGACACAAAAGTTCTCCAAGTCCCCACTAGGTTAGCTAGACACAAAGCACTGATTGGTGCATTTACAAACCTTGAGCTAGACACAGGTTGCTGATTGGTGCATCCACAATCCCTTAGGTAGACACAAAGATTCTCCAAGTCCCCACTAGACGCAGGAGCCCAGCTGGCTTCACCTAGTGGATCCCGCACCTGGCCGCAGGTGGAGCTGCCTGCCAGTCCCGCGCCATGCACCTGCACTCCTCAGCCCTTGGGTGGTCGATGGGACTGGGCGCTGTGGAGCAGGGTGCAGTGCTCCTCAGGGAGGCTCAGGCCTTGCAGGAGCCCATGGCAGGGGGGAAGCTCAGGCATGGCAGGCTGCAAGTGCCAAGCCCTGCCCCACAGGGAGGCAGCTGAGGTCTGGCGAGAATTCGAGCGCAGCGCCGGTGGGCCAGCACTGTTGGAGGACTCAGTGCACCCTCTGCAGCTGCTGGCCCAGGTGCCAAGCCCCTCACTCCCTGGGGCCAGCGGTGCTGGCCAGTTGCTCCGAGTGCAGGAGTGTGGGGGCCTGCCGAGCCCACGCCCACAGCAGACCCAGTTCCCACCCGTGCACAGCAGCCCCTGTTCCCGCCGACGCCTCTCCCTCCACACCTGTCCACAGCAGAGGGAGCTGGCTGTGGCCTCGGCCAGCCCAGAGAGGGGCCCCCACAGTGCAGGGGTGGGCTGAAGGGCTCCTCAAATGTGGCCAGAGTGGGCGCCGAGGCCGAGGAGGCACCAAGAGCCAGCGAGGGCTGCTAGGGCTGCCAGCACATTGTCACCTCTCTTCTTTAATACAAATTTTGCTATATGCTCTAAGGCTACAATTTTGTCTGTTACTCTGGTAATAATACACTTTCGGGCAGTAACTTGAAATAAAATTCAATTTTCATAAAATCTCTGGAAAACTGGAGAAAGAGAGAATTTTATTTCAGTATTGTTGTCCTGTGGATTGGAATATGTTCTAACTCACATCATAATTCTTGAAACATTATAAAATACAAAAGCTTAAACTAATATGTCTAATTGACTCCAAGAGCATTAATGAAAAGTATATAAATAGGAATACAGATGTAGTAATAAAAGAGAATTATCAGTCACCCTTAATTTAATTGGTGTCACCTTAGCTTTTAGAAGGGTAATAGGTAAAGACTGTTGTGCTCAGAACACCAGAAATCTATTCAAACTAGGTGAAAATTTGCTAGTGAAGGTATTTGTGAAAATAGAAATGCAGCTTATGTAAAAACTATTCACTTACATCTGCCCACAAATACAGAAACATCTGAATGCTCAGTTTTAACCTATTCCTCAGTAGATTAAAGTGCTCTGGGCTTACTTGTCTCTTCCTCTTGACTTGGAGAGAAGAGAAGCCTTTGCTTTTACTCAGCATGAAGGAGCCTCAGGATAGTCACATCTCAACTCTTAGATGCCTGAGAGCTTTGTAATGCAAATCAGGCTGCTCCTTTTTTCTTACCAGCAATTTAATTTGGGACAGGATTGATTGACTAGAAAGTTTGCTAATCAGTTTGAAACAAAACTAGGCTGGGGGCCAATGGAAGTTTGCCAGAACCTCCCTTCCGAAGACAAGGTCGACAGCTGGTCTCACTTTGGAAATGCTTTTGCCCATTATCTTATCATTTGGTCCATTTTATATGGTCCACATCTCAAATTACAATGTTTATTTTGAAGGCACTCCAGAGAAAAGAAAGAGAAAAAAAGACACCACACATGACTTAGAGAAGAGATTTTATAATACTTTGAAAATGAGGTACCTCGTTGTAAATTTAAAATCCGCCTCCTGGTTGTTTTAGAGTTGATAAGTATATTGACGGTTGTGAATGACTGCTGAGCTCTAGCTTTTGGGTGTAGCCGATGTGACAACCTTTGTTGGTGAAGCAAAGAAAACAAGTTTGATTTGACCATGAGAACATATGAATTCCTGAACTGTTAAAAATAATAACTCTTGTTTGTGTCATTCTCCAAAGTTTTAAAATAAAATTAGATCATTGTGCCCAAACCAAAAAGTTCTGAAGTCATTGAAGTGATGGAATCATAGGATGCACTGCAGGGGCTGAAATTCCAAACCTTGTAGGGACAGGAAGGTAACGTGAATGTATGAATTGGACTAAATGTGGATAGCGGGGAAGAGTGGGTTCTATGGAAAACTAGAAAGAATATGCTTCTAAGGATGTTCGAATTTGGATTTAGAAAACAAATACCAAGCCTGCAAAACAAGAGACCTGGAATAAATTATCAGCTTTGAAAAAATCAGAGTTTGAAAAAATATATTAATTCTTATTTCAGAGACATCCATGTAATTCAGTGTCTTTCACAAGGCAGACAAAAAGAGCTTAGGAGAGAGAGACAAAGGAAAATAGAAACAAACAAAAGTTGTTAAGTTTCTAAAAAACAGGCACTGTGTTGGGCTTTGAACATATAGAATAGCATGAATTCTCACCATGACTACCTGCAGTAGCCAGTATTATTCCCACTTCATGGATGAAAGATTCAATCTTAGAGAGTTTGGGTAACTTATAACAGTAGAAAAGCAAGAATTTAATTACAAATCCTATGTTCTCTTCTCTATACTAAATGTATGAACTCAAGCAAGTTATTTATCCTCTTTATTCTTCATGTTTTAATGGGCATAATAATGGTTTATTCACTAGAATATTTCAAGAATTAAAAAAGTTAATAATTGTAAAAATTCTCACAGAATTTTTTTATGTTTGTTGAATATGAAAGTATGATAATTACTTTTGTTGAGCAACTATCAGCATAGCAGATGTTTGAACTGTTTCTGCAGAGGGATTTGGGCAAGACACCTTTTATTCTTATACCTGGGTTTTATTGTGAAGTTATATCCAGTTAAGCTTGCGAGAATTTGGAGTGCAGCCTGCAGTTGTATGATGGCTGAGGAATACAGGAACATTGTGGTTACTGTAAACATGAGAGTAATAACTGCAAACTAAGGAATAACAGTATATTAATCAGGATCCTCCAAAGAAACAGAAGTGCGTGTGTGTGTGTGTGTGTGTGTGTGTGTGTGTGTAGGGAGATTAATTGTAGGGAATTGGCTTCCACAATTATAGAGGCTGAGAAGTCCTGTGATCTCTAGTTGGCAAGCTGAAGTCTGGAGACCTTGCAGAGCTGATGGTATAGTTCCAGCCTGTCTGAAGGCCTGAGAACCTGGAGGGCTGATGGTGTGATTTACAGTTCAAAAGCCAGTGCGCTCAAGACCCAGAAGATCTAATGTTTCCATTTGAGTCAGAAGCCAGGAAAAGACTGGTGATGTTCCAGCTCAAGCAGCCGGGCAGAAGGAGTTCCCTTGTTCCACAAGAGGGCCAGACTTTTTGTTTTATTCAGGCCTTCAGTTGGTTGGATAAGATTCACCTACATTAGGAGGACAATTGGCTTTACTCTATCAATTTAAATGTTAGTCTCCTCCTGAAACTCTCACAGCCCTCACAGACATACCAATAATAATGTTTGGCTTAATATCTGGGCACCCTGTAGCCCAGTCAAGTTGGCACATAAAAGTAATCATCACATATGGTCATATGTAATAGGATAAGCTGTAATGAGTTAGGAAATGGTCTGATGTTAACAAAATAATAAAGAAAGCAAATGTGTTGAATGCCTATGGGAACTTGTAATGAGATAGTCATGCACATGGTGAAGAAATTTGTTAGCTGAAGAAGTTCAATACACTGGCTCCTCCAAGATAACTTTCCCACAGGAAACTTTGGGAGCTACTCAGGTATTGCGTCCTCTGGGAGTAATTAACTATTCACTAACAGGAGGTTTGTGTGTGACCAGCAACAGCAGGTAAAATTTCAGGTGCTTCTATCAAAGAACTAGAGAGATAGCTCAGCCACTGCTGGATCCTGTGCAAGGATCCCTGGAGAATGCACCTTCCCTGAGGTATGATGTGACACTTACAATATACACTGATGTATAATGTATACGTTTTATTGAGTTGGAGCCAGATGGGGTCTATTTACTCCCAGTTGATTTTCAGAATCATCATTTTTATATATTCTCAACAAACCTGTCCCTTTCTCTCCTCGTGGTAACCACCTGGCACAACTCTATCCCTTGTAAATCCAGCTCTCCACAGAGCTGAGTGTGGCTGGAGAAGCCCACAGTGACGCTGATTGCTCTTCCCTTACATTCGTGATCACTAACCGGGGCTGGCTGCCTGATTTGCAGGGCCCAGGGCAAAATGAAAGTGTGGGGCTGTTCGTTCAAAAGACATTTTTAAAAAGCCTCATTAAATGCACTAAAATCTAAGGTGTTTTCATTTTAAAAATAATTTGTGACTTATAAACCATAAAACAGGCAACAGTGACACACAAGAAATAACATAAACTTACAAATTGCAAAAATTATGTGTGACTCCACAGTCACACACATTAAGCCACCAATGCAGCTGGCCCTGTCGCTAACTGCTAGTAGGCTCCTAGCACACCTGCCATTCTAATGCCTTCCCTCGCTCATTCATGTTTCTGGGAGGCTCCTTCAGATTCTCTCTTCTCTTAAGCCCCTAATGTTTTCTCTCCCATCCTCACTCTCAGTTAATGACTTTGGGGTATATGTCACTGAAAGAAAAACAAATTTAAGCCAAAACCAGAATAAGATGAGAGCTTCTGCAAACTGCTACTTCCTCATCACCCCCCACCTGGATCTATGTCCAAACACTGTCTTCCTTTTTGTTACCCATAAGTTAAACTGGAGCACTAAATCCCAATGTCTCTCTCGAATTCCAGCAATTCTCCTTCTACCTCCCACAATGTCGACTTTTCTGTCTCTACTGGAGTGTTCTTATCAACATGCACAGTGGAATTTTCCCATCTGGCACTACCTGTCCTGATCTTATGTTCCTTTCAAACTACTGCACTATTTCTGCTTTCTTCAGAGTGAAATTCTTTGAAAGGGTTTTCATATTTACCATCTCCAATTTCTCTCTTCATTTTTCCTCTCAGATCCACTAGGTCTGACAGTTTCCTCTGTCCTTTCACAGAAATTGCTCATTTCAAAATGTGAATATCTTCCATGTTTTTACAGCCCATGATCAATTCTTAACCCTCTTCTCACTTAGCCATGAATAGCATTTGCACAGCTGGTTGTTGCCTGACCCTCAAACACTTTCTCACTTGGCTCCATGACACCCCAGGCTTCTTGGTTTCCTTCCTTCATCGTTGGCCTCATTTCTCCCTCTGCTTTGCCGTTCCTGCTGTTCATCCTGTCCTTTACACACTGCAACAGCTTAGGGGCTAGTCCTCTGACATCTTCTCTACCCGCATGTACTCCCTCAGGGATTTCAAACAGTCTATAGCTTTAAGCACCATCCATACACTGACGACTCCCAGATTCAAAGGTTTAGTCCAGACCTTACCCTTGAACTGCAAATGGGTATACCCACGTACCTAGGAGATAATCCTTACACTCCCTTCTTTCTCCACTATGCTTAATTTAATCTGTCAGAACATCTGTGATTCTACCTTCCAAATAGATCCATAACCTGACCCCTCTTCACCACTCATCTTGCTACTCCTGGTCCAAGTCACCTCCACCTTGCACTTGGATTATGGCAATAGTCTCTTAAGTGTTCTCCCTCTTCCGTTGGTTCTTCTTAGTCTTCTATTCATTACGTAGGGATCCTGTTAAAAGACAGGTCTGGTAATATCAGTCCTTTGTAAACATGTCCAATGGCTTCTCACCACAATCAGTAAAAACCAAAAGCCCTCCATCTGGTGGCCCCCAGCCCCTTCCTCCTCCACCTCACATGTGCTTCCTTTGCTCACCCTCTCTTGACTGCTTGCTGCTCTTCAAACGTGTTAGGTTATGCTCCTTCCTCTGGGCCTCTGTCTGCAACATCCTTTCTCCAACATCTTTGTGGGTGGCTCTCTCACTTTTACAGGTCTCGCTCATGGGCCTTCTGGCGAGCCCTTCCCTGATCACCGTGCTTGCATGGCAGGCTGGCACTCTGTCTGCCCTGTTTAGTTTTCTTCATGAGATCAGAAAGTCCTGTTTGTCTTCTTTACTGCTTTATGACCAGGGCCTAGAAGCACTTGGCACAACTAGGCATTCAGTACAGATTTATTAATTGAATGACTAAACAGCAGTTGTGAATCAGAACACGATGGAATCTATATCTCCAAAACTTTGTGATGAATAAAACTGGCTAAAATATGAGAATTTTATGTACATTAGTCACATATCATAAGATTTTCTAAGTAGAATTCATACTTGGTTGCATGTCCTAAGATCTTTTTAGGGAGGTTTCCTCTTTCTAAGGGGATTCAAAGATATCAGTGAAACCTGAAAATTGTCTTGGGTTAAGTAGTGCATTGTGGAGTACCAAATGGCATGAAAGAACAAAACTGCTGTCATTGTGACTGTCATAGTCAATGTCAATGTTGGATATGACTGCATGAGCTGACAGCCCCTGGAGCATGTGAAATATATGAAATGGACACTGGACATAACAGAGCATTTTTGCAGGGAGCTGGACCAACTCTTTCATATGACTAAGATGCTGTTTGCAATTTATAGAAAGGAAAAAAGCAAATATGCTCCATGCAGTGCCTAAAAGAGCCCTAGTGGCTTCAGGGTAGAAAGCCATCCCACTTCTCTTCAGCAGAGCATGAAATCAACCTACTACCTTTTATCAGGTTACTTACATAAAGGAATTGTGCCTATTAATAAAACATCATGCATCTTGTTTCTCCAAGAGCAATGATAACCAAACTCTCCTTTCCCGTTCCCTCTTCCTTCCTTCTCTGGGGTCACTTTTTGCTGCCCTGTGTTCTGTTCAGCATGCATTGGCCATGAGGATCAGATTGTTAGTCCAGATGACTTTGAAGTAGTTTTTCTTATGATAAGGTTTTCTCCTAAGTCTGTAGCATAGAATCCTTGTTTTGGGGTTGATCCATGCCTAACCTGAAGATAATAGAATGCAAATTCTGCTTTATATTTGTGTATATAAATATTGCATCAGTCACATGTCCATTTTGGTGGCAACATCGTCTGTGGTTTTCTTAGCTGCCCTGGGATCGGATTTGCTTAATCATGTTCCCTTTTCTTTCAGGTTGTGCTTGGCTTCTTGCTGCCCACACCTACTCCATGATTTCATGCTAATTTCTGCCCTTCATCTCAGTTAGTGAAAGCTTTCCCCGCACTCGTTATCAGCACACTTGAATGTCCACTTAGTGTCAGACATACAATTTTTAAAGTGAGAATTTCGTGCAGGACTTTTACAAAGCCTCTCATGTGGCCACAGACTGCAGTTAAAAAAATAGCCTGTTAGAATGGTCACCTTGACATAGTCCAAAAGTGTCCCAATAATGGATGTGCAAAAAAATTCTGAAACCATCATAGGAGTTAAAAAATGAGAACACCAGCCCACAAAGAATGGTGTCACCCAAACATTTGGACCAAGTCCACAGTTTTTATGTTTTCGTGCCACATAGCAAAGACAGCCTAGTATATTTAAAGTAACACTTAAAATGTACTTTAGGGATTCAAATTTTAGCTCCTTGTTTCTATTTGCTAATACAGAACATAAATTTTGAAAAAATAAACTTTTAATTGAAAATTTTGCAGAAAGTAAAATAAAAAACTGCTTATATTTCCATCCAAGGGAAAGAAGATACACATAGTAAATACTTTAAAAGTATGATTATTCTTTCACCCACTTTTAGGATTTATGCTAAGTATAACTAGCTGTTTTAAAAGATGTTCATCATCATTATTTACAGTAAGAAAAAATGAACCTAAATGTTGACAGAATTTACGGAGTGAGCTACGGTGCCTGCACACAGTGGGGAATTACGCAGGACTGAACACTATGTTTAAAAGCATTTTTAATGGCATGTCAAACACTTATTCTAATATGGAAAATACAGTGACTTCGTGGATATACCAAGCCATCCTCATTTTTGTGTAATCGTGTATCATGTATGATCCTAAGTACGTAATACTAAACATGAGAAAAAATGCTTGCTAAAAACAGACCAAAATGTAGAGGGCTGCCACTGTGTGGTGTGATCGGGTGACTTTTTGCCTTTTAATTTATATTTTTGTTGGCACAGAACATTGTTCTCATGTGCCTGAAGAGATTTAAAGATGATCTTGAGACGATTAGCCTCCTCTCAGAGTCCTGCCGGGGTAGGTAACAGGGAAGGTTGGGGCAGGTCAGAGGTGACTCCGGGACGTTCGTGCTTGGTGCCCTGCTGCGAGGGACAGCGGCTCCGCGGCTCCAGCCCACTGTTCGTCACAGGTCCTTGGTGACTGTCTTACCAGTTATTTTCAAATTCAAGATAAAATGGAGATACAGACTTTCACATAAAACTTTCTACATTTAACTACCAGCAATTACATTTTTTGTCGTAAAACAAAGGGTAGGTCAAACAAAACGTCTTAAGAGTAAATCTGTCTACAATGTGTTCAGGAAACGAACACAGGTCAGGTTTATGTGGAAGATATCCAGGGCGTAGCACATCTGCTGGAAGCATTTCAGTCATGAGCACAGCTGGGTATTGGCCGCGAACCTGGTGTGCACTGAATACACATCCCCGTGGCCCCTACAGTGCATTCCCTGTGGATAGTTTATTAGGTTTCCTTTATTCCCTTCATCTATTCTTCCCTTTCCTTTCTTCCTTCCTCTTTTTTTGCCTCTCTCTCTTCCTGTCTTTATTAAATATATGGGATGCAGATTTGATGAATATGTCAATCAAAGATCACCAAGAAGTCTTAAACAGGTAAACCACAGAAAACAGTCAGGATCAGAATAAGAACAGTTTAGTGGTTCTCAAGCTTTTTGTTCTCAGAACTTCTTTATAATCTAAAATGTGTTGCGCCCCCTGAAAAGCTTTCACTTTTATGGGATAAAAATAAATATTTATAAAATATATAGTAAAAAATATAAATATATAAATAAATTTATGATTTGTTTATATAAATATGTATATAAAACCATATTTATCATACTAAGATTTGAAATGGACAAATATTTAAAATACTTATTAATTTTAAATAATTACCAACCTTTCAAATAAGTAACATTTTAATGAAAATTAAAAAAAATTAAATTCCGCCTGGCGCAGTGGCTCATGCCTGTAATCCCAGCACTTTGAGAGGCCGAGGCGGGCGGATCATTTGAGTTCAGGAGTTCGAGACCAGCCCGACCAACATTGTGATACCCCATCTCTACTAAAAATCCGAAAAAATTAGCTGGGTGTGGTGGCATATGCCTGTAGTCCCAGCTACTCGGGAGGCTGAGGCAGGAGAATTGCTTGAACTTGGGAGGCAGAGGTTGCAGTGTGCCAAGATCGAGCCACTGCACTCCAGCCTGGGAGACAGAGCAAGACTCTGTCTCAAAAAAAAAAAAAAATTAAATTCCAATTTAATTTTTATTTTAATTTATTTAGTTCTAAAATTATATTTAATTTTGTAATTTATTTTAATTGTATATTAATCACATTTATTTTAAAACCAAATAAATGTGTTGAGAAGAGAGAAATTGTTTTACATTTTTGCAAATCTCCTTAATGTGTAGCTTAATAAAAGATAACTGTACTATTCTGTTTCTGCATTTAATCTGTTATGAAGTCACCTATCATGAATCTTCTGGAAAATTCCACGTAAATTTGTGAGAGAATGAGGGTAAAAATGGCGAATAACATCTTAGTATTAGTATAAACGTCATTTTGGCCTCCTGTTGCCACTGAAAAAGTCTCAGGATGTCCCAGGGGACTTTGGCCCACACTTTGAGAATCAATGTTCAGGCTCCTTTCTGAGCTGATTATGTAGCTAAGCACGCTGAACATCATGTGATTGAGAACCTGCCCCTTCCAGCCTTCATCTCTTCCATTAGCTTCCCTAAACCATTCATTTTTTAGGGCATTATTTTCTATCAAATACAAACACCAGTGGAAGAGAGAACACATGAAGCCATTAGTAGTTTAATGCCTTAATGTGAATAAATTTAATTCATTTCAATTTGAGAGTCCATGGGGTCACAAAGGAGATGAAAGAGAAAGTACAAGAGCCAGACAGAAGGTTGGAAAGAACCCTGTCCCCAGTGAAAGGCCAATTTTTTCTTTCACAGCATGGTCTTGGAACAACCTGCTTTCTGGATTCTTAGCTCACAAGTTTGAAAAGGAGCCATTCCCTGATCTATTTTAATTGCTTATCTTCAAAAACTATCTGAACTATGGTACCCTGTGGCTACTACCTTCCAATTTAGGACTCAGGTTTCCAGGAAAAGAAAAGAGTTACAACTACTAATAAAAGTCAGTCAAAGTAACTGCTCCTCTTTGAAAGTTTCAGCTCTTATTTTAGATATGGGGGTTCACATGCAGGTGTGTTACATGGGTGTATTACACCCAGCTAGTGAGTATCGTACCCCTGGCTAGTTTTTCAATGCATGCCCCTCCCTTCTTTGCCCCCCACAGTCCACAGCGCCTGTTGTTCCCATGTGTACGTCCATGTGTGCTCAATGCATAGCTTGGAGCTCCCACCTATAACTGAGAACATGCAGTGTTTAAACCCCACTAATTTCTATGAAAAAGTATTTCTGTTGATAACCCTGCAGGAAGCTCTTTATTAATGTCTTCATCCTTTAAACCTACTTAGCCCTATGCTGCTTTAGTCACCTGTACTTTTTTAAAAAACTATTTTTTTCTTTCATTCTGACTTACTTATCCTTACATGCATTGCTATTTCTTCATTCCTAAGGAAATACGCATTCGATTTAAGCATCTGTGCTGAGACATCCTTGGAAATTAAATTCTAGTCTTTTTTAATGGGGCAAAATGGAAATATAATCTCAGGTAATGCTTTCCAGTTCAGCTTAGTGCTGGTTTTTGCAGATGGAATTATAAACATACTTAATCAGAGGGAAATTCCAATAAACTTTAGCCACAGTATATTCGTGTTTTTGCATGGGAAGAGTTGATCTCTCCTCAAGCTAGCTGCAACCTGCGTCTTCTGAGGGAAGAGCTGTCTTCACCTGCGTGGGATGAATTTGATGGGATCACTGGCCTTGCCGTCTGAGAGTGCGGTCCCTGAGCTGGGAGGATTCTGCTGAGATTAGGTCACGCAATCAGCCTGAGGTGCGACCATGGGGGTGAGCTCAAATTATAGTTTTGGTACCATGCCTCAGTTTAGTCAGCAAAAGTAATTCACACCAGAGGGGGAATGTGCAAGAGGTCAATAACAGAATGAGAAATCAGGGGCAGGGAAAATGCAGGTTGTGAAAGACGATGAAGTGATGATTAGAGGCAGGCTAGGGTGGCCTACCAGTGGTGAAGTCCTGGGAGTGAAGAAGACGTTTGCTTCATAAATAAAGAAAGTCTTCTGTGCTGCAGGAGAATCAACTGTTGAGAGGGGTGAACGGATGCAGAGTAGTTTCCCTGTTACCACGTCCAAACAGACGTTTATTTGCTGGTAACTGCCATTTCAAAAATGCCACCGGAATACTCATTATTTAAATGTTTTTATTACACCACAACTTTGGAAAACATCTCTAAGCCAGGCATATAAGCCAAGGTTACATAGTATGTCAGGAAAGGTATAACCATTAAATTATTTAACTGTGTTTTGTCTATGATTTTTAAGAAAAAAATCTATATTTTCTGCGAGTAGTGAGCAATACTTACCAATTGGTTAGTCACTTGTGTCTGCGAGTTTCATCACCAGCGTGATCGGAAAGGTATCTCCCCTCAGCTGCATTTGCAGGGAGGCCTGAGTCGCTCTCAGCCTCCCCCATTTCTGCGCTGCAGCTTCTGGGGAGCCCCTGACACCACAGACCCCAGAGCAGCCCCTGCCGACAGCGTGCCTGCTCCAGACAATCCCGAGCTAAGGATCTGTTAGTATTAACCGGGATTTTCTGTCTCGTATAACGCATGGAGCAGTGTTTCTTAAGGAATGAAGTTGTGAAGAAAATGCACAGCTGCCCCAAACACTGTAGGCACTGAACGAGCACTCATGGCTTCTCTCTTTGCAGAAATCTCTGTGGACTCTCCTGTTCGTGGGAGGAGTGCCTTTTTCTGGGGTGCAGTGGCTTCCTCTCCATGCTCACCTCGCAAACTCCCGGCTCTGCCTCTGCCCTCGGGCCACCGGTCCCCCAGTCGTGCCACGTCCCTGCTGCCTGAGGGGATGCTTGCACGGCTCCCTCTGCCGGGACTTTCCACCTATATGCTCGGCCTTGACCCCTCACTCACATACCCTTTTCTTCACAACTCTTTCCTGACTCTCGACACCATCCTACACTCACAGAGTACTGCACACCTTTCTGACATAGCCGTGTGTCAGTGTGCTGTGTGATGTGTTTTCATGTGTATATGACTATTTGCGTGTTACAGCAGTGTGTCAGTGTGTTGTGTGAAGTGTTTTGGTGTATGTGACTATTTGCATGTTAGAGCAGTGTGTCAGGGTGCTGTGTGAAGTGTTTTCATGTGTATGACTATTTGCATGTTATAGCAGCGTGTCAGTGTGCTGTGTGAAGTGTTTTCGTGTATATGACTATTTGCGTGTTATAGCAGTGTGTCAGTGTGCTGTGTGACGTGTTTTCATGTGTATGTGACTATTTGCATGTTACAGCAGTGTGTCAGTGTGCTGTGTGTTTTGTGTATGTGACTATTTGCATGTTCCAGCAGTGTCAGTGTGCTGTGAAGTGTTTTTGTGTATCTATTTACGTGTAATAGCAGTGTGTCAGTGTGCTGTGTGAAGTGTTTTCATGTGACTATTTCCATGTTACAGCAGTGTGTCAGTGTGCTGTGTGAAGTGTTTTCATGTATCTGAGTATTTGCATGTTATAGTAGTATGTCAGTGTGCTGTGTGAAGTATTTTCGTGTGTATGACTATTTGCATGTTACAGTAGTGTGTCAGTCTGCTGTGTGAAGTGTTTTGTTTATGTGACTATTTGCATGTTACAGCAGTGTGTGTGTTGTGTGAAGTGTTTTGGTGTATATGACTATTTGCATGTTTTCTGCACACTAGATGGAGTGCAGAGTTTGTTGCCTGTTTTTCTCCACCGCTCCATCCTCAGTGTCTGCTACGGTGTTGGACACACAGTAGGGGTTCAGGAAATGCTAATGAACAGTTGATTAAATGAGCAAAAACCTTTATTGAACACCTACCACGTTCCAGACATGGCTAACTGATGAGAATTTACCAATTACATGCTTGCTGCTTTCAGGGAGCTCGACCTCACAAGACAGACCGTCACGTAGAGACAACTGCTACACAACATGGGAAGAACTGCTAGAGATGTAAAGATGTAAAGACCCAAAATGAAGAAGCCAGAACACATGAACACGAGCCAACCAACAAACACAAGCAGCATGGAGCATAGAGTCTGGGGACCAACTGCAGGGTGCTGAGGAATGCAGGTGGAGGCAGAGTGGAAATCACCTGAGTTTCCATCAGGCAGAATTGCGCTTGAATTTGAGTTCTGGCACTTGCTGAGCCTCTCTGATTCTGTCTTCTGTAAAATAGGAGTAATAATATGTATTTATATCTACTGTACAGGCAATTGTGAGATTTACCTAAGACATACTGTCTTAGTCCATTTTTCTGTTGCTTATAACAGAATACCTGAAACTAGGTGACTTATTTTTAAAAAGCTTATTTCTTAAGAGTTATGAAGGCTGAGAAGTCCAAGGATGGGGGTCTGCAGCTGCTGAGGGCCTTCTTGCTGATGGGAAATCAGAAGAGCCCTAAGGTGGTTCAGAGCACCACATGGCAAGGGGCCGAGGATGCTCGCGTGTTAGCTCAGATCTCTCTTCTTCTTATAAGGCCACTAGTTCCTCTCCCATGATAACCCATTTAGCCATTAACCCATTAGTTCTTTAATCCATGAGTAGATTGATTCATAAGGGGATAACCCCTGTGATCCAATCAGCACTTAAAGGAAGCCCCTCTCAATACTCCCATATCGGGGATTGTTGCAACACAAACAAATTAAGATGGCCTATTAGATACCCTTAATCTTACGTCTTACGGTGTTCTGTAATGTTGCAGTTCAACCCCCTCTCATTCCTCTCTACTCTTTTAGCAGTTACAAACAAACAAACTCACTCACCAAAGAAAACACCAAACGAACATACATCCAATAGTATTGTGTCCGGAATTGGTGGGTTCTTGGTCTCACTGACTTCAAGAATGAAGCCACGGACCCTTGCGGTGAGTGTTACAGTTCCTAAAGATGGTGTGTCCAGAGTTTGTTCCTTCAGATGTTCAGATGGGTCCAGAGTTTCTTCCCTCTGGTGGGTTTGTGGTCTCACTGGCTTCAGGAGTGAAGCTACAGACCCTTCATGGTGTTACATCTCATAAACATAACACAGACCCAAAGAGTGAGCAGCAGCCACCAAAGACGGTGCAGACCCAAAGACTGAGCAGCAGCAAGATTTATTGCAAAAGGCAAAAGAACAAACCCTCCACACTCCGCAAGAGGACCCTAGCCGGTTGCCACTGCTAGCTCGGGCAGCCTGCTTTTATTCCCTTATCTGGCCCCACCCACATCCTACTCATTGGCTCATTTTAGAGAGAGCTGATTGGTCCATTTTACAGAAAGCTGATTGGGCCGTTTTACAGAGAGCTGATTGGTCCATTTTGACAGAGCGCTGATTGGTGTGTTTACAAACCTTACGCTAGACACAGAGCGCTGATTGGTGCATTTACAATCCTTTAGCTAGACAGGAAAGTTCTCCAAGTCCCCACCAGATTAGCTAGACACAGAGTGCTGATTGATGTGGTTACAAACCTCTAGCTAAACAGAAAAGTTCTCCAAGTCCCCACCCGACACAGAAACCCAGCCGGCTTCACCTCTCAATGGCACTTGCCCTGAGACTTTGCGGCACCTAGCCTGGGTACTCCGGCAGCCTAGTAGGCACCGGCCGGCCACACCGAGTGTGGGCCCCTGAGCCCGCACCCACCCGGAACCAGCACTGGCCCGCGAGCATGCACAGCCCCGCTCTCGCCTGCGCCTCTCCCTCCGCACCTGGTTGGGAGCAGAGGGAGCCGCCGCGCCTCCGCCCGCCCCAGAGAAGGGCCCCCACAGCACAGCAGCGGGCTGAAGGGCTCCTGGAGCACCTCCAGAGCGGTTGCTGAGAGCCAGTGAGGGCTGCTAGCACGTTGTCACCTCTCAGTATTAACAATACAAATACTTTTTTGTCTTATTTGTCCTTTGACTTATTTATAACCAACAGAATGTAGAGAAAGTGATGCTGATGTTGAGTGACTCTGGAGGCTAGACCAGAAAATGTTCAAGAGTATCAGAATATACAACCCTAATATATGTTACTTTTGCATAAATTTTATTTTTTAAATTTTTAATTTTTATTTTAAGCTGAAGGCAATTGAGAAAAAGAAGACGCGAGAAGAGCTGTTTACCCTTCCTCTATCCGCTTAAAAGCAAGGAATAAATTTCCATTATAAAGCTGTCCCCTTGTTCTCATACCAAGAAGAGGAGACAGCATCAAGATTACTCTACGTAAAGAAACCTAACTAAATAACCCTTATCTATAATAGTTTCTCCCATGTATTTACCTTCCTACAATTTAATGCCCCTAGAAGCCCAAGCCCCTTTTCTTTGGTTGCTTCCCCACAATTTATCATACTTTGTTAAAATGGTAGGTAAGCTCCTAAGTGTAACCACTTCTTTGGATTTTTTTAGTTCTTTCTCTGAAGTTCCCATGCATATAAAAATATTAACAACAAATAAAATTTGTATGCTCTTCATTCGTTGATCCATCTTTTGTCAGTTTAATTCACAAATTAAGCTGCAGAACCTGAGAGGATGGAGGAAAAGTTTTCCTTTCTTACAAGATCATGCGGCATCTGCTTCACTTACTGAGGAGCCCTGAGCCACCATGTATAAAATCTGAATACCGAAAGACCCCTGTACTGTGAGGAAGCCCGACCAGATGGAGAGGCCACATGAAGGTTCTCAAATCAGAACCCCAGCTGAGGTCCCAGCCTACAACCAGTATCAACCACCAGACACGTGAGTAATGATGTTTCTGGTTGATTCCAACCAACAGCCTTTGGGTCACCTCCAGCCTTTGGATCTTTGCATCTGAAATGCCACACATGACAGAGCAGATACAAGCATTTCTGCTGTGTCCTGTCCAAGTCTCTGACTGATAGAATCTAGGCTTGTTCTAGGCACCTGAGTCTTGAGGTTGTTTGTTACACAGCCTCAGTAACTTGAACAACGGTTATGCGACACTTGAGCTAGACCTTGAAAGATGAATGGGGATTTTTGTTTAGCAAAACTGTTTGGAAAAGGCTTAATATTTAGGAGAAAAGTTAAAAGGTAAGTGTGGTTAACACATGGGTTGTGGGAGAGAATCAGGAGATGAGATGAAAAAAGTTGATGTAAGAAAGTGTGCTGTATGGTTTAGTGAAAATTTAACATATTTGTTTATCAGCATAGGCAATTTTCTTCCAGACCGCTGGCTTTGAAATGATGTATTTTTAAAATTGCAAAGTTTATACCCTAGAATTTCTGGAGGCTTCTGAAATTTCAATTGAAGATAAAACAGGACTTCAAAATGTAACTTCTCCTAAATTATGAGCTATGGTTTAACTGATGAGTAATTTTTAGTTTTATTGTTAGTTAAAAACATACTGTCATTCCCATGAGTGCTCGCATCCAGTTTTAGCGTGTGTGTGTATGTGTTTCTTTTATTTTTTGTTTTGTTTTGTTTTGTTTGCGGTGGGTGGTCTGGTATCAGAGTTATGAATGAGAAGCATTCTTATCAGAATATACTGGATACTAATACATTTTGCATGTAATTTTCTACAGAGGTATTGATTTTAATCAACTTTCAAGAGGAAGCACCACATTTGTCAAGGCAGAAGACCCAAATGTGCAATTTTTTCTTAGGGGAAAACTGGCTATAATGAATGTGCTGAAATATATTAGTTATCTATTAACCTCAACACGCAAGAAAGCACTAGATCATTAGTTTGCCTGGTAAGGGAAAAAACAGCGGCTGCAGCCTGCCCAGCTGCAGAAGAAAGTGGAATCAGCAGAACAAGTGGCCTGTGAAGATGCCAGCTTGTGAGAAATGCCTGGCTGACTGTGAACAGGGATATTATTAAATGGATGCATATGATGCATAGCGTAATTATACCACTTATGGCAGAAAAACATCACCATTTTATCAAACGCTCCACTGTGTACATCAAAGATCATGGTATCATCTATCTCTGGGATGCTATGTGAACTTTGCAGTTCTGGAAGGGCTTCGAGTCAAGTTTTGATTAATTCTTGATGGTTTTATTTGATTATAGAAGTAGAGCTTCAATGTGTGTGTGCGTTTTCCCTTTTTCTTGTAAGAACTGACAATCTTGATTAAATTTCCCTTTTAGGAGTGGGAAGCAAGAAGCAAAGTAATTGTCACCACTTCTTGGAGAAGAATGGCTTATAGTGCTTTGAACATATCGTCTCAAAATAACCTCTTTGGAAGATTAGTGGAAAGAAGCAAAACTGTGAAGACCTTGGTTCACAGTAGCTGTTGATGTTTCTTTTTTTCATTTTGGTATTGATTATAATCGCTTCTTCATAAAGCTCAGATGCAGGGTTTATTTCCAGTTCTTTCACCGTGCTTCTTACCTCAAAGTCAAACCATTGCTATACTCTCCATATAGTTGGTTTCCAGTGTTTAAATTGCATGCGTGAGGTGCTCAGAATTGTGACATTGCTTTACATATATTACTGTAAAAAAAAACATAACCCCAAATCTAGAGTATATAAGGCTTTGTGCTAAGCAAGCATGGAAAAGAGTTACTTATGGCTTATATCCATGTGTGTACTATGATTGATAGAATTTCCTTTGCAATTGCCAAAGAGAAGTCTACATGGTCTTTGAAGAAACAAATTACCTATGACCCCATGTATTTGCATTTGTGCTCTTCCTAACTATATAGTAGTCTGAATTTACTCCCCCAACGTAGGGGGATGTTTTAATGGACAAGCACTTAATTCATTTCAAGGTTTTGAGGATTTATCTTATAAGCACTTACTAAGCAGTGGTTATGTCCCAAGGCCAGGGCTGCACCCTGGAGACTCAGGGAGGCACAATACTTGATTTCATGGATCTCATAATCTAGTGCTATGGAAACATTAAAATATTAAAACCACAGTGGAGAAGAGCAGTGGATAGGTCTTAGGGAAGAAGGCTTGTATGAAAGGTGATGCCTGAAATCATACTTAGTCATCTTTACATATGACGGTTTTTATGGAAGAATGAAATCTTCAGGATTGAATGATATTTTCATTTTAGCAAACTGGCCATCTCTTTTCTTTGAGCTTATAAACATGGTTGAATGTGTAAAGTAGCGAGACAAGAAAAAAATACCTTTGAGTGACCTTGCTTTATTATGTGAAAAATGACAAACTGGCAGGCAGGAAAGATACATGGCTTACCATGTATCTTTCAATTTTGGGGATGTACTAAAAAAATCAATGCAGTTACCACATAGAAGCAAGAGCTAGAGAAGTTCTGAGAGAATTTTTAATCTTTAGGTCAGACAGCAAGGATGTGAAGCGGTGAAGTTAAATTACACTGAGTTACACTAATGTTCACTAGTCTGATAGATACAGAAACACACAGTTACCTTCACCCACACAGAGTTTCCTAGGGCTGCAGGAACAAAGCACCATAAGCTCGGTGGCTGAAAACATTTGGAAATGGTTCTCTCACAGAGTCACAGCCACGGAAGCTCCAAGTCTGAACTCAAGGTGTTGGCAGGGCTGTGTTCCCTCTGGAGCCCCTATGGGAGGGCCCTTCCTCGTCTCCAGCTTCTGGTGGCTTCAAGTGTCCCGTAGTTTGTGACAGCAACACTCCAATCTCTGCCTCTGTCTTCACATGGCCTTCTCTGTGCATCTGTGTGTGTCAAATCTTTGTCTGTCTTTGTCTTATAAGGACACTTATTGGATTTAGGGAGCACATGGATAATCCAAGATAACCTCATTTCAAAACCCTTAATTTTATAACATTGGCAAGACTTTTGTTTGTTTGTTTGTTTTGCAAATAAGGCCATAGTCACAGGTTCCGGATGGACATGTCATTTGAGGGGAGACAATTCAACTCACTATATACACAAACACATGTGTGTATCTATATAGCTGTATAATTGACACCATGAAATCATTAATAAAAACACTGCCCTTTTTTGAGACAGAGTCTCGCTCTGTCGCCCAGGCTGGAGTGCAGTGGTGCGATCTCGGCTCATTGCAACCTCCACCTCCCGGATTCAAGCAATTCTCCTGCCTCAGCCTCCCAAGTAGCTTGGATTACAAGCGCCCGCCACCACGCCTGGCTAATTTTTGTATTTTTAGTAGAGACAGGGTTTCACCATGTTGGCCAGGCTGGTCTCAATCTCTTGACCTGGTGATCCACCTGCCTTGGCCTCCCAAAGTGCTGGGATTACAGATGTAAGCTACCCCTCCCATATAAAACACTGCCCTTTCTATAGAAAAACTGGTCAAGTACTGGACAGTTTACTACAAAAGAAACAGTAAGTAGATAAAAAATGAAACCTAGGTTCAAAAGCATGAATAATGAATCTTGATTTTAATGATGGTTTCATCAGTGTATGCATATGTCCAAACTTATCAAATTGTACACTAAATATGTGTAGTTTTTTATATTGATTTTACCTCAACAAAGCTATTATAAATACAAATAATAAAAAGTGCAAATAAATTGACAAGATACAAATATATTTAACTATCAAAATGATAGAGATTAAAAAACTGTGCTGCTGGCCAGGTGCGGTGGCTCACGCCTGTAATCCCAGCACTTTGGGAGGCCAAAGCGGGTGGATCACCTGAGGTCAGGAGTTCGAGACCAGCCTGGCCAACATGGTGAAACCCCATCTCTACTAAAAATACAAAAATTAGCTGGGCATGATGGTGCACGCCTGTGATCCCAGCTACTTGGGAGGCTGAGGCAGGAGAATCGCTTGAACCTGGGAGGCAGAAGTTGCAGTGAGCCGAGATCAGGCCGCTGTACTCCAGCCTGGGCAACAGAATGAGGCTCCATCTCAAAAAAACGACAGACAGACAAAAAACAGTGCTGTTGAGTGTGCATTGAGACAGGCATTTTCCAACACTGCCTTTCTGGAAGCAGGGAGGAGAGGCACAGAAATTTCAGCAAGGGTAAAGTCTTCACCCAGCAACCATGTTTCTAGGAGTCTAGATAATTCAATATACAGGTAAAGTCACAGCATTTATTTAATCATGTTAATTAGTTATGTAACATATAATAAAATAATATTGTATGTTAATACATAATATAGATATATTATGCTAATACATTAATATATACACACTTAGTCCTTCTATCTGTTACTAAAGGGAGCTCACGTGGCACCAACAAGGAAACACACACTTAGTCCTTCTATCTGTTACTAAAGGGAGCTCACGAGACATCAACAAGGAAACACAGTTAGTCCTTCTATCTGTTACTAAAGGGAGCTCACGCGACATCAACAAGGAAACACACTTAGTCCTTCTATCTGTTACTAAAGGGAGTTCACGTGACATCAGCAAGGAAACACAGTCTCATCTGTTACTAAAGCGAGCTCACGCGACATCAACAAGGAAACACAGTTAGTCCTTCTACCTGTTACTAAAGGGAGCTCACGCGACATCAGCAAGGAAACACACTTAGTCCTTCTGTTACTAAAGGGAGCTCACGTGACATCAGCAAGGAAACACAGTCCTTCTATCTGTTACTAAAGCGAGCTCACATGACATCAACAAGGAAACACAGTTAGTCCTTCTATCTGTTACTAAAGGGAGCTCACGCGACATCAACAAGGAAACACACTTAGTCCTTCTATCTGTTACTAAAGGGAGCTCACGTGACATCAGCAAGGAAACACACAGTTAGTCCTTTGTATCTGTGAGTTGTGCATCTGCTGATTCAAGCAGCCACGAGTCAAAAATATTTGCAAAAAAAGCCCTTTAAACTGTATTGAACATGTACAAAGTCTTTCTTTTTATTCTCTAAATGACACAGTGTAACAATGATTTGCATAGCATTTACATTGTAGTAGGTGTTACCAGTAATCTAGAGATGATTTAAAGTATAGGGAGAATGTGCATAGGCTAGGCTGAATACTACACCATTGCATATCAGGGACTTGAGCGTCTAGGGATTCTGGTATCTGGGGGGAGGTCGTGGAACCAATTTCTCATGAATACCGACAGATGACTGTATGTTGTATCTTGATGCAATGAATAAACAAAGCAGATAACAGTAACTGACATGGGGTAGAAGGTGAGGGGAAATGAAGGGGTTGCTATTTACATGTTTTTATGGGATGAACAGGGCAGACCCCGCAGAGGGGATATTTAACAGAAACTGAACGTACGGGAAGCAGTCCTGAGAACTGTAGACCAAGAGAGCTGGTGGTGGCCCTGGGAAGGGACTTGTCAGATCTCGTGGCCCCTGGGGGCTGGTGACTGTTAGCGGCTGGCCAACAGCCAGCTGCCACCCTGAAATCTGCCACTGTCAGCCGGTAACCCAGCATGGTGGAGTATAAAGGCAGGCCTGCTGCAAGGAGATGAAGGACCCCTCTGCTGGGCAGCCTGGGCTGGAGGGTTCTACTACCAGCCTTGCCAAAAGTTTCTCAGAATTACACTGCATTTTAAGACTTTGCCTGCCCAGCCCCCTGCAGCCCCTTCTCATTTTCCTCCATATGCACTTCTCCCAAATAATCTCTTGAGTGGCAAATACCATTCCGGTGTTTGCAGCTCCAAGAACCCAGATGTACACAGTGTTCCAAGAGAGGCTGCACAAATACAGTGGCCCCGAGGAGCTTGGCATTTTCGAGGAGCATCAAGGAGGCCAGCGTGGCGTTCATGGAAAGGACAGAGGGAGAGTGGGAGATGAGGTCAGAAATGTACTTGAAGTCCTTGCCGAAGAAAAATCGTTGACTTGCTTATTATAAAACCCTTTTTGTTAAGGAAGAAATAAAAACAGTTAACCAATGGCATCTGTATCCATTACAGAATTTAAAGGAAGGGCATCATACAGCCAGTACCTTACAATCTTCCCATTAGCAGCATTCAACACATCTGTCTGGGTAGTAAACCTAAGTGGCCCAGCTCTGGGCCATTAAATTTTGATGTAACCCATTAAGGAAACTTACGGCCTTAGTTCAAAGGGCTGTTGCCATTGTGTCTGTGAGAGCGGCGCTGCAGAGTGCACTTTATGCAAATCTCATAGATTTTAATGAGTGATCCTGCTTAATAAGCTAGTTAGACCATTTGGGCATTTACTTGAGAGTGGCCACAAATGCCTTTCTCTGAAACCATTTCACAGTGCTAACATTTCACTGAAATAGCACTTAACACGGAGCCAGGCACACAGTGAGCATTAAGAGTGTTACGTGACTGATGACAGGGATGAAGAACAGGAGTCTTATCAGGTGTGTCAGTCTCGATGCTCCTGAATGACCCAGACAAAAAGTGACTAGAAACTTTCTTTTCAGGAGTTTGTGGCTTAGATCCTTGTTTCACCACAAAGCATGAGCTTGACACAGCCTGGACTTGACAGCACTTTCCACAGGGCACTTAAAAATACTTTTACCTCCTCTCTTTTACCTCCATAAACCATGACAGGTCTTTGCTCAGCCTCTGATAAGCAAAAGATTAGAAAATCCCTTTAAACTTCAGAAACAGAGCAATGCTCAGTCAGGCGATAAAAGCTGCAGAAATTGGTCTTGAATATTATCACTGTGTATCAACTGAAGTCAGATGAAGAGCTCCACATTCATCCAAAGTTCTTTTCATACTAATTAGATGCTCTTCAAAGGTGTAATTACCATTTAAAAATGACTTTGGAGTGCAGGATACACAATAGATTTTTAATGTCTTTTAATTTCTTTCGATGTTTCTCATATTTCATTAGTACGTTCTTATTTTACCAACGAGTCACAGGACTTTCAAGGACTTTCCCTCTCCCACAGTTAAAATGCTAAACAGAAGCTAAGCTCACGTGAAAAACTTGTCTCAATAACCAGAGAAAGACTATACTAATTACAATTTGGATTGCGTGGATTATCAATTTGTCCGATACTCCATTTGCCTCCACCTTGAGGAGAGAACTATTTCCAGCCCCAGAGTCAAGCTGCCTCATTGCACGGAAGAGGGAGTAAAATAAGAAGCCTGGTGATGTGCTTATTGTCACAATTTGTGGTACAGCTGACACTTAGACTACATCTGCCCTTGAAGCTCAACCTCTTTGCCCTACTCCTGTGGTGTTTCTTGGCATCTGGTATCATTTCAAAAGGATAAGAATGGCATAGAGAAGGTTTCTCATTGCTAAGCATGGAGTAGGAATATTTTAGTGAAGTGTGTAAGTTTGGGGGCGGAAGTAAAAACACCCCATCTGCTCTTCCACACTTGGAGAGAGCTGCACACAAAGCAGCAACTTGGCTCTGGGCGGCAGCTGGCTGAGGTCTCATGGTCTGGAGGACAGCCCCTGGCTTTCACATCGTCCGTGTCTTGCCATTTCTCTTTGGATAAGGCAGAAATGTCTGAAGATATCCTCCAGGCCAGAGGACCTGCTCCTATTCTATCCAGTCTCGTCTTTCATGAGCCACTGTGCTTCAGCCACTGCTTTTCCTTCCACCCCTTTGTCTTTCCTTTTTCCCAGGTATAAGGCCTTTGCACTTTCTAAACCCTCTAACCTGGAACACTGTTTCTTCTATTTATCTCAATAACTGCAACCCCTTCTTTATACCCTATTTCAAGCACTGCTCCCCAGGAAAGCTCTCCCTGCCCTCTGCCCAGCCCGGGGCCTGTGATTATGGGTCTTTGCAGCACCAAGGGCCTCCCCTTCACTGTACACATGGGTTGCATGTTTCTATTTGTGCATGCAAATATTTGATTCAGGTCTACATCCTCCAGCCCCCTTACAGAATATACTGCTAAGGGCAGGTATGGGGTCTGGTTTTGCCCACCCCTGCATCTCCATAACATAGCACAGTGCCTGACACAGAGAAAGGAGAAGGTGTTCCATGAACATTTCCTGACCCAATCACTGACCAAATTCTCTAGAAGGGTTGCTGTGCTCTCATTGCACAGACATGCTGCAGGAGCACTCTGCTGTTCTCCAGAATTCTGGCCCTCCATCTCAAAATGATTCTGTGAGTGGCTGCATAATGCATCCTGACCAAAGAGTCAGGAGCCCTGCAATCCTTCAACACTTCTGCAATTAATGAGCTTTCAGACACAGGGCAAACCATTTAACATCTCTATGTCTTCTTATATGTAAAATTGGATTTTTAATATCAGCTTTATTTACCTTACCGAGTTATTCTTCTATAACAAGAACATTAAGAGCCTGGCTTGTATTCGTTTGAGCGAGAGATTGTTGGTGTGAAAAGCATTGGTTATAGGCAGTTTCTTACTTCTACACACAGTGGATTCCTACACATGTGTTTCAAAGTTGAATAACAAAGAATAATGAGGGAGACATTTCCAGAGAACTAAAAATACATTCTAAAATTCCTAACAGTGGTTAATTATGTGCTGCCTCCCTCAGACCCACGAGGCAGGTGAGGCCTTCAAATGCACGCAGCACAGGGGGCCACCAGCCATCCTGGGGATGGGAAAGGTGACCCGAGCACCTCCTCTTCCCGGCCTGACCACTCCTCTGCCCACTGCTGCAGCGGCCACAGCATTTCCACGTCTTTAGGAAGATTTGGGTGGCTGGAAACAGACATCCAGATATCGGGAAAAGCAGTTCTATCTTCTTGCCATCTGTGGTAAATTGCAAATGTGACCCCAAATGTTTACTGTTTCCTTTTTCTCCAGCCTTTGCCATGTAATTTTATAGAGGTCACCAAGTTTGACATTGGGCTTAGCCCTGTGAATTAGTCTAGGTTCTCCAGAAAAACAGAAACAATAGGATAGGTGTGTATATATATAAAATAATATTGTTCATAATATTTTTATTTATTTATTTATTTTTTGAGACAGAGTCTTGCTCTGTCGCCAGGCTGGCATGCAGTGGCATGATCTCTGTTCACGGCAACCTCCGCCTGCCGGGTTCAAGTGATTCTCCTGCCTCAGCCTCCCGAGTAGCTGCCACTACAGGCGCCCGCCACCATGCCCCGTTAATTTTTGTATTTTTAGTACAGACGGGGTTTCACCATGTTTGCCAGGATGGTCTCGATCTCCTGACCTTGTAATCTGCCCGCCTTGGTCTCCTAAAATGCTGGGATTACAGGTGTGAGCCACTGCACCCGGCCTATAATACTATTTTATAAATATATACCATATGAAATTGGCTCACGTGATTATGAAAACAGAAGTCTCAAGATAGATACGCGTTTGCAAACTGCAGACCTAGGAAAGCTGATGGGCTAATTCTAGTCCAAATGCTGGTGGGCTTCCAAGGGAAAATCTGATGTTTCAGTTCAGGTCCACAGGCAGAAACACAAAACACAAAACCCAGTGCCCGGGTTCACAGCAGTCCAAGCAGAAAGAGTTCCCTCTGACTTGCTCCATTCAGGCCTCCAGCTGACTGGCTGAGGCCCAGCCACATCGGGTGGGGCGGGGGGGAACCACCTGCTATGCTCAGTCTGCCAATGTAAATGCTAATCTCATTTGCAATCACCCTCCTAGACAGACCCAGAATAATGTTGAAACAAATTTCTGGGCACCCTGTGGCCCAGTCAAGTTGACACGTACAATTAACCATCCCACCATGAGATTTGCTGTGGCCAGTGGGATGTTCGCAGATGAGATGCCAGCAGAGCCTTGAAAGACTCTAGACCCGTCAGGCCACCCAGGTAGTCACTTGGGAATGCACGCTGATGGAGGTGCTTTCGTGGCCACTGTGGCGGGCGAAGGGAGTGTGGTGTCCCCTGTGCTGGTCCTTTTCAGGAGGTGACACGTGCCGCTTCCACTCATGATTCCTGCCCGACTTGCATGAACAGACTGTCTGCACAAGGTGGGGTGTTCCAACCAACTTCTACAGATCTTGTAATTGATGATTTGACATCCACTAATCACAGGGCCAAACTAATGGCCAAAGGTGTCTACATCACCCTTCAGTCCCACTTTTGAGGTAGCATAAAAGTCATATCCCAAACCCTCCAGCCACAAACAAATCTGTGACTTGTTTCCTGCCGAATAAGGGCCGTCCCTACTTTGTGACTTCTCCCCTCTGTGTTCATGGAGGCTTCGATCCATGCTTCCTGTACTCCTGCCTCCTGCCCAATCCTGGCGCTGCCTGGGCAGCCCTGTGTGGCATGCCAATGCTCCTTTTTCTTAGGAACTGTAAGAAACAAGCTCTTATTTCAAAGGCAGTTGTTCCTGTCTGTGTCTATCACTTTACCATACCTGAATTAAACAAATCCTGAACTCAAATCGTAAAACATGGGGAATGCAAACATATTATATGAGCAGAAGGAGTGGAATATCTGTGGACAGTCCTGATGGCTCAGACCCTTAGTTCCCACAGTGTTCTGAGCACGCCAGCTGATCTCTGCTGACACTGACCTCCGTGCATGGCATTTGCCTGCCGTCCCTGGCACGATAGGAGGTTATGGTTGTTGAGTGCAGTCATTCCTTAACCACTTTGCTATCCTGCCTTATTATTGTCAATAAACAGTATAACATATGCTAAATTTTAGCATTCTGTGAAATGAGAAAGGGTGTATGATATTGTTTCTAAGGCGGAAACCGAGACAGCAAGATCTAACTGTACCATTCTGTGGCTTCCCAGCGCCAAGTCATTCTGATGACCCAGGTCTCACACTGGCACCTTCAGAAAACCATGGTGCCAGGAAGTTAAAATCTTATTTGAATCCAAATAAAGGACATATTCAGACTCCTAGTGGCTCATGACCTGAAGTCTAAGGTTTATTCGGAATTGGCGGAGATAGCACTGGTAAATATATATGTTATTAAAATGAAGGATCCAAAAATACAACATTTCCCTAAGCATTAAGTCAGACTGAGAAATTTGTACCAGTGATTTGGAGCCTGGGGGTAACGAGGCAAAAACTTCATGAGCTTATTCCGGGACCCCCACCTGAGTCAAGGCCTCAAAGCCTTAAGGATACAAATTTCCAGTGGCGGCTTGTTGCCAATAACAGAAAAGGCGGAATCATGAGCAAGCCGGCTGTCTGCCCACCGAAGAGAGTGCTCGCAAATGCTTGGCAACACTCCCCGCCTGTGTGACTCCCTCTTTCAGCCTGGAGGGCTTTCCACGTTCACAGTGTGCATCCTCTTGACATTAAAGACATTATCCCAGGGCGCTTACCCTGAGCAAAGCTTCCTCTTCTCAGCTCCTACAGTTTGGCTGATGCTGCTCAAGAGTCTCCCACAGTCCTGGCATCTGGTTTACTTCTGGGAGGCATCTGCCCTGCTGAAAGACAGGAGGCTGTGGAAAGAACAGATAGAACAGGATCCCCGGGGCTCTGATTCTTAAGGGAAAGCAACATGACCTTGGCTGGTGGATCGGCTCACAAGAGGCTTAAATAGAGGCCCCGTTGCTCCCTACAAGAAGTTTGGACACACCGTGATGAGGCATTTGAAAGAAAACCTTCCGAGTACAGTGCGAATCCGTATCATAAACAAAAGAAGCCTTTGGTATGCGCTGTGTGCCCCTGCAGAGTGCACTCAGTACATAACTACAGGCTGTTCTGCAAAAAAATGAAACATCTGGAATTTTTAATATCATGTCTGAGATTTCCTGTGAGAACATGGTGCACACGTTCTACTAAGTTCAAGGTGCGATTTTCCTCTAATTGTTTTCAATAGTTCCTTCCACTGTTAGCATCTTTCAGAAAAATATCAGCACATTGCTTTCCCTAGAGGGAATAGAAGAGAATAAAATCCCATGATTTAATCTTTAAAAAGTTGAGAAACAAAAGTCAAAAACATCCAAATTTAATGCTGCCTTTTCTAGCTTATGCATGTTACGTTAATACCTAAATGATGTCCAGAAGTATTTACTTGTGTCATATTTACAAAACTGGCTGACAGATTTTCAGAAACTTGTTTTGGCTTTTGTTATTAACGTTCTCAGGAACACTTGACATGAAAGTTCTGGTTTTCTATAAAACAGAGTTTTGACATTTTTGGAGAAACTTAAAATAGGTCTACTAGGTTCTGGTGAATTCAGAATATTCAGAGGACATAGCATGACTGATGAGGAGCGTAGGATTTTGTGCCTCAGAGCACTTACCATTGATTAAAGGCCTTTAGGTTGGATTCTGACCTGGAGATAGTGTCCACTGACGTCACGGCAGTCTCTCTTCTGCAAGTAGGGGTAGTGCTTTGCCTCATCCTTATGGAAATGATATAGTGGGATGTGAAAACATGTGATTTCCCCCTCGAAGTTCTAAACATTGCAAAAGTGTCATTTACTCACTAGATCCTTAATAGATCTTCCTTCTAATATGGATTTTTAAAAAAAATTTTAGATCACTCTTGCTTTCATGATTTGAGAAGGTGTTACTTAGAGAAATAAGGCAAAAGGAAAACTTTAAGATTGACATTTGTCTAGGGTGCCTCAAACATTTCTAGAACATTAGATAGATTATCACTCGATCTCCTGTTTTGAAAGCAAATTGGTTTCTAGAAGACTCACTTTGATGATGAGACCTGTGGAGGTTTTCATCGCAGCTGTTTATTTACACGGAGGAGAACCCCTGAACATGGTGACCAGATGAAAGGCAGCTCAGGGCTGAGCTCTTGGGACTCAGCTCTGCCATCAGCCACCAGCCAAATTTTCCTCTGAGTTTATGAAAATGATGCACCCTTACACTCAGTGCTACAGTTCTTGAGTCAGCATTGTGCAAGTTGATTATCCAAATTGGGCCATTCTTGTCATACCCAAATAAATCAGAGAAGAGGGGTCTGAGTAAAAGGCACTCAGGGTACATAACGTCACTCTAGAAATGCTGTCGTCTGCAAGTCCCATGGCTGAAACTGCCTGTTGTAACCGGAGACCACTTTCATCTGTAGCAGGTGAGATAACAACTGCAAATCAAGGACTAGTTTTGCCCACCACAGTCACCCACCAATCAGACCTTACCAGCCCCAAAACTTTGCTAATATCAAAGAACTTTCTCACAGGACCACAAAGGAACAGTCCTCTTTTTCCACCTTCGGACCACCCTGTCTGCCTCTATATTGTGAATTGCAATTCTTTCTTCCTAAATATTAAATTTAGAGATTCATCTCTACATTTTTAATTTGCTCTAGAGAAAGTCAAGCAGACACTTGCCAAACCCTGTGGTTTCTTTGTCACTGTGTGGCTGGGTTCGTTCCTCTTCATTTTGTCCTCACTCACAGCTTCCTTTGTCTGAAGCTTCCTTCTCACTGACCCGCTTACCTCGGGTGGCTTCTCTTCTGTTGTATCTTAAGAGGTAGCTGCTGCAAGTCTTTCTTAATTCACTGGGGAATAATGGCAGCCTCTCCAGGCCTTCTGTGTCAAGACCTCAGTCCTGGTTGGCTGCAAAGCTCCTCACCCAGCCTTGCCAGATAGTCTTGTTTTGCTTTCTTCTTCTAGTCTTCAAATCCCACTCTGATTTTGAGATTCTTTTGTTAAAGCCCAGCAGCAAGGATGGTGGAGCGAGCATTGGGTGTTTGGGTGGCAGGACAGCTGGTTTCTAGTCTTGGGTTGGAAAATACCAAGCGATTTGGCTTTGGGGAAATGATTCCCCTTTTTGGTATGAGGGATTATTTCTAGTAAATTGTAATGAAGAGATTTCATATCAGTCAACAGAAGTGGTTCTGAGCATGATCACTAAGTGGCAGCAGGAGTCACAGGGCCTCAAGGCTTATCTCCTCCAGGGCAGTTTTATCTCTGCCCCAGGAAGGAAGTATGTGGTAATATATTTCCTGGTCTGGCTGCTGGTCGGAAGTTGTGAGGGTGATTGCCAAAGGAATTCTCTATATGTAATCCAGATATCAACTGGCATTTCCTGCTCCTGTGATCTAGATGAGAGGCCTAGCAAGCAGGCCACTTGCCGTAGGTGCCGAGTTTATGGTCCGCATCACTTTTTTATGTAGGCTGAAACTGGCCCACATGACATCTGCCCAGATATAAAATTCCACCTCTTCCTTGATTTCCACCTAAAATGTCACTCACCTGAGGCAAGGATCCATGGAGATTTGAAGGAGACATGTGAGAGTACGCTTCAGAAAGGCACGTGCTCCTAGTAAATGTTAAGTACTGAGATTCTTAAATGTTTCCTCATGCCCAAGTCTGTATGTTCTACATCCTTGAGAGGGAACCTAATAAAAGGAGTTATTTTTCTTGACAAATGGAGTTTATAAAAAGGACTTTGAGATCTTTCAAAATATGTTCTAATATAAGAATCATTTATTTTTGGAAACACATTTGTTTATTCATTCACAGTTACATTCATTCATTCTAGGCTTTTTTGGTTTGGCCTCTACAGAAGAAATTATAAAACTGGTTCAGTACTGCCCCCCATCAGATACACTAATTCCCCAAATAACGGAAGCCAATGATTTCTGCATGTGAATTGTCCAGCTTTTAAAGTCAGCCATTTGGCCATCTGTGGCCATTTGGTGATGTGTTACTTGTGTATGGACTGCCAGGGTTACTAGTGTGGTCTCGATGGAAGGTAGCTCTTCAAGGAAGTAGTAAAAGCCAAACTGCACAAAGCAAATCCTGTAGCTGACAACAATGTGCCCAGGCTTTTCCAGATTTGCTCTAGTTATTCCAATAAGCACTATTCAAACTTAAAACAGATGAAAGGAGAAAAGAAAGGAGCCTTTAAAGACAAAAAGAGGGCTTCTTTCTGCCAGTGAAACATTTCTCAGGTAAGATCACATCATCTGCAATATGGCTTGCAAATGTGTGTTTAAGATAATTTTTGGAACAGCCTAGTTTAACCAACCAGTTAAAGTGACTAGGGGTTAAACTCCAGGAGGCACAACAGAATATATATATATACATATCTTCACACCAATACACACAGAAACCTTTTATCTCTTTATTTGTTATTTCACAAACCCTAATAACTCTAAGCTGCATAATATCTCTCTTAACGATATAGACGTTAAGAAGAAACTGCTTAGGCAGATAGTCAGGGTATGGGAATCCTCAGCAGGTTTTGCTTTTTAATGAAAAGCGCCCCAAAATCATTGTCTAACAAAGATCAGCCTGTAAGATGGAGCTGCAGACATAGACAAGCCAGCGGCAAGCTTGCATGGGTGAAGGTCAGCAGGAAAAAGCTACGGGGACTAGGCATGTTCAAAACGGAGGCTCCATCTCCCCTTCCCTTTGCCAACCACGTGTACAGGAAGGAGCAGACAAGATGGCACCGGTCAAGTGGAAAGTCCATTTGCATAATAAGATTCGGGTGGGGTGGCCAGCCTTCTCCACATGCCGTGTAAACCTATGTAAGCTCTAGGGAAATCAGACACCGCCTCCTCAAGCCTGCCTAAAAAATCCTGCACACTCCTTGCCGGCTGGTCTTCCCTTTGGGAAACTCTCTCTCTCTCTCTCTCACTAGAGAGAGACTATTCTCCTTTCTCTTTCTTTTGCCTATTAAACATCTGCTCCTAAACTCTTCCTGTGTGTCTGTGTCTAAATCTTCCTGGCACGAGACCAGGAACCCTGGGTATTTACACCAGATAACTTTCCATATGATTTGTTGAGCCTTATATGCTAGGCGCTGAGTTAGGTACTGACTACAAACAGTTGAATTTGTTGTAATTTTCTAAAAACCTCATATAATTTCCTGTGAGCTTGACCCTTCCTGTTGAAGTCCAGCTGACATTTTGGTGAGTGTTTCTCTGTGGACTGATTCACCCCGTAGATAACTAGGCAGGAGGCCTGGACGGAGCTTGGGAAGGCTCTGCCTGCAGTGGGTGTGCAATGGGAGGAAGGTTTTCCCCATGAGCCTCTTCACTTAGGGTCCATTTGAACGGGACGTTTCTCTCCCAGCCCATCTTCAGGGGGAATCTGCCGTTGGTGAGTGGAGACAAAGGGCAGGAGTTGGAGTCTCAGCCCTGTATTGTCCACCCCACCACCATCTCTGGAGCCAAATTCCCAATCTGCTTCAGGCTTCGTCTCATATTGCACGTCCCCCACACACTGATCTTCCAGGTCTGTGAAGCATCGAAAACCTTTTCCATTTCAGGGCTGTTTGTGCTGTTTCCTCAGCTTCAATTTTGCCCCTTCCTGAAGTTTCAGGGAAGCCCTCTCCGTTTAGACCTGACCGTCAGAGAGGCATTTCCTGCCCCTCTCCGTCAGTCCCATTTTTGTTTTTACATAGCGTGTTCATCAGTTTTTATTATTTGTCTATTCAGCACTTTTTTTTTTCTGTTTGTCCTGTTTTACTTTTGCATTAGAATATAAGCAATGAGAGGACAGGGCTGGGTCAGGCTTGTTTGCTATTATATTTGCAATACTTATCTTGTAGGCAATTAATGAATGTAAATAAATTACCTTCAATGCTATGAGTTATAATAGTTGCATTTGCTTCTTCACACAAGTGTCCCACGATTACCATAAGCTTGTATGTGTGTTTAGGTTCTTTTTTTCATAGCATTTCCCATAAGATGATTATCTGAGTCAATGCATTGCTTAGGGTTCACCAGAGAAACGTGTGTGTGTGTGCGTGTGTGTGTACATGTCTGTGTAGGAGGGTGAGACAGACAGAGATTTCGTTGAAGGGATTAGTTCACATTAGTTCACATGATTATGGAGACTGCAAGACCAGAATCTGTAGGATAGACCAGCAGGCTGCAGACCCAGGAAAGGGCCCACGTTGCACTTCTGAAGGCCACCGGCTGGCAGCATTCCCTCAGGACTGCGGGAGGTCAGTTTTTGTTCTATTCAGGCCTTCAACTGATTGGATGAGGCCCACCCACATTACAGAAAGCAACCAGCTTTACTCAAAGTCCCCTGACTGAAGTATTAATCATATTCCAGCATACCCTCACAGAAATGGAATAAATAACAATATGTGACTAGAACAGTGTTTGACCACCTATCTGGGTGCGATGGCCTAGGCAAGCGGTCACATAAAATGAGCCAGAACAGACAACCTGAAACTTTAATACCAACAGGCTTGTCCTGAGGCCAGGACACATCTTCATCCAGGTGGGGTGAGGGGCTTGCCATGTTCCCACAAGACCTGTGATTTTCAGCAATCCTTAAGTCTCTGAGGTTCAGATGCCTTGTGTATATAACAGGCAGATTAGTCTAAATCCAGAGATTGCAAACTGTAGCCCCCAGGCCAGATCCAGCCCCTCCTGCTTATGTGTGGCAACACAGGCTGAGAATGGTTTTTATGGATGAACATTTGGGATTAATTTGGTTCTAGGGAACTAACTTTGAACTTCCAATAAGCAACATGTTATCTCCTCCTCAAAGGATTCCATTTATCTCTTTTGTGGGCCTGTATTATCAAAACAAACAAAAACTAAATGATTATGTTATAGTTTGAATTTTGTCAAGAAAAATGTTGTGGAAATTTATTTTATCTCTTCTTTTATTAGTATCGACATAATATCTTTGATTTTTGTCTCTTGGCTCAGGAAGCCTAAAACATTTACAATCTGATCCTTTATAGAAAAAGTTTGCCAACCCTTGGTCCAAATGCCTCATGTTTTCAAGTCATGACATTCTGTGTGCCTAGGTTCTCGTGGAATGTAACACGCTACAGGGATCAGCCGTTTGGTGAGTCTGTGGTAAGCCTTTTATTGGAAGAGCAGTGTCTTACATGAAATGAGCTTTGAACGATTTGGGGAAGCAGAGCGATGGGGGGTGGGGAAAGACTTTCTGCTGCAGACAAAGGTTCCCTACACGTCTGCCCTGATCTTGCACCTTTGTGCCCTCTGAACAATGAAGACAAGCCAGGCAAACCCCAGTGATGCTTTAACCTGCAGCTCGGGGCAGCCTCCACTCTGGCTCAGACTCGCCCGGCTGTGTTCCGGCTTCTGCCTGGGGTTCAGCCACGGGCTCACCTGTCCTTGCAGCAAAACCTCTGTCTTTGGAGTTGGTGCTGGTCTTTCAATCATTTCCTTGGCTGTGACTCAGTCAAGCCTGATTGGATTCAGACCAGCATGAAGGGTCCTACTGCTCCTAATTCTCCCTCCCAGCTGGGCCTGCTTCAAATCCTCCAGCATTCAGCCCAGCAAACCATGATCTAGCCCAACGCTCCCTCTGGGCATGTGCCTCTCCAAGATGCCGCAGGCAGAGGAAGCTGAAAGGCTGAGTGAGCCTCCCATTTGAATGTCTGCTTTTTCTAGGGCAAGCTGTTCTTCTCCATACCTTGTTTGTAAGACAGAGAAGGGGTCTGCCTGAATTGTACCGGGCACTGTGTTAGCGCTCCATGCAGATGGGCCAGGTTGCTTTCACTCTTCTGAGATTAACAGTTGCACTTCATAATCACAGAGCCATTTCACAGTTTGATACCAAGCACCCATACAGACAATATTTGGAGTCAGTGAAGAGAGTTTTTGCAAATGTCTTAGAAGATAAATTAGCGACAGTGTGAGAGATCAGTTTGCACTGTGCTTCAGTTTTCCATTGCAGGCTCTTACTAACCTGATCCCATTACAGCTTTGAATTAGGAAATAAGCCTGAGGCACAAATAGCTGTGAAAGCTTTGTTTGGTTGAGGGTTTTGGAATTCGAATGCTTAACAAAAGTTTGCAAAATCCTGTGAAATTTCTTTCTTTTCTTTTTTTTTTTTTTTTTTTTGCATTTCATTTACCTTGTCTTATTTGTTCTTTCTGTTCTCTCTACTCTTATTTTCAAATGCAATTAAGACCACCTAGTTCTGTCATTGGCTGGAATTCCCAGGAATCAGTGACCCTTTGATAGAGGTATGTGTGCCCTGCCCAGGGGACCCAGTGGGCAGCATGAGGCTCCCCTCTCCCCTTTCTCAACCAGCCTGGAGTATGTTGGAAATAAAACAGAGAGCTAAAGAATGTGGAGAAACTGCCGGCCTGAACCCAACTAGAGTGGAAAACATCCAAGGAAGGCCGGTGGCGCTGGGAAGTGAGCTGAGTCTCTTGGGTTCTAAAAAGCTGGAAGGATTGGAGCAGGAACCCAGCCCCACACTTTCCAGCTTGTTTTGTCGACAGGAATGTTTTGCTGGAGGAAAGGCCTGAGGAGAAGTTTGATTTTCTGTAACTCAAGTAGATTTGGAACATTGCTCTTCCTTTCCATTGCAAACAGTTTTTTCTTCCAATGCTGATATTCGTTGAGATGTTTAACTCCTGTGTATTTAAAAAAGAAGGTTATAAATACATTCAGATACTAAAAACATTATTTGCAGTTAATTTAAATATATATTAGAGTAATAAAAATTCAGAAAGTGATTGTAACGCTTACTTCACGTGTGGATTTAACTATGTGAATTGATCGGAAGCTGAGCTTAAATGGCAATCACTTCCTGAGCTTTGGTTGGGTATCTCTTACTCCCTAGAGCATGGTTGGTTCCTTGCTTTCAGTTCAGGTTGATTTGTGCAAAAGGGAACTCCTTGTCTTCCCCGTCAAGTGAGCCCCCACACAACTACTTTATTTTTTTGGTGATACCATCATTCTTTCAGTTACCTGGACTCAGAAACTGGAGCTGCTTCTCGTTTCTTTCTGTGCTCTGTCTTCCATGTCTTTGCATTTCCAAATCATGTGAATGTATCCCTAGTGCCCCACTGGTGTTTCCATCTCCATGACCCCACCCACCACCCTTATTCCACTGGTGTTTCCATCTCCATGACCCCACCCTCCAACTCTTACTTCACTGGTGTTTCCATCTCCATGACCCCGCCCTCTACCTCTTACTCCACTGGTGTTTCCATCTCCACGACCCCACCCTCAACCTCTTATTCCACTGGTGTTTCCATCTCCATGACCCCACCCTCCACCTCTTACTTCACTGGTGTTTCCATCTCCATGACCTTACCCTCTACCTCTTACTCCACTGGTGTTTCCATCTCCATGACCCCACCCTCCACCCTTATTCCACTGGTGTTTCCATCTCCACGACTCCACCCTCCACCCTTATTCCCCTGGTGTTTCCATCTCCATGACCCCACCCTCCACCGTTATTCCACTGATGTTTCCATCTCCATGACCCCACCCTCCACCCTTATTCCACTGGTGTTTCCATCTCCATGACCCCACCCTCTACCTCTTACTCCACTGGTGTTTCCATCTCCATGACCCCACCCTCCACCCTTATTCCCCTGGTGTTTCCATCTCCACGACTCCACCCTCTATCTCTTATTCCACTGGTGTTTCAATCTCCATGACCCCACCCTCAACCTCTTATTCCACTGGTGTTTCCATCTCCATGACCCCACCCTCCACCTCTTATTCCACTGGTGTTTCTATCTCCACGACCCCACCCTCTACCTCTTATTCCACTGGTGTTTCCATCTCCACGACCCCACCCTCTATCTCTTATTCCACTGGTGTTTCAATCTCCACAACCCCACCCTCCACCCTTATTCCCCTGGTGTTTCCATCTCCATGACCCCACCCTCTACCTCTTATTCCACTGGTGTTTCCATCTCCATGACTCCACCCTCCACCCTTATTCCACTGGTGTTTCCATCTCCATGACCCCACCCTCAACCTCTTATTCCACTGGTGTTTCCATCTCCATGACACCACCCTCTACCTCTTATTCCCCTGGTGTTTCCATCTCCAGGACCCCACCCTCCACCCTTATTCCCCTGGTGTTTCCATCTCCATGACCCCACCCTCCACCCTTATTCCACTGATGTTTCCATCTCCAGGACCCCACCCTCCACCCTTATTCCCCTGGTGTTTCCATCTCCATGACCCCACCCTCCACCCTTATTCCACTGGTGTTTCCATCTCCATGACTCCACCCTCCACCCTTATTCCACTGATGTTTCCATCTCCAGGACCCCACCCTCCACCCTTATTCCCCTGGTGTTTCCATCTCCATGACCCCACTCTCCACCCTTATTCCACTGGTGTTTCCATCTCCATGACTCCACCCTCCACCCTTATTCCACTGATGTTTCCATCTCCATGACCCCACCCTCCACCCTTATTCCACTGATGTTTCCATCTCCATGACCCCACCCTCCACCCTTATTCCACTGGTGTTTCCATCTCCGTGACCCCACCCTCCACCCTTATTCCTCACTGATTCAGTAATCATGACTTCACGCTGAAGTCATGACTTCCATGACTGCACGCTTTGGTGTTGCTTTTGGTGTTTGTCTCACGTATTTTAAACATTGATCCACAAAGCTTTCTTACACATTACACATTATTTTCCTCATTTTATAGATGAATCAACTGAGACACCAAGGAACTGATGGACTTGTCCAATTCACACAGATGGTTAAGGATTGAGGCCAAGCCTGGTACCTAGCACCTGGAGAGCAGCCTGCCTGGCTTGCTGTTTCCAGTAGTTTCTCCTCTTCAATGGGCCATGCAGAACCTTGGCCTCGTTCACTGCTCATAGCCAGGAGCTATGGACAAAGGCATTTTATTACCTACAGGGATAAGTCCGTTTGTTCCCAGACCAAACTGAGAGTCGGGCTGCTTATTCTCGTGGCCCAATAATGAGATGCAGATAAACTGGGAAAGAAGAGAGCTTATTTCTGTAACCGGGTACAGGGAGAAGGCCTGGAAAATATTGCCAGACTAACCAAAAATTACAAGGTTTACAGAGCTTATATACCTTTTAAGCTATATGTCTGTGTGTACGTGTGCATTCGTGTAAAGACATAAGTGATTAACTTACTCTAATCTGTAACTAAGATCTGAGTTTTGAAGCCCTTCCTCTGCAGCCTCAGTAAATTGACTTAATCTAGACGGGTCCAGGTACCGGGGGTGATTACATTTATCCTGTCTCCTGCTAAATCATGGAGGTTTGGGGAGTTCCTTTAGACCCCCAATAAAACATTTTTGTGGAGGTCTGGGGAGTTTCTTCAGCCCCCCAATAACAAGTTGTTTAATCCTAAACAGGTCCTGTTAAGAATTCCTTCATTATTTTGTCGCACTTCAAGACCTGGGAGAGGCCTGGGCAAAACTCCTGGTGGGCTTTGGTTACATTCCAGCCTTTGTATAAGGACACTGGCTCTCTCAGCTTTCAGTATGTAGCTCAACACTCAGTCAGTGCTGAGACAGTTGTTACGGAGGCCTGCCTGTTCAGCTGTTAGTGACACCTGGCCTGCCACAAAAATCTCCTTGGTTGGCATGAAATAGCCTCTCCAATCTGTCTAATTGACTTATCTGGTCTTCTATCACTCTTTTCATCTCCTCAGAAACTCTGCTCCAGGCAGATGAGACTAATTTTTGTCCTTCGGCTCCACCTGCACCAATCACCTCCAAATTTCTGCTCATACAGTACCCTCTGCATAGATGCCTTTCTTCTTCATGCTTGAGTGCCTTATTTTCATGGAGCCTTTCCTGTCTGCTCACACAGATTGTGTGCTCCTGTGTGACAAGAGTGGTCGATTCCGATTGATTTGTCCAGAATTGAACTCCTTGTTTTCCTCATCGCGTGGCCCCCACTTGTTGGAAACCTGAAAAGACTACATTTCCCAGACTCCCTTATGGGTGATGTTGGGAGCCTATGACCGTGTTCTGACCAGTGCTGTGTAGATGGAACGCTGGCCACTTCCAGAGTTGACCATAAGACACGACTCTCTTCTTTCCTCCTGTGGGAATCCAGGAACCCACATGTTCCAGGTGGCAGAGTTATAGTATGGAAGCAGCTCCTATCTCTGAGTTACCACTCGGAGGAGACCCACCAAGTAGGGCCACTGAAGGGACAATGACTTCGAATGAGAAAGACGTAAGTTTTATTTTAAGCCACTGAGATTTTGGGTTGCTTGTTATAGTGGCCAGCAAACATTGCTCTGACTAATTTGGCCTGCCTGCCTGGTTTGATATATCTCTCCACCTGGATTTTAGAGTTAATGATTGGCATGCCATTTATTTTTTACCTTTCTCCCTTCCCTATTTCTTTTCTCATTTTCTCCTTTCTTTTCTTCATTCCCCATTTAATTTTTTGTTTTCTTGTTTTTTCTCCCCAGCATCTTTGAGGGCCCTATTTAATCTTAATTGAGAAACCACCAGGGAGACAAATTCTACTAATTGCAAAAATTGAATAAAAAATGATCTGAGCTTTCAAGAAAGTGACTGTTTAGTAAGAATTTTATAGTCTAGTAGTTGCTAACAATTTAAGCTGTTTGTCCCTCCATTAGTTGTCCGGGCAAAACAAATGGTCAGAGACCAGTCACTGAATGCGGATTAGGGCTTTCCAGGTTCTCAGGACTTCACTGGTCTTGCATGATGTTGTAGGAATGGTGAGGTGGGGCCAAAATTTACTTTCTGATCAAACAGCCCATGTGTTCATTGGTTAGGTAATAAATATGATTAAGCCTCTACAGCCCTATAGGCTGCAGCCAGAGGAATTACAGGTAATCTTGATTTAGAGAGTGTGTTCGGGTAAGTGTTCCAGCTTATTTGCATAGCAAAGGGTTCTGCTGGGGCCACTGACTTTGTTCTCTGTGAACTCCCAATTCTCTGGGAAGCAGATAATATAGATTCCTCTGCTCTTATCAATTTCCAGTTGCATTCTTCCAAAGCACCAGGAGATTTGTGTTTGGCCATGATTTCAGTTGGCATACTTTGGCCCTGGGGTGATTTCTCATCATTATGATGTCAGCCTCCATTTTCATGCCAATGATACAGTTATACCTGTTTTTGGTTTTTGACATCCCTTCCCTTTCTTTGTCTGGCAGGCATTAAATCATTAATGTTTCAAAATCACATACAGCTGAAACTTTGTAAAACAGCATTTCTAGTAATGAGCTCCTTAAAATTGCAGAGACAATCCAGTCCTCTCTTTTTCTTGGCCTCCGCTGACCTCCAATTTCACTTCAAACGAGGATGCAGGGGGTTATCTTTGATTGATAATTATTTTTCCTGATCTCAGATGTATGAAAACCTGTCTTTTATCATGCAAACCTTGCTAGAATGCAGGTATTTCTCTCCATTACTAATGCAGGGAGATTTTCATCATGATTTATGTCTTTCAGATTAAATTACCGGGAAACATGGCCCTTCCTGAAGACTGGCTATCTCTACAGCAAAAATAGTTCCGACTTCGCTCCTTTGCTTTGACAGTCATGATACATCATTGCACCTCTGGCTAATTAGCAGCTTCTTCCCTGGTCTTATTTTTCCACTATGGGGATGTTTGCAAAACTTTTTTTTATGTCAAGCTTCCATCTTACCTTACCAAGCACTTCACCTAACTGCTGAAGTTTATCATTCACCAGGGAGACACTGCTGGAAACCCCCAGGAATCCCAGAGCGACTGTCACTGTATGATTTAGGAGACAGTCACGGAAAATGAGAAGAAGAACGTAAGCAGCTAACCATCATGACACGCACAGAACTCACATACATACTCGGTTGCAGACACAGCGGTGCCCTCGGATTAACTCGTTTAATTCTTGCTACAACTTCGTGAGCTACAATCGGTTGAGAAATCTGGTTAAGAATTTAGAGATTAAATAACTTGCTAAAGGCCATAGAGCTAAAAAGCAGCAGATATGGGTTCAAATACAGGCATGTCTGACTTTGGTCACTGTAAGGGAGTAGCTGATTCTGTTCTAACCCCAATGCCAACACCAACAGAAATGCTCACTTAAACCACGGAAAGATCATTAGACGTAACTAACAACGGGGGAAGTGCAGATGTATTTTGTGATGTGCAACCACAGATTTCAGAAGCCACTCCTATTAATATCTTATTTGTCATGAGTATAAAACTTCTAAGAATATAAGCACATTATTATATTGATTGTCACACAGAGCACAATGCAGAATTTAGTGGGGATGAATGTAATTAATCTATGAGGCTACGCCATGCCATGCCTGTGACTGGTGGTGGGGAGTCAGGAGTCTGAACAAACTGTGTGCTAAAAATGGGGAGAGAGAGAAGGAAGGAAAGAGAGAAAGAGAGAGAGAGGTGGGTACTTGTAATGTACAGAGTACAGGTCTGGCCTTCCCCTCACCCCTCAGGGCCCCTTAAGGGAAGGGGAATGGGGAAGTGAGAATGAATGTCTTCAAGAGCCCACCAGGTAGGGAATGGGAGGAATGAAGGGCCAGGGCCAGGGCCTCCCCCACTGCATGGGAAACCACACTTGCCACGGGAGGAGCTTCTCCTTTATGGATACTTTGAGACTCTGCATTATTTTCTAATTCAGGATGATAAATCCAGCTCCCTCACGACTTTCCCTCATATTATCTGCCTTTCGTAATCCCTTGTGTCATGTTACATGTCACTTCTCTTCCTAATCTCCATGCTCCAGAACCCCCCAGGAATTGTCATTCGTGAATCCTTGGTTAATTAAGTCTTTTAATGTCTTTGTTTTTATATCTCTTTTCTATTTCATAGGAACAGAACATAAGATATTATATATATGTAATATATATAAAATTATGCTCACACACATGCACACACATGTTGTACTAAATGTAAGAAGCACTTTGACCTCTGCAATTGAAAAGTACTCTATGAGGTGGCAGAATTTTCTGTTAGGCTTTGCTGAGCCTATTCACACGTCTGAGGTGACCTATTTTTCTGACTGTGTCTCAACACTGGCACTGGTATGTTTTTCCAAGGATTTTTCACTGATATTTAAAAACTATTGTTACACTCCCTTTCTGCTTTAGTAAACAGATGATAATACAAACTTTCCTTACTATTTCAAGTCCACCATTACAACTTACTCTCCTATACTTTAAATGTAGGTTTTTGGCTGATTCTACCATATTGTGTTCCCTTAAGTAAGTTCTGGATTAATTTTTTTTTATTTGCTTTTTTCTCATAAATGTACAATGAGAATGAGCAGCTGCACGGCTTCCCGGGCATCACAGAATCTCAGCCGTCAGAGTCACCATATTCCCCAAGAGTGACGTCGTCTTCTCAGTCAAAGTCACCATATTCTCCAAGAGTGACGTTGTCTTTCAGTCACCTCCTAGTGCTTCACCCCACCACACTCCTGCCTTCTTTAGCAACTGTTGTGTTTGGACGGCCCTCACGGCCTCCATATTCTCCAAGAGTGACGTCGCCTTCTCGGTCAAAGTCACCATATTCTCCAACAGCGACGTCCTCTTCTCAGTCACATCCTTGTGCTTCACCCCACCACGCTCCCGCCTTCGTCAGCATCTGTTCACCCCGCCGCGCTCCCGCCTTTGTTAACATCTGTTCACCCCGCCACGTGGGGTATCAAGAGATTCTGCTGCCTCAGCCTCCTGAGTAGCTGGGATTACAGGCACACACCACCATGCCCAGCTAATTTTTTTATTTTTAGTAGAGACAGGGTTTCACCATGTTGACCGGGCTGGTCTCGATCTCTTGACCTTGTGATCTGCCCACCTGGGCCTCCAAAAGTGCTAGGATTACAGGTGTGAGCCACCACGCCTGGCCAACATAAACATTTTTAATATTTATGTTTGTGTTTAATATCCAGAAAATAATATTTGTCAAAGTTATTGGCCAATGGGTTCTACTCGGTGACAACGGAACCATTCCGTTTCATGTGATTCATTATAGAGTTCCTCTAACATAGCAGGTTCTACTAGGTGACAATAGAATCATTCTGTTTCATGTGATTCATTATAGAGTTCCTCCAACATAGCAGGTTCTACTCGGTGACAATAGAATCATTCTGTTTCATGTAATTCATTATAGACTTCCTCTAACATAGCAGGTTCTACTCGGTGACAACGGAACCATTGTGTTTCATGTGATTCATTATAGAGTTCCTCTAACATAGCGAGTTCTACTCGGTGACAACGGAACCATTCTGTGTCATGTGATTCATTATAGAGTTCCTCTAACATAGCAGGTTCTACTCGGTGACAACGGAACCATTGTGTTTCATGTGATTCATTATAGAGTTCCTCTAACATAGCGAGTTCTACTCGGTGACAACGGAACCATTCTGTGTCATGTGATTCATTATAGAGTTCCTCTAACATAGCAAGTTCTACTCGGTGACAACGGAACGATTCTGTGTCATGTGATTCGTTATAGAGTTCCTCTAACATAGCAAGTTCTACTCGGTGACAACGGAACCATTCTGTGTCATGTGATTCATTATAGAGTTCCTCTAACATAGCAGGTTCTACTCGGTGACAACGGAACGATTCTGTTTCATGTGATTCATTATAGAGTTCCTCTAACATAGCAAGTTCTACTCGATGACAACGGAACGATTCTGTGTCATGTGATTCATTATAGAGTTCCTCTAACATAGCAGGTTCTACTCGGTGACAAGGGAACTATTCTGTTTCATGTGATTCATTATAGAGTTTCTCTGACAGCAGATTCTACTCAGTGACAATGTAACAATTCTGTTTCCTGTGATTCATTTGTAGAGTTCCTCTAACATAGCAGGCGTGCTTACCACAACACTCTTTCTTCCCTGCATCTGTGCACCTGCAGGAGTTTTGAGTACAATAGAGCACGGGCAGTTAACGTGGCATTTCCTCCGCCCATTTTTCATGAGGGTTTTGAATTTTATTAGAAGTTCGTCAGGTACTATTTTGATTTTTTTTTTAATGTAAAAGCCTTCTTTTAGATGTTTTGTTTGCTTACCTGTGCTTCCTTGCTTGATTGCAGTTCTTACACACCAGGATCTTGAATGGGTTTTCAGAGATTTACTTTGAGATCTGTTTCTCAAGCTCACTGACACTTAGTTACTCTTGATGTCTCCCACTTTGTTAAATTTAGATGAAAATTCTCCTTGATTTGTTTTATTTTGTATTCAGTCACCCTTTGATTGAATACAAAACATTTTGAAACAAACATTTATTGTTTTCTAGGTTAAATGTTTTCTTTATTATTTTTCCTCATGGACAGGGTGCTTTGTTTCCCACTGCTTACATTGAGGGTTGAAATTCAGAACAGAAACAGTAAATCTTTCCAGTTCCACAGGAACGAGAATGGCAACGACATATATGAGGCCACGGTGGAGAAATAATGGGAAACATTTGAAACTTTAAGAATAAGACAACTGTAAGGGTTTATCACTTGTCATATTCTGTTTGGTATTGACAAGATACAACCAAAGGGATCCTCATCTGCTATGGTATATGGGAAGTTTATACACATTAGAGGAATGAGCAGGAGCAGAATGGATTAAAGAAAGAATTTAGGGCGTTTAGGTGTTCGGAGAAAGCAGCAGTTTTTTTTTGTTTGTTTTTTTTTGTTTGTTTTTTTGTTTTGTTTTTTTGGGGGGGGGAGAAATGGCTGTTGCTTTAGGGAAGAAAAGCATGGGTTACCGCCCTCCTTGCTACTGTGGGGTCTGGAAAAATATCAGAGAATAAACACCTTCCCATCTATTTTTTTCTGTCATTTTCTAAAGGTGACTTTATTCCATGGCAAAGAGTTAACTTATAGAATAAATCATGTCTACGTGTTTAAGTGAAACATCTTTGTTTACTTCTCAGTTAAAATACAAAAAGAAGAAACCCGGTGTTCAAAAACAATTTCAGAACTCAAATTTACATTTCCCCTGGAACAATGAAGCTGCCATCATCCTGAAAAGTATTTTCCTGGAACAATGAAGCTGCCATCATCCTGAAAAGTATTTTCACAGGAAAAAAAGGAAGGTGGGACTAAATTTCTGGAACACAAATCAAGAGTCTATGTAACAACTAAGAAAACTGGAATATCCACTATAAACCCATCCAAAAAGGACCAACATACCAGGCTAAATATAGGGAAAAATTTCATTTAAAATTTAGAGGTGTTAGGATCAGGCCAATAAATAAGAACACTAATATGTCCTTCATAAAAAGGAAAGATGTCCATACTTGACGTAATGTCTTCCACAGGAAAACAGTTGCCTTTATTAAGAGAGGTGACTTTTCAAGGCTTCTGGCGATCTTTCTTTTTTTTTTTTTCTTTTTCTTTCTTTCTTTTCTTTCTTCTTTCTTTCTTTCTTTCTCGCTCTTTCTTTGTCTTTCTTTCTCTCTCTCTTTTTCTTTCTCTTTCTTTCTTTTTTTCTTTCTTTCTTTCTCTTTTCTTTTTTTTCCAGATGGAGTCTCACTCAGTCACCAGGCTGGAGTGCAGTGGTGCGATCTCAGCTCACTGCAACCTCTGCCTCCCGCGTTCAAGTGATTCTCCTGCCTCAGCCTCCCAACTAGCTGGGATTACAGGCGCCCACCACCATACCTGGCTAATTTTTGTATTTTTAGTAGAGATGGGGTTTCACCATGTTGGTCAGGCTGGTCTCAAACTCTTGACCTCAGGTGATCCACTGCCTTGGCCTCCCATTGTGCTGGGATTACAGGCGTCAGCCACTGCACCCAGCCCTAGTGATATTTTTATGTGACTCGTAGTTTTGAAAAGTGCTGAAATAAAGTAAAATTTTTACTTAGCACAGAGAGGGGTTGACTTTCTTTTTCTCTCAATGGTGAGTCGAGTTTCTTTGAATAGTTTTGCCTTTACCTGATTCCACTGGTTTCCATGTATTTATAATTTTTTTTGGAGTCTGGCCTTGAGAAAATTTTCAAGGTAACTAATATGCACGAAGCACATATTGATCACACTGCCAAGCATTGTGTTTGGGATGGAGAGTCACAGATGAGAAGAAATGGCCTTTGGGGAACATGGAGTCTCATGGGAGCAGGAGAGGTGAAAGCAGTTGCAGCCGATGAAATTTGGAGCTTGACACCACAAAGTACGACACCTTGGCATTTGAGAAAACCACAGAAGCAGGAAGGACCCTCTGACCTTCTCCCATTCCTCTCCCCTGAAGCAGGTGATAAAAACTAGAAAAGAGGCAGGGCACAGTGGCTCATGCCTGTAATCTCAGCACTTTGGGAGGCTGAGGCAGACGGATCACCTGATGACAGGAGTTCGAGACCAGCCTGTCCAACGTGGTGAAACCCCGTCTCTACTAAAAATACAAAAATTAGCCGGACGTGGTGGTGGGTGCCTGTAATCCCAGGCACGGGAGGCTGAGGCAGGAGATTCCCTTGAACTCAGGAGACAGAGGTTGTAGTGAGCCGAGATCGTGCTACTGCACTCCAACCTGGGCGATGGACTGAGACTCCCTCTCAAAAACAACAACAACAAATTAGAAAATAATTTTCTGACCTTCCCCAGAATTAGGTCATAAGATCCTCATGTGAGAGGTGCCCACCTCATATCTGGAAGTAATGAATGTCCTTGTTCTGAGGACATGAGGACAGAGAAGAATCTGAGAAAACAGGCCTCATTCAAAAAGTGTTGCCTTGGTTTGTTACCATTAGGCCCTTCCTCCTTTGTCCGATGATACTTCTCTACAGCTATCCACGAAGTCACACCCAGCATCAAGATGCACAGATCACTCTGTTTCTTTGGGTCTTCATTTTCCAAGGCTCTCATGTCACATGAGACTTACTTTAGTAAATCTGTAAGCTTTCCGCCTGTTAATCTGTCTTTTGTTACTTGGGCTTCAGCCGTGAACCCAGTGATGGCTGAGAAAGGAAATCTTTCCTCCAGTGTCCAGGCCACTGTGATATGCGCGATGAGGCGTCTGAGTAGAGACCCAACTGAATCCCATCTCTTCATAGAGACACAAAACCTTTATTTAGAGCAAATAAAATCTCCCTAAATCTCCACTGTAACCTGAAAAGACAAAAGCTATTATGATATGGACAAAACTAAGCTCAGCAAGAAAATGCTGTTGGTGTGTCTACTTTTTCTTTGGTTTACTTTCTCATTGGAAAATGCAATATGGTTAAACACTTTTCCCCACATAATCTTTTTCTGATGTAATATTTTGTCTTCAGCCCCATGAGACTTCAAGATCTTAACATAAAGTTGAAAACCTTGAGAGAGTTACTTGTATTCCTGTGGGGTCAATAGAAAGCCTTTCCTATGGGCCTTTCTGAGGGCAAACATCTAACATCTGTGGGTTTCCAGGACCTCATGGTGTAGTCTAAAGTCTTCCCTTTTTTCTTTTTTTTCTTTGAGACAGAGTCTCGCTCTGTCACCAGGCTGGCGTACAGTGATGCAATCTCGACTCACTGCAACCTCCGCCACCCGAGTTCAAGCGATTCTCCTGTCTCAGCTTCCCAAGTAGCTGGGACTACAGGCATGCGCCAAACACGCCAGACTAATTTTTGTATTTTTAGTAGAGACGGAGTTTCATCATGTTGGCCAGGGTGGTCTCAATCTTTGGGCCTCATGATCCACCCGCCTCGGCCTCCCAAAGTGCCGGGATGACAGTGTGAGCCACTGCGCCCAGCCTGAAGTCTTTTCTACCTTCATAAAGGTTTACGAAAAGCTCAGATTTTTCCACAAATGAGCTATTTGAAAGCCACAAACACAGACTAACACCTATTACAGTTGTTTGGTCAGTAAATAAAAATTACTAATAATGTGGGTATTATTATCTTTTTGACTGTGGGAGTAAGTGCTTCTCTGGTACAGGTTTCCTGTTATCTTTATGTGGGCAAAAGAAAGACATAGACACAAACACACACACACACACACACACACACACACACCAGTTGACTGGGATTCTGAAAACCAAATTCTCATTGTTATTCTGACAGCCTCTTTTCACTTTCAGGGTTTTTGTTGAGCTGAGGCTTGAATGTAGTGTAGGGAGGATTTCAATTGTGCAACTCTCTTTGGCTTTATACAAATTTTTAACCAACAGGAAACTTCTCGAGGACAAATAAAAAAGCAAAGAGAAAAAGGTGCTGTTAGACCTTCAATAGTAAGTCAGTTTCACAAAACTATTTTTAAATTTCCTATTAAAATATCGCTCTATTTCTTAGTATATCACTTTGGCATATCTGCTTCTTTCTCTGTATTAATAAATAGCGCATACAGTTTGCCTTTGGTACTTTGTACAATGTTGTTTATCTCAGTGTAAATTGGTAGCGTGTCCACAAAGGCGATTGGAGTGTGAGGCGCGAGTCCTTAGGAGCCTGTCTGCCATCTAAGCCCTGTTAGCATTTTCCTTTACTAATGTTGGGGTGGGGGGACCTCAGAAGGGGCACAGCAAGCATATGAAAGTTTTGTTACAGAGATGCCAGTATTTGTCCTTAGAACAGGTCCAGTTGACAAAGGCGCTGCAGGATATGAAAGATTCTCATTACAATGTCACGGCAACATGACTGAAATTATTAACTCTCCACGTGGGATGATGGATGGTATAGGGTGGAGATGTCCTTGGCAGAACATATTGCTTAATTATCTTCTTTTAGTACCAGCTTACAGTCACGTTCCTATGATCGAGTACTATTCCAAATGAATTCATAAAGAGAGAATATTTAAAGATCTTATCCAATAAAAGGCAGATTAAATGTCAGATCTTCATTAGTGGTTCTTTAATCAAAGTTCTTTTTGTGGTTTTATGACAAATGCTTTCATTTTTGGCACTTGAACCTAAGACCCCCAGGTCTAAAAGGAACTTTTCTCATTTGAAATAAAGGGGGATTTAATGATTTTCAAAAGTAGAATTTATGGTCTGGTGGATAAGACTTATAAGTAGAATCAGGAAAGCCTTTAATTTTAGTGTTGGAATGAATGACACCTCGGATCTTTTACAGGGCTGTAAAGCCCTGTGACTTAGTTTCCCTATAGGTTAGAAACAGATTGCCATAAAATATACGAATACTTGTAATGCTGTAGATTGGTAACATTTATCAGGCGACATCAGGATTCTTAATAGTCTGCAGTGGGCTCATGTCATTCTTAAAAAAATATAGTCACTACCTTTAAGCAAGTTACCCATGTAATTGATTTAATTAGTTAATATTTGAGAAATATTTCAGAGATGGAATGGATAATGGGATATCATTATATCCAGGCCTGCACCAAAACAGACTTTAGTAGCATTCTGGTTTTCCAGATGAGAAGTACATTTTATGAACAGGAAAAACCGACCACAGGGAGCTTCAAGAATGCCCATCCCAGGCGGTTTCCAGGGAATCCTGAAGTAAAGTATCAGATCCAGAAACAGCATAGCTCTGCCGTGAAGGAGTTGTTTCAGCAGAGGAACGAAACTAGCCTGTTTCTGATAATACGGAACTTAGGAATAACTTTTATTTTATTTATTCCAAATAATTTATAATTTATTATTTCCAAGTGTATTTATGGTCCTGGTTATCAGATGCAAAAATAAAAATGGATAAACAAAATTTAGCTACCAGAACCAAGTCTATGTGTTCATATTTTAGAAAATCGTATGCATCCAAAGCCAAAGTCAGGTGTTTGTCTCATCTGAAGAGTTTTTGTGTGAGAGATTATAGCCTTTAGACCCTTACGCTGGGTTCAGATATGAAGGAAATGATCTCACAGATAACTTCTTTTTGGTCTATTAATTTGTAGACCAATTGGAACTCTTTGTAAGCAGGATACTTACAGTACAGTAATCAGTGCTGCTATTGAGGATGACTTGAGACAAAACAATATTGTGGTGGAACTCCGGATCATGAAGTCCGATGATTTACACTCAACTGAGTATATTAATTAAATTGTAACTAATGATTCTTGTTACACAGGTGTGGGTGCTTTCAAAGATCAAATCAAATAAAATAAGTGTTAATACTCAAAAAGATAATAAAATATAAAATGTTATAAAACAAATATCATGTAAGACCCTAAAATAGAAAACAGTAATCAATTGGGACCTGTTTGTATTTGCATTAAGTCATTAAACTAAATCTATTTCCTTTTTTGATAGGATACGGTTCTCACAGATCAGATATAGCAAATATGGCCCCTGTGAAAGCCTCATAGTCTTTCTTTATGAACTAGCTGTAGAAATATGGGCTGGCATATAACACATTTACAGAGCTTTTAGTTCACTGGAACAGCTGTATTCAGAATGTGTTGATGACTTAATATTAGCTTTGGGGAGAATCTAGTAGTATAACAAAGGGCTATGTGATTGTTCATGTTCCATTTAATGTATATATTTTTATCAATGCCTTCACTATAGAATACTTGAACACAGGAAGGGGAACATCACACACTGGGGCCTGTTGTGGGGTGGGGGGAGTGGGGAGGGATAGCATTAGGAAATATACCTAATGTAAATGATGAGTTAATGGGTGCAGCACACCAATATGGCACATGTATACATATGTAATAAACCTGCACGTTGTACACATGTGCCCTAGAACTTAAAGTATAATAAAAAAAAGAGAAAGTACTCAATACATATTGAAAAAGAAAATGAATAATTTATATAAAATATGAACAGTATGCTTATTGAATAATGACAGCTGAAGTGGTAGATATTCAGAATGAGATTTTCAGGTTAGAATAGAGGGGGAGATCAACCAGGTACAACTTTACAGGGATAGAAGCAAAGTCGTGTCTATAGTGGAAAGAAATATTGATGTAAATATCAGGCAGTAGTTTGACAGCAGTACCTGTGAGGAAGGCTAGGGGATGGAGGTAGTATGTGACTCAGCTTCTACAACTATTAACTTGCAGGGACTATGGATTACTTACATTCTAATCTTTAGGAATTAGCCTGGTATCTGGGCATGAAGAGCACTCATCAAAGGTTTGTTGAGTGTGGGAGATTGTATTTTCCAACCAAGTGTGATCACAACAATGTCTTCCACAAGCTCTTCTATCACATGACCCTATCAAGCAATGGAGTCTACCTCTCCTCCTCCTTTAACAGGGGCAAGTATAATGACTGCTTTGACCAATGAAATACAGCCAAAATAATACTGTAGCCCTTAAATGCTCTCAAAGCTTCTGTTTCCTGCTTTTTAGAAGTCAGCTGTCATGTTAGAAGTGTGACTACTTTGGGATTCTCAAGCTATTAAAAGTCCAAGCCACCAATCACGAGGTCAGGGGTTCAAGACCAGCCTGGCCAACATGGTGAAACCCCATCTCTACAAAAATACAAACATGAGCCAGGCATGATGGCAGCTGCCTGTAATCCCAGCTATTTGTGAGGCTGAAGCAGGAGAATCACTGGAACCCAGGAGGCAGAGGTTGCAGGGAGCCAAGATCACGTCATTGCACTCCAGCCTGGGCGACAGAGCAAGACTCCATCAAAAAAAAAAAAAAAAAAGTCCAAGCCAAGTGGCAATTTCCTTGGAGACTGAGAGCACATGTGGAGGCAGTGGGGGGAAGGATGGCTGAGGTGAGTGAAGAGGCCACCCCACCCACGTGAGCTTTCAGATGGTTCTAGTCCCACTGCTGTCTAACTTGCAACCACTTGGGAGATTCCAATCAACAGCTATGATAAGGCCAGTCAAACCACAAAACGATGAAATACACTAATAACCTGCTGGCTTAAGTCATTCATTTTGGGAGTATATTTTAATGTAGAAATAGATAAACGAAACACTGAATGGCTGAGAGATTCTAGATGTAATTAGATTCTAGATGAGTATTGATGTAGATGGCATCCATTTGCAATCTCTATTTCTAGGAAACGGAAGAAAAATGGGAAAGAAAATATGCTCATTTCATTAAACCGTAGAGTGCTTTTTAGTCCATTTTTCCTGCTATATATAATGGAATACCACAGACTGGGTAATTTATAATGAACAGAAATTTATTGACTCACATTTCTGGAGGCTGGAAAATCCAGAATTGAGGGGCCGGCATCTGACAAAGGCCTTCTTGCTGTGCTATGACATGAAGACACCACATGGAGAAAGAGCAAAGAGAGGGAAGAGGGGGGGAATGGAGGGGGAGAGGGAGGGGGAGAGGAAGAGGGAGAGGGAGAGGGAGACCTGCTTCTGCATAACAGCACTAGCTCATTCACGAAGGCAGAGCCCTCATGATCTAAGCACCTCTTAAAGGTCCCACCTCCCAATATCACAATGACAGTGAAATTTCAACATGAGTTTTGGAGGGACAAACATTGGAAGGGTAGCAGCTTTTACACAGAAGACTGAGTAAAATTAGTTCGCTTTACCCCACAGGCAGAACTGAGAGCATGAATGAAATTTTCTGGGAAGCCCCTGCCCTTTAGAAGAAACATTGTAACCTTGTAGTGACTGGTGTTATCACTCCTGAAACCAGCTGCTTTGCCAGGCTGTGAGTTACACAGTCAAGATACTTGCACCTAGTGAAAGCTTAAAGGGCCATCCACCTGGAATGAAGCCGGAGGGAGTCATGTTTAGGGGAGGGTTGTTGGCGGGTGGTGGTGTGGAAAGGTTGAAGCAAGGTATAAAAATAACACTGGTTAACTCTAGAAAGAGTGTGTTTACATTCGAGTTTCAAAGGGCATTGATCTTACCTCACAATGTTAGCATATTAACTATAGAGAGATTATAATGACATCTCGTGGAAACTACATTTCTGTTGATTAACTTATGTGAAGCCTAAAACTTACTTTGTGCATTAAAGAATTAAGCCAATTACCTAACAAATTTAGACTTTTCTGTACTTTCATTTATTTTTTAACAGAAAATGTAATGTAGACTAATTGTTTACAAATGTCACACATGTAATCACCCAGGAAGCTTCTTTAAAAAATCCTAATGTCCAGGCTATTCTGTGTAATAATAAAGTCAAAAACTTTAAAAATGTATAGTAAAAATAAAAATCCAGAAAGGGTGTTGTTAAAAATAATCCACAAGCCTGTAGAGAAGGTCTTGAAGGCAACAATTATGACCACGTTAGAGAAATGCATTCATGAAAACAAGACCCACAGCCATTTTAACTCTGGAAGTTTCTCTGTTCTAAAGACTGTGTGATTTAGAGGGACTAGAGTTTGTTTGTAACAAGAAACAAGTGGAGGCCACAGCTACATGAAAATGCATTGGACTAAATGGCCAGGTGTTTATTCATTTTACCTCTGTGCCGTATTTTCTATATCTGCAAGTGAAGATTATTGGCGTTACCACTTGAGAAACTCTGAGGGTCAACGTTTTAGTGTTTTTGATTTCTTTGCAGCACCGAATGTAGGCATTGTTATATTCATGGAACATGTAGAAACACGTGCTTCATTAACTAAGTGGAGACTCAGTCTACTGAATTTTTTTTAGCTGTTGTTCGTGATAGTTTAAAATATAATGGCTTCTAATGACTTTTAGCGTTAGCTATATTATTCAATGCTTTGTTCCTCACACTAAAGCACTTTCAAAGATGGCTTTATATTGCATTTAAAAGCTTGGTTACCTAAGTTGTTAACAAAATATTTCTGTAAGTTAACATTTTTGTTGTTGTTGCTGAGATAATAATGCCCATGCATGCCTAAACCGTGGTTTCTTTAGCTGAGAGCAAGTCTGATAGCTTTTATAATACTTCAAGACCTATACACACTTTCTTAGTTATAAATGAACATGATAGAAAAGTTATTTATCTGAGACAAGTCTAATAGCTGAAGATTTTAAAAAAATAGTAGTGTTTTAAGGGTAATATTGCCTTGGCATTGATTCTCTGTTCAATATTTTGAAGAGTAAAACATGATAATTCATGTTACAAATTAAGAGAAGCTAAACCCAATATAAATGACAAGATAATTTAAAAATGACTTATTTCAGTGATAAAACAGGTTTCGTCCGTCTCTTCTATAGTTTAGTCTTATCTGAGAACTCATCTATTTTGCTTTACTGCACTGACTGGATGAGCTATTGATGAAGAAATTGGGAAACTTTTTTGAAATCACCAACTTTTACGTGTCTTATGTCAAGAGTCGGCTTCCATTGTCTTCCAAGAATTATGGTACACTTCAAAAGTCAGAGCTAGATAGATTCTTTTGTGAATGGAGGAACTATCCCAAGATTAGCTTTTGACTGTGATGTTTACGTGCTTTTTGATGCCATTGAATGCCATCATTAGCTTAAATAGTGCCTGTTGGAGCCAATGAATAAACTTAAATGACTCTAATATTAATAGAATATAGAAAGGAATAATAGCTATTAGCCTAAATAGCTTCAGAAGAGTGAATCCTTTGCCCAGAGACAACAGATAAGTAGTCTGCACTGCTTCCTGAGTGGGCGCTGTGTGTTCATCAATGCTTTCCCGAAGTTGATTTGAAAACTCTACATCTTTAATTGGTTACTTTGTTAATGCACTAATAATACCCATTGTATTAGCACCCATACATGTCATTAGTTTATTAAAGTAACATCATTACCATGGAATAACATGATTTATATTTTTTCAAAACAGTCTTTTCAAAGACAGGTAACTAATATTGAATGTATTTCCTGAAAGCGCTATGAAGACACTAATGGGTAGCACTTTGTAAGTTTTAACATTTCTGGAACAGGGCAGAATTCGTTGATATTTACTCTATGCTTCCCATTCAGGGTTCCTGTTATACATTTCTATCATTTGATTCTTTTAACATCTTATTGCACTTAACTACTAACATGCCCTGCCCTAGTGCCTAAAGTCGAGCCTGCCCATCTACATGTAAATGGATAACATTTGTGTTTGTTGGAATGAATAAAAAAAGATTAATTGGTCATGCAATCACATTAAAGTATCTATGGTAAGTTTTAACTTAACCAAGAGGCTGGACAGAAACTATAGGGCTGAAATTTGGTAGGACATATAGAAAACTTGTGAATTTTTGTTTGTAATAAGACCCCAGGCATCAACAACACTATGAATCTGTTGAATCAAGTTTAGCCTAACTGCCTCCTTACGTATTTTCTGTTCAGCCTAAAGGTTTCTCTGTACATAGTGAACTATAATCTAAAGGGAGGTGTAAACAGATTGTAACCTACTTTTGTGCAATTGCTGAGTTTTGGTCAATCAAAGGGGGCCAGCTGTTCAAGCCACATTCAAATAAGGCAAACACTGAGCTGTAACCAATCCAGCTGTTTCTGTAGCTGGTTTCCATTTTCGGTATATCACTTTCCTTTCTCTGTCCATAAATCTGCTACGACGTGGCTGTGCTGGAGTCTCTCTCTCAGCCTTCTCTGATTTGGGAGGCTGCCCGATTGGCGAATTGCTCTTTGCTCAGTTAAATTCTGTTGAATTTAATTTGGCTAAGGTTTTTATTTTAACACATTATAGAGGTGCAGATAAACAATGATAAGATGTCAAAACCCTTCTGGGGAGCACTGGAAGCCTCTTGCTATGATTCTATGATATAATTCAAACACCATATTTTGCTGACAACTTCCTGAGTGATATTGGAAGTACAGATATACTGCATTTCTGGCCAAACAACCATGACATACACTGTAGATTTGGAATGAACGCTATTAAGATAACCCATCCCTCTCTCTAGACAGGCAGGCAGCCAGCCATGTGTGTCCTCTCTTCTTCTTTATCACCAAGAATGACTGGGAGCTAGAGCAGCAATGTTGATGGGCATTGATCTGTTTCAGAAACATCTCAAGGACTGAGAAATGACTTCGGGTGTTCCCTTTTCAAAAGATGCTATCTCATTTCCTTACTAAAGAGATGAGAAAAAGGGTGGAAATTGAGAGATGCAAGGTAAGAACTCAAATAATGTGAATTAAGTCTGAAGGAGATTTTTTTTCCCCCTCCTATGAGGTATTTACTAGCTGATAATCCTGCAGTGAAAGAATATCCAACCAGTGAGAGTTAGGAAAAAATACGAATTGTTGATTTGGAAGGAGACTAAAAAACTATCCCTGCCATAATATTTTTTCATTTTACACCCCCCTAAAATAACTAAGAAAAATATTACTTTTATAAAACACTGCAGTGAACACAGCCCTGGAATTCTGGTATTATAACAACTTTCAGGTGGAGGCATAAAGTGATATTCCAAAATGTTAAAAATCATCAATACGAGTAAAAATCTGACTTTGAATATTGGACTGCAGTGTTATTACTTCCTCTTGGTGGTGTGTTTCCAATTTTAGGGACTGTGGGGGAAAGACAAGTTGTGTACATATATGCATTCTCCCAATATCAGCCCCATTTATTTGGATGGATCTAATGATTTTACTTTCAAACTTAATGCCCCTGAGATTCCTTAATAATCTCAAATTCTATCAGAAATGCCCCCACCATCAAAACTATGTCTTATGAATTCATTTCTTTGATTTGTAGAGTGGCAGGGTACCTAAAGTTAACATTTGTCACAGTGTTGCATAACACCTTCATTAGGCCAATTACAGAGAATGGCTTGAGTGGGCAACCTGTGGGCAGTCATGGTCCCGTGTATCTTCCCACCGGCACTGCTGGGACCAGAGTGTGGGTGACAGAACAAAAGGATTCCGTCCAAATGTGTTAGCAGGCCCCTTCAGGTAGGCTGTGGGAGGAGAGAAGAGGAAGGATGGTTCAATAGATTATTAAGAGAATGTTTCAACATTAAAAATATGGGGCAATTATATGAACACTACATGCTACTAAAAGTAAAATATACAATAGAAATGTTCTGAGGAAGAAAAACACATTCAAATGCAAATGAAGAAAACCAAAATGAGAAAATAATGAGCCAAATAGCAAAAGTTAAAACTTGGGTATGTTTGTCTGGCAATAAATCTCTTCTCCATTTGAAAAACAACTAAATGTCTCTATTCCATTATACTAGATTTAAAAATTCTTAGAGTTTGAGTAGTTTTTTAAATAAAGTCATATATACATCCAAGCATAATAATTTACTATTCACTACAGTGCGTTCAGCATAGTGTGTTATATTCAGCATATACATAAATGCCTCAAGAACATGATCATAATGCTGATTAAACTCCTCAGTAAAACATTCTCTCAAGACAAACTTTGCTTTTCTATCGTTCGGATTTTGTTTAGGAAGAAAATTTCAACAAGCCGGCCACATAGACAAACTTCGAAGACAAAGACTTTTTTGAAATAGAAAGTTACAGAGTTTCTCTTTTAAAAGTTCCTTGTGTTTATACATCTTTGGGTGTTGCTCTTCCTTCATTATCAGAGGCAGCAGTGCCTCAAGTCTAGTGTCAGAGGCATCTCTCTGCACCCGAAGCACTTTGTCAAAGTCAGGAGGGCTTAATAAGGCTCGATTTTCACTGAATGCATTTATTAGGCTCTTGAATGTTAAATCGCAAGCTGAATCATTGTGCAATTGCTTTCTTTTCTTTTTTTTCTTTTTCTGGCCAAGTCAGAAATGGCTCTGCAGAGACAAGCTCTGAGTTATCCATTAGTGGATTAATGAATGACAATTTGTACTAAAACTAATCTCTTTTTTCCTTCAAAATGAAGCTCATCTTCCTCAATGTGTTTTTTCCACGAGGTGCATGAAATTATCAACATGTTACCAAGAAGATGAATTCTGTGTGTGACCCATCAGCATCGTCGATACGTAGCAGTGTTATGGCAGAGCTCCAGCATAAAGCCACAGCATGACACCAGGGTTGGAGAGGACCTAATACCTGCAGTCTTGGGCAGCCAGGGGATTTGTTGCTGTACACCAATTTGCTCAAATATAGAAAACATACATTTACTGTTTCCTGTAGATATATCAGCAGCTCCTTTCCCAGAGATGGTTGAAAAGCTTTGGCTCCGTTTTGCTGTCTGCTCTCTAAACTTTCTACCCTTCTTTAACTTGCTGACTATCCATTTGGATGCTGGCTGACTGATTTCTCAATGAACCTCCTCTTCAAATTGGGCTTTCACAAATTGAACATACTATCTGTGGTGGGTAGTATTGTCCACAGGTATCCACAAGTGAGGGAGAAGGCAGCGTATTGAATATACTCTCTGTGGTTGGTAGTGAGAGGTGACAGCGTGCTGGCAGTCCTCACAGCCCTCATGCGCTCTGAGGCGCCTCCTCTGCCTGGGCTCCCACTTTGGGGGCACTTGAGGAGCTCTTCAGCCCACCGCTGCACTGTGGGAGCCCCTTTCTGGGCTGGCCAAGGCGGGAGCCGGCTCCCTCAGCTTGCAGAGAGGTGTGGAGGGAGAGGCGGGAGCGGGAACCAGGGCTGCGCGTGGCGCTTGCGGGCCAGCTGGAGTTCCGGGTGGGCGTGGGCTTGGCGAGCCCCGCACTCGGAGCAGCCGGCCAGCCCTGCCGGCCCTGGCAATGAGGGGCTTAGCACCCGGGCCAGCGGCTGCGGAGGGTGTACTGGGTCCCCCAGCAGTGCCGGCCCACCTGCGCTGCGCTCGATTTCTCCCCGGGCCTTAGCTGCCTTCCCGCCGGGCAGGGCTCGGGACCTGCAGCCCACCATGCCTGAGCCTCCCACCCCCTCCACGGGCTCCTGTGCAGCCCGAGCCTCTCCAATGAGCGCTGCCCCCTGCTCCATGGCGCCCAGTCCCATCGACCACCCAAGGGCTGAGGAGTGCGGGCACATAGTGCGGAACTGGCAGGCAGCTCCACCTGCATCCCTGGTGCGGGATCCACTGGGTGAAGCCAGCTAGGCTCCTGAGTCTGGTGGGGACCTGGAGAACCTTTATGTCTAGCTAAGGGATTGTAAATACGCCAATTGATACTCTGTATCTAGCTCAAGGTTTGTAAACACACCCATCAGCACCCTGTGTCTAGCTCAGGGTTTGTAAATGCACCAATCGACACTGTATCTAGCTGCTCTGGTGGGGCCTTGGAGAACCTTTGTGTGGAGACTCTATCTAGCTAATCTGGTGGGGATGTAGAGAACCTTTGTATCTAGCTCAGGGATTGTAAACGCACCAATCAGCGCCCTGTCAAAACAGGCCACTGGGCTCTACCAATCAGCAGGACGTGGGTGGGGCCAGATAAGGGAATAAAAGCAGGCTGCCCGAGCCAGCAGTGGCAACCCGCTGGGGTCCCCTTCCACACTGTGGAAGCTTTGTTCTTTTCCTCTTTGCAATAAATCTTGCTACTGCTCACTCTTTGGGTCCACACTGCTTTTATGAGCTGTAACACTCACCGCGAAGGTCTGCA